>NW_023416286.1:2517500-3992500 GCF_014176215.1 Rousettus aegyptiacus
GTTTTCCAATGTGCTAAGATCTACTGACCATCCTCCACAGCCACCTGGTGACACCCCTGTCGGGAGATGGGAATGTATTTGTTTTTGTACTTGCCCATTTAAAAGGGGCTGTGAGGTTAGCGTGGATGTTTCCTAAAACAGCCACAGGCCAAAAAAAAAAAAAAAAAAAAAGACAGAGCAGCCTCCCTGATGTGTTGAGATTCTTCTTCTTTTTTCCCTTCAGCGGTGATTTTTTTTTTTTTTCATACTTTCCCCAGTTTCAGGAAAGGGTGGGTTAGAGTCAGAGGCTTCCTTCTACTTCCAGAACAAGAATTCTGATGAAGCTGCGTGCTCAGTGGGGGGGCCCCCTGAGAATTGTGTTTGGGAACATACCGACCCCATGCGGTATTATCTTTGTCCCGTTTTGCAGTTTTCTGTGAAATTTATTTTTAATCTTTAACAAAGCGGCCCCGTGTTTATCTTAAGGTTTGAAAAAAGCGCAATCGGCTAAAACAAAACTTTCAAAAATAATTAAATATACAATGAATGCTGAGACATAAAAGTCAGACAGAATGTTACCTAACAAGAAAGAGCTTCCTCAAGTTAAAAGGGTTGCTGTTTGTTTGATTTGCTGAAGGCAAATAACACGGACTTTCACTCTGAGGGATTCTGATGGCGATTCGGGGAGGCCACACCCCCCACCCGGAGAAAGACTGCCTCCCCGTCGCGGTCGCAGAGCTGGAAAATGTGCTCACCGACACTGAAAAGACACACGGCGTGTTTACAAGAATGAATCGCTGGAATTTGCTTGAAGACAGACAGCACGTGAATCGAGCCGAGGGCATTTCTGCGCCTCTTTCGGTCTTATCTATAACGGTTGGGGGCGGGGCGGGGGACAAGACAAAACCTGGGGCCGCGCCCTGTTTGGCACGGGAGCAGTAAGGATCGGCGTGGCACCTGGTGGTGACGGATCGTATGGGCTGCTCGTCCCCGAGTGCACATGCGCCCCAGCTCCGGCCACCTCTCCTGCTGGGCCGATGTCGATGCTTCCTGTGATAAAGGGAGAGAATGGGTTTCTAGAGAGTGGAAGCTCTTGCCCCGTAAGTACCTGCAGATCTGGGCTCCTTAAGTCAGCCACCTGAGTTAAGTCAGTTACGGACCGAGACAATTCGGAATAGGACAGGCCTCCTCCCTTCAACCTGTGGTGGCTTGTGACGTGTGGGTTTGCCTCGTGGCAGCCCCTTTTCCCACGGGCCACTGAAATTAGCCAGAGCGACTCCGGATGGGCTCAGATCTGGTCATTTCCAACCCGCAGCGATCCTACGGGCCCAGTGAAGTCCCACGAGAATTCGATCGAAACAACGGTTCTTTTAATTTCTCTTGTATGTGTCTCCTCCAAACAGCTTCAAGATACGTTTGCCGTTTTTTATGAAGGCTCTCGACAAATATGCTGCATGTGGCTATATCGTGACTTCTGTTTTTATTTTATTTTTGTTTTCATTTTCGGCATCATTTCTGAAGTTTCTACCCAGGTGGTCTAGTAAAACGGCTAATTACTTGAGCTCTGGCATTTGACGACCTGCTCCTGTCACTTACTCGTGAGAGGTGGGCACGTCGTCGGTGACACTCTCTACGCCTTCAGTTGCTTGTTTGCAAAACAGCAAATATTAATCGTGCTTAACTTGAAAGGCGTTTGTGAGGGTCGAACACACGTAGGGAGCTCGGCACAGGACCTGACATGAAGCGACAGCTGTAATTATGATAAGTGAGGACATACGATAAATCGATTGCGAAGAGCCTAACAGATTCTAGGCAGCAGTTGAGGGAAATTCAACACCATCTGTGCCTTCGACTTGGCTCCTTCCTGTCAGAGGCTCGTGGAATGATACGGACGTTCTCAGTGGAATGCTCATTTGTTGGGCAGTGTACAGGCTCGGGCTGTGACCGGGGGAGGAAGGTTTTGAGGCAAAGACAGTGACCTTGGTAAATATAGACAGGACAGAAGTTCATGCTGAAGAAGGTTTTTGTCGAACTGACCCTTTTTTTAACACTCTTCATGGGACTGACCTTAACGGCAGTGTGTGGTATCTACAACGTTAGGAAATCTTACAGAAAACAAATCAACAACAACAACAACAACAACACCAAACACCTCTTCCGGTCATCGGGGGAGCAGTAATGCAAATATTCCAGATACTCCCCAAATCATGGCTTTGGAATGCATTGAATCAGCAAATTGCTTTGTTTTGCTGAATTTACCTGAATGGGAGGCAGTGTGGCCAAGTGGCGAAATGAGGCAGCTGAATCGTTATTATTGTTTTAAACCATTTCATAGTATTACCAATAACCGATTGTGATTGTTGATTGACATTTACAATTACCTACCCATCAGAACGGCGGGAAAGGTAGATTGCATGTATTAGAGATAATAAAAGTGGTTTTAAAGGTCTTGGAGACAGGTAGGGGACGATGTTTGTAAGAGAGGACCCAGGAAATAGGACTAATTAATTATCTGGGGTACACTAACTCTAATTCTAAGAGGATTATTCGGGTTTGCAGAAACACTTGACTTCGGATCGTATCTATTCAATATGCTTTATCTATAGGTTTTTGTTTAGTTTCCAGCGGACCGAATAGATGATTTTAAAAAATGTTTCATTTTATCCGCGGCACGATTAATATTAATATTTGGCCTGAGTCAACAATGCTTTTCCCGACTTGAGTTGCATAATCCCTTTTCGGCGCTGGGTCTGGAAAAGTTTTGCCCCGAGCGTGGCCGATTCTGAGTGCGGGTGGATGGACTGTGTTACCAGAAAGTTCTACTGGAAAGTGTCTCTGTTGGGAAGGTCTTGATAGTCACATCCTGATCTGCCGAATTGTGGGTGAGCAGACAGTTGTATCTCCAATCCCAGAACTCCACCACCAAAATAGAATTCCAGCTTCTTTTAATACAAACATTATCTAGATAAAACTATATCTAGGTCTTCCCTGACAGGTTTTATGATTCAGTGCTTTGTTTCTATAAACTAAAGTTAGAAACACGGAATGACTCACTTTTTTTTTTGGTATGCTTCTAAGTGTACGAGGAAGTCAGACTGGTTTTGGCGTTGCTTTCTTTAAAAGAGAGAAAGAAAAAAAAACAGACATGCTCCTTGTCAAGTATCCTTTTTAGGTCAGCGATTTGGAAGCGCAAGACTTATTGGTATCTGGGCGGAAAGGGCTGATGGCTGACTTATCACGACTCGCTGTGAGCGGAGCCCTTCCTTGGCTGCAGAGAGGAAAGCATGTGTGTACTAATCCTGAATGTGCTTCCTGTGCAGAACGACCTTTCACCCCGTGGAGATCCCCCATGCCAATGGCCGGGAGCAGAGGGGGGACAGGAGGAAACCCAGGCACCCCGCTAGCAGCCGCTTTCTCCACCAGCAGGTCCAGCCTCAAGCCCACTGGTGACAGAGGCGGCCGCTGGAGGCTTGACACACCCCTGGGCTCCTGTTGCTGCTGTGTTTAAAAGTTTGTGATATTCGGACCCATTAAGAAGCCTGGCCTGCGGTGATCAGGGGTCGCAAGGTGGATGGGCCAGGGGCGGCGGGCGTGGGGACTGAGCATCTGGTCAACCGCAGAAGCCGCTGGCCAAGCCCAAGCCAGGCTCAGTGGTTCCACGTCCTCAGACACACAGACGGCCCCGGCCTCTGGAACCTCTCTTCCTCTGCACCACCCGAAACAGAGTTCCCTACCCTGAACGAGGCAGCGTTTCCCTGGAGAGACGCACTATTCGAGCAGGTCTGGGTCTCCGGGGGCCCATGCGGAGGCCCCCCGCCCTCTGAGCTCTGCGGGAAGTGTGTCTGTCCGCGTGCCCGGGGAGGGACGCAGTCACGACGTGCGTTCGGAGCACGCTGGCACCATGTGTCCTCCCGCAGGACGCAGTCGCGTCCCCTCCCGGCCGGCTGCACCCTGACGACGCCTTCGCTCCTCCCGGGCACCGCGAATGTGGGGGCTGTCGGCGGGTCGGGCGCTGGCAGGTGCGCCTCCACGCTCACGTGCCCGCCGCTTCTCCCCAAAAGGCGCGTCTGCTTCTTAAAAGGCCACGGAGCCAGCCGATCGGGAGAGAAGAGAGATGTGGACTGGACTGGCCGTTTTAGCGTTTCTCCCATTCCTGTCCTCTCTCCCCATCTCATTGCTCCCGCTTCCTCCCCTCCCCCCATTCCCATCTGCAACTCCCAGAGCCAAATCATCCCGTGAATCTCGGTTTTCCTCTGTTCGGCCTCCTCCTCCCTAAGATGAGTGATTTGTCTCAGTGCGTGAAGACCGAGACCTACGCCCCGTAGTTCACAAGCATCACGTTGGGTTCTAAAACTCAGGCTAGTTCTGACACCGCTATAGTGCTGTGGAAGGACCACCGCTGGCTTCCTTAGTGGGGCCTTGAAACATATTTCTCAACTTTTGTTTGATATTCGACGTTTGCCAATGGGTTGATCACTGGGTAGGTATCGTGAGAGCCTGGCTCTGTCGGCATTCTACTAACTGGGCGTGCGATCTGCGCCAGCCTCCCCGCCTCTCTGCGTTTACGATTTCCCGGCTCTCTGAAAAAGAATCGTACGTCCATGAGTCTTGACATGGGGTCTCTGTACCCTGAGAAAAGCTCAGGGTTGTAGCAGAGGATGCACAGGGCCAGAAGAGGAACATCTCTCTAGAGCATCAATTTCACTCGAGGGTACGTAACCTGAGTCACGTTAGGCACACCTGCAGTGTAAAGTGTTCATGAATTTCATGACCGCAGCGGGGAGTCTGAAACATGGCCACGGACCTCCCGAGCTCATTCATGCTCCTCTGCAGGGGGAGACCCCCGAGAAGCACTGTTGGGGGATACTTACTCGCCCTTTTTAGCTCCTGTTCCTTTCCTATTTGTACGGTGCTGTCTCTGCGGGATCTCCCCTGTGTCCCCGTTGACTGCCATCTGTATGTACATGTAGCTCTCACTTATAGGTCCCCGCCGGGGGCCAGAGCCTGCTCATCCATCCAGCTGCCTACTTGGGGTTCACCTGCGGAGTTCTCAGAGGTGCAAACCCCACGTGTCTGAAGCAGGCCTCCTGATTCCCTCCCTCCCTCCCCCAAACCGCGTCTCTTTCCAAGGCTCCGTGACCAGGTAAATGCCGCCATCTCCATGAACTTGCACGAGTCAGAACCGAAGAGTCGCCCTTAACATTTTCCTTTATCGGATTCCCTCTACGATCCATCATGCCGACCTGTCGTTGACTTCTGCGTAGCGCTCCACCTCGAGCTCCTCTCATCCCTGGTTTGAGCCTCCTCGCTATTCTATGCCGCATCCTCCTGTGGTACCTCTACCTGTGAGACCCTGCTGGTTCGGGCCCTTTGCCTACCTCTAACAGCCTCACGTTCTGCTCCAGCCACACCAGCCTTCTGCCAGACCGTCCTATTCACCAGGCTCCGTCTCATCACGGGATCTTTGCCCACGTTTATTCTCATGTCCTCCTTCATCCGGTCAACTCTGCTCATCCTTCAGCCCTGTTAATCTCTACTCGTGAGACCAGAGAAGTCTCTTCTGCTCTCACTGACTAGTTCGAATCTCTTCTATTAGGGCCATTTGTTCCTCTTTCATGGCATTTGCTGGAACTATCCTTTTTTGTTTGTTTGCTTGATTGATGTGTGCTCCCCTTCCCCCAAGGCTCACATTTCACGGGGACAGGACCTGTAACTGGCAGGCATCAGGACCCCGGAAGCTAGCACAGGAGACACTTTGATCAATAAATATTTAGTGAACCGATGAATAAAGTAATTATTCACTAGCAAAGGAACGGGGACTATTGGCAAATGCCATCCATCATAATGAGGTCCTGCAC
This sequence comes from Rousettus aegyptiacus, assembly GCF_014176215.1. Classification (NCBI taxonomy): domain Eukaryota; kingdom Metazoa; phylum Chordata; class Mammalia; order Chiroptera; family Pteropodidae; genus Rousettus; species Rousettus aegyptiacus. The sequence goes on from NW_023416286.1 coordinate 2,523,338, forward strand.
ATGGAAGAATTTTGTGGCTCTAAACTGCTGTGTAATTATCAGGTTCTGTTTGGGGGTGATTAGTTGAGATGTTATTTTGCAGGCATCCAATGTGCACTGGAACATGGTAAACGGATTTATGGAGACAAGATGTGATGAGCATTTGGAGTTGAGCGCTTAGATCTTTAAATAGAATCCCAGTCTTTTCATGGCTGTTATACCGGGACATTCGAACGAAAGGTGAGTTTTTATATATACACACAACCCGGACTTTCCGTAGCTCAGCCAATAAAATTATTTTTCTGCATTCTCAGTTTTATGGTCACGTTTACCAAGATTTGAGGAACAGATGATTCTAATCTTAATCTCCTGCAGAACGTATAAAAGGAGGAACATCCCCTAATTTTATGAGGCTCGTATAACTTTGTATGGAAACTAGATAAGAAAAAAATTATCGTCCAACTTCATCTGTGATCATAGATGTAAAAATCTTAAACTATTAGCAACTATAGTGAGCAAAATATATATGAGGATAATGATCAATTGGGTTTATTCCAGGAATGGAAGATTGTTGCACCATTAGAGAATTGATTCATATCATTTACCCCATTAACAGATTAAAAGAGAAAAACCATATGGCCATTTCGAAAGAGGTGGAAAAAGCATTCAAAAAATTTCACAAGCCGTTTATAGTAAAAACAAACAAAAAACTCATAGCCAAAAAAACATAAAGAACATCCTCAGCTAACCTAATAAAGGGTTATCTGCAAAAACATCTCTGGCAAATATAATGCCCTACAGTAAAAAAGTTAAAAGCATTTCCTTTAAAAATAAGGACAAAGATAAGGAGACAAACTATTGCTGTTCCTAGCAACTTCGTGTTGGATTTCTTGCCACTGCAGAGCAGGAGGAAAAATAATGGGAGTGTAAGGAGCAGAGAAGATGAAACCAAAGTATCATTATTTACAAATTAAATGATAATATATGTATAAAACTCAACGAATCCACCACACATTCTAAGAAAAATGAGAAAATCTATCAAGGTGGTTAGATATTGGATCGATAGGCAAAAGTTAGTTGCATTTCTATATGCCACCAAAAACCAGCTGTAAACTTTAATTTTAAAAGGATACCATTTACAATAGCACAAAAAATAAGATACCTATGAATAAATCTAACAAAAATATTGAGGAACTTCATGTAGAATGCTATAATAATTTACTGAAGTCTGTGTAAAAACACCTCCAAGTTCCATCTTAAATTTGTCCATTTTCTCCAAACTCTGTAGATTATTCAACAAAAATTCGAATTACTCCTTTGACTAACTCAAATTTTTGTGAGAGAGCAAAGTGCCAAAGACAAACGAGGTGCTTCTAAAGGAGTAGAAAGTCTTGTGCTGTCAGATACCAAGAGATATTGTAAAGCTACAGTTGTTAAGACAGTGCAGAATTTGCACAAATGGACAAATTGATGAATTTCTCAATATGAAAAGAGCTAGGATAATCTATATGGGGAAAAGAAAAGAAATTGGCTCCTTACCGCACCCGGTGTGTGTGTGTGTGTGTGTGTGTGTGTGTACAACTATAGTTACATTAGGGACACAAATATAAAAGGTCAATCTTTGAAAGGTTCTGAGGCAAAATATGGATACATTTGGTTTATTAAATTTAAGAATGTTTATCAAAAACCTATAGTTTAGCTAAAAATCAATAAAAAGACAAACTACTAGACAAACGAGCAGAAGATACAAACAGCCATTTCACAGGAGAGGACACGTGGCTTGGCAATAATGTGACAATATGTTCGATTTCAATAGTAGGTGTGAAGATGAACATTAAAACTACAATGAGATATACTTCTGTACCCAACAGATGGAGAACAATATAAAAATCAATGAAGACATTGGCAATGGGAAGGCTGCAGGTTGGAGCGCGAATGGCTCCAATTGGTTTGGTTAACATTTGTTTATTCTCTAGAAGCTGTGAAAATGCTGCACAAGGCGGCAATTCCAGTCTTGGCAGAGAAAGTCCTGCACCAGCAGTTGTACAAAAATATTTTATTAGCAAAAACTGGAAGCAATCCAATGAACCTAGCAGAATGGGTTTTTTAAAAATGATGCTGTGTTTATACAATGGATTATTATACAACGGCAAAACTGGAGCGACGGCAAATCAACGTGGATAAATTGCAGAAACACCGTTGAGTAAATAGTGCAGGTTATGGATGAATACACCTTACAGTTTTGTTTTTATGAAGATTAAAAACAGGCAAAACTAAATAATACCTATTGAAGTTACAGAGACATTGAGTACAACTACACATAAAAGCGAGGGAATAATTTAAAATTATTTTTCATACATCGGAGCCAGACAGTTCGATGTTTTAAAAATTATTCCAAACCATAGGAAAAAACCGAAAGCTACGCATTTAATTTTATAAAACCAGCAAAATCTTAATCTGAATATCCAATTTTCAAAAACAGTATAATTGAAGAAAATACAGAATGACCTCAATTATGATTATTAGTGCAAAAATTCTGAATACAATTTTAGGAAATAGAGTATTTTAGAATAATAAAAGATTATGACAACTGAGTAGGGTTATTCTAAGAACATGGGCTAGTTCGATTACAAAAAAAAATCTGTCACTATGATTCATTACACCAGCAAATTGATGGAGAAAAATAATGGTTATGGAAATGGCTGATGAAAAGGCATTTGTGAAGGTGAGCAGCCGTTCCAAATAAAACGGTGCATAAAAGCCGATTAGAAGAGGCATCAGTGTGGCTGATCTTACAAACAGCCCCCAAGCCCAGCAGCTTCACACGAACGACTTCGCATCCCATCGTAACCGGACGTGGGTCAGTGGAGGATTACAGCTCTCCTGCAGTCATCCCGAGAGCCAGGCTCTTTCCACTGGCACCTCTGCCACCGTCTGGGACCTCAGAATTCTCCAGCAAGTCCTCTGCATCTGACGGGCGGGTGGAGAAGGGCAGTCGGCATAGAGAATCTTGCCAGAGGCTGTTAGGAAGTGTATGGTAAACCATTCCCATCCACATTCTTCTGACCAAAATGCAGTTAGATCGGGCTTACTGAATCATGGATGGGACTGGAAATATAGTTTTGTCATAAGGGCAGACGGGAAAAGGTGAGTATCTGGCATTCTCTGCCGCAGAAACTACCAACCTAAAACATTACAGACTTTCCCAAAAAGCTGATAGCAAACATTATACTGAAGAGTGAAACTCCGTAGATGCTCCCACTGAAATTTAAAAAAACACAGGGCTACCCATTGTCATCATTATTTATTCAACATTATTTCGGAGGATGTAGCGAGTGCAGTAAGATAAAAAAATAAGAATAATATAAATTTAGGAAAGAAGAGATAAATTATCTTTTTGCTGATAATAGAATTACATATTTAGAAACTCCAAGATCTGCTTTACAGAGAAACCCACCAGAATTAATAAGATAAATGTAGTGAGAGAAACATAACACACGGAAGCACACGTATGTATACACACATACAGATGTGCGTGTGAGGTGTGCACGCTGTATTCCGCAGAAGCTCTCTTAATCCACTTCTAAGTGACTCTTGGATTTATATGCGCTCTCAGGCTCACCTGGAAAGCCTAGACTTCTGCCTGCACCAGGATAAAGGCCTTACCTTGTAAAGTAACTGCACATTCTACCTTCAGCAGTTCGGCTGTATGCTCACTGAGATCCAGTGCTTGCCCATTTTTACGACATTTTTATGACAGGTGTACTATTATTTGAACCTAGTAATTTGAAGATTACCTAATCCAATAAACGATAATGTGAAAAGAATGGGTTGTTTTTATGAAAACTAACTTATCTGTTTTAGAAAGAGTCAGTAAAACTACAAGATTCAGTGAAAATCTTTAGAAAGATTCACCCGAAATGCTGTGGGTTTGGGCGCGATCATTACAAAAGATGAGGGGGGAGTTATAAGATTCTGCATTTATATTTTCCTACAAGTATTTTTAAGTTCTTGATGGTACAGAGATCCAAACCAGAAGTCGCGTAGGATGCATTACCAATGTGACTTATGCAAGAAAGGTATCATGGCACTCCAAATCAGTGGACCCACATGAAAGAAGACGACTTTATCCTACATAACAACATGAATAAATATATACATACACACATTTTTTGTTAAAATATTTTAAATACATGTGTTGCGTTCATCAGGGCAGGCCGGGCTATGCTGCAGTAAACAAAACAAAGCAAAAAAAGCCACCTTAAATCTCCTCGACTTAAAGCCACGAAGACTCTGCATCTGGGTGGCCACCACGGCTACCGTCTCTACTTGATGGCCTGGCGTTCTAGCTGCTTTGGTCTTTTGGCGTACTGATGCTTACTCCCATAATCACCACGGCTGGAGGATGCCGTGCGGAATCATCCTCCCACTGCACCGATTTGGAGTGAAGCATGTCACGCCCACTCGCATTTTCATTGGCCAGGATTACTCACGTGGCTCTGTCTAATTTTAAGAGACAAAGCAGTACCATCTTCTTGCATACTTGGAAGTGGAGAGGAACTGGATACCGTTAACCAGTGATAAGTGTCTATCTTACATGTACCGTTTTCTAGGATCTCTCAATCTGGCCAACTTAAAAACAAAACACTCTGAAAGACCGTATCGCCCATCAAGATGTTTGCCGCCCTTCATGTTGGAACATGACTCATGTCCACCCCAGTGACGCCAGGCTTGGCACTGTGACTTGAAGGGCACGCGTCACCATGGGAACGCAAGCATCCACGACACTTCAGTGCCCGTTATGGGCACGTGTCTTGCTTCGGCCTATAAAGTGGGAGGGTGGCGGAGGGGGAACGTGGGGCGATTCCCTGCAGAAGCTGGACGAGCCGGATGCTGTCCCTTGCTCCCTTCCCTCCACCACGAGGCTGCCATGTGTCCGAGTGCGGTCACGTTGGTAGCCTGGGTGCCGGTGTGAGGAGGGTGTGAAACGGAGCCGCCACCGGCCCCTAACGGACACGGAGCATGAGCAGGAGACGACGTGTTGTTGGAAAGCACTGAGAATTTTACGTCGCTACTACAGCCTAACTCGCCCCGAGCTGACTAATACGCACACCGTGCTTACTGCATCGGGAAGAATGCTTACAGGGATAGCGCCTAGGAATATACAGAGAAATGTATCTTCCACTTCTGATAGTGATAAAAGTATACAAAAATATATATAGTATACAGAACACTTAAGGCTAAATTCGATAAGACAGGTTTAAGGCACCTGAAGAAAACTAAAGTGTTATTGAAGGGTATAAAGTGTGTCGATTCGCCCAAAATCAATGTGTAAAATTAATGCAATTCCAATCATGATCCCAGTGATTTCTTTTTAATTTGATAAAAGCACTTTAGCGTTCATGTGGGATAACAGAATTTACCCACAATGTTGCTGCCAAGAGAAAATGAGCTGAAATGTGTAAAGTGCTGAGGACAGTATTTGGCATATATACGCCCAATAAATGTTAGTTTGTTATTTGGAAAAAATGATTAGATCACTCTAATGGAGAGTCTCAAAATGCATCTTAGTGTAAACAGGATTTTAAGATAGCCATCTAAAGGAAAATAAAATTAGACTCCTATCTTAATCCGTATTCAAAAATAAATTCCAGATGAACAGTAGATTAGATGACGTGGAAAATCAAGTCAACAATTTGGAAGATAGGATAGCAGGGAAAAAAAAAAAACAATCAGAACAGAATCCAACGAAATGAGGACAGTTCCAGGGGCCCCTGGGACAACGTCAAATGTACCAACAGTCACATCACGGGGGCACCAGGAAGAGAGGAGACCAGGGAATTGAGAACAAATCTGAAGAAATTACATTTCCTAACCTGGTGAAGGAAACAGACATGCAAGCCCAGGAAGTGCAGAGTCGCAAAGAAGATGAGCCCAAAAAGGCCCACGTCAAGACACACCGTCATTAAAATGCCAAAAGGTAAAGACAAAGAGAGAAACTTAAAAGCAACAAGAGGAAGGCAGTTAGTTACCTACATGGGAGCTCCCAGAAGACTACAGCTGATTTCTCAACAGAAACTTTGCAGGCCAGAGGGACTGGCATGAAATATTCAAAATGATGAAAATCAAGTGCCTACAACCGAGAGTACTCTACCCAGCAAGGCTGTCTTTTAGAATTGAAGGACAGATAAAGAGCTTCCCAGACAAGAAAAAGCTGGAGGAGTTAGTTCATCACCACTGAGCTAGAATTACAATAAATGTTAAAGGGACTTCTTTAAGAAAAAGAAGAAAAAAAGATCAAAAATAATAAAATGGCAATAACTACATGTCTGTCAATAATTACTTTGAACATAAATGGATTAAATGCTCTAATCAAAAGACACTGGGCGGCTAAATAGATAAGAAAACGTGCCCTTACACATGCTGCCTACGAGAGATCCTTACACATGCTGCCTACGAGAGATTCGGTTCAGATCAAAGGACACTCATAGACTGAACATAAGTGGATGGAGAAAGGTATTTTGTGAAAATGAAAAAACAACAACAAAAAAAAGGCTGGGAGAGCAAATCTTACACCAGACGAAATAGACTTTAAAACAAAGTCTACAACGAGACAAAGTAAGACCCAGTATTCCACTGTGGGTATTTATCTAAAGAAAGACACTCGAAACACTAATTCGGAAAGACACACGTGCACCCAGACGCTCATTACATCATTACTTACAAGAGCCACGATCTGAGTCCATCGATAGACGAAGGGATAAAGGAGAAATGGTACATGCTCGAAATGGAACATGACTTAACTGTAAAAAAAGAATAAAATTTTGCCATTTGCAACATCTTATGCTGAGTGCAGTGAGTCAGACACAGAAAGACAAATACCGTATGATTTCGCGTGTATGTGGAATCCGAGAATCAAGCGAACGAACAAAACAGAAATAGACCCAGAGATACAGAGAACGTGTCGATGGCTGCCAGGCGGGAGGGGGCGGAGGGCGCTGGGTGGAAAGGGGGAAGGCGGCAAGAAGGCAAGGCGCTCGTCTTGTGGCTCAGGTGCACATTGGTAGCTGCGGGCTCGTCGTGGGGATGTAAAGTACAGCGCAGGGAATACGGCCAGTAACATCGTGGGAACCGTGCGTGGTGTCAGCCGGGCAGTAGGTTCGTCGGGGTGTCATCACTACGCTGTACGCCTGGAATCACCATAATGTTGTATGTCAAGCGTAACTGAAAGGTGAGAAATTATTTTAAAGAGGAAGGGCACTCCCACGTTCCTCGCGAAGGGCGATGACTGCAAAGGACACGGGCAGCTGGGAAGAGACGGGGAACGGGAGTCGCGTGTGAGCACGAGGACGCAGCGAGGTGCCACGGGCGCCGTGAGACCGTTCGGCGCGTCCGTGCACGCCCCTGGGCGGCGCCGCGGGGCAGGCCGGCCGGTCAGTCAGGGAATGCTTCCCGGAGGTGGTGATGCTGCCCCCGAGATGGTGGAAAGAGAGGGAAGCGGGAATGGAAGCGCGGGGCGTTGAGACCGATGACATTTTCCCAGAATCCCACGTAACGTGATACGACCAGAGCAAAGGCCCGGAGGACGAGGTCGAGGTTGGCGGGGAGATCACGTGGGCCTGTTTGCCATTCGGGGGTCTGGAAGCATCCCAGCAGGGCAGCTGCCAGGGGCTGTGTCTGTGTGTGAAAGAGAGAGAGAGAGAGAGAGAGAGAGAGAGAGAGAGAGAGAGAGAGAGAGAGAGAGAGAGAGAGAGAGAGGCGGCGGGGGGCAGGGGGGGGGGGCTCCAGGAGGGCAGTGACAGATTTGCATTTTAAGGGACATTTTTGGTGGCAATGCGAAAGGCAGTCCGGAATGAGGCAAGGCGCTCATCTTGTGGCTCAGGTGTCAGGTGATAAATTCCATGAACCGCGATACCCTCTCTCTCAGTCAGGTGACTTCGCAGAAGCATTTTAGAAATGACACTTTTCTCCCTCGCCCATGTAAAGACGCTTAACCGGAATGATAAACGACCGGGGTCTTTTCCTCCCCTCTAAACTCTGTTGCGTAATCTTAGTCACACACTCTAATTTAATAAAAGGAACGAGGCCGAATGCCTTTGGCATCGATCCCAGACACTAAAACAGCGAGCAAACAACGAAACGTGGGACGTCGCATCTGTCCACGAATCCAATTGTGTGGCTGGGGTTACGGAGCATTTTGAGAGTTATGACTCCCCTGGCCACGTGTCAAAAGGACATACCTTTGAAAATTATTCAGAACAGCCACGCGGCCTCCGCCATGCTGACGGGAATGAACCGTCCTGAGCGCAGAGCCTACGTGTAAGTCGCCATTCTCGAAGAAGTGAAGGACGTTTTCTGAGGCTTCGGAATGACATCTTTTATTGCAGAATATCATGGTCACGAGAAAAGCCAGCGGGCAAGTGCTCAGCTCCGAAAATGGAATCAATCTCTCTCTTTTTTTTTTTAAAGATCAACAGAGATATTGTCACAGGGAAGAATGTCCGCGGTGATCCCCTTCTCTAGTCTCTTTGCCTTTTGGTGTTTTCTAATTGTCTCCGATGAGCGTGCATTGTTTCTAGAAGGAAAAACGAAAAAGGCAATCGAACGACTGTCCAATCAGATGACTTAGGCCGTCTTTTTCAGCTTTTAGATTTTTAGCCAGCTTTCTGATTCCGACTGAAATGAATGTAAACTGCTTCTGAAGTGACCAAATGTGCTTTGAATAAAGGCAAATTTCCTCTGTCTTCAGACAGTAAATTTTTCAGTTTCCAGAAATATAAATACTTCCCCTTTCACCTGCTCACGCCAGCCGAGGGGAATGTTGCCATGTGCATCTGAAAATGGCAAGGACACAGGTGTGTCGCACTGGGCTGTAGGACGTTTCCGGCAGATACACCTTCTGAATTAAATTTTTCTTCCATTTAAAATTCATTGCATGCAACCTACAAATTGTATCTTCCCAAAGCAAATGGATAAAGACTCTTAAAGCTGAAAAGATCAACCACTGTTTAAAAAAAACGGACCTGAAACGGGGTGAGGGGAGCAGAGAAACGGGGTGCGAACCTCTGCTGTGTCTGATGCAAGGCAGACGTAAAGCCCAACGCCTGGATGGAGAGAGTCCATTAGTACCCGCTCTCGAAACCCAGCTTTTCAAAATCAGAGGACACTCTTCTAAAAGCTATGTGAAGTCATAGTCAGCAAAGAATTTCAGAAGAAATATGAAACACTCATCTCTTGGGGTTAGAGAAAAGGGTCTGTCAAATAAAATGGATGTAAAGTACTTCTCTATCTCGAGGCACTTATGAAGGACTTGCGAAGAAAGATGTGTAAATATGATTTATCTTAAATTAAGACCGCGGAAACTTTCCCAGCCTTACAAGAATTTAGATCACTTGGAGAAGAGTTGGACGTACTGTTTACAATTCATATATGCTTTCGGGTCCCCTGAAACCTAGTCACTTTCCTACAAGTTGAGACTGGCATTGCCCCCGGCATGAGCTCCCTTCCCAATCTCGTAGGCGAGCACAAGTTTGGAAAATTATGCCGCTGTACAGAAGAAGATGCTTTACCAACTTTTTACGCCACTTCTTTTGACAATGGGGCACTCATGCTCCTCCGACCCTAACCTCTGAGCGGGTCCATCACCACTGACCCTGGTCACCAGTCCCTCTCCAAATCCTTCCATTCTGCTTTCGAAGGTCAAAAGAATCCATCTGGCTGAGCAGTGTCCTCAGAGACTGGGAGGAAAAAAAAACTTAGCAGGCCTGGCCAGCATTTGTAGCTGGTAGGGGGAGGGGGAAGGCTGGGCACGTCTCACACACACACACACACACACACACACACACACACACACACACACAGAGGGGCTCTTGATGTTAGTGGGCGTCAGAATGGTAGACTGGGGTAGGATGTCAGTTTGTGTTGGGTCCAGCCATGGGGGTGGGTCATTAGAACCAGACAAGGAATTAGGGCCTTGGCTTACAAGCTGAGCTTTAAGGGTGGGGTCTGGGCCCAGGAGCGTGCTTCTGGAAACTTCTCCAACTAAGTTATCATGGAGCACCCATATCCACTCCAGCCTGTTTCCCAACCATAGTAGTCAGTCTTGCCCCTTAGACACGACCTTCCTTTCATTCCTTCCTCCCGACATTTTCCATTGGATGAACACGCACGTGTTGAACTAGCAACGTTTAAGGCACAGCCCAGGGACTGCAGGAGCTCGAGGCGGAGGAAACAGACAGGCGTGGATTTAGGTCAACGCGACCGAGGGTAAAGGTCAAGGCCAAGTGTGGATCGGGGGCGCAGAGGACAGGACCTTGGCTTCTCCACCCCACGCTCAGCTCTGCTGGTGCAACCGGCCCGGCCTCTGCGCCGGCTGCAACCCTGTCCTTCCTGCACAAACCCTGCCACCACGTCCCGGAACACGCGACCACACTTCCCAGTATTCTTTGCTTTGCCGCAAATTCTCCTTCCACAGCCCTGGCCCGTAGCTTTCTCGTAAGTGACATCATCCAGTGGTGTCTACTCTGCCACCTGCCCTACCTCATGGGGCAAGAACGCGCCAGCACGGCCTCTCGCCTCCCCGTGCCTGCTCGGTTATTACCACCCAACCGCCTCTTCCTTGCAATGCACGCAGCGGCTTTACACCGCCCTTCGTCCACTCTCCGAGGGATGAGGATTCAACCAAAGCCACGGGGATTTTCCAGCTCGGCATGCCGCTGACCTACCTGAGTGCTGCCTGGCTGTGGCCGTTCACCTGCTTCACACCTGTTGCCTTCCCAGCCTGCACGTGAGATGTGCGCTTCTTCCGAGCTCAACTATGTGCATTCAACAGATATTTGTGTCAGAGATTTAAGAGTCAAGGAAGGCGACAAAAAAGTCAAGTGCGAGATGGTGCTTGTTCTCCAACAATGCACATGACAGACTGTTTCTTACTGGACTACCTGGAACGGTGTGAGATCTAAGGACAGAGATGTTACGATGAGCATAATATTCTGTTCCCAATTGTATCACATAAACCTGAAGCAAACATGAAACCATTTGAGTATCGAACCTAACTTTTAAAACTCTGTTAGCGTACCCAACACTGCCTCGTATTAGTTAACACTGTAACAACCCCTTTTAAAAGAATACAAATATAGGTGTGTGTACCGCTCCAGACTTTGATCCTGGCTGCGCTAAAATCGCCTTCACATAGGTCCCCAAAGGCCTATTTTCGAGGCTTCACGATCTTTCTGAAGCTACTTGAAAACTATGTTCCAACCTTTCTTTTGAACTGCCTTTCAACCTCTCGTCAGGTTCAACCCACTGGGGTCCTGGGAGAACCTGGACTTCGTGTTCCTTCTGCCTGTTTCTTTTTCGTCTCCACGGGGGCTCCATTTCCGGCTGCTTCTTGAACTCCGGAACTTCTCAGGCTCGTCCCTCCTTTTCACTGCTTCTCAAGGTCTTTCTGACATTCGCTCCCTTCATTTACACCTTTACATCTCTCGCTTGGACTCATGCAACATTCTACGTGGTCTCCCAGCTCCGAGGTTCTCCCGATGCCAGCGTATCCTTCAGGCTGCAACCAGAGTAATTTTTTTAAAGGTCAAGTGTTTTTTTTTTTTTTTTGGTGAAAAGACCTCTATTATCTCCCGTTTCCTACAAGAAAAAGCCCTAAAGCTCAGCACACCACACAGGGCCCTTCATCTTGGCCCTAAACCGATCCCTCGGCCTCGACGCCTCTCGCTCCATCTGCTAACTCAGAACTACAGATGAATGGAAATTTTTTGTTGTTTGGATTGCAACATACGCTCTTGCAAATCTCTGCCTTTCCACGTTTCCTCTTCCTCAAATGCCATTTTCCCCCCTATTCCCAACCACTTCCTGACCCGGCTCCTTTCTCTATTAAGCATTTAAATGTTTGTTTATACATCTATTCCCCTGGGAAAATAAAAGCATCTCAAGGATAGGGAAATGCCTTTCTTGTCAGTCGCTTCAGATTCCAGTACCCAGTAAATGCTCAACAGATATTTAATGACTGAATTGTGAGCAATCAACAAACATTGAAATGAATTAAAAAAAAAAAAGAAGTTGCAGTTTGAAATTTTCTCCTTAGATGGACTTGAGCGAAAGGCGAAAGATGCAAATAACACACTCAAGCTCAAACCTCGAGGTAAAACACGAATATCCTGAGGGACTGGAAGACACGGGACAGAGCAGATGCTTAAAACCTGGACGATCCCAGAGCTTCGAGGCCGTCCCTCCGTGGCGGTGGATGTGCGAAGACCTCATTCTCTCCCTCCTTCCAGTCCTTGAATGGCTTTTTAGAGATGAAGCCTCACCCTTCATTTGGCGCCTGCTTAACAAATGTGCCCTGTCCCCTTGCGGCCTCGTCCCACCCTACTCTCCAGCTCACTCCGAACTTTGGCCGCCCAGGTACCTTTTCCACCTGCTTTTTGCACAAGCAGACCTGCCAGTAATATCCTTCCATATAGTTCGCGCTTACCCTTTGGCTATGGGCCGGAGGACTCCTTCCTGAAGTCCCCATTACATGGTGACAGAGCATGAGTCCATCTTACCACATATTTGGGAGGCAGCAGAGTACACTATCATCACAACGGCTTATGGGTCCTTGGGCACATCTACGGAACCTTTTACAGCTTGCTTTCCTCACCTCTCAAATTGAGGTAATAGTAGTACCTACTTCACAGATTATTGAAAGGACTAAGGAGCGAGATAGTTCAAGGTCAAGCACTGAGAACTGTGTTGCTACATAGTGAGAGATGACTAAGTTGGTAATTGGCATACTTAATTGGTTGTCCCCCTCCAACCCCCCACGGCCCTCTGCTCCACTGGCCCGGGAACCACTTCAGCCTGCCTGGTTCCCGTGTTTTCTCAGCCTCAGCACAGGGTCCTGCACACAGGCCTTCCATGTGTGATCTAAAACTAAAACACAAATACCAGGGCAAAAGCCCCGCGTTCCTCTGGTGCCTCGGTGGCTGGCGGCCTGCAGGCGACTCACTCCTCCCGCCTGCGCCTCGGATATCCTTACGGAAAACACACGATCTACCCAGAAGAGCTGTAGTATTCTTTTTTTAATTAGTATTTTTTTTCTTTAGGCGAGGCAACCCTTGGTTGACCTCACAGATTGCAAGGACCTTGTCAGTTTATAATCCCTTACCCTTATTTTTTATTTTTAGTTTTTACTCATATAGCACCTGGTCTTCCGAGGTGGTCTCCCATCCAAGGGCTAACCAGGCCCGACCCTGCTTAGCCTCGGAGATCAGCCGGAATCAGGCTCGTTCAGAAGAGGCCGCAGCGTTAAAGGGGTCGCTGCGTCGCCCAGCACGCAGGCAGCTGTTTACTGTCACAGAGCCGAGGTGGCGTCCTCCCCGCCTGCGGGCACATCTCGTCCCCACCGCCCGCTCCCGGCCCACGCCCTGGCTGCGCCCTTGGCCCCCGGTCCCCCGGGACCGCGGGCGTGGGAGCCCCGGCCCCGCGCGGCTCCCTCGCGGCGCCCCGCGCCCTGCTTCCTTCCTCGCCCGGACGGACGCACTTCCGGCGGATGTGGGGGGCAGCCCCGGAAACGGAAGCGAGCTGCGGGCCGGCTGACGGTAACGGGGCTGACAGGCTGTCGGCAGAGCGAGTTGAAGATGGTGAGTGACCCCTCGGGCGACCCGAGGTCCCGGCGCGCTGGGGACCGGGGCCCGGCGGGACCCGGCGGCCGCCTCGCAGCGCGTCCCTGGCGGCGGCGGGAGGGCGAGGCCGCCCGGGCGCCGCCATCTGCCGAGTCACGGGGTCGGGGCCGCGGCCGGCGCCCGGGCGGCCTCCGGGCAGGGCCCGCGGGCCGCGCCTCGGTTCCGTCCTCCTCCCCCTGGTGGCGTCGCGTGTCCTCGCGGCGCGCGTCCTGCCCGCCCCGCGCCCCGCCGACCCCGGCCCCCTCCGCGTCGTGGGCGCGGCGCCGGGGGCCGAATCGAAAGCGAACTTTCCGCGGCGGGGCGCCCCGACTGCCCTTCCCCGCGGAGGGGAGCGCCTTCGCGAGCCCAGGGCCCCCAAAGCCCTCACCCCGCCCCGACCCTCGGCTCTGACTCCATGACGACCCCGCAAACGTTCCCGGGAGCTTAGCTTGTGCGTCCCCGACGTCGGAGGGGGAGAACATCAGGCCGACAGCGGCTGCTCCCCGTTTGTCCTCCTTCGCCTTCCCCCTCTTCCTCTTTTTAAACGTCAGTATCGTGAGTTTTGGTAAAGATTCGGAATCACCGTTGCCCCTGCCTCGGATACCGGTCCTGCTGCTGGGCCGTCCAAATCCGAACGGCTTCTGTTGGTAAAGGCTGGTCATCGTCAAGAGGTTTAATAAACGCTCAGGGGAAACCAGTGATCATTAATTTTGCATAGGATTGTTTTCCTCTAGAAACAGCAAACTCTGATCCTGACCTTTTACCGAAAAAGACTGGGAAGGTGGTTACAAGGAGGACCCAGAGATCAGAATTCCCTGTTTCGTTTTTTTTTTTTTTTTTTTTTGGCACTTCAAATAAAGCAGTCTGGACGGAGGAGAATGTTCCTGCAGGAAAGTGACAGGAAATACGTTTGGAAAGCTACCTTAAGACATGAGTAAACAGGGCCGGAGAGGTTGCGTGCCTTGATCCCAGTCACATAGGATCGCCACAGCCCACCCCAGCGTCCACATCCTCTTCCAGCTTGCCCAGGATTCCTGCGTGGGGAAGTTGAGACCAGTTGTGCAAGTTCTTGAGTTCCAAGCTAAGGACCTTGGATTTTATTCTTTAGACAGGACACTGATGAATCAGTGAAAGTTTTTAAACATCATTGGTGAGGGAGATGGTGTGTTTTAGGGAAACCTTCATACGCAGGACTGGAAAATGGGAGAGTAGGGGCAGTAAGACCCCGTAAAGGGCCGTGAAGGTGATCCAGCTTGAGAGCCTAGACTAGCGTGGTAGAGTTTACAAACCCAGGAAAAAGAATCTGAGCAAATAAAATAGGCAAATGAATTAGGAAATCAACAGAAAAAGCCAAATTCCTCGGAATAGTGTCTCCTGGAACAGTGCAAGACCGGTACCAAACTACCTGTAGCTGTTTCGCGTTTTTCTGCAGAATTGCAGGTGTATTGAACTTGAACAAATGATTTAAAGGCAGCATCTGGTGTTTAACCTGTTGTAACATCTTTCACATTTTATTTTGCTCATTTACTCTCTTCTCTAGGCTAAGACCTGGAAGGTAGACCTATATCTTCGGCATCTAGCAGAGTACTAGGTCCCTAATAAATATTTGGTGATTAAATGTTTTATAGTATACATGCACAGGATGACTGTTCACCAGTGCCAAATGCACTGAGTCTTTGGGTTTTTGTTTTGTTTTGTTTGACGCTATCCCGATTAGATGCATCTATTTTCCACAGGTAGTAAGTACCCTCTTATAGAAACCACTTTCTGAAATTCCCTTTTTTCCTTAGCCTCTGCGACCAGTCTATCTGAGCTATTCTGTCAGTTCTTAATCCCTTTTCCCTGAACTCCTTCCTTGTCCTGAAGGAATATATTCCTCAAGACTCTGTCCTCAACTTTTTTATTCTGTACTAATCCTCGCAGCCTGAGGGAGGGTGAATGAGAGTGAATGTGATCCGTAGGCCTTGGGGCTTTCCACCAGGTTCAGAAGAAAACCCAGTTCCATCGCACGTTTAAGCCTTTTCATTTAAAGCCTTTACTTCTTCCTCGCTTTCTTGATGCTTTAAAGGTATTTTGTGCCTTTACCCATATTCTTTTTTCCTGGGAATGCTTTTCAGTCTGACAGCATTCAGGGGTAACTGAGGACTCCTTCCAACCCAGACGTGATATTATCCACCGTCCCTGTCTGTCCCTGTAGCATGGTGCGGGGCTCCTTGTGGCTGTGTGGACTGGGCTCCTTGAGGGCAGAGACCTTTCCTCTGTAGCTCTTAAACCACGTCTGGTACGCAGCTGTTCGGTGTGGGCCTTTTGAAATTGTTTGTATTTACTAGTGTTCTTTGTTTGTGTCGCAGAACACCAGAGGACTTGGATCCCAGCTGAAGGACAGCATTCCAGTTACTGAGCTTTCAGCAAGCGGACCTTTCGAAAGTCATGACCTTCTTCGAAAAGGGTATATGGGGGAGTCGTGCCCTTGACTTTGTTATAATGAAATGATCCTGGGAGTTATTTTTCACAATATTCTCGAAGTGTTTTACTAGGCCATAAGTATATATTTAATTGTGGAGCTAGCGAGTCACACACCTTAGACTGGGGGAGGTGAGGAGCGAAGCTAAGATGTTTTCTATTGCAGGAGAAGCGTCTTGTCAGTAGTAGGTTCCCAGGATAGGACATCTTCCTAGGGGACCTTACTCAGTGGCGCGACTCGGTGGCGTTCTTCACTTTGCAATTGATGACTTGGGGAGCCCTTATCTCCTTATTAACTGTTGGAGTCCTCCGCTTTTGGGGGGAGGCGGCGCTATAACCTTGCAGTTGAGAGCATGGACCCTGGGCTTGGGCTGCCTGGGTTTTCACCCCGGCTTCGCTGTTTACGAGGTGTATGCCTTTGGCAGGTTATGTAACCACTGTCATTGTCCTCATCTGAGAAATAGGGCTGTTAATAGCACAGATCTTATTTTGAGGAGTACATGAGTGAATACACGAAAACTGCTCAGTACCTGGCGTCAGTAAGTGTTAGCGGCCAGCATCCGCCTTCTCTGGGCTCGGCACAGTTTCCCCCGCCCCCCCCCCCCCCCCCCCCCGTTTCTTTCATGTTTCCGTCTCAGCTTCTGACACTGGTTCTTTGTCTCGGCAGGTGGCTTCGCTGCTTAATCAGTCAAGGATAAAGCTCCCCCCATACCGCCCCCCCCCCCACACACATACACACCAGGCCCGTGAACACTCTGTGTTTTGAACTTTGGAATTTTATATCTAATTTTAAGGTGTTTAGTTCTTAACTGTAAGAGACTGTCATTTAATGGTACCTGGGGACAAGCATAATGCCTCGTTATTGTCTTTGCATTTTGTAGTGAAAGGTGCAGCCTTTGGAATTGGAGATATAATTTTATTTATAGTATAATCAAATTCATAAGCTAGCTAGCAGCCAAGTCCCGATGATTCATTATTTATATTTTTTGCAATGAAATGTTCCTTTTTCTCCTCAGTTAGATTGTAGTAGCCCTTCTACTTCTAAGACAATGTTATGTACAAAGACAATATTCAATTAACTATTATTGCTTGATTTCCAAGGTTCCTCTCAACTCTCAAATCCTGTTTTGGACAATAAGATAGTCATCTTTATGTATCTAGTGTAATAAAGACCAGTGGCCTGGTTCTAGCTGTGTGTCACCTACTAGTACTTTGAACATAGTAGGTGTTCAGTAGATGTCATATTGTTCAGCACGCGTTAATTAGAGATGCATTAAATGTTGACTACGCATTGTACCCGAGCAGAGAAGGCGTAGATATTTTATATAGTACAAAAATATGTCATCAGAGTAACAGTAATAAACATACTTTATTTATTTCTCTCCCCAATGAATTGAAGTTTTGACCATCAGTATCTATAATAGACCCATTTTAAAACAAATAGATGCATTTCAGAGCAATTAGCGTTCTATAAATTTGACTTTTTTTCCCTTTTAGTTATATGAATTTTAATACTATATCCCTTTCCCGTCGTCACCATCACAGTCAAGATGCGAAAGTTTTATCATCCCCAAAAGCCTCCTTCAGGCCAGTGCATAATAGTTACACCCTTGATAGATGTGACTGAGCTTTAAGCATTGAATGATACATAATCTCCCTTTTAAATGTTTTCAGTTTTTCCTGTGTGAAAAATGAACTTTTGCCCAGTCATCCTCTTGAATTATCAGAAAAAAATGTAAGTATGTTACCACGGTTTTTCTTTTTGTCTTTTGGTAGAAAACTACTTTCAATGATACTTCCGTGCTTCCATTTATTAAGGTAGTCGTGGTGTCACGTGAGGAACGTGAGGGCTTATTTCCCGTGTCCCGGGGGAGTAGGCTGTGAGTTGTCGTCACGCTGCTTCACCGCAGTCCCCTTTCCGCAGTTCTCTGTCTTTTTCATGGGCCTCTCCATCCTTCTCATAATAACTTTCTCATTTTAGGCGCCTGTTTTCATTTACATTTCCCTCATGCTATTTTTGCCGCTAGCCTCCAAGTCTGTATCTCTAGCCCTGACCTTTCTCACACCCTGCATCTCCGAGTCACTGAGGGACAGGTCCACTGGCTGGGCACAGTAGGGACACTGAGGAATATGACGTAATCCCCATCCTCACGGAGCTGAAAATTTAATGGGAGGACAGGCAGCGGACGGGGGCCTCCGAAGACACTAGAGGGGGCCAAGGACGGGGCAGCCACCTGTGCGTAGGGGTGCGGGAGGCTTCGTGGAGGGGGGACATCGGAACGGCTTTAGACCGGTATGCACGAGGTTAAGCAGACGATAGATGAGGAACGCTCACTCCCAAGGAGCGTGTGGCCCGTACGGGTGTTCTGTGGACAGGTTAAGGGGTTTTTAAATGCACCTTCGGAGCAGGAAAGAGATGCTACTTGGAAAAGATGGCGCAGTGCTACCCAGTTAGCAGAAAGCTGACATATTCCTTTTTCTTTTTCCTTCCTTCCTCTTTAGCAAGGGGAATGATCTTTCTCCGAGAAAGAGTAGAACAAGTAATGTAATCAATTGAGGTTCAAATAAGATGAAGAAATAAAAGGTTCTTAGTTGTGTCAAGTGCGTTCTGGTTTCGTGCTCGGAAGTTGACTCAAAAAGGTTCAAGTGCTTCTCAAAGACGAAGTTCACTGTAGAAAGCGTGGGAATTAGGTTTATGGAAGAAAAAGCTGGTGAGGACACGTCATTTCGATGAATAACAACCGCATCCCAGATGACAAGATAGCGCAAAGACTAGGCCAGAGTTATAAAAAAAAAAAGGAACAGGTGAACGCGAAGTTCTGCGTTTGGGTTCAAAAGATGAGGTGCACACATTTGGAGGGGGCAAACTTGGCTTGCTACACGAGACGGGGTGATTTTAATTGCCCGCGGTCGGTAAACTGTCGGTGAGTACGTTAGCCCCCGGACAGGACAGTTCACGCGGGCCTGACCTCATCAGTAGGGTCGGGCTCAGCTCGGGGAGTGGGGGGCGGAGGGTCGTGCCACGCTTTCCTAAGCGTTAATCGGGCCACCGAATCTGGACTATTTCAGTTCTGAGCAGTCCATGTTAAGAGAAACTGACAGATCTGAGCTAAGGCCAAAACGGTGATGAGTCTAAAAGTTTGATGTCCTTCGAGGCTCCGCTTACTCCACTGCCCCTGTGTTGTCTTAAGCACTTCACCAGCTAGTGGCAGCGTCTCTTACTGCGTGTCGTAAGTCCTTCAGCATGGCGGTTGAAGTGACCTCCGTAGGTTTACGATCTTGATGCCGTCCGTACTTATTAAGTAGGTGAACGTGGGCAAGCGGCTTTCTCTCCGAGTCTCAGTTCCCGCACCTGTAGATGGAGTCGCACGTAGTTCAGCCGATGGCGTGCACTGGCTGGAGCAGTTCTCCACTACCGGGGACCGCAGTGGCAATAGTGGGGAAGGTGACCCTTGTCATCTATACCAGAGGTCCTCTGCTAAGGGCGATGCCCCCCAGGGGTCATTGGGCAATGTCTGGTTGTCATAAGTGGTTTCAGGGGAAGGCTCTTAGGTACTGGTATCTATTGGGTAGAGCCCAGGGATGCTGCAGAACGTCCTTCAATACACAGGACCATCCCATCACCGCAACAAAGACCTGTCTGGTGTGAGAAGCCAGTCGTGCCCAAGGGTGAAAAGCTCTGATTTATATGTAACGTCTTCCCAGCTAGGTTATGTGACACGCGCACTATCATATAACACATACAGGATACATAAAGTAGTATAACATGTACAGATTATGTAACACACGTATTATTAACATACAGGCTATAATAACACTGTAATACTGTATAACAGGTTATATTACACATGCAGTATCATGTAACATAGGCTATATAATGTGCAAGATATAATACAGATCATATAACACGTATCATGTAACAGGTTATATAACATCATGTTAACATACAGGTTACATAACATGTAATATATACCACGTACAGGTAATATAACATATGTAGCATCATGTACCACATACAGGTTACATAAGATAGGTAGTCTACCTCCAGAGTAGACTATTGCTTCCATTTTGTGGTTCATCTCCACGGAGTTGAACTGATTTATTTTGCCTGAAATACATTTAATTATGGAAAGTTTTTAGAAGTAATATCACTGCTTAATTAAAGTGTAATTTCAGAAAACATTGCTTATTAGTTCCCAATACAAATTGGATAGACTTTGTTCAGCTTTGTGGGTCCCCCCGACCAGAACCTGTTATCCCCCAAAGTGGAGTTTAAACATTTTAAAATTAGCACGGTGGTATATGGATCTGGTTATTTCTTTAGGAAATCCTTAGAAATATAAAGTTTCGTACTTAAAAGTTTACTGCTAGTTTTTGTCACTGTGTGTACCTGTTCCTGGGTCTCGGATAGTTTATACCTTTTCCTGGGACCACCAGTCTGGCAGTAATTTCTAATCAAAGGCACTGAGATGTGATTGTGCTTTGTGAATATACTTTTACTATGTAGAAAACGTTCCTTAATTTATTAGTTTTGTAAATCCAAATTTTAGGTGATAGTTTTACACTGGCATGAAGTGTTACCTTCATGCTGCATGAAATACAGGCGTACGTATCCAAGAATTCATTGGAGAAATCCATAAAAGTACTTTGTTCTTACTTTAGCTACATACATTCAGGTTTTTCACCTAAGTGTTTCATGTGTCTCGATTCTAACTGTTTTGAACACGAATGTTGAGTGTAGCGTTTAAAGTTACATCGTCGTCCGTTGCAGTTCCAGCTGAACCAAGATCAAATGAACTTTTCCACCCTGAGGAACATCCAGGGTCTGTTCGCCCCACTGAAACTGCAGATGGAGTTCAAGGCCGTGCAGCAGGTGAGTGGGCACCGGCCCGTGCGCGGCCCAGGTGCGCGTCGCCGTCGTTGGAACGCCTCGTCTGTCGCACGACAGCTGGACAAGCCTTCCCTTCTCCCCTACCACCTGTGCTGCTTCCCCCTCTTTAGGATGTGACCCCGATTCCTACTTTATAGAGAAAAACAAAAACAAACGTTTTTCAGTGGGAAACTTCAAATTACGGGCTCAGTGTCTGAAAATGTGCCGCCCCCAATCTCGTGGTTCTCCCTTGAATGTAGCGGGCAGTTTGTGTAGCGCCGAGTGTCCCGGTGCTCAGGAGTCGTACGTGAAGACCGTCCCACCTGTGTTCTGGGTTGCGTCGCGCCGCAGCACTCGGGGCCTGCCCCTCTCACGTCTCCTTTCCCGGGCCCGCGTCCGCGGCCTCCCCCTCCTCGCTGGGCCTCGGCGCAGCCTCTACGCGTACTCCAGCCTCTGGCTTTTAAAACAAACCGCGCCAGCCCCCAGCCCCGGGCCGGCAGCTCCCCCTCACCGTGTGCTTTTGCACGGCGAGCCTCTGAACACTGCCTGCGTTCACCGCGTGGACCCTTAGCCTCCTGTCCACTCGGCCCGCCGCCTTCGGCCTCCCGTCATGACGGCGAAGCTGCTGCTGCTGACGCGGGCCTTCTCACGCCCGCATTCCCCCGTGTTCCTGCGGTGTGGGACACGAGCGGCGCCCGCTTTCATCCCTCGAGTTTCAGGACACACGCTTTCCTGATGTCCTCGCTCGCAGGTGGCTGGGTTCCTTTTGTTTTTTTCCTGTTCCCTGAAATACCGGTTAGTTCTTCTAGCCTTAGTTAGCACTTGTGTGTTAACGACACCCAAGTGTGACTCCTCACAGCTGTAAAACTACAGGCTTCACAGAGTAGCTCACGGTTCTCACATACCCCGGCCCTGTATGACCAGGGTGCTTCCTGAGGCCTTGGTCATCTCGCCCAGCACCTCACCGGTACCCCTGCCCCCCGGCATCCGGTCGGTCACCTCTTCGACTGCACTGGTCGTGACCCCTGCTGCCCCCAGTCCACTGTCCATGCTGTGGCCAGAACCGGCCCTGTAAAACCCAGATCGATAAGTTGCTCCCCTCACTTGGCCGTCGGAGCGAAGCCCCCACCCTCAGCGCGGCCCTGCCCACGAAGTGCCCGCTCGCTCTGCACCTCGCTCTGCACGTGCGACGTCGCCTGCTCCGCTGTCTGCAGTGTCCTGACTCACTTCGTTCTCCCATCTCTTGGCTTTTGTCTGTGGTCGTCCTCCTGCCATGACTCTTTCTCTCACTTGGCCAAAGTTGTGTCGCAGTCACCTGGATGTGAGTCTCGGCTCCACCACCTTAAGAACTGGCATAAGCAGAGACCTTTCTGAGGCTCCGATGGTCCTTGGACGCGGAGTGGGGTTAGCCGCAGGGCAGCGTGGGGCTGTTAGGTCATTGAAGGGTGAGGGAAATACGCGTGTTCTTGCCCAGTCCTGAGCTTCCCGTTTCTGCTCTGACTGCTCAGAGCCCAGCTGCGTGCTGCTCCTGTTTTAAGCCTAAACTTTTAATCCCATTTAATCCAAAAGTCGTTGCCCAGAATTCTGGCCCTTCTTTCCCATCCCTAAGCCTTTCTTGCGTGTCAGGGTGTGTGACCAGCCTCTGCTGCGCCTCCTGCGCCTCCGACCGGACCCGCCTCGTCCTCACCGCCTGGTTCAGGTCTTCCTCTTCCTCCTCTATCCTTCCCACTTTTTCCTTCCTCTTCCCCCCACCCCCGCCCCAGTTTTGACAATCTAGAGAAATTTTCCCATGCTGTATGTAGGCCATGAGTAATTAAGGCGTTTTTAGTCTGCGTGGGGGGGGGGAGTCTCAGCCGCCCCCGTAGACGCTGAAGTCACGACTGCTTTAAACTACAAGGCCCGTCAGCCCCTGTGTCCTCCTTTGCTGGTCTCCTGGAACTCTCCAGAATTGTCCACATCGATTCAGTCGTAACTGCCATACACCTAACAGAGAACAGAAAAATTAAAAATTTCATTGCGTTACGTTAAAATGTACTGAGTGCCGACTTCGTGCCAGTGACTAGGCAGACTGTGCGCACGCGTCACCCCGCACCGCACCGCGGGTTTGAGGGCCGTGTGATCCCCCTTCACAGACAGGGAAGCAGAAGGGGAGCAGGCCAGGCGGCCTGTGTAAAGCCGTGGGATGGGTCAGAAGTAGAGTCAGAATTCGAACCCAGATCTCTCGGAACCCTGCGCATGCGTTCTGCGTTATGCATCGGCGCCAGGCCGCCGTGTGTATGTTTAATGCTGTAAAAAAGTGCGTGACGTGAGCCCAGTACGGCATCGTGGTTTCCAGAGGCTCGCCAGTGGGCGTAATCTTCACTTCCGTTTCGAGGGTCATGACTCGCCTCTCTACTGGGAGCGACACAGAAGGACATGCACAGCGAGGCGGTCGGCTGCTGCGCAGGGCGGCGCTCCCGGACTCGGGGTCCCCCCAGGGCGTGCTCAGCCGCGTTCCTTGGAACCAGGTTTCCGCGTGTCCTCATGTGGCGCGTGCTCGGGTTTTCCCGACCAAGCGAAGCCCCCGACTATGGGCAAACCCGATAGGACAGTTAAGTGTTCATAAAAGTACAGTTTCAGTGTCTTTTACAAGTTTTGAGGAATTCTTTAAAACTTGGTTTGGTTCTAAGATGTGAACAGTTCCCCACCCCCCTACACACACACTAGTTAAATTAATATTTAGTTTTGTGGATCTTACAGATAATGAAGAATGTGAAATTAGATTATACATTTTTTTTCCTTTTAGTTTTTTCTAATCTTGCCCTTTCAATACTTTTCCCGAAGGTTCAGCGTCTTCCATTTCTCCCAAGCTCAAACCTCTCCCTGGACATTTTGAGGGGTAATGATGAGACTATTGGATTTGAAGATATTCTTAATGGTAAGTGTCATTCAGCACCTTTTCCTGGAACCCCAGTAACCTACAAGGTGGCGGCAGCAGACAAAACTCAGCATCCTCATCCTCATGTGGTGACTGCTGTTTGGGTTCGCTGGGATATGACTAGCTTTTTAAAGACCAGAAAAAATAAAAGTTCTCTTTAAAGAACAGCCCCACCTCCTAATAATTTTTGTGCTTCTATAGGTGGTGAGTAGGAAAACAGAATCTGTCATCCTTAACAAAATTCCTTGAATAATTGTATCACGTACGCGGTACGTGACTTTTAAGTAAGAACAGTACGTGCATCCTCTATAAATAATAATGGCATCCTTTGTTTTTTCTGGTTCTAAGGAACATAAACAAATACCATTCTGCCCAGTATTGCCTCTGCTCACTACGCCTCAGCCATTCAGAGAAACAAAACCCAACAGGATTAAGTTATGTTATATTTGCTCAGCCGCCAGTGTCTAGTGAGGAAATGTTGGCCACAGCCAAAGCCCAGCGAGCCCGCTCTTCGGGAATTTTCCCCAAGGGGCTGTTCTAATGCAGGAAAACCTGGCGTTCCTGAGCTTTGACACTGAACTTGGAGCTCGTTTAAAGTCAGTATGATGAGGCTTCAAATCCAAATAGTCTTCGTTATAAAAATGGATTCATTTGAAAATCAGTTTCTGTGATTCTGTAGAAAGAAGGGGGTTCCTGAGCATTTCTTCAGTTAGTCAGTCAGTCAGTCAGTCAGTCAGTCGTTAGGTGTCGGGCTCCGGGCTAGGCAGTGAAGAAACAGACATCTGTGCTTTCTGACAGAGGAGGTAAACTGGTAAAACACAAACGATTATAAATTGCGATAAAGTCTTGGAATGAACAAGGTAAGGATATGGTTTGCTGCTGGGCGGGAGAGGCAGGCACCTCTGGGAACACGGCACACAGGTTGATTCCTGATGGATGTGTGGGTCGACCTGGAGTGGAAGACTATTTCAGGCAGGAGGAGGAAGAACTCTGAAGGGTCCAAGGCCTTATCCTGCTCACGAGCTCACAGGTCAGCCTGCCGTGGTTTCCCGGACTCTGGCAGAAGACGGGTTAATTACTGAAGCAGGAGCATTCGCCAGAGTGTCAGCTTTTCTCTCGGTTCCCTGGGCCCCGTTGTCACAGGGCAGCGAGAGGAGTGTCAGGTGACATGTGCACACAGGACGGATTTGTCACGGGCCCAGCAGCTGAGTCGGCGTGACACACAGTCAGCGCGCAGCCTGCCCGTTCCCCCGGGGAACACCGCGTCGGGCCGCGGAGGCCGGTCCCCTTAGAAAGGGCCTCGGGGACAGTCGGAGCGAAGGCAGGCAGCGCCCCTGCTCCGAACACGCGCAGAGTCGTGAGAGGCCTGTGCAGAACCGTCTCCCGACACGCGCGTGTGCTCAGGCCCCTGCGGCTTCAGTGTTGGGAGTGAGGTGGACAGCGGGCCAAGCTGGGGGTGAGGGGCGGGAGGAGCCGGAGCTCTGCGGGGGTCACCGGAATGGGGCGGGGAGCCGCTGAACGGTGTCAGGCAGCTAGGTGATATGATTTCACGTTCGAGTGGATCGCTCTCGTGGGCGTCTTTTTACAGTCATTGGCTGCATCTCCCTGAGGTAGGTGGATGTGACTTAGAGCCCAACGAGGTGCTCGTTGGCAGGCCGGGACCCCCGCACGGCACTTTGGGTAACGTCCCCTTGTGGGAACTGTGCACGTGTGGGCGGTTTGCGGCTTCACCTCGGGGCCTTGCCTCCCTTAGCTGTCCCTCTGCTTAGAGTGTTTCCCCACGTCATTTGTCAGAGCCTAGTTCAGATGTCCCTCCTTCGGAGAGGCCTCGTGACGACCCAGGCCGGAGTAGCCACAGTCGCTCTGTCGCCGCATAGCACTGACCCGGCATTTCTCCCATTGCTTACTTGTGTCCCCCAGGTTAACTACAGACCTCGCGAGCACCCGCCCGCCCTCGTGGCCCGGTGCCTCGTGAGCGCTCGCTCCATAGTGAGTGTCGAAAGCTCTCGCTCGTCACCCTCCTCATCACCTGTGACCCACGCGATGAGAGTCTGTGTATTTCTCCAGTTTGCGTTCTGTCAGGGTTGGGAGGTGACCAGGGTTTGCTCGCCCGCTGGGAAGTGCTTGGCCCAGGACAGTCTGTACACTTCCCAAGGGGGTGGGGCGCGTGGGGAGGGGGACAGCGAAGGCAGGAAGGACCCCCCCTTCCTCAACGCCGGAAGGGGACTTCCCTTCACTCCGCTCCCTCACCTGCCCGGGGCCGACAGCGAGCTCCTGACAGCAGGTGGCCCCGCAGGCCAGCGCCTTGCTGCGTCTTCCGGTGCGAGTGATTTATCTAATAAGTACGCACTTTAAAAGGAAGTGTTGTTACCTGAATGAATACAATATATTCTTTGTGTGAAAATTTAAAATATTAAAGCCGGAACTCAGGTCCTACATGGTGACCGCCAGGCCCACCCATTTCTGCCCCTCAGTCCCTGGCTACCTGCTGTCAGCGCGTGTCCCCCGACTTTACTGTGCCCCACGCAGACACGCAGTCAGCACGTGGTCGGCGTTGCCCAGCACGTGTGTGTGGACCACGGCTGCTGTCACACTGCGTCTCGTGTATGACGCGTCCCTGGCTTGTCGGCAGACGCCTCCGGTTGCCTCACTGACGCGGACCGGGGCTGCCGCAGACGCCTTCGCCTGCTTCTGCTCAGGTGCAGGCGTGTCTTTCCACCTGAGATTTTGGGTGTCTGTGTGAACGGTCGTAGCAGTGTCACTTGTCGCCAAGGCCACACCGTCATGTGACAGGTGTCGAGAGTGTAGATTGCTGAGGGTGCAACACGAGCATCTCCAGCCTCCTCACAGGCGCAGTGAGGAAGCCTCCCAACCGCTCATGTAGTCATGACGATCAGTATTCTAATGGGAACGGTTAGTTATTTTTACAAACGGATTATACGGTTTAGTTCATTGGGTTTGGTTTCTACTCCTACGTCGAAGAAGGGGCAGAAACGAAGGAAGGCCTTATTCGCCCTTAGAGGCTTCCTGTCGGTCTTCATTTAAAAGCTCTTTCAGGTTATCACCGCAGTTAAATTTGTCATCTGACTCATAAAAATAAGAGAGTGAGGACCGTTAAGGTTTTCTCGCTCTGGAGTTCTGATTTATGTGTGTGCGTGTGCAGGAGAGCGCAGGGCGAGAGACCGTGTAGATTGACCTTGCCTCCTCTCGTCATTAGAGATTGTTCCAGAGTCCCCCGGGAAGCCAGTCAGGCCCCTCGCCCCCGCAGCCATCGTTCCTGTCTTCTGTCACTTCAGGCTAGTTTTGCCTGTCCTGGCCATTCGTGTGAGTGCAGCCATTACATTTCTCTTTGTGAGAGTCTCTAACGTGTCTGTTTTTGTTTGTTTCCAGACCCGTCACAAAGCGAGCTGATGGGAGAGCCACACTTGATGGTGGAGTATAAACTCGGGTTACTGTAGTGCAGTGGCTGTCATGGAAACGCAGGGGGCCGCGACACGTTTCTGGTCATCGTCTTCCTGTCCCTTCATGTACATGACATTAAAAGTCCTGGCGCCTGAGGCTCGTTGGCTGCATAGCATCTGATCATTTGGAATTCTTCGGATCTTTGGTTTCTGGCCATGTGACAGTTTGAAAGCACTGGAGATGATTTTAAATCTCCTGATTTATTTTAAAACGATAGCCTTCCAAGTCTTTAGAAAATTGTTGCTAATAAATACCCTAAAACTGTCTTCAGGTTCCCAGTCAGCCAATTTTCTAGGCGTTCCATAAATTTAATTTTGAATAATCATCCGTATGTAAGTGTGCAGTCTTCACAATAGTATTTTTCAGAGTAAACATCTGTAATTAATTTCACTGATGGCACTCCAAATGAAGTACCTTGTTTCATGATAGTCCACTAGTGTGCTTAAGAATAATTGCTTTATTGAAGCTACTTTGTAATTTGCTATTTCATTCATTCAGGGTGAAAAGCATAAGTTCAGAGGTTTTGATTTAAGTCTTGTCTTTAAAGTGATCAAGCGCCTAGCAGGTGTCAAACTGTTTTGCTGCATAGATTTATGTATCACAAGATATTTAAAACCATTAGAACAGTTATGTACACACACACACGTTTCCATGACTAAATTCCATCATAATTTATGTAAAAATGAATCTTCACTGTAGTTCTTTTATATAAGATATTTCTTATGAACCTGGTTAACAAAAAGTAAAGATTTTTAGATTTAATTAGTGAATGAGGCAACTTTCACTAATTAAAAATATTTCTTAATTATCAATTTTCATCTGTTTCCGATAAGGGGTTAATATCCGGTAAGGGGTTAATACTCAAAAAGAACTCATACACCTCAACAAAAACATCAACAACCCAATTAAAAAATGGGCAGAGGATGTGAATAGGCATTTTTCCGAGGAAGTCATACAGATGACCCAAGACACACGAGAAAAATGTCAGTGTCACTGATTATTAGGGAAATGCAAATCAGAACCACTTCGCAGTCTCGTGCAGTCACCTGTCCCCAGAAACATCTTTTTTGGATAAGTCGTTGATTTGCAACTGAAGGCAATATCGCCCCTTCCTGCCGAGGCCTGGGGACATTTGACAATGTTTAGAAGACTTGGTTGTCACAACTTTCTGGGGCGGGGACTGCTCCTGGGATTTGATGGGTAGGGGCAGGGACGCTGCTTGGCATCCTGCAGCACATGGGACATGGAGTTAGTTGAAGGCACTAAGAGAAGATGATGTAAAATACTCCTAATTTACACCGAAACAGCCTTCTCTGTCTAAAGTTACTAAGGAGTATTGTAAAACTCGGCATCTGGTTTTGCTCCCTGCAACCAAGAATAATTTTGGTTAGAAACGTCAGTAGCGTCAAGGCTGACAAACCTTGAGGTAGTCCAAATGACACATTTCAGTTCCTCCTGACTGTCGAGATTAAGTTTGAAATCACGTTTTCCAATACAATATTTGCCAACCCGTTGTATATGTTTAAATTGTGAGAAAATCGAGAAATCAGGAAGGTTCGCTGATTGTTTCTAGGCATGTTCTCTTTCAACTAATGAAGTTGGAGATGTCCTCTGTCCCTTAGTTCTAGGAGTAACAGATACCCTTCCGGCCAATAGAGGGTTCCACGAAATCAATGACATAGTTCGAATGGAAAAGCTGGTAGGTAATCAAGAATGATGCTTCCTTCCCGAAGGTAGTTTCGCTTCCTCTCCTTTCCCTCCCTTACTGTCCTTCTATTCACACCAGTGATCCTCACCCCTGGGTGCCCGTAGAATCACCTGGGAACCTTACGAAGAAATTTGGGTGTCACGATCCGAATCTCGGGAGTTCCAATAATCGTAGTCTGGGGCAGGTCCCAGGAAGTGCACTTGGGAAAAGCTCTCCAGGGTCGAGACCCTCTGATTTAGATGTTCGCTTTCTCTGCTCGCTTTTGCCTTTTTGTGAGTGACATTCTTTAGCGTCTATCCATTCTTCCGGCGTGGGCCTCAGTGCTGACAAGTTAGCTGCTGTCCCTTGATCTCTGTGGTCTGCACTGTTTGCTTCCGGTCACTGGAGAGCCGGGTGGAATTCTGCTTTGATTTTAACTCAAGACTTAGGCCTCCCTTTTGATTTGCTTTCCGTATTATATAGAAATCTTGGAAGACGTAAACTGCATTTTCACCAGCTTCTCATTTTGGAAAGTTTCAAAGCTACAGGAGGTGGGCACTTACTCGGGTTCCTTCCTAGGAGTCAGTTGCAGTTCTCTCTGAGTTACCATCCCAGATGCCAAGCTCTTCAATTAGGCATTTTTTTCCCCATTCAGATTTTATGATTTTATCGAACTATTATTAGTTTAGTATCTTCGTTGTCTCTGTTTCGTTTATAAAATACTGATCATTGGGTTCAAGAGGAACATCACAGATTGGGGACCAATTAAAATCCTTTTTATTAACACTAAGATGATAAAATTTCACAATAAAAGAGAAACGTACCTAATGAGGGTGCAGCCAATTCCATATTAATCCTTTTAACGTATTTGAGAATAAAGGAATTCGTGTGTCTTACTATCTGGACGTGTTTGGGGTTTGGCAGAAACGCGAGCACTGTTTGGCGCACCGTGTGGCTTTCCCGCTGAACACACCTCGTCACTCCTGTCCTCTGCGCAAAATGTGAGTGATGGGCTCGTCACTGTTCGTTAGCTTTGCCCTCTGCGGTGGGTGTCCCCCGCGTTCACGTGTTCCGTTACCCCTTCGAATGCAGACGTTCGGGAGCGTGAAGGATGGCCTGAACATGTAGGTGACTGAAAAATGGCGAGACTGTTCCACATAGAATCTTTCACTAATCTCCAGTTGGTTACAATTTTTTTCAAACATGAAATCTAAGTATGAATTTTGACTCGCTCTTTTACCAAAGCAAAAATGCGTGACCCTTTATTGGACTTGTTTAGCTCATGATTTCAAAATTGAAATGCAGGTTTCTTCACGTACAGTAAATGCTTAATTAAGAACCTGTACTTTTTGTTTATTTTATTAGAGGGCCTTAAATCATATGAAAGAATGAGAGAACATACTGTCAGTTTTTTAAATAGAATTTCAGCAGGGGTTTTTTTTTCCAATTAAAAAAATGTAAGGGACTTTAAATGCTTATTCTTTTAAAGATAAAAATTGAGTGTTTGCTTCCAGATGAATTTATTTCTGGAACCAGTAGACGTGCTTTGTCAGTTGTACTCTGCCTTTTTGCGTCTTTTTAGTGCCTTGACCTTGTGGAGACAGGAAAAGCTATATTGTTCATCTCCGTGATGAAATAGAGGTCACGTAGAGGATGTGGCTTTGGGTCATTGAAAGACCAGGTGGGATTATGCTTTCACTTCGGCTAGGCTGGCTGTCCTTTGGAAATATGGATTGATTTTAACTCGAGACTTAAACCACTCTTTTTGAACTTAAAGGAAAACTGAAATTTCGAACTTAGAGAAAACCCAAAAGAATAATATAAGGAACACCCAAAATGACCTTCACATAGATTCTCCCCATATATATCTTCTCTGATTTCCTCCTGGGTAGATTGAGGGTACACGTTTTTGTCCAAGAAGTCCACAAAGGTGGCGACGTGTGCTGCGTACCGCACCGTGTCGGGTGCCACACGGGGCGTCCCGTCGACGGGTGTGGCCAGCTGCTGTCACTCGGTTAAGGGTGGCGGCCGCCAGAGCTCTCCGTGGTCCAAGTACAGCGTTCCTTTTGTAATTAGTAAGTGATCTGCGGCGTGATCTTGTGAGACCTCGCGCGTGTCCCCGAGAACCTTTCGTCCACCAGTTGTAGCATCCATGAAAAATCTTTGCCTCGATCATTATTTATAACGTGGTCATTGGGACAGGGGAGGGCTAAAAAAGGTGATATTTCATTATCCTACATTTATTGGCTGGCAGGTTTTGTAAATCCAGATTCCCCCCAGTTTCTAAGGTAACCCTATGGTCTCATAAACTCTCAATGTTTTATATTCCGTTTCTGCCACTGCTCTTGGATGCCCTAAACCTAGTTGTTTTCATGAACGCGTAGACCTTCAGTTTGGAAAAACATTGCGTTTAAAGTTAATTTTTACCAGTAATGGTATTAACGGGATTTCGCAGCGTATTGACTACACTCACAGTACATTAGCGCTCACAGTTCTCATCACCGTAGTTGTCATGGACGTTGTCACCAAGGAGGTCCTGTGTTAGCCACAGGGGACACTGCTGGCCGGAACGCTGCGGATGCTTCGCCCGGTCACGTGAGCCGTCAAGACAAGCAAGGGCCACAAAAAAAAAAAAAAAAGGCAAGGACAGCCACGGCCTCGCGCCATCCTGGGCCTCGGCCCCCAGGCAGGCGCTGGATGATGAACATGTTAGGAGGAGACGGGGAGCAGCAAGGCGCAGATGGGGGGCATTGTTCTTTTCAAACGTCGTTATGGAAAATTCCGAACGTCCCGAAGTGGGTGGAACAATGCAGTATAATCTCACGTCCCCGTCATCTCGCTTTCGTAATTCATCATGGTCATCCTGGTTCGGCTGCATTTTTCACCCACTTTCACCTCAGTGTTATTTTGAAAGAAATTTCGGGCATCCTTCCCATGTGTAAATATTTCGGTGTATAAAGCTAACATAGCCACGATACTACTGCTATTAGCCCGAAGTTAACACTAATTCCTTTTAATTAGATCGAGTCAATATTCAAATTTCTGATGGTCTAATAAATGGCTTTTTTTTTTTTTTAGCTGTTTTGTTCAAATCGGGATCCAAGTAACTCATACACACTGATTAGGTTTTGTGCCAATTGTCTCTTAATCTGTGGGTTCTCCCTCCATCTGTTTATTTCTTTGTTTCTTTGTTTGTTTTTTGTTGTTTGTTGCAGTTTCCCACAGTCTACATTTTGCTTTCTGCGTCTTTGCGCTACATCGTTCAACATGTTCTCGCCTCTGCATTTCCTATAAACTTCTAGTTGAACCTACAGACTTGATCAGATTCAGGGTCACTGTTTCTGGAAAGCTCACTTCGTAGGTGGTGTAGGGGGTGCGAACGTCCATAAAAAGAGGCCAGACGCCTGATGGGCCCTCATCCTGATGTCGGAGGCCTCGGTGCAAGGACCCGTTTATTTACTGGGAGCTGCAAAATGACGGTTCTGCGTCTGTCATTCCCTCTCCGTGTTGAGCCACTGCCCTTCCGTAGAGGGACATGTGCCGTCCCCTCCCGTTTGGTCACCCAGGACGAGAGTCGGCATGAGAAGGATGGGAAACGATGCTTTCTTCCTGCTTTCAGCCATTTTCAAAATGACAAGGTGTTTGGTTTTTTTTATTCTATAGCAGTGACCAATGCGTTTTTGTTGTCGTCAGTATCATCCCGAAGGTGCATGTTGTCCGGGTGTTGTGGAAAAACCGCGAAGCTCAGACCCATGAGAAGCCAAGCAGCACCTGGAGGGCCGGCGAGCTCAGGCCGACGCCGCCGGGGGTCCCAGAGGAGCCGGTGCCCCGAAGATGTGGGCCCGGGGCTCAGGGGTGGTTTCCCTTCTACACTTGCGTCGTTACAGTCGCGCGGGCCGGTTTACAGACCCCGTGAGTCGCCGTGGGTTCCAGGTCGTTCAAACAGGTATTTAGGCCGTACACCCGTTACCTGTACGAAGCAATGCTAAGCGGAGAGTGGGCCTGCGTGTTTACAGAAACAGGACACGGGGCTGAGCACAAGGCTAGAAAAGCCCTCTTCGCAATCAGGGTTTTTGTTTTGTTTGCTCAGTTGTTTTTTACACAGGTAAACCGACCACGGGCCAGCTTCCCATGTCAGGGACTGGCCTGGCTTCGTAAGTTCTCTAGTCCCCGAATGAAACAAGCTGCGTGGACCACAGGGCTCGGCTGCGGGCGGAGAGACGGCCAAGTCAGCAGCCAGATTCCATTTCTCTTCAGTTGACCTTGCGCTTCGTGGGGCCCATTCGTCTCATTTTGGCCGGCCGGCCTCCCCCCGAATCCTTCAGGGGGATCACCCTCCCTCTGCCGTGTGTCGTCCGACGGGAGGGGGTGCCCGCCCCGCTCTCCAGCACCTAAGCAGGCCGACTCTGTGTTCCTGGGGTCTCCGGGGGCCACGCGCGACCCAGCCCGGCCGGCCAGACACCCGTCCCGGAGGTGGACTCCGAGCGAGGACGTGCGAGGACGGCGCGGGCAGAAGTGGCGCCCTTGGCGCTGCAGGGGCCTTGCCGAGCCGCTGCCGCTTTACCTCTGGGCCCCCGGCCCCCGAGTGTTCGCTTGGCCTGCCGCAGGTCCCCAGGCTTTTCCCCACGGGCCTCTGCCACCCTCCCGGCAGAGGCGGCGTGCCCGCCACGGACGCCCGTTTCCGTGCTCGCTGTCGGCTCTGAGGGATCCGCTGACGGGCCTCGGGCAGTCGGCAGTCGGGAGCACGTCCCCAGAGGACAGTGACAGTGAGGAAATAGTCATGTGACGGAGGTGGGCCGGGCAGTGAGCCCAGAGAACAGCCCCGACCTGCCTGGTTCACGGCAAGGATCTGGGCGAACAGACTGGGGAAAAAAAAGGTCGGGGGCTGGGGTGGCTGCTTCCGACAGCAATGGAGACTTTAAAGCAAGTCAGTCAGTGCGGACCCCCAAACCCACCTCCGGAAGCCTGAAGAACGTTCCTTCTCACCAGGCCTCGTGCGCCCCGAAAGTGAATCGCACCCGTCACATCCGCACGGCTGTGGAGGGCCCAGCCCCCCAGGTCCCGTGCGGGAACCCTGGCGCAGTGATAGGACCCTGAGATTAAGCGGGAATGTGATGGAGGAAGGCGGCAGCTCTGCCCTCAGAAGGAGGGTGTGTCTTTCTTCCCAAAGACCTTTCTCCCCCGCTGGGGCCTAGTTGACCAGGAAGAGCCAGTTCCCCTCCGCAGGCCAAACTCAGAAATCTAACGTGTACAAAGATTTGGGGACTTCGCCAGTTTATAGCTGCAAGAGCTTGGGGGTTTGTACGGGACAACATTGAACGTGCTTTGGGGATAGGAACGTGACACCGTCTGAGGCGAGGCCACCCCTCCACGCAGTGTTCACGTCCGTTCACATCACCTGGCTTGTCTTCTTTAACGATTATTGCTTTTTTACGGTTCTTTGCTTTTCTTGTAATTTCCGTCTGATTTTGCACCAGGGGAATGCCGACCTCGTAGGACGAGTTGGGAAGCGTTCCCCGCTCGTGTTTTCTGGAGACGTTAGTTTGATCGGTTTGTTCCTTAAATGTCTGGCAATGAAACCATTTGGGCTGGGTCCACCCTCACCACCTTCTAGCTACATAGCGTCCCCAAGGAAGCATTCCCTGCAGAGTGACGGGAGACCGCGCAGGTCCAATCGCTTCTGTCAGTGCAGCCACATCAGCCTGGCTCAAGGGACCGTCTCGAGCTAGTCAGATGAAACTGCGTTCTCAAGGCCCCCATGAGCCGAGCACTGTTCCAGGAGTTCTATGCTGACACTCCGTAATGCATTCTGTAATCTCAGAGGCCAGTATTTACATGGGGGGACAATAGCTTTCCAGTAACCGGATGCCCGTGTCTTCCGCGCGGGGCAGGGGTCGGCCAAACCAACGCCCGCGGGCCAGATTCAGCTCGCTGGCTTGTTTACTGGAGCGTGGCCATATGCAGTCCCTTTTACATGGTCTGTGGTTGCTTTGCGCTGTGATTCTTTATCTCACTGTGCCAGATCGTGTCAGCCGCAATACCTACAATATTTACTCTCTGGCCCTGTAGAGGAAAGGTTTGCTGACCCCTCGTGGGGAGCGGTGATTCTCAGCCCCGGCCACATGTCGGGACCCCGGGACGTTCGCAGAAGTCCTCATCTCTGCCTCCCTCGCCCCAAAGTGCTCACTCAGTCGTTCCGGCGGGGGCCTGGGCACTGGCCATGTTCACGCCTCCCCACGAGGGGCCCCCGGAAGCCAGTGCTGAGAGCCAGTGTCAGGCTGGGCATTTGTGTGTGTGTGTTCTACTCCTGGCGGTTCTCGTTTGCGTTAGGGCCGACGCACACTCACTCAGGGCAGTAGTTTCCACCTCCGATGTGTGCGCCACCTGGGGAGGTTTTCAAACTGGATCCTAAGAGCCCACTCCAGATGACAGAGTCAGAACCCAGTAACTTCGTGAAGTTTCTCAGTGGTTCTGAGACGCAGGCTTTTCTTAGAAGAGGGCTGGGCCCACGGTGCCCTGCTCTTGTGAGCAAGAGCTTTGGAGGGCGAGTGAGTGGCCGGAGGTGGCGGTGGGGAAGGGGCTTTCTCGAGGCCGCCTGATGCAGGCCCCGGAGGGGCCCACTGCGCAGCCCGGCCTCACAGGACTGGCTGGATGTCCTCTCCAGGGAGGAAAGTACTCATTTCTGTTAGCCACGGCATCTCTCACTCCCCCGGTACGGCGCTGCGTGAGAAGAAACACATCTCTCCTCTTTTGATCTCTATGAAAACGAGTCATTCCGTGAATACTCTTTCTCCAGGTAGTCAGATCATGAGAGGATAGCTTTTTTTCCCCCTAGTTCCGTCTTGGCCATGTACCCGTCAGCCGGTGTGTTTCTCCAGTCTTTCCAGCATTTACGGATCATCTCTTAAGATGATCGCTGTGGAGGTGACCGAGCTCACTCAGGCTATGTTTTTACCCTTGGCCACGTCAGTCCGCCCGGTCCCCTGACACCCTTCGCTGCCTCTCAAATCTCAAATGGGTTTTGCTCGGCTGAGAAGTCGTCGGTCCTGCGGTGGAGCCGGCATCATCCGTGCCGGCTCCAGTTCAGATGAAATGTGCCAAGTCGTGGAAGGCTGGGCTGGAGGGGACCTCGTGACAGACCACCTCGTCTGACCCCGAGAAGGGCACCGTCACGGGCAGTGTGGAGGCACAGAGGGGGCCTTGCGTTTGCGGGGCACCTCGTACGCGACCTGACCGTCTCGGAGTGGGCTTTGTGATTTACACCCCCCTCGGAGCGCCAGGTCCATCCTTGTCCTGTGCTCATGCTCAAGGGTCAAAGTCACGCCCCTCCGGGACTTAGCCGCCTGCTCCATAAAACGAGGAAAATGAAGCAGGCTTGTTAAGAGGATAAAATTAGTCGATCCAGAAAGTGGTTTGTAAACAGGAAAGTGCTTGTTCTTTTGGTTTGGGAAGAGCATTGCACGGGAAGGAAAACAAAAATAAATAAATGTGAGTGTCACGCAGTTCCGACGTGAGCTCCCGACTCGGAAGACATCGGCCAGGCCTAAAAGGAAACAAGAATTCCTAGCATTTTAAATGGTCCGTGCCATTTGCTAGTCAAGCGGCCATTGAGTTCCCTACAGAGAAAAAGCCTTAAGCAGTGTGATCACACAGAAGACGCGCTTTCAAGAGATTCCAGAGACTAATCATCGTAGTTGTGCTTCGGGGAATTTGTGTTATTACACGTGGTAACTCAGAAAATGGGAGCTGTTGAAGGACCTGCAAAAATGCTGTAAACCCATTTAAAAGGTACGTGGGCTAGCACAGTTTTCAGCTTATTTGCAAGGCAGGCTTCACGACCACAGCATATCAATGATGCATTAAATACGTGGCTTTAAGTTATTTTTACAAGTAAAAACAAAACTTTGCATTTGGTTCAACAAATGTTTATTGAGGCTAGAGTGAGGAATCAGACCGTCCCTGTCTGCAAGGTGCTTCTTGTCAGGTAGGTCAAAGAAACGTTAGGAGGCCGTGGAGCACGCTGGGATGGCAGGGACCAGATGGCTCCGCAGGACGGTGGCAGGGGTGGGGACAGGGAGGAGACAGTGCGGGCTCCGCAGGGGAAGCGGCCGGGGCTGAGGCCGGGCGGTTCAGCGTCGCGGGGGAGGGAGGCTCGGAAGAGCCTGGTGTTTGCAAGGCCCAGGACGGCTCCCCGGGGAGTGTACGCAGCGGGGAAGGCACACCTGTCAGGAACAGGGGACGAGCTGAGGAATGGCTGTCACTTCACAGTTGGCTTTTTCTCATTTTTTATATTTCTCTAGAAACAATTCGATTTATAACATTATTTTTTTATTACATATAGAAGTATAGGTAACACCTCTTTGTTAACATGGAATTAAAATATTACCGTACCTGTCACTGATGAAACATATCGGGCAAAGTGAAAATATATATTCTTTAAAGTCCTTCTGTGTTACGGACTTTGCATCTATTAGAAGCTTTGAGTATCAGCAGCACCTTGATGGGCTCTATAAAAAAGCATTAACCCAAGGAGAGGTAAAATGATCGACATTGGAAACTTCTATTATTTTTCTATCAGTGAGTGAGTCATCATAATTTTCAACAGTCGAGGCTTCAGAACCCTCGGGAGGGGTCAGACCCATTCCGCAGATGCAGACTGAGGTCCAGCGCTCTCTGGTCCCAGCGTGAGACCAGACGTATCAGGACATTATTGCTTTTGATCGTGTGAGGCCGCGCCAGCTCTCCCGACACTGTTAGGTTTCCGTTTCTTTTGCGAATCCCAGACGGGGAAGCATGGCGGGTTTTGTTCTCCTCGGTACGGAGACACCAGGTCCCATCGTCATCCAGTGCCCACAGCGGACGGCGCCGCAGTGAGCCTGGGGGACCGGCCGCGGCGCGAGCCCGCGTGTCTCAGAAGTCGGCGGTCGCGCCCCGTGCGTTCTCCGGGGAGCGCGCTGGGTCAGCCGTCCGGCGCGTCCTCGCTGGCTCCCTCCTGGATGAGCAGCAGGTCGCCTCTCCTGCCCCAGCTGGCGCACCTGACAACGCTGCAAAAGCAACGAGGCGTTTTCAAGCCGTGACTAAGGCAACACATAAAGAAATCATGTGGGGTCCACCTTTGCAGGTGGCATGCTTCTAATGACGTGATTAGGCACATTATGCATAGAGAGAATATACTGGTAGCTCGAGTCCAACAGACTCGTTATGCAGGGCATTCTGAAAATGAATAAACGACCGACATGAGTTCCTCTCTTCCAGCTCCCCCTGAATGCTACATTCAATAGCTCCAGCTGAGCTAGGACAGTGGCTACCTGGAAATGATTACAGTAGCATGTGACTGGCATTGCAAAAGATTGAGGCGTACAGGGTTAAAAAACCTCGGAGGACCATCTGTGCGCACGTTATTAGAAGCCACCTTCCATCCAGCTGCACTGGGTTTCCAGCTCTGTAGGTAATAGGTGTTCATAACAGCGTATTCAGAGATATACAGTGACTAAAATTAAAAGTACCTATTATTCTACTCCCTGTGTAAGCAGTTCTTACTCATTTTTCATGCTATGGATGTACCATCTTTATTTAACCTTTGTTGTACATTTGGGTCATTTAAATTTTTTTTTGTCATATGAACTTCTTTATAGAATTTGGGGTCTATGACCATGCCATCCTGAACGAGCCTGATCCTGTCTGATCTCGGAAGCTAAGCAGAATTGGGCCTCGTTAGTACTTATATGGCAGACCACCTAGGAAGACCAGGTGCCGTAGGTGTAAAAAATAAAAAAAAAAAAAAATAAGGGATTGTAAGCTGACAAGGTCCTTGCAATCTGTGAGGTCAACCAAGGGTTGCTTCATCTAAAAATAAATAGGTAGATGATATAGATAGATAGATGATAGACAGATAGAAAGGGGCGGGGAGAAGGAGGGAGGGAGATGTCTTCGCACGTAAAAATTCTTGAGAAAAGTACACTCGCAGGCCAAATTCCAACAGATTGAGGTTAGGCATTCACTGAATCCAGCTATCCTCTGATAAAATGATTGAAAGTACGTACCACAGACCGGCCAGGGGGATGAGTAAGAGACCAGCGGACAGCAGAAAGACGAAGCCGGGGGACCACGCGACCGTGGCGGAGTAAATTCCGGTAAAAGTAGAAACCGCAGCGATTCCGCCCAGCGTTTCCAAGAAAGCAGTGCACGCAACGAGGGCACCTGTGTGTATCGGGGTTCAGAGGGAGGAAAAGAAAAGGCTGAGTTTAAGCGACAACGACAGAAAACTGACGGAGAACACTGTGATTCACCAGAAAGAGCGAGCACGGGGCCACCGCTTGGAGAGCACAGACTGCTCCCTCGGACCCCCGAGCAGGCGGTCGCCCACGAAGGAACGGGTCAGGGGGCCTCCTTGGACTTCATGTGACAGACGTTAGGGCCCCGGTCCCTGGCGCGGCCGAACATCCACGTACACCTTACTTTTGACCCCCCAAACCTCGGCTCCAGTCCTCCCTCGGTATCCGCGGAGCTGCGGGTGCAGGACCTCTGCAGGTGACAAACCCCGCAGAGGCTCCAGTCCCTTATGTGATGGCGCAGAGCGAAGCACGGTAGTTCCAGCGTAAAGAGCCAAAAGGCGCCGAAGCTGTCGCGTTGGAAGTCTGCTGTGTCTCCCTCAGGCAGAGCCACGACTAGCAGCCCTGAGGTTCAAGAAGATGCACCCGCTCTCTGTCCCCGTGATAATCTGTGACACACCCCATGTGGGCAAGACGGCTCTTAGCAGCAAAATGCCCCCACTCCCAGAGGCCTTTTGGAAGGTGAAGCAATCCTTTCCACCTGCTTCTCAGATCTGGCAAGAGCGGCAGGTGCAGCGAGAGAGAATTTTATCACACGTGCTACAATCTGGACGTGACCCCTCCCTCCACGGTGACAAAAAGATTCAGTCACCACAAGATTCGTCTGCGTTCGACTCATCGAGTAACTGTGCAGGTTACGCTACGGTCTGACAGTAACGGATTATGACATTTTTCCCTCTTCCCTAGTTGACAGCGCCTGCTCTTGGGGGGCGGCTTAAGCCTCAGGAGGAGTGGGGGTTCCGCTGCCCTTCACACTTGCTGCACGCCAGGTTTGCCGACGGGAAGACCGCGGCCAGTCCACGCTCGTAACTGCAGCGAAGTGGCCATTGTTCTGCCCAGTTTTGGTTGGGGGTGGAGTCCAAGGCCGTAGTGGCTGAACAGGTACACCTCCGGAAGGCGGGCCGGGCATCTTCATGTACCTTTCCTCCCCGTTGCCGCACTTCGCGTTGGCAGATACGAAATGTCGTGGCCGTCGCCAGCTCTGCACGCCGTCCCCGGCGTACGTGCCCGTATCATGTCCCGGCCCCGTCACGAAGCCTCCGTGCGTGCTCCCTGCGTGGCCAGGTCTACTTTTCCGTGATAAATTGTGATGCATTTTTCTTATAAACAATACGGACCATGTAAATAGATTGTGTCTGGCCAGACTGACGGGAAAAGGCAAACTTGAGGGTCACCTTTCATAACCGGGTTACAGTTTACATGTCTGTTTTGAGCATTCCCCATGGTCCTGACCGTTTAGACTGTGCACAGATTTTTGTCGATTTAAACTCTTCATTCGAATATACGTATTCTCATGCTTTGCTTCAGATTCTTCATTGACTGAGACACTCTCATAGAACATAGGCACATCTCTGCCAAGTCCTGTGTCCTCGCCTACATGTCTTCTGACCTCAGTGGACGCTCTGTCCATGCCAAGAGCATATCTACCGTGTCCACCGTGTCCCCAGGGCCTCGCTGTCCTGGCACGCGGTGGACATTTGAAGGCATAAAAGGTCAACCCGAGCCCGGTGGGCACCGAGACGTCCTGCTCTCGCGCCTCCATAACGCATTCAGTCAGCTCAACTGGGAGGAAGTTCACCTGCTTGTCTAGCTATATTGTTATTTCTCAGATTTCCGGTCCCTGGCTGCAACCGTGTCGTTCTGATCCCATTGGGCGATGGCTCGACTCCATCCTTGATGGAAAATTGGTCAGGCGGGGCCACGCCTGTTCTGACATAGACGCCACGAGCTCAGGGGGCTTCAGCTCGTGGCCGAAACTCCCTGAGCAGTTTGACCTGGACCAGTCGTCAGGGATAACCTGGATGCTATAAGAAGTGCAATTCGGTTTGTTTTCTAAACTTTTCTTTACTAGACCTCAAAAAGTCAAATCTGTTTTTACTGGGTTCCAATTTATAATGACAGGGACTTCACAGGTGGCAGTAAGATGTAGTTCAGGCCGGCTTTAGCTATCTATGAGTTTCACAGCTGTATGGGGCACAGGGATGTCAAAGTTATTACCCAAATCCAGTTTTCTCCTCTTATTTCAGATAATAGCGATAGTGAGAGGCATCTGGAAGCTTCTGCAGATTTCCCTTCTCTTATTATTTTCAGGTGTATAATATCTTCACAAAAACATCCCATTTTAAACAAAATGGATGGGAATATATTTGGGTATGGAAATGCCAGCACCATCAAAGGGGTTTCTTCGTTTGCAGCTAAGAACAAAGTAATTATATATATTCTTCTAGAACAATGGAATCAATTCACAAAATTATCACAATTCAGAGTAGGAAATGCCAAAACGTATTCTGAACATTTTAAAATGTCACTGTACTTAACCGATGTGGAATGACTTTTTAAAAGCCTTTATAAATATGTGAAACCGACTATAAACAAAAAATAAATAATACGTTCTGACAAATCTATTGTCGCTCTAAGTAAAGGAGGCAGATTTTTTCCCCCCTCCAAATAGCTTGAGATATAAAACTCAGCCTCTTACATCGTACAAGTCAGTGACTCTGAGTATGTTCACAGACTTGGGCCACATGCTAAGCTTAGAACATTTTCGTCCCCCCAAAAAGAAACGCTGTGCATTAGCAGCCACTCCCGAAATTCCTCCCCAGGCCCTCGAAGCACTGACCTAATCTCTGACTTTATGGATTTGCCTTTTCTGAACATTGCGTATATGCGGGATCGTGTTTGTGCAACGTGTGGCCGTCGGTGACGAGCTTCTGTTGCGCAGCACAGCTGCAAGGCTGGCCCGTGCTTCAGCGTCCATCGGTACTTTATTTCTTTTCATGGCCAAATACTGTTCCATACGTCTCATTCCACGTATGCATTCATTGGTTCGTGGATGTCTGCGTTGCTTCTGCTTTTTGGCTGTCATGAATAATGCTGCCGTGAACATCTGCACTCAGGGTTCTACGGGGACGTGCGTTTGCACTTCTCCTGGGTGCATCCCGAGGGGCGGAATTGCCGAGTCATGAGGTGGCGCTGACTTTTCGCGTCTGCTCTGCGGAGTGGCCGCGTCGTTCTCATTTATCTGTTTTCCCACCAGCACTGAGGGAGTCTCCACGTCCTCACCGGCCCCGGCTTCTTCACGATTGCCCTCTGAGCGGGTCTCGTCATGGTTTGGGTTTGCATTCCCTGGAGCCCTAAAGATGTTGAGCATTTTTCTCATGTGCTTACTGGCCTTCTTCGGAGAGACGTGTCTATTCAGACCCTTTGCCCATTTTTTAAAAATTGGGTTGTCTTTTTGCTGTTGAGTTTTATGAGTTATCACACATTCTGGATACAAATTCCTTATCAGACATGTGATTTGCAAAGCCAGCTTCCCGTTCTGTGGGTTGTCTCCACTTTCTTCGAAGCACTCAAGTTTTATGTTTGGATAAAGTCGCGTTTATCTGCTTTTTTTCTTTTGCTGTTGTGCTTTGCTGTCACATCTAAGAAACCGTTGCATAAGCCAAGGAAGCAAGTGATTTTTACATACTAGACTCACTAATTTTGATATTTCTAAGTGGTTTTCCAGCTCACCATCACCAAAAATTTATAAACAGCTGCATGACTGTATGGCTACATCTTTTGAGTGGAAAAGAATCAAAAAATGTATTTTTTTAAAATGTACTGAATTATGCAGTCTTCCCCAGCATTGACTAATCTACCGTAAGTAGAAGAGCATTGACTATGAATTATTCATAAGTAATTAACACGAACGTCTGTACCGGGCTGAGACAGGACACAGAAGGCAGCCCCGAGGTCTGACGACACCCGTGTGACACCAGGGGGCCGAGGGCAGTCCCCCCCCGCCCCCCGCCCCGTGCCTGGCGCCCGACTGGTGACTGGCTTTAACTGGAAATCTAACTTTCGTTTCTTTGGGACCGGTTATTCTCTGTCCTCTTCGACTGTGTGCTCTGTGCTTGGAGGCTCAGGCCACAAATGACGTGACGTGGACTCCCCAGTGGCCTGACTGCCAGCCGCACTTGGCCGATGGGAGGAAAGAGGAGAGGGGCCCCGCGCGGCTTCCCTTCCCGCTCCCCCCGCCCCCTCGCTGGCGCCCCCACACTCGCCACACCTCTCCGCCGTCTTTCATTAGCGCCTCCTAATTGAGCCGGCCGAGTGGGGCTCAATCAGGAGTCCAGTTAGAGGCCTACATGTGACCGTCTGAGTATTTAAAAGTTATAATTCTGACTAGTAAATGGTTAACGGAGATGCGTTCTGTGTGCCGACTCTGAG
The DNA here is from genome assembly GCF_014176215.1 of Rousettus aegyptiacus. Taxonomy (NCBI): domain Eukaryota; kingdom Metazoa; phylum Chordata; class Mammalia; order Chiroptera; family Pteropodidae; genus Rousettus; species Rousettus aegyptiacus. The sequence continues at coordinate 2,566,914 of NW_023416286.1, forward strand.
AAATACACCTTCACGACGATTTGGAAGGTCGGACACACGCTTAGAATTCTCAGAGCTCTCAGGGTTCTGTGTAGGAACCTGAGCGCATGGGTGAGCTGGCCCTCGGCCCTGGTCCCCTGCTGCGGGCTGTGGGCCACCCGTGCTGTGTTCTCCCTCTTGCTCCATCCTGCTCGTAAGGGGTCCTTTGCCCATGGCAGGGGACTCTTCAGGGTCAGGCCAGACCTATAAAGGGTCCCTGCGTGGCCACCCCCTTGGTCTAGCGGTGAGCACACCAGGGTCACAGCCCTCCCTCGGGAGAAAGAGCCTGAGGAAGGAGGTCACGCAGGCATCACTGGACACGAGCCCAGAGCTCTTTGGCTGGGAATTACAGGGGCCCAGGAACCCAGAGTGGAGCCTGAAAGGCGGAGGTGTTGGGGGCCCTTGGAGGGCATATCCGCTGGCCCTGAGGTCTCCCACCCCTCGGAGTGGGGCCTGGCCGGAGCCCGTGTCCCAAAGCACGAGCCCCGGGCACGAATAGAATAGAAGCCTCTTCCTAACCTCGAACTTACCACTTGATCCGGAAGCCTCGAAAGCAAACGAAACTCACCTAGTTCCGTAGAATGAACCACTTTTGACATCATGGACCGGAGCACAGAGAGCGGCACGAACGTGAAGAGGAAGGGCAGCCTGACTGCGAGGGAGACGCCGGGATCGGAAAACGGACGGTCAGCTTGGGACGTGCAACGCGTTCCCGCAGAACCTGTCGCTTTCTACAGGCCGCCTAGCTCGTTGCCTCTAAAGGCCGAGGTAGTTGTAGAGTTCTACTTAGTGAATCAAGATAGACTATCGATGGGTTAGTTCAAGGTGATTTTACTGGCAACACCGTATTCCAGGGCCGAGAACAAGAGTTCACGGAAGCCTTAGGTCCAGACCCGCCCTCCCCGCCCTCCCCGCCCCAGCCCCCGCCCCCGCCCACTGTCGTAGTGACCTCTCGTGTAGCAAGTCGTGACTGGTAATTCGTTTTTTTCTGTTTGTTTTCTGTTTTTGATTTTTCAGACCTGGCATTTTGGGTGTCAGCATTCTTTTATTATATCGACTTATTTATTGATCAATTGGTTCTTTATCTTATTGCGCGTTCATCTTTGTGGCCGAATAACTTCGAGGACACATATCACCTCTGGCCTTCAATCGCCACCCTTAATGGTCGGTAGTATTTTTAGGTCTAGGATAAAATAGCAACGCAGTACATTTGCAGATCACTTCAAGTCTCCAGTGTGACTTGAATTCCCTTCTTGAATATATTCGATCGATATGAATTTTTCTAATACATTTTTTGACTCGACTTTAAATAATTGCCTTCAACATTTTGATGGAAAGTAGACTTCTTAGCAGCATTTTAAGAAATAATCATTTCAGTGAAATATGTATTGAGGAATTGATTCATGAGAACAATGTTCCTCAAAACAAAAATTTGGGGGCTAATATGCAAATTTGGAAAACTGTGGTTATTCAGTAAATTGTTTTAAGCGAATTGGTGCTTGGCTTCTGTCAAACTAGCTTTTTAAACAAATTACTTGTCATTAAACAAGACCGTTAAATAGAGAATTTTATGTTAAAGTTTCTCGCCCAACAGACTAAATTCATTTTCTGTCAACCCGAAATGCACAGTTAGTTCAAAGGCCACACTTGTCACTCACCTAGAAGCATCATCCATGTCGTTCTGGCAAAAGCGGTCATCGCCATTCCCGCCATGGTGGTAAGGGTCCCCATGATGGCTAGGTAAACATCTTCCATGCAGTAGGAAAAAATCCATATTCCGAGGAAACTGGTCAAAAACGAGGCGCTGCCCAAAGCTGAGCCGTAACCTATGAGAACTTCATTCCAGCAGAGCGGAGAGTCTAACTCATAGAGGATGAAGATGGGGGAGATGCCTACCGTCACGAAAAAATACGTCATCGTCGTAAAAAGCAACAGAGAGAGCAAGGAGCGCCGCTCGCCGGAAGCATTTTTGAAAAGCATGTAAGTTCGGTAAAAGAGGTCTTTAAAGCCTTCGTAACATGATATGGAATCGTTCTGAAGAGGAGACTCTTCCACGGACTCGCCGAGAAGGAACAAAATGTAGACCAAGTTAACGGTGAGGACCACGGCCGTGATGACGAAGGACCACACGAAGCCCAGTTCCCTGATGAAGTAGCCAGAGGACAGCCCCGTGAGGCCGGTGACGAGCCCCAGCAGGAAGTCGATGATGGCTATTCGAACCGTTCTGTGCTTCTCTTCCTTACACCGATCGATGATGTAGGCAAAGCAGGCTCCAAAAAACGTGATAGAATTGCCGCAAAATGCCCCAAAGAAGGTAGACGCGATCAAAAGCTGGAATGGGAGGGCGAAATAGGACAGCAGAGAGAGCCAGACGCTGGTGGCCAGAGCTCCGGCCGAGCACAGAATCAGCGGGAACTTCCGTCCGCGGCGGTCGCTGTGCGACAGCAGTACGAAGGTGGACACCAGCCCGGGAATCAGCCCGCTTATGTCCATCTGCAGACTGAACAGAGACATCTTTTTCTGAACTTCCTGCAAAGAAACGGAAAGAAGACATCGTGTACCGAGGTCTGTACGATGCGCACGGGACCGGCGGGGCCCGGAGGCCCGGGCGCGTGGGGCGGGCGCGGCTTGAACCCGCACCCGGGTCGGGCGCATCCGCCAAGAGGCGACGTGGTCGCGCTCCGCCGTGACGTGTGTCCTGTCTGCTCTGAAGGGGAGCGGGCCCCGGCGGTGAGTGTCACGCTCCTTCCCGCGTGTCCAGCGTCATTGAGGAAGAGCTCGGCTGTCCTGTGGACAGGGGTCCCCGAATCGGTGACGAACATTCCTGTACTTACCAGAAGTCGAGATAAAGCCCGAAGAGGAGTTTTGCACTGACTGAAAACGTGACCTGAGGACCGAGACAGCTGCAAACTCACACGAGTTAACGGCTGTGACAGCTGCTACGCTAGTCCTGACGGGAACAATCCGGGGCGACGGGTAGCATTTGCTGCTGGCCACGTCTCTGTATTGTCCAGATTTTGTAGAAAGAGCACATGCATTCTTACGATGGGGATTACTAAGCTCATTTTTAAAAAGATTTATTCGTGTAATATTTAGAAAGCAGTCCAAACACTGAGGAACCACCAAAATATCAATACTGAATTAATGTTTTTTTAAAGTATCGCGCCCATTTTAGTGTGCTATATGCCTGTCATTCAGGCAAGTCCACGTTGCCGGGAGCTGTTCCCGCTGCTGGGACGCGGAGCTGAGCCGTGCTGGTCCCGGCCTGTCCCTGCCCCGGGACACAGCCTGTCCCGCCTGCCCCGCGTTTGCCGGGCCCCCGTCCTCGCTCACAGTCCCATGGCTGCCACCAGCGTGACGTTCACCTGAACTACCCTGGCGTCTCCCTTTGCCGAGGGGGGACAGGCTCCACGTGTCCCGCACCTTCCCGCGCCTTCGAGAGCGTCCGGCCTCCGAGATGTGGCCCAGCTTACTCCTCAGCATCGTCCCCACTCCGTCCCCCGTGCTCCCCCTGAGCCAGGCACGGTCCAACTCGGAGGTCCCTGAGGGTCCGCAGCGGATGGAATCTCTCCTTCCTCGGAACCTTCTCGCGTGACAATCGTCACACGTCTCCGGGTCCTGCTTTGGGCCATGACGAGCTCGAGCTGTGGCTGCAGACGAAGCTGGATTCAAACCCAGCCAGGTCTTCACCAGCGAATAGAATGATCTTTCAAAACACACGTCGGGCCCTGTCACTCCCCTGCTCACCCCCCCCGCCCCCACCACGGCTGTCCTCACACAGGACTAAATCCCCCTCCTTGCTGTGACGTGGGTGGCCCCAAATCACGACTTCTCTGACGCACCTCCACTTCCTCATGCCTCTGGGCCGGCACGCCCCGCCTCACACACCCCATGCTCACTGGCCTTTGGACTTGCTCTTCCCTCCGCCTGCCTGTCACATAGCTCGCTTCCTTAATTCAGTGTCACCTCCTCAGAGGGCCTGCTGTGACCGACCTCCTCCACAGTGAGTCCCCGGACCTGCCCAACACTCGCCCCTTAGCCCACCGTCTGTCCCTTAGCCTCCCTGCTCCTTGACGGAACGTGATATTTCGATCGACGTGCACACTGTGTGCCTTCTCCACTGTGACCCGCACTCTGGGGCCTCATCGGCTTCACCATGGCATCGCCGGCTTCTAGAACAGTGCTCGGCGCAGGGTAGATACCCACTACCGACTGGATGAGTGATGCCTAATCATGTAAAACATGATTAATGCCTCTGGAGCTTGCTAGCTGTGTGTGATCCCGACCACATTATTTCTCTTTATAGCTTCTTCATCTAACAAGAGCGGACAACGGCCCCTACCTCGCGGGCGGTGGTGAGAGTTAAATTTAAAGTAGATCTAAAGAGCTGGGCACAAGGCCCTGACACACATCAGTGCTTAATCACTTGCCGCTGTTTCATTTTTATGAGCTCGGACTTCCTGAGCACATCTCTGTGTTCCTACAGATATAGTAACCATCGAGTAAATAGCTCCCGAACAAATAAACGAAGCAGTTATCTTAAAGTCAGCTTCTCACAAGACATTCTGGTTTGGGGTCCCCCCTCCACCTCCCCCACCCAAGTCCTGTCTTCCTCTCTCTCTCTCTCCCATCTTGCCCACAGGCTGTGCTCCTTGTCTGTGGCCCGTTTCAAAACACAGCTTTTAATGAAGACAAACTCGAAGCATATTTCAATCACAGGTCAAAGCTGAGGCGTAGTTGTGTGTGTGCCTTCTAAACTCTGGGGACTTGTAATGACATCATCGATACGGGTAAATGGGAGAAAGCTGAGCAAAGAAAGTGCTGTTTGCTCCCCAGGAGGGACAGAAGGACGGTGTACCGCGCCAGGGGTGAACTCGGGAAAGTAAGAGCAATTTCGACGCAGCCGCAATGCCACAGGCCGAAATACAGATATTCATTCCACTCGAACAGAAAGCATTCCTCACCCGCTGGGAACGAGGGATCGTGTCCTTTTCATAAAAAATGCTTGAGCGAGAACAGCACCATCACCTGCTGGATAACCCTAAGGTGTCCTCTCCAGGAGCAAAGTCCCTCTCCTGAAAGCGATCTTAGGAGCATCGACCCTGATGGCCAGCTGGACACTTCAGAATGAATCACTGAGCAGCGGAGGAGGGACTCAACATTCCTCCTGCCACAGAAGTCACGAACACGCCTGCAGCGTCCTGCCTCTCCGCCCTCAGCCGGAGGCTCATCCCACGGCCTCCCCATTCTGTTAAGAGGTCCCTAGAGGTCACTGCCCGAGAGAAGCAGGCAGGTGGAACCTGACCACGTGACAGGTAGGCTAGAACAATATTTACATATATGAATATTTACATCTCTCTCAACCCCAAATGGGTTGAGAAGTAAGACTCATCCATACGGACTTTTCGAAAGTTAATTAGAAGCGAAACACCTCGGTTTACTCTTATATCCGCTCCTCGAAATTCATCTTACCCTTTATTCCAATACACGTACACGTGTGTGTGTTTATTACGTAGGAAGGACGAGGAATTAGTGTCACAGGGAGAAGTTCAACACGGTGTCGTATTATGCGTGCTTCTTGCACACGGTGGACCTTTCGGGGGAGCGGCAAGAAAATCTGAGCTGAAAAAAATCGTTCATTCATTCATTCATTCATTCATTTACTGACCCTGTGCTATGACGCCTTTAAAAAAAATTATTAAATTTGTTGAGGTGGCATTGATTAATAAAATTATATGAGTTTCAAGTGGACAGATGCATAATACATTGTGTGTCATCCCTGACAGGTTTTGGTATCAGAGAAATAAATGGTGGCTTCATAAATAAAATGAGTTAGGAAGTATTGCCTGTTCTTCAAGGTTTTGGAAGAGGTTGAGAAGAACAGGCATTTCCTCTTCTGTGAGTGTTTGGTGGAATTCAGTGGCGAAGCCCTCTGGTCCTAGACGTTTACTTTTGGGGAGGTTTTGGGTGACTATTTCCATTTCCCTGCTGTGGATCGGCGTGTTCAGATTTTGCAGTTTTTCATGACTCAGTCCAGGGAGGCTGTGTGTTTCTAGGGACGGGTCCATTTCTTCTCAGTCGTTGATTCGGTGGCGTGTGCCCTTTCTCAGTAGCCGTCTGTGGTCCTTTGCGTATGCCGTGGTGTCTGTCGTAACGTCTCTTTCATTTCCGATTTTGTTTATTTGAGTCTTCTCTCTTTCCCCCTCAGTGAGTCTAGCCAGGGGTTTGTCAATTTTATTAACCTTTTCAAAGAATTCGCTTTTCGTTGCGTTCATTTTCTCTACTGCCTTTTTGTTTTCTATTTTGTTCATTTCTGCTTTAGCTTTTATAATTTCCTTCCTTCTCCTGATGTTGGGTTCTCCGTTTTCTAGTTCTTTAAGCTTATCTGGGATTTTTATTGTTGCTCAGGATAGGCCTGTAACGCACAAACTTCCCTTATTACTGCTTCCGCCACATCCCAAAAGTTCTAGTATGTCGTTCTCGTCATTTTCATGGGTCCGTATGTGTCATTTGAGCTCCCATTTCGTTTCTCTTTTGACCCAGTCATTGTTTAATAGTATGTTGTTTAATCTCCACATAATCGTGGCTTTTCCTGCTTTCTTTCTGCAGTTGATCTCCAATTTCAAAGCACTCTGCTCAGAGAATTTGCTTGGCATGATTTCTCTCTCTTTACATTTGTTGAGGCTACACATGGTCTATCCTCGAGAATGTTCCGTGCGCACTAGAGAAACTTGTATCACCTAGTGTTCTGAGGCGGAAGGCTCTGTAAATGTCAGTTATGTCCATTGGGTCTAATGTGTCATTTAAGGCTGCGGTTTCCTTACTGATGGTCTGTTTGGATGCTCTGTCCATAGCGGTTAAAGGGTATTTAGGTCCCCTACTATAACTGTATTTTTGTCAGTTTCTCCCTAGCAATGTTAGTAGTTGTGTTCTATATTTAGGTGTTACCTGCTTGGGTGTAGATATACTGATAAATGTTATATCTTCCTGATGTGTCATTGTAAAATATCCCTTCGTGTCTGTTTGTTACCTTTGTTATCTCGAACTCCGTTTTATCGGATACGAGTATGGCGACACCTGCTTTCCTCAGGGTGCCGTTTGCCTAGAACATCGTTTTCTGCCTTTCCACTTGGAGCCTGTATTTGTCGTTGCGGCTGAGATGTGTCTCCGGAAGGCTGGCTCTTGTTTTCTGACCTAACCTGCTACCCTGTGCCTTTTTATTGGCGAGTTCTGTCCATTTACATTTCGGGTGACTATTGGTGGATGAGGATTTCCTACAGCCGTTCTGTCTTTTGTTTTCTGGTAGCTCTGTGTCTCCTCGTCTCTTTCCCGTGTGATTCTGTCCGCGATCTCAGTGTGCTGGTGTTCTGTGATTTGTTTGCTTCTGTTTCCTCTTTTTTATGTTGCGTCTCAGTTCTAGATTTTTTTGTGGTTATCATTAGGTTTACATGAAAGGAAGTTTCATACATACAGTAGTCCTTTCTCTTCTGATTGCATTCTATCTCTGCTCCCCATGCAAACTCAGACCTGTCCCCTCTCCTCTTTTATGTTTTTGTAGACATCTCTTATTTTTAGGGTTATGAGAAGAGTCCACAAACCCCTATACTTCTTTTAGAGAGCAAGTGGCCAGAACCGGGTGTTGAGACAGAAACTCAGGGTACAGGGAACATCTGTTCTTGGATACAAAGGGAAGAGAATATTCTGTGAGAAACTGGGCAGAGACAGTGTCCACAAAAGGCGCCAGAAGGAAGCGCTGAAGATGACGGTGGCGCCTCCTGGGAAGAAAAATGTCTGTCTGCCCTGAGGAGCAAACTGTGAGAGGGCCGCCATGGCCTCGCACTGTCCCAGCTGCGGGGCAGGGGAGGGGCGGCGTCTGGTCCCTCCTGAGAGAAAGCACCTATCACTCTGGGGCACTCACTTTAAGGGAAGGGGCCTGGGACAGTCTCAAATAGTAATCCGATTAAAAACCAACAAATGGAACAACAAGTCAATTAATTATAAACGAGGCCACTGCTCTGGGCAGCGGGGGCGGCTCTCAGCGGCTGGGTTAGGCCAGGGACCGCTACTCATCGCCCGCCTAGTCGTAGAGGCCACCAAGGTGGCTGGACCCAGGCCTGTCGCCCCTCTCTCTAAGGCGGCAAGGCCAGCCGAGCTTCCCAGTGTCTAGTTCTCTCCCCCGTCTCCTCACTGCTCGCAGGGGTCTGGTGAGCCTGTTGAACCGTCTCTGGGAATGACGTGTACGTCATAGAAACACTTTCGGGTGGCAAAAACCATGAGGCGAGATCTTGGCCCTTCTGTGTTTATGACCTCACTTCCGGGCAGAACCTGGATGTCCGCACGGCTGCCCGGACGTGATCCGTTCCGATCCAAGAAAAATCTCTCCCATGGAGATGAAGACATGAGTAACAGCAGGGGCATGCCAAAGAGCTGGGCGTCGCCCCAGCCGGGGTACGCCTGACACCCGGGGGACCCCTGGGGGGGGTGCTAGCCCCTTCTTCCTTCTCAGGCCTTCTGCCATTTCCTCCAGCACTGAGACTCCGCCCCCCGTTGCACCTGAATTCCTCCCCCCCCACCCCACCGGAGATCATCATCTTAGCACCTGCAGACAGGTGACTGCCATTTCTTTAAACTCTTCTCGTCCTCTGAGGGCACCAGCCTTTCGCCATCGTAAAACACTCCCAAGAAGAAGAGTTCAAAGTTTACAAATGCGGTTTGTTTTTGAGGCACTGTGGGGGAAAAAAAAAAAATCCCAAACCTGGACGGCATCTCCTTTGCGTTTGGGTGTGGGTGGGCTGTGTTAAGAAGGGCCTACGGGGACCAGAGCATGGCGGCGTAGCGCCTCTTTTAAGCAGGTAAAAAATTGGGGAGGAGGGAATGAAGGAGGCATTTTCAGTGTCCTCAGGGAAAGCGTGAGCGCTCTCCACCCGGGGCGGGCTCGGCCAATCTGCTGGCCGACCCGCCGTCCCCCCCATGGCGGAGACCGGCCCCACGGCCTTCAGTTAGGGGCCATGGGCGTGCCGTGGAAGGCGGCTGGGAGGAGGAGCAGGGAGAGGCAGGAACACCGTGTGTCACCTGGACCCTGTCCACAGAGCGCTTATCGGTGCTGGCCTTGCCCCAACTCTCAGGCTTCGAAAAAACTTTTGGAGTTGGGGGCGCGGAGGAAGGAGACGGCCACAGAGAGCTGGAACTGCGCCGAAATTGTCGGAGAGAAGAAGAGCCAGTGTCACAGCAGGTGACAGAGGCAGGTTACGGGTGTCAGGGAACGTCAAACAGGGTGCCAGCTGAAAAAGGCTCTTGGCCAGGAGCCGGGGGCTTCGCGGGGTCCTTGCCAGACACCCGCCTGGCCTGGCGGTTCGTGGAGAGGCCGCCACACCTGCCTTTGTCACCACGCCCCAGGGGCGTTTGAATGTCTTACCTCCTGGAAGGCGAACGTCGGGCTGCTCTTGTTCCTGGCGCAGTCGGAGACGTTGCTGGCGGGGGCCATGCTGTAGTTGCCGCTTTCTTCCCATATTCTCCGGTACACGTACTGCGTGGTCAGCGGGGAGATCAGAGTCATGGCGAAGGCGCTGAGGCAGATGGCAGGTTCCACGAGGAACAGCTTCATGCTGCCGGGGCCGGGCCGGGCCGGGCCGGGCCGAGTTCTGCACGGGGGAACCAGACACGGGTCAGCCGCGGCGCCCGGCAAGGCTGGCTCTTCCCTGACAGCAGCGGGGAGAGGCGTTTGGTGGCGCAAACCAGCCGACGAGGGGACGGGAAGCAGTTCTCACTTCTTAAGAAAACACTCTCTCCCGGGCGCCCGGTCCCCGCTCACCCTGAGCCTGCCCCACTTCCCGTTTTTTAAGAGCGGGACTTTCTAGAGCCGCAACGACGATTCTTTAAAATAGTGAAGTCGTCACCGTCTTGGTCGCTGAGCGATCGCCCAGCGGCCCCCGCCGGGCCCTGCGGCGAGGTCCCCCGGGGCGCGACAGCCCCGCCGCCGCTCACGGTTGTCGTGGACCGGGAGGGTGCTCCGCGGGGCGGCTCGGCCTCCGGGGGGCTGTGCCCTTTCCTGCCAGGGTCCCGCGGGCCGGGGCGGCTCCCCTGGGGCTCGGCCGACTGCACCTGCCGCGGAGACCGCGCCCCGATGCGACCCCGAGCGGGCGGCGCGCGCGTCCCCGCCCCGCGGCCCGCGGGCCCCGGGCGGGCTGCGCGGCCGGTGACGCGGCCCGCGGCGCTGTCGCCCTCCCGCCCGCGTCCCTCGGATTGGCCCGCCCGGGTGTCGCTCTGGCGCGCCCGCCCCGCCCCCCGCGGCTGCCGGCACCGCCCCCTCCCGGCGGTGGCCCCGCGCGCCCCGCCCCGTGTCGCTGCAGCCCACACGGGGTCTGCCGCCCAAGTCACGCGTCTGTCCCGCACCTCGCGACCGCCTCCCGGCCAGCCAGCAAGAAGCGTGGGGACGGCGACTGGGCGGGGGACGCCCCGGGAGGGCGCCTTGCGCGGGTGCCCCTGGCAGAGGTGGCCCGCCGTCCAGGTGCTCGCTGGCCCAGCCTGCTGCCCTGACCTTGGGCAAACGGTTTCACCCCCGCGATGGTCCAGGATTCTGTCTTCGTGTGTAACGGAACCCTTCCCGCGTGTGTGCAGAGGGGGTGTAAAAACGCACCTCCCCAACCGACTGGGGCCTAGGAACGTGGTGCAGGGAGGAAGAAAAAGTACGTGGGACCCTGGCATGTCGCTGTAGGCGGCGTTAGTCTCCACGGTGGTCACAGAGTGGCCTTCTCTGATGCCGGTGCCCTGTGACACCGTTTTAACTCCACAGAACACCACGGCCCCCCAAAAGCTCATAGCAACAACGCCTGGGCCGGCACCTGCATGTCAGAGCTGCTTTGTCCTGCTCAGAGCTCAGAAACGACAGTAAAGGCACAGGATGCCTCGAAAGTCTTAGATTTGCATCCTAGTGACTACGCAGTGGCTTGTAACCTTGGACTTGCCACTTACCTTACTTTTTAGCTTCTTCAAATGGGCATGTGCAAGGCACTTAGCCGTGGAGCTTGGGTGTTGGAAAGAGGGCATGCAGACGTGAGCGAGACGCAGTGTCCAGGGAAGACGGAAAACATTCTGAAATTCCAGTCCGTGTTCCGAGTGGGACGGGGTGATGAGGACGCTGCCTCCGACCAGGCAGAGCTGGGCTGGGGGGAGGAGGGGGAGGAGGCAGAGGCCTGACCACAAGGGCACAGGGAGGAGTAAACAAAACGGTCTACGCGAAAATGCTTTTCAGAGCGCCGAAGCGCTGTGTTATCTTAATTACTGTCACTAAAATGACATTTGGTTTCGTGCCAGCCGAAGCCGCTGTCTAAGTGTTTGGGCTGGCTTAGCCCCTCTGTTAACTCTTTTACCTGTCGGTGACCACTCCAGGCACTTAACCCTGTAAGATCGAGAAGGTCAAGGTCATGCCCCAAATCTCAGTACCTTAAAACAGTAAAGGCTGATTCATCTCTTGAGCAGCCTGTCCATCTAGGGTCACTGGGGGCTTTGCTCTCTATCCCTTCCACTCATGGACACAGTCATAGAGCTGTCCTCCGAATATTATTGCCGGCGTGCAGGCCGAGAGAGAATGTGGTGAGTCGGACACCAGCTCTTAAAGGTTTCTCCCTAGAAATGGTAAATGCCACTTCCACTCACATTCGATTAGCAGAAGCAAGTCACAGGACCGTGTGGAGAAGTGCGATCCCACCACGTGCTCACAAGGAGAGGGAAATGTTGGTAAATAGCTTTAATGACCTCCTCGTCTCCAGCCCTTGACTTCTGGTGGAAATCCATAGAAAGGAAAAGGCATTTAGAGGATGTCCACTCCCCTGGGCAGCGAGAATTAATGTCTCACATGTTTCCAGGCTTTTGCTGTCCCTGCTCCTTCACGAGGGAAAGAAAGCCAGGCCTCCTTAATTTATCCCTTTGCATGGTGATCGACACGGCGTAAGCCTTTCCCTTTTTCCCAAAGAATAATAACTGCTCGAATATGTATTAAATGGAAGAAGCTGCAACGAGCCGTCTGTCGGGCGCTGTGGGTGAAGCGGAAGTTAACGTACCACGGTCAGTTATCAAGGAAGTTTCATTTACTTGGCAAGAAAAGATGGGAATATATGACGAGGAGAAAAATGATTCAAAAACCAAGTTTACAGAAGTCCCCACAGACCAGGACCTGCCTGTCGCCTACGGCTGCCGTCACCCGCTCCGGGGCCACTGCGCAAGCCTCCTCCTTCCTCAAACGCTGAACTCGGATATAAAATCCAGGCATGAAACGTGGCCACTCACGGGCACCCTCTCCCTGACAGAAACGCGGGTCAGCACGGTGCATGCCCCGAGGCAAGGTCTTCCGGAGGATTGCGACACTTCGTGTTCTCAGGTCGGTGACCTAGATGTGCAAGCATATTCAGAACCCTCCTATGGGCAAGAACCAACACACGATTTCGGGGCCCGTGTCTGTATTTCTGATCGTGATCACGTGGGCTCCTACTTTCCTAATGTCGGCGGAGAGAAAGGAAGGGGACCGAATGTATGAGCGAGACGTGAAACCGAGCGATGTCATATCCTGTTGTTCCAAATAAGGTCTCCTAGTGTTCCAGTAAAAAAGGATGAACGAACTGAATCGTGGTCGTCTGTCGCGCAAATAGACACGACTGGAAAGAGCCGGGCTGTCCTGGGCGATGCCACAGGCAAGCGGCAAAGTCGCGATGGAAGAGAGCCGCCGCCGCCAGGTCGCGGTGGCGTGAGGAAGAGGCGTTTTCGCTTCTGAGAGAATCAGCAAAGCCACATGTCACGAAAAGACCTGTCACACCGATGACTGCCGTAGTAGGTAATTGTCAGCGCTGTCCCGATGAGAGTCTCATGATGCATCTCCAAATAGATCGCAGCGGGCTGTAATCTGCTCACGTGACCTTGGTCAATAATACGCCCAAAGAGACCTGAATAGGTCTCATGAGAAATTCATAGCCCAACATCAACCCTTGTACTTCCTGACCTCTGTTCCCTTGGACGCTGTTGAACGAATTCCTCCTCCTTGAGATGTCCCCTCTGTTGGCTGCCGTGACGCGAGAGACCCTTCTCAGTGTCCTTCGTGGGCTTCCTCCTCACACGGCCCTGGTCCTCAGGCTTCAGCTCAGCTCCCTTCTCCCCGCTCGATCACATGACACTCGTGACTCAGCAAATAGGCCGATCACCCCCGAATCTCAGGCTCCCGGCTTCTCTTGAACTCCATACCCAGAGCTCCCACCTGTGTGTCTCAGACAGCCACGGCAGACTTTTAAATGTCCGAAACAGGTGTCGTCTTCCTCGTAAACCCGATTCTCTCCAGGAATCCGTTTCCGTCAATGCCATCGCCTGGCCGGTCAGCAAAGCCAGAGACCTGGGAACCACACCTGGCCTTTGGGTCACCAAATGCTGTTGCTGTTATGTCATAAAGGTAACTCGTGTTACCCATGCCTCTTTAGCTGTGTGGCTGTAAGGCAGGTGGGGCCCTACATTCAGGGCAGTTGGGCTAAGGCCGGGGTGCTGTGTCGCCATCAGCCCATTGGGTTGTGGAATGAGAGGCAGCTGGAGAGGAGGCGGTGGCTGAGCACAGGGACCAAGGATTTCCCAGGCGGATCGGGAGTCCCGACTCTTTCCCTTTGGGGTTTCACGCTCATTTAAACTCTTCCGATGGGCCGGGATGGTCCTCAGTGAGCCGAGTGGCCGGAAGTGTACAGTCGCGGCACTCGAGAAGAAATTTACCAGGATGGAGGCGATGGTGGCAAGTGCGGGGTGAGAAAGCCGGGCCCAAGGCCGGGGCCGGCGTCATCTCAGGGGCCGGCCGGTCAGGGACAGCACCGTCGCGTTGCAAGGTGTCCTGACCCCTACCTCGACCTCGAGGTTCCTTAAGAGACATAGTCGATTAACTGTAAACGAGGCTGTCCGTCTCTCGTGTCGTACCCGGGGACCCGGTCCCCTGCAGTGTGGAGTGAGCTGTGCTAACCAGGGCTCGCGGCCGCCCTCCGGTCCATGCAGATGGTCCGCGGCGGGTGACTTCAGCCCTTGTGCCCAAGAGCCGGTCTCCCTCTTCTCTGCACCAGCCCCACCAGAGCGGAGCCGGGACTTCCCGACCTTTCGTCTGCGTGACAGGAGTCGGCAGGACTCGGGCGTGGGAAGCACCTGGAGGGTCCACTTCTCCAGGAACAGAGGACTCGGGATGACGACCGGACTTCTCGCAGTCAGGATGGCAGCTCAAATTCGATTTATTTGTGTAACCACTTAAACGTGGCTTTATTTTCTACCATTTTAGGGGAAACGGGTTATATGCGAAAGCTCCCAGAACAGGGCCTGACACCCGATGGGCGTTCGTTCATGTTGGGGTTTGGGTCTCAGTTTCTCTTGATCAGACTCGCACACGACATACTGTGCTGGAGACTTTGCGGAGAAGGCCCCGGCCACTGCCTCAGGCTGGCATTGCCTCTTGTGACCCTGTAGAGCAACGGTCACTTTCGTCTCTGAAAAGGAGTCGGGCGCATTTTGAACGGGGTTGGGTACAGGAGTGGTGAGCGGGTTTTAGTCAGCAGAGGAAGTCACGTTCATGTGCCCGTGACTGCACCACGGGGACCGTGTTTAGAGCCATTCCCCTAACACCTGCAGGTCCTTCCCCGAGGCCCCCATCGTCCCTCAGCTGTGTGGCCACCTCAGTGTCTCACCTGAGCAGCACGGCGCGATCTCCTTGCCATACACACAGGACCTTGCTGAAGCCCCTCGGTGGCTTCCCCACCGAATTCTGAATGAAACGCAAGCTCCTTGCCATGGCCCAGAGAGACCTCAGTGCCCTGGCCACTGTCCATCTCTGCACCCCGGAACTCCCTCCCACCATCGGGGTCACGACGCTTCTCCCTTAGGTGCCACCTCAAATGTCACCTTAGAGAGGCGTCCTCTGAGCACCCCTCCCAAACTAGGAGAGTGGGGTCCCTCCTGCTGCTCCCCCGCTCGGCAGCGGCCTGATTTCCGTTAACACCTCACATTGTTCATCACGATTTTATTTCTGTGTATGTTTACCGTTTTGGGGCAGTGGCCAGAGCACAGCGAATCTTGGTCAAAGGAAGGAAATGGGGTGCTTTTGTTTGGTGCTCCCAAATTATGGACTTGTACACTAAATCTGCCCCTGGGAACCACGGAGAAGAGTCATCTGACATATTTGTTTTTCTAAGACACCGAGTTGATGGTTATGTGCTTTCTTCATCCCACGGAGTCATTTGAAACAAATACGTACCAGAATATCCAGCAAACTATGGTGACAAACGATGTTCAAATATGATATGTAATAATGCGGAAATGACAAGTTTTTCTTCAGAAAGCAGGTTATAATGCGTAAGTCCCAAACTAATTGTAATTCTACCTGAAATTTTATTCTGTGCCAGAAAAAAGAGGGGGAAAAAAATGTTCGGTCTCACTCAGTAATCAAGTAAACTCAGGATAATAATTCAGGTATGTCTGCCACATCCAAAATGGGCAAATATTTTGTTTTTGAGGTAAAATCCCTTTGCTCAGCCTGAGGTGAAATGAACAAAGTGTCATACACTGCTAACAGAGAGTCGGCTGGTAAAACTTCTTTCAGAGTAATAATTTAACAACATGCCCTGAAGTCATGAACATATCGTCTACCCAGAAAGTCCTACTGATGAAATAAGAATGAATCGATACAGAAATTTAGCTGCTTGGATTTTTATAAAGCTGTCTCTGTATTGAAAAGACCTAAATACATACCACTATGCAACTGTATAATTCTAGGTATAAAATAATAGAAGAATAGCACATATATATGATGGTGTGTTTTGAAAGGCCATCATGCTGTATTTTCACAAAATATGTAATCACATGGAAAATTTTTCATGCTATGACATTAAGTTTTAAAAAAAAGAGAATCAAAAGTATATAGTATGTCCTAATTTTGTTAAAAAACGAGTATACCTGTGAATATACAGAAAAAAAGCCATAAAGCAGTATATCGAATGTTAATAGCAATTATCCGATCGGTGGGATTCCTAACAGTTTTTATTTGTGTATTAAAGACCATAGCATCATTTTCTGTTTTCTCCACATTTTCAATGATGAACGTGTATTGATTTACAATCAGAGAAAAAAAATTGATTTAAAAAAGAATGAGAGAGGGAAATGGTAGAACAATTAATGTGCGAATCATTCATAGTTGTTTCGAAGCATTAGGGGAAAAAACCCTTAGAACTCTCAAGGGTTGGCTTTTTCCTGCAAGTGGCTCCATAAGCTGAAGTGGAATCAGCAGCCTCGCAGCAAACCGCCGTCCTTGAACTGTCCCAGGTGGCCCAAGATAAGACAGGCGGGAAGCCACTGCTCAGGGGCGGTCAAGAGTCTTTATCTAGAAACGCCACCCCCGAACGATGAACACCAGAGCCGTGAGAGCCGCAGACAGCGGAGCCCATGCAGTCCGACCCGCCAGAAAACCAGGTGGGCAACTGCCCCTCACAGGACGAGTTGGCCGTGCGGTCGCCCCATGGGCACGGAGGGGCGGAGCAGAGCCTCCGTGGGACCCAGGCCTTGCTGCCACGCAGCTCGCCACTTCGCTTTCTGACAGAGGGCGAACGGAGCTCAGGGAGGCGTGTGGCGAGGCAGGTGAGAAGCGCGAGGGGTTTTTACGGAGGAGGCTCACGGCGCGGCCACGCGCCCCGGGACGGTGACGTGCGCCCTCTTCTCTTCCCACCCCGCAGGGGCTCCCCTGTTCCGTTTTCACTACCGCATCCTCCATGCCACCGCAGGCCCCAAGGTCACGGTTAAGGAAGCAGGGCCGGCTCGCCCCGTCTGCTCAGACACCGCCCTTGGGTGCCTCGCCTGGTCAGCTCTCCCACCAGTCCTGGCCGGTTGGATGGCTGGATTGCGGTTGACTTTACGTCTGCCCCCTTCGCTCCCATAATCCATGTGCACCGTGCAGGACACCCGCAGCCGTCCGGATGTCGCCCGCGGGCCCTAGTGCGTGCGCTGCCTGGTCCCGCGCCTGGCTCGCTCTGCCGGGTGCATTCAGACCCGGTTCTTGTGCTTCATTAATTCAGTGGAAATGTACTGAGGGACTTTCAGGAAAGCGCTCAGAAGTCATCGCTCCCGTCCTTAGGGCGATAAAAGCTGACGGAGCTGAAAATTAGCGCCTTATCTCAAACTCATCAGAGACTGAGGTCACGGGGCACAGGTACACCCCGTGACCTGGAGACAGGCAGGTCCGGAGAGCTGGCCCAGGTCCGACCCACACGGAGGGCATACAGCCACAGGCTGGCAGAAGCGCCGAGATGGCGCTTTTGATGAGGGCTGAAGGCTGAGGTGGACTGGCCTCAGGGTACCCTGGGGTCTGCCTCCTCAGGAGCCCTGCATGTTCTGGACTTTTATCTGCGGGCTCTGGCAGAGGGAGGGGAATGTTTACCATTTTGAAATAGGCTTAGAGCAATCTCATAACAAAGGCCTACTCCCTAAGGGAAAAGACTTGGTCCCACCTGGCTCCAGCCTCACCTAGGGTGCTCGTCTCACCTGAAAGAGAGAGAGAGAGAGAGAGAGAGAGAGACAGACAGACAGAGACAGAGACAGAGAGAGAAACACAGAGAGAGAAAGAGACAGACAGAGCACTAATAAGTACTTGTAAAGGTCACAACCCAGAGACAATATACGATTGCATAAGAATGCTTCTGCCCCTGCACCTGAACTGCCAGGAAATAGTGGGCCGCACCTGCAAGAGCCAAGGCGCTTGCTCTATCTACTTTGGGGCCTTGGGGTAGCTGCAGCTGCAGCACAGATCGAATGTAGCCTGAAGTCCTAGCCAGATTTGCAGAGAAGCTCACACAAAAGCCTATTGATTCATTTCAGCTCCTGTTACGCCATAGGCCATGGCCTACTTTCAACAACAACAAAAAAAATCGCAAACCATGCTAAAAGGCAAGAACCAGACACAGATGTGGCAGAGACTTTGGAGTTCTGGGGCGTGCAATTTTAAAAAGCGATGATCAATAGTTTACTAGTTCCTTTGGAAAAAGCGGACACCTTGCAAGAACAGATGGGTGGCGTACACAGCGAGACGGAAAGGCTAAGAAAGCATTAAAAGTCAATGCCAGCAATCGCTACCGTGGCGGAAATGAAAGATGCCCGCGGCGGCTCCACGGGTGGCTGGACAGGCCGAGAGGAGCAGCAGTGCCCTCGAAGACCGATCGGAAGGTGGCGCGCGCCGGCCCCGTGCCGGGCACCGATGGTGGCCGGTGTCCGCCCGGAGCTCCCGGCTCAGTGCCAGGCAGGAAGTCGGACCCCTCCCTCCCTCGCGGATCTGCCTGCGGCCTGTCCCCGCCACCATCGCTGTCCACCGCCAACCCAGTCCCGCCCTTGGCCTTTTTTGGAATCCAACATTTTCTCATGGAGTCTCCTTACCTTTCCATCCTGCCCCATGGGAAAGTGTCGGCATAGCCGACTCGGCACACGGGCTGCGGGGCTTCTCCAAGGCCACGGCCACGGCCGAGACCCTCGAGCTGGTGACTCGGTCCCGTTCAAGACTCCGTCTCAGAAGGAGGCGCTGCCTGGCCACCCTTGTGCCAAGTGTCTGAGATGTCGTTGCCGGGCGGGGAAGGGAACAGCTTCTCTTCAGCTCCCCAGACAGGAATGGCGTTCACATGCTAAGTGGCCGAAGGATCGACCCTCAACGATGCGGATTTCCCTTGAGACCCGTGTGTCACTCTCCTAGAGCTGAACACAGTGCCACAAACTGGGTGACTTAGAGCAACAGGAACTTATCTCCACACAGTTCGAGAAGCTAGAAGTTGGTATCGGCAGGGTTGGTCCCCTCTGGAGAGTGCCCTTCTTGTAGTTTCTGATGGCTTCCCACAGCCCCTGGTGGCCTTCGGCCTGTAGACGTGGCACTCCAGTCTCTGCCTCTGTCATCGGGTGGCCTTCTGCCTGTGCATTCGTGTCCCGTGCCACCTCTTCTTACAGGACACCTGTCACACTGGGTTAAAGAGCCACCTACCCCAGTATGTCTTAACTAATTCTTCTGCACCGACCCTATTTCTGTATAAGGTCACGTTCTGAGGTCCCGGGAGTTAGGACTGCAACGTGGCTTTTTAGGGGACACGATGGAACCCGGGACACCCCGTGTCTTTCCATGGACGTTCTCCTTCTGTTCTGTGGTGTAGCAAGGGCAGGGAAGTAGAGGGTTCCGTCCCAGGTGCAGACTGTTAGGGGTGGGAAATTTTCCAGCAAGCCAGCATTAAGGATTTACTTCTGATTCTGTTAACCAGGGTGTGGTAATCTGCATACTTGTTAGCCAGGGCGTGGTTCTAGGCTTTATAAACTGCGTCTTTGGGGAGCTCGGGAGTGATCTCTTCTAACCCTGCATGGTAGAGAGTCAGTCGCCTGCCCGCTAATAAAGGCTCATAATTCACCTCAGTTGGCTCCATGGGTCTTAGATTTGAGCGTACCACAGCACACACAGACAACAAGGGGCATGTAGGTCTGCAAAGAACAAAAAGGCATAATAGAAATGACTCAGAGATAGTCGCTTTTTTATCATCAACCTGTTTAGAACTGGTAGTTGTAAACGACATCAGTGATAAGATACTTTTCTTCTCAAAAAACCTGTATCTTGGTTCTGTGGACCTTGAGAAGGCCTTGCTCTACCTGCCAAGAAGTTCCTGTGGTTTGTTGGGCCCAAGGTCCTAACTAGAGTCTGGCAGCCATGGCTGACCCTGAAAAGTGCGGTCTGAGCGGCAAGCCGCCTGCCCTGTGCCCCTGCCAGGGTGTGTGAAGTCATCTTGCCCCAGGAGGTGGGCAGAGAAGCCTTAGGAGGGCTAGGCGGAAACACACCCTCCACCTTCTGCCTCCGGCAGCTGCGTGCTCGTGACCCCCGGAGCTGCTGCAGCCATCTTATGCCCATGAGGAGGGCCCGTGGGGGACGAACAAGCTGCTGAGGGTGGGGGTGAGGCGGGAGGAAAAATCCAGATCCCCGAGTGCACTACCGAGCTGTGCAAGGGGGGAGCAAACTTCCTCTGGACGTTTTTGTTTTTTTTCTTGAAATATTGAGCAGCATAGTTGGTTTGTCGTTTGCATCTGTTAGGTTTTTCAGACGTCTGCGTAGGTCTGTTTCTGCTGTTTCTTGTTTCCACTGGCTTTTTCTTATGAAGCTTTATTTTCTGATTTGCCATTTATCTTTGCGCAGAGGCCGCTGCCCTAGAGAAATGCCACGTGGGGCCCCCTGGAGGCCCGGGGGAGGGGTGTTCCCTCCAAGGAGGATCCTGGGGACGCCACCAGGCAGAAAGGGCACCTTAAACCCAAACCTGGCTTGAGATTCTAGAAGGGAGCCTGGCCTGAGAAGCTGCTCAGGGCAACGAGGGTGGGGCGGGGGCTGGGGCTCCCCCGGAAAGTCCTCTGTTCCTCTTTTCTTCCTCCAGCTACAGTCAGCACCTGGCAATCTTCCTCAAGGTCATGGGGACAGGGAGGGTTTCTTTCTGGTTCGCCCTTGCCTTGGCAGGGGGACCCTCTGGAGTATCGGCCTACAGGAGGGACTCCAGTACGCCCCCTCCTGGACACTGACTTCCCCCTCTTCCTCCGAGGCCGGGACCAGAGCGCCCCGGAGACCTGGGGCTGCCGGCCACAAAGGGGCTGAACGCCGTTTCCCTCACTTCTCTGTGTCCGGGCCTGGGCGTTTGCTGCTGGCTTCTCAGCTCCTTGATTTTTAAGGTGACTCTCTTGGTATTTCATCTAGAAAATGCTGTTTTCCTGGCGAGGGTTACTCTCCCTCTACAGTAATTATCACGTGAGAAGACACATCCATTCCTGTTCCGCCCGAGTCAGGGCTTTCTGCTTCTCGCGGACAGCTGGCTCTGCTCTCCATAGCTCGCCACGTTCTGGAGGAATTTCTATCAGGACTCCTGAACGTCGGCCAAAGTCCGCGATGCTAGGACTCGCGATGCGTGGATTCAGTCAGCGTAGCTGAGTTATTCTGGGCAAATTTCTACAACAGGAAAAATAATTATTTATAAAGGAGATGTTGTGCAAGTATTACAGCAAAAAAGTAAAAAATAAATAAAAAGTAAAAATTAACCTTGACCGAGGACCGGTAGCTGTTTGGCACTTGAGGTTTATTAGCGCAGGACTGAAACTCTGCACCTTTGACACACAGTGAGATCCATGACTTCAGATGTCCAGATAACAGGATCAAACAGAGAGGGAGAGGAAAGGGGACAGGAGGGGGCGGGGAAAGAGGGGAGCGAGAGGGAGGGGCCCCCACCGCGAGGAAAGTTGTTCACCCTGTAGGTCAGGTCAGAGGGAGCGCATTGCACAATGAGCACCCACGGGGGGCGGAGTCACAGCTCCTGATCGTCCTGGCCAAGTTTACTGACAGTGCAGTTTACGTCTGGCTTTGTTTTTGAGCTGGGACAGACCTTTCATTAAAAACTGTGTCTAGAGCCCCCGCAGTGGCGGTGACCGTGACATCAGATCAGCCAGGCACGGTACCTTAGCGGGGAGCATGGGGAAGTGGGGGTCCTGGGTCCAGTTTGGTTTTCAAGTCGCCTCTAGATCTTGGAGAATCTGGACTTCTCTGAGCCTCTCCGCCCCCAGTTTTGAAATAAAGGGGCCGACAGACGAGGATTCCTGCGGATTCTGCAGTGCTGCTCTGTGAGGGCTAATTTATTCAAGGTTTTGAAGGCTCCATATGATGGCATGTCGTCGAGCCGATTCCTGTAGCGGCACCCCACGAGATTTTCCTCGTGACCCTCCAGCCCTTAGCTGGGCTCACTGCGCTGTCACAGGACCCTGCGGGAGATGATGGGTCCACAGCCTGCGGCCTGGAGCCCGCAGGACCCAGCCCCGGCTGCTGGGCCGGGGCTCAGACTGTCTCCTGGGGAATAAACGCTTCAGGAGAAGGGACGCTGCTCCCCTGGGGACAGCCCCCACCCCGGCTCTGGGCAAGGGGGTGCGTATGAGTCTGCTCCAGCTGCAGTAGCGAAGTTCCCGAGGCTGGGGGTGTCAACCACGGGCATTT
This sequence comes from Rousettus aegyptiacus, assembly GCF_014176215.1. NCBI lineage: Eukaryota > Metazoa > Chordata > Mammalia > Chiroptera > Pteropodidae > Rousettus > Rousettus aegyptiacus. The sequence goes on from NW_023416286.1 coordinate 2,588,956, forward strand.
GTTTACCTCCTCACAGTCCGGAGGGTGGAATCCAGGTGCCACGGGGTTGGTTTCTCATCAGACCTCTCTCCTTGGCTTGTCTTCTCACTGTGCCCTCGCATGGTCTCTAATCACCTGTCCCTGGGGGCTCTTCCTCTTCTTATAAGGACATCAGTCACTGGCTAGAGCCCACCCGAATGACCCCATTTAATCGTACTTACCTCCTTAGAGATCCTATCCCCAAATGCAGCCATATTCTGAGGTCGTGGGGGTTAGGGCTTCAACATAGGAATTTGGGGGACGCGATTCAGTCCACAATAGGGTGTAACAGCCCAGACCCCCTGCCTCAAGTCAGAAAAGCTCTCAAGGGCCATCCGGGCCCCACGGCCACCTGGAGACCAGCCAATCCCTTTGTTGCTACCTCTTCTCCCCCTGCCTTCACCCACCCTCCACCCCAGAGTCCGCCCTAGAGCGCTCCTCAGTACACTTCCCGTGCCCAAGTGCCCAAGTCCCCACCGCAGAATCTATTTCCCAGGCGGCCAGACCCAAGACACATGCCCTCCCCCTTTCCTTTATGTCTCTTCTGGGGGCGATCGCTTTGGTGCCACAGCAAGAAGGCCAGCCTCAGACGTCCAGCTTCCTTGAAGTGCGTAGCTCCCCACGACAAAGAGGGCCCTCCACTGGACTGTAGTCATGGAGGTAAATGGTCTGACCGCAGGGTCCCCAAGACTCCTTCTTTATTTATTTTTTTAAATGCCAATTTATTTATTATTTTTTCATACTATATGTACATAATTAAAAAAAATTTTTTAAAGACCCCTTTTATTAGACTTGGCTGTTCTACCTTTGTCACCTGATAGCTAGCTCTTCCTTAAGCAGCCAAGGGGCACAGAAAGGCCCAAAGCAAAGCAAAAGTTACATATTCAGTGCTGATTCTTCTGTTCCGAAGGCCAAACCTAGCTCTCTGCCCGAGGCCCCAGGAGCTCCCAGTGTCAATTTTGCTTGGACAAGCTAAGAAAGAATCGCAGGTCATCAAAGTTGCAGAAGTGAAAGTTACAAGAGAGTGAATTGAACCGAGATTGCCTCCGGCGAGCATCCACTGTGGGGAGCAGGAAAAAAGTAGTAAAAAGCCCTGGCACTAAAGTCATTACGAAGCGGATGGAGAGGCCAGTTCCATTCAGGCCGAAACCTGTCACTGCCGTGTGCCCAGAAAGGAGGCCATCAGGAGGACCTGATGATGAAGGCCTCGCTTGCTTGCGGAGGTCAACGCGAAAGCCGGTGACCAAGGGCCGCCCCGGCCGCCGGGATCCTTTTTATCACTCTTCACCTGGTGAAGGATCTATGATAAGTGTCCTGATTTTGCAAGGCGCGACCTTGGGGAAGAAGTAGGAGGAGATTAGGGTTCCCACAGCAGTCCAGGTGCAGACAGTTGGCCAGGAACCTGTGAGTTCTTCAGAAACCGGTGTGGAATAAACCATAAGGGTTACGTCCGTAATGTTAACGAATACGAAAGGGCCACGCGGTTCGCAGTTGTTCCCGGAACCCGGAGCCTCAACAAAAAGTTGGCGTATTTATGTCTGAAGTGTTTCCTCTAGGATTCCTGCGTATTTCCCTAAGGGGGGGAAAAAATCACATTCACATTGAGCCAAATGCATAATGAGCACAGGAAACTCTCCAGTCGGGCCCCTTGCAACCTGTAGGAGAAAGCGGCTGCTTTTCTGCATTTTGCGGTAAGGTCTGTGAGGAGGGTTGAGTGCGTTCAGCCATTGATGAAAATTCAGTGCTTACCTCCTTAGAGGTCACTTTTCCTCCAGAGGCCACTCACTCCCCACCATCGTCTGTTTGATGGACACGTACGTGGGTACGCATATGAAACCAGATTAATATGCATATATAAAGGTGCAATTATTAGATATGTGTATTTATATATGAAAGATGTGGTGTCAATATTGTGGATGTGGATATATATATGTACATTGGTATTTGCGTGTGTGTGTGTATGTGTGTGCACGTGTAATTGTAAAACTTAAGCAAAGTATAGTATAGGAATGCTAATGTCAATTTTGTCCCAGACCAAAAAAAAAGAATGCGTTTGTGACCATAGGGAACTCTCTTAATGCTGGATTTGAAACCATAGACTTCCTTGGTCACTATGTTATGCGACAACTGAAGAAATGGACCACCATCGTGGTCCCTGGGACCGGTGTTTCTCTGAGATCCGCCCCCCACCCCCAGCAGACCTTGGGATTATTTTAACCGCCCCAGAATAAGCGTCTCTAGCCCTCTCTAGCCCGTTTGAGGGGAGACAAGCTATTTTGCATTTCCGAGTCTTGTGCACGCTGCTCTTGCGGTAAAGGGGAAAGGTGATAGAGCGAATCCTGACGTGGGAGCCCGGGCAGCTGCACCGCCTGCAGCCTAGCTGGGGAACCCTGCAAACTGCGAGGGGGGTGGAGGGGAAGGGGCGGAGCCAAGACAGCGGCCCCGCCTCTCACTACTGCATCCGGGAATTTCTTTCCCTTTTTGAAGTTGAACCATCTGGCGTTGTATGCGTAACCCACTTTGTGGGGGTCTGACCAAGATTATGTGCCACCAGGAGGGGTGTCCTCTACGCGCACAGCTATTCCAATACTGCTGATCGAAAGTCAGTAGGAACCATTATTGTCTCTATGAAGACGTTTTTCTAGTTTAGTAAGATATTTCAGGTGTGAACTAACATTTGCGCTTACAAGACAAAAGCATCGCATTTGTCTGTTGGCACAGTTTAACTCTTTTACATTTTAAGCACAAAGAAAAATTCCAAATGGCCACATAAAATCACAAAATTCTGTCTCTTCATCTTGATCATCACTGTGCTACTGTGGTTTATTTCGAATCTCCTGTCAAAATACAGTTACGTGTCGTACAAGACACAAGCCCAAAGCAGACTCGAGTGAGTCCACAATTATCAGTTTATTCCCCAAATGCCTGTGTACAGATGAGTCAGAATAACTGGGGATCGTCCAAATTCCTTTCCACATAGAATGCAACGATTATGGGAGGATAAGTCATCCAGGTGTGCTCATTTGACGCTTATATATGGATTAGTACAGATCACCTATAACTGCAGCTAGTGCACGCTGACATGAAAAGCAGATCGACTTTTAATTGGTTTTATTTCTTAACCTTTTTGTCCCTTATTACTCACACCTGGCTGTTGCTCACCCCTCCCCTTTGTGATGGAAAGAAAAAGGAGTCTGAACTTACAAGATTTGGACTTAAGTGTCGGTATGTGACCTTGAGAGATTGACCAATATTGTTGCGGCTCACTTTGCTTATCTATAAAATGAAAATGACCGCTTCTCTGCTGACCTCCAATCGTTGCTGTGAAGACTCCATAAATGCAGAGCCTGTGATGTCTGCACAAATGTCGATTTGCCCAGCTAGCTCCTGAAGTCGTGGTTCGCCTCCAAAGAGCCCGCCTGTGAGGCTCCACCCGGGGCTGCCATGCTGCCTGCCTGCTCCTTCTCCCGCCCCCGCCGCCGGCTTCTCCTCTGTCTGCTTCCTCAGTACGCTGCCTGCATTTTCCTAGCTTCTGCCTTTGCCTCGTGGCTTCTCTCAGTCTCGCTATTTCTGCCTTTTAGCATCTCACCCCCATCACTCCCTCCCCGCCTCTCTCTCTCTTTCTCTCTCTCTGTCTCTCTCTCCTGCCTACTTCCTCTTCCACCTTTACTAAGTAGCTCAGCAACCATTTCTAAATCCACCATCTCTCTGTCTCTCCCAGGCCGGCCAGCATCCCTGGCAGCCTGCTGTCCTCCCTCTGCTCAGAAGCAACCAAGTGGAGCCCTTTCTCTTTCCCCTTCCCCTTCCCCCAAACATCCCCCTCTCCTCGGTCCCCCACGTTTGCAACCCCTGCGCCATCTTTCGGTAACCCAAACGCAAAGGCTCAGAGTCGTCTGGACTCTCTTCTCATTCCCCTCACAGAAATGAGCCGGAGGGGGCCAAGGGTGGGCAGGGGGGCTTCGGAGACAGCCAGCTGACTCTGGATGGAGACGTGGCTCCAGTGCCCACATGGTTTTCTGACCTCGAGCGACTTTCTGGACTGTCTGTGAATCCCGGATTCCTTAGGCCAATTTGACCCATGTCTTTCCGTCCCCTACCTGATGTATAAGCACAGAACCAATAGTTTATTATTTGCATCATGCCTTTTCTCTTTCGGGGGTATTGAATTTTTTTTTTTAACTATAATTTTTTTGTAAATATGTAACATAAAGTGTACCGTCTCGACCACTTTTAAGTGTGCAAGTTCAGTGGTCGTAAGCACATCCACATTGTTGTGCAACTGTCACCACCATCCAGCTCCAGAACTTTTTCATCCTGCAAAACTAAAACTCTGTACCCATGAGACAGTAACTCCCTAGGACCCCTCCCCGAACCCTTGGCAAGCGTCATTCTACTTTCTGTCTCTGTACATTCGACGACTCGACGTCAAATTCGTATAAGTGGAGTCTTAAAATATCTATTCTTTCGTGACTGGCTCGCGTCACTTAGCATAAGGTTCATCCACATCGTAGCAGGTGTCAGAATTCCCTGTTTAGTCAGTGTTTCTCTAAACCGATTCTGAAGAGCCTCCTCAGAATGATCTGGGGTGCTTGGGACATCGCAGGCTCCTAACCCTGCCTCAGACCAGGGGTCGTCTGAGCGTGAGCTTGTAAGCGAGCTCCCGTGCACACTGCTACCTTCACTCACTGGTGGGAGTAGAGGAGTGTTGGCAAGCCATGGGGAGAGAGATTTGAGGGGGCAAGGACCTTCTAGCCCTCCCCCCCCCCAAAAAAAATAATAAACCGTAGTGTGTAGAACTCAAGCTATATCCGCCAGGATAAGCTCATTGTGTGGATTCCAACGATGACATAAATTAAAGAATTACAGTCATTCATCTGTTTTTTTTTTTTTTTTCCAATTGCAGTCTAATAAAAAATCTCATCAAGGCCTGGAAATATGACTTCTCCAGCTCAGGAAATGCCTTCGGTCAACAACCAGACACTTACTGGTGGCCCTCGAGGACGAAGTGCCCATTATCAGCTCGCGACAGGTCTCCTCAGGGCCGGTCTGAGCCCCGGGAAGCAGTGTGCAGCGCTCGCCACTTCCCCGGCCGAAAGGCCTACTGTGACATGAGTCATGCCTTTTGTTTGGTGCCTGGAATTTGGGGATGTTTACGAAAAGTTGTCGTAAATACTGGTCATAATTCCTCCTTTCACGAGGCTCTTTATTTCAGAGAAAATGAGCATCTCATCACGTACAAACGTCATGTCACTTCCAGCCACATTGTCACCTGGAGATATTTCCTCTACCGTCTTACTGGAGATTATTTAAAGGCTTTTGAGAACAGTGTGTCATAGAAACGGACCCGATGGCAGTTCCTGGGTTTGCCTCCAGTAACGTTAAAATGCCCGTTTGTATCAATTGTGCCAACTTCGTCTTCTGAGGGCAGAAAGTGGAGTATCGCGCTGAGAAGTAAATGTTAATCAAAAGCAAAATATCCTCGAACTGGAAGCCCCTCTACTTCCTTGCTTTATTTAAATTCCCAAAGCAGGTGAAATTGTAATGAACAGATACACTCGATGGCATTTTCCTTAGCACAAAAAAAAAAAACACCTCATTTTCCAATTGAACTGTTCCGATATTGAGCATTGATGTTTTAAGGTAAAGCGTGGCAGTTCATAACTTTTTCACACACGAAGAATAGGTCGCTGACTTTCCTCCCCAGTGGCATCTCTCGGCATCCTATTTAAGCTCTCAGACTCAGCCGTCAGACTAGACCAGATAAATATATAGAACCAGGACACGGTCCAGACTGCCCAGCTAGCCTCAAGCCAAACAAACAAAGGGAAATAAAAAAAGACAACATTCCATTGATCCCTGTAACCAGAAACACGTGTTATGTAAACTGTCACTGATCCCTGTCGATGGGGGTGCGGGAGGAAAGTTAGGATTAAAACACTTAGATTTGTGCACCTAAGCCGTAGTCTGAGAGAAGTAAGTGTACTGTTTATGGAAGCAAGTATTTAAAACCGATTTTCTAAAGAGAAAATAAATTATGCTTTTAGTTTCTACAGGGCCATACTGAAAAAATTGCCCATAGAAAGTGCGGTTCCATTTAAGCAAACGTCGGCTAGTTTTCAAGGCTCTGAGGCAGGTGAATTCTTATTAAAGGGCTTTTGGTGTTAACTTGACTATTTGACAGGGAAATGGGGAGGAAGGCGAGGTGGGAAAAGCCGGCCTCTCTCTCGCTTTCTTCTGGTCGACAGCAGCGAAGGCTTCTTTCACAGGTGGGCTGAGCGAACAGTGGTGCTCAGACTGCGACGGGCACACATGTCACCTGCGTCACCTGCAGACGGTTGACCTGTAAGCTGTGGCTCAGTAGGTCAGGGGCGGGGCTTGGGGGTCTGAGAGGGGAGCACTTTGCCGTGCTCTCTCTCGGTGTTCTCTCTCCCACCTCCGTGGTGGGGCAGGTTGGAGTCACACCCATCAATGTGGCACCCTGAGAACCACACAGGTGTTTTGCATTCTGCCACAGCAGCAGAGCAGAGGGCCCCGGACGAGCTCGCAGCGAGCCCTCTTCGCTGTCAGCCTCTTTGGCTCTGTTATGGATCCAACTGAGTCCCTGTTTTGAGATTCACGAGTGTGGTTTATGCTTCCTCGTGGGGTTATCGGGTGCCAAAGGGGTGGGGATGGACGGTGGACAGCTCAGCAGCTTCACCAGAGACAAGAGTGGCCCCGTTCTGGAGACCTGCGGGCCCCAAGGCAATGGCTTTTTTGGGGGGTGGGGGGCGGGGGGGGGCGCCGTGAACGCATCCCTTTTGTGACGCGGTCTCATTATTCTTCCCCTGTTTCTGGTCCTGCCCGTAGTTTTATTTCACACATAGTGTTAGTTAAATTTTGTTTGGGATGAAAAGCCATTTGACCCCAGTGTCCTGGCAAGGAGGACACCAGGGATTTAGGAAATTCAGTGAGTCAGAGGTCAAGGGCAATTCAGTGAGTCAGAGGTCAAGGGCAAAGTCATGATGTCCTGTGTGGGGAGGTCGCAGCCAAATCACGGAGTCGGCCAAGGCTGCTATTGCCTTTTACGTGATGGCTTCCATTAAGAATTATGTTTCAGTCTAGGGCCACGCCACCCTGAACATGCCCGATCCTGTCTGATCTCAGAAGCTAAGCAGGTTTGGGCCTGGTTAGTATTTGTCTGGAAGACCAGGTGCTGTAGGTGTGGAAAAAAAAAAAAAAAAGAAGAAAAGAAAAAGGATGTTTTGTTTGTTTAGAGTCATGGGTTATGGGCAAAATTGTCTCAAATTTTTCCTTGTCCTAAAACCCACACGTGCTACTCGGGGGCCCTGTGCACTGGGCGACCTCAGGTCTCGGTCACAAGAGCCTAAACTGATAACGGAGCAGTAGGTTTCCGCTGTCCTCGGCTCCGTGTTCCCCGGCCACCAGCAGCTGCGCCCGGCCGGTTCCCCGTGCGCTCGCCCACCTGCCGAAACATTCCCTGTCCTCGCTCTTACGTCACCATTCCCGCAGGCCGCCTCGCTGAGGGGCAGCTTTCTGTTCACCACGGGCTCCTGATTCCGACGTCGGGTTTCCTTTGCTCCAGGTCCCCGTCATCCGTAAACAGCCCGCTTCTCCTCCTGACTGGGAACGGGCTAAACGTGTGTTCCATTGTCCCTGTTTTAAAGTTAGGCACATCGCGTGGCTCGCGCCGGCCAATGAAACGCGAGTGAAGTTCCATGTTCCTTCCAGGAGTCGCCAGCAAGAGCCGGGCACGGTCTGTGCCGGTTCTTGCTGTGCCAAGGAAGCATCCCCAGAGGGCTCTCCACCAGGAGCCTGTGGCCCCGGCGGCTGGCCGGGCCCAGGATGACGAGCACCGCCATCACATGGGGCATGGGCTACTGAGATCGTGCGCGCGCGCGTGTGTGCGTGTGTGTGTGTTGCGGGTGTTCGTTACAGCAGCCTAACCTGCTCTATCTCGACTGATGCACCCGCATTCAGCTGCTGCTGTCAGTCATTCTGTACACACGCAGAACCGCTGGGAAACCGCCTTTTGCTGCGGCCTTCATTCGGCATCGCAGGAGCGGGAAGAGGGTCGGAACGCTCTCTCAAGTGTAGGGAAACGGTGATCTCGACCACCGCGAGGCGTCGCGTCCTCGTCTCGCCAAACGGCTGGCTGGACGTTCAGCCGGGAGCTGGAGCTAGTCCTTGCGCAGCGTGAGAACTCCGCATACACCTGCCTATTCATAAATGGCACCTCGGAGGTCTACGGCGCAGTCCAGCTCGTCCTCCCCACAGCCCGCGTTAAGGGCACGTCTGCACTGGGCACGGGTCTATCCAGTCTTCAGCGGAAGCTGGGGAAAGATGGGCGCGTAGTAAACCACAGAGCCAGATGGCAGTCGTCTTTAAAAGTGGGGGAGGGTGTCGCTCAGGGTAGGTCTTCTTTGTGCGGGAGGGAAGGATGAGGTATTGCACACCTTGGTGGTTGTATTGTTTCTGTTTCAGCAAGGAATTCACTCGAGGGCCTTGGCCTGCACCGAAACTCAGGTACTGCTTTGCTCCTTTCTCGTCACAGCCTGCCACTTTGACTCTATGACAAGCTTCCCCCGCGCCTCCCCCTCCCCCCTTCCGCCAAATCTTCAGCTCACCATGTCTCACTTCTGCTGACATTCCCGGTATTTGATAATGAAACACCGAGTCCTCTCGTGGGCAATTCCCCACCGTGGTTCTCTTTAGCCTTTCCTGGGTGTGAAATCCATGTGAACAAAGAAAATACTTCTTCACTCTGTTATTTTAAACGGTTGACTTCTTTGTGTAGGGGGCAATTCAGAAACCAAAGATGTGTAAGACTGATTTTTTTTTTTTTTTTTTTTTGGCTGCATGAGAGGTAGTATTGTGAAATCCTTAGGCTTTTGGCTTCCGAGCTCAGAGCGCCTGGGTCTGAAGTCTGCCGTGGCTCTTCCCAGCTGGGCGGGCTCGGGCGGCTTCCTCAGGCCCTAGTTTGCGCATCTGGAAGATGGAGTTCTAACAGTGTATCTTTGGCTATGGTAAGCATTAAATGAGTGAACACCCATGAAACACTCGGAAGAGTGCTTGGGACACAGTGGGTGCTCAGGAAGTGTCAGCAGCCTGAGTAGCCCTGAGAGGAGGCAGAGGGCCCCCCAACCCCGAGTCCAGGCCGGGGGCCACAGGCTGCCCTTGTGGCCTGGGACAAGCTAATGTCCTCTGGGTACTTCAGTTTCTTCGGCTGTCCAATGGGGGGAAACAGGAGGACCTACCTCCTTGCAGCTCCGTGACCCTAAAATGAAGTGGCAAGGGACATGCAAAACGTTCGAGAAACATCTGCTACTCTACGTCTATTATTATTCTTATTTTAAAAATTCTTTCTAGTTCTCAGCGTTCACAGAAACCTGCCACCTCCTCCCCTGGCGACACTTCGGTAACCATTGGGAAGAGGGGGCTCCCGGGTCGTCTTGTTTCTCTCTTGCGGGGTAGCGTCTTTGATCCAGGGGGTGTGGTGTTTGTGTTGGCTACCAACAGGGCAAGGCGCAGGAATGTTTAAAAATGATCTAATGTAGTTTCCCAGAAATTCTCCAAAAAAACCCCCCAGATGTTTCTAAGGGGCGAAATAAACGTGAGCCTTCGCTGGTCCTTCGACACCCTCAAACCCCCTCTCGGATGCTAGCGTTTTCCTACGCGCCCCGATCTTACACCAGAAATGGCATGACTGACATCTGACATGAGGATCCTTAGGGATATTTCAGTACATTCTTGCTGGTCTGAGGTGTATTTTATGCTGGAAGTTAAAAGAACTGCCGAGTGTCTTATATTTAGACCATAGTGACTTGTTTTCCTGTCTCATATATTCTGGTCTGTTTCCTACTTTATTTTAAAATTATCAAAAAAGCGTTTACACGGCTTCTTTTTGTGAGAACGCGAACTTTCGGAATCAGGCAGGCATTGCTAATGGTGACTGCATAATTCTGAGAAACTCCAGCTGACCTCGGTTCCTGTATGGAAAAGGTCTCAAAATAGGTATGGACGCCAATCCACTAGGAAAACAGCTCTTTTGATCTCTTAACCTACTACAAACATATAATCAAATTTCTCGGTGCAACGCCAAGTACTAATTTTACCCCTCTCAAAATACTGGCACTGAGCATCGTCAGGAAGGAGACCGACTTAAGGATGTTGGGGCGCAAACACGCCCGTGCGCGGGACCCCATTTGCTCGTGGCTCTCAGCAGAGAGAGCGCCGACCTTGGCACACGTGCTGCAGAGATCCCGTGGCCCCTGTGGCCGGCCACAGCCTCACTGTGACCCTCCGGGGCCCTTTCGCAATGTCGGCAAGGGGTCCTTTGGTCGGTCCCCTTGACAAATAGCAGGGTCACTGAGAGCTGGGTAGGGTCCCCCACCCTGTGGGGGCCTCTGCGTTGGCCCCCCACAGCCTTAATCAGAGAAAGCAGCATGGGGGGAGGGGAGGTCACCTGGATAGAATGGAAGGGGCCGCTGGGGGGTCCGAGGGGGGAGCAGAAGCTGGGGGTGGGGAAGGGGTCCCTGACTAAGGAGCACCCTGGTAAAACAGGAGGAGCAGGAATAGGAGGCTCGCATTCCAGGGAGCGGAGCAGGCTCTGAGCAGGGCGAAGTCCCCTTCGGCTGCACCCCGGAGGGTGCAGAGCGGCGGATAAGAAGGAGGCGTCGCGCTTATGTGGTGGCGGCGGCTCTGTCTGGGAATCGACGACCGGGTATTTGGGAAGATGGAGACATCAGTCGTCCGCGTCGGGGAAGTCACCACTCTTTGCCACCGCGTGGGCTCTGAGCAGCTCCGCAGCCACCGAGCGCTGCGCGGCCGCCACCAGGGGGCGCTGCGGTCTCCGCAGCCCCCGCAGCCCCCGCAGCCCTCACAGCCACTGAACGCTGCGCGGCCGCCACCAGGGGGCGCTGCGGTCTCCGCAGCCCCCACAGCCCCCACAGCCCCCGCGGCCCCTGCAGCCACCGAGCGCTGTGCGGCCGCCACCAGGGGGCGCCGTGGTCTCCGCAGCCACCGCAGCCACGGAGCGTGGCCGGAGCGTGTCCACCAGGGGGCGCTGCGGTCCCCGCAGCCTCGCGCAGCGCCAGCCGCGCCGCCTCCGGAGGGGCGCTGCGAACGGCTGGCGCTGGGCGCTCGGGGTCCTCACTGGCTGTCCCCTCCCACGCCACGTGTCCGGCTGCGCATTCAGCGCCCACCGAGGCGCGTCCGCGCCGGGGGAGCCGGTGAGCAGTGCGCGCGCCACCTGGCCCCCGGCCCCCAGCTTCCAAGGGGCCCCTCCCCGTCCTTTGTGCTGTCACCGTCCCCGGGGTGGGGGTGGGGGGGCAGCTAAAGTCCTGCAGCTTTTACTGAGGAACTGATCCCCTCACGCGGTGACAGGGGGAGGTTGTTTATTCTCCCTCAGGAAACGTCAACATCTAGGTGGGAAAGGACTGGTTTCCTGGAAGGACCTTCTAGAAAGACAGCCCCCCGCCCCCTAGGAAACGAAGCCGGCTTTTTATGGAGGTCCTTCCTGTTTCCTCGGTTTAAAGCACCCCCTTCCCCTGGCCACAGCCTTGTCAAAGGACTTCAAAGGCCCCCCGGCATCCAAGTTTAGGCTCATGGGCTTTTTTTTCCTTCTAGGTCTTTATGAGTGTGCTCTAACCGGGCATTTCGTACCCTGCAGAGCATTCCGTGGCTATTTCAGGAACATGATTATTACATCCTGTTTCGCTGCTTTCTGCTAATACCCCCTGCGCATCCAAGCTGAACGTATACGTTGTGCCATTCCAGTGGCTTGGAGCCTGGGAGGAGGACACACACCTCGGCCAGATGTCGTGGCGAGGAGAAAGGCAATCAATCGCTTCTACAGGTCACCATTCAGCGTGCTTCATTAAAACTCGCAAAAATGTTTACCTATTATATCTTCACTTGCACGACTATGGTAATTTCTGTTTCTCCGTGGACCAGCTCCCGCCCTGCACGTAGATACTGTGGACAGGCACAAACAATAGTAACGTCAGAGTCTCAAGATCAGGGCATCGTTTCTTAGACACAAGTGTTGTTTTTTTTTTAAACAAACTCCCTTTTCTAAAGCGAAGAGCTCCTGGGAGGAACGCGTAAAGGACCCAGCCCTCATCCGCACCTCCTTACACATTAGTCTATTAGAGATTGAAAAGTCCTAAGACAAGGAGACTCGAGAAAGGCGAGCTACGTGCCTTTGGGCAAATGGCCACGGCTCAGAGCCTCATTTTCTTTGCAGAAAGTGAGGGTGAAAAACTATTTCCCAAATAGTTTAGAGATCAAACCCCAAGGGAGATGATAGAAACTCAAGCACACAGGACAAAGGCGGACCGCTGTCATGCTGCTTATGGAGGCAGAGCAGAGGACGCGGCTGGGCAGAGGGACGCGGGGGGTGTCTGTCTGGGGGCACTGCGTGGCCGTGGCGTCAAGAAAGGTGGATGAAGGAGAGAGGGGCCACCGAGACGACGCGCTAGCTTCCCGGCTTGCACCGTGTGGCTCTGAGGGGTGCTGTCAATCAGGAGGTGAGAGGCGGAGCTCCCGGATGAGAACAGCGCGGGCCTTTGCGCCAGGCGAGCCGGCGCCGCCCGTTGAAAGTCGTGAAGACTCTGGGACAAGTTTCTCCAGCTCTCGATCCCCGAGTTTCCGTCTGTAAATGGCCGAGGATACGCGTAACTGTCAGCATTGAAAGGGATACTAGAAGGGAGGACCTTACGAAGCATACGGGGCGATGACTGATCGCCCGGCTCGCTCCCCGAAGCGTGGCACGCGGCCGTCCCCACACGCGCGCCCAGGACGGAAAGTGCCCGCGCCGCCTCGGAATGCCGCCGACGAAGCTGTGAAACTTAAATTTGTCCAAGGTCGGCCCCTGCGTCCCTTGTCTTTTTGATCGTTCTCTATGACGAAATGGAAATACCTTTAAAGCATTAAGGAGAAGCACCTGCTCAGGTGTTTGAGGACGAGGTCGCAATTTCTCTGGGTGAAAAGTAGAACAAAGCCACGAGCAGGTGCCAGGTACGACCCTCAGCCCGGCCTGGTGTGATTCCTCTGGGGGCCTTGATGCTGTTGCTGGTCGTTATTTTGATGCACTAAAGACAGCCGTCACTTGGAACGATGCCCCTCGGGGAAACAGCGGTCAGACACCTGGGATACAGGTAGAACAGGGAAGGGGAGGCAGGATGAGGTGGAGGCCGGATGGGGCGAGTCATGAACATTCTTCCTGCCATGTCCCCAGCAGGCCTCCCAGCAGGCGACGACGCCATGAATAATGCAAGTCTAGGAGGAGCTGGGATAAAAGCCATCTGTGCAGGCAGGTCACAGGTGCACTGAGAAGTCAGGGGGCTCACCCCAGCGCCTGCCACTGGCCTCGATGCCCAGGCCCCCTGTGGGGCAGTGTCTCAGGGTCTAGAACCCCAAGAGTTGCAGCCTGGGGCCCCCGGCTTCTGCTTATGGAGCTGGGAAGACTGGTCTATGTGCCGGGCATGGCATTGCCAGGAACGAGGAGTCCGGCGAGCGACTGAGAGAGCTCCAGGCCCGCGTGTCCGCCCCACCTGGGCTGGGCAGCAGCCTGAAACCAGGCGGCGGGGCCTGGCAGGGGGCGGGGCCTGGCAGGGGGCGGGGCCTGGCAGGGGGCGGAGCCAGACGCAGCTGCAGGACCCGCCTTGGGACCCCTGAGAGAGGAGAGGGTGGCTTTCTACTCGAGGTCACTCAAGTAGATGGAGTTTCCAAGAGAGTGACCACAAGCATCCCTCCAGCTGTGACGTCCCTATCTCCCGAAGGGGCAGAGGCAGTGCCTCAAAGGACAGGTCCCAGATGTAAATATCAGAATACCCAGAAAGCCCTGATCGAAATGATGGGGCGGGGCTCAGGCAAGTGCACCTTAGACAAGGGCTCCGAACGCTTCTAACTGCATAAAGCCCCCCCGCCGGCACCCTCGGAAGGCTATCGTATATGTCAGGACAGGTAGGGGGGACAAGTAGTTTTGTACCATCAGCTTTTCAGCGTTCCTCCAATGACACTATAATAGTCAGTTACTCCGTGAACCCGTGAGAAAAAAACTGCATCTGGGTGGTAGAGTTGCGTAATAATTCCCATCCCCTTTTCTCCTCTCAGCTGAGTGGCTCAGTGTCGTTCCTGAATTTCCGGGGAGTATTCCTAGCTGGGAGTCGAACGATGTCACCTGCCTCTTCCTCCCCTACTGAGACGTGGGAACCTCATCCTCAGGTGTGTGTGTGTGTGTATGTGTGTGTGTTCTATGCTGTCTAACGTAGCTTTAAAACAACGCTCATTTATCATGTCACCGTTTCTGGGGTCGGGGGTCCAGGCGTGGCTCAGCAGGGTCTTCCGGCCCACGAGGCTGTAATCAGAGATTCAGTGAGGCTGCGTTCTCATCTGGAGCTCCGGGTCTTCATGGTCGTTGGTAGGATTCGCTTTCTTACCGTGTAAACTGAGGGGCCTGGCTTCTTTCTTGGGGCTGGAGGCCACCTTCCGTTCGTGGGGGTCCCCGTGGCGCCGTGCCGTGTGGCCTTCTCCGAAGGCCATCTGCAACGCCGCTGTGTGTCATCCCGTTGAAATCTTGCTAGCCGTGCGGCCTTGAGCAAGTCGCTTACCCTCTCTGAACCTCACTCTCCCAGTCTGTACAACGGGAGATCACGGTAGTACCTACCCCAGGGGACCGCGACGTCACATGAGGGGGTACGTGCAGATGGAGTTACATGGGCAGTGCTGGTGCACCCCACGTCACCTCGGTCATTCTTCACCAGCCTCCGGCGAGGCATCCGTGAGGTGTAAGAGCCCGTGGACACTTCTGTGATACAGGCTTCTCCTCTAAACCTCTCCTCAGCCTTCGAAAGGCCCCCAAAGTGCACGCCGTTCATGTTCCGTTTCTGTCGCCTCCGGGGGTGGGAAGTCCGTGAGCATCTTCCCATGGCGCCCGTGTCTCTGGGGTTCATCTGGTTGCCTTGGTCAGCAGACACCGGCCACAGTCGTCTCGTCGGCACGGCTCTCCCGTTCCTTACCGTCTCTCCTCATTTCTTTAAAACCAAGTCGGGTTTAGGCCCACGTTCAACTCCCCGCGGGTGACCCGGCTCCTATGGAAACGCAAAGCTGTTTCCATGTGGCCCGGTCCCACCCGGCTGCTCCGTCCCACTGGTCCGGCTAGACAGGAGGGACCTGGCTGTGGCCACGGCAGCTGCGGCCCCTCCCTGGGGCTCGGGTCCTCCGAGGCAGAATGGATTGAACCATGTACTCCGTCATAAGGTCCTCTGTCCCCAGGGGCCCGCTGCTCAGTTCCGAGGCTAATTTGCTGGAAAACAGGACTTGCATTTGGTTAGCGAGGACCAGGTTTGAACACTCTCTTTTCCCCTTTTCTTATGAGTTCATGCTAATGAGGGAACCGGCTAGCTCAACAATCCGATTTGACAGCTGGATCCTCGAGTGCGTCACTCATTCATCCCACGTACGTTTCTTGGGAGCCTCGCGTCTTACGGTTCCGGTTCTGGGCAGGGCACACAAGGTCCCTTCGCTGATGGAAGCGGGGGAGGGGCAGGAAGCACAACAGGAAACAAATAAACCAGGAAATAGCCCGAAGGCCAGGTACGCCAGGTGGAGAGTTTGCTTAACAGTGATAGGAAGGGATGGTTTTAACAAAAGGTAACGGAAAGGTTTTCCTGGGGAGACATCCAGGTCCTCAGGGAATCCAAGGAAAGGCTGAAGAACCCAGAAGCGCCCAAACCAGAGTGACTTCGAGGACCTGGGAAGCCAGTCGTGGCTGGGGATGGTGTCGTGGAAGAGCACCCTCACTCGAGTCGGTCCCCGCTGGCATCTCCTTCCGGGTCATGTTGGGTCCGGCTTGGGTCACATGCCCACGTCTTGGCCCGGGGACGGCAAGCTATCTGTGACGGTCCCTCCGAGGTTCCCCGCAACGGTCGGCGTGGTAACGCCTCAAAGCAAAAGTGGGGAAACGGATACTGAGCAGACGACAAGGGCAGACGTTTCTGGTTTCAAAGCCAGTGGCGCAGGGGAGGCCCGGGGAGGTTAGCTTCCGCCGGGGGTCCCCAAACGATGTGAGTGTGGTTTGCGTTCATTAGCTCCAGCTGGGTTTTTGAGGAGGTGACGATCCCACAGCTAGTCCCCTGGAGTGGTGAGGGTTGGGTTGAGGGTTTAAATGTAGTCGTTTCGAGCGGGCATTGACGGTTTAGAATTTGTGAAGCCGTAGTCAGGAGGATGATGATCCGAAAAGCCTGGTCCATGAAGAACAGGTAAAGAAGGGAGATGTTGGCTGTCTCGCTATTGTGATGTTCTCCAGAGTACCTAACTCATCAATTTTATTCCCTCTGTAAACATCATTTTTTAAATATAATCTTAGTCTATCATAGAGAAACTTTAGAGTAGGTATCTTGAACTCCGATGATTTGCGATTTCTTCATTTTTGTTGATCTCTCTCTGTAAAATGAGTTTCAGCCAGATCGCCTTTAGGGGCCCTTCTGGTTTTAAATTCCTGTGTTCTCCAAATCTCATCGTCTTTACCAATCTGTAATGAGACAGCTGTGCTGTATTTAAAAGAAACATCAGGCCAGAATGGAGTCACGTGCTCAGCTCCTCCCCGCCTTCCCCGCCGAGATTTAAGGCCTAACCCAGCTGCAATGTCAGCCTCTCTGAGGAGTAGAATTTTAAACCAGTCAGTCTGGAATTCTGGTCTGCACTGGGGAGGCCGTCTGCCTGGTAAGACCCTCTAAAGGAAGGCGACTTTGCCTGAAATAATTGACACATGTACCTTCCTCGCCCCGCCCCACTGCTGCCCCCCAAATCCTTCCATTTGTACAGCTCCTCTGACTACCTCTCTGCCCATTAGATGGGATGCTGCCTGATTCATGAATTGTTCAATTACACCTTTAAAGTCACTCGGTTGAGTTTTTGTTGCCTTAACAGTTGTAAATAATGTTATTACGAACATGGTACTTTTGTTTGCCAAAATCTGTAATAGTCCCCCTCCCCCAAGAACGTTAAATTAATCTTCATAGTCTTCCTTTAAGTAGAGAAGAGTCAGATGAAATTCCATCTTTATAAAGATCAGGGAGTGAGTAGCAGTTCATAGAGATAATGGGACAACACGTTTCATTTCGCCTGGGCACGCCGAAGCGTATTATTCTTGTCCCTTTTGTTTTAAGCACGCACCAGACACTATGAGATAACAATGTTATGAGGATTGTTGTCAAACAGGAAATTTTATATTTATCCAAACGTTATCTATGGCGTAAGTTCTATGTGGTTACTTAGTTGTGCCAAGTTTTTAAAAATAGTTAAGATAAAAAGTGAGCTTAGGAACGCGGCAATGAGATGTAAGACCCCCCCCTCCCCTTTCCAGAATGACTTGTGATAACTTGCAACTTGCAATTTAATGAGGAAAACAATGAAAGGGATCAGGAGAGCCCGTTCTCCTGCTGGATATTAAAGTTCACGGCGAAGGCAGCCCTCCTGCGAAGCTAGTTGTGGCCACTTAGCTGCAGCCTCCGGGTGGACAGGCACCTGGCTCAGGGCTGGACCTGGGACACCTCCGGGGCCGGAGATCGAACGCTTAGAATCACGGAACTTAGAACGTGCCTGTCGCCTGCACTGTTTCTCGACACCCAAGGCGCTGGCCTGCATTTTTGCTTGACTGTCGATATGCAAGTGCATGAAGCATCGCATACTTTGGGCTTATGGAGAATTACGGATCCACAGACCCAGAGCCGAGCCCAAGGCGAGGCTGACTGGTCTCCGCAGACAAGGTGGGTAAAAGTCCCCCAGCTGCCGGGCCCCTGGGGAGAGTCGTGGGCAGCAGTCGGCCTCACCCCCAACCCCGGGGTGAGGTAGAGAGCTCGGGTCGCCGACCCCGCGTTCAGAAGGGCGTGAGGACAGACGGCGCGTCTCGGGTGCTGACCTTCTGGACCCGGCTCTGCCGCTGGGCGCTGTGTGACTCTGAGGGGGGCGTCCCACTCCTGTGGGCCTTACGCGTTTCTCCTGTAAGAGGAATGAAAGGGCCGCTCGCCAAGGGCGTTGTGGCAGGATCAGGCGGAGCACACGGGCGCCGTGCTGAGCTGACGCCTTCTCCTAGAGCAAATCTGCTACAGACAAAGGGATCTTCTTCCGGCCTGTCCGCCCGCCCTGCGGCTGTGCCCTGCAGCCCCGCCCGGTGTCCCTTGGTCTTCACTTTGGGCCCTGCCACCATGGGACGGTGGCCCGACAGGGCGTTTACGCTCCTTTGACGCCTGCTCGGCCCAGTTCTGGGAGCTGAAGAGAGAGTCACGGACCAGAACGGCCCCCAGACCCTGCTCCCGTGGGCGTCCTTGCCTGGGGCGGGGTGGGACGCTCGAAGCAGGCAGGTCAGCTGGGGCTTTGAGGAACAAGAAAGCCGGTTAAAGGGTCAGGCCCCATCTCGAGGCGGTTGCCATTTGAGCCGGGGAAGGCCTCCCTGATGAGGTGGCACCTGAAGGGACTTCTGAATGGGGGAGGGAGGGGTCACCCAGCGTCCCTGGGCCAGAGCAGTGTGAGGGAGCGGACGCGAGGGCGCAGGTCCCCAGGGGTGGAAGCTCAGGGTGTCCACCGTGGGCTGCGGTGGGGGAGGAGGGGCGCAGTGGCGTTTTCCCGTCCGATGGTGGAAAGGTCGTGGGGAGTCGTTACCCCTTTTCTTCCAGAGCCTGGAAGCAGCAGGCGACAGCCCAAGTGGACATGGGGCCCCCCCAGGCGGTGGTTAGCGCGGGCTGGGCTCAGGTGTGTGGCCGTGCAGTCCCTCGGGGCCCCATGCGCAGAAGGGGCCCCCCACTTGGCTTCAAGGCTCTGGGGTGGCTGTGCGGGCCTTCTGGGTCATCTCATCCTCACATTTGTGGTCTAAGTGGAGTCCCAGGCTGTGGAAGACGCCCCGCCTCGCTGGGTTCTGAGTCGCCGGCTCGCGCCCCTGCCCGGGCCTGCTGCGGCCTCCCCAGGGGGCCTGGGCGCAGTGGCGGGAGGGCCGGGCACCCAGTCACAGGCCAGCGTCCCGTCCCTGTGCCCGAGGAAGCTGACATGAATCAGCAAATTAGACCCAAACGGCAGGCCAAGGGACATGGCAGGAGAAAGGAGAGCCTTTTTCTTGCTTTTTGAATAAGGGACCCATATCTTCACCTGGCACCGGCCCCTGGGCTCCCCGTAGTGGTGGCCGGGAGTGGAGCATCACCCCCTTGGCTTGGCTTCCAGCCGCCCCTCCTGCAGAGCCGCATTTTAGACCCGGAAAAATGCTCTTGGGGCTTTTCCGTGGGCGCTGCTGCCCTCTGCTGGGCATACGGGGCTCTAACCTCAAAGTGCAGAAAATGTCAAAACTCAAATCAGACAGCAGTTGATCCGTTGCGGTTCCCGCTCTGGGCTTCTGAAGGCTGTCGCGGGTCTGAGCAGCCACTTCCAAAGTGAATGGCCTGGCAGGCAGGTGAGTTTTGTTTCAGAGGAAGCAATCACAAAACCTCAGGATCTGGATCTAAGGTACAGCGGAAACCTGCAGGGCACCATTTCACACAGCTGGCAACACATCATGCGATGTCGCTTGCCGTGCGTGACATATTTTTTTAGAGTTAAAAAAGTTATCAGAATTCATGGTAACTTTGTCCGGGATTTAAAGGACCTAATGCCTGCGATGTTCAAATTCTATGTATCTGGCGATTTTTCCTTTCGTTGGACATAGGGAGGATTACCGAGGAAATATCTCTTTAGTGACTGTTAAGACATCAAGAAATGAAGGTTTAGCCATTGAATCGCTGCCTCTAAGATAGCCTCGCCTTTGAAAATGAGGGCACCGGACCCACAGCAAAAGCCACTGTTAAAATCGGTGGACGTCTATTGTCTCCGCCTGTTCCACTGTGAGTGTGTGTGTGTGAGTGTGTGTGTGTGTGTGTGTGTGTGTGTGATCGTGTAAATGAGCTTCTTTCGTGTGCGGTTACCACAGCAGATGTCCACGTCTAGATGATGTCGTGTGCTAAGCGTGGTGGCGTGTGCTTTGTCTACCTTACTCACCTAAACTTCACAGCACCTTTGCAAGAGAAGTCTTGTACTTCCCACGGACACTGAGGGCCGCTGACGCTGAGCAGCTTGCCAGGGTTGTTACTATGGTGACCGGCAGTTCGGTCCACCTGACTCCGAAGCCCCGTGTCCTTGTACTGTGCAATGTGGCTGCCTCGTGAATGACTCTGACCCTGATGAATTTTGTAGAGAACTAAGGTCATAAGGACGTGACAGATTGTGTGATGCAGAGACACGTTACAGTTTACAGATGGCAGAGTTGCAGTCCCGAGGAGGGGAGTGACCTGCCCCTAGCCGGGCATTGAGTGGGGAGCTGGGCTTAGACTCCTTACACCTAGTTTGGCTTTCTTTCCAGCATGCTGCATTGCTGGAATAACTTATCCTAGACACCGGGGATCGTCTTTTTCATTCCCACTGTCCTGCCTCCTGCGTGGTGTTTGGACCGTCCAATAACTACCTCGAGTGAGAGATGTAAGAGTCTCCTGGTACAGGAGTTATGTATATACTGACCACGTTCTAACTGAGAGAAGAAAGAGCAAAGAAGCTAACCACAGAGCCCACTTGCTGTCACTTTAATGCCACCCAGCGCGAACTTCCGATCCGTCGATCCATTGGCCAGCGTTTACCGAGCATCTTCGACGCGCCGACCACCGAGGTGGAGCGAGACGACCAGAAATGAGCGGCCGCCAGTGGGGTCGCCCAGTCGGTGGCACAAACACACATGCGAATGAAAGGACGGTTGCGGTGGAAGCTCTAGAAACGCACCGCGTGGGGCTAGAGGAGAGCGACGGGTTCCGCCCCGGAGAGCCAGGGCGGTTTCCGCAGAGGGACACCGCTCGGCCGCTCGCTGCCACCAGCGTCGCCGATGCCCTCAGAGTGGTCCCGGCCTTCCCGCGTTGTCCTCGTCATTTCAGCAAGGAAAGAGGCAGCCCTCTGCTCCTACTCGTCCAGACGAGGGGGTCATGAGATAATCCAGAAACCGGAAATAGTAACCCTTTTTTTTTTTTTTTTTGGAAGCAATAAAATTGTTTTGGAGACTAAGGAACAGAGATGTGGATTTCCTAGAAGATTGTGGTGAATTTCAATTCCTTAGAGGAACCGGGGCCAACGAAGGCTTAATTTTAGCTTGGTTGTTTGAACACAAAGGAATTGGGATGGTTAAATTGGTATGCTAATTTAATTAAAAAGTTGAAGCAAGAATGAGCATGTTACTCTAAACAGTGATTATTATATAACCTTAAGGCATTTTCAATTTAAATATTTTCCAATTAGAAATGGGATTGATTTTAGGGTTCCCAGATATACGACACTGAACTCGGGGTAACAAGGAAGCAGATCTAGGAATGGTTAACCTTTCTCTGTCATTCCAGACAGATGCCAAAATCACACGTTTTTCGAGTTTCAGAAAAACAGAAAATGGAATCGATTATTTACTAAATCTCAGGATTGGGAAAGACTGGTTAGGTCCAAAAGTAGTAAAAGATCCACAGAGGAAAAAATATACAAATTTATCTAATGATTTTTTTTAACACCTACAGGACCTGGTCTTCCTAGGTGGTCTCCCATTCAAGTACTAACCGGATCCGACCCTGCTTAGCTTCTGAGATCAGACAAGATCAGGCATGTTTGGGGTGGCATGGCCATAGACCAAATTTACCTAAAAGTGAGTTTCTGTATGTAAAATTAAGAAACACCATCAAAAGAGAAGACACTCTCTAGCACGGGGGGTTGCGGGGTTAATCACAGCAATAAGCTAATAATTATATAACATTAATTATTTATACAAGTTATAATTCACTCTAAAAATTACATAAGTTAATAATATAATAATTGAAATATTATATAATTGAAATAGTTGAAATAGAATAATAGAAAAATGGATAAGAAATTCTCCAACACCCTGATAGGTAAATAGACGTATTAGTTAACCGTTACCACAATAATACTGCGTGGCAAATTCCCTTGACACACAGTGGCTTACAACAAACAGCAGCAATTATTTCCACATAAGCTGCTGGTCGTCTTCCGACTCGACGGATTCGGGTCGGAGTGGTCTGGGTGACTCTGCTCCAGGCCGCAAGTTCACTGCGCTTGGGTCCAGGGTGAGGTTGGGGGTGCAGGTTTGTTCCAGGCATCTCTCGTCGATCAGTGATTACCAGGGCTGCTTCTTGTGGTGATAACTCAAGTGCAAGAGGTAAGCCGAGGTGAACGAACGGGGCTGGAGCCCGTCGCTTGTGTCACGTCTGCTAACATCCGAGGCCAAAGAAAGTCATGTGGCCAAGCCAACAGGGTCGGCTTAGGGAATCCTGACCCACCCACCGAGGGAGGGCAAGTGGGATTAATCCAAGTGTTCACAGCGGGAAAAGGAAACTAACTGGCAACCCACAAAACAGGAAACCCACAATGAAGACATACGGAAAGATGATCGCCCCCTTCGGTAACATAAAAAATAGAAATGAAAACTGCATCGAGATGGCACGTACTACTTAGTAACAAAGGAAGTGTTAACGAAATCAGATGACTCCAGAGTAAAAATTCCTCCCAGCAAGAACAACATGCGATTCGGATGGTTTTACCGATGAGTTCATCTAAGTCTTCTAAACAGATCATTCCATCTTATGTAAATGTAAATTGTTGCAGAGGATTGAAGAAGTAGAAATAGTCTTAATGCATTTTATGGTATCAAAACAAGAAGAAGAATAAAAAACCAATAGAATAAAGGAAAATTGCAGTTGAATCTTAACTTGAAAATCCTAAATAAAATGTCGCTAAACGGAATCTAACGAGGTATAAACAAGATGGTGTGCCATGACAAATGCCCCCAAATAGCATGGCTCAAGTAAAAGAGAAGTCGTTAGCTTGGCTCGTCTAGACTAGAGGGCTGGCTCTGCTCCAACAGGGCACCCAGAGACCTGGGCTTCTTCCGCTTGGTCACTTGGTCTTTCCCGAGACCCCCTTATGCACCTGAGCGAGCCAAGCTGGGCCACCCGGCCACCTCCGCATCAGCACAGTGGGAGGCAGAGACAAGATTAGGGAGAGCTGCCCAGAAGCGGTGCCATCACCCTGGGCGGATAGAATCTCTCACCAGGCGGGCGGCGTGTGCCCACGAAGATGGGTGAATCTTTTTGGAGATAATCGGCAACCTGCCACACCAGGACTAACTATAATGAGACGTGCAAGGTCTTTATGCAGACTATCACAAGAGCTTATTGGAGGAGACGAGCAAACACCCCCCAAAATGGAACGATATTCGTGTGTTTGGAGAGGGATACTCTGTGTCATAATGTTGTTTATTCTCTCCAAAGCCGAATGGGATTTTCATTGAAATAGACCGGTTGGTTCTAAAATTGACACGAAAGAAAAGAAGGTCAAGAATAGCCAGGAAACATGAGGTAAATGCACTTGCTCTAGCTTATGTAAAGACGTGTTATAAGTCTTCTTTGCATTTATGCATTGGACGTTGGTGGACAGCATATAGGGATAGACATACTGCCCAACAGAAGAGAACGAGGGTTCAGAAAGAAGCCCACAAACCCGCGGAGCTTTGGCGTGTAAAGATGTGGCATGGCAGGTGACCAGGAGAAGGGACTATTCAGTGTGAGTGTCCACTTGACTGATACTGAAACCGGATTCCCGTCTTTCTCAAAACACAAAACTCAGTTCCCATTGACTAAGTCCTTACCGTCTGAAAGGAAAACTTTAATGCTTTCGGAACAAAATGTAAGGGAACATCTTTCTGACTTCCGAATTTCTTAAATGAGACACTGAAACTCATGAAAGAAACTCATTTCACTACTTTAGAATGAAGACTTCCTCGAAAGAATACCATGAAGAACATGAAAATCAAGTCCTTTGCTGGGAGAGCGTATTTGTAATGTGAGGGATCCACAAAGGATCGGCGTCCAGAGTACGCAACAAACTTCTGCAAATCCGTAAGATATAGAGGACTGAATACAACTGAAAAACGGGCGGAAGACGTGAACTGGTATTTCACAGGAGAGAAGGCCCAGGACCATGGGGAGATGCTCTGTTTCCTTGGTAATCAGGGAAATACCTGCAGGGCCACGATCGGGTGCCGGCCCATTGGCAGTGAGCAGTCCGACCACGCCCAGCGTCGGAGAGAACCGGGGTGTGCGGGGTGCGTCCGGTGGGGGCTTGCGTTGCTGCAGCCCACGCGTCCATCCGGACGTGGAAAGAGTATTTGCCTCGATCGTGAATACTTTTGGATACGTGAGGCGATTTTTAGGATATGATCGCACGGATTCGTAATAACTAAAGCCGAAAACAGTCAAGCAGGAAAGTGACAGACTATTACACGGCAGTGAAAACGGATGAAGGTCGATTACGTGCCACGGCAGACGTATCTCAGAAACACAAGGTCGCGCGAGAAGCACGTTGCAGAGCTCCGTTACCTATGATGCCACTTGCGTAAAGCTAAAAAGCAAAGTCACTAATGCCTCGTTGTTATACGTACGTATGTGATAACGTTATGTTAAAAGAAAGGCAAGCTGATGATGGACGTAAAATCAGGATACGGGTTACCTTAGGGGTGACATGAGGAGGGGGGACGGGGGACAGGACAGGACATCGCTGACGGGTGCAGGTCCCTGGCCCGTTGGGGGGTCACATGTACTTTTCTGTTTAATCACGTGCCTACACGTAGCACGTATTCTTTTGTATTTTTCAATGTGTTATTTAAAAACATGATAAGGGAAAAGGAAAGAAACTGGGTACTATTTATATTTATCAAATTCGCAAATCTCTTAAAGAAGATTAAAAGACGGGTAAAATAGCTTTTCTTGTATTGATGATAGGAATGTAAGTTGGTGCAGCCTTCTTAGTTAGATCTACCTCTTTGTTATATATATATATATATATATATATATATATAACATATATAAATATGTTATATTTATATAACATATATTTATGTTATATTTATATAACATATATTTATATGTTATATATATAACATATATTTATATGTTATATATATGTTATATATTTATATAACATATATAAATATGTTATATTTATATAACATATATTTATATGTTATATATATATTTTATATATATACACACACACACACATGCATGTATATGTATAAATATACCGCAAGATATGTATGACATATGTACACACATGTCTATAATATATACAAATACACACATGTGTGTGTGTGTGTATATATATATATATGCACATATATAATTCAGTATATGTACATGTAGTCATAAGCTTGTTAATATTGTCTAGCCTAGTAATTCAGTTTTGGGGAAATGAAGGCTTAAGAAAACTCTGAAATTAAAAACGTAAATTTAACGCCTAAAATTAGAAAAGAGTCGTGAACACAGACACAGTTAGCGAGCTCTGTCCGCCTGGGACTGGTCCCCTTCCCTTCCCTCTGGGGCTTGCCACCCGAGGCGCGGCCAGGCGGCTCATGCCAAGTTCAGACGAAGTTCGTACCAAGTGCCGGGGGAGGGCGCTCACACCTGAAGGGGACGCCCGCCCCCTCCGGGATTCCATAGTCCCGTCCTGTCCGCCTCTGCCCCAGCCCTTGCACGATCTGCCATTACCCGGAATGTCGCGTCTTTGAGAGGAGGGACCACGTCAGCGTGGCCCTCACACTGAGCTGTGCAGAAGCAGGGCCCGGCGACCCCCCGGGGAAAATAGAAGAATGCCAAATAGAGGCGGAAAAGGCTTGTTTGAACCAAACTGGTCAAGATCTGGGGGGCCCGAGGAACACAGGTCATCTGCGTGCCGTCCTCGTGCAAGCTTTATAAACGCGTTTGAATTTTGGGGTCGACATTCACATTCACTGCTCTTCAGATAAACGCCGCTCCGAGGTCTTGGGGGGTTCTTGTTCTCCTACAAAAGCCTCTTGCGAGATCACCCGTGATTAGGGTTTCAGACATGATGGCATAAAGTGACGCCCGGGGAACCTAGGATGTCAGGACAGCTGGCTCGAGTATGGATTTCCCGAAAGGATTCTTCGTATGCTCAAGGTTGTGTTAAAATCGGCGTGTACATTTTTCAATAGGCTTTGCCATAATGACCGAAGTTTATTTCATCATTAGCACATAAAAGCAGCAAAGGGAAGCAAAGAACGTCTTTTGATAAATACTGTTTTAGTTATATCCCTAAACTAACGTCACATTCTCGAGACTCGTAATGCATTAGAATTTCAAATAGCATGGATCGTAGACATTTTTTTTTTCTCTGCCGTTCGAGCATGCTGGAATAATTGCCTGGGGGAAGGCATTGTAGGTCTAGGGACAGAAATGATGATTTTTGTACCATTCATACCATTAGAGCAGTCTCAGATTGAAGTAAAAACCGACCTTCGGGACAAATACAAAAGCGGAGGCAAACCCCAGTCGACCCAGTTTGCTCCAGGATCTGTTAGGATATTAACTGCCAAACTCTCAGCTGTAATCAGATCTCAGAAGGAAGAAAGGTCTCTAAATTCTGGGGCGTTAGCACCCAGTGTAAACGAGAAGCAGGTGTCAAGATCAGGAGCAGGAAGTGGCCATCCCTGCAACCTCGGCTGGCTCGGGGGTGCTGGTGGCACCCCGCGGCTGCGGCCAGCGTCCCGCAGCCTGTGCCACCCCAGAGAGACACGGACGGTGGAGGCAGCCGCCGGCGACGCTGCCTCAGGACCGAGGTGCCGCCTCTGCGACTCCATGGTCCCTGCGCCCTGGAGCCTGGAGCCAGGCTGGTTGTGTCAGAAAAGCGAGGGGCGATGAGCATCCGGGAGGTCGGGGGCCTCCAGTGTGGGGACCAAGCTCAGGGGCAACATGTCCTTATGTTTTGTGTGGTCCATCAGCGCAGGGCCTGGGCGGTGTGATCAGGGTGGGGAGGCGTGGCTGTGTCACCGGCTGGGGGGTTGGGGGGCGTCCGCGCACATCACCCAAGCCTTACGTGGGACCAGACCCAAATGCTTGGCAAGCCTGCGGTCGCCGGGCCTGGGGAGGGGGCAGGGAGGACCCCACTGAAAACCATCCCTTTATCTCTTCGATTGTTTGGATCACTGGTTACAGTTTTTAAAATCGTAAGATGTCCGTGACAGGAAACTTACCATCTTAACCATTTGGAACCGTACGGTTCTGTGGTATTAACTACACA
Source organism: Rousettus aegyptiacus (assembly GCF_014176215.1). NCBI lineage: Eukaryota > Metazoa > Chordata > Mammalia > Chiroptera > Pteropodidae > Rousettus > Rousettus aegyptiacus. Next base: position 2,616,130 of record NW_023416286.1, read on the forward strand.
GTTGACTCTTGAACAGTGAGGGGTTCGGGGCACTGTGTGTAACTTCTGGCTCCTCAAAAACCTGACTGCTGACAGCCTCGTGTGACCTTACCGATCATAGAAGGTGGATTGGCTCACGTCGTCTATGTTACATGTGTTATATATTAGGCTCTTATAATAAAGTAAGTGAGCCAGAAGAAAAATGTCATTACGAAAAATACGTCTGCAGTGTTTATCGAAAACAATGTGAGTGTGAGTATTTGAGGGTAGCTGTGTTTACACTGCTGTGTGACCGTCACCACCATCCATCTTCAAAACTCGCACAACTGGGAAACCCTCCCCGTTAACCACCTCCCTGTTTCCGCCCCCGACAGCCCCTGGGGACCGGCGTTCCACATTCCGTCTCTGAACGTGACCACTCCGCGAAGGTCGCGAAGGTGGAATCGCGCAGTGTGTCCTCTGTGACGGGTGTATTCCCCTTACAGACGGCGCCTCACCTGGGTGCTGCCTGAGGAAATGTGACACAGTGGCTCGTGGCCCTGTGGGGTCCACTCTGCTCACGCACACACCCCCTCTGGACAAGTGGGTGAAGCGGGTGATTCTCCCGCCTGCCGCTCCCCACCTGGGAGGACCCTTCTGGGGGGTCTAAGAGCATTCACCTTTGGCAGGGCTGGCTCAGCAAAGCATCCATGACCGGTTCTCCTCCGTCAGTATCCTATGGCGGCCCCCATACCACTGTTTCTTGGGGTCACTCACCCAGTAAACTCCCCAAACACAAGCTTTCCCTGCCCCCTTCCAGGCCTCGCTTCCAGGGGACCCCATGCTAAGACGGCCAGTTCTCAGAGGGAGCAGATCCTCGGGACGGGGTGTCGGCCAGTCCCTTTCCAGACAGCCGCAGTGTGGACTCCACTGCTCGTGGGAATAGAGAAAGATGTTCTCGGCATGCAGCAGCCTCGACCTCACTGGGGCTCCCGCAGGCGCCGAGTCTGTCTGCTTTTGAAAGAGGCGGTAAGTTTGGCACTGACCGGTCAGGGGCGGAATTGAGCAAGGACAGAGAGGAGACTGCTCACCCCCGCAGGGTAGCGGTGGTCGGTCGGGCTGGTGGCTGACTTCACAGTGGCAGCAAAGGAGCCTGGAGAGGAAGTAATCGTCGACCTAGAAATGCGGATACCGACAACTGCCATGTGGAGCTGGACGCGAAATAAAGACACAGGGTTAGCAAACCGAACTGCACCGCGCTCCAGAAAGAAGGGATTGGTCCAGAAAGATCGGAGATTCCGGAAGGGATGGCGAGCAAATGCTGAGCATAAAATAATAACAACACTGATTTGCAGAGTAAAAAAAAAAAAACCACTGAAATGTTGTCCGATATCTGTGAGTTAGGCAGAGAATGATCAGAGTTTAAATACTTAAAAGTCCTCCATCATTCAGAAGCAGCACAGAGATATAAAACACGGAGAATTTTCAGTTCCCTGGGCATATTGGAAGTTTAAGGATAACAACTGGAAGAAAGAAATAAAGTGTATAACTTCTCTAACAGGAAATGTAAAGTAATGGAAAATTTCAATCAAAGGAAGCAGAAAAGAAGATTTTAAAAAAAGGAAGACCAAAATAAAGTATGCGATTATATGGCAGAAGTAGGTTCAATTATATAAATAATTGATATAATCACATAATAATTACATAAGTAATTAAATGAGGTATGTTTGCAAGTGAAAGGTAGATGTCAGAGTGAATAAAAATAACCCAATATTGCAAATTTATAGGGAACACCCCCAAGACCATACCGAAAGTTTAAAAGATAGAAATACATATCTATTATTAACCAAAAGGAAGCTTCTGTATCAATATTGATATTTCAACTATTTGAAGGCAAAAGTGTTAGTGAGAAAACGCATCATCGTAGATTGAAGAAATATGTACTTTGCCAGAAATGTACAGCGTTCCAAACTTGTTTACCTCTGGTCCCGGAGCTCCGGTATGTATAAGCAGCAGACAGGATTGTAGAGAGAAATAGACAAATTCAGCATCAATTTTAATACTCCCCTCTCAGTCATCGACAGTTTATGGAGACAAGTATTAGAAAAGATAAAAAAAAAATTTGGATCAAGAGATTAAAAACCTTGACCTAATGAACAACACACAGAACACAACACCTAAAAATGAGAAGATACATTCTTTTCAAAAACATGGTGTATTTATGAACATATAAGCAAGTCTATCTGTTTTAAAGAGTCGGCATCAAACAGGCCATGTTTTCTTGACCTATGCAAGTCGGTTAGAAATGAATAGCAAAATGACATCTCAAAAAGCCTCCCACCTTTGGGAATTAAGAAGACACTCCTAAATAACTCACGGGTCAGGAAGTAATCGCGACGGAAATTCAGAACGTACTGTTTAGCGATGTTGACGTCGCCGCGTAGAAGAATGTGTCAGATATTTATTTGGAAAAGGAAAGACTGGAAGTGAATGAGCTCGGCTTTCAACCTGAGGAGCTGAAAAAGGACGATAGGATCAGCCCGAAGAACATGGACGAGAGGAAGCGATACGAAAGCGGAATTTAATCAAATTGTATGTAAAGTGCAGTAGACTCGATGAAGTCCAAAGATGGTTCTTTAAAAAGACAAAAAAGAGACAAACCCTAAGTAGAATTAATTAAGAAAAAAAAATTAGGACAAAAAGAGATGTCTAAACAATATTAGAAACAGAAATGGAGGTAATTATGGAAGTAGCGAGTTTTAGAATCAATAGGAAAATATCGTGGAGGTTCCAGAGATGCGTGGCCCAGGCTCCCCTTTGGGGCGGGGCTTGTCACCTCGGCCATTGCAGGAGCTGTGAGCAGGTGGCCCGAGCCTGGCTCCTTCTGCACCTGCCTCACCTGCGGGCAGCCGACGCCCCAGACCGCACCTTCTCGGGCTGGTCCACGTCCAGTGACTAACGCGGCTGGGTCACACGAGCTCTGGCCATTTCGTGACCATGTCACATAGGCCAAGGCGTGCTCGCGTGAATGCCTTAACGCCTGGCCCCTTGAGGGGGAAAACAAAAAGCCCTGATTTGCGGTGTCTGCCGAGTTCTGGGGTGGAAGTACACCCCCATGGACGGCTTCGAGCTGCCGAAGGGACGCCAGTGAGCGTGGGGTTGGAAAGAGGTGCAAGCCACCACACCCGTGCGCCGGTTGTTAATAAACGCGCAGTGTGCACACACATGTGGCGGGGCAGGGGAGGAGACGGGTATCCGTAAGCTTGTGCTTCATACAGTCTACGCAACTGGGAGTTTAACTGATTTAATGTTCGGTGATGGCTGTGTTTAACGGGCGGCTCACAGAATTTCTAAAAGCTGAACACTTGGCGCCTGCCAGCCGGAACGAGGCGGCTGGGACACCTCGCTCTGTATGTTCCCGGTCCCGCTGAGGCTTTGTGCTGGGTTTTGGTCACAGTCCAGTCACTCCCTGTGTCCTTGCTGGCGCCGTGCTGTGCGATGCATCCGTCACTGTGGTCTGAATGTTTGTGTCTCCCCAAAATGCAGGTGCAGAAACCCACCCCGTGAGCTGACGGGGTCAGGAGGCGGGGCTTTTGGGAGGTGATGAGGTTATGAGGGTGGAGCCCCCAGGAGTGGGATTGTGCCCTGATGAAGGGACCCCGGAGAGCTCTGTCACCCTTCTGTCCTCTGAGCTTACAGTGCAGGGACAGCTGTCTGGGAAGCTGGCCCTCACCAGACAGCAACGCCGTTGGCACCCCGACCTTGGACACGCGGCCTCCGGAGCTGTGAGCATTGCATGTCCGTTGCTTGTGAGCCGCCAGCCAATGGTGTGTTTTTAGAGCAGCCTGCATGGACTGGGTCACCGGTCTTCTGCCGAGCGTCACACATGACCTGCAAACACTGCTCTGCCCTGTCTTCCTCTGCCTTTTCCCACGGACACTTCGGCAACTTGGAATCTCATAGGCAGAGAGATGCTCTGGCCACGGACGTGGCCCTGGTCTGGGAAGGCAACGGGGGACTCCCCCGAGACCCGCTCTCGCAGACGCTGCGATGCCGTGCGCCCCGCCTCCTTGGCTGCCCATGGACCCTCACCCTGGTGGACCTCCTGCGAGCAGGGACTCAACTCGACAGTGTCCCCCCTCCCAAGGATGCTGCTACGGAGTCACCCCGTGTTTCCGCCTCGGGGTCTTTTCTACAGCCCTGAGCGCCTGGAAGTGTGTGGGAAGTGAGGTCCGAAGGCGGTTCCAGCCCACAGAGGACAGGAGCCCGGAGGGCACTGCTCGGCCCCTGCCTTGCAGGTGACGAATGCGGGAAGACCCGTAAGCTCCTCAGCGACCCTGCGGCCCTGAGCGCCCGCTGCGAACGGCAGTGACTTTGACACGCACCTTTATACCGACTGTTCATTCTTCCCCGTGCTACTGTTTCGATCGCTCCCACTTTCCGAGTTCACCTGCCGACCGACACCGTCTTCCTGCCTCCGGGTCCTGTCACGTTCTGCTTGGGCGGGGGACCTATACTAAGACACTCGCCGATTTTTAAAAAATATATCAATATAAAAGTTATAAAAATATTAAAACTCTAATATATATATATAAAATATATATATTTTTTGCAAAAGAACATTCTACTCTTCTTTTTGCAGTGGGACTCGTCACAGAGTGACTGCTGGGGAGAGGAGATGACGGTGCCAGTTTGGGACCTCTGACAGGCAGATGCCCAGGCGGATCGGAGGCACAGAAGGTGTGTGGAGAAAGCCCCTGTGTAGGGTCCCGCAGGAGGGAGGAGGAGGCTGGCAGCGGGCGATGTGGAGCTGACGCCTGCCAACGGAGAGGGACCGAGGGACCAGGGTGGGCGACTGGGATGGAGGAGCTCCGGGCCGCAGGGCTCAGGGTGGCGGTGCGTTCCAGAGCCGTCACCGCCCATCAGAGGCCTCCCACGTCACGAAGTGGCTCGGCTCTCCTGCTCCCTCCAGACTCAGCCCTGGGCTGGGGACAGCTGGGGGATGTGTGACCTCACGAGATGGCCCTGCTGGATCCCAAGGTGTGACAGCTGGAGGCTGTCAGTTCGCGACACCCTCGAGAGTTGAGTGGCACCGCTCAGTGGCTGTCACAGACGGAGGTGTCTCCACACTTTAAATAGAGGCGTTGGGCCATCTTTGTGTCGTTTACTGAGCAAGGGTTCTACTGCCTTTGGGCCAAATTTCAGGAGAGGGGAGAGGATCGGCCAGAAGGTTGGCGGTGAGAGTTGTGGGGGACTGGACGTGTTAAAGCCGGAGAACCAGGCCGTTGATTACCTCCTGGAAGTGACGGGAAAAGCTATGAGATCTGCCCTAGATTCTTCCAGAAGGGAAGGGAGAGCTGACGGAATAATTTAAAAACGCAATGGTGCGGAAAAAAAGGTGCTGTTTCACGGCTTCGGCCAGTCGTCCAGCTTGTTTAAAGAATTAACCCAGATAAAATAGTGCTTAGGCTCGTAGTAGGGGGCAAGTGACACCCCGCACTTGAGGAAAAAGCCGACCCGGGCAGGGACCGGCTCCCCGGCCCAGCGCGCTTCATTTTCACGGCGGTGGGTGTTTATTCTCCGACCTCCCCTGCCTTCTGGGACCTTCCAGGAGCCTGGCGGGCCGGGCAGCGCTTCAGGGCTGCAAGGGCCCCCAGGAGTCACTGAGATACCCGCCCCTCAGGGCGGGCCAGGCCGGGGCGGGGGACCCTCCAGCAGCGCGGGGCGGGCACCGCGGGTGCCTGGTGAGCACAGACGCGAGTTCGCGGCGAGGGAGCCGCCTTCCCCGCGCGCACTTCCCGGGGGCGCCTCGGGGCTCCCGGGAGTCGGGGTGTGCCCGCGCTCCCCAGGGGGCCCGCTGCTGGCCCCCACTTCCTGACCCGGAGCAGCGCCCTCTTCCCGTCCCCAGAGGGCACGCGCGTCGCGCCCGGCAGGTGGCACGCGGGTCGCGCGGCTGGGGGGTGCGTGACCTCGGCGCCCCCGCGCGGCGCGCGCACCGCGGCCCGGCGGCCGGCAGGGGGCGCTGCGGCGGCGGCAGCGGCGGCGGGAGGAGGCGCGGGGCGGCGTGTGCGTCTCCGCGGTCGCCGCGCCGCCCGGCTGTCACCGCGCACCGCGCCTCGCGAGCTGCGCGGGCTGCGCGGCGCGTCCGGCTCGGGCTCGGGCTCGGCCGCCGCGCGCCCGCCCTTTGTCCCGGCGGCCAGCGCCCCCCGCGCCCCGCGCGCCCCCCACGCGGCCCCGCGGCCCCGGCGCCCGGAGCGGGGCGGGGGCGGCCTCGGGCGCGGCCCGGGGCGGGGGCGGCCCGCCACCCCCCGCAAGTTTGTCGCCGCGCCCCGCGGGCATCGTCGGCCGCGCCGGGGCGTCCGGACCGGTCGCCGGAGAGGAAAGTCGGGCTGCGCGAGGCGCGGGGGGCGCGTCGGAGCCGGTCCGAGCTGAGAGCCCGTCCATCGGGCGCCGGCGGCTTCGCGCCGGTTCGGGGACGCCGTTCGGGTGAGTGCACGCCCCGCTCGGCCTGCGCGCCGCGTGACAGGTGCGGGGCTGGGGACCGGGGGCAGCGCGCGCCGGGCCGGGGCCGGGGCTGCGGCTCCCCCGCACCTGCACCTGCGCCCTGCGCCCGGCGCGCCGTCCCCGCGCGGGAGGGACGGCCGGGAGGTCCCCGAGCCCCCGCCGGCCGCGGCGATGCGCCCTCTGCCTTCGCCTCGCCGGCTCCGACTGTGCTGTTTCCTCCGAGCTCCGTGCACCGTGCAGCAGCGAAGCCGGTCGCCACATCCATCATTATCATCATTTTTTTCTTCCGCTTGGAGCCTGAGCACAGGAATCTCAGGCACACGAGGGATATTACTACCGTTCTATTTTAAATACAAACATGGAAAGAAGTACGCTTGGCAGGGTACCAAAGGGGCCTGTACTCTCTGTTATGTAAGGGCTTTGGAAAAAATATCTGCTCATTGTAAAGTTATGAACGCGACAGTAGAGCATGGAAGGAGGGAGGTCGAAGATAAGTGAGGAGCATCATTTCTGCCTTGAACCGAAACTTTCCTTGCAGATAGATGAGCGCGGGCTTCGCTGGAGATGCCCTCTAAGGTGGCATAGGGTCCTTTCTTTGAACTTTATTAGGTAGGATGGCAAAACATTAAAAAATAAAATGGATTTTGGAGAGTCTGCTAAAAACAGGGTGAAAATTCTTTGCTATTCATGGAGAGCATTGAAGAGGATCCCAGAGATGTCCTTTATGGCTTTCAAACTATTGGATGATTTTTACTTTTATGGTTGATGGAAACTTAGTAATTATGAGCTGCCAGTTATTAAAAATCTTCCTCCACAATCCCCTCTCGTGTTTACGGCTACTTTTTTTAGGTAAGAAGATGATGAAAATAGAAAGCATCAGATATACTGATGTCAGGCACCCCGTTTCGAGCCTCCCCCACCCCAATATTTTGTTCCGATCGATTTTGGGTGGTGCTATGGCATTCGTAGTGTTGGAAGTTCTGTTGGTAATTCTAATGCGCAGTCAGGGGTGAGACCCCTTGGCTGGCTCTGTTTTCTGTTTGTCTTTTTTTTTTTTTTTTTTATTTGTCACTTTGTAGCCCCAGGTGTGGCCACAATGGTTTACGGTAAGTAAAAAATAAGTGGTTAGAAATATGAGGAGAGAAAAATGGCATTGCAAAGGACATGTGTTGAAGAATTATAGCATGTATTTTGTCTAAGTATCTTTCTTGACATTTTGAAAAAGCAGGCAAAGAACAGCTGATGTTTGTTGGAGACCTACCTTTTCACGTGGGATACATCGGGACGTCCTACGCGGGGCATTGCTTTGTGCAGAGGTGATGGGGAAGTTGGGTCACAGTGTCAGGCTATTTCTCTATGTTTACATGAAAAGATAAGCAAGTCTTATTCAAGATTCTCTGCTCCATCACATTAAAAACTTATGTTTATAGAGACTAGTCAGTTAAGTGCAAAAAGCTTTGATTATTTTTAAGGCGAGGGAGTAAACCTGGACGCTGACTCTGTGTTTTTCGTCTACCTTATGTAATTCCCCGGACTCCGGTCTGGGGCCGATCTTATGGATGGTTTAGGAAGGCTTACGTAAGAACTCGGACTGCGCTTTTTGGACCCCGTTAAACTGGCTGTTTGGGCCGTTGCATAATTGACAGAGTACTAGATCGTCGAAGGCTGGAGCGGGGAGGGGCGCACGCACCCCCCAGCCCAGCCCACGCACTTTTCTAATGAACCGTCGCATTCGAGGGAGCAGCAGGGACGGAGGTTTGTGAAAGGGAGACAAGAATAGTATCTGGAGGACAGACGCGGTGTGAGACCGTTATGCTTGGCGGGTCTCTCCCGGCTTCGTGGCGTAAGCTGCATCTCCCAGCAGAGGCAGGTTGCCTGGGTCGCTAATGGATCGTAGGCCTCAGAGTCCCTCCGGCAGGCGTCCCCCGAGCCCCAGGGAGGGCCACTAGCGGTGCGTGCCTGTGGTCATTCCCAAGTTCGCATTTGACACAAGCACAATCTGGGCACTCTCCGTAGTTGACCTGCTGAGAAAACGCAGATTGTTCTACCCCAGGGCCGCGCGGGGCTCCTGAGACCAGGTGGCCGCCCGGAGAGCCGGCTCTGCCTCGTGACTGCACACAATGGGGACTCTCTGGAAGTGAGAGTGACCCGGAGGCGGAGAAGGGCTGAGCAGAATGGGGAGGGGGGGAAACTGTCTCCGAGGCGGCTGCCCAGGGGACAGGAAGGGAAACTTACCCAAAGACGCTCTGTTAATAGAAAGGCAACGGGAACGGGTCACGCCGGCTCCAGGGGGACATCCTTAGCAGCTGTCCCTGATAGGAATGGTAAACAGCGAGCACACTCGGGCCTGGCAAATACCTCGCGGGAAGCAAATGCGGGTCGGGGGGGACGAGGATGGACAGTCGACATGCCCCCACGAGCAGTTTGTAGGAGTGAATGGGAACGAGTAGGAGGGGCTTGTTGACAGGAGCGGGGGGCTCCCCCTCTTTCTGACACGATCTCTCCTTCGGATCTGAATTGGGGTGTCTTCCGATCTGATCACCTCGAGCCTTTCCCCACCAACCTGTACACTCTATCACTCCATCCATCACTCCATCCATCCACCCGCCCACCCGCCCACCCACTCACAGAGACTCCGCCCTTGGCCAGGCTTCAGTCAGCCTCCTCTGAGCCCCTTTCTTGGCCGGACTCAGCCTTGGCCTAAAAAGAAACCTGGAATCTTCAGCAGGGTCGTCCACCCCGTCTCCCACGACGAGACTTAAGAAAACCCTGACGTGGCTTCTAGCCACCGAAGGCTGTGTGCCTGCGATGACCGAGCCGCGCTAGAGTTCCTGTTTGGAAAAGCTCCAGTCTGCCCAGAGGGCTACCCCGTGCTCCGGCCAGCACCTGATGGTGATAGGAGCCCGGCTCCCCTTTCATTAAACGGCGATTAGAAAAACCTGCAGTGACAATCCCTTCTCTGCCCCCTTCGAGGTGCGTCTGTACCTCCACAAACCAGCCGGGTCTTCCTCAAGGACCTGACGGCCAGTCCTTTGAAATGCAGTCATCGGGAAGGACAGGGCCCCTGTCTCCCAGTCTCTGGGGGCGGGGGGAGCCCAGCTTTGACGCATACCGCGGAGCACACACAGGTGGCCTAATCACAGCGCCGCCGTCTGGCCGCCCTCCTTGCTCTTGGTAGCTTTGCACTTCCCGGACCCCGCCTGAGCCCCGCTCGTGTGCGTGTGCCTGTCCTCGGTCCCTCGTCCTCGGTCCCTCGTCCTCCTCTCCCAACACTCAGCCGCCTCCCCGTGGATCGAAGCCGAGCTCAGCTTCACGCTGATGTCTCTTGCCGCGGCTGCGCGCGGCTGCGGTAAACCGAACACCGTCTGTCTCTACTGCTTCTAACCAGTGTCCAGCTCTGTTTTCCACGACATCCAGCGAGCACTCGAGTGTGCGTGTGTGCACGTGTGTGTGTGTGCACGTGTGTGTGCGTGCGCCAGGCGCTGTTCTAGGCATTAGATGTTCTAGAACAGTGAACATGACAGACAGAGACTGCGCCTCTGAGGGGCCTAGAGTGTGATGGGTAAGTCGTAGTAAGATATTTAGCATATCCTGTGGGGTCAGTGCTACGGGGAACAGGAAATCGGGGGGCAGAGGGCATGCGGGCAGGAAGTCGCTGTCAGGTGGGCCCCTCAGGCGGGGGAGGCTGAGCAGAGCCCCACAGGGTGGGAGGGGGAGCCACGGGGACGTCCGGGGAGGAGCATTTCACTCCGTGGGGCATGGCCAGTGCGGGGTCCTCAGACCAGGACTCGGCCGGTGCTCGGGAGGACAGCAGGGAGGCCCGCAGGCCCTTGGGGGGGCTTCTCACGCTGGTGGCCAGTGGCGCCCGCCCGGCAGCCACCGCTGTGCCCCGCTGCGGCGCTGTCCTGCCCTGGGACCCTGCCCTCCGGTGGCCCGAGGCTGTGTCAGGGGATGATGGTGGCGTCCTCGGGGCCTCAGGCGGCTGGGACCGGGGAGGCCTGCGGCCTCCAGGACGTCTGGAATCCAGTCTAGAGCATTACCAAAACTGGGAGCAGGGCGGAGGTCGTGGGTCTTCAGCGGCGGTCCCCTCGGCTCGTAGGAAGGGGGCCCGCAGGGGAGTACCGTGTTACCCTGCAGTCCCCTAGGGACAGCCAGGACAGTCACGAACGACGGGTGTGCAGTGGGAAGCCCTCTGCCCTTCCTTGGAGAACGTCAGACCATCAGGCACCCGGGGCCACGTCTAAGGAGAACCCGAGGGGAGAGAACCCCACGGCCTGAAGGCGTCTGCGGCGAGTTAGGGTTTGAGGCGGGGAGCTGGCTCCTTGCCCATGCCCTTCCATGTGTGGGAAACGGACTTAAGGTTCTTCCTGGGTATTTCGTGCTCTAGTGTTTGCGAATGGGCCCGGTCCGAATTGGTCATTGTTCTTTATGTGACACTTGTCGCTTGTAGGACATAACGTCTGAGTCCTGCAGGCCCACCAAACCTATGGGTCCCGTTCTCTTAGGAAGGCAAAGCCCGCGAAAGGCAAGGCAGCAGTATGGGATTCGGGCCGAGCCGACTTTGGGAACTTGACTCAGCCAGCGGAAGTGAAAAGCTAACTTAGTCCTTCGGCTTCGATCATGACTGCGATAAGGCGAATAAATGTGTCCAGAAACAAGCTAACATGGACGTAGTGATTTTAAATGCTTTTCAGAAGTGTAGTGGAAAGCAGGTTGGACTCTCTAGCCACGGATTACAAGAAATAACGATCAAGCAGCAGAAGCAAATAATGAAGCCTTAACGGGGAAGTTGAATACCCACACGTCACCAGGCTGGTACTGCGAAGGACTGATCTTAAAACTTAACGTGAACTCTGTTAAAGGCCAAGATAAGGGAGTAACCCCAAACCATCCAGCATTAACTGTCTTTGTACTGCGTTGTTTGATCACTCAGAATAGCTTCTCAAGGCAGGCAGTCTCTCTTTACACACAAATAATTGTCTCCTCAGTTTGGAAATTTTGCCACATATTATGCCAAACATAATAATTCTTTTACTTCTATTGGTTTATTTTTTGAGGGAAGCCACTGTGAGAACTGAGATCATACAACAGAATAATTTTGGTGAAACTGTTATTTCTAAACCTTATGCACTTTCTATTTATTTTGCATGATATCTTAGGAGATTTGTGTGGCATACATGCCAAACATGACAGTTAATTTCCTAAAGACTGGCATATACTTCCTTAAAACCCCCCATATCATATTGGTTTAACTGGCAGCTAGTAATGAATTTCGTATTGAGTAAGCTAATTTGCCCTAGGAACGGTTTTAAGAGGTTAGTTTAATATAACTACCTGGTCCTCTACTCTCAAACTTCACACGGAAATTTTTCTGCCAGATTTCAGGATTGTTATTTTGACAACAGCCCAAAGTACTGTAGTGGAGAGCAAATGGGAGTTAGAGCTAATATGTCAGTTTGGAGAGTTAGGGGAGAAAAAAAAAAAAAGCAAAAGCAGAGATGTCTGAAGTCACTTTTCTCCAGGCATGAAATTTAAGGGGGTACCAGCACACCAAGCAGTGAAACACAAGTAATATTTTAATGCAGTTTAAAAAAATAAAAATTAGTGCGATGAGGGGAGCAAAATGTCAAAAATGTTAAAAAGACAGAATCGGTATTTGATTTCCCCTTTTGCGTCGGGCTCCAACATGGCGTGGTGTGAGACTGTTACTGGTCATGTCTCGATTTACAATTTTGACATTTTGTTCATCATGGTTTTTTTTTTTTTTTTTTGCATTAGTTTTTATTGTTTTAAAAATACCTTTATCTCGGGACCCCGTCTGGGATGTTGGCGTGGGGACATTCTGTAGACCCTCTTCCCTAAAACAGCAGTAAGAACGAATTGCACTGAGTGAGGCCAGCAATGTCAAAATAGGGTATTTTAGAACTCTGGAAATTAACTACATAATAGCAATCCAAGGAGTGTTTTGTTTCGTTGTTGTTGTTTTTTTTTTTTTTAAGAAAAAAGACAATTTTGGTAAGAGCCGTGACACTTGTGGCATTAAAACTGATTTCGCCTTCCTCGTTTCTAGCATCACAGTAGCTTTGAGAGCTAAGAGCTGTCAGAAGGGACTGAACCTGTTTGGACCACCTCAGATACCCAGTTCTCAGGAAATTGCTACCATCTGACCTGTCAGGAAGCTCTCTGAAGAAGCCCCCTCTCAGATGGTTTTTACTCCCCCTGATATATTAGGCAAATGTTTTAAGTCAGCATTTACGATTGTACTCAGTGCAAAGGAAGATGGCATTTAAAGAATTAAAGTATGGGAACGATGTCCTATCAGATAGAGAATGTTAATAAAGAGATAGAAATTATTTAAAAAAGAGAGCTAAATAGAAATCTTTTCGATTACATGAAAAACATCACCAGAGGGCTCAGCAGAGATTCAAACGGGCAAAAGAAAGACTCGGTGAACTTTACAGCAGGTCGATTGAAGTGATACAATTTGAGGAACAGAAAGCCAAACGAGTAAAGAAAAAATGAACAGAATCCTAGACTCATCTTCACGAGTCCCAAAATGTGCACACTGGAATTCCCAGAAGGAGGAAAGAGAGGAAGGAGCAGGAAGGGTATTTGAAACAATGGCCCAACTTGCTTTGTGTCATTTGTAACATTAATCTGCACATCCGAGAAGCTCAGTGCATTCCAAGTAGGATAAGCACAGAGAGGGACATCTAGACACGCAGCAGTTGCAGTCGAGTTGTCGAAAGCCACAACGCAGACAGCTCTCAGGGAGAGGGGAGCCACTATGCACAAGGAGTCTTTAAGGAGACTGACACCTGACTTCCGATCAGAGCTCACGGAGGCCAGGAGGCAGGAGGAGCATGTTCTCAAAGTGCTGGGAGGATGGCCATTCAGTTGAGGGCTCTAGACCCAATCCAGCAAGGCTCTCCTTCAAAGCAGAAGAAAAAATTAAGACATCTCAGGTGCCTTAATGAACAAAACAAGAGAATTTGTTTAAAATTCTTAAAAAATAAAAGCAGAGAATTTGTCATTAGCAGACCTAGGGAATATTTTAGGTTGTAACAAAAGGATGCTGGACAATAACTAAAATCCACAGAAGAAAGAGTATCAGTAAAGGCAACTACATAGGTAAATGTAAACGGCAGTATAAATGACTCAGAGAACAACTAAAAAAAAAATTAAACAACAAAGGAATTAAGATGGTGTAACACTAAAGAAGGCAGTCGCGGATGAATAAAAGAACGAAAAGACGTAAGACATACAGAAATCAATAAAATGGCTGATGTAAATCCTACCAGTAATTACATTAAATGTAAATGGGCTAAATACTCCAATAAAAAGGTAGAGATCGGCAGAATGAATTAAGTAAGCACGATCCGACTATATGTGCTCTACGACAGACCCACTTGACATTCAGACACACATGGTATAGAGTAAGATACGCCATGCACACAGTAAGTGAAAGAATTGGGAGTGGCTGTACACACATCGGACAAAACAGATTTTATGTAAACGGTTATCACAAGAGATAAATAAAGGAAACCGCCTGGAACGGTGGTTTCGGCTGGGGCACGGACGTGGGTGGCAGAGGTGGCCATGTGGCTGAGTTGGAGTTGGGGGCCCTGTTTTTGCAGGGTGCCTGCAAAGGAGTTGAGAACATGCTCCACATGAGGCCCTCCTTTAAGAAGGGCGTCACGAGGTGGGGTTCGTTCCTTCTTCCTTAACGTCTTGGGCGAGTCGCGTGACCTCTCGGCCTCCCCCAGTTTCCTCTTCTGCAAGACCGATGGTGAAATCTACGCAGAGTTGCTACGGCGACTGCGTGAAGCAGCATGTGTCGCAGGCCCGATGACCCAGCGCAGACCCCTCGGGCATCGGGAGGCCGCCTCGCCGGCGGTTTCCGTCAGTTCTTGAGAGTCCAGAACACGTGTCCGGGTGGTACCCAGGCATCTCCGTTGAACAAGCCCCGCGGCATCGGCGTGTGGCCACCTCTCAGAGTGCAGAGAATTCACTTCCTCGGCCTTTTTAGTATAGGACTCAGGGATGTGAGGTGGCGCCCTCGCCCCTTGCCTCTGCGCCAGCTTCTGTGTCCCGGTGCCTGGCCGATGTGTGGACCCTGCTCTGACCTCAGCGGTGACTCCTGGGCCGAGGGCCGCGCCATGTGGGGTCGACCGGCTGGGCCCTCGCGGGGCGGCCTCATGCCTTCGGGCCCTGGCGGCTCCTACACGTTTGTACAGTCCTCCCACGCCTCGGCCGGTGCTGCCGAAGTTCATTCACACTCGGATTCAGCCGCTTTGTTCACATAAAGTCACTCTAACTCTCGCGGTGAGCGGTGCCATCTGACCGTTCATGCGGGGTGGTCAGTTTGCGGCCTATTTATCACGACGACGACGACTTCCTTTTTCTGTTACCGTCGGGGCTGTCGCTCGGCCATCGCCGCGGTCCGTGCACGCGCCGTCCGCGTCAGGGCGGTCCACGTTAGGTCACGGCGCGGCCCCTTTGAGGGGAGAGGCGCAGCGGGGGCACAAGCCTCCGAGGGCCGGGCGTTCCCCCCGATCTCCTCTCGTGGCCTTGCGTTGTTTTAGAATTTTGGTTGATGACGGACAGGATGACGGTTTTCGCCCGTCGGCTTGGGCCTCGTCGCTGCCCCGCGTGACCGGCATGCTGGTCGTGGCCCCGTGGCTTGCCGTCAGGCCAGCTCTAAAGCCAGGGAGTGAGAAATGGCGCTCGGTACTCCCACGAGATCAAAAAGTCTCTTTTGCCGCTGGCGGCTCGTTCGTGCAAAAAACACAGCGAAACCGTGTACGGCAGGCGGCTCACGCGCCCGTCTCCTGGGCGCAGGGAGAATCATTTCAGCCCTTCCCGCTCCATCTCCGAGGAAGGCGCGTTTGTGAACGTGTGTGCGTTTATACCCCGGGGACTCACGCGGCCCCCGCTCTGCCGGGCTGTGGTCCTGATGGCGTTGCACGCGCCCCGCGCTTCGTCGGTGGGGGTGGGTGGCATCGTAGCAGGACCGGGGGTCGGTCCTCCGGCGGGCGGGCTGCTGCACGTTGCTTAGACCGAAGTACACGTTCCCAGTGCTTCCGTCTGGACGGGGGGCCTCCGACGCTCGCAGTGCGACGTGACGACGCTCCCGCCAGGCGGGTCCCGGCCGCCGTCCCGCTTCCTGCCCCGAGCCTCTCGTCCCTCCGTCTGTCCGCCCGCCGCGTCCCGCACTCCTCCAACGCGCCCGCCCTCCGGCTGCCCCGTCTTAGGGTCTGCGTTCTTGCCGTCACCTCTTTGTTTCTGGTGACACTTAGGATGTGTCACTGGCCACACTTAGCTTTTCTCTCCGTCCACACTCAGGCTCTCGGGAAAGACCTTGAACGTTGCAAGCAGGAAGCTGAGAGCGAGTTGGCGGTAAACGGAGACAGGGCGGGACGAAAGACCATGAAAGGGACTCCAGAGCCCTGCCAGGTGCTGGGGGCGCCCCATTTACCATCTTTTGGGTACAGATGCCGGAGGCGGCGAAGACGCTACCCACGGCCGCCGCTCAGAAAGATGCCGCGCGCCGAGCAGTCGGTCGATCTGCAGACTCGCCTCTCGGTCACTAGATCTCCAAATCCTGTCTGTTGTTTGGAAAAGTGTTGAACGTGTCATTTTTGTAGCTAGAAAATGGTCGGGTCTCAGCAGTTTTATGTGACTCGAGCTGATAATATTAGGCATTTCGTGGTATCTGCTTGTGGTGGCATTTGGGAGGAAAATCTGTCCTTTCTACCACCTGAACAATTTCGAGAGGAAAGTCCTTTTTTACTGATTTATTTTGAAATACAGTTCTATTACGGATTTAATTAGTATTAAGGTTGTTAATACTGTAGGATGCGTGGCTCTTCGGGCTTTTAACGTCTTTCGAATTAGAAGAAAATAAGCCCAACAGTATAGATTTGGTGCAATTTAGGAAAATTAAGATCTACAACATGGACACGATTGTTCGCATATCAGGTCTTCTCCTGACGAAAGCCAAGTCTCACATCCTTAAGGTACTTCGTGTATGTGGTATATTTGAGAGTCAGGTTTCAGATCATTAATGACTTGAGGGATTAAGACAGAAAGAAAATTGAAGTCATGTAATCCATCCAGGATCAGTCTGGAAATAAGATTAAGTATCTCTAAAATCCTCGACACAGCCAATGGCAAAACGGCGCATTCACGAAACAACTCCCATTAGGAAGAGTTCATTCGCGAGACAGTTACTTACTGCTTATATTCAAGAATCCCCGAACCAATTTTAATTTCATAAGTGTTATAATGAAATGACTGTTTACGCTTTCCCGAATCTTCCTTTTTATTTTCCTAAATTTTCCCGTGTCTTTTTTCTTTTTAAGGTTTCCACACCTGGATTGTCAACTAGGGCAAATCGTCACCAATGGCAGTGAGACCTGTTTTCTGGGGATCGAGGTGAGTGTATATGGACTCTTGCTGGATTCGTTATTCCATTTGTTGTGGGTCTCTAATTTCCTCTTAAATGTTGTGCCATACTTTCTGACGCTCGAAGTAAATAGCTGGTGAGAACGTTTTGTAAATGTCAGTAACGAAACAAGCAAATTAAAATGAATTGTCATACGAGAGCCTAATTTAATTATGCTTTTTGGTTTGTTTGTTTGTTTAATCTGAGGAATATACTCAGACACTGAAACTCAAGTTCAAACAACAAGTTTTGTTCAGGATTTTAAATTGGTGGAGTGCGCCTGTAATGGACACCTCTTTTGGGGCGGTAATTCATCTCCTACTGCGACGGAAGGTGATTGCGTTCCCATTAGTGTGTGCATAGTAATGTTGATTGTCAAACGAGAGGATGTGGCAGCTTTTAGGGGCTTGCTTCGCGCGGAGGATGTGCTTGATAGCTGAAGTTATTGAGAGAAAAATGCTAGATTTTGGTGTAGGGAAGGAGACATTAATGCAGTTGTAAGCGGAGTTCACTAAACAAACAATTTAACTAAACGAAGAAGCTTTAGTGAACGGCCAGGACCCCAGAAAGTTTCAGACATTCGAGAGGAGCTTTTTGTGGAAATTAGACGAAGTCACCCCTTTCCACAGACACTCGATCCCCGTCCGGTGGAGAACTGTCCGACTACACTGATTTTCAGAGCGACACGCTTTATTGCCATGTGCTGGGAAATTGCAGTTTAAATAAATCACCCATCTACAAATCATCAAAGTTGTCATACAAGCGCAGTTTTTAAAATAGAGATGCTAATGAAGTAACCGGCGTCCCTGTCCGTCCGGGGGCCTCGCACGGTCCAGCCTGGACAGCCGCGAGGCTGGCCCTGCGTCCTTGGGATTCAGCTCGGGACCGACTCTGAGGCAGGGCCACTGGGGACAGAGGACAGGAATCGGAGAGTGGGGTCCGGCTTCGGTCGGGCACTCGGATTGTGTGAAAGAAGCTTCTCAGAGGGAGCGCAGCGTCGGCAGGCGTGGGGGCCGCAGGGGTGGGGAGCCCGACTCTCTGGAGGAGGGACCCGGACCGTGTTTTAAAGCAAGTGTGTGCGTGTGTGCATGTGTGTGCATGCATGTGTGCGGTGTGCATGTGTGTGCACATGTGCGTGCATACATGTGGATGTGTGTGCGCACACGTGTGTGCACACGTGTGACATGTGTGTTCACATGCACACATGTGTGTTGGGGGTCGGTGCTCCGAACACGGACGCGGAGGAACACATGATCACTTGAGAGAACGCTCCTGGGATTTAAGGGCGAAGGCCCTGGAGTTACTTCCACCTGAGCCCCACCCCCACCCTGCCTCCCCCTGCACATACGCGATCTGTGTTTTGAAGAAAGAAACGATGCGGGTTTTTTTTTGCACGCGTTGATGGGGCCGAGGAAAAGGGCCAGGAGAGCCGAGGCGGCTCCTGCACCCCGCTCTCCCCCGCGGGTCGTTGCTTCGCTGCCGGTCTCGCTCCTGTCTTCTGTCTGATTTTTTTTTTTTTTTCCTTTTTGCTTTGCCTTTGGAATACCAAGGCAGCAGTGAGAATATGAAGACATTTTGCGTCTGATGTTTGACAACTGTGACACCGAGCTAATGGTTTCGTGTTCCATTTGTTTTCTTTTCAGGAGGCAGTGTATTTGCTGCTAGAAAATATTTGTGAAAACGCTGGCTTAATGAATGTGGAAACGAGACAGAGCGACGTAGCATCCTCAGCACTAGCCATCGTAATTTTGGGGTTGAAATATTTTGTCAGGATGTGGTCCAAATCATTGTCTTGGTTATTTTTAACGGGAGAGCCTTGACGTTGGCTCTGTAAACATGTGGGACTCCGCGCGAGACAGATGTAGGCACCAAGAGTAGCTTTGCGAATAGGGAAGTTGGGGGGCTGTCTGGCGGCGGCCGTCAGGTATATGGGGCCCTGTACGCAGTGTGTGCCTCGGGGACCAGGACGACCTCGCAGAGCGTCCGTGCTGATCACACCCACCAGGTCGTGGGTGACTGCTCGCTTACTTCAGCGCTGGGCTCAGGGGATCTCGCCTGTCACCTCGCGGCCCCCTAAACGCCCTGTGGGGCGGGGCTCCATCCCCCTCATCGTCCAGCTCATAAGCGGTCAGGGCTGGGGTTGGGGTTTGCGGGCAGCCGTGCTGCTAACCATTAGGCTTTACTGCCTCTTTGGACACCGGACTTGATCGGCCCCTTAAAAATCTTTGTTGTTTCTCGAACTCTCTGCATTTTGGACTAGCCTGGCTTGCCCGCCGTAGCATGAAGTCTGATAGTTTCATGGAACTGCTTTAAAATCGAGCAAGTCTGGCATTCACCAGCAGGCGCACCTGCTGAACGGTGTATTCCAGAAGAATCTGAGAAATAAATCTCCACACAATGAGATGTGCAAGAATTGTCAGTTACAGGTGGTCTCTCAGAGACCTGAGAGATTTCTAGAGACTTTAGACCCCCACCTCCCCCGCCCCCCGCCACCGCCCACCAAAGAAGGGCCTTTGATTCTGAAATATCGAAATGTGGAACAGGACCGAAATATCCTCAGACCCGGAGACTGTGCACACACTCAGCGGCGCTCGCATAACTTTCCGCTTGAAAATTATGCTCAGGAGTCGGCAGCAGGTGTCGGAGCCCGTTGTTCTGGGGAGGGAGGGGTTAATCTTTTCCCACCTCCTCCGAGGGCAGAAAACACAGGAGAAGAGGCCACACGCATTTTAACATTGAAATCCATAGATCCGGAGTCCGGAATTTTAGGAAATTCGGCCCCTGGGGGCGGGGGCCGGGGGTGGCGTGAGGCAGAGACAGCAAGTGTCAGGTACGGTCCCGTGGACACCAGGTCGGCTTCTCCGTGGTCTGTTTTTAAACGGTGCGTAAGACGCCACGTTTTCCTCGCACGGCTGCCGTCCTGTTGGCCCTGCGCCCCTCCGGCTCGGCATCGAACCCGAGTTCTGTGTGGCGCGGGGCGTGATTTCATCTAGGTCGTCGGGGCGTGCGCACGGGGGCCGGGGTCGCGCTGGCACGGTGTCGTCTGCGGCGAGCGCGTGGGCAGGCGGGCCCGTGGGCAGGCTAAACGGCTTCTCTCCTGCCGTCAGGGGCAGCCGGCGAGCCGGGAGCCGTGCGGAGTCTGAACGCGTGTCCAGCGGGTGACGAATGGCAGTGGGGAGGGGGTGGGCCTGGGAGCGTCCCGTGGGCCTCATCCTGTCTGACGCGTGCGCCGTGTTTGAAATTGTCCCAGAAATCACAGAAGAATGAAAAACGGTTTTATGAGTCACAGCTTCTACGTGCACGTGGTGAGGGCTGTGTGGGTCCCTCCCCGCCCCCCCCTTTCAGGGGCCCTGGGAACCCAGGCAACGTCAGCCTTCGGCAGTGGCCTCCTGGGGCAGAGGCTGGGGACTCCGTGTGGCGAGATCCGTTGTCCCACAATAGGAGGAGGAATTAAACAGCGTTTTAATAAATGGCTTTTTAAGGTCGGCTTTGGCCGGAACAGGGTTTTGTATTCACCCTCGTCGCGTGTTTACAGTCATCGCTCGCGGTTCCTGGTGTTCTGAAATGCCGGGTGCGTGTGCTGGGCGGGGCACGTGGTCCCGGGATGCCGGGACAGGCAGCACGGCCTTGGCCGACGTGGCCGTTGCCCCGCGTGTTTTGGGGAGCTGCCTGGCGTGTGGGGGAGCGAGGCAGGGGTCGGAGGCGTTTTCTAGTCTCACTCTTGCAGGTCCAGCCGGCGCCCAGGATGTAGGGTCCCCGAGGGCCGGAGCGCGCTCTGTCTGGTCACCGCTGCTTTCGGGGCACCCCGGCCAGGGGACGCCCGACGTGTGCCGGGCGCTCAGTGACCGATCCTGGAATCACGAGGCGAGACTCACGCCGAGCGGACACGCCGAGAGGCCTGGCAGGACTGACCTCGGCGAGGAGACCTTCGTTCACGGCGCGTGACTTGCCCGGCGGAAACACCGGGTTGGCGGGGGCGTCCTGGGTAAGCTGGGCGCCTGGGATCCTTGTGCCTCAGGACGGGCCGGGTCAGCGGCGAGCCGTGGCCAACGGCGGCGTGGAACCGGGCGAGCCTCGAGGTCGTGTCTCGCTTTGCGCAGCGTGCGGCCCGCCTGGCATCACAGTCCGGTCGCCTGGCTGCCGTGGGGACGCCTGCTCGTGGCTCCGTGAGGACTGGTGATGACCGGGGAGGGCGCCCGGTCATGGCCCGGCACCCCGCCTGAGGAGGGTGCTTCTCCCTTCCACGTGAGGCCTTTGGGAAGCTGGCATTTCTAGACCTGTGAACCCAGGGATATTTTTAAGTATTCGTGCAGTTTCCCAGGACTCCTCTCTTGGAATAGGGGGCGCTGGAGCGGGGCCCGCGCTCACTGATCGGGGCTGCGGAAGGTCCGTGAGGCCCCGGGAGGCATCTGTCCTTCCTGCAGCTGAGCCGGTCTGAACTGGTTTGTTAATGAACCTGCCTTCTCTCGAACGCAGAAGCCACAGCTGTAGGGACTTCTGATGGTTCCGAGGTCTA
The DNA here is from genome assembly GCF_014176215.1 of Rousettus aegyptiacus. Taxonomy (NCBI): domain Eukaryota; kingdom Metazoa; phylum Chordata; class Mammalia; order Chiroptera; family Pteropodidae; genus Rousettus; species Rousettus aegyptiacus. The sequence continues at coordinate 2,637,555 of NW_023416286.1, forward strand.
CCTATCCAGGGCGGCTTTCTCTTCGGAGTTTAATGTAAAGGAACGTAGTTCCCCGTAGCAAATGAAATGCACAAAAGAATTAGATCGGGGACACCTGGCCGACGATGGCCTCCAAGGGGCGTCTCAGTTCACGCAAGTGTTTTAACAGCAACCAAGACGCACAGATACGCTCGTGAGACCATCAAGTCAAAGCTGTGTGTGCCCTTTAAACGGCTTGGCTGTTCCCTATTTTTTTTTTTTTTTTTTTTACTTTAGAAGAAATTAAATTCTCCAGGCAGGTGGATCTCCACAGACTATTATAAACATGCAAATAATATGCCACTTAGGGGGGATTTTTAATAGACCGCTTCATGCAGGATCAGCTCTCGTCAAGCGTGCGGAGGACAGAGGTCTTGTCTTTGTTGAGAAAATGCGCAGTGAACAAAGCCAGTGGACTTTGGCAGGGGACGGGCGCTGGGGCGGGCGGCCTTCCCGAGAGGCGGGTGTGACGGGGTGGTGGGCTGCGGGCTCCCGGCCCCGGCGTGCGGCCACAGCGCGCTCAGTGTGGCGGCTCCTTCCTCGACAGCTCTCCCCGGACACACGTCCGTCCTCACCGGACACCACCCCTCCTTCCGGGGCGTGACCCACCTGTCGTCCACGCCCAGCGTCACCCGATGACGCGCCTTTACGCCCGAGGGGGCTCGGCGACTCCTTGGCGACTGCACTTGCGTGGATGAATTTATTATTACGTTCAACGTACTTAATGTTATGCCTCCTAATTCTAAGAGGCAGGAAAAAAAATAATAAATGAACATGATTTTATTCTACGCCAAAAAAAAAAAGTATAAAAAAAAAAGCTGGGTTCGACGGTGGGGTCCTCGCCGGGGAAGGCGTGGAACGGCTCCCGTCCCCCTCACGTGTTCTTACGGGTGTTAGGGTGACGAGGGCAGGAAATCACCCAGTAATCACTTTCTTTGCAAAGTGGGGACATATCTGAGTAGGCATAAGCAGTGTGGAGTTTCTGAAAGTTAAGCGAATATACCACTTTTTTCGGCGGCACTTTGCGTCTCCGCTCAGATCCAGTGCAGAGGGCCAGGTGCGGGTGAGGGTGGAGCCCACGGTTTTGCCCCTCGGGGGAGGGAGAAGGGGGCGCAGGAGCTCCGAGAGGCAGGAGGGGCGTGCGGGGCCCCCGGAGAAGGCGCAGGGGCCGCAGCCACGGAGCAGCAGGGAGACGTGCGCGCTGGGCCGCGGGGCCTGCGGCGGGGCCTGGAGGACACCGAAGGCGACTCTCGGGGCCGTCGAGGCCTCCGTTGCCTTTGCCGCCCTTCCGAGTGGGTCGGCCGCCCTGGCCGCCCTGTCTCCTGCCCCGTCGTCGCCCTGGAGGACGAGGAGGCGCTGGTGGGAGCCGGGGAGTGGCTCAGCGGGGCGGGCCCCGTCCCCTCCCCTGCGTGGGCCCTTCCTCCGTCCCAGGACCCCGGGCGGCGGCCCCCCGGGATCGGTGTCACCCTGGAGAGGCGCCGGCCGGGCCTCGCGCAGCTCCCGGTCCAGGCATCCGTCACCTGCAGCGCTCGGCCGCGGGAGGGGCTCAGCCCTCATGTTGCTGACCGCACTCCATGTTTACCTGCGGGGCTACGCCCGCGTCGTGCTGCACGCGCCTCGTGTGGCTCAGGCGTGTGGGGGGTTCCCGGGTGCCAGCTTTGCAAGACGTGCTACGCGAGGTGCGAAGAACCTAACAGGCGTGCGATTCGGCTTTTGTCTCCAGAGAGTTTACAGTCTGGTAGGATGGCTCAGTATGTGAACAGCGTTTTAAAGGAACGTCACTGGGGAAGCATGGAGGGGGGGGGGGCTCCCCTCGTCCCGAGGAGCTCGCCGTCGCTGTGTTTGGGGGCCAGTCAGTATTGGTTCGGTATTGGTGTTTCATATCTGTTGTACTGTATGACAATAATTGCTGTACTGAAAATAATTTTAGCTCCAATAAGAACTACAATAGTCCAAAGAATGAAACGATGCTTGGTTAGTGGTATCTAGTCTGGCAGGAGAAGAGACTAACATTCTGGAAATGTTTCTAATAAAAGCGGGGGTAGGGGGCGTGCTTGTTGAGTTTCGAACACAGTTAAATTAGAAGACAGTCTTCCTGTAAGATTGCTTGTTAGTTACCGTTCCACAGTACCCTGGCCACTCCTGCCCCAGCCATCCCTCTGCTGCTGCTGAAAGATAATTTGTGGCCCGAGTGGTCTAGATCTCAGGGGAGTGATTTCTCCGTCCCTCCCAGGGGGCATTTGGGGACGTCTGGAGACATTTCTGGTTGTCACGGCTGGGGGGAAGGTGCTGTTGACACTTAATGGGTGGGGGCCAGGATGACCACTCATCATTCTCTTAAGGCACAGGACAGCCCCCCACCCCTCAAAGAATTTTCTGACCCAAAATGCCGGTCGTGCCAAAGTTAGATACCCTGGTCTGGACAAATAGCCTACATCACCCATAATCCCTAAAAAATTTTACAAGACTCCAAATCAAATGTGACCATGATGATATTAAAAAAGATGATTTTGAGCATTGAGAGGTTGGGGTGCAGGGCGGGCGTGCTGATTTATCACTGTTGCCCTCTTATTTTATTTTGGCTTTTGCTGCATGCCTTTTTTTTTTTTTTAATTTGTTTTCGTTAATGAATCCGTAAGGTAAGTCGTTTGAGCGGATGATGATTGCTTAGCGTGTTTTGGAGAACATCGCTGATGTGTTCCCCACGTCTCTCACGGACCCCGTGACGCAACGTGCGTTTGCCAGCCGGATGCACGAATGCGCACGTGCAGGTATTTCTGGAGACGGCGGCATTTTGTTGTTTTTCCGAGTGCTCCTTTGGTGTTTTCGTAGTTAGCTAAATGGAAAATGTGCTGCCAGAGTTTATGAAAGTCATTTCAAAGGGCAGAGAGAGCATTAGGTCAGTAAAAACCAGGCGCCTGACTCTCCAGAAGGGAGAAGCTAGCAAGCCATCGACTCTCAGCATCAGCTCGTTTGGAAAGCTGAACAAGCAGAATCACGGCAGAAGTTCACAGAAGCCCACGCGGTCTGGAGCCACAGAGGACCACGGCGCAAGCAAACAGCTGTACCGAAAAGCAAGCTCGGCACAAACTTGGAGGAGGAAAATGCGCGGGCATGATCGGGCCCCTGGCAAAGAGCGAGAGTCAGCTTAACCCTGGACACGGGCTGGCGGGGGGAGCGCGAGCCCGGCCAGCACCCGGCCTGCCCCCTGGCGCCCGCGCCCGCTGGCTCTGCCGGTCCCGGTGGGAAAGTCTCTCCTCCCGAGGTGCCTCGTGCTGCCTCCCACGTTCTCCTGTGCAGAAGGCCCTCTTCGCTCTCCTCTCTACCTCTGAGGGCTTTAAAAAAATAAAATAAAATAAGGTTCAGTTCAAGTTCTACGCCCTTTGTGAAACCCTTTCCTAAGTTTTTCTGCATCGGAAATCCTAGACCCTCTGAGTCTGTCCTCCCCCAATTCCTCCACATTTAGGAAACAGTTTGCAGCTGTGGTTTATCCCTGGGGCTTCGTGGGGACATCCATCAGCTCGTCGCGGCTGGGACGTGCGTCCCAGAGGCGGGTGGGAGAGGGATCAGGAGAGCGCCAGGGGACTCGCTCTGTGGAAACTTCAGGAATTGGAAAAAAGTCCACTGCAGAAGAATTTGCCTTTTTATGGTCGTCGAGGCAGGTGATGCGGGCGAGAGGGTGTCCGCCTCCTGTCTGGCAGGTGCTCGTTGGACGCATGCCTGCCAGGCCACCGTCTGCACGCGGCATCCTGCCCGCTGCCTTTAGGTCCGCTGGCTTTAGGATCTGCGCGACAGTCCCTACCTGGACGACAAAGGATGCAAGAGAGCTTATCACTCGTCTGCACACTCCAGACCTGGCAGCAGACCAGAACGTGCGCGCTCCCCTGACACCGGGTGGCGGTCAGCTCCCCTCCACACAGGACCCCAACCCCGTTTTGGGGTACATCCGGTCCTTGTTTTCTTAGGCACAACGTGGAAGGTGTGCAGGTCTCTCGCTGAGCCCTCGTCTGGCTGCAGGCTCAGGAAGGGAGGACACGCTTTGCCGATGGGCCGGGGCCAGCCCCCCACCGCCCCCCGTGGGCCCCGCGTTCCTCTCAGGCTCACCGGAAGCCCTCCCCCAGATTCACCCGGAACTCCGCAGTGGTGTGCGCAGTTCCCTGCAGCTCTCTTGAGAAGGGCGATGTTAAAAACGAAGGTGGCCCCGAAGCTACGCTTACCATCAAAGCGTTAGGCACCGCGCGGGGAAGGGGCTTATCGAAGTGACGTTTAACTTTGCTGCAGAGAAAATGTTCATTCTCTGTGTGACGTCCCTTAAGGACATTTCTAAACCATCCAGAAGGTCAGTCTTTAGACAGTCGATTCATTTGACAACAAAAACTCGGGCATATTAAAATTAAAACCTCACGCCGGGTGTTAAAAGTTTACCGTCAGACCTGCCCTTATCACGAGTGCTTGCTTTCCAGTCGTATGAGACCACTGGGTGGAGAAAAGCAGCCTTGTTTTGGCATTCAGAATATTCAGTTGCCTGTTTACTGTGCTTTCATTTATTTCTGGATGAACATTTCCCTTTTGTGTGCTGCTGAGTGTATCTCTCTGTCGCCAGAGAGGAGAAGAATATCGGTATCAAGTGAGAACGATCACTTATCTGCAGGTTAAAATATATTCTAAAGAGGATGAAAGCATTTTCTCGCCTGAAGCTCGTCTGTTCTGTGAGAGCTGCGTGGCGTCTCCAAGGGTCGTTTCTATGCTGTGTGTGTGTGTGTGTGTGTGTGTGTGTGTGTGTGTTTCCCCTGGGTCTTAGCAGTAAAGTATATTCCTGTTCCAGCAAAAACTTACATTGGTGTGGGAAGCAGAGAAGGGAGAGGAAACACATTTGGCTTGGCCCTGTGAGAAATAAGAAGCCCGTAACGTATGCACGATTTAAATGCAGGGCGAGTGATTCCGGAAGATTCTAAGCTGTGTCTTTAAATGGCACCCGTAAGCATGTTGATGGAATTCATTAGATGAACATGTGTGGCCGAAACCTTTGAGGTTGTGGAAATACAGACAGGAACTCAGAGTGCCTGTTTCAAAAGCAGATTGCATGTAAATATAAAATAACCCAGAAAACGTTTTTCGAGTGACCCCTCCATGTTGGGCACTGCGCGGACGTCATGGCCACAAGGGACCCTTGCCCTCCGGGACCTAGAGTGGAGGACGCGCAGGAGAGTGAGCGTGGGGTTTCAGCCTCGCAGGTGCGAAGGGCGCTGACCAGGGTCCTGAAGCGTCTGCCGCTCTGCAGCCCCTTCTGTTAAAACCTGTACAGAAGGACGTGTATAACGCATCCTGCTCCATACTTGCTTGCTGTGTCCCCAGCCGGAATGTCCGCTCCAGGAGGGTGTCTTGTCTCTGCACGCAGGAGACCCCACTTCACATCCATTAGGCGAAACCTGGCTTGGGGACAGTGGTTGGGAAGCTTGTCCTCAGTGGCTTGTACACTGAAGTTAACGGATGCCCAGAGCGCTAAATATTTTGAAAGGCTGCAAATGCACCTGTTTCTGACCAGAGAAGCCACCAAGGGCCTCCTTTACCTGGGAAAGTCCGTCTGTACGGGGAAAAGCAAGCGTATACAGGGTCCTGTATCTTTACCAGAGAGTCATTGTGTTTCCGTGAGATAAATATTCAGCAGTGGGATTGCTGGGTCGTGTGGCGATGCTATTTTTTAAACTTAATTTATTTTAATGAGTTTCATGCATGCAGCGCGTTGGTCGGACATGTCTGTGGCCTATGACACGGTCCCCCTCATTGCTCCTTCTCCCCTCTGGTCTCCCACCTCGCCAGCACATCCGTGCGAACTGCATGGGGACGCGATCTTCAGTGTTTCGAGGAGCCTCCATCCTGTCGTGCAAGGCGGCTGCACCGGTTTACATTCCCACTGCCAGTGCACGGGGCTCCCCTTCCCCCACGTCCTCGCTTATCTTCGTGATGACACCTGTCCTGACAGGCGTGCGGGGACATCTCGCCGCGCTTCGATTTGCGTTTCCCCGGCGATTCCCGATGTTGAGCCCCCAAGCCTGGTTTTGAGTCTTGCTCTGTCACGAGCCTGACCTCAGGCAGCTCCCGGGTGTTTTCACATCTGCAGATAAGGCTGGGATGCAGCCTCCCAGGTGTTAGAAGCAGGAAGGCGGGCTCAGGGTTCTGCTTCCGCCCCTGTCCCCTCCCCTCTGCCTGTCAGTCAACTCGTGGGAGGAGCCACAGCTTACCTGTGCTTCTCAGCGCAGAGATCTTTTAAAGTTTTGCTGAGGTAACTCCTGAAAGAATTTTGAAACATATATATATAAACCCTCACTTTTTTTTTTTTGAAGCTAACATCATAAGTTTAGAAAGTTGCAAAGTAATTCCTAGGTTATTGTAAACGTTGCTGCGTTAGAGTCAAACTGGGGACCTCCCTCTTTTCGGTCTAGCCAATGGAGTGAAGATCGCAAGGGGTGGTGGCCCCTTGGTGGGGGGCAGGGGGTGGGGCCGGGGTTCACCCCTCCTCTCTCTTGGACTTTGGTGGCTTCTCCAGCAGCAGCTGGGTCCCCCGGCGGTTCCCGCTCCCACTTAGACGGGCTCATGATGGTCCTGGCTACTAATGGGGGTGCTGGTCCTGGGGCAGGGAGGGTGGGGGCTTCCCGCACCTGCTCCGCTCTGTCCTGCGTCCGGATTCCTGGTCAGGCCCTCAGCTCGTCCTGCAGGTGCGGGACCAGTTCCCGGCATTAATCGCTCTGGGCGCACGCTCAGCGTAGGTTCCGTTTCCCTGGTGACATTCTGACTGAGAGTCCAGTCTTCCCTGGTAGGCCCATATTTGGAATTGTCCCATCACCAGAAGATTTCGACGCCTGCGTCAGTGCGTCGGAGGAGGACTTGGGAGGCGTGAGGGCCGTGCTTTCCTTTAAAAGACGGAGGGAGGGCCGGTGTGAGGCAGAACGGCGCTCCCAGGCGGAACGCTTTGGGGAAAACCGACTCCCGTAAGACGAGCCCCTCACAGAACGCTGTGCGTGCGCCGGGGCGGAGACGCAGCCTTGCAAAGCCAGCCCGTGCACGAAGCCGGCACACGGAGTGTTTGCATAAACGCCTGCACGGCAGTCGCTGGTGTCCAGATGTCTCCTGCGGCAGCTAGAAGGGGCTCGGACTCGGGCCAGCTTGCCACGGCTGCGGCTCCTCGCCGGCCGGCGCGGCCTCTCCTAGGGCTGGCGCCAGATGGAGCAGATGGAGCCCCAGGGAGAGCAGGCGGCATGTGGGAAGCCCCGGCAGGAACAGCTGGCTCTCAGCTGGAAACGGGTGGCCATGCTCACTCTGCCAGCAGCCACGGGGACAATGCTGAGGTGACACTCACCTGCACACACGTGCTGGCTCTGGGAGGCTCCGCCCCCCTGGGGGAGTCTCCAACAGATTGGATTGTGGAAACATCAGCTTGCACAGGTCTTGGCCGGCCAGCTAATCTGAAACACAGCCTAAGGAGGATGTCTACAGGGACCACTTTCATTGGCCGTAGAGCAGAGTCCTTCCCCCAAACGAATCGTGTTTTGCATCTTTGTTTGGTTTTTGCTGTGATTTTGTTAAAGTGCAAATATATCCTAAACTTCAATTCACGTTGAAGTGCAATGGGGTTGGAGCTTAAAATACCAAAAGAAAAAAGAAAGAAAGAAAGAAAGAAAGAAAGAAAGAAAGAAAGAAAGAAAGAAAGAAAGAAAAGGAGAAAAAGAAAGAAAGAAAACCCGCAAAAAGTCCCAAATCAAGACGGGCGCTTGTACAGAGAGAGACCCCTGCCACTCATACAGGGCCGACCCTCTTGGGAGGGGAGGGGCTTCCCGAGGTCCCCGGCCCCCTTCAGAGGGCCAGATATAGGGCTGGTGGTTTCTTCCAGGGAGTGTCATACTAACCGAGAATATTCGGGAAGATTACAGCTCTGAGGGATAAAGGCGAGCCTTCGTAAACTTGGAAATGTGAACTTCCAACGGATGATTCTTTTTTTAAAAAATCCAAAAGATGAAAGTCATACAGTCTGTGAGGTTTCTGGAGGGACTAAAGGCCAGAGATCACATGGGCTGGAGCAGCCGCCCAGGCCAGCACGAGGCTGGCCCCTGGGAGGGAAGGTAAAGTTAACCTCTGAGTGGACGGGGCAGTCAGGACTCGAGCCGGCTCTAACACGGGGGGCAGCGAGCTCCGGGCTCAGGCTGCCTTTGGGGGGCAGGGGAAATGGACAGTTGTTTGGCATGTCGGACTGCAGAGCTGCCCTTTGCAAGCGTTTGAATGAATTAAAGGAGGAATTAGAATGCGTTAGACGTCGTCGTCGGCTAGCAGCGGCACGCAAAGGGCTCGCTAGGGGAGTGCTGAGGGTCAGAGTGAGAGGAAGTACACAGGGAATGAGAGCGCGTGAGCCGGTCACGGTCAGGGGGCCTGCCCGCCTCGGGCACGTTCGCTCCAGGGTCAAAGTTTCACGTTGGCATTTCCGGTGTTAGTGGACATCTCTCCCCATTATCCATCCATCCATCCACCCACCCATCCCTTGGGGGACAGGATCAGTGGGGTTAGGATCAGACAGATCTTCTGATTCCATCTCTGACCATCATTCTCTGAACCGAGCTCCGCTCAGGCGGGGGAGGTGGGGGGAGGTGAGGGGAGGTGGGGGGAGGCGGGGGGCAGGCAGGAGGATAAGGTCCGGACAGCTGTGTGTGGAGGGGGCGCAGCCAGGCGGCAAAGGGCTCTGGGCCGATATCGAGAGGCAGCAAGAACGAGGGATCAGGCTGCCTTGTAGGGATGGGGGAGGATAGATCGTTCTATGATTTCTTCAAAAGCTGTCTTCTCGGGCGTCAGAGGCATTTGTGGAGCTGTCGTCAGGCCCAGGAGCGGCGCTGAGCCCTGTGCAGCCATCGCGTCGGCCCTGACGTGGGCGCCGTGGCCTGCACCTCCCGGGAGAGCCGAGGCCCGGCGGTTGGCGTACGGCCGGCGCGTCCCTCCGCAGTGGCCCGAGGCGGGTGTCCGTGCCGCAGGGGCGGGGTGCGGCCCGCGAGGGCAGCAGCGTTGTCCCAGGCTGGAGGTCTGCAGGCGGCCCCATGACTGTCTGGCGGGGACGGCTTCTCCAGAGATGCCGTGAACAGAAGGGCTTCAGGGACCGCGTGGGGGCCGCGGCCGCCCGGCGCAGTCTGCCTTGTGTTGATAGCCCCGCCGTGAGCAGGGCCTGTCTGCGCGACACTTTGCTGTCTTCTCGGGCGTCAGAGGCATGTGCTGGCTGCCTGAGCCTTCTCACCTGCAGGGACCAAGGCTTTCGTTGAGCGAGGGGCGCCCAGCGTGACGTGAGTTCCAGCGGTGGCTGTCAAACTTAACTATTGAGGTCAGACTTTATTTTCAGAAAACATAGTGGATTTGTAACGGCGTGGGGTAAATCACTCTGCAACGGTGGCCCTGACTCCCGCATCCTTCAAGGGCAACTGTGTCATCAAAATCGCGTTTCTAGGTCTCGTTAAGGGTCCCCCTCCCTGAAACAGGTGCCGGGGTTCTCCTTGAAAACAAGCAGACCTCCCATTTGTGAGAGGAAAGAGGAGTCGGCATGCCTCGTGGGCACCCCTTTGCTGGCTTCCGGCTGGAATCGGGGAATTTGATTTTCTTCCTCTTGAAAGGGGGGGTGTCTGAAAAGCCGTGAGCAGAGAGCGCCCGGGGATCTGTCCCGTCCCTGGTTCTGGGGGGCTGTCGCGTTTTCCGACACCCGCGTGGAGCCGGTGAGATGCGCGGTGTGCTTGCGCGGGCGCGGAGAGCCTGGCCGGGGGCGGCCGTCGGGCGTCCGTCCCACGGCGAGCGCGTCTGGGCAGGGCGCCGGCGTGTGTGCCCGCTCAGGGCGTGCGCCTTCACTCCGCGCTGCCCTGGGGTCCGACGACTGTCCCCCCGCTCCAGTGCTTCCCCTGGAGGACTCAGGACAGGCCGTCCGCAGACCGCGGTGAGAGTCACCGCACACACGCGTGACAGCTCGTCCTGTGCACGCTCGTCTTCGCGCACATCACGCGTGGGGCGGGGCGTGCCGGTGACTCGGCGCGTGTGCGCAGCCGCGTTCCGTGTCGTGCCGCTGTCGCTCTCGGCCGACAGCCGTCGCTCGGCCCGGTGACCGGACTGCTCGTCGCCGGTGGCAGGCCGGCGGCCGCTGCCGGGTCCAGCGGTGACCAGCGCTGTCCTGCTTCGAAGCTCAGATAAGGTGCGCGTCTCTCCGCGCACGCCTCCAAAGACTGAACGATGCCCGGCGCTTCGTAGCCGGTCGGTGGGCCGTGGCTGCTCTTCTGCGAAGGCCCAATATGGCCGTCGGGAACAGGCTTCATACGTCGGGGTCAAAGAAGGTGAGAGATGGATTGTCACGCAGCGTTTGCGGCAACACGATGGCTCTCAAGACTGGCGCGCTAAGCAGAATGCGGCCGACGGGAGAAGTCGAGGACCACGTGAGGTCTCTGAGTGAACAAGACAAACCAACAAAGACTCATAGACACGCATAACAGTGCGGCGGTTACCAGAGGGGAAGTGGCACACGCCCCCCAAAATACGAAGCCTTCACCCTAAGTTGGCAGCCCGCCGTGCCGTCCTCGGCCACTTGTGCTTGCAGGGACTTTACGATTCCCCTTTGGTGCTTGAGGAGGAGAGGCCGAGCTTAGCTATGCGAATCGTTTTAGCGTATGCGTGCACCCTGAGCTGCCCATTTTAAATAGGGACAAAATATAGCTCGGGCCACGTAATGTGCAGGGCTTGGGCTGCCAGCGGGCGGCAGTGCCAAGAGGTGGACGACAGTGTTTCTAGGGTATTCCGCTCACAATCGGCCCGCTGATGGGGCTGGCGCAGGGAGAGCCGCGTCAGCAGGAACGGAGTCTCGGTGTTCCCTGCGGTGACATTCGGCCGGGGACGGACACCTGGATGCTCAGCAGCTGCGCGTGTGTAATTGCTTCCTCTCGCGGTTTCCTCGAGGAACGAGCCAAACTGTTTTCTTGAAAACAAAACGAGGAACAAACCGTCTGAGGCTGTTGGAGATTGCATTCCTGCTTGTCTTTATTTCAAAAGCTAGTGTAATACTTTGGGGGGTTTCTTACTTGTCTTTAAAAGGCCCAGTGTAAGCATGGGAGGAGGGGCCCCCGCTGACGGCTGGTTTAGTTCTCCGCGAGGGGTGCCTGTTGGCGCACCCCCAGCCAGGTGGTTCTGACGCGAATCAGCAGGAGGATGTTTGCTGCCTGCACGGAGCACATGCGTGCACCCTGCTGGGCACCTGTGCCCGAGACGGTGCTGTTTACTGAACTATGTCCTGGTTTTGACCCTTTTTGAGCTTAAATGCTAATTGAACCAGAGCTCGCCTTAAGCTGCGTGACTTCCTTTACTCCTGGTGAAATTCGGACTATGAGAGCATCGTTTTCCCGAACCTCAGACGGCTGGCGTGCGCAGGTGATTGTCATGTGCAGGTGAGGGCGTGGCGGGAGCAAAGAGCCATGTGTGCCGCCGGCTCCTGGGCACGAGGTGTTTTATGGGGCTCGTTCTCTATCCCTGTGACGTCTGTGCTTCTCGTCGGCTGACGGTTACGGGCTGGGAGGAGTCTGTATTAAAATGCTAACACGACCGATTTTCAGTCAGATCTCAAAATCTACTTCTAAATGGTTTGAAGTAAAATCTTAGATTTATTATAAACTCTTTCACTTGCTTAATCTTATTTTAAAGATGGTTTAGACAAGATTCAGAGAATGGATACGAAGAACAGTTTTAGACAAAGGGTATTTAATTTTCATTTTAACTTGTACTAGTTCTAATTTAGCTTTTATTTTCGGTTGAGAACTAGATAGATTTCTCTGTCTGGTATTATTTGACACAAGGATTGATGGAAGGGTTATTGGATACCCTTCCGTATATGACTTCCATGTCCACATTTTTCTTTGTAGTTTATTTATTTTTATTAAGTTTATTGGGGGTAACACTGGTTAATACAATTATATAATTTTCATTGTAGTTTGACTTCTATATATTCTATTGTGTGTTTACCACCCAGAGTCCAGTTTCCTTCAGCCACCATATATTTGACCCCCTTTACCCACTTCACCCTCTCCCTACCCTACTGTACTTGACTCCCTTTACCCTGTCTACCTCCCCGCTCCTCCCCCACCTCCTGCCCTCTGGTAACCACTAGTCCATTGTCCATGTCCCTGAGTCTCTGTTTGTCCTGTTCATTTGTTGCTTTTAGGTTTCTATCCCACACATAAGTGACATCATGTGATTTTCAACTTTTTTCCACGCCCACACTTTAACTTGGCTACCTCCTTCTTTAAAAATATATTTAATAACTGAGGATTTATTGAAATTACGACATGAATTTTAAAACTCAGGTAAAGTTTTTAAGGACAATAATAAGATCCCGAATGAATCAAAATGCAACGTCTCATACCTGCTACCTGAAGCAAATGTTTAAGTTCCATAAATAACCCCCAAGTCCCCGGAAACCCATAAAAACATAAGCAAAAGCCTTAACTCATACCCGCTGTGCGCCTGTGGTTGATGGTGGAGGAGGGGGGCAGAGAACGTGAGTTGGTCTAATCTTGTGCAAGACAGTCCCCAAGAACGACACAATTTCTCGCTTCCCGGAGACCTTACCTCTTTTCGTCAGGCGCACGCCTCGTTTTTGTTATTACGGAATAAAACTGGCTTGTGGCTGACTCTTTGGGACATGCAACCCAAACTCTCTTCCCACTTTCCCCTCATATGTGATTGAATATAGATTTTAAAATTTAAGAAAAATGATAAGAAAAAAAAAATGGGGGGGTGGGGTCCCTCTACTGACCAACGGTGCACAGTGAAAGTTCTACGCCTGCCAAACGTGCCGGGCGCTTCTGGAGAAGTGTGATTCGGAGTTTCGCCACCGATTTCCCCTTTTGTGCCAAACATCGCTTTGTATCGCTTTCAAAACATGCAGCGGGAGAAAAGGTTCGAGCTTCTCCCACCGGGAGCCCTGCACTGTGTTTCGGTTCTGCAGCTCTTTCGATTGGCGTGCGTGGGCTTCCTTCGATGACGAGGTGGAGGGCGTCGGGCCTTCCTGTGTCGGGTTTTCTTCTGAGCCGCCCGTGAGCCCAGCAGCAGGACGCGATTCAAGCGCCTTTTCTGCACAGCCGTCAATGTCATCCGCCAAGGTGGCATCGTTCGCTCAGGGCCCTGGCGGTTTGAAGTCCTTGGACAGCTGAGGCCCTTTGAAGGAAATCCCCAGAAGACCAGCACAAATAATTAGGCAGCTGCATAATTTATGTGCCCTCTTCTAGGGACTTCAAAGCACTTCCTGTCCGTATTATTCATCTCGATCTGCCTGATCGCAGATGACAAGATCACAGCGTTGCTTTCAAGGAAGACGCGGCAGGGAACGATGTCAGAAAAACAGCATTTTCTGCCCCGTTGGCAGTCCGGCGAGGTTTGGATGTGCATTTCAGCCGAGCCGGGTGACAATTCACACTGCGGTGGGCTCGTGTGTGGTTTACCGCTTTATAACCATGTTGTCCCGCATGGCAAAGCCATGCGCCTGCTTCTTGTCTCGGAGCCTATGTTTCTGTGGTGACGTAACGCTCACCCGGAGTCACCCGAAAGTGCTGGTGTTCTGCTCGTTCATGCCGAGTTCCAGTAAGGTCTCCTCTCTTTCGAGTCGGGTTGGACCTGCAGGGGGAGAAACGGGTGACCCAGCCACAGCGCTCTGTTGCTGGCCCCGGGTCCCACGTGCCCTGGAGTCCCTTTCATGCTGCTCGTGGGTTTCCTTGCATTGGACTTTCACCGTTTAGCAGGACTCAGGTCTTAGAACCGGAAGATCTGTGGCACGGCAGTACCTTCCTGGCCTCTTTCGACTTCAGGAGCCACGTAGTCCTGGGAAGAATATTCCCCGTTTTAATTTTATCAACCAAGTTAGAAAGAAATCCTTGGGCATCTCCGGCCACCATCGCTGTCATTCTCTCCTTGCTTTTTCTTGGCCTTAGAGAGTTCATAAAAGAAGGGGTTTTAACTCCAGAGAAGCAGGAAAACCTTAACCTCAGACTGTCAGCCCTTTACAGACGGACTAAGTTCAGCTTTATAAAGAGTTTGCCATTGTCATTAAAACAATCTCTCCATGGGCTGGTTGATACAAACTTTATTTCGGAGCAGAGTCTGGGAAGCATGGGGCTGGGCGATCTCTCGAGCCCCTCCCAGAGTCCCCATTTCATGACTGGCTGTGGGCAGGATGCTCTTGGTTCCCCATTTGCTCTTGGGTGCAAGCAGAAAGGAGAAGGTTGGTGACCGTAGGACAGTTGCCAGAAACTTCTCTTCCAAAGCCACCCAGATGAAACGTTTACGCAGGGTGATTTGAGTATTCATACCCCAACTGCAAGTTCTTCTCAAAGGGAACGGACATATAGTGCTGTCATTGACGAGCTCATTAGAGTCTCGACTCTGGTCGGATATAACGCTCACAACTTGCTCCGGGTTTCTAAGTCCTCGAAGCTAAAGAATGAAGCTGACTCTCCCATGTTCCAGTCAGTTTCATGGGGAGGATTTCACGGTGACTTCAGTCACAAGGCCCTTTCAAAGCTATTACAATCCAGTTCATCTTAAGGTAATTTTACAATGTTTACAAATCAGTTTTCGCGGTGAAGAAATTCTTTTTCCTTTCGGTAATATTCATAGGGTTTCGCTTAAAAAGTAGTAAAACAGACAAATGAAGGAAATGGATCCGTGTGTTTTTCTGCTTTCTGCGCAGTCAGAAACGGTTTTGCTTCCCTTCCGATATTTGAATTTTTAAAAAATGATCACTCTTAGGCTGATGGAGACTCTGATTTCTTTGTACACATTAGTAAAAAGGTATGTGGAATACTATTAGATTGAAATTTTACTTTTTAGAAAACTTAGACTTGAAGGAGGAATCCAAATGAAGTATCTCTTATTGTTTGAGTAGCAAAGCGGAATCGATCTTGGTATTATCTCCGCCACCCAAACGGTTGGACAGACGGCCTCACTGGGAGAAGCAGACCGACGACAGGAGGCGGGTGGAGGAAGGAAGCCCCCCTCGCTGTCTCCCCATCTCCTCTTCAGTGAAGTTCTCTGCTGGGCCACCCGCCGTCACCGCGCTTTGGTTGCCGTGGTTATCGGTGTCCATGCCTGGTAATGATTAAACTTGTCGATCAGTTGGGACTTACCAAGCGGTCAGAGTTGCAGTGGGTCAGGAGTGGTGGCTGGGAAGACAGGGTAATTCGTGGGAGCAGCTCGCGAGACAGGCAGCAAGGCGACGAGACGTCGGAGATTGCCAGGAAGGGCAGGAGGCACGTGGCCTGACTCGTGCTTTAAGAAGGTAGCTACTGTGGAGGGACACCGGATGGCAGAGTCCAGCCCGGAGACTCCTGCACAGGGGGTCTGCAGGAGAGGGGGGTGCCGTGGACGCCGGGGTGGCGAAGGGTGGGCGTGGGCGAGGTTAGGATGCAGGTCGAAAGGTGCGTTGGTGGATTCGAGAGGCGTGGGACAGGAAGAGAGGAATCGAGGCGCACTCTTAGGTTTTTGTCCTGAGCGATTGGGTAGAAGTGATGCTTTTTACTTATTTGGAGAATAGTAGGTTTTGGGGAGACAACCGAAAGTTTTGTTTTAGGTATGCTAAGTTTGAGATCCATGTTAGGTGCCCAAGGGGAGAGCTGAGCTTTTGAACAGATAATGGCTACAGAGATTCCCCATCTGATGAAAGACGTCACAGGTTCGAAAAACCCCACAAACCCAAAACACACTATCCCTTCAGCGGAAGAATAATACAACTGACAGCCGACTTTGATAGAATCGACAAAAGCTAGAAGACAATAAAATTGCGTGTTTACAATAACTGCCGACCTGAAATTCTGTGTCTGGTGAAACTGTCCTTCAAAGACACAGGCACAATGAAGACAGCGTTCGGCAGACCGAGACGGCGGCGTGGAGATGCAGGAGTGACATATTTCAGCGACGCACCTTTGAGATTCTTGCGCATGCCCCGAGGGAGCGTTTTCTCCTTCCTAAGAATCTTCAAGGCACACGCCGTTTCCCCTGCCCGATGCCCTTCTCACCTCTCTCGGTTACGTTCACCCTGGTCGTCCATCTGGTCATCTAGACAGAAGCACAAACGCCACTTCTCCGACACTTTATCTAGTTCGGAACTAGGTCGAGTCCTCCCCTGAAGGCTGTCCTAAGTATCCCAACAGCAATTCTCGGAGTGTTCTACGGTGTCGAACAGGAAAGTTATTATCATCATAACATGCAAATATTTGTGAAGCGATGACATGTGAAATTAATTCTCCCTCAAAGAACCTCTCAACCCCAGCATGTACCTTCATCCACCTGTTGAGCAGCTCATCTTATTTAATCTCTGGCTGATGCTTGGATGCTTACAACGGGTGGTTAAATTGGTTCCAAATACTGCATGGGGCCAGCTGTGTGGGATTTTACAGGTTTGACGGCAGTGAACTTGAACTCCTAGAACCACATGCAGAGGTAATAACAACTAACAAAGATCCAGCCGAATTATGGGTTGGGTTGAGGAAAACACAATGAATGACCTTCAACAGACAACAATTCAGAAATAAGGAAACTGAGTATTTTTACAGAAATCACCTTTTTAATAATTTTTCTGTAGAAGTTCATAGTGAAAATTAGGGTGTTGTTTATACCATTATACAGTATTTTGGGTGAATTGTTATCCATCTCTGTAACCAACACTTGATTCGTACTTTTGTTTTAAGAATGATTTTTGAAAATTTTAAATGTTAGAGGAAACTGCTTTTTTTTTTTCAAGATAAGGCGATTTATTTTGTGTAAGAAATCACACAAAACTTAACGGTATAATACAAGGGAATCATTTATTATTTCTCGTGGCTTCTGTTAGGAATTCAGGAAGGGCTTGGCCAGCGAGTTCTTTGGAATTTCTCAGCCAGTTGGAGCCACACATCAGCAGAAGCAGCTGTCATCTACAGGTGTGACTAAGCTGGAGTGGCTCCTCCACGTGGCTGGCTGTTGGCCCGAGGCCTCATCTGCTCCGTGCGGGTCTTCCCATGAGGGCACTTAATTACCTCATGGCACAGTGACTCTCTGCCTCAAGTGATCCAAGAGGTTGTGTAAATAGTGACCCTGTATTGTTCAGGGAAAAATGGCAAAAGGAAAAACTCTACCGCCATCACGGGCCGTGTTATGTGGGCCGCGTTAGCAGCAACGTGAGTTTGCCTGGCTATCTTCTGTCCGTGGTGGGTGAATCCGCGGACGCGGAACCCACAGACTTGGAAGGCCAGACGCGTGTGCTGCTGGGTCGATGTGGACTTAGCTTCTTCCCAGGGCGAGAACTTTTTTGCTAAATTCTGTAATTGCTCACTCGCTGTCACTCAGGATTATTGACGACCGTTTCAACAACTTGGGGTTAGCAAGGAAGATAAAACTCTTTTGAAATGGAAAAAAAAAATTGGTTTTTCTTCATTGATGTCAAGAATGTATCAGTAAGAACTTTTCTAATTAAATGGTTTACAGCAATTATTTAAATACTTTGTAGTTCTGCTTTTTTGTAATGTTCTAGGATGTGTTTTGTTCACCGCTTGTTTTGTGTGAAAACCAACTAAAACCTGTTTAAAATGCTTTTTTTTTTTTAATTTAAGAACTGATGAGACTTAGCTAGGTGGCAGAAGGCTGAAAGGAACAAATTCCTGCCGTGGCCGGCACTCCGTTTTTCTGAGACAGTTATTTAGATGGCTTAGCTGACAGCCGGGACCTGACTCTCTGCGGAGGGTTTCGGCGCTGCTAATCCGCCCATCGCTGCCCTCCTTTAAATTAAGGAGCCTAATTTTCAATAATACATCGGTGTCTGTGCCCCCGGGGCCCTCCAGATGGTAAATGTCTGTGCTCGAAGAGTTGCCTTTAGATGCTTGTACAGAACATCCACTGAAGACTGGCTAAAACCGGGATTTGCAAGCACACGTGGGGAGGGAGGCTGGGGGTGGGGTGGGGTTTATCATGACGCCATCTGGAGGGTCCAGTTCCATCCCCAGGGAGCATCTGGGCTCAGCCCTGCCCCTTGTCCTTGAGCCATTCTGGAGATGGGTGCCGTGGTCCCAAGCCTCTAATCTCAACACCCTATCTGAAGAAGACAGCTCCTTTCTGTAGGCCCCAGGAGCTTGAGGAAGATCCGTCCCAAGTGTCCCCAGGAAGCACCCATTGTATGTCTTCGGCCCACTCCTGAACACATCTCTGGGGTGACCCGTGGCTCAGTCGGGCACGCCCATGGAGCTGGGGGTGGGCCAGCTTCTCCTGGGAGGTGGGGTGCTCAGGAGGAGAGGTGAGTGCCTTAAAAAACTTAGTTTTCTTTAGGAAGAAGGGAATACATGCTGGTGGACAAGCAAAACAGTGTCCCCTACACTTCCCGTTGTGACCCCAACACCTAGGACGATGCCTGGCATAGCATGGGCTGTCGATCAACAGTTATTAAATTAATTTGTTCTTTTATTTCTGGTTTTATTTCTCAAATTCTGCAAGACTTCATTTTTTGGGAGGTAAATGTTTACACATGGTTATTATTGTCTTACTTTTATGTGCTATTAAAAAAATACTTATTTAAAAAGCCTGTTCCTATTTCACAATTTATCGAATTATTAAAAATAATTTATAATTAAAACAACTTGGTAGATATATATTTAGACAATTTTGCTAGCATACCCTGATCTGAGGGCTCATTTTTAGCAAAACTAAGAAAGCGAATCTGATCCATTATTTATAACTTGTAAGCCAGTGGAAGTATAACAGAGAATGTCATATTATAATAATGACATATGGTAGGAGCCGTGAAATCTCATATAACTCGTCGACACTTGCTCGGTTGGAAGAAGAGAATTTAGTGTGTGATTACTGTAAATCCTGTAACTCATGTCGTGAGGACGACGCTTTGGGAAACGAATCTGGAAGGAACCAGAAGCTTCCCACTGAGCCGTGGTAATGTGGGTTTAAGTGCATGTTCTCTCTTGACATTACGTGCCATAATTGAATTCATGTATTACCGGGGACATTGTTGGTTTACGTAAATAAACTCTGCATCCAGGTAACAGGTTCCTTGGCCGGTTCTCTGCCCTGGGGCTTGTTGTCCTGTAGGCAACAGAGTGCCGGCTTCTCTTTCCCCACACCCCAAAATGGGTTCCTTGCATCTGAAAATCAAGCCGCTCGCCTGCCAAATGTAGATTGTGGTCTACGTGTTTCCTCTAGTTCTGGTGCAAAGTTTGCACTTGATCCAACTTTGACTAGTGGATGTGGGTGCACGCTTTGTGGCCCTGAAAGATTAAAATTTAACTGATAGAACCAACTTTTTGGTGACCTTTAAGGCTAATGGCCCAGAATGCTTTCAAACATTGAGCTTTGTGGCTTCAAAACTAATAGTCCCTAGGACCAGTGGGGCATCAAGGTGAATTACTATTTAAGACCCTCTTTCTCCTCCCACTTTCATAATCTTGTACGTTTTTAATCCCAACGAGGAAGTTCACGTTTTAGAGCCGGAATGTAGGGTCGTAGAGTTGAGGGCAGGGCAGGATGGGGTCTGTGAGATCCCGTCTTACTCCTTAGATATGTTTCATTGGTTGCCATGAGACTTCTCCCAGGCCATTATTTCATATACTAGTGATATGAAACGTTGACATTCGAAACGTGACCTGGGGGCTCCCCTTGTTTGAAACATCACTGCTGCAAATTTGAGAGAGCGCGATCATCTTCCAGACGGGGTGTATTGCTCTGCCTGCTTTAAGAGAGAGTATCAGATGATCTGCATTGAATCATAGAGATTGAAAATGGACAGAAGTGAGCACTCTCTAAAGCGAGGTGAAAGAACTTCCTCTTAGTGTGGAGTATCTACTTGACGCTGACTCTAGGGATGGGTCCCAGCGCCGCTGGCATAATTCTGTGGTCTTCGGGGTCAGTGCTCGACCGCCCATGGAGCGGAACAGCGCAGGTAGACATAGGTGCATTGAATCAGGTCAGAGAGACGGGGGGCAAGAAGGTGAAGGTATTTGTGCTAATGATATCTGACATGATAGATCATGGGGTTGAGGCAAAGAAACGAAGCCAGGAAGGATGCAATATATTGAAAGAAGATAGAGATTCAGCTAATGAAAGATTCCATTTATCATGTCATTAAACATTTAGGCAACTTTTGCTGAAACTTAATCTCGCCAATAGTTAGTCTTTTCTGTTCAACGTGTTTTAGTTACTAATATGATTTAAGAAATCTGAGTCTTTTGAGCTCACCCTCGAACTAACTCTGAATAATATGAAAAAAAGCACTTACTGTGGGTGAAACTGAAATCTCGTTTCCCTTCCGTCTGCTCTCTATTGTTTCCTATTTGCATATTAATCTAGGCAAATGAGAAAGAATAAAATATGTTTTATTAAGATCAGAATAAATCTAGCAGGGTTGATTCCTGAATATTTATGAAACATAGCGGTAAGCGGGTAAATCATTAATGAAGTTCGATGTTCTGTCTTGGAGTTTGAGAACCAGAAAAGCCAAGTCCAGGAGTCGTAGTAAACACCCTGATGTATTCATACGAATAACTTAGGCAACACTATATTTATCCACCAAAACTCAGAGGTTAGAAAAAAAGGAAAAGTTAATATCGAAGGCTATGTATTTTATAATAGGAGAAACAAATTTTAATGTAACATGTACATCTTTTGGAAAATAAAAGGAAAACTAACTATCATAAGTCACGCTACTCAACGATAATCACAGGTAAATTTTGAGTATTTTTGTTTTTCTGTACATAGAATTTTTATTATGGTTGGGTTAGTTTTAGTAAGTTTCAACCATTTATGTTATGTGAAAAGATTAGGCAGGTAGTTCAAGGAAAGAAGGGTGATGATTTCATTCATGGTTAACAGTACAGCATGGTCCGTTGTTGAGAGAAAGCTTACAAAATGTGGAGTTCTAGAATGGAGTATAGTCCCAGACTCGTTTTTATTATTAAGCATTTTTCACAGAACCACGTCTGTGAAAATGAATCGCTTATGGAAGCAGAAAGGACCTAGAGAGACCAAGGCAATTGTGAGAAAGAGTATGGTTGGAGGGCTCATGGTACCAAATCTGGTAACGGCCTAAGGACAGACATAAAGTCAATGGGACAGAATAAAAGTTAGAGATAAACCCGTGCATTTATGATCGATTTGTTTTTGGCAACATTACCAAAGTACCTTCAGAGTACTTCAGGTTTCAATGGAGAAAGGGTAATCTCTTTAACAAATGTCGCTAGCACAATTGGTTGTCCTTATGCAGAACATCAAACTTTGACTTTTGTGCCAAGTACAAGAATGATTTCAAAGTAAAACACAGACCTAAATGCAAGAGATGAAACTGTTAAGCTCTTAGACGTTTGTGTTTTTGTGTGTGACCTTGCATTAGAAAGGATTTCTTCAGTAGGACATCAAAAGCATGACCCATAGAAGAAAACATGAATAAATTCGTCTTCATTAAAATTAAAAACTTCTGCTCTTCCAAAGGCATCATAAGAAAAGGAAAAGACAAGCCGCAATTTAAAATTTTTGCTCTGCAAAAGATCCTCTTAAGACAAGCTACAGGCGTGGAGAAAATATTTCTAAACCACATACCTGAAAACGGACAATGTCTAGGATATCTAAAGAACTCTTAAACTCCACAGTAACGAGACAATTCAACTTGAAAATGGGCAAAGGAAGAGGTGCACCGACGTTTCACTGCAGGGGAGAAGCAGATGGCAAATAGGCACACGAAAAGATGTTCGAATCATTTACCATCAGAGAAAAATGCACATAGAAATTACGGCGAGAGATCGCTACACACCCGTCAGAGCGGCTCACGTAGACAAATGCCGAGTGCTGCTGAAAATGCAGAAAACCTGGATCCCTGGCATGGTGCTGGCGGGAAGGTGAACTGGGATTTTATTTTCTGTAATTCCCTCTGGCAGTTTTTCTGTAAAACTAAGCATGCGCTTACCACATGATCCAGTAATTGCGTTGTTGGATATTTATCTCAGAGAAGTGAAAAGTTACGTTCACACATAAACCTGTACTCGAATGTTCACAGCAGCTTTACTCATAATGGCGGAAAAGCGAAAACTACCCAGATGTCTTTTTGAATGGTCCGACAGCTGTGGCTATACCATGGAATACTATGCAGCAAAGAAAAGGACTAAACAATGCATGCGATGATGTGGAGGGATCTCCGAGGAGTGATACTGTGTGGGAAAAAAGCCAGTTTCAAAAGGTGGACTATTCTATGAATAGAGTGTTCTTAAAATAACGGAAGTGTGGAGCTGGGGACCAGGTTAGTGGCGGCTGGCGGTTCTGACCGGGCGGTGGGGTGGGGGTGGCTGTAAAGGGTAGCGCAGAGGAGCCCGTGGTGATGGGGCAGTTCTGTATGGTCAGGCTGGCAGTGGTGATGTGCACCTAACGCGGCGCAAACCGCATTGACTGAGACTCGCCGTGACCGAGCGTTAGGAAATGCGCGTCATCAGGACTTCGAGCCCTTTGGGGTGGCCGTGGTCTGGAAATGGAAAAGCCAGGAGGTGAGGAGTGCAGGTGAGCACGTGGAGGAACGGGAGCCCTGTGCATTGCCGGCGGGAACGCAAATTGGCGCAGCCGTTGGAGAAGACCGTGCAGACATTTCTCCAAACATTGGAAACAGAACTACCGTTGGGCCCAACAGTCTCAGTTCTGGGTATTTGTCCAAGAGAATTGAAAGCAGAGACGTGGAAATCTGCACGTCCATGGCCGTGGCAGCGGCATGCCCAGCAGACGAAAGGTGGAAAAAATCAGGGTTTCATCCACGGGTGACGGATGAACAAACTGTGGCGTATACACAGAAAGGAATATTATTCAGACTTTAGAAGGCGGAAAATTCTGATGCGTGCGACAACCCGGGGGGAACCTCGAGGCTGTTACGCTACGTGAAATAAAAACCAGACACAAAGGGACAGATACGTATCGTCTGTGTACACGAGGTGCTCAGGGTCGTCGAACTCGTTCGGCATGGCGGGCGCCGGGGGCGTGGGGGCGGGGGCCTGGGCGTTGCCGTGTCGTGGGGACAGAGTCTCAGTCCCGCGAGAGGACACAGCGCCGTGGCCGACGGTGGCGACACCGGGGCCCGGGTTCTCTGTGCCACAGAGCCGTCGCTTGAAAATGGTGAAGCGGGCGAAATGTTAACGTCGCGCGAACTCTACCACCACGCAAACGCACGGAGCGCGACGCGCACACACCCACGTGCACGCACGCCCGGCAGCGAGGATGTCGGACACCGGTCCAGTCTGAGTGAAGTCCGGAGAGTCCACCGCGGTCAGCGTCCGGTTTGATATTTTACTCTGGTTAAGCGAGGTGTCCCGTCGGGGCAAAGTGGGTGGAGAATACACGGGCGTTTTTTTGTTTGTTTGTTTTGTTTTTGATTTTTGCTGTTTCCTGTGAATCTATAATTGTTGCAAAATAAAAAGTTTTTAATTTTTTTAGTTTTAAAGACAAGCCACGGATTTTCCTGGTGTACGGGAAATCAACAGAACCGACTGTAATTATTGAACGAGTTTGCCATTTTGCCAGATTCCCACTCACGGGCATAGGAGTGAGGAGTCAAGGCCTAGTGGAACTTTCCGTTTGCATCTTCTGCGTTTCCTCTGGAGTTGTCCCCTCCGGATGGGTGGGCCGCGTCTTGTGAGCAGGGAGTGAGGCCGACCCAGGGGCTGAGCGAGGGGTGAATTTCCGTGCAGTCGGCCCCGTCTTCGCAGATCCAGTCGGGGGGTGCTTGAGGTAAAGCATCGTTCATAGTTTGCTTTCTATCTTGCTTTGCTGTGGTTCTGCCTTTTTTCATACATCATCTGGTAACGCGAGCGAGAGAGTTCGGCGAGAATACAGAGCTTTGTGTTCAACTCGATAGAAGAATGTTCTTGGAAACCGAATGATCCCGGAGGCCGGTGAGGGCATCGTGCGTTGGTGACGTGTACTCTGGGCAAAGGGGGGACCACGGGAGCTGGCACTTAGGGACGCCTGTGCCCCAGGTACTGTGCTAGATGCTTTTATGCTGATTTTTGGCGCCCTATTTTCTGTCTTATTCGGGAAGAAGAGGAAACCGGAGCTCGGAAACGTTCGTTACGGGGCCGGAGGCTGAGGCGTGCCTGGACCGGGACCCGGGTCCTTCAGGAGGAGCGGCCACACGTGCACGCGGGGCGGGCTTGGGGTCACGTTCACGGGCGCGCCCTCTTCAGCACCTGTATTCTTCTTTGGCTCCGAACGGCCCGGTTTGTGAGCAGGAAGTTTTCATAGCGCCCGCGGATCCGTTTTAAAGATGACTCTTAAATACTGTGTTTTAGAGAGTAGGTACATATCTGCTGATTCAATGTATATTCCTTAAGTGGTCCCAGGTGACGCTCTGGGCACTGGGGTATGGCAGTGGACAGACCAGACCAGAGCCAAAGAAAGTAAGCGACGTATGTGTACGTCATGTGGTGACAAGGGTCAGAAGGGAAGAGTGACAGGACCTGTCGGGACGGGTCGGTATTTCGAAGGTCGTTGGAGAGAGCCTCCCGGGGCCACCTGTGGCTTGCAGACTGTGGGGGAGGGTGTGGTAGACGGGGGACCCGCGGGCCTCGCAGCCCCAGGGCGGGAGGGGGGCTCAGAGAGGCCGGTACGTCTGGGGCGCAGTGACTGGGCAGGAGCAGGGTGGTCAGAAGGGGGTCAGAGGTCAGGGCCGCAGTGGAGGGGGCCTCGCGGGCCGTCGCTGGGACGTTGGCTCTGCTGGGAGGAGGACGGAGGGTCGCGGGCGGAAGAGTCTGATCGTCCGATTAATGTCGAAAGGGTCACTTCCGGGGCCTTGGGGAGGTCACGCGGGGGGAGCGGGGGGCCGGCCAGCAGGCTGTCACAGCGGGCAGGGCGTGACGGAGGCGGGGGCCGGGGCGGCCACGTGGAGGTGGTGGGAAATGGCGGGCCCCCGTCGAGGTTTTCTGGTCGGGCCCACGGGCCACGCGAGGGCGCGGGACGCATCAGGAAGGGCTCTAGCTTCTGCGGCCCGAGCAGGGACGGGAGGGCGGCGTGGACGCCATCGGCCGAGGTGGGGCGGGGGCTGGGGGCCGGCGGGAGCCGGGTTCGGACGCCGCGCCAGCCCGTGCTGCGGCACCTGTGAGCGGACGAGGTGGGCGCGAGGCGTGTTCCTCGCCCTCGAGGAACTCGCCGGCGACAGGGGGCAGACAAAGGGCACTCGGGTCGAAAAGCGTGTGGTGTTTCCGAGTGACGCGGCCTTGAGCCACTGGAGCAGGTGGCAGGGCGGCTGCCGCGGCCGGAGCCTCGGGCTCAGGCGGGGTGTTTCGCGGCCTTTGGACGGGTCCCGGGGTCTGGCAGGCAGGAGGGCTGGAAAGGAGCGAGGTCAGGGTGCCCAGCGACAGGGAGCGAGTCACACCGGCCGCCGCGAGCGTCCGCGCTGGAGGCCGCGGGGCCCGAGGCTGCGGGTCGCCTGCTGTGGGCCGAGGACGCTGACCTTCCCGCGTGCAGCAGCTGTGCCCCGAGGGGGCGTGATTTATGTCGTTGGCCTGATGGAGTTACCGCCGTCGGGTGTGTAATCATCCCGGTTAGGACTCTTAGAAGCATTCTAACGGCGATGCTTCTCCAGGTAGCTTCCTGGTGGCGGGCTCCTCGGCCTGACGCGCCTGCCCCTCTCGGTCCCCCGATGCTGCTGATTTCTGATTCGCCGCCGGCCTCTCCGGCACCAGCTCCATCCTCGTCTGCTCAGGAGGTGTTTGCCGAGCGGGCCCCGCGGCAGGCCTCGTGCCGACCCAGAGGACAGAGCGGGCGTCTGGCCGGGAAGCGGCGTTGCGTAGTGACCCATAGCGTGGAGCGCCGAGGACCGGGCATCCGGGGCGGGCCCCGAGGAAGAGGCTTTTGGGCCGAGGGCCGAGCCTCTCCTCTTCTTCGCGCCGTTCTCCCGGTCCCAAACGCCGCTCCCACCCCCTCTTGCCCATCGAAACGCAGCTCGGATGTTCCTCTTCCGCACACTTCTCCACCCGTTTGCCCCCCAGCCCTGCCCTCCACGGCAGGACGAACCCCGGGGCCCCTGAAACGCCGTCTGTCCCTCCGTTCGCATGATCGATTTGTACTGCCGACCGCCGTGTGTTTGTCTGATGAAAATGCTTTACCGGGGACAACAAAGTCATCGAGAAAGGAAAGAGTCGTGTCTAGTGCAGGATGAGGGAACTTCCGACGAGGAAGCCCCGGCTCCCTGACTTGCCTCTTCGCGCTGGCATCAGCGAGGCCGTCCGTCACTGCGCCTAGACCTCGTGAACTCTGAAAAGCCAGAGATGTTTCAAGGGAGACTCGGTCCCTCGAGATATTACGATCAGCCTTCGGGTCTCGTCCTCCACATTTAAAGTTGCATTGTCGCCAGCTAGAGCCAAGGGTAAGGGATGCGCCGCATCGTTGGGAAAGATTACGTGGAGGAAAAGGGAGACGATCGTTTGCTCAGTCCATGTCCCCCAAGAAGAGAGTGGAGTCGGTAGTGAAGTCTGGCGCCCAGGCGTCTGCGGGGAGCAGTTAGCACCGCCCAAGGCTGCCTCTCGTCTCAGGCTGCGTCAAGCGCTTCGCGATGACGGAGGGGGCAGGCCCATCCTCGCATCTCTTCACACGCCACCCCCCAACCCCCATCCTGCAAGGAAGCCTTCAGGAAAGAAGGGAGGCTGTCCCGTCGGCAGGGGACAGTGCCAGCGGCGCTTCGGGGTCGCTTGACTCGCGAGGACGCTCGAGGGGGGACGCGCCCCGCCCGGCCGGAGGACCTGGGCTCGGCGGCACAGCGGCACCCGTGCTCGGTCGTCATCCCCGGGTTTCTCGCCACGCAGGGCCGTCCCGGAGTCGCGCGAGCCGCCCGCTCCCTGCAGGGCTGACTGCGCTGGAGCCGTGACGGGCCGGCGTGCGCGCCGAGCGCGGCCGCCTCTCGTGCCCGGGGCCTGCCTGGCCCGCTCCGTGTTCCGTGTCCCCCCCACCCCCCCAGTTCACGCGCGGTGTTTATTACAGTCATTAACACGGAACGGCGCGTAGGCTGCGTGCCGGGATTCGCATTCCTAAAGAAAGGGCGGTGGATTTCTGTTTCCCTCTTGGAGAGAGCGTAGCTGTTGCTGGAGAGACCTGGGGAAAAAACACATTATACTCTAAGATGCTCTAACGTCTGATTCTCAGTGTTTCCGTAATCACCAGCCAGTAGCCATGAGGGTAGCAGCCCCGAAGAGCAGCAGACGGAAAGCTGTCACGCCCCCGCCAGTGTGTGCGTGTGTGGGCGCGTGTGCATGAGTGCGCTTGCATGTGCGTGTGCGTGAGCGTGAGCCCGAGTGTGCATGTGTGCGCACATGCGTGTGCATGTGTGCATGTGTGGGTGTGTGTGCATGTTGTGCGTGCATGTATGTGTTTCCCGAACCTGTGCAGTTGGCGTGTGAGGAGGCGTGCGTACCCTACCGTGGCGGGGGCGGCAGGTGAGCTCGGGGCGAGGGGATGCGGTGCTGGGGATGCTGACTTAGGCCCTCGGCTCTGTCTGGCCGCACCTGCCTTCTAGGGGCGTTTCCGAGCCAGGGAGCGGCTTTTTATTAGATCGTAGACTATAGTGTTGTCCCTGCGGCATCTTTTATTTTGTCCGTGTAGCGTCGTTTCTGCCGATTTGTCCTCTGTAACCACGGAATGGCCCCAGGTGTGGCTCTTGGCCGTGTCATAAACCTTGAGGAGCGGGTGGGCGGGACCTCGTGAACACACCTGCACACGTGTATTTCACACATCGCCGGTTGGCACGCTGTGTCCGTGATTTCGCCACACCTGAGAACCGCCTGCTCTGTCATGCATGTAAACTTCTCTGGGCTCTTTCTGTGTTTCGCAGTGTCGCCCCGAGCGTACTGTCTGGGTTCGACGATGTCACAGCTTGGACTCGGGAGCCGGATGGCCTGGGATCGAATCCTGGCCCCGCCTCTTACTGGTACAGGAGCCGGCACCAGGTTGTTCCGTCTCTCCGCGGCTCTGTCCCGCAGTGCAGAATGGGGCTAATCGTGGTATCTGTCTCCTAGGGCTTTGGTGAGGATTAAATGAAAAAACAAAAAGAATGTAAACAGTTGTAATAGTCCTTGCACATAGCAGATGCTCACAAAATGCTGCGTATTGTTATTACTTATATATCAGCTAAAATCAGATGCATCCTGCTTTGAGAAGCGCCAACCTCGTCATCTAGTCTTGGGCGTTTCTTGTGCGCGGTCCTTTCCTAAGTGTCCACGGACTGAGGCCGCAGGGGTTTCACGCCACCTCTGGCAGCTGTGACTGCAAGGACAGCCCGTGCCCTGGGGGCTCCATGCTTCCCCTCGTCCGTGCCAGGTTCCCCCCGACAGCCCCAGGTGACCCCAGCTCTCTGCGCTGCCGCACTACACTTCCTGTAGTGCAGGAAGCCGTCGCGCGTCCTGGTGGCTTCTCTGTCTCATTTCTACAGCGCTGGCTTCTCGTCTGAGCCGGCCTCCGCCTGCCTGGCTTGTCTTATGTCATCTCCTTACGTGAAGGAAGCCACGGAGCGGGGGAAGTCCCAAGACACCTGGATGCACTTGGCTTGTGCTGATTAGTGTTCATAAACCCGTGAGCACCTGGGGCCTGGGAGCATCCAGCGTTGCAGGTGCGAAGTGGGTGCGGCTTCATTAAGCGCTAGAAGCGTTGATTTAAGGAAGTCTTGGAAGGCGGGGAACTGGGCGGCAGGGGGCCCTGCTTCTCACCGGATTCTCTTCTTCTCTTTCAAATTTTACACCATGCACCATGAAGGAGTCTCGTCAGCAGTCAGTTCCTGACTAAGGGAACAAAAAGGCAATAAATAGGTGCATTGCTCTGAAGGAGAACGCGAAATAAGTAGAAACAGCGACGCGCCTCGCCTGTGGCCACGCCCCCTCTCCCGCCTGCACATCCCCTTCGGTCCGGCTACCTCCGGCCTCTCCGGTCACGTCGGCCCAGGTGTGGCTTTCCCCGGGAGCCCGTCCATCACGCCCTGACCCTCTCCTCCAGGCTCGGCCAGGGGCGTCCTTCCTGCTTTGCGAGCATCCTCGGCAGAATGCCAGACTCGTATGATTCTACTTACTGTCGCCCACTTTTTAAAAGAGGTTTAAGTGACATATTATGTTTTGTTAGTTTTAGGTGCACAACGTAATGATTTGCTGTTCGTACGTATTGTGAAATGATCGCCATGATAAGTCTAGTTAAGAATTGTCATCGTACATAGTTAGAAATGTGTGTGTGTGTGTGGCGGGGGTGGGGATGGGAAATTTTAAGATCTCTTCCCTTCACAGCTTTCAAATATGCAGTACACTTTTACTAACCACAGCTTCCGTGCTGTACAGTAATTGACAATAACGCTGGGTACGACTTCAGTCCTAAACGTCTTAAGGCTTGTTCCGTGGCCTCACATGTGCCGCGGCCTGGAGAACGTCCCCTGGGTTCTGTTGCGTCTGGGTGACAAGTTCGCTGGACGCCTGCGAAGTCCATCTGGTCCGATGTGTCATTTGGAGTCGTCGTGGCGGGTTCGCTGGTGGGGGAGACGGCGCTGGGCTCTTCGGTGCCAGGCGCGAAGTGTCGACTGTCCACTTTGGGCCGCGGGAGCTGCCGGAGGTTGAGAGAGTGCGGCTGACATGTCAGAGCGGTCGTTAGGGTCACGTGTCCTAACCGGACAGCAACTGCGCACGACGCCGACCGGCATTGTGGGTCGACGTCCTCACACGTGGAAAACGCGCTGACCGCGCCCGCCCTGCCACGCCGGCCGCAGCCGCGCTCGGAGCCCCCGCGTCCCGGGGCGCGACCTCACGCTTGTCACCACCCTCCTCCTCCCCTTCCCACCGGACGCGGGAGACGCGGATGGGTGTTTTGTGGACACGATGGGATGCAGGACGTGAAATACGACCTCCAGAAACGTCGGTAGCGTAGCACGCTGGACCGTCAGCTCACCCTCGTGGTCGCGGGGCCGACCAGGAGCTGTGGCAATACGGGGGAGCATCATACTGCACGTCGCCAGCCCAGGGAAAGATAAACATCCAGAACCCGGAGCACGGCTTCCACTGCACGTGATCGCTTTCCCACTACTGTGATATCGTAAGCCAAGCCGCTGCAGGTCAGGGGCCGTCTGTAGTCTGCAAAGTTCCTGAGTCGGCGGGACAAGGGGCATCTGCGAAGGGGGCAGGAACCAAGACGGGCAGGAAGGAAGTTGCTCCGGGCCGCCTGGTGCCTGGAGGAGGTCTTTTAGGGGTGCTTCCTGCGCTCAGGTTAATACAGAGAGTGGCACAGGGCACATACAGGTTAGAAGTGGCCAAGGAGAAGGTAGTAGTGGTAACCTCCTTCTGAGAGCCACGGGCGAAGCCGTTGGTCACCTAATCTGACCGGCGGTGAGAAGAATCCAGGAGTCGCTGTGTCTTGAGTTCGTTATATACATTTCTGTTCGCGTTGGGAGGTTGGTGGTTTTTTAAAAGGGTTTCATGATGAGCAATTCTGAAACTCCTTCTGAAACACAGGAACTGTGTTCCCAAGACGCCGCGCTTTGCTGGTTCCCTGGAGGAGCTGAGGCTTCAGAAGCGCCAGAGGGGCCGGGGTGTTGAGAGACCCTCTCGGTGGTTTTGAGAGCTACAGCTGGCTAGATGAGCAGGCACACTTTCCATATGAATAGACCATGATGATAATTATTTATATCCTTCAGTTGTGAGGCTCAGTTTCTGCCATGTGCAAATGTGTAAGTTTTTATGAGTCAAAGGAATGTATTGTAAAGCTGGGACCCAGAGAGACGTCATCTTGTCTTTGCTGAAGACTTGGGATTTTGCAAGTAATTCACACTTTGTTTCTTAGTGATGGGCAAAGGCGCATGGAGTGAGATGTTGTTGAGAGCTTTCAGGGTTGGATTATTTGGCTCTTTAGGGCTTTCCAGACTCTTCTTTCCTGTGTAACTTCCCTCTTCATCATGGTCCTTCCTGTGGACTGACTCACGTCCCCTGAAAATTCATATGTTGAAGCCCCGACCCACCCATGTGATGGTGTTAGGAGGGGAGGCCTTTGGGAGGTGATCAAGGGTTAGGCGAGAGCATGTGGGTGGGGCCTCGTGATGGGATTAGCATCCTTACAAGAAGAGGCGCCAGAGAACTCTCTTCTGGTCTCTCTCTGCCGCTGTGAGGCCCGAGGACCGTGAGAAGGTGGCTGTCTGCAGGTCAGGATGAGTGCTTTCACCAGAAACCAAATCGGTGGTACTTGGACCTTGGACTTTGCAGCCTCCAGGACTGTGGGAGCATACAGCCCCCCCCCCCCACCCCTCACAGTCCGTGGTATTTTATTACGGCCGCCGAGTGACTAATTCAGTCCCAGCACAAGTGAAGCTTGCAAAAGTACAGCCGAGGGGTCAAGACCGTGTGTTACCCACGGAAAGGCTGCTCCGTTACCCTCCTTGGCCGTGCTGTGCGATGCATTTTTGACGTATAAATGTCTGATAGAGGCAGGCAGAGGTGAGTTCCAGAGTCTGCCTGTGGGACAAGCTTGAGCAAAGCGGAGGGCATCCTCTGCCCAAGAGTCAGTGAAACCCTCGGAGCCCAGGGCAGTGCATGCTCTGAGGTGGGGAGGGGGACTTGGAGCCATTTGGGTATTGAACTAGCTTAGCGTTTAAATGCAAAAGCTCTTGGATGTACAGTAAGAGTAACAAATGGGTTAGTTGATGGTTAATATCAATTTCGGTCGCCACAGCCCTGTAGCAATACAAGAAGCACCTAAAACAAAGCAATCTGGAAGGGACGGACGGTCCGGGGAAGTGTTTCACAGAGCTCAGAATCCGTCCGTCTCAGCTCCCCTGAAAGTCCTTCGCTCAGGCGGCGGCCGGCCTCCTGTGCTCCACCTCACGTTTAGAAAAGCCAAGGGGGAGGGGAGGCTCACGTCCACGTGTGGGGGAGGTCACCGCCCTGCTGCGCACCCCCCAGATCTGTGACGCACGGGGCTCCCCCGGGACGTGGTTCCGTGGGCCTCCGAGGCTGCAGCTTGTCCGGGGAGAGCAACATTCTGATCAGCCTTTCACCACATGGGGCTGACACAGTCCTGGGCAATATTTCAGGGGTTTTATCTGACTCCCCCCGCCCCCTAATTTGTGTAACAATGAACTGGGCTTCTGTTGGAGTTTCAGGACATAGAAAAGTATTTTGAGGAATTCTGTAATTAAAAGAAAATTATAGCCAGGTATCTCAAATTTAGAACCACCCAACTCCCAATATTAATTCAGGCTGTCAGAGAATTGTAGTTATTCTTTTAGATCAACGATATTAATAGATAGTGTTTCTCTACCAGGAATAGTTTAAGCAGTAAAGAGATTTAGTACATAACATTAAAAAATCGTGCCCTCCAAAAATTCGGTCGGCCTTCTACGTGTCCGTGAAGGTGAGTGTTAAGTTCTAGAGAGATCAAATGAAGACCACTGAGCCCACATCTCTGCACCGGCCCTTAAGTTAAATTTAAATGAATTAAAGTTAAATGCGATAAAAAATCGTGTTCCTCGGTTGCCCCCACTGCATTTCTAGTGCGCGTCAGCCACCATGGCCGGCGCCGTGGGGCAGCAGAGACACAGAATTTTTCCAGGCATCGTAGACAGTCCTGTCCCTGCTGGCCGAGGCCACCGCTCTGCCCGCAGTGAATTTCATTGCCTCCATCCAAGAGCCAGGACGAAACGATGTGGAAAAGAAAACGTCATTCACGTTTTATCAGCAGAGTCCCGGCACAGCGTGCGACAGATTCTCGGAGCCGTCGTGTGGGTGATAAATGATACGAGATGTCCAGCGGAGGTGGTCAGGGCAGAGTGGCCATGTTCGTTGGACGTTAGAGTGAACGGCAGGGTTCTGACAGGCGGGGGCGAGGCGGGAGGCGTGCGGGAAGGACGGTTTGGCTGGGCTCGCGTGAGCTCTGGACGCGGCGTGACCAGAAACACCATCTTTCTCTGTGTCGCAGCCATGTCGGGCCCAGGCGTGGCGTGTTCGTCAGGGGTTACCGTGTGGGGCCGGAGCCCTGCTCTTGACCCCGCTGCTTACCTTCCTGCCTGCTCCATGATACCAAAGAGGGTGTGCCCTTCCTGGACAAAGTGACGATCCTAGCGTGCGGCTGGCTCCTCCTCCCTACTGACAGCGAACTTTAGCTCTTCCAGGACGCCGGGCAATGGGTCTAGAGAGCACCAGCTGAGCGCCAGGCCCCCTGGGGGTTTGGCCTCTGTTAGTCTGTCAGCTGACAGCTGTATAAAACTGCCGCTTTCCGTTTCAAAGCCTCGAGGGGCTTTATCAGGCCAAACGAAATCGCCAAAGGGACATCGCCGCGGAGGCTGCATTCCCATTGCAGACGTGCTTCGTCGGAGTCCTGTGGACGGACTGGCCCTTCCGGCCGGGCGAGCTGTGGCTTCACCCGGGCCACACACAGTGTGGGGTGTCGTCTTGGGCCGTGTGCTCGTCGGTCAGCACCTTTTCCGCCTGGTCGCCTCCGTCCGGGCGGGCGAGGACAGGGATGAAACAGCGCGGGCCTGGGGACGCTCGCCGCTTGATTTGGCCAGGGACTCGGACGCTTTGTCCCCCGGTCCCGACCCTTCCTCCGGTTCCCGCCGCGGTGGCCCCGGCCCGGCGGGGAGGCGTCTCGCCCCCTCGTCGCGTCTTGGCGTCATTTAGCCTCTCGTTCCGAGGTCACTGCGGATGCGCGTGCAGCCGCGTGAGAGCATGGTGCTCCCAGGCGCCCTTCCCCAGGTCCCCGCCGTGACGGGGTCCGGCGTGACGGTCGCGCGGTGTCACGGCGGGGGCTGTGGCGTTGCCGCGACCCGCCGGCCTCGTTCGGAGCCCCCGTCTTTCCCCGCGTCTGGCCGCCTCGTTCTGTGCCCTCGTATCAAGTGTCTCGGTCCCTGGGTCACCACTGCCGTCCGGGTTCGGAGGTGCCACCTCAGCAGAATCCCTCGTGCCACCCTTTGTCACCACACCCACCGCCTGCCCCGTCGGCGCTTGGCAACCACTCATCTGTTTTCCATGTCCGTCATTCTGTTGTTTTAGGGCAAAGTCAATGTGATCACACAGTGTGCGACCCATAGGATTGGCTGTTTCCTTTACCATAATTCATCGATTATTAATCCAGATTGTTGGGTCTGTCTGTCTAGCGATCTATCATCTGTTCATCCATCCATCCATCCACCCACCTACCTACCTACCTACCTACCTATCATCTATCTATTATCTATCTATCTATCTATCTATCTATCTATCTATCTATCTATTATCTATCTATGTATCTATCATCTATATCTATCTGTCTGTCTATTATCTATCTATCTATCTATCTATCAATCATTATCATCATCTACCTACCTACCTACTACCTACCTCTCATCCATCCATCCATCCATCCATCTGTAAATTTACTGCTGAATAATGTTCCATGGTATAGATGTACTGCAGGTTGTTTAAAAGGTGTCGAGGAAGGTTCCATTTCTGGACTCTTGTGAAGAAGGCCGCTGTGAATATTCACCGAATTGGCTCGCTAAGCTTCCAGAACAAAGGGCCCCAGACCGGACGGCTTAAACAACAGACAGTTATTTTTCTCACAGTCCTGGGGGCCGGAAGTCTGAGAGCAGAGTTGCTGTCTTCCGAGGCCTCTGTGCATGGCTTGCAGATATGCGCCCCCCCCCCCCCCGTGTGCTCACATGGTCTCTCCTTCGTCTATTATCTGTGGCTAGATTCCTCTTGCAAGGGCATCAGTCACATGGGATTAGGGCTCACCCCAGTGACCTCATCTAACCTTAATTCCCTCTCTAAAGACACTATCTTCAAATACAGTCAAATGCGGAAACGTCAGGGCTTAGGACTTCAACAAATGAATTTGGAGGTGGGGGGAACTCATTTCAGCCCATAACATTTTTTGGGGGGAGGTGGGGGAGGGTGAATATCAGTTTTTATTTCACTGAGATAAATGCCCAAGGTTATAATTGCTGGGTTGTATGGTATTGCACGTTTAGTTTTTTTTTTTTTTCTTTTTCTTTTCCTTTTTTCGAACTGCCAAGCTTTGTTACGGAGCGGCTCAGCTACCACCAGCCATGCACAAGTGATCCAGTTTCTCCGAATCCTTGGCAGCATTTGGTGTTACTATTTTAGCCGTCCCGGCAAGCATGTAGCGATAGCTCCTTGGGGTTTTCATCTGCGTTTCCCTGATGGCGAATGATAGCGAACGTCTTTTCATGTGCTTGTTTGCCAGCCGTGTATTTCTCTTTGGAGA
Source organism: Rousettus aegyptiacus (assembly GCF_014176215.1). Lineage (NCBI taxonomy): Eukaryota > Metazoa > Chordata > Mammalia > Chiroptera > Pteropodidae > Rousettus > Rousettus aegyptiacus. Next base: position 2,672,838 of record NW_023416286.1, read on the forward strand.
AAAATCTGTTCTTGTCTTCTGCACATATTAAAATTGGAGTTTGTTTATTTTCTTACTGTTGACTTCTGAGAGTTTTTTTTTTTAACATCTAAATACTAATTCATTTTTAAATATGTGGTTTGCAAGCCACAGAGGTATAGCCTGTCTTTTCATCCCCTTAACGGAGTCTTTCACAAAATAAATGTTTTTCATTTTAATGAAGTCTTACTGATCGTTTTCTTCTATGTGATTGTACTTTCGATGTCAAGTCTGAGAACTCTTAGCCTTAGATCCCAAAGATTTTCTCCTATATTTTCAAAAATAAAACTTTCATAGTTTTATCTTTTACATTTAAATGTGCGATCTGTTTGAATTAATTTTTGGTGTAGGATGTGACGTTTGGATTGAGGCTCATTTCTTGTCTGTGGATACCCAGTTGTTGCAGTACCATTTGTCGAAGGGGCTGTCCTTCCATCGAATTTTTGTACACCTTTGCCAGGTATCTGTTGGGCATATTTTTATGAGTCTGTTTCTGGGTTCTCTACTCTGTTTCTTTGATCATTGTGTCGATTCCTCTGCCAATATCATGTTTTCTTGTTTACCGTAACAATGTAAGTCTTAATAAGGGCTAGAGTGATTCCTCCTATTTTTTTTCAAGATTATTTAAGCTATGGGAGAGGCTATGCCTTTTTACATTTTAGAGTAAGATTTTATTTTTATGTCTACAAGAAAAATCTCCACTGGGATTTTGCTGGTAATGACATTAGATAAATTTATGTGGATTGGCATCATTGCTACATCGAGTCTTCCAATGCTTGAAAATGATGTGTCTCTCTATTCACTCAGATCTCCTTTAATTTTTATCACCAGCATTTTGTAACTTTCGGCATAAAGATCCCACACATGTCTTGTTAAGTGCATACCCTAAGTCCTTTACTTGCTGTGAAGAGATTATAAAATATAAATGGTGTTGTGTTTTCAAATTTGGTTACTCTGTGTTCTTTGCTAGCATATAGAAATGTAGTTTATATTTGTGTGTTAATCTTATGTTTGCAACTTTGTTGCATTCATTCATCATTTCTAAGAAATTTCTGCAGCTTCCTTGTAAATTTCCAAGTCGTAAATCATGTCACACGCAAATTAGAATAGTTTTACTTTTTCCTGTTCTGATAGAAATTTATTTTGTTTTCTTGCTGTATCACTCTGGCTGGAAACTTTCAGTACCATATTGAGTAAAGGTGGCGGGAGCAACCCACCTCGACTCATTACTCGCCTCGGGGGAGAGCACCCAGACTTTGACCATAAGCACAATGTTGGCTGTAGGTTTTTGTAAGTCCAGTTTATTAAGCTGAGGAAGATGCCCTCCACTGCTAAGTTGCTGACAGTTTGTCATGAATGGGAAATGGATTTTGTCAAATGCTTTTCTTTTTTCATCAGTGGGGCCATTGTTTCGTCTTCAGCCTGTGTATATAGTGGATCACGTTGGTGGTTCATTCACACGTTGAACCAGCTATGCATACCTGGAGTAAATCCTACTCAGTCATGGTATATAATTCTCTTTACACACTGTTGGATTAAATTTGTTAATATGTTTTTGAGGATTTTTATGACTAAATTCATGAGGTATTTATTTATTTACTTTTGGTACTGTCTTTGTCTGGCTTTGGTATCAGGGTAATACAGACCTCTTAAAATGAGTTGAGAAGTGTTTCCTCCTTGTTTTCTGGAAGAGATTGTGTAAAATTGGTGTTAATTCCTTAAATATTTGATAGATTTCTCTGAGCCTGGTGATTCCTTTTTGGGAGGTTTTTATATTATGAATTGGATTTTTCAGTAGTTACAGGGCTAGTCAAATGATCTCTTTCATATCGAGTGAGTTGTAGTAGTTTGTAATTTTTGAGCAGTCAGTCCATTTCATCTAAGATTCTTTCTTTTATGATTTTATGACTCCTTTTCTATTTGAAGAACTTCCTTTAGCCATTTTTAAGGGTAGGTCTTTCAGCAATGAACCGTCTTCGTGTTCCTACACGTGAGAAAGTCTTTATTTAGTCTCATTCCTGACAGATCATTTTGCTCGATGCAAAGGGGGATGCAGTGGACTGTTATGGCGTCCCTGGTGTTGGATGAGTCATCCGGGCTGGTGTTTCGCTCTGTAGGTGTCTTATTGTTTCTCTCTGGCTACTTTCAAGATTGTCCTTTATACCGAGTTTTAAGAAGTTTATGATGTGTTTCGGCGTGGATTTCTTTCGATTCATTGATCGGAATTGATTAAGCTTCTTGACGCTGAAGATTTTAATGGCGTTCGCCAACTTTGGGATGTTCTCAGCCATTATTTCTTAAAATACTTTTTCGACCCATTCTCTTTTTGCTTTCCCTCTGGAATGCCAAAAGATACGTTTTTGAGATTTTTTTCTTATTGTCCCACGTGTGCCTGAGGCTCTGTTATTTATTTACCTTCTTAGTCTGTTTTCTCTGGGTTGTAAAGATTGGGTAGATTTTATTGTTTTATCTCCAAGCTCGCTGATTCTCTCGTCCGTCATTCCCACTTCCTTACTGAGCCCGTCTTTTGCGTTTTTAAAATTTATTTTATCGTAATTTTCAGCTCTATTTTTTATTTATGAAAAGTTCTAATTGGTGGTTAAAGCATTTTTATCATGGCTGTTTTAAAATCCTTGCCTGATATTTCTAACATTGTATTTATCTCAGTGGGTGCCAGCTGATTTTTTTCTCATTCTGTTGTGGTATGTTCAAATCTGAGACCCATGGAGTCAACTGAAATTAAGAGCCTTTATTAGCTGGCTGGCGACTAACTCTCCCCACTAGAGAATCAGCCCCGAGCTTTCAGAGGAGGTAGCTTATGAAGCCTAAAACCACATCAAACAAGCAAGCGGGTTTACAGAAGCAGAAGTTAGCCATTAGTATATCTTTGCATAGGACATCTCCTAGAACTACACCCTAGTTATACATTAAGCAGATTATAGAAGAAGAAGTTGGCTGTTATCGTCTGGTGCAAAAATGTTGTTTCTGGGGGACTCTTAAATCTTATAGCAAACAGGGCCTGGTGACAGTTCTGTTATCTGCATCCTGGCGGTGATGTTGTTGGCTTTTTTTTTCCTTTCTTGGGAGCTGGCGCCTGAAGATATCACTGCTCCCTGTCTTACCCTAGTGACCGATTTCCTGGAGAATTTTTCGCTCTTACAATTCAAGTAGCGATTTTCCTGGTTCTTGGCTTGACGAGTGCTATTTTATTGTATTTCGGGCATTTGGATCATTACGTCGGGAATTTCCGCATCTTATTTAAATCTCTTATTTTGGAAGGCGGTTGCATCGTTTAGGATTAACACACGGATCCTAGCCTCCTTTCGTGGACTGTGATTGCAAATGGTGATCTGAATTTCAAGTCCGCTTGGTCCGCCTGGTGCCACTGTGTTCCCACTTGTTTGTCCCTGCTGGTGCCATCCGAGTAGGTGGGCGTGGCCTATCCGGGCCAGTCCCCCTTGCTCCTCTGGGTGGGAGAAGAGTGTCTGGTCCAGGGGGACAGTGAGGCGTCCTGTGACTGGCAGTGTTGAGAGCCCCGCTTACTGGTGCTGCCTAGATGCTCGGTGTCTTTTGATGGCGAGGGGACTCTCCAGCCCACTCCAGGTCACTTGTCATGGCGGGGCGCCCCTGCGTGCGGAGTACAGAGCACTTCCCAGGCTTGGTATTGTTGTGCGTGCGTGTGTGTGTGTGGAGGGGGGAGGGGTCCCTCTTGCCTGTGCTTCCTTGCCCCTGGTACCTCTAGGGAGAGAGGGGGCGCTTAGGTCACTCGTGGTGGCGGAGTTCCTCTCCCCCCCGTTTTTCCGTGGAGGTTAGCGTCCTTGCCCAGAAGGGAGGAGAATGCCTCCCCTGGGCCCTTACTGCCAGCGGGACTCCCGTCAGTCCCCCTTGCCTGGCTTACCTGGCGTGGTCTACAGAACTTGCTTTTGATTCAGGGGAGGAACGAACCTACCTGGGCTGCTTTCTGCTGCTGGATCGGGAATAAGGGCCACCTTACCTCTGCTTTAGGTGAGGCTCTGAGGCACCTGCCGCTCTGCTGTCCCTCCAGCCTCCTCTGCACACCCTCCAGAATTCTGCCTCGGTTGACTCTTGCTTCACCCCCGGGGTTTGTAGTCGGGCTTCGTGGGGAGGGGCAGGGAGGGAGGTGTCCACGCTGCCTTGTTCGGACACCCATGCTTTCCATTCGGCTTCTGCTTCCTTTCTGGACTCGCTTTCCCCTCCTTCTGCTTGAAGGCGTGAACCTGCAAATGCCAGTAGCCCCCACTCTTGGGCACAGGTGTGTGGAGCTCTGCAGCATCTGACCAAGGCGAAAACTTTGGGAGGCCGGATTCATGTCACTGGCATGGGGTCATGTCATTCTATTCATACGAAGACACAAGTTAACGTCCCCACACCCGGGGACTAAATGAGAGGGAGCCGTGGCTTTTCCTCTGCGGGGATGATGGGCCGAGCTGGCCCTGCCCTTTCCCGCCTGGCAGCAGGTTGGCAGTCGGCGCTTGTCCCAGCAGAAGGGCAGGGTGTGGCCATCTGGCCTTCAGCTTCAGTCACATGAAGCAGTGCCCAGTGGCCGTCAGGGGACTGTCTTTGGATTATCTCGAGGTCATTCTTGCGCTTCGGGCACTGAAAAGGAGTGGACAAGGTGGAAGTCACGTGGCCATCGGTGGGGATGAGCAGAGAGGCGGATGAGGCCTCTACCTGCGGATAGTCTTCCCGTGAGAAACAGGCAGGTATGCTCACTGTGGCTTGGAAAGATAAGCCAGATAAGACAAGTCAAATTCATCTTGTCAGGGGAGAGGCATCGGGTTAGTAAACAGGGTGGTTGGGGACAAGCAAGGCGATTTGGGATCCGCTTTGTCTTTTGCCCAGAATTGGAACATCACGCCCAATCAAGAGGCTGTTGGCCGTCTCTAGCTTTGCAGAGGTCAGTGGGGTTGAAGGTCCCTTCAGGAAAATTTGAAATATGTTGATTCTGAATCTACTCGTTGAATGATTAAACGATGAATGAACTCCTGATTAAATTACTATCTTTTCTGTTTTATACTAAAACTAATATTTATATTGAATAAATGAAAACGAGTTTGAAACTAACACATACTAATACAGAAAAATTTAAATATTTTTAGAAGTAACTCTTGCTTGTCTTTCATCAGGAAATACTACTCATTAGCTACTTTAAAGCTATTTAAACAGTTGCTGGATATCAGTCAGTGTGGACCGCCACCGGAATGACTCCCCAGGACCCACACTTCTGTCGGGCCGGCCCTGCACCCCGCTGCACCGCGGCGGCCCCGGGGCGGCTCCACAGGTGATGCGGGGTGGCCTCGGGCAGTGTGGTCCCCTGGTTCCGCGGTGTCCTCCCGTGCCCCAGGGAGCTGGCGCACCTGTGCGGAGGCATGCAGGTGCGGGGGCGTGCAGGTGCGGGGGCATGCAGGTGCAGGGGGTGGCAGGTGCGGGTGTGTGGCAGGTGCCGAGGCGTGGCAGGTGCGGAGGCGTGGACCGAGGTGTGGCAGGTGCGGGGTCGTGGCAGGTACCGAGGCGTGGCAGGTGCGGAGGCCGGGCAGGTACCAAGGCATGGCACGGTCTCGCAAAGCGCTCAGAACACCGTCCCGGGTCCTGCACACGCGTGATGCGCGTTTGCTTTCCTGGAGACGCGTGCCCATTGTTCTCGCGAAACCAAAAGAAAGCAGGTGTGAGTGTGGGACCGGGTCCCCTAAAGATGGAACCGCCTTGGCCTCGGCACATGTCACCGAGGCGCCCCGCCCCCCCTCTCCCACACACCTGGACGAGTGTGGAAATGCTGCGCGCTGGCCTTCAGCTCAGTGGTACCTTCCCGCCTGGCCGGCCCTGGCTGCTGGCTCCCCCGGTGCCCCTTCCCCCATCCCCCATCCCCTAGGCCTGATGTCCCTTCCCTATACCCCAGGCCCAGCACCCCTCCCCTCTCCCCCCTCCCTCAGACCCCATGCCCCTCCCCCCTCCCCAGGCCCGACGCCCCTCCCCCTTTTCCCAGGCCCGACACCCCTCTCCCCCCTCCCCCGGACCCCATGCCCCTCGGCCTCTCGTCACTATGCTGACAGCAGTCACAGTGGGGGCAGGCTGTCAGACGCACAGACCCCCATCTGACCCGTTTCTAAAGGTCATGGCTTTAGGAACAGCGGCCGTTGGTGGCGGGTCACCTGTGCTTCCTCATCGAGAGAGGCCGATGGTAACACCTCGCGAGTAATAAAAATCATTTAACTTCATTTGGGGAAGTTAAAGCGCTGACAAGTTCACAGTGGCTTTTCTGGTTGTTAAATGAGATCGACATGGATTAACCATTGGTGGGGGACAGGAATTTGCTGAATTTACTGAAGTCTATTTTCATTAAAATGACAGGTGCGTATTAGAGCCGTCAGCAGGGCGATTAGTTACGGGGCCGTGAGTGTGAAGGAGTTAATCAAATAAGACAGCTTTTACTTCATTTTAATTTGGCAAATCCCCCTTCACGTTTTAATCACATAAACTTAGTCATGGTGACGGAGAAGCAAACAGCTGGCCGTTTTATTATCTCGCTCTTTTTCTAAGTTATTTAAAGAAAATAAACTTAGCTGTAGACTTGAGTTTTGTACTTGAGTTTGCATTCTGACTTAACCTCTTTAGTGAAAAGCATTTGCGAGCCGTCTTTTCCGCGTTTGAAATGTTGTCCCATAAACCTGCACAAATGCTCTTTTACAAAAATATACCGAAAAATCAGATAGTACAATTTGCGATGCCAAGTGGAATCGGGTGTCAGGGACCCAGATCAGTGACGTGGTCAAGGAGCTGAAATGAGAAAAGCGTGTTGCAGAGTGTGATTTCCGAGGACCATTAAAAGCCCTTTGAGTTTTGTGTGTGTTGTTTGTTGGTTGGTTTTTGCAATGTGAGTGTAAGTGGGATTCTGCTCTTCGTTAGTTCGCTTGATTCTTGTTTTACCAGGATGTTGGGGGGAGGAAGGTATCAAATGGGAAACGGTGTCAAATTAATTTTTGTATGCTTAGAATGGGATGCCTAAACCTATTAAAATATATATTAGTTTGAAACAAGTTCCCAGCTATTACTCCCCAAACCATTTATTCGACAATGTTTCCTTTCCCGGTGACTGATTCTTTGTCCTGTGTTACATCTTTACACACAACGAGGTTTGATTCCGAGTCATTAGTTCCGACCTGTTGCTCTTTCTTATGTCAATGTAACATTATTTATACTACAGAGTTATTAAGTATCTTCCCGTGTTTGTAAATGAGAACTCATGATTGCTTAGTTTCTCTTTCTAGGTTTGCTCGAAAATTGACTTCTGTGTTTATTTGAAAATTGAAACCCGTGATTACAGGCCTCAGGAGTTCTGAGTGGGCCGAATCACTCCGCTTGTCACCGAAGGCCAGGCGAGCTTGGTATCCACTGTGAACACCATTCGCTTATGATACGTCAATCTTAAAAAATGTATGCGCTGGTCTCTTAGTACTTTGAAAGCCAGCTGTATGTCACAGATGGTGGTTCATTCAGGAGCCTAGGACAGGGGTCCCCAAACCTCAGGCCACTGACCGGTCCATGGCCTGTTAGGAACCAAGCTGCACAGCAGGAGGTGAGCGGCGGGTAGGCCAGCGAGCGAAGCTCCATCTGCGTCTGCGGCCGCTCCCCAGCGCCAGCACCACCGCCTCAGCTCCGCCTCGGATCCTCGGGCGTCAGATTCTCAGAGGAGCCCCGGTCCTTGGTGTCACAAAGGTTGGGGACCGCTGCTCTAAGAGACAGTGGACAGGATCTTCTATAGCAGTGTTATCCTTCGCGATTCATGTTTATATAGTTTAATTTCGTCATGTGTATCTGCAAGTATCAGCTCTAGGAAAAAGTTCTGTTATTGACACTTTATTGAGTGGGACACTCAGAAAGCTAAAAATAACTAGCAGCCGAGGATGCTATAAATTAACCAGCTGAGCTAGAATTGCCCACGGAGCTTCTGCTTTTCCTGGTACTTTCTCTCTCTCTCTCTCTCTCTCTCTCTCTCTCTCTCTCTCTCTCTCTCTCTCTCTTTGTCTCTCTCTCTCTGTATACACACATGTGAACACAAGCATGAACTAAGGAGCGGGGTTCAGGGATGCAAGGAAATAGAACTTCTGTAAGTGGCAAATTCACAAATGCAATTCTTTAGTAGATGACGAGGATGTCACAGTGGAATGTCCCTCAGGTATGACCAATAGTGGCATATGCCGTGGGTCATGTTTCTGGGATTTGCCTTTAGCCAGATCATTTACGCAGCCAGGACGTGGATCCGCGTCCCATCGGCGGCCGTGAAGAATCGTCGCTGCTCTCCTCAAACGACGCGAAATTCGTCTACCGCATGCCTCGGATGCGCCGTCTTCTCTTCCACCTAGACCTCGGGTTATCCATCCTCCCTTCCTTCCTTCCTTCCTTCCTTCCTTCCTTCCTTCCTTCCTTCCTTCCTTCCTTCCTTCCTTTTTTTTTTAAATGAAAGGAAACAGCATCCCTGCCATTATCATCTGTCTGTAATTATTCATTTTTATAAAGACAGATAGTGTAACTATGTTTGAAATTACGCCATTAAGGAACACATTTACTTAATTAATTCTTAGCGATCACAGATGCGTTTCAGAGGCACAGCTACAGCGAAGACCGCTTGGGCCGCATTATTCACATGGGTCGTCTTTTTCCTCCTGTGCGTTTCTCTGTGTTGACCCCTCCTGTTGCTGTCACCCGCGGGGAAGGTGTTTGCTACAGGAGCCGACGGAGATGGAGGGAACTCGGCGCCCGTGTGCAGCAGCTCTGGTAAAGGGAGCTGGTGATCTCACAGCTGGGGCTGGTCCGTCCCCGGGTGTTGCTCGGAGAGTGTCGGTCTGCTGCCCCTGTGCGGCCACCTCCCGCGGGACGTCTTCGTCCCCGTCTGCACGACCCCGTGCCCCGCAGCCCTCCCGCGTGTCCCCGCCCGTTTTAACCCTCTCGTGCTCAGTGATCGCGGGCTTCGCTCCTGGACACTGCGATGTGGGATCTCCGGGGACGTGAGCATCTTGCAAAGCCCATGGACGTGGGCCCATTTCTTACACATCTTTTGTGACTATCGGCCTCCGTGGCTTAGACGACACCGGAAGTGAACGCAACCGAAAACACACATTCACGCGCCAATGGCGATGTCGAAGGAAAATGCGGGCCACGCGGCGGGAGAGTCAGAAACGGGGCCACTCCTCCCTTAGAAGGAACGCCTCGCTGTCTTGCCTGCGTCCTCCGGTTTGTGTACGACAGTTCGGTCCTGCCGTGGCGCATGGCAGGCGTGACAAATGCTACATGTGCCCCTCCGTGCGCGGGCGAGACGTCACCCAGCACGACGGCCGTGGCTGAAACGCTTCCCGAGAGCCAGGCCTGTGATTCTACCCTGAGCCTTAGTTACACTTATTATTATTATTATTGTTGTTGTTATTATTTTCAAACAGGACCAAGGAAAAAATAATGCCTTATGCAATACTGGCTCCTCTGGTAGCGACAGCTGGGATGAATAATCCAGCCTCCGGGGCCTTTATGTGTCTGCTTTTTCCTTTCTGTGCCCCTCCAAGACACCGTTCCCTCGCTGCGTGCCGAGGTGACGGGACGCCACGCGGAGCCCGTGTGGGCCAGCGCCCGGTGCACGTCCCCGGGCGTCTGCGCCCCTCGCCCTTGCGCCCAGTGCCGGCTTGGGTCGGCACGCCGGAGCAGCATTCACTTAGCTCAAAATGTCAGGAAGGATTCGTGGTGCGAGGTCATCTCTAAAAGGCACTAGGTCAGAGATTTTCCACCTGCGTTTTCACCCAAAGGCTGAGTCAGGCAGGTGAGGGGTGTGCGTGGGCCCTGGGAATTATGATCCCCTCGATCTCCGCCGAGGCTGGGGTGGCTCGCTGGGGGGCGCCCCTCCAGCACCTCTGAGCTGGGTACCCCCCACCCCCGTCAGCTCTCAGACTCCCTGGGGCCCTCTGTCAGAAGGGCAGAAGAACTCCTTCTAGAAAGGGAGTTTCGTTCCAAAGCTGGAGGCGCCAGAACGTGCCGGGCATTTGGCAGGCGGTAATCGTGACCACTGCGGCTGTTGTTTCTGTCATAATTTTTACGTCATGTTCACTAAGCACTGATCATTTCAGAAAATATGCAAGTGACTGCTGTGTCCCTCTGTTAGGAGACTAAGTGCGCTCAATGCGGTATGAGTGAGATAGTCCTACCCTCGAGGAATATTAAAAAATCCACAACTGGAACGTGGAATCTGGGAATTGGGATAATAGAAGCACGAGCAAAGATTCTCCCTCGTCGGGTCCGGGGCGCAGGCTGAGTCTGTTGGTAACAGGCGAACCATGTCGCGAGGTCCCAGTCTGGTGCTCGGGCACGTACGGCTTGCTTGGCCCTTTTGGCCTGAGGTGTCAGCACAGCCAACGGACTAGACTTCTTTGGAGATGCAGAAAAATCGATGTGGGTAGGACGTGACCAGTTTTCTGGGGAGAAAGGAAATCACGAGGAGGCTGTAGGATGGTCCGCAAAGAAACAGGTCGAAGCCCTCTCCAGTTAATTTTCAGTTTAGGGGGCGATTTAATTGCCTTTGCCATTACATACATCTCTGGATAGCAATAATTAAAATCTATTTTACTTAACTAAGTACGTCTCTTTAGGGTGATTGCTTTCACATTCGTTACCACGGCTTTTCCCAAGGCTTCGCATTACTTTATCTGAGCATCCTCATCTGAGCCTTGAATTTGTGAATTAAAATTTCACTGGGGTCTCGTGTTTGGGGGGTGTAGGAACGCGGCAGAGAGGCCCGTCCGCTTCTTTCCGCGGCCTGGCACTCGGGGGTGCTCAGCGATGGCTGGGCCACCTGGCGCTGGGTCGAGGCTACGGGGCCGGCCTGTCGTTTCGGAGTGCACGAGCCAGCACTGGTTTTACGGAAGGGCGCTGCACGAGAAGCAATCGCAAATGCAACGCTGTAATTGTATTTTGACCGAGGACCAAAAAAGCCAGCTTTATCCAACACATTTGTGAGTTATTCGTTTGGAAGAAGGGCTTTCGAAGCATCTATCGAAGCTACACGAGCTTCTTTGCGTTTTGCAAAAAACGCTCGTGACTGTTAACGGGAGGAAGTCACGAGGGAGCCCTTATCGTGGACACGAGAGGTCATCGTTTAGGACATTCCTCGTGTGTGAAGAACCCCACACCGTTCCCCCTGTACCACCAACACCGCTCAGGTTCAGCCAGCGCTGACAATGAACGCACAGTTAACACCACATTTTAAAGGAAAAGGTGAGAAGTCATCAACTTTGTTTAATTTTGCTTTTCTTATCTTTCGACAGAAAAGGGAACATGATAAACAGTGGTAATACGACATTCCTTCCTCCAGGAAGGAGTCGAGGGGACTTTTAGAAATACAACCCGTTAACATTTTATTTTTTAATCGGATGTACAGGCCACGTATCCGTTCTGTTTCTACCCAGGAATTAAAGACAACTGTATAATATTGATTTGTCGAGGATAATGGGAGCCAGGAACAGCTTATCATGATAGGCAATGGGAAATTTCAGTGGGTTGCTTGGGACTGTAATCCGTTTTAAGTACATTGCTTATGCCTTGGTGGAAATTTTACCTGGGAAATTCAAACGGAATTCATAGGCCGTCTATTCCTTGTTGAAAGATGACAGTTCGTTTTCACAGTCAGCCTGTTAGTGCAGGCAGGATGGTGGGGTGGAATGTTAACCATTTTTCACCGGCAAAATAATTTTACCGTCTCTGTGACCTCCGGAATCTCTGTCCTCTGGAGCAGGAACGTGGTACCCAGGTGCCCACGGCAGACTGCGCTGACTTGTGTGGGGTACACAGACACCCCCTCTCCCTCCCTCACAAAGAAGACATCAACTCGGGGCGGACAGGAGGTTTTGCGTAGTCCGAAAGCACCCAAATAATTTTAGACGATTTCTCGGTTTTGAGAAGACCAGGCTCCGGGCGCGATGCGGTCACAAGAAGCCACTTAGTTCTGCCTGATGGGGGTGAGGGTGGTGGGGGGGGGGAGGGGGGAGCTTCATAGCCCTCTCCACTATTCAAAGCGGAGTGGGCTGTCTTGTTAGCTAGTGACATTCCCTGCATTTGGAGGTGTTCGTGCAGACGACAGGCACCTACCTGCCAGGGAGCCTGTGGGCGGGATTCCTCCATTAGGTAGGAAATTGGTCTGTGGTCTTCTGAGATCTCTTTCCCTCATTTCAATATTGCTTCTTTCTGCCTCCGGCCCGTTTCCACGTCAGAGGAGGCTTCGCGACTTCGCTGGCGACATGTTTCGGAGCACCGCGGTGCACGCCAAGCCCGTGGCTTCCATTACGATAGTGCCGGCCATCCCTCGTCTCGCAGGTGTCGGGGAGAGATAGGGACCCGCCGGCCCCGGGGCCACAGATGGCCCCGTGCGCGCTAGCAGATGCCCGCTCTCCACTGCTCTCCCGGGGGCTCTTAGGGCGCGAGCTCAGCGCCGACCCCAAGGACAGTGTGGGGACGTCCTCCCCACGCCACATCTGTGAGCTTCCTTGTTCTTTTACCTTCTAGAGCGTACGTATGTTTTATAGGGTATGAAAGAGCAGGTGTAGACGCTGGGATGTACACGTTCAGACTTTTCGTCTTTTAACTAAGAGCACACCTTGCTTTTCGGTCTTTGTGGCATGAGAGAGGCTCTCGTACCCATTTGAGGGGGAGACTGACTCTCCCCTGGAGGGACCCTAAGCTCTCTGCTCCCACCCACCGAGTGTGGCCAGGCTTCGACTTGGAGCGGCTAGAATCGCGTTGCTGCCGCTGAGGATTTGGGCACCGACCGGTTCCATGGGTGGTGAGAACCTCGCCCCTGCCTGGGGGGGTCCAGCTTTTATAAGCATTTGGGATTTCTCACTTTTGCCAGCCTGTCTCGTTTCCAGCCTAACTTACCACTGCCTCGCCCGCCTTGTTGTCTTTTTTAATCACAATGTCCTGTTCTCAGTGTTGTCAACATTTTTAATTGCGGCACGACATGCGTATAACATAACATTTACCGTCATAGCCATTTTTCCGTGCACAGTTCAGTAAGTAGCTCTGAGGACGTCCACGTGCTGTGCGGCCGCCCACACCATCCCTCCCCAGACCCCTCTTTCCCGTGCAGCACGGAAACCGTGTCCCCATTCAATACCGACTCTCCGTTTCCTCCCGTCCCCAAGCCTGGCAGCCACCATGTTGCTTTCTGTCTGTGAATTTGTCTACTCTCGATGCCTCGGATAAGCGGAATCGTACAGGTTTTCCAGTGACTAGCTGGCTTCACCTAGCACAACGGCTTCGAGGTTCGTCCACGCTGCAGCACGTGCCAGGATTCTCCTCTTCTGGGAGCTGAAGGCCACCCCGCCGTGTGTACACACCACGTGGTGTTCGGCCATTCATCCCTCGCCGGACACGTGGGCGGCTTCCGCCTTCTGGCTGCTGTGAACAGTGCTGCTGTGAACGTGGGCGTGCGCACATTTCTCTGACATCTCGTTTCCAGTTCTTTTAGATGCACGCTCGGAATTGGCGTGGCTGGATCGTAGGTAATTCTACTTTTAATTTCTCGAGGATCTACTTTCCCAAACAGCTGCACCTTCTCCTTCCCACCCACAGGGCACAAGGGTTCCGGTCCCTCTGGGCCCTCGCCAGCACTTAGTTCCTGTTTTGTAGTAGCCCTTCTCAATACAGTGCGGTGACATCTCATCGTGGTTTCGATTTGCATTTTCCTGGTGATCAGTGATGTGTAGCCTCTTTTCCTACGCCTGTTGGCCACGGGTATGTCTTCTTTGGAGAAACGCCCACCCAAGTCCTTTGCCCATTTTTTAATTGGATTCTTTGTTGTTGTTGAGCTGCAGGGGTTCTGTATGAATTCCGGATGTTCACCCCTTAACACACGTATCGTTTGCAAACATCTTCTCCCACTTCATAGGCGGCCTCTTCTGTGTCCTTTGATGCACAGAAGATTTTAACTTTAACATGATCCGATTTACCTGTTTTGCTTTCGGTATCACGGCCAAGAAATCTTGGCCAAGTCTCAGGCCATGAAGCTTTTCGCCTATGTTTTGCTTTAACAGTTTAGTTTATAGTTTTAGGTCTCATGTTTATGTCTTCTCTCTATTTTGGATTTATTTTTGTACATGGTGTAAGATAAGGTTCTAGCTTCATTGTTTTGTATGTGGAAGGCCAGTTTTCCCAACAGTATTTGTTTCCCCCATTGAATGATCTTGGTACCTTTGTCAAAAAATCATTTAACCGTGCCTGTGAGGGTTTACTAGTGGGCCCCCTAATTCTATTCCATTGGTCCGTATGGTCTTTATAGCAGTATCATGCTGCGTTGATTACCGTAGCTCTGTAACAGACTTTGAAACCAGGAAAGAGGAGATCTACAGCTTTGTTCCTTTTCTTGAAGATTGTCTTGGCTGTTTGGCGCCCTTTGGGATCCCACACAAATTTTAGGAATGATTTTTCTGTTCCTGCAAAACATAACGCTATTGGAATTTGGTACAGATCGATTAAATCTGTAGCTGCTTTGGGTAGTACTGGCTTCTTAACACTATGAAGTCTTCCAATCCATGGGCATGGGATGTCTTTCTGCTTATTTGTGTCTCCTTTAATTTCTTTCAGCAACATTGAGGGGTGTCACTGTATAAGTCTTTCTCTTCCTCGGTTAAGCTAATTCTTAAGTATTTTCTTTTTGATGCCACTGCGAGTGGAATTTTTTTAAATTTCTTTTTCTCGTTGTTCATTGTGTATAGAAATGCAACTGATTTTTGTGTGTTGATTTTGTATTTTGCAACTTTGCTGAGCTTGTTCATTCTAACAGTTTGTGTGTGTGTGTGTGTGTGTGTGTGTGTGTGTGTAATCTTTAGGATTTTCTGCACATGAGAGCATGTCATCTAAAAAAAAAGATAATTTACTTTTTCCTTTCTGATTTGGATGCTCTTTCTTTCTTTTTCTTGCCTAATTGCTTTGTCCAAGACTTCTAGTACTGTGTTGCATAGAATTGGTGAAAACAGGAATCCTGTGTTGTTTCTGATCTGAGAGGAAAACTTTCAGTTTTTCACCACTGAGTGAAATGTTCATTGTGGGCTTTTCATTTATGGCCTTTATGATGTCGGGGGTAGTTTCCCTCTATTCCTCATTAGTTGAATCTATTCTCTTAATTTTTTAAAATTACAGCCTTTGCGTTTTTCCAAGCACCATGACTGGGAAACCAAGACGAAGGTCCTCGCATGGAGACAGTATCTGCAGGGTGACAGTCGCTAGAGCCGCAGCCACGGGCCGGGGTGGGGCAGTGTTTATTGAGGACCAGGGTCCGTTGACGGAGTGGGCACGTGCGGTGCCCCGTTTAATGCAGCTTCCGCGTGGGAGTGTACCCGTGGTGAACGGTAGGGGAAGTTTGAAACGGAATTCCATGAGGCATTTATTATCCCCTGTCACTGTATTTGATATTTTTAGTTATAGAAGTGATACATATTTGCTTTAATAACTGAAGCGACTGTACGAAGATCCTGTTGATCTAACTCATCCTCTGAGACAATTGGCATTAACGGCCTGGTGTATAGTTTTCTAAATCTTTCTCCTTGCTCCAAAAATTTGTAAGTTTATCTTAAACTATAGCGATACTTTGTCTTTAAACAGAATCTTTTTTACACATTATGCAATTTGTTTTTTCAGTTTAATAGTAGTTCATGCACATATCTAACCCTGTTTCTTTTTTTCCCCCTCTAATTTCTTTATACATATGTGGGATCATATAGACATTGGGTGTTTTTTTTTTTTTTCTGTTTTCATTTACTTGCCTTTCATCACCCTAGGTAACCCATATTACTTACGTGGTGTGTGTCCCCCTGTATTTTCCTCTACGCCCAGATAACCATATATGAAAACGCAAACTCATATAAAGACTTGGGGATAATCATTTGCCTTATTTAACCGGTGTTAAACACATTTTTCTGGATCTTTATTTTCTTATTTAACGAAACCTCATTGAAGTGCCTCCGATTCAACTAGTATAGCTCTAATTTATTCTTTTATGGCTATATAACATCCCATAGTGTGGAGCTGTCATTACGTACCCTATTAATAAACATGCATTTTTTTTTTTGCCATTAAGAATAGTGGTGCAATAAACATACTCATACATCTATTCCTTTGCACTTTTTAAAGAAAATGTTATAGTGCATGGAATCTTATCAGTATATTTTTGCAATAGATGTTACCAGATTGCTGCTGAAGATTCTATGACAATTTATACTGCCACCAGCAATTTAAGAGAGTGTTCTTTTTCTTGACATTTCTGTTGGCAATAAGTGTTAATCTCTATAATCTTTGCTAGTCTGGATGGAAGGAGTGAATTTGAGTAATTTTCTGTGTATTTCGTCTCTTGGAGCTTGGCTTTTCTGCAAATTGCCTATTAACATCTTTTTGCATATTTTTCTATTAGGTTATTTTTCATTCTTGTATCAACTTGTAAGTAGGCTCTATATGTCGATATTAGCTTTTTATTTTACAATGTTATTGCAAATATTTTTCCAACTCTATTGTTTAGATCTAGAATTTATGTATGATAGCTTTTGCTCTACAAAAGTTTTAAATTTTCATATAGCAAAATCTATCTTTTGTTTTATGTTTCTTTGTTTACTTGTCGAAGGTCTTCATACATTTTTAGGTTATACACATACTCCTCTAGCTTTTCTCTTAACAGTTTATTAGTTTATTTTGGGAATGTAGCCTTTATCTGTAATTTATTTTTATTCATGATGTAAAAAATTTATTTTGTCCCAAATAGACAATTGCAAGTGTCTACACCATTTATTAACATCCAAAAAAAAAAAAATATTGAAGGGAATGGTGAAACTTGCCTTTTTGGACATTAAAATATACTGTAAAGGCTACTGTATTAAAATCCACATGACAGGCAAATATCTCAGTGGAACAGAGTTGGACTCCAGAAATATATAAGTAAAATTTTAATATATGAGGGAGTGGAATTTAAATTCTGTCGAGAGTGGTTTATTTACGTTTTACCTATTTTCTTAACATTTCAGGGGGAGACGGTTAGAATTTCAGAACGCATTCACTTTTATTAACAACACGGACGCATTTTCATGTCATTTGCCAGTAAGTTCCACAGAGAAATGTGGACTCTTTACACGAGAAATTCTCCGGCTCGTCCTGAGTGTGTTCCGTGAATGTGACGTAAAGTCAGCTTTCTCCGGCCTCACGGCGGGAGTGCCGACGAGCCTGAGTTCAGATCCCCGCGGGTCACTTCTTACTTCCAGAGCGTTGCAGATGGTGCAGACGGCTCACGTTTTCTGTCCTCGGAACAAAACAAAAGCGTCGCCTTCCGTGGGTCTCGCGCCGGGCATTCCCGGCACCCAGAGGCCTGGGAAGCGCATCCCCAGGGAGCAGGAACAGCCGAGGTGGGCGGGAGGACACGGTCGCCGTGGTGACCGTGAGCGGCGTGGCCAGTGCTGGGAGGCCTCGCGGTGGGCACTGCCTGGAGGTCTTTGGAGCCCCAGCTTCGTCTGCCACCTGCTCCGTGGGTCGTCCCTAGAGCAGCGACCAGGCGCCGAGCAGCGCCGGGTGGCAAGGGCCATCGGCATTTCCTATGCGAAAGCGTGGCGGAGGCGGCCGGGGGCCTTGGCTCGACAGGTGCAGACACGCAGGCTTGAGAGGCTGCCTGGCCCAGGGCGGTGTGTATTTCTGGAGCTGCGATTCAGACCCCGGGCTGCTTGGGCCCAAAGGCTGTGCCCCAAAGCACCCGCTGCAGTCACAGGCCGGCCGCCTGCATGGAACAGTTTTGGCGACGTCTGCCGTGATGTAGGTCACCTCGCGGATACTGCACCCCCATGGATAACTAAACTGACTTTCGAAAGGGAAATGCACATGCGAACGACAGGCAGATGTGTAGGTGTCTGGAGAAGGCCGTCAGGTCCCCCGGCCTGTCTCGTTAGCACTACGTCACCCCCGCCAGCCGGGGAGGAATGCGCGGCCCACTCGGGCTATCTTTAATTGCTCACTATAAATAGCTTAACGATGCCGCCAGAACGAGGCTCTGATACAGCTGAGGAGCTCCGTGTGACCCACATAGAGCATGTTTTTCTAGGTGACCGTGTCCCGGAAAACCGGTGCTCGTGGATGAGATGGTTTGTGGTTTTCAGCGCTCAACTTAAGGCCTGATTTCCAGACCCGTGGTCTTAGCCTCGCCTCCCGTCAGAGCTCACTGCCCCCTCGGCTCCCCGCTGTCCTCCTCGGTGGGGACGGCGTAGCCGGCACCCCCTCATTCCAGCCACAGCCCTGCCAGCCACTCGACCTGGCACTGAGGGAGAAGGGCCGGCCGGGGCCCCTGAGGAGACCCGCGCGCACCCCGACGGCGTCCCCCCTTTCTGCTCCGGCCGTCACGGGAAGCTCGGTGCTCGCTCTGCTGAGATGCAGAGGATTTCCTCGACGCAGTCGTTGGAGCTTCTCCGCCACGGTTCCCGCCAGCCTTGGCCACCCCTGCCCCCGCCCACGGGCTCTCTCCGGCCAGGCGCGGGCGGCCCTTCCGCGCCAGCTCAGAGTGGCTGCAGCCGCCCCGCGCTGCGCCCTGCTGTCCCCTCCCTGTGCATGGAGCGTCCCACCCACGTGTCCCTTTCCAAAGGAAAGGGAATCCAGTCGATTAGAGATTCGGAAGATCGGGAGGTTTGCGTTGAGGGGGGCGGGACTGTGGGTAGCACACGTGTGGAACGAGGACCCAAGCTCCTGGCGGGTGTGCATGGCTCGGGGAAGGGAGGGAGGGAGGATGGAGGGAAGGAGGGAGGAGGGGAGGAGGGAGGAGGGGAGGAGGGAGGAGGAGAGGAGGGAAGGAGGGGAGGAAGGCAGGGGGACTCCGACAACCAGACGCCACAGCTCGGAAGACGAGAGGGCGAGGGAGGGAGCGTGGGAGGCGGTCGCGGGCAGACGAGCTGGCGGGAAGAGCTCCTGTTGGGGCTGCTCGTTGGGGCCGCCCTCTCCACCCGCCCCCCCCCCCAGCACGTGCGACAACGTCATGCTTGGGACCTTGCGTCCGCCCTTCCATCTGCGCTCAGAGATGGACCGCGCCGCACAGCGAGCTCGGCGTCTGGGGAACTGGGGGGTGGGGTTGGGGGTTCCAGCCGGCCCGGAACCGAACTCGGCACTTCGGGCCACGTGCGGGGTGGTGTCTGGTCCTTTCTCTTCTCCATGAGGTGGACTTTTCCATGTACATAAAACCAATGGCAGTGATATTTGCCGTTCATCGAATGTCCACATTTCTTTTGTACTGTCATTTCTTAATCTCCAAGGTTCGCGACAGCCCGGCGAAGTAGGGGCGTTTTCCTCACGTGAGATGAGGAAACGCCCAGGTCCCTTGCGGAGGCCCCACTGGCGAACTTAGAGCCTGTGACTTTGACCTGGCACCCTTCCTCAGGGCCAGGTGTCCTCTCGGGAGCGAAGGTGGGCGCGGGGCCGCAGGCAGCTGGCAGGAGCCGATTCTGAATGGCGTGCGTTCAGGGACACCCTCTTCTGTCCTCTGTGACAGGCACGCGACAGAAGGCTTGAAACGAAGCCCTCACCTCTGCCGTTAGCCATTATCAGCCTGAGCATCGGGGACGCGTCGTCCGAGCCCGGCTCGCTTCCTGAAACCTGCCCTGTGAGAACTGTCGCTACGTAATTAGCACAGCGGTTTGGACTCCACAGTGTCCAGCTGGTCTGTGACCTCAGGCCCCCTGGGTGGCGGGTTTGCGGAAATGCCAGGTGACATTCTCCAGCCGTGCGTGGTCGGCCCACAGCCCCACCGCCTACTCGAGCCGGTGCCGGTGACGGGGAATGAATCAGTAGCACGTCCTGTTATTTGAGGTCACTTACAGTCCAGTTCCAACCAACTGAACCAGGGTGGGGACAGGGTGAGTCAACCCAAAGGATGTCGGAATAGCCCAAACAGATGCCGGGGAATTGGGCGCAGAGTGGAGAGTCTTTGCCTGTTTACTGTTGCTTAAAAATACCTCTAGGAGATTTGACTGTCTGCTTGCCCGGCCTGTTCTCCGTCAGAAGTCGCGGAGACACAGGAGCGGGCTGTTCTGGAAACAGTCGCGTTGACAGGCACAGAGGGGCGGGCGTCACGGGAACCTGCAAAACTGGGTCACGGGTCCCGTGTCACGGGCCGGGAGAGGAATCGTCACAGAGTCACCTCGGAGCTTGTGGAATGAATAAATACGTAGCCGTGGATGTCTGTGTCGCCCGCTTTGTAAGACGGGGCAAATTCGTTTCAGCGGCCTGGGTTTCGGAGGGTGAGGAAGCCCATGGCCACTTTAAAGCCGTTGCCGTGTTGATGATTTAACCCCCCGCATTAAAAAAAAAATTTCGTGTTTGAAAAGACAGGTTGGGATTTTAGTAAGACTTCTGCCTCTGGGAAGGTGGTGGGGACGCTCTTTTCCGTATTCACCCCCAAACGCGACTGAAAGCTCTGTGCATCGTGCATGACGCACAGGGGCGGGGGGGGGGGGGCGGATCTCGGTCAGGGAGCAGGCGGGCCGGCGGGGACCCCGAGGAATGACATGGTGAATTCTGTGGCTCCCCTTCTGGTCTCACGTCTCCCCGACCTGGAGCAGAAAAGCGAGGGGCCCAGAGCAGCCAGCAGACACATCAGCAAGCCCCCGAACTAAGCCCGCGTCCTCTCGTCAAAGGGCCGTGAAGGGGGCAGCGGAACAGGACAGAGCACGTCTGGACGGCGGCCGCTGGGCGCCGGGGACGCCACGGAACCCCTGTGTCCCGCGGGTCCCCTGCCTCCTTCGTGAGGCTGGGACAGGTGCCCCGGCACCTCCGCCGCCTGGCGACAGGGAGGACGAGGGAGGGGCCCGGCCTTGCACCCCCACCTGGCGGGAGTAAATCCCCGTCTGTCCCCCTCCCGCTGCGGGCTGTCAGGGGGCCTCGCGGAGGGCCCGGACTTCCTCTGCTCCGAGTGCTAACGTGGCCACGTGCCCTTGCTGTGGCTCCTGGGCGAGCACACGGGGAACCTGGGCTTGCAGCCCGACCGGGCCGCCCGGTGACACCCAGTCACACGCGTCCACCGGCACCCTCTGCCAGAGCAGCGTTAGGTCCAGGGAGAGTCAGTTATGTTACGTTAACCTCATAACACCCCAAACGTCCGGGTTTCAATCAAAAAAGCCTGAACCAGAAAGATCTCGAACTGACAGAATGAAAGGCAGTCAGCACATGCCAGTCCCAAGTGACGGAGGTGTCAGAATTACCCGCCAGAGATGCAAAGCCGCCATCCTAAGCTTCCCTGACAACGCACGGAAGCCTTGCGGCATCGCTAGGTAAATCTAGACCGAGCCCACGGTGGGATCCCACCTCGCAGCCGCCAGGCGCTGGCGCGAGAGGCGGACAGTAAGCGCTGTTGGCGGGGCGTGTGGGAACCGGGGCCCCGCACGCCGCCGGCGGGATGCAGAAACGGGGCGGCCCCTCTGAAAGCAGCGCGCCAGCCCCTCGAGAAGGTTAGACGTGGAGGTCCCGCGCAACCAGCAGCCACGCTCCTCGGCGTGGGCCCGGGGCCTTGAGGACTCACACGGACGCTTGTGCGTGGACGATTAGAGTGGCGTCCTTGCGACAGCCGGGACGCGGGAACAACGTGAACGGGTAAACAAAATGTCACGTGTCATTTTACGTGGCTCAGGTTCCGTCGCGTGTCCCCGGGGGCATTTCATTCAGCCAAAAAAGGGAGTGACGTCCTGGCCCAGGCTACAACGCGAACTCTAAAAACGCAGACGGCCACGATGCTGTTCGATTCCACTTATATGAAATGCATAGAACAGGCAAATCCTCAGAGATGGAAAGTAGATGAATCATTCAGGGGAGAGGGAGAAGGGGAGGAAGGGAAGTGGTCATAGCGATGGAGTTCCACTTCGGAGTGGCATGCCCGGCCCGGAGTCAGGCAGCGGTGATATCTGCACAGCCGTGCGCGCACATGAACGCTACTGATTCGTACACGGTAAAAGGGTGAATTTCAGAGCATGTGAATTGTATCTGAGCCAACAAACACAGCGTCTCAGAGAGCAATTACACACAAGCTTAAAACGAACAAAAAAATGGAAGGTCTCGACCAAGAGGCAGAAGTTGCGAGGAAGAATCAAATGGAGATTTTAGAATGGAAAAATAGCTAACGCAAAAACCAACCAACCAAACAAACAAACAATGGATGAGCGCGAAGCTGCCCTTGAACTGCAGGGCGTCTCCAGTTGCTGTTGGAGAGGGACTGCCCTGCTGCTACCCTCTGTGCACCCCTTTGGGGACCTTGGCTGAACGGAGTCCGTGGCCCCGTCTGTCTGAGCCTCGGTCACGTACGGGATGCTCTTCTGTGCTTCTAACGCCTGGTTGGGGTTGGAAGGATCCAGAAGCCCCGGGTCCGAGACCGCGTCGTGACGCCCAGCCCCCCTGATGGTGCGTGTCTGGACGGAGTCGCTGCGTCCCCGAGCTCAGACCCGCTCCGCGTTGCCAGGGCCCCGTGCCGTGCACGCACGTCCGCGCCTCCCCGACGGTCTCCGGGTTTTGCTTTGGGTCCCGGTTTAGGAACACGCGGGCGGAGCGCGATTGCTCCTTCCAGCTGACGAGCAGCACGGGAACTGCCGTCGCCCTATGGCATGTGTGTGTCACTTCTCGTGTTAGTAACGAAGCGAGGACAGTCCCTCGTTATAACCGCGTGGCCGTGACCGGGTGCCCCTCCCAACCCTGCCCGCCCGTGTTACTCTTCCCTGGGGCCCATGGCGTCTTGCTCGGTCACCCTGAGCCTGTTTCGGTCCTCCAGCGCATCCGTCATTGGCTTGGGGTCCGCGGTTTGTCCCCACGGGGCTTTTGGGCACATTTCCGCTCCTGCCCGCCTGTGTTAGCTGTGCAGGCGCCCGTCGGGGGTCCGGGATGGGCCGCAGCAATGGCGAGGAGAGAGGATGCGTGGAAGGAAGCCCGTCCGCATCGAATGTCTGCCACGATTGGTGCTGTTGACCAGGGTTCTCCAGACAAACGGAACAGAGGAGGAGAGGGAGGGAGATTTTAAGGACCGTGGGGGCTGACAAGTCTGAACTCTGCGGGGCAGGCTGGAGCCCCAGAGAAGAGGCGGTGTTGCAGCTGGAGTCCAGAGGCCGCCCGGAGGTGTAATTCCATCTTCTGCCGCAGTCTCCGCTCTTCGGGCCTTCGACTGATTAGATGAGGCCCACCACACTGTGGAGGATAATCTGCTTTATACTCAGAGTTACTGATGTAAGTGTTGATCTTGTCTAAAAAACACCTTCTTAGCAACATCTAGTCTTAGTGTTTAACCAAAACCCGGGCACCACGGCCAAGCCAAGGTTACACACGAAATTAACCATTGTTTTGGCTAACTAAACAGTGCTTGAAATGGCGTCTTTACAAAGAGAAGTCTAGTTTGTTTGGTAAAAATAAAATGTTTCTATTTACCCCAGCATTTGTTAACCAGGAAATAATAATAAAGAACTAAATTAATAATTAAAAGCAAGAACCTTTAATGATAGTTATTGTAATGATGCCCTATAAATAGTAACTTAGTAAGTTGAAGAGCACCTCAGCTTTTTTGTGTAAGCATCAAAATATGGGAAAAAAATTATTAATTCATGGAAAACTCTATAGCTGCACAGATGAGTAGATTCTATTGGTCACAACCTTTTATTTAAAAAAATGTAAAACTTGTTTAAAGACAGTTTATGTGTACATTTTCGATTTGGAAATTATTAGATTTTTAAAAAATTTCTTAGGTAATTTGATTTTGGTGTTTTAATTATCTCTTTTAATAATGTTTCATTTCAAAGCTTTGAAAGTTAAATTTTTGCACATTTAAACATTACTTACAAATTTGTTTGGATTCTTTTACTATAATTGCATTTATATGTTTTTTTTTTAATTGAACTAAAAATAACAAATGTCTGTGTGAATGTGGAGAAAAAGGAAGCCTTTATACATTGTAAATCGGTGCAGCCACTATGGAAAATATGGTATGAGATTTCCTCAAAAAGTTAAAAGTAGAACTACCATATGACCCAGCAATTTGACTTCTGAGTAGTTATCTGAAGAAAATGAACAAAACTAATTTGAAGAGGTATATGCTCCCCTATGTTTACTGCAGCATTATTTACAATAGCCAAGATACAAAAGTAGTGTAAATATCCATTGATAAATGCATGGATAAAGAAAATATGGTGTGTGTGTGTGTGTGTGTGTGTACATGTGCACACACATATATAACGTTTGCATGGACTATTATTAAGCCATAAGGAGAATGAAATCTTGCCATTTGCTATGACACGGGTGGACCTAGACAGTATCCTATTAAGCGACATACGTCAGACAGAGAAAGACAAATACCATGTGATTTCACTTGTATGTGGAATCTAGAAAAACGAAATGAATAAAACAAGATGAAACAGAAATAGACTCAAAGACATAGGAAAAAATTTGGTGGTTAAGCGGGCGAGGTGGGGAGGGTGGGTACCACAGATGAAGAGGAGTAGGAGGTACAAGCTTCCAGTTATGAATTACGTAAGCCATGGCGATGTGACGTACAGCATGGGAAATACAGGCGGTGATGCTGTGATTAACTCTTAACTCAAGACGTGGCTGCCGGCAGACGTATGAAAAGGTGCTTGCCAGCTATTAGGGAAATGCAAATCAAAGCCACAGTGGGATACCTACCACCTCGCACCTGCTAGAATGGCTGTCATCAGCAGGACAAGTAATGACAAGGGTTGGACAGGTTGTGGGGGAAAGGAACCCCCACACACTGCTGGTGGGAATGCAAATCGGTGCAGCCACTGCGGAAAACAGTATGGAGGTTCCTCAACCAACGAAGAATGGAATTACTACATGACACAATAATCCCTCTTCTGGGTGTCTACCCCCAAACTTAAAAACATGTATCTGCAAAGATATATGTACCTCAATGTTCACGGTGGCATTGTTCACCGTGGCCAAGACATGGAACCAAGCAAAGTGTCCTACGATAGGTGACCGGATAAGGAAGACGTGGTCCATGTGTACAATGGAATATTACTCAGCCATAACAAGAGGCGAAACACAGCCTTTTTCAAGAACATGGATGAATCTCGAAATGATCATGCTAAGCGTAGTAAGGCAGACACAAAAAGTTGAGAACCATATGATTTCCCTCATATGTGGGATATAAAACTGAAAGTCACAGGCAAACATGTCAAGCGAACAGGACTCATGGACATAGACAGCAGCTGAGTCGTTACCGGGGGTGGGGGGAGGGGAAGGGAGGTAGGGAACAGGGGGCCAAGCACCTAGTGACGGAAGAAAATCCGACTTGGGTGGTGAACACACAATGCAAGGTGCACATGACGTATTGTTGAATTGTACACTCGAAACCTATTTGATTTCATTAACGAATGTCACCCCAACGAATTTAATTTAAAGAGACTCGATATCCTCTTTTGAACATTTCTAGAACTCCGAAGTCATTGAATGCGTTGCAGCACAAATCTGGGTCTATACCCTATGGAAATAATATTCATTCTGACATACTTAGGGAGTTTACGAATCATCCAACGGTTCTTGATTTGGGGGGTCAGTCTTGGAGGAAACTTCCACGGGCTGACCGTGGTGGGAAGGGTAGCAAACTGTGCTCGGCTGGGGGGAGGCGCAGCTGAGGGGTGACCCGGAGCACTAGTGGGAATAACGTTATTATCGTGACAACAGTTCCACATATGTAACCTCATAAACTATGTCAAGGAAGTCCCTGCAGGACGCCCCAGGCACCATACTCACAGTGGGTGGGTAACGGAGGTGCAGGAAGCTGTTACTGTGACTGACGATCCCATCATGGACAGGGGTCAGGGGCACCGTGGGTCACGAAGATGCGTGTCCCACGAACTAAATTTATCTCATTGTACCCTCAGCACGTAGCGCCCCCTGAGCCTCACTTCTTTATTAAGGTCACAGGTTGAACGCGCTCCTGTTTATAATGGGGCGAGGAGGGAGGCACGGGTTGAAACTGTCCGTGTGTCAGCCGGGAACTTTCCGGGAAGGTTTAAGTGACCAAGGGGAGCTGTGGATTTTCGAGTAAGCGGTGGCGTGGGTTCTGCGCCACGTTCATGCTCAGAGTCGTGTCTGTAAGGAGGGAATGCAGAGCTCTGGTCTTCATGTACCCGAGGAAGACGTCTGGGAGTTAGAGCATCACTGTCTGAGTCGGCATCGGCATCCACCTGGAGAAGCCTCTTTTGCATTTTGGGCGACCTTCCGGGTCGTCTTCGCCAGAGCGCTGCCGTGTCTGGCTGGCTCACGGCCTTAGAAATCGGTGTGAATAGAGGCGGGATTCTGCGCTGGAGCCTCGTGGCCGTTCCAGGCCCCCCTCATCGCTCGCATCTGCCGTTGCCACCGATGACATCATCTGTGCAAAACTTTCATCCCCGCTGGACCAAGCAGCCCAGCACACGTTCCGGGAGTCATGCGTCTGTATCTACGGAGAGAGCAGCATGCGGCCACGGTTCCCGTATGTCATGAATGCCGTACAAAACACCTGGATGGACATGGAGACGCTGGAGACTTCACTGACATGCTAATAACATTCGTTGTTGTTTATTATCTGAATAATGACTTACTGTTTACACAAACGGAAAATACAGTCGATAAAAATGATGCATACTTCCCGGTCGGCAGTCCCCTTTGCTACGTTGTATATATCTTCCAGTTGCGATGGCGAAAATAAAAATGTGCAATGTTACGATTTTTATATCAGCGAATGTCAGAAAAAATACCGAATTTGATCAAATTTAGTTGTTATTTTGTATCGTTATTATTACGTGCAGAAATAACGGACCAGTGATGTCGTTAAATCCTGGTTTACTAAAGAATATAAAGTTTCTGGGATTTCTTTCATCTTACCAGTTGGGAACTCGAACTCGATGCGGACACTTTTCTTGTTCATTTTTAGTGCTTTGATCAGTAATTGCATCTCCATTAAATAAAGAATTCGTAATGTTCTGTTCATGAATTTTATGTGGGTCATGCTCTCCAGAAGTCTGCTCACTTCCAGTTGTAATAGTTGAATAATTAAAGATAACTTCTTTGAAGATTTTTAATTTTTTAACTTTTTTTTTTTCTGAGTTCTACTTTCATATTTTCAGGTCTCAAAACAATCTCTGCTTGTACTATTTGCAATCATCTAAAGGATTTGAAAAAATAAAATGTACTTGTATCCAAAGAATACAAAACGTGAATATTTTTTATAAAATGCAAATAGAAGTAAATGTAAAAAGATTTTTAAATTAATTTTCAAAAATGATTTTCTCTTCAAAGACATTCGAATTAGGCATTAAAATTAAAAAGCACGATCAGCAACAAGCGAGGCGACATTGAGCTAAAAAGCTTTTGCACAATGAAAGAAACCATCGACCAAATGAAAAGGCAGCCTGCGGAATGGGAGGTATTTGCAAACCCCGTACGAGATAAGTGAGAGTTTATAATTGAAATTTGTCAGGAGCTCATATAACTCTGTAGCTATAGATGTCTTCCAATTAAAAATGGGCATAGGACCTAACTAGACATTTTCCCAAAGAAGACATTCGGATGGCCAACGATGCTCAGCGTCACTAATCATCGGGGAAGTGCAGATCAGGACCACAGCGAGATATCATCTCACACCTGTCAGAATGGCCGTCATCAGTAAGTCAACAAACAACAAGTGTTGGCGAGGACGTGGAGAAAAGGGAGTCCTCGTACGCTGTGGGTGGGAATGTAAATTAATGCAGCCACTACGGACAACAGTATGGAGGGTCCTCAACAAATAAAAATAAAAAAAAAATAGAACGACCATGTGATCCAGCCATCCCACTTCTGAGTGTATCTCTGAAGGCAACGAACTCACCGTCTCCGAGAGCTGTCTGCATCTCCGTGCTCCTGCAGCGCCGTTCACGGTAGCCAGGACCTGGAAGCGACCGAGTTCTCTTCGGGGGATGTGGACGATGGCTAACGAAAGCGCGGCACTTCTGCAGCTGTATCTCTGCCTCCGTCTCTCAGGACAACGCCATTCACGAGAGGGAAGGAAATCTCGCCATTTGTGACGAGCTGGGTAAATCACTATGGCATGGTGCCGAGACAAGCCAAATGAGCTCACTTACATGTGGAATCTAAAAAAGCCGAACCCATAGAAACGGAGGGCAGAGCGGTTGTTCCGAGGGACCGGGGTTGGGGGGCCGGCAGGAGGCGTTGGTCAGAGGGCGCAGACTTTGAGCTATAAGGTGAGTGAGTTCTGGGCACCCAACGCACAGCATGGCGATTATACTTAATACCGAATCACGTACTCGAAAGTCGCTCAGGGAGTAGGGGTTAAACGTTAGCACACGTAACTAGGTGGGTGCTGGGAACACTGTGCCCACAGAAGAGGCGACGGCTCCAGGGTTACACTAGAGTTTATCCAGGGAACTTACGGCCGGAGGCAGCATCTCGGACGGCAGCAAAGTGGCCCGCGTCCACGCCCGCAGGGGACGGGCCTTCTTACATACAGCCAGTGGCGTGGGCTAGCGCAGGTGGCGGTGGCTTGTAGCAAGCGGCCTGTACTAACATAGGCGGCACGTGCTCGGTGAGAGCTGTGTCGTCCACAGCCGTGAAGGGCCCACTCATCTATGCGAGGCCGTTTGTTCAGGGGACGCGGGCCCACCCCTCCCGGGCCGAACCGGTGGCCATTCGCTCCGGTGGATGACCTCGGTCACGTCGAGTACCAGGGATCGTTGCACCTAACAGCGAGGTGACAGACAGACGTGCTAGGTAACCTTACCGTGGCGATCATGCCACACCACGCACACATGTGCCAACCTGTGACGGAGCGCATCCTACCCTGACCCGGAGCTGTGCGCTGGCCTGTCTCAGCAAGAGCACCGGCGACTGCCGGACAAAACCACACGGATTACAGTTCATCATACCAAATTTTAAAATAAAATTATTCTTCAATCAGCAGCAGAGTAGCCTGACAGGGACCACACGGCCTGCGAAGGCTACAATACTGGCCGAGGGGCCTTCACGGGAGAAGCTAGCCTGCCTCTGAACGGTGGCCGAGAACACAAAGAGACGCAAGAAAGGTTTTGATTTTTAAGAAATATAAATGTCTAACGACTGCGTCGTACGCCTGGAGCTAATATAATATCGTACGCCAACTGTAATTGAAAAATAAAGAGGAAGACACTGCGTGACTTCTCTCTCAAGTTGAGAGAAATATTAAACCCGCTCGGACTTTGGCCACGAGAGCCGTGGAACAACGGAGCCACCGTGAACAAATGCGAGCATGGCGACCTCAGGTGTTTATTTCTGTGTATCACGGGTTATGACGTTGCAGTTCGTTCTCATTTAAATGCGTGAGGAAGGTGGACGCAGAAACAAGGTCTTAAACGGTGAAGGGCCTTGGGCGAGTTCAGGAAGCTTCCACGCGGCCAAAGTGCCAGGCACCCTTAGGCGTTCTCGTCCCATTCGCAGAGTTCCTTCTCCGACACCAAAGCTTCCTCTGCAGATAGTGGCGGATGGCGTTTGTGCGGTGTGCACAGTCAGCCGTGCTGGACAGTTCACGGGGACGCCGGATGCCAGGCGTGTACAGCCCAAGGTGAAGTTCAAGAGCAGACTGTTGAAGAGAAAGAAACATTGGCTTAAATCAAACCTGTTTTGAATAATGCTCAGTGCCGTAGATCTGTATAAACAAAGCCATCTCTGGAGGGTGTGAGAATGTCCGTGGACGGGGGCGATGCCCGCCCTTGGGACCACAGCACTCCCAGCTACGATGACAAACGGCTTCTCCGAGCTAGCGACCCTCCTATTCTCCCGGGGCCCTCCGCCACGGAAAGGAGTCAGCATTATCAATCTACGAAGGCACCGGCCCCGCCAAGTCCTTCTGCGTTGCTTTAGCAGGTGGCCTTGCGAGGAGTCAGCTAAAACCGTGCACATTCAGCACGAGGCAGCATTTCAGCCCCCGGACCTTCGGAATGCACAGTACGCATTTGGGAGGCAGAACATTTTAATGTTCGAAGATCCCAAGTGGCCTTAGTGTTTTCAAAGGGTCCGATCGTAAAGATGCCTAAAAGCACGTAGGTTCGCTTTGCCTCTCGTCCATGGAGGAGTAAGGTCTAAATCGGGAAGTCCAAGCCCCCTGTTGACGCCCCACGTCCCGAGAGCTGAGGGCAGTGAGAACAGTCACCTTTGCGTCCTTCGAGGTTCGCTTCCTGTCTTATGGGGAAAATGTGGACTTCGAGAAGGTAATTCTTCAAAAATTATTTAAAACGTAATGTGGATATTTTTGAACATATGAAATACAGAAAATCATTCATCTCTTATGCACATCCACATTTAAGAGTTGCTGATTTTTTTTTTTTTGCATTTGCTGAAGGTTTTTTTGTTTTTTATTTTTTTTAAGTCAATATGTCAGATGTGGCTGTAGCCTCAAACCCCTGTCTTGACCCCTTTCCTACGCATCTATCCCCAAGGAAACTGCTATTCAGAAGTAGGTATCGATCCTCTCCTTGCATGGTTTTATCTTTTTACTGTACATGTACGTAGCCAAAGAAATGTACAGCTCTATTTTTTTGTGTTTAAAGTTTGCGTACATTCTGCACATGTAACTTTCTTTTTTAAGAGAAAACCTAACACTAATTTTAAGCTTTATCAAATACATGTATTTGGTTTATTCATTTTTACTATTCCGAGATATGAACATGATATGAAGGTAAAACTTTATTTTTCCTGTCTGCTTCGATGCACATTGAGATTGTGTTTAATTTTTCACTCTTAGCAAAAGTCATGCAATGAGATGCCTAGTGGATAACTCCCTGGATCACACACGGAGAGGTGGCCTCTCGGCGAGTGGGTCATGATGTCAATTTGATGGATTGCAACCCACATTAGAAAATAATAATAATAATAATAATAATAATAATGGTTAATTTTGTTTTAGATTATGTTGATAATATTAAAATTCATTGCGCATTACAAGGGTCAGTTTTGTTAAACTTTTATTTAGGTGTGTGCATTTGCAGGTACACCGGGGTGTAGTATGGAAAGTCTTTCTCACGGAGGGTCATGGTGAAAATAAAAAGTTGGAAGCCACCACTCGAGGGCGCGACCCACATGACCCCCTGTGGGGTCACGGCATGGATGTGTCCTCGGCTTCGCTGACTGTTATGAAACGACTCCCAGAAGTGCCTGTGTCTTATTGGCCTGGTTCCTCCCTGGCTCACCGCATTCCAACCCTGGGTTATCACGACGAGGTTTTCGCAGTGCGATCTTCGTGTGCTTTTCCCAATTACTAGTGGGAGGAGAGCAAGTCACACCTGAGTGTTGGGAATGAACGAGGAGAAGGCGACACGTTTTCATTTTAGCGTAGGATCGGACGGTCACGGGGGACATCACCAAGGCCAGTGGGACGTGGAGGCTGGGTCCTTGCAGGTTCGATGATGGGGTCTAAGAAGGGACGTGAGGAATTCCTAACGGTGTGATACCCAGTTCAAGACGTTCACCTTGGGCAGGGACCGAATGACGGTGCCTCTGCCGTCTCGCACATGGCGGGAATGGCGTCCGTGAGCGTCCCCAGAGGTTCCTCTGGAGTCGGGCGCTGGCGGAATGTATTTATTTGCACGTTTAACACGTAGGACAGTTCTTCACTGATTCGGAGACTTATTCTCTCTCCCAGTGATGTGGAGTCACTCTGCTGTCTTAGCCGGCCTCGAACGGGCCTCCTTTGACACCTGTGTAGAAGCTGAGAGTTGACGGGACCCGGTAATGGTGGCCGACGCGGTTCGCAGGCCAAAGGTGAGGGGCGGGGGAAAGGCCTGGAGAGGGCGTGGCTGACTAAAGGGACAGCTGTGGCTCCTCCCTAGGGGATTTTTGTTTCCTGGGAATGCGACTCCAAAGTCAGTAGATATTTTCATGAATTTTCCAAGAGAAAGTGGAACTATTTTTAAAAATTAGTTTAAATTCGTGATATCGCTTGATTTTGTTTTTAAAATGCAGACTCATTTTTTTTTTTACAAAACACAGTTTTAGCCAAACAAACCATATCCTAGTTTAGCCTGTCGGACACTTACTAGTAGTTTTTGTTTTAGGAGAACAGAATTAGGAAATGGCTTAAATTTTTGAAGTCACGAAATTCAGGTTGATTCCTTGTGACCTAATTTGTCATTTTACTTGTTACCTCCCAGGCGTATAAACGTGTGTCGAAAGACCTGTGAAATACTGAATTACACTCAAAAGTCTTTGTTCCATAGTACCTAACACAGTGCTTATTGCGTAGCAGGTTCATAATAAATGTTCGTCAAACGAGTGAATATGCAAATAATGAAAACATCCAGCCCCTGCGTTCCTTTAGAACTGAGCTTCTCAAACTTAAAAGATGTTACTGTTTGTTCAGTTTTGTGTTATTTTCTCAGAACTAATAGCAGAAGGAAAATTCTGCCGCACAAGAGTTGTCCACATGTCACACCCTGCCGGTTTTATTAAAATGCCACATAGCTAATTCATGATTTATAAAGACAGCTCAGCACGTTAATGGATTAGATAGTCAGTAGGATGAATAATAAATGGCAAAGCTACGTATACAAAGAAAAATATGCATAATAGCTCTTGGAAAATCCTACAGAGGGGGTCGGCCCATCTGGAAGCTCTGCTGCCCCAGGGGAAATGAGAAGACAGTGATAATCCTTCAGTCATAAAAGGAGAAAATGAGGTTCCATACGGGGCCTTTGCTCAAGCCCAGGAAATTGCGGTGCCCAGGAAATCCAGCAACAATGACGCTAAAATGTGCTTAACTCAGCGGGCAGGCCGCCTGGCATGGAGGCAGCCGGGTGTCGTGGGAGCGGCTGGTGTCGCGTGGGGGTGGGTGGGGGCTTTAGGCACAGCTCTTCGTGACACTAGGAGTCGGAGCCATCAAGGTATCCTGTCTGCTGCAAGCGTCTTGATTCTAAGAAGTGATCCAAAGCGCCCCTACTTCTCTTCTCCCCAGGCCCCAGGTTCTTGCTTCCCCACCCCTGCCTCAGGCCTGGCCCTCCCCTGGCCCTCCCCTGTAGGGCCCACCCTTGACCCACCCCTGGGCTCCTCCTGACCCACCCCTGGACCTCCCCCATGACCCACCCCTGGCCCTCCCCCTGGCCCTCCCCCATGACCCACCCCTGGCCCTCCCCCTGACCCACCCCTGGCCTCCCCCTGACCCACCCCTGGCCTCCCCCTGGCCTCCCCCTGGCCTCCCCCTAACCCTCCCCCTGGCCCTCCCCCTGGCCTCCCCCTGGCCCTCCCCCTGGCCTCCCCCTGGCCCTCCCCCTGACCCACCCCTGGCCTCCCCCTGGCCTCCCCCTGGCCTCCCCCTGGCCCTCCCCCTGGCCCTCCCCCTGACCCACCCCTGACCCACCCCTGACCCACCCCTGGCCTCCCCCTGGACCTCCCCCATGACCCACCCCTGGCCCTCCCCCTGACCCAACCCTGGCCTCCCCCTGGCCTCCCCCTGGCCCTCCCCCTGGCCTCCCCCTGGCCCTCCCCCTGGCCTCCCCCTGGCCCTCCCCCTGACCCACCCCTGGCCTCCCCCTGGCCTCCCCCTGGCCTCCCCCTGGCCTCCCCCTGGCCCTCCCCCTGGCCCTCCCCCTGGCCCTCCCCCCTGACCCACCCCTGGCCTCCCCTTGACCCACCCCTGGCCTCCCCCTGGCCTCCCCCTGGCCCTCCCCCTGGCCCTCCCCCTGGCCCTCCCCCTGGCCGTCCCCCTAGCCCTCCCCCTGGCCTCCCCCTGGCCCTACCCCGGCACTCTCTGCCCACTCTCCTGTTGACTCGCTTCCCTCCTGCCCTGAGCCACGAAGGCTCATGAAGTCCTTTCAGTCCTCTCCCAGGTCCTCCTCCCACACTCCACAGTGGCTTCTTCGGGCAGTTTTCCCAGCGGGGTCCCCAGTCCCGTGCCCGGCGCTGTGGCCCCCGCAGCCCCGCAGCCCCGCCTCCACGCTGGAGGAAGACGTCAGAAGTCCCCGGCGGCAGCTTGGTCGCCCAGGCCAAAGTCCTCTCCCGAACGCTCCCTTTAATTCTCGACTCCATAATAAGGTCTGTTGAGTCCTTTCCACGTGCCACGCGCCGGTGCGAGCATTTGACGCGCATCGTCACGGTTGAGCCTCGCCGCTGCCGGGCGGGGAGACAGACGACGAAGGCACCGTGACCTCTCGATCGCCTTCTTCTTAAGGAGGAGGAGAGGAAACTCTCACAAGCGGGTGTCGTCGGCGGCCACTAAGGAGTCGGCCCGGAAACTGGAACACCATTGCGTCTTTAACATTTAAGATGAAACACCGTTACCATTCAACACTGTTTTAATTTAAAATTTAAGTTAAACATATATTTCGTGTATATATTTTTTAAAACAGGAGAATGTTTCCTTAGTTCCTAATAACTTCCTATGCCTAAACTTTCAGACTGTGACAAATTCGGTAAGAGGGAGACTCTAGTTCTCTGTATTAGGCAGAACAAATTTTTTGAGCAACAGACATTCGCAGGCCGTTAGTGGCTTCCCATCACTCATCGTGATGTATTGCTCCATTATTGCGTGGAGAGGAAAGCCTTTATTATATCAAAAGGATAAATAAATGTTTATTTCCCTTCCCCGAGATGTAGGCAGAGAAAAAGATAATTAAACTAAACAGTACTGTACTAATTCAGTTTTTGAGCCAGTGGAGCTCAGGGTTTGTTTCTTTTTTTATTTTAATTAATTAATTAATCTTTATTTGTTTGTTAGTTTATTTATTTGATGCCTACGGCGCCTGGTCTTCCTAGGTGGTCTCCCATCCAAGTACTAACCAGGCCCGACCCTGCTTAGCTTCCGAGATCAGATGTTATTATTGTTTTAGTAAAGTGAATTCCAAAGTGACATATCCCAAAAGTTATCATCTTTGCCCGTTACCTGTCTTCAGTTTAACAGTGCAGATGTACACACCTCACCTCTCTCAGCATCACGAACTTTGTCTTCGGTTAGGGGGCATTTGCTTTGCCCTCCAGACCCCTCCAGGTCCTGCAAGAGAGTCACACCGAGCAGCGGTCATGAAGACAGGCGACTTCTCTGTCAGGTCACCGTGCGGTGACGTTGCTCCGTGAGAGAGAATTTCTCTGCCCTACTCGAGGGCTGTGTTTTCTCTCCTCCATCTCTCTTTAAGCATTCTCATTGCACTTGACATTCCTTAGAGCGCGTTCGAAGAGAGAGTTCAGTGCAATAGTCTCAGGTCTCGGCTGCCTGCCGCTGAAAACGTCCCCCGTGGTTTTACAGTCTTACATCAGAAGGACTTTTCCTGGTTTCAGAAGGCAGTTCCGATGAGGGCGAACTGCTCTGAGCCCCCAGCCCTCCCTTTGTGGAAACAGTTTTGACTAAGAACAGACTAGAATATTCGAAGGAGTAACTCAGGAAAGCTCATTCTGGCTATTGGATTAAGTGACAGAAAAGAAAGAATTTCAATGCCATCATCTGCAGGGAGAGGAATGGGAAGGGGGACGTGAGTTTAGAGCTTCGATTCCTTTTTCCGAGGTGGAGACCTGTGTGTGGGCTTGTGCGAATCCTCACGGAATTCCGTATTCCTAGCGGGTGTGTCTTTCTCATGCTGGAACTCAGTCGAGAGTTAGCATCTTGTCTGTTGGAAATGACTGTGATGTGAAGGTTGCGATTATGGTCTGTTTTGAAATGGAGACTCAGGTCGTGTGACAGGCATGTCTGTCCCGTGGCATTCAATTCCTCATGGGGTATAAGTACCCTTCCATTGTCAGCCTCTGACCCCAGGGACCGAGTGGGCACCATTCTGGGCCCTCCAGCCTGTGACGCCACCTCCCAACTGGCCACGTGGACCCCACACCCTCCGCCCAGGTCTTTGCCGGGGTCACTAGCAAAGGCTGTTAGCCTCCGACAGCTCAGATCGCTGGAGGACAGCCAGTCAGGGTGGCACCATTTCTGGGGTCCCCTGTGCTCTAGTTCACATGACCTTTCCCAGTCGGGCCACCTTTCCTCTGGGCTGTGGGAGCAGCCCCTCATCAGTCCACGAGTCCCCCCGAAGGCGGCCAACCCCCCCGGCCCCACTCTCCACAGCCGCCGTAGGCTCCGGACGCGGACGCTGCCGGGGGCACCAGCGGGCGGCGGGGGTGGCTCCGGATCCCGGGGACCGAAGGTCAGAAGGAAGCCGGAGGCTCTGTCGAGGCAGGTCGTGACCAACCAGAGCTGGGGACTCGAACTTGAACTTTTACGTAACTCCTGTGGATGGAGGGGTGTGGTTAGCATGCGTACATATACACGTGCATGTATATATAACATATAAGTATATAACATGTATGTGACATGTTTATATATATGCAAACATATGTGTGACATGTGATAGATATATATCATATAGACGATATACTTACTTATTTATATATATTTAAATTTCTAAATTCAACCAGACTTCTGCCTAAACAGAGCTGTCCTATCCTTTTTCAAAAATCAGTGTTATGAACAAGAATTATCAATGAAAATTAATAACATTTTTTCATCCTGAAAACCATTATTATCTGGCCTATTTTATTTTAAAGAATAAATTATGAAAAGGAATGAATACTCTAGATTTCTTTAGGGTATACTGGTTTTTCTAAGCTGAAAACGGTATTTTTTTTAATAAAAAGATTTAGTTCTCTCGAAGACAAAATTTAGAAATAAAAAGTTGGAAGTTAATAGAAGAGTTTAATGATCAAACACGTAGTCACATCAGTTTGTAGTGTTTGTGTGTGTGTGTGTATATGTGTGTGTGTCTTGGGATCCATCTTCTTAGATCCAAAGTGGTTCCAGAATTCAGAATGGAAAAGGAATCTGGAAGAACTGGGGGCTTGGTTAAGGCTCTGAGTTTAGTGCCTCATAAAACACCCAGTTGCCCAAGATTTCTTGCAGTGAAGAGTACAGACCTTACACTGCGGAGGTCATTCAGGCAGGAGCAATGCAATGCATAAATCCGTAAATGCAGAGAACTTTCTCTGGGTGGAGTCAGAGGTACAGCAGAACGAGCAGTCAAAGAGATTTAAGGCACGAGAGGGACTGACCTGCCACGTGGAAAGAACCAGAAGGAACATGGCAGCCTCTGGAAGCAGAGACCAGCCAGCAAGGAAACGGGATCTCAGTCCCGAGACTGCAAGGAATTGAATTTGGCCAAAAATCCAGTGGGTGAGCCCAGAAGCTGATTCTTCTCCAGCGTTTCCAGCAGGGAACTCAGCCCTTCACTAGGCCACGGGGAAGTCTAGGCCGGGACCCAGCTGGGTGATGCTGCACCCAACTTCAGCCAGCACACGGTCCTGCAGAGTGCAGGGAGGTGTGTGAGTGAGTGAGTGTGTGTGCGCGTGCACGCGCGCGTGCTGAAATCTCTGCATCTGTGGGTCTTCTTTCTCTCTATTCTTTTTATTCTGTAAAAGCAGCCGTGCATAATTAACACACTCATCTTTTGTATCCGAACATACTTGTCTTACCTGAGTCTTATCGACGTCACGTAATCTGTTGTGTTCGTTACTTCATAGAACATTCACGATGCTAGAAATTGTTTTCGTGTTAACGTTTAAGGCACAAACTGAAACAATTTTAGGAAATGTTTTTTAATTTGGAGCAACTCTTTTTTTTTTTTTTGATTTTAAGAATGAGTCCATGTATCAAGAAACATTGTTTCCTTAAAAGATTTGAACGTGGCATCCAGGAGAAAAGGGAGAGAGGGATGTTTTTTCTGTCGTGGTGACATTGAAATTTAAAGCACATTATCGGAGGGAATTCCCTCAAGCCTAGCCAAACCACGTGATAAATCTCCAAGAGAAAGTCACTTTCTGCATATTTGAGGGCTTTTAGGTATATTCAGTGTTTGAAAGGTAAATTTATTGACTCCATGAATGTTGGAAATAACTCGATTATAATGAAGAGCCCATGCCATTAAACTTAGCACTTTAGTCTCAAGAAACATTCCTTCCTATTTCTTTCATTTTTAAAATTTAATTATTTTAAAGCAGGCAATAGATTTATGCTGTCGAAACAATTTAAAAAGCCGTTAGAAGCCACACTGCCTCCCTCAGGTTCTCCTCCTGGCTCTACACCCCATAGGGAGTTTCCATGTGTGCCCCCTCCTCCCAGAACACCTGGGAGGGTTCTCATGCATATGCAAACATGCAAATTTACAACACCGCTCCCCCCTCCACACACAAGGCAGTTCTTCCTCAGTCTCCTCCCTCAAGGGGTGCATCCGAGATCTTTGGTATCCGAGCACTGGGAGCCTCTGCGTGGTTTTCCAGCTGTAATATCACCCTTCGCAAGGGAGTAGATACGCCATCTTTAATATAACCAGCCTCCACAGGGGGTTCCTTGGGTTGCTGCTGGAGTTTGTCTTTTACAAACATTGCTACAATTTGGTACATGTGCATGCAGGTAGATCTGTACAATAGAAATCTCAGAACTGAGATCGTGGGGTCAAAGGGAAATGTATTTTTGTAATGTCGACAGACATTTGTAATTCCATAGGCCACAAGATTGTTGTTGTTTTTTATTTTTTTATTCTCCTGCCAGGAATGTCTGAGAGAAATGGTTTCTGTGTGGCAAGTTTGGCTAAGAAGTTTGTGGTCCAAACCGGCACAGTTCTGAGTGTGAAAGTGACTCTATTCCTGGTCACGCTGGGGCGGCAGGCCTGAGCGGGCACGTCGCTGGCCGTCTGTGACATATTTTGACTTGTTCTTAGGCTTGCCAACAGAACTCGCTGTCAAACATTCATGTTTTTCTCAAGGGACCTTGAATGGAATTAAAGTTCAAAAATAATCGCTTAATGAGGCCAGCCTTTAAACGTAAATTTACCAGTGACAGTTGCCACGGCAGTGTGAACGTCCTTCGTGCCGCTGAACGGTACATGTAAACAGGGTTAAAACGGTGAATTTTGTGCTTTACAACGCCCGAAGGAAAAAGGAAAAAGAAGGAACAAACTGTCGATACAAAACGCCACACGGATGAATTGCAAATTGTGCAGAATGAGGGAAGACAGTCTCGACGGGCCTCACGCTGCGTGATGCCGTTCCTGAGGTATTCTGGAAAAGGTAAAGCTGTAGGAACGGATACTGGACGAGGGGGTTCCAGGAGCCGGGGCGTAGTGGGGGGCGGGCCGGGAGGAAGCGGGGGCCAGGGGAGGAAGTGTCGTCTGCACAGGGCTGTGCACAAAGGATCGTGTTTTCCTGCATGCAGATTTACCTTCATTTAAAAAAAAAAATGAAAGAAGAAATTAAAATAAGTAAAGCCACTCAGTATCGTCTCGCTGGAGCTTTGGGAAACATGGCATGCCTGGCCTGGCGCTCCCTTCTGGGCATGTGCAGGGTGACCCGAGTGGCACTTGTCGATGGACCTCCTGCCCAGTGATCACCTGTGTCATTTCTTTTGGGGGGAAATTTTGGTTTCTTCCTAGTGTCAGTGAAAGAGGCCTTTCTGAGAGTTTGGCGTCTGCTTCTGGGGAGTCCACGTGTATCTGAGCCAATCGTCCGCCTTCTGAGTGTGTCTGATTTCCTGGTC
Source organism: Rousettus aegyptiacus (assembly GCF_014176215.1). Taxonomy (NCBI): domain Eukaryota; kingdom Metazoa; phylum Chordata; class Mammalia; order Chiroptera; family Pteropodidae; genus Rousettus; species Rousettus aegyptiacus. Next base: position 2,712,412 of record NW_023416286.1, read on the forward strand.
CCCCGAATCGGATGCAGTGGTTTCCAGTGCTGCGTCCCGCCCCCGTGGTTGGAACCCCACTCCCCCATCTCCACCCCCCAACTGTGACCTCCAGTGAAGCCTCGTTTGGGTTCTTTTTGAACCTTAGCGACCTCATTTGTAAAACACGGGTGACGTAGGTCCTTCATAGTCTCCATAAAACCCCTGGAGCAAAAAACATGCAGGAATTCGCAGTTTTCAGATGTCTGGATTGTGCCTGAGCCATGCAGGACACGGGGTCTGGGGCAGCGTCCCGCGATCAGCTCCATGAATGTTTCTGAAGTAAAACGGGGGCGTTCTTGCTCAGTGGGGTTAAAAGAAAAAGACCACACATAGCTTCCTATCATTTCAGGGCACGTTTTGCTGCCAAGTGAGTTATGCAAACAACCTTTCGGCGCTCAGACCTCTCGGTGCTCGGGGTTGTGGATAAGGGTTTGTGGGCCTGCGTCGTGTCTGTGCCGTCTGGACTGACGGGGTGAGGATGGACGAGCAAACGGTTTATTTTGGAACGGCTGAGGAAGGCCCCAGAGTGGGGCGAGGTTCCCAGGGCCGGTGCCCTTGTCTGGCTGACGCTGAGGCCACCAACCTCCGAGGGCCGTGCCTTCGTGTTCAGCACGACCCACAGGGACCGGGGCCTAACGTTGCTGTTTTGATTTTTAGACAGAAAAAAATAACTAAATCAATAACCTCTGATTCGAATGCACCCTTGAGTGTGGCTATCCGTGCGCGGTATGAAAAGTTTTATTTTTTTCCGAAGCTGTAACCCGAAGTCGTTGCAAAAATGTGCAACGGCGTCCTAGGTTTGCTGTGATAACGGAATGTGATATACTGGTCGTGAGGCACAGAGCGTGACCCTTATAACCGAATATTAACTACGTGGTGTTATAATCACACATGCTAATGATAAGGAGCACTGCCTGTTCTCACGCTGGATGAAAGGCGTTTATTAAAACCTGCTCCCCATGTTTTAAAATACATTTAATGATGGGGAAAATTGTATTCCTCGATTTCTAAAGCTTACCTTAGATCTTCTCCTCGGTTTACACCCGTGGCCTTGGTAGAGTCACTTCCCCTCTGTGATGGTTGACTTTTTTGTGTCTGCTTGACTGGGCCATGTGCCCAGCTACGTGGCCATACATTATTCTGGGTGTTTCTGCGAGGGTGTTTTAGGATGACGTTGACACTTAATCCGGTGAATGCTGAGTGTGGCAGATGGTCCTCCCCGATGTGGGCGGGCCTCGCCCAATCAGTTGAAGGCCTGGCTGGAACAAAAGGTGCCCCCCTCCCATTTATTTAATTAACATTAAGTAAAAGTAAGAATTTAACTCTTCAGTCACCTTAACCACGTGTTGCGTGCTCGGGAGCCACACGTAGCAAGTAGCTTTTGCATTGGACAGCACAGTACGGAACATTCCAGCATCACAGAAAATTCTCTAGAGCTCTGTGCACACGTTCTGTCATGTCTGGTGGAGTTTTGGAGGGGCTGCTGTTAGGCCGAGTAAGTGGCCTCAAACCCCAGCTCAAGTGACAGAGCCGGTAACTCAAAACCTGTTTCTCCCACCTTTATGGTGAGGCCTCTGTTTGGACTTGTCAGCCTACCGATCCTGGGAGCCGTATTGGCTTCCCGTTTCCATTTTCCAGACATCTGGGTTTTTATGTGAAACGTCCCTAATTAGAAACACATTCAAAATAATGTGAGTACTTCTTCTGTAAAAAACGCATGTCCCACCACAGAAAAAACGACGCCGTAGAGCTATACACCAAAAAATGGTTAACGCGGTGAAGTTTATGTTCTGTGTGGTTTACGCTCCCCCAACACACACACGTGCACGCACGCACACACTCATGCACACGCATACACTCACATCCCTGGGCCATTCCTGGCACACAGGCTGTGAGTTTGGGGGGGGGGGCGGATCCTGCCTTGTTGAGGTTGTTGACAACAGAGGGAGGGGCTCTGTGAGACGTGTCCCCCACACCAGGCCGGGCCCCGGAATGTGCAGTCTGAAGGTGCGAGGTGGGACCCAGCCGTCCGCACACAGCCAGCGTTGAGAGCCCGGGGAGGGGGCGGGAGAGGAATTAATGAGAGGGTAAAGACCCCGCAGAGACAGGAAGGGACCGCACAGAAACCTGGGTGCAGGGAAGCCCTCTGCTCCGGGGGACAAAAGCGAGGTCATGTCCAGAGCATGTTTAAGATCGGAGAAGTGATTAAAATCTAGATGTTGTAGACCCTCCAACGAAGCTGCTAGTGGTCGTGTCCAAAGTATTCACTGCACATAGGCAACTGTTTTAAAACACATAATTGTATCTCTTTTAGTACAAAAACATTCAAAGTCCATTAATTATCAGGTACCCAAAGGGGAGCATCAGGAGGGCAAAGACTCGAGGCGCTAGGCAGAGGGAGTGTTTTTACGAGATGGGAGTGCATTTGTGTGCCCTCAAAATTAGAGGAGGCTTTGAATAATTCTGGGGGCAAATGAAGCTGCGTTTCACCCCGAATTGAATGTGGTTTGACGTGAGGGAAGCTCCGGCCGCACGTGTCGGTTTCGTAGGAGAACAAGCCGCTTCACGCGTGGAGACGCGGCTCCTTCAGCTCTCCTGTCAGTCAGAGGTGATCGTTGGTGGGATAGCTCTACAGGGTTTTGATGCGATTGGTTTTGGACCTGATTCCAACCAAGAGATGCAAACGCTTTCTTGTGAACAGCTTCACTGGGCGAGCCGCCTCTGCTGAGGGAGATGCATATTGATTTTCTGCAATTTAAGATGCTCCGTTGGCCATGTGTTATTAAATTTGGGAGGCTGGGAGCTGTGGTTTGCACGCTGGGTCCGCTGTTGGTCTGAGAGGTGGCCAAGCAATCCAGGCAGACAGATCAGAGTTGTCACTTGGTAACTGGGACCTTTGTGGATGAATCGTCATCTTGCCTGAGACCTGGCTGGAGAAAGAAGCTTGTGAAAATGAGGCCACAATAGCAACAACATTTTAGAACAGCGAGGAGCTTGTCCAGAAGGACGAGGAGTTCAGACACACCATGAAGACAAAGCTTCAGACTTCAGCTTTGTGAAGAGTCTGCTACCAGCCTCCCACACCTGGGGAAGACGGTGAGAGGTGAGGCCGGGATGGGGGTCTAGGGGGTACAAGAGGCTTACTTCTGATGGACGGTGAATTGGGGTCCCCATGTGGTAGGCTGGTTCTGCCCCAGAGGCCTCTATTTGGGCATCGCAGGGGCCAGGAGGGGGCCCAGGTCAGGGAGGCTGTCTGGGAGGACAAAGGTGCCCCTTCCGTTGGAGTGACAGAGTGAGGGCGAGAATGGGGTGGCCTGGGGAGCAGGTGCTGCTCCTCACAAGGGCTCCGTGTTGGATTGGGCCATCGAGGCCTGGTTGGCTGCCTCCTTTGCCAGCTTATTATGTCCAGAGTCTGGAGGACTGAGGCAGATTTCCGGGCTTATGCTGATTGATAATGAGTCTAAATCGTTAGACTGTGAGGGTCAAATAAAATGCTTCAGTGGGACAGGACTGGCCAGTGCATCTGTCCCCTCGGGGCCCTCTGCCCCTGTGTGCCCTTCCGACTCAACTAGAGGCCTATGTGCAAGGAGGATGCTAGAACCTTCCATGAGGCACCAGTTCTGTGAACTCACGAGGAGGAGTCTGGCGCGGACGTCGCCGAAAGGTTTATGCACTTGATGCGTGTTGACTAATGGCTCTGTGCCGAGCCCCAGGCGGGCGGGGGGTGCGGGGACCCCCAGGCAGGGCAGCTGGCAGGGGCCTGGGCTTTGAAGGGGCTGGCCTGTCCGCAGAGTGTGATAGGGACGGTCCCCGTGGGAGAGAGGGAGCGAGGGGCTTTAGGGCCACTCGTGAGTTTGGGGTGCGCTGTGTGGGCAGAAGGGAGCCCTTGGCAGAGAAGCGACATGGTCACAGTCACACGTCTTCTCACGTTTGGAGGACGGACCTGGCGGTGGTGGGCAGCGGGGGGCCAGGCCGCCCCCCGGCAGGTGCTCCTGCGTGTGTTTACTGAAGGGGTGGGCTGACGGGGCGGCTTTTGGTTCATTTGTGACGACCGCAGCTGTGCTATCTGGTGCCGCCCGGTCCCGTGCTCATGGGGTCGCGGGGCAGGATGCGCGTAGGTACTGGGGGGCCACGCATGTGCGTCAGCCGGGCCTGTGTGACCCGCGCAAGCCGGACACGTGTTTTCCTCGGTTCGGCGGCGTGTGGTCTGTTTTATTTCCATCGAGGTAGTGTGCCGGCTACTGTAACTTAATTTAATTGTGACGCTGAGCCTTTTTCCTGCCCCGAGCCGGCAGGGGATTCGTTCCTAGCTGCTCCTCGCCCCTGGCCCTTCGTGCCAAGGTCCTGGGGTGGGAGGCGGCCCCCGGGCAGGTCATCCACAGCGGTTACCCCTGTATCACGGGTTAGCCGTCTTCTCTGTCCTGCGCCAAGACCCTACGGTACCTGGGCGTCCTGCCCAGCCGGGCGCCAGGCTCTGCTGGAGCTGGTGGGTTCAGGCAAGACCCCGACCGCCTCTGGGAACCGCGGCCCCTCTCCTCCCGGGGCCTGGGGCGCTGACTCTGGGGACGTCTCCCAGGGGCCCGGCTTCACTGTGGTTCTCACAGGCGCCTCCTCATGTCTGAAACCCCTCTTCTCCCCACAGGCGTGAGAATTTGGGGACAAAGGCGGGAAGGACGCGTCTTACGGGCTGTGCTCGGTGCCCCCTGCCCACGCTCGCTCTCCTCTCCGCCGCCCCCCTCCGTCCTCCCCGAGCCCACGGAGCACCGAGGCTGCTCGTCAGGGTCGCTAGCGACCGACCCGACACGGAGTCCGGCGGGACATCTCAGGCCCTGTTCCCTCGGCCCGTCTGCAGCTCGCAGGGGCGACTTTCTCGCGTTCCGTCCGCAGCTTCTGCGGGTTTCCTCCCAACCAGCTGGCCGTTCTTTCTCATTCTCCTCCACAGACTCGTCTTCTCCTGAAAGAGTTCTGTCCTGAACCGTCTTCTCTTTTTCCCTGTAGACTCATCCCCAGTGTGGGTTTTTTTTTTTTTTTTTTTTTTTTTTTTGTGGTTTAAATGATCGTTTGCAAACTGAAGATTCCCAGACACACATTTGCAGCCGGCGTCTCTGAACACCAGGTTCCATGAGGCCGGTCACCTCCCAGCATTGCGGCCGGACTGTCTCCCACATGTGTCCGCCCTTGACCCGCCCGCCGTCCTTCCTGCCGATGAGTGCCGACCCCCCGTCCACTGGGTCGGGCCCCGGGGGTCTAACCACCACCGAGTCCTCCTGTCGGACCTCCGCAGGGGCCATGAAGCCCGCTCCCCCTTTCTCTGCTGCCGCTGTCCTCTCTCTGCTGTGCCCCTCCAGTGGCCTCCCTGCTGACCCCCCTCAGGCTGCAGCCAGAGCTGCCTCCCGCGACACAGACCCGCGTGCAGGGGACCCGCCTCCCGCGACACAGACCCGCGTGCAGGGGACCCGCCTCCCGCGACACAGAGCTGGGTGCAGGGGACCCGCCTCCCGCGACGCAGACCTGCATGCAGGGGACCCGCCTCCCGTGACGCAGACCCGGGTGCAGGGGACCCGCCTCCCGCGACGCAGACCCGCGTGCAGGGGACCCGCCTCCCGCGATGCAGACCCGCGTGCAGGGGACGGCCCGGGCCACTCGCGTGGGCGCCAGACCCCGTCCTCGCCCCCGCCCCCAGCCTTTGCCCGGCCACACGGAGCTGCGTTCGGCTCTGGAAAACCCTCTCTCAGCGCCGAGTCTCTGCCCACATTCTTCTCTCTTCCTGGAAAACCTGTCGTAAGGACTTTGGCTTCTACTCTGGGTGACACGGGGAGCCACCGCGGGGGTCCGAAGAGAGGGATGACGTGAACTAATTCGTGGGTAGTCTCCCTCTGGCTGTGGCTGAGACTGTAGGTGGGTTCGGGGACCAGGTGGGAGGCTTTCCAGAGAGTCCACTGAGAAAGCTGTGCCGGTGGTGGCCGTGGGGAGGGGACAGGTAGTCAGATGCCGGATGACAGAGGTGATGGCAAGTCACTGCCCTGAACCATGGAGAGGTGATTGACAGGCGGGCAGACCATGGGCGGGGCTTGGACGGAGGTGGCGGGCTCGGGTGGGAAGGTCCGTGGCTTAGTTTCGTGCGTGTTAAGTTGAGATCTGGTCAGCATCTCTGTGGGCCTGGCGGCCCCTGTCCAGGTCCTACTCCCAGAACCTGTGACTAGGTCACCTCACGTGGCAAAAGGGACATTGCAAATGTGATTACGTTAAGGGGCTTGAGACGTGGCGGTCATCCTGCATTCCCCCCGTGTCATCACGAGGGTCCCCGTCAGCGTGAGGCAGGCACCTCGAAGTCAGAGAAGGCGCCGAGGCCAGGGGGACGAGGACACGGCCACCAGGCAGGCCATGCCGGTGGCCTCCGGACGTTTTCTGGAATCGACTTCCCCAGCTTTCTAGCTGGACAACGCACATTCCTAGATTGTCCTGCAGAAGCTTCTAGAAGCTCCTGAAGGGGCACAGCTCTGCCGACACCCTGACTGCAGCCCTCAGACCCGCCTCTGGCTTCCGACCTCCGGCCCTGCGGGACGATAACTTCGTGTCATTCTAAGTGTTGAGTGGTGGCGCTTTGTTACAGAAGCAGAGTGTAAAATCCTCAGGCCTTTTCCCCTCGGCCCGGGGGAGGTGTGGGGTCGGCAGCCTGGCATGTGATTCCAGGGTGCGGGGGACTCTGCCTCCCTTAGGGCCACCGGGCACCAGTCATGACAGTGCCCGTGTGGCTCCCTCGGCTGTCCTGAACGGTGAGATCCGGGGGCGGCTTTTAGAGAGGAGGCGACGTGGAGCCCGCACAGCGCACGGTGCACGTCTCCTGTCGTTGGACGGAGGCTCACGCCCGCACCCCGGCCGGTGGGTGGACCGTGTGCCCGTTTACTGCGTGCTTTTTTGCTTCATACACAACTTTCACACATATTGCAATGTGGTTTCAGGTTATAACAACCCTGAAGAAACTCTGTTTCAAAGCAGAAATAGCGATCACTGCAAGATGTAATATTTAACAGCAGGGAAAGAGGCCGGAGCCTTACAGGAAAAGGAAGGTACCAGAACCCCATTACAGTCGTGTTTGAGCTAATAGTCTAGCGATCAGATCCGTACACGCTGTCAACTAACCCTTAGACCCATCACTGTCTGACAAATGTTTTTCCCAAATCGGCAAGCTGACTCAACATGGAAATACTGTATTAACTTATTTTTGATGCGCTCAGTTTGAGAAAGCAGGAAATGTTTCCACGATACGTTTCGCAAGCCGTCTGTTAACATAATTTAAACCTCTGTGTGCATCAGCTCTGAGAGCCACCTCGGGGGCTGGAAAATTAACTTCCATGGAACACCGAGTTCCCCAGTGAGGCCAGGTAATAAGTGTCACTGAACTCGAGCTGTGGATAAATTCACAGTCTTATGAGCCAGCGAGACATTTAAAGATTAGGTTCTCGTTGGGCACATACCCTGTTGTGAGCTTGTTTTTTTGTGCGTGTGTGCAGAATTATAAATAACTAAAAGTAAAGTCAGCACAGTCCAACAAGCAACACACCGGAAGTTCACTCTCTAAGTTTTAGACCCAGAGCAGGTGGCTCGGGAGGGTTTCTCTGTTTCTTTCACGTTTCCGTGATGTAGCAAGCAGCCGTCCTCTGCTTACTGGGTGCGGGGCACTCTCGCAAGTCCTTCGTATCCATTAACTAATCGAATTCTCACAGCCACTGCTCTGCGAGTTCCCATTTTACAGATGGAAGAAGCGAGGGCTTAAGTAGCTAACTCGAGTTCCCGCAGCAGGTCAGTGTAGATTCAGATCCGGGGAGCCCCTGTCCGGAGCCCACACGCTTGCCCGAGTGTGGCCTGTGCTGGCCTCGTGTTCTCTCCAGCTGGCTTTTAGGTCACCTGTCCCGTGCTTCTGCACAGAAGGTGCCAGTGGGATTTCTCTCGAACCCTTTCTGTCCTAATTTAAGTTCGCGCCTTTCGCCTGGTCCGGGCCACCTGTTAGTCCGTCGCCACGGTGTCTGGTCTCTAATCCAGCTTTTACGGGCCTGCCTAACCTGAGGTCCTTCTTGTTTCCTGTTTCCTATGGGTCAGAGGCCAAGATTCTTGGTTGTGAGCGAGAGAATCTCACTCTGGTAACTTTGAGCGGAAGCGGAAGACTGGGCGATGACTAGGCTGAGAGGACGGGCCCCAGGATGGGCGGGGCAGGCAGGCAGGGTGCTGCCGCTGGCCCCCGCTGGCACCCCAGGCACCGCCCCCGCTGCCCACTGCAGCCGCTGCAGCCGCTGGTCACAGCGGCCACCTCACAGCTCATGCCGTCACCGTCGCGTCTCCCCGTCATCTGGGCTTCACGTCAGGTGCTGGGGGACATTCCGAGGCCCAAGTGAGAGCATCCGTCTGACCAAGCCTGCCCGCTGCCCTGGGAGATTGCCAAGACAGCAGCAAGAATGACCCTAAAATAGGAAGTTGATTTGGTGCCCAGCGGCCAATGCCAGTGACAGATATCCCCACGACGGGGTTTTGTCTGCAACCCAGAAAGGATATGCATGTGCGTGTGCACGTGCGTGTGCTCACAAACACACACACACACACACACACACACACACACTGTAAACCAAAAAGGTTTGAGGAAACAATACCCATGGAAATGTGACAAACTGGTCTCTTCTATTATATTCTCATTTTTGAAAAAACGCAGGTCATGAATCACCAAATCGCTTGGAGCCTGAGTCTCGCGCCTCCAGCGGGCCCCTTGTGGAGTGCTCGGCACACCCCCGGTGGGTACGTTTATGCATGAAATGCTTCTTTATGTGCTAGGCGAACCTTTTTCCAATCCTGGTCTTTACGTGAGCGTTTATGAAGTTCCCGTGTTGACGACGGAGCAGGTGGAGAACGAGAGTGTGCGTCCGTCGTGGCCGAGAAGCAGCTCCGTGGTTCCCGGAGCGCCTGCCCGTGCCCGCTGACAGCACCCGACGGAGCGGCGATGTTCACGTGGCTTGCTTTCCAGGACAGCTCGAACCCACGACGCTCCCAGAAAGCGGTGGGGTTTCGATGTGGGGCGCCCATCGACAGGGCAGTTTTCTTTCAATGAACATGAGCTGAGAACCTGCCCGGGGCGGAGCCCTTTGCTGGGCATTGTACAGGACGCAGAGGTGAGCGGCCAGGACTCGGGTCTCAAGAGGATGAAAGTCTAGGGGTGAAGAAAAGACAAAAGTATAGTAAACAGTTGCGGGGGCCACGGAATGGCAAGGTCGGCGAGGCAGGAGCACGGCATTCAGGGAGGGCGGCCCCCAGACCCTGGTGGGCAGGTGCTCGGGGACAAGGGACTCCAGGGCGTGAGGGAGATTCCGCATCACCTCACCCCGGTGCCGGCGGCGAGGCCACGGGCTTCGGCACCGTCTGTCAGGCCACAGTCCCGCCCCAGGAGGTGCTGAGCATGGAGCAGCATAAGCTCGCGCTGGCGGCAGAGCTGCGGTCCGTGGGGGAGGCAGGGGTGCTCAGCCCAGAGCATGCCGGCCAAGGGAGGCGTGAGGGCTCGGGGTGCGGACGGAACTCACGAACAGTCGCCAGCTTTAGCTGTGATTCAGGGGTGTCATCAAGCTCCCATTATGGCGCACGGTGCCGATGGGCCAGGACCTGCCCCAAAGAGCAACCGGGCTCTGTGAACAGAGCGGGGAGGGGACAGGGGTGACACGTACGCTTTGGAAGTGGGAGCAGGAGGGCAGAAGGGGACACGTGAGGCACAGGCCGGGGGGCCTCCGGCCACAGCCACGCGTGGAACTTGACCTTGGCAGGTGTGAGCCGGGCACATCATGGTCCACGTTTTATAACTCTCTAGTAACGATACCAGGGACTTGTAACCCGGCTTCTTCCAAACCAGAACTCACCCAGGACTACTGACGTGGCTCTGAGCACTCATCAGAGCACTTCCGTGAACGAGGGAGACGGGCGAAGCTCGGAATCTTCTCTCTAGCAACGCGCCCTATGGAAACGGTGCCGAAAAGGAATAGGGTCGTATCATGTCCTTTCATGTGAAGCTTTCTACCCTGGCAGATGGCCTGTAGTATTATAGCCTGTTCTTTTAAAGGTGAAATTCTTCCTGGAGGACACTTTCACCAGCCCCTTACTCTGCAGGGAGCCAGTCTGGGGCGGGGGCTGGAAATTTTACTCAGTGTTGACAAGCTGCGCGGATTCTAGGAAGAAGAGAACTCGCTGGAGGGCAGGTTGGGCTGGGAGCAGTTGCAGAGCTTGGGCTGGTGGAGTGAAGGGCAGGGTCAAAGCGGAGGATGCTCCTGGCTCCTGCACATTTACCTGCTAAGGTGCCGGGGGTGGGGGAGGGGGCGGGGAGTCTGGCCTGGGTGCCGACAGGAGCGAGCAGCAGCCAGCAACGGAACCCCTTCGGTGGCCCAGTCTACCACGGAGCAGTGAGCCTCTGCCTGTTTTGTTTTTGTTTTTGTTTGTTTGTTTGTTTTTAGTTTTAGTTTTTTTTTTTAATGCAGTGCGAGAATATTACCACTTCTTTAATACCCGACATGCAATAGGTGTGTTATGTATGTTACTTCTAACCCTCACACCAACTGGGCAAGCTACTGTTTTTGGTGCATTAAAATGCAGATGAGGAAATAAGATGCCATGAGGCAGTTACCATGTAGCCGGGGGTGACGGAAGCTTTATGTTTATGGTGGTCATATGACATTCTGCGAGACCGAACAGTAGGCAAATACTTACTATCTCTCCAGGTAGTGACACAGGGGGACTGTGTCTTCTAGGCGGCAGGCATCTGATAGAACATGCTAGATAATTCAGAAACATCCTGAGTTGCCACTCCACAGGCAGCTGGAAAACCTTAAAATTTGCTTCATATGTATCATAATCGATGGCTCTCTTCTGAAATCGTGACTTCATTTTCATCGAGGAAGCTCAGCGTTTTTTTGAAATCCTCCTCCAAGGCCACTGATGAATCTGCTCTTCTCTGAACGAACCGGAAACACTAGTGTTTCTCCACCTGCTGATTCTGCTTCGGATGTCCTGTCATTTCAGAAAGAACAGCCAATCCGTTCAACCTCTGAGATCACCTCAGGTCTCTTAAATTTTAATTTTAAACCGAGAAGTTGCTCTGTAGATCTTCTGACTGTGTATATATCTTTAGATGTTCATTAACATGATCTAAATCTTCACGCTTTACTTCCTTTTTTTTTTTTTAATATCCCAGGAGAAAACAATTGTGTAAAAATGTTGATTGTTAGTTATTGTGATAAAAGGCTTAGGACAAGACACTGCAGACCCGGGCCCCCCTTCCTCACCCCAAATCTCACCCCTCGGAGGTACGAGGTGTCAGGTCGTTTTGCCGTTCCATTACCTAGCTCAACCGTCCTAACGACGTGCTCTGCTTCTGTTCTGTTTGTGGATGTCATCGGTTGGCTTCTCATCACAGTGGTGGGGAGCTTACTTCTCTCACTGTGTACTCTCCCTGGACCCCTTCTTCCAGCCACCCAAAATGTAGGTAAATCAGCAGTAACGACATGCATTACTATGTTATGTGTCATTTACTGATGATCTCACTAGTGGACTCTGAGGATTCATTTCTTTTCAGATGCAACTTTTTTTCCCCCCTATTTTTCCCCCTAAATTAATGAATGGCACACAGGGCCTTGCCTGTTTTGTTCTGATGTCCATCCCTTTGCCACTTAATTTAGCTCCTGATTGTGCCAAGCCAGTCACCATGGCCCCCTTCTCCTACCCTGCGAGGGATAGCCTGCAGGGGTTGCTTCTGGGGAAGGGGTCTTCTTTCGGAGAGGGACAAACAAGGAAGGAACAGCCTCACTATCACTTGGAGAAAAGAGTTCCAAGAACTCGTATAATGCACGATAAACAATTCTCCAAGCACAGGAGGGCCGTCAGTTGCTTCTTCTCACTGGACCTGCCTCCCACCTCCCACCTCCCTCTTTTCTCCTGCTCAGACTGAGCTGGTTCATCTCTGGGCCTAAGGACCCTTATTTTCTTGGGGTTTTCTTTTGTTCGTCCTGTCCTGGGGTCCCTGTCTTCTTCACTGATATATTCACTTTGCAGAAGCATATTCTTTAGAGGTATGGGAAATATATACATATATATTTGAATTATTGATTGTTTGCAAATAAATTTATTCTGTACTCATACTTGATTTGATAGTTTAGCAAGCTATAGAATTCTTGGTGAAATCATTATTTCTTGGAGTGTATGAACCCTGAGAAAGAAGGTATCTACCAAGAAAGGCTCCTAAGGCTAACTGGGCTCGATTAAAAAAAAAAATAAAAATAAAAGGCCAGGCAGCCATTTCTAAATGAGGGCGTCTCAGGCAAACCACACTTGGGGAGAAGCCTGCACTCAACTGCCTGCCTGTACCGTGCTCTTCCTGCGGGCTGAGCCAGCCCTAGTAAAGGAATCCCTGGAATCCTATTTCAACCAATAGCATGGAGATGTGCTCCGTCCAATCGGAGCTGTGCAGCTATATTCCCCGCCTACCCATCCCAACGGCATCTCCATTGACCAATCAGAGCATCTCCATTGTGACCAATCAGGACAGAGCTTTTTGGACCCATCAAACCGTGAGGATCTGGAGTCCTCATTTGCTTGAAGATGGGCCAATCAGGGACCAGGGGCGGGGACTTCTGTCTATATAAGTCAGCTCTGTGAGGAACTCGGAGAGCATCCTTTTTCGCTCTGCACTGAAGTGGGACGACTGCATTTTCTCGACTGCATTTTCTCCCCGCTGGAACTGAAACTTTGGTGAAGGTGGTTCACCGAAGAGGTTTCTCCAGAGCAGAGCGGTCCAGCAGCAGAGCGGCCTGGCCCTGGCCTTGGCGACCTGTGGCCTCAAGGCCTCCTCACAGCCATGCTCTTCCACAGCCTGCTGCTTTATAGTCGAGCTGTCCCGTCGCGGGGCGGTTCTCACAGCTGCGCAGTATCACAGGTGAGCTGTCCGCGCTGGGTCAAGTGTCTCCCACCGCGCCGCGAACTGGGACTCCTGTTGGCGCTGAACTGGCGCCAATGCCCGTGGGCTGCCGAGCGTTACCGTCGCCCCCCTGACCTCAGGCGTTCGTCATTGCTGTTCAGGAGTCTGTGGTCGGCGATGCCTTTTATCGGTGATGTGTTTTGTCCCTGGAACGTCTCCTTGTTCCTTCCTTGGGCGCTGCAATTACGTGATGCCATTCCTCGCACTACGCTAAGTTTTCTCTTCTGGGCCCTCAGGGGGCCCTTCTAATCTGGTTAGCGGTGCTCATCAGGGCTGAGAATTTTCTTGTTTTGTTTCTTTGGCGGTTTTCTCCTGGTTTTTTTTTTTTTTTTTTTTTTTTTTTTTTTTTTTGTGGTGGTTGTTTGTTTTTTTCCTGGATTTTTTTCCCTTGCATTTATATTAGAATTTAGACTCTTGCATTGATACAATGAATTATCTTTGTTAGTTTCTCTCTCTCTTTTTTTTTTTGGATTCTCCTTTTGGGTTCTGAGGACGGACTTCTAGATTTTATCTTCAAAGTCTTCTGTTGAGCTTTATGGTTTGTCATAATTTATATCTGTGAGTTCTTATGTATTCTCTGTCCCTTTCTATAGAACCCTGTTACTTTGTGGACACTCTTCTATCTCTGAGTGAATTTAGAATTTTAAAATGTTTTTTTTTTTTTTTCCATCGTTCAACTGGCAAACGGATAACCAGTGGCGGTGCAGCCATTCAATGGAGTGCTCCTCAGCGATAAAAATGAACGAACTATCGATACGTGCAATGATACGGATGAATCTAGGAGGTGCGTTCTATATGAACAATAATTAAAAATTAATTAATCAAATAATAACGTAACGACGTTGTTGTCTGGTTTCATCCACGTTTAAAGTGAAAGCCGGATTTAAAAGTCCACGTGCTGTGTGATTGTATTTATACAATGTTTTGGAAAACGCGGAACTATGGGGACGGAAACGAGGCAAGCGTTTGCTGGTGGTTAGTAAGGGGGAGGCCGATTACAAAGGGCTGATGTGAGAGACGCTCTCGCAGGGATGCGCCTGTCCTCTCGCGCTTGGGTTGGTGGTTAGTCCATGCATTCGTGAAAATGCGTGGAATCGTACACCAAAAAAAGAATAAATTTCACTACATGTAAAGGAAAACATGAGTTAAACACTTCTTTCTGATTCTGCATTTTTTAAATGCCTTATTGTTATCTTTTTAATTTGCAGTCTTTCTTACGTCTTTGGCAGTTCTTAGCTATTGATTCGCGTGTGAGAGTGAGTGAGACTGTAATCTGGAGCGTGTTTTTGCTCTAGTTGGGGTTTTAGTGTGGGGTGAAAGGCTATGAAATGTTTATACACACACACGCTCACACACACTTGCTGAAACGCACATTCACACGCTCACACACACACATGCAATTCCGAGTAGAGAAGTAATCGCCGTGGGTCATTTTCCTCCTAACTCAGTCCGTGGTCTTTCTCGACTTAGATGCCCCTGGGTTTTCCCTTCTGTCCCTCTTCTCCCCAGCCTCCTGACTTTTGGTGGAGAGTCGAAAATTCGCCTTAACTCCCCAGTACTCCCTTACTCTTCACGTTGACGGGAGGACCTGTCATAGGGCCTCGGGGCGCCACTTTCCTGCCCTCTCGTCTGCCAGGTTCCAGGCTGTGGGGCCTGGGCCTCTTGGGGCCAGTGCTCCTGCCACTGCTTTCAAGACCCGGCACTCAGCCTGTCTGCTCTTGGTGCCAGAGAGCGCTCCCCTGGAGAACTGAGTCACCCAGATTCCTGTGTGCTCCCCTCAGGGCTGTCCTCACCCTTCAGTTAGGAAACGTCCCCACCAGTAAACCCAGAACAGAGTTCTCTGGCCAGCGTGTAAACGTGCTGGTTCCAGAAAGCGTCTGGAGGACCGTCGGGGCTGCAGACTTGGACAGCTGCTTCTGTCAGAAGAGCAGGGCCGGGGGACACGGCGTGAGGACCGTACCCGGGGGCTGCCAGCACCGCTCATCAGCGAGGGCGAATTTGCATCATTGCTCCCATTCGTGTGCCTTGAACATAGGACACGTGTCACATGTAAGAGGCTGTGACTGCGACTCACTAAATGAGATTGGCTAATTAGCTTTTAGACTGTTTCATTGAAAAGATAAGCATGAAACGGTGTGGCTTTGAGAGTAATTCGATTAAAACGGATGTTTGAGTACTCATGTTTTTAACAGTAAATTCCTAGACCAGGAGTTAAAATGTTTAAAACCTGCTCATTAAAATTTATGCTTACTTGGTTTGTGCTTTCTGGGAATATTTGATTTTTGTTGCTTACAGCGGTTATATATTTTGATAATTGGGGTGTACGAATCCTGTGGCCTATCCCAAAAAGGCTAGCAAGGCAGTTTTCCACTTTAGGGTTATACACGCGGTGTTATTCAAATACATGTCAACGCATTGCTTTTTTAAAAGCATTCTCAGATTTTGTTAGGAATATAACTATTTTTTACTTTTTCCTCCCAAGTTTTGGTGAAATGGCAGAGGATTCCTACAAGTTGATTAAAGCAATATTATTCATTTATCTTGGGAATATTGAAAAGTCAGTCATCCTCCCCAGCATGTATTATTTATTTTTATTGCATGTTTCTAGGCCAAGTAGGTTCCTAACTAATGTATTTTTCCTTTTCTTTTTATCTTTATGTCTTTATCTCTTCCTTAAAGATAGAGACATTCCGAGCATGGTGATCCATAGAGGCTTGTTCATTGCCTAGTATCCAACTATTGGCAACACGGAGGCTTAGCCAGCCCCGGGCCACGAAGATCCATGCCTGTCCACCTCGCTGGAGGTTTTTGCTGTCACCATGCACTTTATGTCCTCGGTTTCTGGTCTTTACAGACTTTTTTTTGCTCAGGCTGCAGTATGGTGTTAAATATTTAGCTTCATCCTTCTAAGTATCTAGTTCACTTGACAGAAGAAAGGTTTCGTGCTTCTGATGGAAGAGAAAAGAGATTCACCTTGCAGATAAAAGGCGATTTGGGAGTCTTGTGCAGACTTTTGAGCTAGAGGTGATTCTCACTTTATCCCTGATGATATTAGAAAGATGTCTTCCTTCCTTTAAAACAACAGACGGTCCCTGCAGGCCTGCAGATAAACGAGGGTCACATGCCTGTCCTCCTCACCCTAAAGTCAACCTCTAGGGTCCGAAGCACACAGAAGAGGGTCTGGCATGTGCGCTCGAGGGTCCCCCGCTGTGAACAGAGCCGCCCGGAAATGCGAGGTTGAGCAGGGCCTGGCAGCGGAGTTGGCAGAAGTGCCCATGCCGCCCTCTCTGCTTGCACTAAACCAGCCCTCCATCCCCCATCCCCCAGGAATCGGCCTCTCTCCTCACCTGCTCAGGTAGATTTGTGGATTCTCTCCACCCATCCCCATCACAGAAGCTGACCAGGGTAGAGGACTAGCCGTAGGAAGAAAGGAGGGATGTGGGTTTGTCAGGAACCTTCACATAAGGCATTTGTGGCTAGAAACGAGGAAAGAAATAGACATATTAAATATCCAGTATTTCGTTAACACTTGAGCAGGTGAGTACATGAGAGGAGAGGCCCTAAGTCCGAGTGGGTCCTCAGTTGCCTTCAGGTGCCAGGCAAGTGACACACAGTGATGGGGAGGCCGAGTAGTCACTGGGAAAGGAGAAATGCCATACCTGACAAACATGCAGGTGAATGCAGTTTTTAAACAAGTGCTGCCTGCTCTTCCAACAAGACTACGGAAAAACCTGGTCTGATCCAGCCCTTGGGATGCCAGCGGAAACGCCTAGATGTAAATGCATTTCCTTTCCCGTAAGACAAAACATGTTCACTTTTACCTAGATTTGAAGTCCCTCTCTTTTCAGTCCCTTATTAGTCAACAGCAGCACGTCATAGTGTTACGGAAGAGCATGGACCTTGTCTGGTGTTCGCTAGATAGAATGTCAGTCTTCGCCAGGTGAGCTGTTCTCACCTGTCCTGAGTGATGGCGGAACATTTACCACCAGCTCCCGAGGGTCCAGTTCAGCTGTTCGTACTGCCCTTTGATGATGAGGAGGATGATGATGAATTTTTAGGCGAGGCAACCCTTGGTTGACCTCACAGATTGCAAGGACCTTGTCAGCTTACAATCCCTTACTTTACACTTTATTTGTATTTTTATTTATTTTTATTTTTTTATGCCTACAGCACCGGGTCTTCCTAGGTGGTCTCGCATCCCAGTACTAACCAGGCCCGGCCCTGCTTAGCTTTTGTGCCGCCTTGTGAAACTTCTCTAAACTGCATGCCGACCCATTCTTGCTTCACCAGAGCAGGTAACTCCGTTTTTCTGGTGAGCGGATAGGGCTTGCAAGGACAAATGAAATTCATAGATAACCCCCGTGCCTCATTTTGCTATTATTTCGCCGTCTTTCTTCAAGAAATCTTTGTAGAGCAAACAGTGTTCGACGGATTTGAGTTTCACGGTGGCCTCTTCTCCTTAGCACTTCTCCTCTGGGGGGTAACGGGTAGAGAGAGGGCGAGGAAGTGGCTAATAGGAGACAAAAGGGGACAGGTGACTTCAGCATCACTTACAAATCCAGCCTTGAATGGTGCAACACATCGTCTGTACGTGAGCATCAGGGAGCCGGCTGGAGTCTGTGTGAAACTGTCTAACACGTGTGCACACACACACACATGCACACACACACTCATAAGCTGCCAGAAGGGGCAAAGATCTCGTTTTCCCCGGGCCCTCAGTTGGAATTTCCTCCTCCTCCTTGTCATTCTTCTTGCTTAGCATTTCTGCCTGCCGGCGTATTTCATTACACCTTGCCTCGCTTTTACTACCGGGGTCATTAGCTCCCTGCACATCCGATTCCTTCTCCCTAAGGAGATGCTAACTTCTCTGAGGATCAGGACCTTTCCTGTATGCATCCTTTATTTCCCGTTCTCCTTGTACCGTGTTTTTTATTGGCCGATGCTGAGTAAATCAGATCCATCTCACGGTCGTTTTGAGTCCTGTCTCCACGACATCTTGTTTTTTTTTCCTTCCTCAGTTGCGAGGCTTGTTCCGGGAGGGCTGCGGTCTATGGGGGGCGTGGGGGGAGGATGAGCACTAGGCGGGGGCGTGGGGAGCCTGTCCCCTCCCTGCTGTGACGGGTCTTAGCTGTGGGACTTTGAGGAAGTCGTAGGGCCTCCCTAAGCTTCAGGCCCCTTACATGACACAAGGGTTGAACTAGTTAACCTCTCACTTCCTCTCCACCTCTGCTGCTCAGTGATTCACATGTGCTCAGCCAGACTTTACCCACAGAGCTAGATGAATTAGGAAAGATTCGCTTATGCCTCCATGTTAATTAATTTAACCATCGTTTATTGAGTGCCTACAGTATATTGGACATTCATGGTCACTGGGAATCGTTGGTAAGCAGAGCTCAGCCATCCTTACCCCCTGGAGCTTGGGTCCTCATGGGGAGACGAAGACCACGGAGTAGCTGGGAAGGGCTGGGCAAGAAGCAAGGGGCTGTGGCCGGGGACAGAGGGCAGCCATCCAGGAAGCCTGCCTGAGGGGTCCCATGGAAGCAAGAGACCAAAATGGGAGAAGGGCCTGGCCACAGGGAGAGCCGGGCGCTGAGTGTGCAAGGCAGCAGCACTAGCTCCGCGGAGCCCGTGGCAGGTGCGGGGGACGCCCTGTGGTGGGAGCCGGGAGGAAGGAGGGGTGGAGCGAGGCTTCACGGGGCCGGGCGGGTCAGAGCCGGGGCCCCAGGAAATGACCCGATCTGATGAACATGTCAAGATTCCACTCCACCTGCCACGTGGAGAGAGAAGGGCTCTTTAGAGAAGCGAGAGAGGACGCCAGGAGGTGGGGTAGGAGATTCGTAAGTGGCTTACCTGGGCAGTGGCCACAGAGATGGAGAGGAGTGGGCAGCTGGTCACCCCTGATGGGTTGGGTGTGAGTTGAGGGACAGGGCCAAGGGAGCTTTTTGGGTGCTGGCTTTGGTGATGAGGTAGGCGATGGCAGCGGTAAGCCACATAGGGAGACTTGGGCGCGCCGGGGTCTGGCAGTGTGAGGTGGGTGGAGGGCCAGGGTCCTTTCACCCAGCCCTCGTTCCCTAGAACAAGTTCTTAAAATTCTACAGCTCGTTTTCTCCTGAGAGAGCCCGAGTTCTAGAAATAGCCTGTCTCCAATTTTTGCCATTAAAAATAATAGTTAAAAGCAATCTCACTTCAGAGGTATGCAGCATGAGAGAAGAAATACTGCTAGCCAAACATTACATGAAATGACGTGTAACCTCACTAGAGATAAAGTGAAAACAAAACAGAATAAGACTTTTTAACCCATCAACTTTAAAAATCGACGTTTCAGTGGAAGCTTGGCATGGTGGCTTACGAGGATGGATTGGGGGTTCGAATTCCAGCTCTTTCGCCCACTTTCAGAAGTTACTGAACTTTTCTCTGCCTTGGCGTCCTCAGCTGTGACATGTCACAGTCTCCAGTAGTGCTCTCTAGCCATGGGACTGCTTATGGATCAAACGCAAGCCCTGGAAAACTGCCTGGAAGTGGTGAGTGCCAGTCAAGTGTTGGCGAAAATAAATTCGTAGTGTTGGTCGGACTTTGCTCAGTTAAAAAAAAACGTGTTCGGATCCCTGTCATGTGCCAGCTGCGGTGCTAGGCCTGAGACTAGGGTGGTGATCAGAGGAGGTGCCAGCTCTGTGGAGCTTGGATAGAGTGAGGGGAGGCAGCTAATAAACAGGTCCATAAGCGCCGGAGTCAGAGAACCTTGGCTGGTGACAAGTGTGTTCTAAGTAGGGCGACCACCTGTCCGGCGACTCCTGGTGTTGTGGCCTTCTGACCGGTTTAGCATTTCTGAACTCTCAAAAGCGTTCCAGTTTTACACAAAAACTTGCACGCGAATGTTTTTAGCGGCTTTATTTAGAGTTGGCCAAACTGGGAAAGATCGTGAATTTCCCTCACCTGAGGACTGGATAAAGAAGCGGGCACGTAGCGTGGAGCCCCATTTAGGCACAGACGGGAACCAGCTCCTGGGAGACAAACCTCAGATGCACCGTGCTCCAAGCTGACACCGAGGCTGCACACTTAGACTTAAATGACATTCTCGAAAAGGCAAAATTGGAGGAACAGACATCACGACACCGTTTGACAGGGACCAGGGATTAGTTGACTATAGAAGGACGTGGGGGATTTCTAGAGTACATGGAACTGCTCTGTGTCTTTATTGTGGTGACGGTGGCCACAAGACTTTTGCCAAAACTTGCAGAACTGTACATTGAAAAGGGTGCATTTTACTGTAATAGGCCATACCTTAATAAAAAATTGGAAAAAACTGCTACGCGAGAAGAAAAGTGTCCCTAGTTGAAGGTAGATGATCCGCTCCTTCTGGTTATGAGGAGTTTTGAGAGGCAGGAGGCGGAGCAGGAAATAGGGCACCGGAGCGGTAGGGTGAAGACCGACACTTTTTTCTTGAGGGCAGTATGTGTTTATTCAAGAAATGATTATGGGGCCCCTGCTGTGTGCCAGGCCCTGGCAGAGAGTCTGGGCACAGGGGATGCACCTGTAAACAAAACAACGACCCCTCGCGGAGCTCAGCGTTTTGTGCAAAGATGCAGAAGTGCGTACCCGTTCCTGTGGTGAATCTAAATTTTGGGACACGTCTTCAGGAACTAGGGATGCCATAAAGAGAGACACTCAGCAATTTTCTGTGACAGTTGGGGGACTGGTGGAAAAATTATGGTCAACGTGACCATTAAGAGTGATAATGTATTTATTACATGTATTTATATGGGGAGGTGTTCATGACATGTAAATTGAAAAATTGGACTTACAAAACCCATTCCTCAAATGTAAAGAAATCTCTGGAATGACACATCAAACTCTATGTCTTGGGGTAGGATTAAGGGACTTTGGTATTTTTACTTTTCTTATACAACGAGGATCTGTTTTGTTTATATTGGCAATCTAGGTATTTCCATTCTGGAAAAAAATATTCAAGACAGAAACAGAACAAAATAAATATTAAGTATAATAGGCGAGGAATGAATACCCTGTGTTTTCAGCGCGAAATTTCATCCTGGAAGGATTTGTTTCCTAAAAGGGAAAACAAATGCTTTTTGTCAGCAAATGTGAGCGAGGCTTCTTTTGGAGAAACATGCAACATTTTTTATTGGAAAGACTTTAAATATTAATGTAATATTTTGCTTAAATGTCAGATTGGTCTAAACTGTGAAAGTCAAGTTACCTGTTTTCCCGGCTCTCTATCAAGGGGCAATAGCAGCATTTATTTCTGTGTTCTCATTTACTCTTTTTACTCAAATAATAAAAAAAGAGCCTTTGCTTCCCTCTTATATATTCTTTCTGAACGCAGCCCTGTTTATTTACTAGAATAAAATGCGACCTGCTACTCACGCTGTGTACACAGATAGGGAGAGTAAGGCAGGCTTTGGAGAGCTGTTGTACTTTACAGTATTTGGCGCGGCTGTCACAGGATTCAGCACCACGGACAGCTACAGCGCGTCTGAGCCTGTACTTACTGCCCCCGAAGTAGTAACGCAGCTTCTAACCATAATATGGTGAAGCTGAACTTGTGACGTTCACTTAGTCTGCCGCTTGCCGTGTTTTAGACCGCCTGTAACGAATCGCACCTGTTGAGAATCAACCTACATGAGATTACAAAGTAGGACCAACATCCGGGCTATTCTAAGTAATTACAATCTCGGAAAACAGAAACGGTTACCATGAAATTGTCTCGAGCTGGCGAAAACGGTGACTGGTATGTAAATGTTTGCAGGTAACTTAATATAAAATTATCCTATTAAATGGGGTGGAACATTGTAGACCGCAAATACAATGCCTGTGAAAAAGTCAACTAAAATTCGAAAGTTGGGATTTTGACTTTCCTTGCATTCTTATACCTACCCTTTAATTTTGGGTTCATATCCTACTCATTTTTCTTAAAGTTCTCCTGAAGGCAAAGGTATGGCTAGAGTTGCCGCTGCAGCCTCTTTGGCAAGCCAGTCTTAAGTCAGATAGAATTGCATTTACATCCAAAGGCATAGTGCTTAACTATTTATATGGCAAAGAGTCACGTGGCAGACCTGGCACCCGCGGAAGGCGCCCAGTAGTGTTTTCTAGTCTTTCAAACCCATACCCCCTTTTAACAACCTCAACATCCCCCAACCTTCCTATAGTTTACTTGTTTTCTAAATAAATTCAATATTACAAGAAATAAAAATCGAACACTGATGATCAGAGTGTACTTTTCTGCATAACCTGCCCTGGATTTTCTGGTGCAGCCCTCCTGGGGGTGGGCAGGAGAGGGGGCCTCACCAGTTGCCCAGCTGGGAAGGGTGACTCTATAATCTCTCTCTGATAAGATTGAAAACAACAGGGTTCGTGCTGTATTGAAAGTGGTGTACCCCTCTGCCATTTGATCTCCAGTTGCTTCACCCCAAGTGCCTGTACTATGTGCAAAGTGCTGTCTCATCTGAGCTGTTACCTTCCAACCTAGTGGGTGTGTAGTTTCAGAAAGTAAACAAGACACAAGTAATTAACAAAAACAAGACAAACGTGACTATAATAAGCTGTATACTATAATTAAATAAGATGCATGTAAGTATAATTAGAAAACATGGTATGACAGAGCCAGCAGGGGAGATCTGGGGGTTCAGGGCATGGAGAGACAATATCCAGCTCCTTTGTCATCTTTTGGGGGGCAGGGAGGGAGGAGAAAATTTGGGAAAGTCTTCGTGGAGGAGGTAGCTTTGCACTCAGAAGGTGGAGCTATCGGGTAGGGAGGACAATTTTTCTATTTTCCACAGAAGAGTCTGGAAACACGTATGGGCCCCCGTGTTCATTAGACCTTGAGCATCAAGCTGAGAAGTTCGGCCTTCGCCTGTCATTCATCCAGGCTGACTCAGGGTCATGTTGGTGGGTGGCACGGAGGTGGCAGGTCTGCCGAGGTTCCCCTCATCCGGGAGGGCCCTTCGCGCTGTAGCGGGCAGAACAAACACGGTGCCAGGAAACCGAGGCACAGCGTGGATGAAGGGATTGTAGCTGAGCGTCTGCTGCCGTCCGTCCACTTAACGATTCAGAAATGCCTCCGCATTCATCCGAAGAAGCTCCAGACGGGATGGTCAGACCGTCGTCGGAGGTCATAGCCGGGGGGAGCCGCGGGCGTGCCTGACGGGCAAACGCAGCCTTGTTAGCGAGGAGAGGGCACGGTGCTCAGACACCGTGCCCGGGAGCCTGACGTGCAGCCCATGCCAGGGTTCAGAAGGCACTGAGTTAATGAGCGCAGAGAAAAATAAACAGTGGTCGTCAGGAGGACGGCCGGTAGTACGCAGAACGGGCCTCCGTTCTTTCTCTTTACCTGCATTTTCTTTTTCCTTTGGATGCTGGGTGACATTATAACTTTTTATTCGGAGTATGAACCTTCTTTTATTTTTCCAATTTCAGCTGACATTCGATATGATTTCATCTTCGCTGTAGGTGTGTGACGTAGTGGTTAGACATTTACGTAATTTGTGAAGCGATCACCCTGATAAGTCTGGGCCGCGCCCGGCAGTGCACATAGTTATTACATTGGCCCTGGCTGCACTTCACACCCCTGGGACTGTTTCGTAGCTGGCGATTTGTACGTCTTCGTCCCTTTACATTGTGTGCCCATCCCCCAAGCCCTCCCATCTGGGAACCATCAGATTATTCTCTGCGTCTGTGAGTCCTTTGTTTGTTTGTTTTGCCCTTTAACTTCCGCGTGATAAGTGAGATCATAGGGTATTTGTCTTTCTCTGACTTACCTCACTTAGCGTGACACCCCCAGGTCGGTCCATGCCGTCGCAAACATGGAACAATATTCCATTGTATGTTTGTGCCGCCCCTTCTTCTGCTGTGGATGGACATCGAGGTCGCTTCCGTATCTTGGCTGTTCCTCAGAGTTTCTGATGATGTCCTTGTGGACCGGATGGGACATGTGCAGTGGCCGCGGGGCCTGGCGGGTGAGGAGGCATGGAGTTTTCGAAAGCTCCTTCGACAGTGGGGAGAATCTGAGTTTTTAACCAGGAGAACAGATTTCGGGGAGGAGGAGAGCATGACCGCTCCTTGCAGGTGCCGGAAGGGCTGTCCAGGATCAGACGGCGGTCCTGCTCGGAGGTGCGGTGGGCTGCCTAGAGGCTGGTGGCTTTCCTGCCACTAGAGTTTCACCCTATCAGTAGGGGAAATGCCTCAGAAAATTTAATGTCGTATCAGCCATGAGCCTAGAAAATCTTTAAGGTCCTTTTGGACCTAGGACTTAATGTTTTTGTTTGTTTGTTTGTTTGTTTTTCCAAGATGAGTTGTCATTTATCTCTAAGGCCGTTGCTGTGGACTTTTTTTTTATAGCCATGGATGCGGAGCACGTGAAGATTACATGCCTCGCCTAGGGGAACACACCTCGAGTGTGCGATTAGAGCAGTTGGTTGACCCGTTTGCAGGTTTTGCTTAATCGCTCCGGTATGATGAGTCTGAATGTTTACGATCGTGTTTATGTTGGGGAAGAAGGGTTGGTCTTAGCAGCAGACCTGGATTGAAGTCCGCGTTCAGGACAGACGTCCCGTCCCGCTCACGCGGACCGCGCGTCTGCTAGCAGACGACCGTGCTGGAGGGGAGGTGCGCGGGCAGGCGGGAGGCGGGGGAGCAGGAAACCGTCCTTCCTGGCCCTGGTTTTGCCTTCCATCACTGAGGGGGGTTTTACATCTGCTCCTCCTGTCTCGCGTGAGCTTTCTCTCCCTCCTGGTTTCGCTCTTCTGTTCCTGTCCTTACAGCGGCGACACTTCCTTTTCTTCTTGCTGTGCGTCCTGTACAGTTTCACCGACAGGCAGCTTTTCCTCTTACAGCTTCCACTCCTCACACGATTTCACTTTCCGGTCTCTGTGCCTGCTCTCAGCCGTGTGACTTTGGGGCTGTTACCCTCTGCGCTTTCGTCGTCTTATCTGGAGAGACAGGAAAAAGCAAGGCGATGTTCAGACCTATCCGTGGAGGCCATCGCACATACTAAAGAGCTTAAATTAAAATAAAAAATTAACAAAATTAATTATAATTTAAAAATTCAATTTTAAAAATACCTGTAACTGCCGAGAGTAATTTTTGGCCCTTAGGAAGTTCCATTTTCTATGTCCTCACCAATGAGTGATGGTGTTCACTGACAAAGACAAAGAGCATCTATTATGTGATTCTTTAACAATTAAAATACGGCTCTTTCTTGCAAGACACTGATCTGACACCTGTTTGTCACTCTCTGGCCATCATGTCGTGGGCTATGGTGTACGATGCTCTGTTTGGCTCATCACTGCTGAGAGAATTCACTTATTTCTTTCTCCCAGGCTGGACAATTCCTTCCAAAGAGGGCTCTGGGTTTCACACTTATAATTCTGCCCATGGAGAATCGGAGAGGCTTCCTTTCTGTGGGTGGCCATGTCCGTGGAATTTCTTGCTCTCCCTGACTTTCTGTGACACCTGCTCCTTGACACCTGTTTTAAGCTGCTGTCTCATGGCTTCACCTGCATGCTTTTTGTCTTTGTGCCCAGAGGACAGGTGTGTCTTCCAGGAGAACATCTTTGAAACTGAGAAACGGAATATGGAGAGAGGGCTCCTTGATATATATGTGTATATATGTACATATATATGTACAAATATATACATGCGTGGATATTCTATATTGTATCCACAGACATATTTCTTTGCATATATGAAATAACAGATTAAACCATGATGAAGGGAAAATGGGTTGGTTGCCATGTAACCTATTTTAGTAGAAACATAACACCTTCCATGTCGTGTGTGTGTGTGTATGTGTGCGTCTGCACACGCCCATTTACGTTTGTATAAATGAGGAGGAAGGTGTAGGAGGCCGTTTGCTTTGAATTCCCACTGGGGGAGTCAGGGACAAGGCAGCACCTCATACTTTTAATCCTCCCACCCAGGGCTTAATAATGCGCATTGATCATGGATCATGCCTTGCATCTAGTAGATAAAACGTTAGCCTCGTGTTGAGTGCTTTACTGATGATCTGTGAGTTCGCGTTCATAGAAATTTACATTTAAGCTCTGTGAGGGCAGAAATAACATCGATCTTCATCACTCATTCCATCGTTTGTGCATTCATGCTGTGAATACATGTTAAGTGCCTAAAACATATGCCAAGCTTCAAAACATTTTTTCTAGCACACCTGAAGATTCCTTTTAAAAAGTAAAAACACAGGATATTATGAAAGTCCATCGTTGAGGGACCCGACCTATTCCAGTGGATCGGGAGGCTTCCTGGAGGAAAGGGTGTCTGCGCTGCAGACTGAAGCCCACAGAGGAGTTTCTTGGGCGAGGGTGCAGGGACTCCACCCCCCATCAGATGGGGGAGTGGTGCAGAGGCCAGGGGGCGGGGCGCAGGAGCACGGTGAAGAAGCCGGATGGCGGCCGCGGCCGCAGGGCGTGGAGCGTGGATCCCGTGGATCCCGCAGGCCTTGCAGGCGGGAGTGGAATTCCGCCCACTTTTCATTTCAAAAGATTTCAAAACTATACAGAAGTGGCAGGGGCGGTAGAGTGGATCACCTGGATTTTCGAATTAATATTTTGCTTGAGTTGCTCTCGTTCTCTCTTACAAGTGTGTGCATGCACGCACACACACACACACACACACACACACACACTTTTCTCTTTGCTGAACCACTTGACGGGAAGTTAACGACAATGTTTCACGTTAGAACGCATATCCTGTTTAAAAACGTGTACCTTCCCACAATACTATCATACATGCGAGAAGATTAACACAGATGAATACCGTTACCTAACATACAGTTTGTGTTTAAATCTTAAATTGTCCCAGTAATGTACTTCACTAGCTTTTTGGAAGAAATCTAATTTCCAACCTAGGATCATGCACAACATCTCAATATCTATCGGCATTTGGGGGCAAGTTTTCAAGACGGTTATTTTGTAAAATGTCGATCAATTTAAACGTGCCTAATTATTTCTTCTGGCGAAATTCCGGTCGAACACTGAGAGCGAGAATACTCCTCAGTGACACGAGGCACTCGGGACGCCCTAACCTTGGGGGTACCGGTGCCAGTTTCTGTGACTGATGACGTTACACCTGGCCACTCAGTTAAGGAGGTGTCCACCACTTTTCTCCGTTGTAAAGATAATTTTTTTTTTGTAAGAGATAAAGTAATGTGGAGGACGGTACCTTGAGATTCCATAAATATCATTTCCTTGATAAGCTTTCATCCAACATTCTTCGCAAGCATTGGTATCACTCGCCCAAGATAATCGTGACTGTGGCAATTGCAAAATGGTGGTATTTCTAATTGTATATTCTTTCCTATTTCAGTCGATAGTTTTCTATGAAGAAGAGCCTTGCCTTTTCCTCCACCCTGTTTAATACCGATGTAGCATGTACTTGTGGATTTTTAAAATTTGAATCTAAGGTTTAATATGTGTTGGCATCCATTTCTAACATTAATCATTGTGATGTTTCAGTTTTCTCATATGTGGCCAGCAGGAGCCCCTATCTGAAAGGTTTATGAGAAATCTGTGGATGGAGGAAATGAAATAACAACACGAAGGTGAAGAATAAATCTGTGTTCACCACACCTTCTTCCCCTGAGCAGCTCTATTCGTCAGTGTGACCTGGTTTTATTTCTCTTTCTCTCTAGGTTTCGCGGACTAATTGGCTTTCGCCCAGTGGGCGCCTAACGGACAGGTCGTCCCGTCACCTGTCAGGACGATGCTGGGTTGTAACACCGCCTCGGCGGTGATGCGGAGCAGCAGGTGGATGTGACGTTGCCCGGGCGAGGCCCCGGGGGTTCCCCGTGGACCGGGTCGCAGCGCGAAGGGCGCCCCTCGTGGTCAGGCAGGACGCGGGACGCAGCGGGAGATGAGCGTCCCGCTGGCTCCTGAGAGGTCGTGTTGCGCTCGGCTGCAGGACAACAGGAAAGGAGCGAGAAACGGTAACGATAACGAGCGTCTCCTCGGTCTGGGAGATGCGAACGCCAACCAGGTGGTGGCGGAGGCCGGGCCCCCTCTGGACGCGTCCGGCGGCCCTGGGAATGCAAACTCACGCGAGCCAGGAGACGGCGCCAACGGCACCCGTTCCCACAAGGAATCACGCCAACTGCAGGGCCTTGGCCCCGGACCGCAGCCCGGCCCTGCTGGCCGCAAAGATCTCAGAGGTCCGTCCACGGGTCCGTCGGCGGCCCACGGGGATGCGCGTGAGGAGCGCACAGTGCAGCTGGCCCCGGCCCCCCTGCAGGCCCCGCGGGGCGGCCAGGGGCTGAGTCTGGCGGGATGGAGGAACACTCTGGGCGAGGCCAGTCCCGACGTCTCCGCTAAAAGGGGCGCCGATGTTCCCCGGCTCGCACGCAAGGACAAACTGGCCAAGACCCTTGACAACGAGGAGCTGAGAAGGCACACCCTGGACAGGGCCGGCGGCTGGGCTGCTGCCCTGGATGCGGTCCCGGGGAGCCTGGCCCGGCAGCTCCCGCCGCCCACCCTGCTGGACACCGCCGAAGCCCCTGATCACGTGCAGGCGGGTGGCGGGGGGCCGCAGAAGTCGGGGACAGTCCACTCCGCAGGGACAGCGTTTCCTCCAGCCGACAGTGCCTCGGAGGGGAAGGGTGTGCGTCCTCCTGAGCCATCTACCTCAGAAACCAAGGAGGCCACCTGCGCAGAGACCCCAGCGCCATGGGGCCACGTGCCGGAAGCGAGCGGGGAGACCACGCATCCTGCACTCCCGGAGCGAGCCCCGCCTGCAGCGTCGGCCTTGGAGGAAGTCCCCAGCGAGCCGGACACACGACCGGCTCAGGGCAGCAGGGAGCCCAAGCCGGAGCCAACGTGCGGGGCCACGCGGGAGGCCGCGTCAGCCCCAACTGGGTGTCCAGTGTGTCCCAAGGGGAATGGGGCATTACCCCTCGAGAGAAGGGAGCCGGCTGGGGAAGTACGGCCAGTCACGGCCGCCACGGCCCTCGGTGGTCTGCCCCACGGCAGCCTGCCGCCGCCGGGCGTGGGCAGAGGTGGGGGCGAGCAGGGCGAGGGCGCCGTGCCCCCGGGGGAGCAGGGGTCTCTGCAGCCCACCCCCAAATGGGGCCCTGCTCCCGTGGACGCTGCTGAGGATCAGCCCCCTGGTGAAATGTCACCAAGTGGGGCCAGGAAGCTGGGTGACTCGCTGTGCAGCAGCACGTCACCCAGGGATGCTCACGGTGCTTTTTTTCCTGACGCCTGGACAGACAGCAGGCCCTCACATGGCGGCCAGCAGGACGGGGTGCTGGCCAGCAAGCCGGCTCCTGCTTCAGCTCCTCTTGTTGGGGAGCATAAAGCTGGGGTCCCCGAGCCCCTCGGCCCTGCAAGCAGCAGCGCAGAAGCAGAGGAAGGCAAGGAGGTCACGACCTCTGTTGCTGAAACTAGGAACCTTCTAGAAAATGCAGCGAAGACAGAAAGCACCCCAGTGGGAGCAGACTCTCTTCCGAGTGTCCCAGCCCCGCTCCACCCAGCAATGACCCAGGAGCCCACACCGCCCAGCACCAGCCCCCGGGGCGCGAGCGTGTTGAGTGTGGACGTGGGGCCACCCTCAGCCACCCCGGCCCCTGCTGACAGCGCGTGGCTGCCGAGCAGCTGTCCGAAAGTGCCTGACAAGAACGCCTGCCCCACTGGGGTCCCCAGGCCTATCCCCACACATTCCGAGGACCCAGCGTTCCCGCAGGTGGGCCTGGAGGAGCAGCAGGTCGACCAGGCAGCAGTGAGGACGGAACCCAGGCCTGTCATTCTGCCCAAGCCCAAGCACGTGAGGCCCAAGATCATCACCTACATCAGAAGGAGCCCGCAGGCCCTCAGCCAGGTGGATGCTTCGCTGGTCCCCGTGGGGCTTCCTTGTGCCCCGCCCGCATGTGACATGCCTCTTCCCAAAGAGGAGAAGGTGGCGGTCGGAGACCTGAAGTCGGCCGCCAGCCTCTATGAGAAGTTCAAGCCGGACCTGCAGAAGCCCAGGGTCTTCAGCCCCGGGCTGGTGGTATCTGGGATCAAGCCCCCGGGACACCACTTCGGTCAAATGAGTGAAAAGTTCCTGCAGGAGGTAAGAGGGTGTCGCCCTAGCATGGTCTATCGGTCGAGCGTCCCCACAGTTGGTCACGTATTTTCAACGAGTCGTGAAAACAACATCCCCTCTCGGGAAACTGCAGATTCGGGTGGGTTCCCTTGTACGGAAGTGGGTGTTTTTAATGGAGGAGGTTGTAGACAAGTGGGTGTCTCTGGCTGGAAACGTGTGACGATCGTGATGACAGGGACCCGGCACCTAAGGAGACATATTTAAATTCTGCCTGGTCTGACACACCTGAAGTAGCCAGGTGTGCGTGTAAATGGCGCTCCGTGTTCAGGTGCGTGCACACGACTCTTCTGTAAGCCAGGGCGACGGGGAAGGAAATCCAGAATATGATACTCACGTCGGTCAGACGTCGCCCTCTGCGGGGGCAGGGGGGGTCCTTATGGCATCATCTCCCATAGTCACGCCTGTGAAGAACGCAGTGAGTAGAACATGATGTGTTAGGCACAAGCTCTTTGCTTTAAGTCAAAATCGTAATCACGACTACCATTTAGCGGAGCGCCTCCTACGCCTTGGGGCCACGTGACACATCACCTCCGTCAGTCTTGGCTGGTCCTTGTCGGAACTCTCCGGATGTTGGGACCCCAGCATTCGCCACTGGCGGGGGCCTGTCTCGCCGTGCGGGCTGCGTGGCGCCCCCTTCCAAGTGTGGCGAGTGTGCTCTGGCCGGAGGACCTTGGGTCGCCCTGGGCAGCGGCATCTTGCTGGGAGCGGGCAGGGCCTCTGTTCTGTGTATTGGTCCCTGAGCTTGCTCAATGTGAGTCTTAAGTTTCCAAAGACACAGCCCCCTCCTCCCCCCACTCAGGCCTCTGAGGCTCAGGGTCCGGGCCCCTCGCAGAGGCTGGGGTGGCCCCTGGGAGCCTCCTGCGAGGCAGCCATCTGACCCCCCACCCCAGGGCCCTGGAAGCCAGAGCTGGTTCAGTGAATGAACTTTTTCTTCTCAAAGTGTCACTGTGGAAGTAACCAACTCGTGCAAGGCGGGGCCCCCAAGTCAGGCACGCGGACTCCTCCTTCGACAGACCCTGGAGGCGGTGATGACGGGCACTAAGCCTTAGGCTGTCTTCCTTGCAGCCACTGGGCGACTCCCGCGGTCACCAAGGCAGTGCGGGCATGTTGGGGTCACCCTCACCTTTCACCCCACCTTTTCTGTAAGGTGTGCCACAGCATCCACTTAAGCTCTTTCATACCAAGTAATTTGATGCCCTTTGTCCCCATCCCCCCCCAAAGACCCCCTACATATTTCTCTGCCAAAGCACATTTGTGAAAGAAACTTCGTTTGGAGACGTGGGCAAAAACCCCGCTCCAGTCTTCGGTTCTTTCCCTGTGATCCTGCCCGAGTTTTCTTCTGTGTGTTTCTCCTCCGCGTTGCTTCTGTTCCTTTGTGGGATAATTTTTGTGTTATATGCACATCCCCCCCCCACCCCAGATATTTTCCAACCTTAGACCTCTAGGAGCTACCCCAGGTGCCAGGGAAACGGGATAGTGAGAGTGTGTGCGGCTTTAGTAGTCCACAAGGGTTCGGAGAGGCCACGCTGGTGTACGGACAGCAGCACGGTTTGCTGGCTGAGTTCCCTCTTCTTTAAGGGAGGTCAGTCTTTGTCTCTGAAGGCCGTCCACTGATTGGATGAGGCCCACCTACATTTTGGAGCGTAATCTGCCTTATTTAAGATCTATCAATTTAAATGTTGATCTCATCTAAAAAAAAACACGTTCACAAAACTGTCTAGAATCTATGACCAACCATCTGGCCTAACCTAGGTGACAAAATTAGCCATCACCGGCCCTCTCCCTGCAACCATCCCAATGGATTCTCAGGGAAGACGCCACATTTACACGACGTCGGTCCTGCCCACGGTCCCCAGAAACGGGACAGGGCAAATATGAAGAGGGATGAGCCAGTAAGAAACCGATTTTGTCTGTGTGTCGTGATTGACGTCAGGAGTGTTTTTTTTTTTTTTTTGAAATCACAAACATCCTTAAGTTTGCTTTCAGAATTATTTTTCTAAAAATACTCCATTTGAGAGGAGGAGGAAAAAAAAACAAACATCCGAGGTTGCTCTCTCTGCGTTTATGTCTGTACAGTGATACTTCTCGGGTTCTGTCAATAGAGATGAAAGAGAAGAATGTGAAGCTGTCTGTAGATTCCTTTGCTTCATTAAAGATGCACAGATTAGGCATCTGAGGCCTGCTTTGCACTGTTTAAAGAATTTGTTTTCTTACCAGACAAATTATCCAACAAAATGACAGGCATTGAGTTTACCGAAATCGTGAAGATTGTTTTTCAGTGACAGCGTGGCGGGTTTTGATCCTTGAAAACGATCCACTTTCAAAGAACTGAGTAATTACTGAGATTGGCAAATTGCAGTCCTAAAAACCTGACAGTTATAGGTTAGAAATGATAATAATTTCTTCGTGTGAGCAGCTGCTAAAAGCCATGAACGATGGCATCAAAAATTTAGATGTGAAAATTAAAAAAAAAAAAGAAATAGAGGAAATATGAGTATAATATAAAAGCCAAAGATTGATTGCAAGAGAATAAATAGAGAATGGTAAAAATTTTATCAGAGAGCAGATGTAGAATGTTCTTTCATGGGAATATAATTTGCTGCCACTTGAATTCAATCTATCCACTCTAGCAATCATGCATATTTTACAATGTGATGATGATAAAACTTTAAAAGCCTAATCTCTTGTTTCAATAATGTCAATTTTAGGAGAACTTTGTATCTATTTCAACGTTAAAAGAGTATCAAATTCATTCAGGGTTTATCTCCTCAATAGCTCAGATCAAAGCTTCGTAGCCCCTATTAAAGAATATTGTTAAATACTTGTGATTCCTGAATATGCTTGACCCAAAATGTATTGTGATTTAGAGCAGAATTAATCAACAGATGTATCTTTTCATGCGTAGCCTCTGGCACAATTTTTTTTTTAACTGAAAGGAAATAGATTTTTAGTTGCCTTATTTTTTCATTTTTAATATGATGAAACACTGAGAATAGGAATTGTGAGTCCAGAATTGCATACCTAGACGATAACCAGAAGACAGACCCTAGTCTAAACCGTTCAGTACAGCAAAAAACAACAGGAACGTTACGTTATTAAACTTAGGAAAGAATAGAACCGCGAGTCTTTTATTTAATGCACATCTGTTGACTTCAGCTCTGTGCCAGGCGCTGTTCTAGGTGCTGAGAATTCAGCAAGACTCACCCTAGAACTTCCGTTTGGGCGCAACTTTCTTGAGCATCGCTGGCAGCGCCACCTTGCCCATGCAAATGGGCTCAGGAGGTGACCCGGTGCCTCTTGTTTTTAGCTACATGAACAGGTCATGGGGGCCTGACAGCACAGCTTCCCATCAGCCTCTCTGCCATTCCAAATAGCCTCCTCTCCCTCATCAACGGTTTTCTACGTCGCCTGGAAAAGACTTACTGTCAACTGATGAGGTTCATCTACTTAATGTGAAGACTACGTTACCATAGGAATTGTGCCTTTTCCCCTTAGGAGTAATGAAACTTTCATAATTCTACAAACACCTGCTCAATTCTTGCCTCGCTTCCCTGATGTTATTTATTTATTTATTTATTTATAGATTGACTGCTTGTACAAAGTCCGATGATGTTGTAGCAAGCGAGATAAAAAAATCACACAGAGCGAGTTCTTTTTCCTTCAAGTGAAAGGTAGATTCATAGAGTATTAGAACAGGAGGAGGCCTGAGAGGTCGTCCAGGTGTGTTGTCGACCTAGGGGTGAAGACACTGGGGTCCAGGTCGGGTAAGTGACCAGGGAGGGGGCAGCTCGGGGCTGCTGGGGTGGTCGTTGCCGAGCCTTGGTCTCCCGGCCCGGTTTGGTCCTCGTCCCGTGATGCGAAGTCCTCTGACTGAGCTTCTGGTCGTTGCCATAGGTCGCAGAACGCCCTGGGAAAGAAGAATTTTGTTCTCCCCCCTACGCACCCTACGAAGTCCCTCCGCCCTTCTACCGGTCGGCCATGCTCCTCAAGCCCCAGCTGGGGCTGGGTGCGATGTCCCGCTTACCGTCCGCAAAGAGCAGGATCCTGATCGCCAGCCAGAGGTCTTCGGCGAGCGCCATCCACCCACCGGGACCCATAGCGACGGCCGCCAGTCTCTACAACCCTGACCCCGCAGGTATCCGATCCGACAGTCTTGCTTTGGCCCGCCACGCTTTACTGTTTAAAAGCGATTTACGTGATTACTGTTTAAGTCAGATAAAATGGAGTAAGTGTGTAAAATATGAACACCTCTCACCTTTGAGGAGAAGCCTTTTTCTGTTCTTCCATCTGATTGTAGATAGACGCGTGTCAAGACTCATCTGTCTGCAGCTGTCATCCTCCATGTCACCTTTGAAATGATGGCCCTTGCAGCCACGTCCTCACTTCCTGTACTTTCTTCCTTCTCTAGTACATCCCGTGGACCAGGGTTCAGGAACGTTCATCCATAAGGGGCCGGGGAGTGAATATTTGAGGCTTTTTGGGCCCTGTGGTTTGTGCTGTGACTACTCAGCGTGGGAGCAGCCACAGATGACTCGTGGGTGGACGGATGTGGCCCCCGTGCTCATATAACTTAATTTACAAAACGGTGGGCTGGATGTGGCCCGTGGGCCGCAGTTCATCGAGCTCTTCCGTAGGACTGCACTGACCGTGTACCCTTTCCCCTTCTGACCACAAATACCGAGCACAGGATGTCCCGGCCACCTCTCTGGGCCCCGTCGTCCTGCTCCAATGTGCTCTACTTCTTTCTCTCTCTCCATTCTTTGGGTGACGTGGTTTCCTCTAGGTTTAACGGATCATTTTATTATAAAAACGATACACACCTGGCTGGAGACATGGAAGCGTTGGTCGGCAGCGGCTGGATAGCGCTTAAAGCAATGACGCCCCCTTCCCCGGGTGGCCGTCGCTGCCCAGCACCCCTTCGCCTGCTTCCGTGAGTTAGTTATATATCTGACGTGAAACGGGCTTACGTGCAATCGAAACAGCAGACCGTAGCAAAGTTAATAGTTTTTATGCACAAAATCCGGAAAAAGTACTAAAAGTAGACTAAGTCGGCATTCATCCCGCAAAAGTCGGCTTTCGAGTGATGCAAGGTCTTTAGGAATATGCCACATTTGGGTTGTTTTCAGTTCTTGGCTATAACAAGTGGATGTTCATATACGGAGCTTTCTGTGGACAGTTTCACTTCTCTTGGGCAAATACCAAGACATAAAATTCCTGGGTGTTAGGGTTGCTGTATGTTTAATTTTGAATGAAATTGCCAAACTGTTTTCCGAAGCAGTTTTCCTCTTTGCCACGAGCAGTCTGTGAGAATTGTTATTGCTTCGTATCCTCACCAGTATCTGGCATTGTTAGTCTTTTTAAAATATCAGCCATTCTAGTGGGCATGCGCTCATACAAAACCATGATTAGTTTGCGTTTACATTTCACTAATGGCTAGTGATGACACACATCACTTTATGCATTTTTTAAAAATTTGTGTGTGTGTGTGTGTATAAATCTGATTGTTTCATTATTTGGTTTTAAAAGATCTTTATATATTCTGAATGCAGGTTTTGTTTTAGACAGGCCTTTTGGAAATATTTTCTTCTGGTGTTGCCCTAGACTTTTTATTTTCTTAGCAGTGTTTTTCAAAGTGCGGGCTTTTAATTTTGATAAATTCTAGTTTACAAGACTTTTCTTTTATGGCCTATGATTTTTGATTCCTATATAAGAAAGTCTGCCTAACCCAAGGTCTGAAATATTTTCTATATTTCATAGAAGTTCCATTATTTTATTTCTTATGTTTAGGTCTATAATTCATTTTGAGTTAATTTTTGTATGTAGTGCGAGTTATGGGTTAAGGTTCATTTTTTTTTTTTTTTTGCATATAATGTGTTCTATTCCAACTCCACTTTATGAAAATATGATACTTTTCCCATTGGGAAGGGACTTAATAAACGTAAGTCTGTTTTTGGATTCTATGTTCTGTTCCGTTGGTCTGCATCTCTCTCCTTCTGCCATTACCACATTCTCTTGAATATTATAGATTTGAAGTAATCTTGAAAATAAGTAAACCAGGTAGTCGAATCAGCTCATCAATTTCTTAAAAAAAATTGCTGTGATTTTGATTGAGATTGGGTAGACCTACATATAAATTTGGAAAGAACTGTGTTTTTAACAACATTAAGATTTCCAATCTAGGAACATAGTCTATCTCTCAGTTTATTTGGGCCTTCTCTAATTTCTCTTAGTAAGATTTTCTAGTTTAATGTAGAGATGGCGTACATTTAAATTTTTTTCTATGTATTCATTAGCCCCCAAGAAGTAAAAGGGACCCCACTGTCTATTGATATATGAACAGATAAACAAAATGTGGTGTATATATATCTTTGATGGAATATTACTCAGCCTTAAAAAGGAAGGGATTTTTGATACACACTACAACATGGATGAATCTTATGCTAAGTGAAATTAACTAGTCACAAAAAAGTACTGTGATTTCATCTGCGTGGGGTGTCTAGAATAATCCAGTTACTAGAAGCGGAGTTGAATGGTTGTTCTTGGAGGCAGGGGAGAGGCGGAGTTCACGTTTAATGGGGACAGGGTTTCAGTTTTGCAAGTTGAAAAAGTTCTGGAGAGGGAAGGTGGTGATAATTCCGCAGCAACGTGACCATACTTAACCCTACACGCTGTGCACTTAAAATCGTTCGGATGGTACATTTTGTGTCGCGTATAATTTACCACAATTAAAAATTCCCTGCATTTTTGTTGGTTTATGTTATTGCCAACTTTTAAAAATTATAACTTCTAGCTACAGCTCATGGATTTGGGGTATTTATTTTGATCATTCAGTTAAAAGGGTTTTCGGATTTCTCTTGCGACTTCTTGTCCTATAGGTTATTCAGCTTGTGTTGCTAATTTCCCCAAACTTGGGAATTTTTCAGCTACCCTTGTGTTGACTTTTAGTTTTACTCTACTGCAATCAGGGACCCCTTTGTTTGACTTGAGTCCTTAGAAGCTCACCTGACAACCAAAACAGTTCCAATGCTTGGCACGCCATTGTATAAATGTTAATTAGGTCTAATCGGTTGATCTTGTTGTTGGAGTCCTGTATTTTTTGTGCTCCATCAATTACTTAGAGAGGATTGGTGACATCAATAAATGTGATCGTAGATTGTAAAAGTTCTTCTTTCGGTTAAACTAATTTTTACTTCGTATTTGAAAGATCTTAATGTGTATAAATGTGTTTAGAATTTTGCTGGCTTTTTACTGAATTCACATTTCCTACGTTTTGTTTCGCAATTGTTTATGGCAGTTGCCATATCAATTACATTGTCATGGGTGGCATTTCTTTTCCGTACCCATCAAAGATCGTTAGCATCAGACGGTGTTTGTTGCATCTAATAAAAACTTTCTTTCCCTTTGGCGTTTACTGTTTTAGTTCCAGGCTATTTATGCAGTGGTTGACTTCCGGACTTTTTTTGTTTTGTTTTTCGTTTTCAGAGTGTTTTTAACATGTGGCCAAATAGGTTTGCACGTTGTGGTTGACTGGAGTCCCATGCCCAACAGGTAAGGGCTCCGTGTCGATCCTGATTTGGTATTTTCATATCTTCATCTTCCACGTTCACTCCAGGCCCTGAGCTCCGTCACCTGGACACCTGGGGACTGCAGGTAGGGACGGCCTGTAATGCCACAGCCCGTGCTCTAGTGTTTCCATATTGCCAACCTCAAGCGACTTCCCGTATTCTGAGTTCTGACCTGGTGTGATGTGCGAATTGCATGTAGTACATTAGGAAAAGTCAAGCCTCTAACAAGCCAGTCGACCTGTGCCTCAGACTTCGGGAGGCGTTCACGATGGCTCTAGTCCCGGGCTGGCTCTGCGGGCTCCAGTCAGGGCAGCCTGGCTCGGAGTGGCCCCGGAGCGCTGGAAATGCAGCGAATGCACAGTGCCTCACGAATCAGCTTCTCCCAGAGCTTCTAGGTCGTAAATTAATGCCCTTCCCTAAGGCCCTTAAGTTTTGCAGACCTCGAGGTGACCACGTCTGCTGAAGAATAAGCGAACCTAAACACTTCCTTACTGCTGACATCATTTCTGTTTTTTTTTTTTTAAATGTATTTTCTGACTCTATCATCACATGTAAAACTATGAAGTTTTACGGTCGTCAGGCCTGGGTACAACACTCAGGTGCTGTCTAAGTGCCCCAGATACAGCAGGGCTGTTGCTTCCCTTAAGGGCATAAAATCTGTGTCAGTAAAAGCTAAGATCGTGTGTAAAAACCATTTGAGGTTAGATCTCTCACTTCTGAGAAGTAAAAAGGCGGTACCTTCGATTACTGCCTTTTTAGCAGATCCGTATTTTTATGTTATTTCTTCAGAAGAACATCTCTCATGACCTAAAACATGGTATAAAAATACTTAACCTATGCAGCAGCGTGCAGCACATCAGGATGTAATTTCTGCTCGTGGAAATCGCTGGACCCAGCATCGCCAAAGGCATGCGGTTTCGTTTCCGCCAACGTGAGCTGAAAGAGCTATCGTATTTTTCGTCCAGAGTAGTTAAAGGGTCAGAATAGAAAATATTTAAAGACTAGATAACAATGCTCCATTATATAAAGAACCAGAGAAGTTTGATCAGATGAGAGAATTTTCTCAACTTACATTTGGTTTTGTTATGAATTCTGCATATTAAGATAAATTTCGTTTTAGAGTTCAACATACCATGTAAACTTTCCTCTTTGGTAACTTTTTTTTTTTTTTGAACACAGAGTGAATCCTACCACATTTAAAGATGCAGACAATTAATGACATAGATCTAAAAGAGCGAGTAAATCGGAACATTTTAAAACACAGGCACAGTTAATATTTCTTGAAAAGTCTGGTCGGGAAAATGTCAGAAATTTAGCAGAATGTCAGCATTCTCTCGATATTTTAAAGCAAGAATGCTGAGGCGACAACATTCTTTTTCCCTTATGGTTTTTGCCTTCAAAGCATAGAGTGATTCTGAATATCCTGGTCTGTATTGGAAGACCGGTTTCGGTTTTTAACGAATGTAGCGTCTGTGAAGGACGTCAGCTTGACATTTTGGGGAACCTTCAGTGCTGGAAAGGAGGAAGCCTGCAGAGGAGGAATTCATGGGCCTCTGGCTCATGCGAAGCTCCGTGATGTGCTGATGGAAGGAGTTATTGGGGGGGCAGCTTATCCTGTACTGACAAGTCGAGGGGCGCTTTGGGAGCTGGGCCCGGGAGGGTTAGTGCGATGAACGGGGCGACCCAGTGAGGTCGGTGTAGGGAGAATGCAGCAGGGACATGGAAGTGTGTGGCTTCAGGAGAGAGAGACCACGTGGTTCTATGGGCGTCACCGGACACGAGGCCAGATGAGTCGGTAGGGGCCAGACTGTGACAGGCTGTCACTTCCAGGCTACGTTTGGAGGGCTTTGTTTGGGGTAGGGACTTGGAAACCTTTAAGTCTGTAAATAGAGAATGGACATACTCTCATACTTGAAGAGCTCGTTGTGAGCAGCGGAGGGGGTGAGTAAGGGTTAGGAGGCCGGAAGGGCCAATGAGGACATTGCTATTGGGGTGTACGCACGAGAAGGTCATGCTTTCATACTGTGTCATCTTTTCCAGATTTTTATAATGGCTCCTATTGCTTTTTTGATCACGATCGTTTTTCAGTGGAGTGCCTGTGTTCCAGCATTTACGGGGAGCAGGTGTGCAGCCGGCTGGGCATTTCCTCCGCTCTGAGTCGGGCAGACCAGGTCCTCATGCCGGACTCTGGGGGTACCAGCTCCTCAGTCCCCGCCCCCGTGAACCTCGCTTTCTCCTTCTCTAGAATGAGGATAATCCCAGAACCTGCAGCCCTCGATCGTTGAGAGGACTGAGCTGAAGCTCCTAGAATAGCACTTGGTGTTCAGAATGCAGTTGGCCAACGAGAGCACCTCCCGCAGCCCCCAAGGCGTCCGGGGCCAGGTGTGCTCCTGCCTCCTCCCCTGAGCCTGTCTGTGACCTTCCTTCCTGCTACGCGTCACCACGGCGGCCTCCGTGCGGCTCCTCAGCCCTGCTGACCTCCTCCTGCCTTGTGGCCCTCTGCACCCACCATGCCTTCTGGAACATGCCTTCTCCAGTACCCTCCGAGACGGGCGCTGGCTCCTCCTTTAGATTTCAAGGTCCATGTCACTGCCCCAGAAAGAGGCAACCGGACCCCCGTTCTCTACAATCCCCCCTTCCCCACCAGATTCTTTCTAACACACTCTCCTGTTTGTTTCCTTCTCGGGCTTTATCGGGGTCTGTAACTTCCTTATTTTGCTTTTATGAATTTATCGTCTCCCCCTCCTCCGCGCCCGCCCTGCAATGTATAGTCTATGATGACAGAGGGATTTATAACATCAGTATCCACCAAACAAACAATAACAGCAGTGGAAGTAACAGACTCGTCATTATGGAAAACCGATCAAAGCCCCGAGTGTTTCGGAGCAGGGTAGGCAAAGTGAGGGCTGGATGGTGAGTATTTCAAGCTCCGTGGGCCCAGCTGTCTCCGTGACCACCACTCGGCTGTGCAGAGGCGATGCAGAGGCAGCCGCGGACACACTGCGAGGGGGGCGGCCCGGCTGCCGCCCGGCCCAGCTCTTTGTAGAATGACAGACGGCAAGTCTGTGGCCTGTAGTTTGCTGACCCGCCAAGAGCTGTTTGAGAGAATCACCAGTCTTTGAGATGATCAGAGCCATTCCTTTATTTCTTTATTCAACGTATTGTTCACTCAGCCATTCAAAAGATTTTCCTGAGGACCCACTATGGGCCAGATGCTGGTCTGTGTGTTCGGGATGCACCCATCAAAGATAGGGGCCACGACTTTATGGGGAGATGGAGAGAGAAATCAGTAATTATGTCAGGAGGAGAGAAGCATGTGATAGATGTGTGAGGAAGAAACCCAACTCAGCCCGGGCAGACAGGGGCTCTGGAAGGACTTTCTAAAGGATGCGAGTTGAGCTGAATTTTGAAGGATTAGCAGTTTGCCAAGTGGAGAGTTTGCCAGGTGGCGAGTTTGCCAGGTGGCGAGTTCACCAGGTGGCGAGTTCACCAGGTGGGGAGTTCACCAAGTGGGGAGTTCACCAGGTGGGGAGTTCGCCAGGTGGTCATCAGTTCAGGTGATTTGGATCCCTTACAGGGACTCAGCAGGGAGCATTGGGGGGGGGCTTGTTTTGTAGGATTGGGGGTAGTGATGGACAGTTACGTGGCACATGCAAAGTTTGAGATTCCTAAGGGACATTGGGTAGATGTTCCAAAGGGCAGAAATTGGGCTGGAGAAAAGTCTGAGCCAAAGATAAAGGGCCATTCCAGGGAACAGATGGGCAGATCGGGGAGGGGGGGGGGCTGGAGGAAGGAAAGGGTCAGAAAGGGGACTTTATACCCAGCTTTAGGGAGCAGCTGAAGACGGGGCCTGCAAGAGATAGGCACGAGGCGGGGGGACAGGAAGCTGTGGGGCTTGGGGTGTAAGGAAGGGGGAAATGGTTGAAAGGGTCTCACGGAAGAACGGACGAGGGAGAAAGCAAAGAGGCTGCTGGAATCGGAAATTAGGAAACAGTTGGTGACCTAGTTTTGAGTGAGCCATTTCAGAAAAACGTGGGGGCGGAAGTCACATCCCGGAGGCTGAGAAGTGAATGGAAGGTGTGGCCGCGGAGTGATGAGAACAGACCGACCAGCTTCTAAGAATGACGGGGAGAAAGAGCCGCGGCCGCCCCCAGGGGAGGCGGGGCTGGGCTTCGTTTTGTGTCCAGAGTGTGGTGGGAGGGAGAGGAGCTGGTGTGCAACGTGAGGGGTGGGGAGGGGAGACCCCGGGAGGGCGAGGCTTGGACCGGAAGTCAGGGCGACTCTCCCGAGGCCAGGGGTGGGACAGGAAGTGGGGACCGATTCTCCCGAGGCCAGGGGCAGGACGGGCGAAGTGTGGGGCTCGGCGTCAGGAATGAGGACGGTTTATTGACACCACCTCAGGGCCACTGCACTGTGTCACCGTCTTCCTTAACTTCGGGAGGACGATGGCATCTGCCAAGGAGGATTTAAATTGGACGGGCAGACGTCCCCGTGAGACAAGCAGGTGGATTACCGAGATGGTCAAAGAGCTCGTACCCCGTTCCTGTGGTGGCTTCACGATGCTGAGGGCCTTGGGACCTGCCCCGCAGAGGGGCGTGTGACTCGTTCTCCATGCCGTCGAGAGGGACAATGACAGGGCATGTGCTTTCGCTGTGCACCCGGCACACAGCGCTGTGCTGTGTGCGGCTTGCTGTCGCCGTGACCGAGCATGCCCAAATGTCCCTGGAGAAAGTTATTAGAAGCGCAGGTGACCGGGGCCCAGATCTGGAGAGTCAGCTGCAGTGGCTCCGGGGCGGGGCCCGGGCAGAGCAAAGACCATTTACATGTCAGTGAATATTTATCGAGCACCTACTATGGGTCGAGTCGTTTCAGGCGCCGAGGCTACGGCCAGGAACAGGATGGAGGAGACCCCCCAGGGAGTCACGGCCCACGATGCGCGTGATCGCCGTGCGGGCGAAGCCTTCCGCGCTCAGCAGGACATGGCGGGGGGGGGACTCCGACACCGCGTTGGGGACCAGGAAAGCTTCTCGGGCGTCGTGTGGTGTGAGGGCAAAGGATTCGAGGTGGCGGGGTGGGGCGCGGGGTGAGGGAT
This sequence comes from Rousettus aegyptiacus, assembly GCF_014176215.1. Classification (NCBI taxonomy): domain Eukaryota; kingdom Metazoa; phylum Chordata; class Mammalia; order Chiroptera; family Pteropodidae; genus Rousettus; species Rousettus aegyptiacus. The sequence continues at coordinate 2,755,187 of NW_023416286.1, forward strand.
GAGGACACGGCGGGAGTGGGAGGGAGGGTGTTCCAGGCAGACGTGATGGGACCGGCCAAGGTCCGCGTGGCCGGAATGCAGCGTGTCGGGACAGGGCGAGAAGAGGGGCGGAGCATCGTGGCGAGGCGGCGGGCCGCGCTGAAGAATTCGCCTTTTATCCTAAGAGCAAGATGGAGCCGCTCAAGGGTGTCGAGCGAGGGGCCGATGCGACCGTGCTTCGGTCTTAAAAATATCAGTCTGGAGAAGGGCCTGAGGGACAGGAATGGGGTGCCGTGGGGTACGGGCCTGGAGCCAGACCCTGCAGGAGGCTGTTGCAGTATGTCGCCCCCTCCCCACAGCCAAATGGGTGTGGGGGGCTGAGCGGGGGAGGGGGAGAAGTAGGTGGGCTTCAGAAACTGGAGTCGACTGACTCTCTCGCCCTGTGAGTCAAGGTCACGTCGGAGTAGATTAGAAGGGAAGCTGATGAGGGCGTGAAAAGCCGGGAGTAATGTCAGCCCAGGCCCAACTCTGTGACGAAAATCCGCTCCTAATTCTAATAGGACTCCGCTGAAGGCTGTGGCCCTTGTGATCAGCTGATGCTTCTGTGTGCCTTTTAAAATGATAATAAACACGAGGATGAATGACCTGGATTTTTTTTCTGTCCTGTTCTCCGTGACTTTGGTTGGTGTGGAATTTCCAGACGTCCGTCTGGTCTATCGCTGCGCCTGAGCACACGGCACGGAGCCGTCTTCCTGGGCTTGCTCGGTGCAGAAAGGGGCTGTGCCCCTGTCCGCGCACGCTCTGTCCCTTCCTTAATCCCCCGGCACGTACGACCACGATCTCAACGTGCAGGTTCCGAGGGCGGAGAACCCTGAGCGGTGTGGGCGGCTGGGGTCTCAGACAGGGTGAGCGAAGGGGCCGTGCAGTGAGTACCTCCCGTGCGCCCCGTGTCCCCCCGCTGCCTCGAGGGTATTCCATCCCGCGCTTCTGTGGGTCGTCTCGGCGCCAGGTTGTTCTTCGGGAACTCCCCGCGTCTTTCTCCTGGGATGCAGCCTTGTGATCCACCCCGTCGGTCTCCTTGTTGGCTTTGCTGGAGCACGTCCTCAGCAGTTTCCCAAGAGGGTTCAAGGAAAGCAACCCAGCAGAGTTTTCGCGTTTCGGAAACCGTCTTTTGTCAGCATTCACTAAATTAAATCTGCTTTAGTAGGCTGAAAATGATTTTCTTTCAAAACATAAAAACTTCCAGTGTTGCTCAAAAGACACTCGTGCTAGTCTGAGAAATACCCTTCTGTAGGAGACCTGATTTTTTTTTCTTCCTGAAAGCTTTAGGATCTTCTCCTGTCCTGGTGTTTTATAAATTACCAGGTGCGTGCACAGGTGCATCGGGGAGAGAGAGGGAGAGAAAGAGCGAGCGAGAGAGAGAGAGAGAGAGGCGATCTCTCTTTCTTCATTTTAGACGATCTTCCTGGACTTATTTTCTAGCTCCTCTGTGAACTGTTGCTCGGCTATTTTTAATTTCGAGAACTCTTCTATGGTTTCCGATCGCCTCTTTCATCGCATATCGCTCTGTATTTTATTGTCTTAGTATCTTCCCAAATGTCTCTGAGAATACAAATTCGATTTTTTTTTTGAAAAATACATTTTGTTGCTTGAATTCTCTGTACATCCCAAGAGGCAGCTTTTTTTTTTTTTTTTTAAATATGTGTCTTTTGTTTCATGCTGGAAGATTTTCCTCAAATCCTCTGAGATCATTCGCTCTTATCATGGAGTTGGATGACCTTGGGGTTCGTTTGCTCCCAGTCCCTCTCCCCCTGGGGCTGGGCGGGAGGTAGATAACTGGACAGCGCGTACCTGGACGAGGAGGCTGGCGGGGTGCGGCGACAATCTCGCTCCCATTTCTCAGCCCATTTTCCCCGCTCCGTCGCTGGGGTCAGCGCCTCTGCGCCCTTGGGTGCCCACGCTGGGAGGTTGACGTTGCACCCTCTCCCGCACTGTCGCTCCCTGTGGGCTCTTCTTTTCCTCTCTGCCCGTCAGCTGGGCCGCCACCCGTGCTCCGTGCCCCGGAAGCTGCTGAACTCGCTGGCTCAGTGGGGACCCGATTCTCCTCTGTTGTTCTGTGTGCAGATATGTAAAGCCCTGACCAGAAGGAGCCCGATAACTGCTAGCTGGCGTTCTTAACTGTGTCTCTTAACATTGAATTTCTCTCCGTTTACATCATCTTTGCTTAGAGAGGGTAAAAATACCTGTGTTTTGTCTCCCACCTCGAGCCACAGTCTCCTTTCCGCTAAAATCTAGTGTTGATAACAGCACCTCTTGGGGTGCTGCTCGGTACTGTAAGGTGCATCTGTCCCGCGAAAGCGCGGGGAAGGTGTGTCATGCCATTATGTTGAATCTCCTGAGTTTTTTTCCTTAGCAAACAGGACAAGTGATTTGCGTCTTCCATTTTGAAATGCTAAAGCCATTTACCAGAAAACAGATGATTCAACTGCATTTGCTCGTAAAAATATTGTTCCTCTGTTTGAGCTTTGAGCCTGATCGTGTTCCTGAAAAATCGCTAATATAAATAGGATCCGGGGGCTTTATCAACCCACGTTTGTAAGAGCAATTTAGCATTATCGGCGGATTTATGATGAGTTTAAAATAATTGACCAACTTTTCTAATTCTGTAAGTGCTAGTACAATGTCACCTGCGTTTGACACACCTTTTCAGAACAATGTCACCTGCGTTTGACACACCTTTTCAGACAGCTTCTGCCTGTGAGTGGATCTGCGCAGTGACGAGGCGTGACGTGGATATCGACATCATCGCGCCTTCTTCCCGTAGTGCTCTTTGTGGGGCCCTTCCCGACCCCGCCCCTCTCCTGCCCCCCCCACACGGGCTTTGAGTCATTCACACCCCACCCAGACATGCGTGGGAAGGCCAGCTCACTCACGTGGTCGTTTAATTCTGATGCGGTGGAAAAACAAGTCACTGGATACTTGCGAATCACACGCAGTCGCTTCAGGCGATAAAACAGGCTCTGAACAGAAATCCAAACGCGGACTCTTTTCCAACGTAGCCATACCACTTTGGAGCCCCACCAGGGGTGCCCGAGGGCTCTCTTCCTCTGCGACCTCTCCCACGGGTGTTGTTATCTGCCTTTTCATTCTGACTCTCCCCTTGGTGTGAAGTGGTATCTCGTTGTGGTTTCAATTTGCATTTCCCCAGCGGCTAATGATGTTGAGCAGGTGCTTGTGTGCTTATTGGAAGAGTCACCTGCTTCTTGGACATTTCCATGTCTTCTTTGGAGAAATGTCTCTTCCGGTCCCTTGCCCGTGTTTAAACTGAGTTGTCTCTTTATTGCTGAGTATCGGGAGTTCTTTGTATATTTTCAATGTAAGTCCCTTATCACATATTTGATTTACAATTTTTTTTTTTTTTACTATTCTGCGGGTGTCTTTTCACTTTCTTAACTGAATCCTTTGAGATTAAAAAAAAAGTGTTTAATTCTGATAATGTCTGATTTATTGCCTTCTTTCTTCTGTTGCCTTTGCCTTTGCTACTATATCTCAGAGGCTTACCCTAACTCGAGTTCGTGAACATTTAGGACTCTCCTTAAGCGTTTTGGAGTTTTATTGCTCCGATGTAGATCTGTCGCCCATTTCACGTTGGGCACTGCACGCGGTGTGGGGTAGGGGTCAGCTACCTTCCTTCGCACGCGCCTGGTCGGTTTTGCCAGCACCGAAGCTGCTTTTTAAAAGGTTAGTGACCTGGCATTGCTGAGATACTGTTACTCTCGCAGGCCACTCTCGTGGTCGTGGCTTGTCACCCCGAGGGGCTTTTCCCCCCTACATCCAGATGCCCAGCTATTCTATAAGTGCTGAAGTCTCTGGTTAAGCCCGGGAGCCACCACTCTTGGGTGAGCAGCCATCCTGGGGAGTCTGTTTGGGGGCCGAGGGGTTTCCCGGAATGTGGGACTTTTAGGGCTTGAATAGGACAGTCCCTGTGTAAAGCCGAGACATCACCATTCTGGTGGACATTGGAATGAGCCCTGTCCTCTAATCTGGAGGGTCGGATGTTAGCTGAGCTGCAATCATCCCCGAGCCAGAGGCTGGAGGGTGCATTTCCAAGGCGACTCGTTCACACGGCTGACAGGTATGTGCTGGCCATGGGCGGGAGGCCTCAGCCCCCTGCCCTGGGGCTCTGTCTGCCCCGAGCTGCTCGAGAGTTATAGCATGGTGCTTGGCTTCCCCGAGGTGAGTGGCTGGAGAGACAAGAGGGGCGGGGGAGCTCCAGTGTCTTTACAGTCAACCCAAGAAGGTTCAACCCAGGAAGGCGCTCCGTAGTCTCCTAGTCACACGGTCAGCCCTGACTCAGCGGGGAGGGCCCCGCACAGGGCGTGAGAGCTGGGAGGAGAGGCGACCCCAGGGGACAGCGCCTCCGAGTCTGGCCACCACAGTCTGCCCTCCGGCTTCTGATGGTCGGCCCCTCCCACATGCAACAAACACTCACCCCATTGGTGGCCCCCCAAAATCAGCTCAACACCCAGAATGTCATCTATTCGGTCAGGTCCGGAGTGAACGAAACGACTTGGGTGTAGTTGAGTGTGGCCCCTTGAGGACAGTTCTTCTTGAACCGAAAGCCCGTGATCCAAAGAGATAAATTTCCCCTCCACCCGCCTAGTGGGGAGTGTCGGGACAGGCAGGGGATGAGCTCAGCGGGCTCTGCCGGTTAAAGCGGGGGCATCACGTGAGACACGCAGTGGCCGGACTCACCGGCTCGCAGCGATGCTGCCACGTGGCAGGATGCGTGTTGGGGTCCCTTGATTAGGACACAGTTGTGCCGCTGTCTGGGAGCGGTATTTCGTGGCTCTTGGCTCCATCCTCTGGGCTCTGGGTTCTGCTCTTAGTCTCTTTCAAGAAAAGCTTTGCATGCCAGGATCTTCCCAGCCTGCTGCTTGCATGCAGAGGTCTGGACGTCGCAGGACCTCCTTTCATTCAGCATTGTCCCCTGACTATTTTGATCTGAGCTGGCAGGATTTCTGTTAATATCGTTCTCTCAAAATTCTGGTGAGTCTCTTAAGAATATGGCTGGATTCACTCCATTAGACAAAAAGCCATCCTCGAAATTCACTTGAACATAAGCCTTTCTGTAGCTTGCTTGCTTGGGCTCCCTCCGAGGCCCCCGAGGGTCCGTGACTCCAAGCTTCTTTGAGGCCTCACTGTTCGATCGCCGTTTAAGGCACCGCCTTCGGTCTTTCTGCGGTCCTGCCCAAGCGTCTGACGGTCCTGTCTTCGGCGTCGTCGTTAGACCGCGCCTTCCCGCCGGGACCTAGATGCGGTCTCTGCCCGGAAGCCAGTCCTTGATCTTGGTGTCGTTTATCCCCTGATGGTCGGCCCGTCCCGCATTCTCCACAGGTCGTAGCTCCTGTACGTCTCGTGTCCCGCTGATCCCTCTACTCCTCCGTTTTATGTGTCGCGAGGAGAGTAAGCAGCAGCTGGGTGGCACCTTCCACATTCTGCCTGGAACTCTCAGTAGTTAACATCACAAGTCCCTTAGGCACGATTTCGTCACTGCATGTCATTGGGGCGTGTGAGCTGCTAAACTCTCTGCAGCCGACTGGCCCTCATCCTCCCCCCTCGGTGCTCCCCCTCTCCGCTGAGTCCTCAGCAGCAGCAGCTCCAGGGGCCGCGGGCTTAGGCTAAGTGTTCCTTTACTGCTCTTCAGGCGTCTGCCAGTGTTCCCGTCGAGTTCCTTGGAGCTCCTCCCCGCTGCCCGGTTCCAGAATCCCTCCTGCATAATCATGTTTGCCGTGGTAGCATCGCCCCCGCAGGTGCGAATATCTGTATTAGTTACACGTCGCTGAAGAACAGATCACCCCAAAGCTAACTGGCTTAAAACTACAATAGTAATTTATCGTCTGATGGTCTCTGTGGGTAAGAAATTCGGGAGCCGCTTGGCCGGGTGCTCCTGGGCAGGAGCCTCTCGTGGGGTTGCGGTCGGATTTGGTTAAGTCCGCAGTCACCCGAAGGCTGGGGCCGGAGCACCCCATTCCGTGGTGAACGCATCATGCGCGTGGCTGATGGGTTGGTGCTGGCCGTCGGCAGGAAGCCTCAGTTTCCCTCCTCTGTACGAGGTTGCTTCGGTACCCCAGTGGCATGGCTGGCCATGTCCCAAGTGAGCAATCTAAGAGCCCAAGGAAGAGTCTGTCATCTATCTCTTTAGACCTAGATTCAGAAGCCACGGTCTGTCCCTTCCACCGTACTTTCTGGGTCACGCCGGTCAGCTCTGAGTCGTGGTGAGGATCTCTGGAGAGCCATCCGGAAGCTGGCTCGGTGCCTTGACCTATGTTGTTCTTTTCCGTGTGGTGGGGACATGGTTTCTGCCTGTGCCACAAGCGTGGCATTAAAGACAGCGACGGTGGCAATGCCGTTTAGTGGGTGTTCACTACGTGCCAGGCAACGTGACAAGCCCCTCAGATGCAGTTTCTCTCCCGCCACTATGGCGGGTAGATGGCGTGCGAGGAGACTGGGGCTCAGAGAGTTTGAGTCTGGCCTGAGAACACGCATCTGACGAGAACTGCACCAAACCCAGCTGTTCACGCAGCCCTGAAAGGCGCCCTCCCTCGCTTCGTACCACTGCGTCCTTGTTTCCTCCTGTGGGAGCCTCGCCGCCTTAAGACTACAGAGCCCTGTTTACTGGCTCCCAGCACAGTAAGACAGCTGCGGTTCATGCGGAGTCCCGAGCCGGGGGGTAGAAAAATGGCTGCCCGGCCATTCGAACAAAGCACATTACCTCTCTACACAATGCCTGTGGCAGAAGAAACCGCTTACACACAGCTCAGAAGACTGTAGTAAAACCTTTTTAAAAAACGTTATCCAGATCATGGGTTGCCATGTACACAGAAATACACCAGAAAAAAAAAAAAAAACATTTCAAATGTAAAATTGTTAGGAAAAAAAATGGGCTTGAATAAAAACTCCGAACTAGTCGACCTGACGATTTTGTGTTCGTTTAGCTCCCTTCTTCCCGTGACACTGGGTCTCGCCCGTGTTCCAGCCCCTGATCCCTCCCTGGTCTCCGTGGCTGTGGGCACCTCCACTTTAGCAAGCCAGAATCCCCACTCGGGGACCACCTCCTCCTGTTTCTGAGTTTCCCGCAGCACCTCGCGAGGGGCCATGCCAGGGCCAGGTGTCCGTGACGCACACCGAATGCGATTACTGCACGACTCACTCTCCTAAAGTCTTATTCTCCCACGTGTGCTGTCAAGAACGTCGGACAATAGCAGGTGAATCTTTTATCAATATGACATCAAACCTCGAAAGCGCTAGAATCTGATTCTAGTCGATCGAGGTATTTCTAGCATTACAGAGTTATTTTAAAGGACGGTCAACACAAAAAGGAAAAACAGGAACAAATACAATTTTCAAGTTTCGTCAAAGTGTGAAGATCTGCAGCTTCAAAGGATTTACCTTTTGAAAGGAAAATAGTATTACTTTGAAAGTGCAACATCTTTTAAACATTCGAGAGCTGTAAAATCTCTTTTGTCGTTCAAACAGGAATTTTTATCTTTTCTTTTTTTTTTTTTTGGCAGAATCTTGCCGGAATATAAAGCCTTGATAAAAATAAAACGCGTCCACTTCAGTTTCTTTGCGTGGGATTTGAATATTTGATCTGAGAGGGATTTTTTTTACTTTTATTAATGTTTGAAGTTATTTTTAGTTAATTTCCCCATTGCGGTTATCTGTGTTTGGAAGGGTCTTTGCTCTACCACACAGAACATTTCTTTCTCCTGCTTGTCGGAAGGGCTTTTAGTGGAGGACACACAATGACAGGCCAGTTTTCTGTGTGACACGGGCCCTTCGAAAGTGAACATACTGGTAGAGACCAGGAAAGAGAGTCATTGTTCCAGCTTAAGGTAAGATATTATTAAACTGCAGACAACAATTGTTTATTCTTGTTTTAAACCTTTGTTTTACCACAACTGCTTTACTGAGAGATCATTCATATACCATGTACCATTCACCCTTTTAAACGATACAGCTTAATGATTTTAGTGTATTCACAGAATCGTGCGACTGTCTCCACAATCCACTTTAGAATGCACTCCCCACCCCCGGCCCCCCCAGACTGCAGGGCCTGGTGACCATCGCCCGACAGTCTGTCTCCACGTCTGCCTGTTCTGGGCACTTCGTGTAACGAGATCACGCAACACGTGGCTTTCTGCGTCCGCCTCTGTCACGCGCCGTAATGTTTTCAAGGTTGATCCACATCGTAGTATCCATCCATGCGTCATCCGTTTTTGTGGCTAGAAAATGCTCCAAGCTGTTGGCATTCCGCAGTTTGTTTATTCGTTCATTGGTGGGTGTATATTTGCATTGTCTCCATGTTTTTTCTGTTGTGGCATTTGCCACTGGAAGAAGAGAAACGTTTTCATTTCATACCTAGAAGAGAACTGTTTTCGTAATGTGGTGCCTCCATACTTGCCCTTCTGAGGAGCCGCCATACTGTTTTCTAACGCGATCGCACCTTTTTATAGTCCTACCAGCAAAGTACGAGGCCCCCAGTCTCTCCACTTCCTCACTCACGCTTGCTCACGTCTGTCCTTCCGCTTGGAGCTACTCTCGCGGGTGTGACGTGGTATCTCGTGATTTTGATTTGCTCTTTCCTGGCGGCTAAAGATGCCATGCATTTTGTCCTGTGCTAATTGGCAAGCAGTATGTTTTCTTTGGAGGATGGCCGTTCGAGTCCTTTGCCCATTTTAAAATTTGGTTACTTTTTCTTTTCATTGCTGAATTATACAGTTATTTATACATTTTGAGTACTAAAAAAAAGTCATGAGATAAATACTTTGCAAATATTTTTCCCTATTCTTAGGTTGTATCTTTGGGTTGTATACTTTCTTGACAGTATCCTTTGATGCATACAAGCGTTCAGTTTTGATGGAATTCAGTTTCTTCCTTTTTTTCTTTCGTTGCTTATTCTTTTGGGTCATCTATAAGAAATTCTTGCCTAACCTGAGGTCATGAAGATTTACAGTGATTTTTTTTTTAGGGTTTTATAGTTTTAACACCCGCACTGAGGTCTTTAATGCACGCTGAGTTTTAAATCTGGTGTGAGATAGTAGCCTAATGTCCTTACGTGCGTGTGTGTGTGTGTGTGTGTGTGCACGTGCGTGTGTGTGTGTGTATCCAGCAGTCCAGCATCATTTGTTGACAAGGCTATTCCTTTCCTACTAAATGGCCTTGGCAGCTTTGTTGAAATCCAATCAACCGTAAACGTTGGGTTTATTTCTGGAATCTCAATTCTATTACGTTGAGCCGCATCTCTGCCTTTATGCTGGTAGCACACTGTCTTGATCACTAAGTGGCTTCATACTGTTTCAAAGTTGGGAAGTGTGAGGCCTCTAACTTGGTTCTTGTTTTTCAGGATTAGTTTGACGGTTCCTTGTTTTTCCTATGAGTTGAAGATCAACTTGTCGATATCTGCTAAGAAGCTAGCTAGGATTTCGAAAGGGACCGCTTTGCCTCTGTGGGTCACTTTGGGGGGTAGCGCCTTGTAATATTAAGTATTCTGATTCATGGACACAGAATTTCTTTGCATTTGTTTCTATATTCCCTAATTTTTATCAATAACATTTTGTAGTTTTCAGAGAATAAGTTTTACACTTTTTTTGTTTAATTTATTCCATGATAAATTTATACCTTGAAGGTATAGATGGACCCATCCCCAAATTTGTTCAGATTCTCATTTAGTATTAGGAAACTATTCCGGTAATTTGAATGTATAGTGAAGCAAATATTATAGAAGTGAAATATTATAGAGCCTTTTATGAAGTAGCCTTGTGATCTAGAAGCTGTGTCTCTCATACTTTCAGACACCTTGGTATAAGTAAAATTAATGAAATCAAAAACCCAAACCCTTCTACTTTGGTTCTCATGTAATCGGAACCTCGCTGGTGACGGCATAGCTCCCTTAGGTAACGACATGGGGACCCACCCTGGCCTCGCCTTCCTCCTGGAGAGTGGTGGTGTCACAGAGAGAGAGAGAGAGAGAGAAAGAGAGAGAGAGAGAGAGTGCGCGCGCGTGTGTGAAAAGCCTCGTGACTGACGCAGCCGAGGTCTCTGGGGAAGCGCAGGGCTGGCCTCCCGAGCAGGTGCCAGTGGCTTGAGCAAGGACAGCAGGTGGACGTGGAGCTCTGACGGGTCAGGGCGCGGGGCAGGGCGGGTGTCCAGACTCAGGGTGGCATGGTCTGACGTTCCGGTAGATGTCAAAGGTGGGGAGCACCCGGCCTTCTCACGAGCTTTCCAGGTGTGGGGAGACGGGCAGCCCCGACGTTAGTCTGATGGCCAGAGTGCGCTGTGTTTTGTTTTCTTGCATTTGAACTTGGTTGGTGAGCCAGCCTGGTGCTCTGAGGCCGGCGAGGAAGGTTCCGCGCCCAGCGCTCTGAGCTCTGAGAAGCACAGCGACCACCTTGTCCGGTGCCAGCAGCCTGTGGAAGTCCCGGAGCAGACTACATGAAGCCGCGCATTGTGGCTGTCGCCGTTGTGGACACGTGTGTGACCTCGAGTTGTATTTTGGGTATCTGTGACAGAAAAGATTCTCAGAGTTTGGGGTGTTTGTTTGTTTGTTTGTATAACCTTGAGCGGGGAACAGGTCAGACAGCCAGGGCAATGGCAATGGCCCCGGAGAGTAAAAATGTGCAGATGGGACCAACCGTCGACAGGAACGCCTAGTGTGTTAGTCGACTTTCTGAAGCCTGTCCCATCGTGTTGCCCAGGGGCGCCATCTTTATCAGGGACATCTTGGCTAGAAGGGACAAGCAGCAGCTCTCCAACAAGCTCTGTCCTGTTTGGTGGTGATGGGCCTGTCTGTAATGTGAGCAGAGTCTCATCGCCGCCCTTCAGGTGACCCCAAGGGCCCCCCGCCCCCCCAACCCCGGGTGGCCAAGAGGTCTGGGAGAGGAGCGATCTCAAGCATGATGACAGCGGGCAAGGGCTGAGCACAGCGGCCACCGCCTTCTGCGGGCGGGTCAGCCACGGGGCCCAGGTATGGCTCCGCCCCGGAGCAAGCAGGCCGTGCCAGCTGAGCCGGACGGCCCCAGGCTCAGGGCCGACGAGAGCCGCTCTCCAGGAGAGACCAGCGTGTGGCCAGCAGGCGTCACTCTGAGTTGTACGGTGCAGGGCTGAGGAGGGCGGCTCCTTGCCTCAGAGGCCCACGGGCAGCTCGTAGTCGTTGGACGGAGGTTTCTCAGGCCTCTGCAGTGGCGGAGTCTCCGCGGGCCCCGAGGGAAGTCCATGTTGATGGCAATTTAGACAGATCCCAGAGGTTTTCGTTGGAGGGGACCCCGGCGAAGGTGGGCCGGGTTGAAACTGGCAGGATGGAGCACCCTACACCTGAGCAAACAATTTTCAGGGCCGTGACTGAGGTGGCAGGGCCCTGTGCTCTGCGCGCGGCAATGGCCCACCCCTTGTTGGTGGGTTCGTGTTTGTCTTGAACGAGCGTGTCAAGCACATGTCCCCAGAGGAGGACGTGTGTGCCATCAAAGTAGTGTAGACCCGCGCTCCTGGAGTCAGCTGGACCCAGCTCAGATCCAGCCGGTCAAGGCCGTGAGGTGGCCCACGGAAGCCCCCACGTAAAGGTGTGTTGTGTCCCGTTGGAAGTAAAAGAAAACAGAGCCTGCCGAAATAGGAACTGGACAGAACACGTCCCCCAAATCTATCCCGGCAAACTGTTGTCCAGCTCTTCGCTGGGTGGACTCGGCCATCAGGCGCCTGGAGGCCCTAATGAGCAGCGCGGTGGCGTAAAGGCCGCATCGGCCGCCGTGAAGGTCATTCGTTTCAAGTTTAAGAGCAGGCGAAACTGGGGTCTCGTATGACGGGTTTCCATCCCCGCGGGCCCCGTCCTAATTTACACTGAGTCGTATTAACTGCTTTACCCGGAAGCATGGTCCATGCCCACCCTGTCGACCCAGTTGTGTGTGTCGCAGACTTGTTTTACTTAAATTTATTATTCCCCGAGTGTCCAAGCCCACCCTGGGATGTTTGTGGGGGAGTTTAGGCCAGACGACAGTGCCCGTGGGCTCACAGTTGCCGCACGTCGTAGGGGGCGCCTCGTTTGAACCTGAGGGGATCCCAGGCATGACCCGTTTGAGCCCCGGTGCCGACAAAGGCCGTGCAGGTTTGCCAGTCGGTGCTTTTAAGCAGATGCGGAGATTAATTCAGGAGCCACGTCTCAGAGGTACCGAGCCAGCCGGCGCCCGCCCATCCTTTGTCGTGAGGTTTTCAATAGACTCGAGTTCCGGTTTCAGCACTGGGTCTAACTGTGCCTGTGTTTCAGGCATGGCCTCCTCTGCCACCTCCAGGTCTCTCTCTCTCTCTCTCTCTCTCTCTCTCTCTCTCTCTCTCTCTCTCTCTCTCTTTTGCCACCCCCTCCCCAGCCCCCATTTTTTCCCCTTCACCGTTTGTCCTGGGGCTTCTCCCCACTCGGCACGTATATATTTATACATTTTCTCTGGAGACCTTCGAATCGGTGCCCTCTAGGGTTGGAGGCCTCTCCCGGGGACGCTGCAGGATTCGAGGGCCCCGGGCCCCAGTGGGGCTTGAGTTGAACCCTTCGCTGTGTTGTGCCTCAGAGGGTTTCCCTCTGACCCCGAGGAGCAGTGGTTTTGTCGTGACAGCAGCAGCCGCGAGAGGAAGGCCATGGTCCCGCAGACTGCTCGTCCTTCGGAGCGTGGCCTCGGCGCTCCCCATGATGCTTTTGCTGCTTTTCTCTCTTTCCCGCTAATCACCGCTTTTTCGCGAGTGACCACCCAGCGGGCCAATGTGGCACAGATGGTCTTTCCCCTGAGCTCAGCCCTAGGCACACCTGCACCTGAGACACTCAGGTAGGTCCAGGCCATAGGAAACGTGGCCCAAGAGCGCTCCGAGGAGGGCCCCGCCACAAGCCCGTATTCCTGCTCCTAAAACCAGTGAATCAGGGAAACGTCCAACGTGGACCAGTGCATCGTGACCAGGGCTCCGTCGGGCGCCCGGAAGAGCAGCTCGGGGCTCGTGTGCGGTTGGGCGGCAGGACCGTCGGTAAGCAGGGCGGGGAGGACCCCCGTGAAGGCAGTCACTGTCTCAGGATCCCGATCACAGCACCTACCGCTGTGGCCACTCGGAAGAGGTGGTGGCCCCCACCCCAAGTCCAGACTGATGGAGCCCTGCGCAAAGCAACAGGAAATGAGGGCGTTTATCACTTACACAGGGGCGTCTCTCCAGCATGTCCGAAATGGCTTGAGAGAGCAAAGGAGGGTCACTGGCTCAGCGTTTTCATTATCATGAGGGGTGCCAAGGGAAGGGGGCAGGGACTCTTGTCACTTGAAGTTTGTACCAGCGCCGGAGGAGGTAGAGCCGGGCTTTCTCTCGGCCTTCACAGATGGGGTGTGGAAGGCGCCGAGCCTTGCTCCCCGTGAGCCATCAAACACTGAAAAATGGAGTCTGACCCTCGGCAGTCCCCCAGGATTTTATTCTTTTTGATGCGATTGCATCAATTTGTTGCATTATTCATTGCAAGTGCGTCCAGATATCATTGATTTTTTTTATGTTGAACTTTGTTCTGTAACCTCACTGAACTCATTTATTAGTTCTAATATTTTTTAGCTTTCATGGATTTTCTATGTATAAGCTATGTCATCTGCAAATAGGCCAAGGTTTGCTCCTGTTTGCAATATGCATGCCTTTCATTTTCTTTTCACTCCTAGTTGTTCAGGAGTAAAATGTTGGATCGGAGTGGTGAGGGCAGGCAGCTTGTCTTGTTCTGACCTTTGGGGAAGTGGTCAGCATTTCTCCACTGAGTATGATGTTAGCTTCGGGTTTTTCCTAGATGCCCTGGTCAGGCCGACAGTATTTTCTGTTATTTCTGGTTTGTTAAGTGTTTATCAAGAAGTGCTGTTGGAATTTGTCAAATGACTCTTCTGCATCTATTGAAATACTTCTTTATCCTATGAATGCGTTTTTTCTTTATGAATACGGTATGGCACATTGACTGATGCCACGTTAAATAATCTTTCATTCCTGGAATAAATCTCACTTGGTGCGTAATCCTTTTTATATGTGGCTGGTTTCGGTTTGACAAGAATTTTGCATCTACTAAAGATACCGCTCTGTAATTTTCTTTTTTTCATTTTTGTTGGGTTGTGGTATCAAGGTAATACCGGCCTGCTTGATAGAATTCGCTAGTGACATTTGGGGCTGTGCTTTTCTTTGCAGGAATTTTTCGGATTAGTAATTCCGTCTTTTCATTATAAGAATAGTCAGATACTCTATTTCTTCTTGAGTCGATTCTCATAGTTTGTGTCTTCCCAGAAGGTGGCCCTTTCCCTAGGTCATCTCATGTGCTGAGAGATACGGGCGTTCAGGATATTTCTTTATAATTCCCTTTGCTTCTGCACGATCGGCGGCGACGTCCCCTCTCTTTAGTCCTCACTTAACAACCTGAGTCTTCTCTCTTTGTCTCTGGGTTAGTTTAGCTAAAGTTTCATCACCTTTGTTGACCCTCTAAGAACCGACTTTTGATTTCACAGACTTTCTTTCTCTCTTTTCTTTTCTTTTCTTTTCTTTTCTTTTCTTTTCTTTTCTTTTCTTTTCTTTTCTTTTCTTTGTTTCCTGTTCCGGTCCACTCATTTCAGCTCTGACCTTTCCCATTTCCCCCTTCTGCCTGGTCTGGGTTTCATTTGCTCTTCTCCAGTGTCTTCACGTAGCAGCTCGCTCATCAGCTCGACATCTGTCCTCCTCTTCCACGCGGGCGTTTACAGATACAGCTCCCCTTCCAAGTACGGATTTAGTTGCTTCCTATGAGTTTTGGTGGCTGCAGCTTCACTTTTATCCACCTTCAGTATTTTCTGATTACCCCGTGATTTCTTCTTCGACCCATTATTTATTTAGTAGTGCGTCTCTTAATTTACACATCTTCGTGACCTTCCCGAATGTCTTCCTGCTACTCACTTCTAGTTTCATTCCATTATAATCACAGAATGGACTCGTACCATCTCATTCCTTTTAAATTTATCGACGCTGTTTTATTGCCTAATGTTTAGTGTATCCTGGAGAACGTTCTGGGTGTGCGTGGGAAGCGTATGTATTCGGCCGCTGTTGGACGGAGTGTGTTGTATGTATGTGTCTGTTAGGTCTAGCTGCTTGTGGTATTCAAGTCTTCTCATCCCTTGTTGATTTTATGACTCATTGTTCTATTATCGAACGTGGGGGTGTTGAAGTCTCCAGCTATTATTTTGAATTGTTTATTTCTCCCATCGACTCTGTCATTTTTGCTTCATGTATCTTGGGGCTCCGTCGTTAAGTGTATCTGCAGCCGTAATTGCTCTGTCTGCCTGATAGATTGACATTTTTATTATGATGAAAGTATCCCTCTTTATCTCGTTCTCGTTTTAAAACGTGTTCCGTCTGATGTACGTGTAGCCGCTCCAGCTCTCTGGTGGATCTTCTTCCCCTGATGGCCCTTCCCGTCCTTCTACTTTCAAACTCATTGTGTATGTGAATCTAAAGCGTCCCTCCTGCAGACAGTATATGGTTTGATCGTGTTTTTCATCCCATGTGACAATGTCTGCCTTGCGATTGGACTGCTTAACACATCCGCGTTTAACGTTAGTGTTGATAGTGTTGGGTTTACACGTGGCCTTTTACTCTTTGTTGTCTGTCTGCCTCATGTCTTTCCTGTTTCTCTACTCCTGCTTACTGCTTTCATTCACATTGAGTGAATATTTTCTAGTGTAGCATTTTAATTCTGTTAGCGATTTCCAAGCTGTATATTTTTAGTTATTTCCTTTTTGATTGCTCTAGCGCTGACCAGATACATCTTAACTTATCAGAATTTTGATATTTATATTATTTTCAGTGAGCTATAGAGATGTTACTTTTACATAGCTTTATTTCCTTTTCTGTGCTATTATGTTTATATATTACATCTTTGTCTGCTCAAACCTAGTAATACATATTTTTAGTTATTACTTCATGTGATTTTATGTGTTTTAACGAAATAGAGAATAAAGGAGAGCAACTATGTATTTTTACAGTTTGTTTTATTAACGCCCTTATTTTCCATTTTTGGCTTTCTTCATCTTTTCCTATGTAATCGAGTTGCCGTACGGTGTCATTTTCTTACTCCCATACAGCTTTGCTCCCATACACCTCCTTTGCATTGTTATTGTTAAATATGTTACAATGGCGAATGTCATAGGCCCAATGATACAATTGTATACCTTTTGTTTTATACAAACGCATTTAAGTCAGTTATGAGAAGAGCATAAATATGCATTTATACTGTCTTTTGTGATTACGTAATTGCCTTTACCATTGCTCTTCGTGTGTTTGTGTGTGTGCGTGTGTGTGTGTGTGTATTCAAATCATCTGAGATCGCTGGCTTTCAGTCTGAAGGACTTTCTTTAATATTTCTCATAAATCGGATCTCTTTTCGTTTATCGGGGGATGTGTTTGGGGTAGATTTTTAAAAGGTGGTTTTGCTGGATGTGAGATTCTACGTTGACGGTTTTATTCTTTCGGCACTTCGAATGCGTCATCCATTACCCTTCGGCCTGCATGGTTTCTGCTAAGAAGTCCGCTGTCCATCTGTTGGCATTCACTTGTCCAGTCATTTTTCTCTTCCCTCTTTCAAGATTTTCCTTGTCTTTGGCTATCAAGATTTTTGCCATGATGTGTCTGGGTGTGGGTTTCTTTGCATGTATCTTATGTGGATCTCATCGAGCCTCTCGGGTGCATCTATTAATGTTTTTAATAAATTTCGGAAAACTTCAGCATTTGTTCTTCAAATATTTTTTTCTGCTCCTTTCTTCTCTCTTCCGGATACGCCTGTTGTTTGTCACTGCACTTAGTGGTGGCCCACCCACGTGGAGCCTTCGACGTGCCGAGACGGACAGGGTGCCCGGGGGGTGGGAGGGGGTCATGGCTCAGGTGCCAGCCACTCTCTGTCCCTATTGAGATTTAGTAGAGTTTCTTACGTGAAGGTTTCTTTATTTGCTGTATGCCCTCGGAACAGTTTCCAGAGACTGTACGGGACTGTTGTTTTTTTAAAAACTAACTTTCACCTTTTACGGTCGTTTTGCTGGAGGAAGCACCCATGGAGCCCCCCGGGCCACTGTGGTGGACGTCATCTCCCTGATGTGCGCTTCGGTTTGTTATCATGTCACTTGTGTCATTTGTTTATCAGGGGCTTACCATGCACCTTGACACATGAATCCTGTCAAAGAGTTTATTCTTGAACAGTCCAAGGACACGAAACACTTGGAAAATGCTTTCCTTTGACATGCTGGACTTGTTTGAAAAATAGCAAGAACTGCGTATTTTATATTTAAATCCCTTTTATGAGAAACTAAAATTAAATTAAGGCATATTCAGTTAGGCACCGGTGGTGTGAATATATTAAGACCGCCTCCTCCGAACCCTGAAGGTATATACAGTATTTGTGAGATTTCTTTGATAGCAGGAGAAATCATTGTATGGAACCTCGATGGGTAGTAGAGGTTACACTAAATTTAGAAAAATTATATACACAGGGAGTTGGGACAAGGCATACTCCCACAAGTATACCCCATCCCTACACACGCACACACAAACACACACACACACACACACAGTGTTTGCCTCCCTTAAAAGGAAGAACTGGACTAAGGAGATGTGAAAACCAGAGAGTAATTTAGAGATCTCCTTCCCGTGTACCTGGGGTCCTGTGTTGTCCAGCCCCCTTGCTCTCTTTATGGGTCCTATGACCACCTTTCTGCCAATGAGACGAACAATAACCCAATACAGGTTAGGGTGGAACACGGTTTTTCTCTGAACATGTTCAATGACTGTTTTAATAAACTCAGTTTTCATTCTGAAATAAATATTAAATGAATGTTTACTGCATGCCAAGGTGCTCTGTTGGAATTCTGACTTCGCCTTCATTCCCAAATATGGGTTTGTTTTCAGAAAAAAAAAATTTTTCGTATTTATCTCATTTGATCTTGTATAATCTTAAGTCAATTATTGACTAACTTGGTTAGGAAGGAGGTTATGTATAACTGAAAATAGTATCAAAATGTCATGGGTTTAGTGTATACTTACTATTGAAATCACATCCGATTTTTGGCAACTGTTTTGCTGGCATCATTCAAAATCGATTTGGTGGAAACTTACTATGAAAATGGTATCTGACGTGTGGGGACACTTCCATTGTTCTGCGAATAGCATCGCCGCGAAACGATAGGCGAACAACTTAAAGGCGTGGGACACGACATTTAATTGTTCATGCAAAGGGGTCGTTACTACTTATTAAACAGGGATCGTTTCCTCTTTGACATATTTGAGCGTTTTTCCCGACCGTTGATCAGGACAGCCCTGAGTTGGGAATCTTCATGTTCCCTCTCCCCTCTGCACCCACCTGATTCCTCCCGCTTCTAGACCCGGCCCAGGAGTCAGGAGAGCACAGGTGTGAAGAGTCCACCCTCACCTGCACACGCAGCTGCCCCTGGCCTCACTCTCATGGGGAGCCGCTGGTGGAGGAAGGGGCACCCCTGACCCAGCCTGGCATCTACCGGTTCTCTGTATATTTCCGCCCATAGATGCTTTCCAATATCTAGTTCCTTCACTGATTTTCAGATCTTGATTTTTATTTGTTTTTATAAATGAGCCATTAAAAATTGGTTAATCTGTAGCCTGATTAATCTTTCACTAGATTAAAGAGTTGACCAACTACAGAAGAACAACAGCCCTGAAAGCTCTGTGTGCAAGAACTTGGCTGCAGAGGAAGTTGTTAAATGGCTTGATGAGGACAATGATACAGAATGCTATGACCCTTGGCCCTTTTTCCTTTTAAATTTTATGTCGAAGAGCATTTGTGCACTCATACTATTCTGGCTCTGTCCGGTATCGCGAGGCTTCTTGTAGTGTTGTGATGATCTCTGCCGTGGCTACAGACGGAGCCCGGCTCAGATACGGGGGCGCCGAGACGATGGATTTATAGCATAATGATGCTTGATTATCTCAATAGCTGCATTTGTACGTATCTGGGAACTAATTGTGAAGTTTGCACTAACATAGAAGCAGGTAGCAGAAAAGGAGAAAGGAGGCCTAACATTAATCTGGGCATCTATCGAGTTGCGTTGCAAGCAGGAATACTCGTACTGATCCTGCAAGGTCAGTCTTGTCATCCCCGTTCCTTTGGGAGAGGACACCGCGGTTCTGAGCGTCAGGCCAAGTGCCCGCGGTCTCACAGCTGGTGATTGGTAGAGCCTCGGCTTCTGCCCGGCCAGCTCCACCGTCCACACTCATACCGCTTCATTCCCGCAGCCAGAAGCTTAGTCATTCTGTGCACCCGCCTCTGTGGCTCGCTCCGTGCTGGCTATAATCGCTGGTGATTGTTGCTCGCGGGGGGAGGGGGCGGTTGCTTTGAGCCTGGTGTCTCAGGTGTTAAGCTGTACCTCTATTTCACGCTTCTGGGGTGACTCGCGACCGTCAGCGTCCTCATCCTTCAGCCTCCTGTGCGCTCTGTACCTGTCCCTGCGACCCTGCAGTCGGGCTCGCTGTCTGTCCTCATCCTGCCCGCCTGCTGCTCCCTCTCTTGGATGTCTCCGAAGCCCCGCCCCCAACACACCTCCCCGTGGGTCAAGAAGTGTTTGCGAATGAGCGCGTGTGGCCTTTTTATGATGGAGCCAGATTCGTGCTCACGCCCCGTGTGTTCTCTACCTTGCTGTCTACTGAGTTTCTTGTCTTCTTTTTGTTCGTTTGTTTGTTTTGGGTTCGTTTCAGCAGATTTAAAGAAAGCTTCCACTGCCAACGCTGCAAAATCCAGCCTCCCGAAGTCAGGGCTCCGGCCGCCCGGATACTCGCGGCTGCCGGCGGCCAAGCTGGCGGCCTTCGGCTTCGTGCGGAGCTCCAGCGTGTCCTCCGTCCCCAGCACCGCGTCGGCGGACGGCGTGCAGCCCGAGCCCAGTCGGCTGGCCAACCGTAAGCGTGGCGGTGGGCGGGCGGGGCGGGGCGGCTGGCGGGCTCGCCCGGGCGCGGACGCGGTGGCACTGAGCTCCCTTGTCCCTGCGTCGCAGCTGAGGAGTGTGGGTTCACTCCCTTGACCTGCTGTTACGGAGGTTTTTAAAAATAACCTACCGAAGGAAAGTAGCCTCTTGGGCACCATCGTTGGCTCAGTTACGGGGCATTAATGTATTGGAAGAAAGACTTCTAAATCACCCTTAAATCTAGAAAATGAATTATCCAGGGGCTGATTTCATGAGCCCTTTGCTTCATGGGTAATAAGTCAGAAGTCAAAGATCCCAAAAAAGGGGTCACCGCATGCCATCACGAAACACATTAGATGTGGAGTATTACCAGAAAAGTCATTGTGGTCACCTGGGATCACCTGTGTTGCCTTCATATTGGTAGAACATTGGAATGGATTTCTGAGAGCGAACTCAACGATGTTGAAAAATGAGAAGCTAAGCTTCAAGTCTGTGCCCAGGAAGGTCCCCACTAGCTGAGCCAGGCGCAGTCCCAGGATGGCTCCTGAACTGAGATTGATGTCGTGAGCTGCATTTGAAAGTATGAGTTAATGGCCTCAGAGCTAGTCACAACAGCCAGTGTCCCTCAGGAAGACCCCGAGGCTGCCCCATTTGGCCGAGCCTTTAATGACCTAAGCCGGTCTCAGCCTCGTCAACTTCAAGGTCACCGTTACAGGATCTGAAGCCGTGACTCCCAGATGCTGGTTAGCGAGAATCCCCCAGGGACCAGGGAAGCCTAAGGAGTTGTCAGGTGGAGAGACGTCTCGAAGGGACCAGGGCAGCTGAGTCGGGTTGGGACAGTGGGGGGCAGGAAGAGGGATGGGGGAAGAGTGATTGCGAATGACATTGATTTTATATTATTTTGTTTAATTTCCTCTCCCCAAGATTCTTCTTTCTCCATCCTTTCTAGGGTTTTTAGAGACAATATGTGGAACGTTTATACCTTTGAAGTTCTAACTTTCGCACTACATAGTTATTCCTGAAAGCAATGTGTCGCATCTTCCTTTATCCTGGTGTGTGTGTGAGCAGTTTCTAAGGTATTCTGTGCTCAGAGGTTTCCTGAGGGCCCCGTGGCTCAGCCCAGCTCCCCATCGGATTTCCCGAGGAGTGCCGCTGTCCTTGGGGATTATGTTATGGCACAGGAAGGGTCTCGGAATCTGAAGTGTGATATCATCCAGAACTGTTTGCAAACACATAACTCCTATTTTTAGATACTCACGTGCACATTAACAGTCTGAAGGTTTTTAAATATAAGAGCAACTCTTTGCGATCGTTTTTAGTAGTAAAACTCCCCGTGGGATGTTCCTCTTTCAGAGGGAGCATGAAGGAAAAAATATCTCATATGGTATATACCTTTCCAAGGAAAAGATTAAGGTTTTGTTTTCTTAAAAAATATTAACCTCGAAGTGAGCTGAGCCACGTTCCCATGGCAGCAGCTTCTGCTGAAGAAAAGCTGACAGGTGTGGACAGAATAATTCCAGGTGTGCTTAGGGCCTTTCTAATCACCTCTGTTTCAAAGGATACGAGGACAGGGACCCCCTGAGCACCCAGGGATCACGTGCCAGAGAAAATAACTTTTGGTTCAAAGACTTCATACTGAAAGCAGTATTTACGCTATTCAGAATTTTCTGTTTGTTTTTTTTTAAACAGTATATTAGAATTTATTTTTAATTGTTTGCCACATAACTAACTATACGTAAAATTTGTATGTTGGCAGCAAACCACAGAAAAACTTCACAGCCATGCAAACTGAGATCTTAGAACCATTAACCATTATGTGTATACTTGTTATTAGAGTTAATGCCAAGAGAAGTTTGTTTCTGTTCTTGACTGGAGAGGCAACGCTTTGATGGCAAGGACTAAGTAAAACGGGACGCTCTGGAAGGAGCAGAAAGCCCTTCGGTCAAGTCCTAGGAGCGGAGGTCTGCTGGCGCCGCTCACGGAAGCCGCTAATGCGACGTCAGAGCTGGAATGTTGGTCTGTCTCCAGACGCCACTGTCCCCTGGGCTTTGTTTAGGGATCCCACCTAGTGAGGGATCACGTGGTGGCACGGTGACTGTCTCAAGGTCCAGGCCGTGACGGTGACGAGCCATGATTTGTTAACCCCCAGCTCATGATTTTGGACGCTTGCGTGCCTATGAGCAGGCTGAACGGTGCCACCATGACCGTGACCGTGGTGTGATGTAGTCGGGACGCCGTGAACTTGTGTCTCTTGGGCTCAGCCGCAGCCCTCCAGTGCGGGGTTTCTGGGTTCTGAGGGGCGAGTGATGACGGGCGCGGAGAGGGGGTGCCCGGGACGCCCCGACGCAGGTCTCGCTGTTCCATGCGGGTTCTGCCCTCTGCTCTCCACCTTGGGCCCAGGCTCTGGGCCACCCATGTGACCCGTGGGCAGAGGCTTCGCATGGCAGGTGCCGCCCTCTCCCTTCCTCCCCTCGTTTCGTAGCTGAGCAAACTGAGCTCGGACGGAGTGCCTCACCAGGGTCCTGATGGTGTTTGAGGCTGCCCCGTGGGGTGAAGATGCAGCCATGGTCAGAAGCCTTTTCTTCCTCTTAGCAAAGCAGATCTTAAGAGTCTGAGTTGCCTCAGGAGGCCCCTCTGGCTGAATCCCGCTGTCCCCAGCCCTCACGATGTTGCCCAACAGGGAGCAGCAGGTGCATGAGCATCCTAGGTGGTGGGCTCTGGCCACTTCCCTGTGTCCCCCGGCTGGTAGTCCCGTTCCTCCGGGGTAACACAGAACCCATGTCATTGTCATTCTGCAGGGGACGGCACCTCCCTTCCAGCCTTCGCAGGTTCACCGTGTGCAGATTGTGAAATTGGCCCACGGAGAACCTCAAATAAAACTTGGAATGACCCAGTTAGTGACCCATAGCTTTGAAATTTAAATTGACCAGAAAAAAAAAGCAGTTCTGTAACTTAAAACTTACATTTAAACTTAAAATCACGATATTTCAGTGAGTCTGACCCAGTTTCTAGCTCATAATTTATTTTTTAGAGTTTTTAGAGAAGGAAAAAGAATCTCCACTACGTGCATTAGGCAATAGAAACACACAGAAAAACAATTATTCTAGAATTTAGCGTTGGTAACATCCACGGACTAATGTGTACCTTGCTGTCAAGTTTAGCAGCAGCTAGGTGTAGACTTGATTTTCCCAGTGGGCAGGTGGGTGTGATTTAAAGTTAAAACCTTTGGGGAGGAGGCAGAATAGGAAGACGTAGGGTTTCGTGAATTAATCATTAACGAACACAGATCATATCACTCGAGGATAGAATAATTTGTGCAGACGATCACATCTCATCCTGTGTCCTGAACAGCGCCTAACCCACTGGGTGCTCAAGGAACAAAACCTCAGGAAAGAATAGGAAGAAGGTGACATTTGCGGCTGTCCTTCCCAATTTCTCCTCCTCCTCCTCTCATTTTAAATATCGTCTTGTTTTCTCTATGAGGTGAGCTAAGACTAGAAGTCACGAAACAAAGAATTTGAAAAGAGGGTCCAAATGAAACATGAAGGCTTTTCTCTTTCTTATTTTTCCTTGACGCACAAAGGAGTAGCTTGTTTGGGGGAGCAGGGGTGTAGGGAGGAGGTGCGCGGAGAGGCTGACGCTTGTACAGGTAACCACGATGCCCGGATCTGCGTGCCCCCAGCTGTGAAAACGATACAGAGTCGGACGGAAGTTCCTGCGTCGGGCGGGGTGGGGGGCTGATTTCCCACGAGGGTTATCGGGGTTGCTCGTGCGCTGGGCAGTGTCTGGGGAGGCGGAGGTGGGCTCCAGGTGGGGAGCCGTTGGAGCGCCCAGAAAGTGCCTGAACCTAAGGGGCTGCCATTTCTGGTGCAGCCGCACCGTTCACGGGGACACTGTCCCTGAACCCCGTGACGGCCACGTGCCCGGGCTCCCCGAGCTTTGTCTCAGAGTGCACCTGGTCCCGTGCTTCAGCGCTCGGTCGCCTGATCCGCAGCTTCGGCTCTCAGCGCTTCGGACAGGACGCGGAATCCGCATGTCCAGCCCCTTCCTCTCCCTGGAGCTACCCGCCCACCTTTCAAATGGCCTTCCAGATGTCTCCAGCTCGGCGGCTCGGGTCACCTCAAACCGAACATTTCCCCCAAGATGAATCTCTCATTATATTCACCAAACCCATGCTGCCTCTCGGAGTCGCTCTGTCTTTTAATGTCTGTGACCTCTGGCTGCTGAGGCTGGGCGTTTTAGAGTCAGCGTGATCTTCACCTCGTTTCTGCTCCCCTTCGTTTTCGGTGACCAAATCTCATCAATTCTTTCTTCCTCACCTTCATCCAGCAGCTGAATCAGGTTGGGGTGATGGGGGGGCGGGGTGGGGATGGGACACTTTTTCTCTCTTCATCGTCTTGGTTCGCGTCTGCAGAACCTCTCACCCACATCATGCCCTGTACATCGCCACTGCTGAACCCACATGATGTTCCCCTTGACCCTGTTTTGATTGCCCCGCGGTGCCCCTGTCCTTGCTTCAACTCCTCTCTGGGTGCGCCAGGCCCCCGTGACCTCTGCCCAGCCCCCACTCCCCCCTTCCCCGCACACCGTCCCCCTAGCCAGCCAGAGGTACTCACGTTTTCCTCTGAGGGCTTTGCGCTTTCCTGACTCTGGGTTTTGCTGGGAACCATTCATCCCCGCGATCTTCTTCCCTCCCCCCCAAATGATTATGTCATTTTCAGGTGCCATTCAAGTGTCACTTCTTCTCAAAAGCCTCCCTTTGGCCGGGAGCCCCAAAGGGTCTTTCCTCCTGGAGATCCCTGCAGCGCCTGGTCGCGTCATTCTTGTGGGGTATCACATAGCCTCCCACCGCAGCTTTTTGTTTCTCTGTCCTGTCTCCCCCGTGGGTTGTAAATGCTTGAGGATGATGGCTGGGTCTCCATAATTTTGGTGGTGTCACCTGGAGTGGCCTTTGCTGTGGTAGAACATCAAGAGACATTCTCTCCCGGTAGAAACGTTTTCTGCAGCAAGAGTATGCAACGAGAGAGACCTCGGAGAGTGACTTGGGCGGCTGTCTGAACATTTTGTACTGGGACCATGTTTTCACTTTATCAGAACTTTTGCAGGTTTTGAGAGGCGGTGAGATTTGTCATTGTGGTTTTCGCAATTTTCTAGAATCTCTAAAATGTTGCTTCGATTGACTGTGGTGTACCTATAGATAATTTATACAACTCAAAGAGTAGAAAGGATGCAGGTCATTTAAAATGTAATTATATTCAGAGATAAATTATCGTGTGCACTGACCTAATAGTCTCATAGATGTCTAATAACATATGTATCTCCTTGCATTTAATTTGTTATTTTAAAAGAATTAGGCTCTAAGCCTACTGTTGAGGTTTTCATGAAAGCATTTCAAAGTTTCCAAAATTAAATATATTTACATGGAGAGATTAGATATTCTCATTCGATTCTAGAGGTTTGTTTCTTTTTTTTTAATACTTAAAGTAAATAGGCAGATGTCCTTTTCATTATTGAATAGGATTTGGGTTCCGAGGAGAATCTGAACTGGATTAACCTTTTTGGAAGGTTAATCAATGAAAATGAGGGTTAATATGAAAGTTTTTTGCAATATTAACTTCAGAGTTTATGCTCATGAATACTATAAAATACATTTACATATATTACACATTTGACTGTCTATATCCGACATGCATTCTAAATTGAGAGTTGACAAGAAGTATTATTAATAACTGACTTAAACAGCCATTATCCTATCTCACGTTCCATTGGCAAAGAGGGAGTCATTTTTTATTCATGGAAAAGGAGCCAGCAGAGACCCGTGAGGTCAGATTTCAGAGAAGCTATTGCCTGTTCGAGATTCGGCATTACTGACATCTCTGTACACCCTCTTTGAAACACTCAGACCACGGTCAGGTCCACCCAGAGGTGAGATTCGAGTGCGAATGTGTTTCATCTTGTTTTTAAGAAAGTTGCCCATTTCTGGTTGTAAACAAGATAAACTGAAACGTGGGGATCGTATGTCTATAGTGAAAATAATCACACAGTCGAACCGCTTCATTCTTTCCTCCGCTGTCTTGTTCCGTGCGGACCAGGTTGGCCATTTTGCCCCCCCCCCCCCACATCCTGTGCTGTTTCCGCATCTGTTAGTGGGTGAGCGCCGAGCTCAGGGCTACGGTGCTTGTGACCAGGCGGCGCGATCCTCGCCCCCATGACGTTGGAATCCAGCAAACACAGCCGTGCAGGGAGCGCTGACCGTGGCCGTGGTCGAAGACCGCATGGCGGGCATCATGGAGGAAGCGCCCGATCCTCCCGGGGGTGGGAGGCGGAGAAGAGCCGCGGGCCCCGCGCCCCTCGGGCCCTCCCCTGGCTGGCTTGGCGCTACCGCCTCACATCTCTGGACCTAATTCTTCGACGCTGGTTTTAGGTGATGACAGTGTCCCGAAGTTGCTGTAAAATAATCCAGCAAAGAAACGAAACAAAAGCAATGAGAAAACAAAGCAAAAAAACAATGAGAAAAATAAATGTGGTGAAAGGTGAGCTGAGCGGTGGAACTTGGAGAGTTCATCACGCCGTTTACTTCACGTTTTTGTGTGACTGAAATTTTCTATAACAGAAGGTTGAAAATCCCATCTTCTCTCCGTATTGGCTTTCGCTTCTTAAGAGATGGCATATCATCGCAGAGAAGGTCGTGTTCCCTGGAGACAGGCCTTGTGGGTTCTCGGCCTGCCTCTGCCACTTACCAGCTCTGTGACTCTGGACAAGGTACTTACTAATCACTCTGGCCCCTGCTTCCTCGTTGCAAAGTAATAATAATGATGATGATGATGATGATAATAATAATAGCAAATAAAGTACCAAAAAACCCCCACAAAACACTATAGGATTGATGGGAACATTGCTTGGAATTCGTAAATGCCGAGTGCTCAGAACAGGGCCTTGCACGATAATAATCCCGTTTCTGCGGCTGTCTCCTGTGGCTGGCCATGTGTTTAAAGTCCTGTGTGGAGAAGGATTTAAAAGCACAGTGGGAAGAATGGCCACGATGCATTAACTGTGCTCACCACAGGGTAAGGAAATGAGAGTGATAATGTCTAAGCCAGGGGACGACATCCATTCCATTCCCAAAGTTGTATGGTCGCCTCTGTCATGGATGGGAAATACCTCACCAGATCCAACTCAACAATGAAAAGAACACCTACTTATTTATTTTAAGTATTAAAACGAGAAACAAAACTCTGGAACCTTCCTTCAGACAGGCAGTTCTGGTAGCCGATCTGTCGATTTTCATGGGCGTCTATACTTGTTTGGATATTTATAAAGTACGGGCAAGGAAAGTCGTGTTTTGATTTCTTTATCTAAAAGAGGTGTGTCCTGAGCATGTTCTTCTCGTTTTAAAAAATGCATTCAGTTGAGTTCCCTTTAAGTGAAACACATTTATGCCAGGTGACTAATACATACCACATTAATCTAAGCCGATGGCATTTCAAACCTCTGCTCGAAATAGAAACCAGAAACCGAGAGTGGGATCTGACTTTATTTCTGTGCCTTTCTAACGTCTGTAGGGAAAAGTGGGAACGTTTGATTGTGCAGCATAAAGGGCTTCACACGGCGTCTTGTTTCGCTCGAGTCTAATTCCCATCGTTCGAGGGTTTTCCTTTGTCAGACATCTCAATCCTACTTAGGTGGGCGGGGAAAAGGAACGGGTGAGAACAAAAACCAAAACAAGCTTCTGATTTTCTCTGGAAATGGGGAAAAAAGTCAGACCCACGCCGCCGATGAATTTAAATATCTGTTTCCCTGGAATCTATAATTATGCCATTTAAATTATTCTTTATAAAGAAAAAAATCATTTTCACTGAATCTTGCTGTGAAATTTTCCCGTTCTTTCCACACATCCAGTTCTTTTTCGCCCTCTCTCTCTCTCCTTCCTTCACACACGTTCACAGAGGAGAACATGGCCCTTCTGACCACTGTTCACTGCCCGTGAGTGAAAATATTTTCCTTATTGCGTAAGTGACATCTAGTTGATCTGTTTTGACCCAGATATGTGGGCAACACTGTTAAAAATCACATTGTCCCCTAACGGTTTTTAAGTGCCCCATGCTAGCCTGTCTTGCTCATGCAAGACATTCAATGAAGAAAGGATACTGTGAACTATGGGGAAGTCAGTTTACCCCACTGGATTGGGGTTTTTATTATAAAGTTAAGAGGGATCAAACGAAATGATTTGACCACTTTGGGGGGTCTCAAGAGCTGGGATTCCGTACTTTTATTCCATAGAAGATATGGAACCGTTTATAGCTACTAAGTGGTGAATAATCGGAATAATCGGAAGTGTATTTGAGAAAAACTAATCTGATAATGGCCAGCAGAGTCGCTTGGAGAGCAGAGTCTGAGCGCTAGAGACCCCAGTTTTGCAGAATCGGGGTTGCTTCCTGCTGGCCGGATGTCACTTTCATGATTTTTCCTGTCCTGTGAGATGGAGGCTTCAGAACCGTCTCAGACGGAAGGCGGCTCAGAGGTTTCGCTGCCCTTCTTTCTTTCTGTAAAATGTGGAGCCGTGGGCTTCCTGCAGGTCACCTCGTCGCACCTGCTCTCTGCCTGAGCCTGGGCACCCCGACTCAGCGATCCAGGACGGGAACCGGGTGGGGCGTGAGGGGGGAGAGGGGGAGCGGGGTGTTTTCCTACCTTTTATTTGCTTTCGGCCGAGCGGGAATGGCAGGTCAGAGGTGACATTCTGCCACAACTCCGGCATCACTTGGGGAGATGGCAAGCAAGACACAGTACAAAGCAAGCAAGCATCGCTTCCGGGCTCATGCCGGCTTCTCGCAGGACCCTCGACCACGGGCCACGCTTCCCGTACCTGTGCCGTGGACACGCGGTCCTCCGGGAGGGTCCGTAACAGCCTCGCAGTGTCTCTCTCCCCGCGGCAGACGGGTCGCACATCGACAATCCCCGTGGCTCCCCAAGGTGTCACAGCGTTCTCTGGCGGCCGTGACAGGCGGCCGTTGGGAGGAGGGGGTCCGTGGGAGCCTGCGGTTGGGGTCAGCAGTGGGGGCGGCCAGAGCCAGACTGACCGGTCAGGACACCTGAAAGGGTGGGTGGGGGACCGAAGGGTGACGGTGCCACTCGCAAAGCCGTGGGTCTGGGAGGAGGAGGGCGGTCGGGTTGGGGGGTCCCTGGTCGTGTCGGGTTTGCAGAAAGGCGCCCATATAAACACATCCGGCAGACGGACAGAAACACCAGACTGACGCTAACAAGGGCAGCCGCGGGGAACAGGTGACGTTTAGAGCCCTGACGGGTGGGCAGACAGGATGTGGGAGGAGGTGGGTGTGGCCGGCTTCTGCAGGGCTGGCCTGCGGGCCGGGCGCAGGCAGGTCACACCCGAGGAGGGAGGCACGTGGGGGAAGCCCGGGGCGGGGCAGGTTCCTGGACCGGAGGTGGCCAGGCAGAGCTGTCGTGCCCCAGGGGCCGAGATGGGGCGCTGCCGAGGAGAACGGGCTGCAGATTTGTGCTGAGGAGGCCACAGGTGGCTTTGAAGGAGGTTTGAACAAAATGTCTGAAGGCGGAAATCAGGTTACAAGCAGCTAAGGAAGATGAAGGTGGAGACTGCAGATAAATGTTCAGAATTTTGGTGGAGAAAAGAGAAAAGGACCCCGGCTCAGTTCTGTGCTCAGTTTTGCTTTATTTTATTTTATTTTATTTTATTTTATTTTATTTTACTTTACGAGTGTGAATAAAAAACAAAAATAAACCTTAGAACATTGGAAGAAAATATGAGAGAAAGTTTACGTCACCTTAAGTTGGAGAAAGTTCTTTGTAATCATAACGCCCAAAGCAGAAGCTGTAAAGGAAAAATCTGAGTGTTCCAGTCACTTCAATCTGCATGAAAAGATGGAGAGGTCTCTGCAATATTTCCAGTTCAAATGAAATTTAAAATTTTTATAGGTGATAAAAGATTATAAGGTACACAATAAAGTGGACAACACTTGTAACCATTATGAACAATGATTATTAACCCTAACGTGTAAAGAACTCTTATAAATCAGTAAAAAATAAAATAAACCATGCTCAGTAGCAGAAAGGGGCAGAGAACATAAATGGACATTCATAAGAAGAGCGAAGCCCGTATCCGATAAACTTATGGTATTTTTTTAGCTTTACTGTTGATATAATAAAATGAATTAAATCCAGTATCATTTCCCCCCTGTTATTAGACTGACAAAGATTAAAAAGAATGATATACATAGGCTTATTGCAGTAATCACTTTGAAATATATACATTTGTCAAATCATTATGTCGTACTCCTGAAAAGAATACAGCGTTATATGTCAGTTAAAAAAAAAATTAAAAAAAAAAAAAGATAAACGCCCAAATTACTTTCTACTTTAGTGTTAATGGTTAGGATTATTGGAAACTTTGAAAAATGATTGTTCACTGACATTTTCCAAACATGGGAGGGTTCAGTGAGAAGCAAAAAGAGAAAAGAGAAAAAAGATAAGAAAAAAGAAGCTGGAACTGTTATCACATCCTTAAAAGCAGAGAAGAAAAAGAGACAGAAAAAACGGCTTAGGAAGCCATCATTGCCGGGCGCTTGGGAGGGAGTGTAAGTTTCAGTGTGGAGAGGACAGTTTGCCACCTAATTAATGGTTTGCCACTCCACGGTCTGGCATGATTGCAGCGTCTTCACTACTGAATTAAGTTACTGCTGGCGGCGGAGATCAAAGTGGGGCAGAAATACTCTCTCCAACATTCTGACAAAAATTAAAAGGTGAAAGAAGGCCGTATGAAATTATTAGGGAAGTAAGAAAAAGCAGATGCCGCTCGTGATCCTAAAAGACTTCGATAAAAGCCTCTGTTACAAGGGACACGTTACGGAGTAGACAATCCATAGAACAGAATGGCAGACCACTTTCTAACAGAGGGTAAGAGCTTCTGAAATGGTCCCATCTCTCTCTGTTTCTCGAGGGGGCATTATTTCAGTGATCATAAAATTCCCCATCATTTCTAATTACTTTTTAAGAGGTAACAATGTAGACATTTTACGAGACATCTGTAAGAAGTAACTCTTACTTATCCTCAAGAAAGAAAGCTGTCTCAGTACAAGTTTGACAGATGTCGTTGGGCATGGATCCCTGAAAACGTCTTCGATCACTCTCATGTTCAAAAACACTCTAGAAACATGGATTAAGGGCCCATGGCTTTCACCCCGTGCCTAGTGCTTGCGTAAGAAGGCAGATATGTATGTGGGTGATGAAGATCTGGGCATTAAGGAGCTTCTATTTATGTTTTTTTTTTTTTTAAAAAAAAAGACTATAAAGTTAAATTTATGTAAGATTACATGTGTTAATTTGTACAGGCGATGCCATATAGATGGATATGGGGGGAATGGTTTGATAACGACCTGTGATAACGGAGTTACACTCCATCTGAGGTGTGTTTGGGACTCAGGCGGGGGCAGGAGGGAGCCCAGAACTGTGTGAAGGAGAGCCTGTAACTGAGGCTAAAGGATGCGAATGTCACATGAATAGGGATCCTTGTCGTATAACGAAATCCTGAGCAGGAAGCTGCGCTCTGTCGTTGCCAACGGCAGCCCCCGAGTGTGAGGCCGCGATCCCGGGTAAGGGAGCAGGTGAGGCTCTTCCGGGGGAGAAGGGCTGAGCCGCACTAGCTCTTAAGGGCAGCAGGCTTCGGGGTGACGGAAGTCACGACGGAACGTACCCCGGGGATGAGTGCCATCTGGATCAGTCCTCACCCTCGAGGGTCCGTCGCTACGTGAGGCCACATTTCCCTCTCACTAGCCACGTTCCCTCTTTGCCGATGACTAAGCAGAGACTATGTTTTCCTAGTATTTAATGCAAGAGCCACTCCTTTCCAGCCGTATTCACAGCTGCTCTTGGCAGGTCTAGGTCACATTTACTTCCGTCCTCTGTGACATCTGTTGACAGAGACCAGGCAACGTGTTTCTGCGATGTCGTCTAGAATTGGCTTCCCGTGTCTCTGCACCTTTTAACCTCTTTGCCCAACTAAGAACAGAAGGCGAGTATCGGTAAAGAATCAGGCAGCAAGAGAGAGCTGTTCGCTCACCTCTCGTAGGCATTGCCATTTCCACCTGCCTGCCCTTCAGCAACGGAGAACAGAAACCGAGGGCTGTGAATTCGCCAGAACAGATTCACATCCTCACTCGTCACTGTTTCTTCCTTTGGTCCCTTTAGACTCAGTCAGAGGGATTTGTCTAAGGGAGAAAGGATAAGAAAATGAAGTTTAGTGGCCAAGACCTGACTGTCCTGCAGCTAGACTGCCAGCGTCGCAGTCCCTGGGTCTGCAGCGTCCTCACCGCCTGGCTGTGTGCCTGCTCTATTCTAGGTGCTACGGAAATGTTTAAAAACTGGAAACAAGTTTTAAACGATCAGTAAAGATCAAAATTATGATACTTTCTAACATATTTCCTTCTCTTTATCCTTGATCTTTTCTGAAAGCCTCCTGTTTTACATTAATGTTCCCTTATCAATACTTGAAACATTTTATCCCAGTTTACATCGGTAGTCATTGATTTGGTCTAATTAGTATCTCTTTAGGTCCCTGGACTATACTTATACTTAACGATTATTATTTCTTGTTTATGTCATTTATCGATTTCATGTTTCCATTTTTCATGGATAGTTTAACCACTTTGTGATACATTGTATTCTAAATTTTTACTCCCATATCCGCTTTTTTCTTCTCGCTTTGAGATTTTGTTGTCATTTATTAACTTAACAAATTGATATTTCTGCTTTTAATATTGCAAACATCAAAGTTTGAAAAACAAAACAAAACAAAACATTTCTCTGAACCGTGAGTTAAAACCTCCTGTGTTAAGCTGGGAGTTTCCCCAGAGAATGAAACCGTGGTGTCTCAGAGCAACGTTGGAAGTTGCATCACGCAGATCATTGCTTCTGCTCCTTCGTACCTGACCGACGCGGTCGAGCACAAACCTGAACCCTGCTTTTCTTCCTGACACTTACTGCCGAGGGGGCCACCAGGGCCCAGAGATCGTCTCTGGACAGCGGCGGTGCCAAGAAAGATCCTGTTTCTGAGCTGGCATCGTGGGTCCATGGGGTAGTCAGGACCGGCCGGATCATGCATGCATTTGGTCAGAGTTGGAGCATGTTGAAACTATGAACTCAGGCAGTTTTTTGAATATTTTGGATTCGGCGACACGTAGTGGAAGTAGAAATGGCTTCTCGGGGTGAGAAACGTCCCGGGCATTCCTGCCTTTGGAAGGGGCTCTTTCCATTCTGTCTTGTGATTCTAGTCCCAGGGGTAGCCATGGTGTGACCAGACAGTGGAGGCCAGTGTCCTGTGTCCTCTGAGGACCGTGTCCTGTCTTTATGCCTCTCAGGCCCTAAGAGGCGAGGGCTCAGTGCCAGAAAGGAGTGTAGGGGGCCTACCTGCAGGGGCCATCAGAGCTTTTGAGGGACATTGGTCTAGGGCTGAGTGAGCAGGAGGCGGGATGGTAGCTGCAGGGACAAGGGCAAAGAGAGGCCCGGGATGGGCTGGTGTCCTGGGCTTTGAACTGAGGTCGCTGACTAGGACACTAAGTGTTGCCAGCCCCACCGGAACGTGAGCTTTGTGTGCGAGTCATCCCGTGGGCGCTGCTGAAGGATAGGTATTGTGGGTCCCATCTATCCAGTTATCGACTGTTAGTAGAATAACTTACCCAAAAGCCACACAAGTCTGCAAGAGAGTGGGATCTTAAGCTGAGTTCCCCCATCCCAGCAGCAGCTCAGGCTGGCTCTGGCCTCGGGAGAAGAATGTGGACTTAGAGCTAGACGGTGTGGGTGTGGGTACCAGCTACGTCACTCGTGGGGTCACCTTGTGCTTTAGTTTCTCCACGTTTAAAAGGGGAATGACGATTGCATCCTCCCTGAGATGCGGGGAGGTTTAAAAGGTGGACCACCATTCCTGATGAATGTAGGTGCAGAAATCCTCCACAAAATGCCAAGAATCTGAGCTCAAGGGCACGTTGAGAGGGTCCTACACCATGATCAAGTGGGATTCACTTCCGGAATGCAGGATGGTTCAACATCTGCAAATCAGGAAATGTGATATGTCGCTTTAACAGAACAAAGGATAAAAATTGTGATCATTTCAATAGATGCAGAAAAAAGCATTTGACGAAGTTCAACATCCTCTTATGATTGAGAATGCTCAACGGATTAGATAGAGAAGGAATGCATCTCAACATAGTAAGGGCCGCCTATGACAAGCCCACAGCTAACATCATGCTCAATGGCGACAACTAACTTGGAAACCTCTTCTTTAAGATCAGGAATAAGACGAGGATGCTCGGTCTTGCCATTTCTACTTAACATAGGACTGGAAGTCCTAGCCATAGTAATTAGGGAAGAAAAAGCAATGAAGACATTCAAATCAGAAAGGAAGAAGTAAAATAATCTGTTTGCAGGTGACATGACCTCATACCTAGGGAAACCGTAAAGACACCACCAAAAACCAAAAAGAAAGACATTCCATTTACCTTCAAAAACAATAAAATCCTTAGGAATTAATTTAGCTGAGGAGGCGAAAGGCCTGTACACTAAAAACTATAAGACATTGATAATTGAAGACAAATGAAAAGATATTTCATATTCATGGATTGGAATAATTAATCTTGTAAAAATGTACATGAAACCCAAGTGATCTACAGATTCCATGGCATCTCCATTAAAATCCAGTGGCATTTTTCACAGAAATAGAAGAACCTGCTATGAAGTTTGTACGGAATGACAAAAGACCCCGAGTAGCCAAAACCATCTTGAGAAAGAACGAAGCCATAGGCATCACATTTCCAGATATCAGGCTATATTACGAAGTTACAGTAATCAAAAAAGTATGTTACTGGCATAAAAACAGACCCCCATGATATATGGTCAGTTGACTTATGGCAAAGGAGCCAAAAATATACAGTGGGGAAAGAACAGTCTCTTTAATAAGCCATGTTGGAAAACTGGATCCTTACCTGCCACCGAGCACAAAAATCAACTCAGAAGGGATTACGGACTTGAACATAAGACTCGAAACCATACAACTGCTGGAAGAAAACACAGGGGCTAAGCGACGGGATGCTGGTGTCCACAGTGGCGTTTTGGATTTGAAACTAAAAGCAAAGGGAACAAAAAGCAAAAATAACCAAGTGGGAAGACGCCAAACTGAAAAGCTTCCTCATGACAAAGGAAGCCATAGAGAAAATAAAAGGGGACCTGCCGAACGGGGGAAGGTGTTTGCAAACCACGTTTCTGTTCAGGGCTCGACATCGAAAATACACAAGGAGCTGCTACAACCAACAGCAGAAGACGGATTTAAAAATGGGCAAAGGACCTGAACAGATGTTTTCTTTTAAAGAAGACGTGCGGATGGCCAGCAGGTTGATGAGAAGGTGCTCAACGTGACTGCTCATCAGGGAGATGCAAATCAAACCACCGGAAGCCGGAAGCCGGAAGCCATCACCTCTCACTCGTCAGGATGTCTGTTATCCGCAAGACAAGTAAGGAAAGCTTGCGGGAATGCGGAGAAAAGGGGGATCCCGTGCCCTGTTGGCGGGAACGTAAACTGGTGCCGCCGCCCTGGAAAGAATGTGGAGGTTCCTTAGGAGGTTAAAAACAGACCTGCCGTGGGATCCAGCAACTCTGCTTCTGGCTGCGTAGGCAAAGGAAACGAAAACAAGATTGAAGAGATACCCGCGTGCCCCTTTTCATGGCGGCATGGTTCGTAATAGCCGAGATATGGAAGCAACCCGAGTGCCTGGCAACGTATCGATGGATAAAGATGTGAGCGAGAGATACATTTTTTTCTTTTCACACGATGAATACTTATTCAGTCACAAAAAAAAAAAAAAGAAAAGAAAAGAAAGAAATCCCGCTATCTGTGACAGCATGGATGACCTGGAGGGCATCACACTAAATGAAATAAGCTAGACAGAGAAAGACAAATTCTGCATGCTGTCGCTTATGCGTGAAGTCTTTAAAAAAAGAAGAGGCTCGGCTCATACAATCGGGATGGAGCAGGGACTGCCAGGGGCGGGTGAGGAGGAGGAAATAGGGAGATGTAGGTCAAACGGCACAAGCTTTCAGATCCGGGAAGCCCGAGCTCCCAGGATGCAGCGCACGGCGCGGTAGCTGCGGCTGGTAACGCGGTCTCGTGTGCTCAAAAGGGGCTGGTCAAGTCTACGCCCTGCCAGCACGCATGCGCCGAAGAGCACCTGTGCGAGGCGAGGGGCGTGCCAGTTACCTCGCTCTCGTAGTCATCCCGCAGTGCAGACGTGTATCTTATTATCACGTTACCCGCTTTAAACATGTACAATTCCATGTGTCAGGTAGCCCTCCAGAAAGTTGGGGGCGGGGGACGATTTAATATTTTCACCAAATGCCGTTACTGACTATTGGCCAAATACCACATATCTCGTAGAGTGCTTTAGATGCTGACCCGAAAAGACCCCAGCCCCACTTTCTGAGAGCTGCAGTCTGGTTGGGGGAGGGGGGGTCATCAACATTGAAACAGGCATTTGTGAGATGCTGTAATGGACTCGTGTGTACAGAGAGCGCAGTTTTCCTGGGGCGTCGGAGAAGGCGGCGGCGGAGGGGGCAGCTGCGGAGTTTATCCGGCGGTTTAGGCCGACGGAACAGCGGTGTGACTTCCCAGAGGGCGGGGAGCTAGGGCTCGACACTGAGGGGCCCAGGGCCACGAGGGGCGTGGAGGCCTAAGGGCAACGCCCGAATGCAGTGGAGACCCGAGGAAGGTCCCGCAGCAGCGCCCGACTGGTGACTTACAGAAGACACGTGGATTAGAAAGTGGAACTGGAGGAGGGGGACCAGCGGGGGTCGTACAGGCACAGGTGGCAGGGGCCGGTGGGACAGCAGGGGGTTAAGGAGGGGCCGGGTGTGAGCGGCCTTCAGGCCGGTCTCACTGTTAAGTCGTGGAGCGCCATGACACGTGAGGACAGAGACGAGCGTCACAGTGTGTCAGTTAGATCTCAGTGCTGTTGACCTTTGTTAAAAAACTATCTTATGATACGTGAATTATATCTCAACGCAAAGGGAGCACAAAGAACTATCTCCGCCTGGGTGAGCAAAAATGAAAAAAAAAAATCGCTTCCCCAAATCAGCAGTGCCTATCCTAATGGTAGCATTTGAGGCAATTTTAGATTTTACTTCTTTTTTTTACCATTATTTAAAATTTTTTATGACAACCAGGTAACCAATCCCTGTGCAATCAAAACGTGTGCAAAACATGCCAGTTGCCTTCACCCGCGTTTATCAGAACGGACTCCTTGCAGCTTTGAGTCTTTCTGTGCCTCGATGTTTTGCTCATATATGAGAGCAAACAGGTACTAGACACATTCAGTGGTCAAATGGGAAGGAAGAGGAAGCTCTTTGTCTTTGATGCCTATCTGTTCGAAATCAAAAAATGACCACAGTTTGAAAGGAAACTGCGAACAATACGGCTTTGTTCAGACCACCGCCCTAAGTGCGAGGCCTTGTAGAGCATTTCTGTAGTTCTGATGTTGTGGGCACAGTTTGACAGAATGATGGACACTGTACACTTTCTCTGGTTTATAAATATTTAGTAGCG
Organism: Rousettus aegyptiacus; assembly: GCF_014176215.1. Taxonomy (NCBI): domain Eukaryota; kingdom Metazoa; phylum Chordata; class Mammalia; order Chiroptera; family Pteropodidae; genus Rousettus; species Rousettus aegyptiacus. The sequence continues at coordinate 2,792,765 of NW_023416286.1, forward strand.
TGATTACGCATAAACCCAGAGATTGCCACGGAACTGTTTTCCCTTGGTAGCCGGGGTTTTTTTTTTTTTTTTCATCTGCAATGACATTAAGATTCAGAAGGGACTGACTGTCATTTTGCTCTGTTATTTGGGAGAACGGTAGTTCCATCTTCTCTGTCGCTAGGCTGGGACCCAGATACTGCGGAATGATATTCTGATATTCTTTTCATAATTAGAGTTATAAAACAGAAAAATTCTGTGTGCGATGGCAACCCTTTCTGAAGGCCGATCCTGTTCACTATGTGACAGGCTGCAGGTGACTTTTCTGTTTCCCTTGTCTTCCCCACACAGTCGTCATTTGCACAACGAGGTTCGGCCTGTTCGGGAGAGGTCTCCCTTTTGGGAACAGGTGGAATGTGATTGTGAGGGAAAGAGGGCGCACCACGACTGGCAAAGGGGACCGTGTCCTGGGCTTTGATGGCTGGTTGTGGCGGCCACTTCGCTTCCACACCGGGGGGTGGGGGTTACCGGTTCTGTGAAGCAGAAAATACTCTCTTCGGAACATAATGGGGTCATAAGTGGTCAATCAATTTACAGCAAATGAGCCAAGGATATGTAATGGGGCAAGGACAGTCTCTTCACCCAGTAGTTTAGGGAAACCGGACAGTGACATGTAAAAGAATAAAACGGGACCCTTGTCTTATACCAGACACGGAAATCAACCCAGAAGGGACTTCAGACTTGAGCGCAAGGCCTGAAGCCATGAAAAAAACTCCTAGAGGAAGATGTCGGAGCCCACAATGATTGTTTGGATTTACAACTAAAACAAAGGAAACAAGCACAAATAAACAAGTGGGATCGCATCAGACTGAAAAGTTTCTGTACAGCAAAGGAGACCATCCACAAAAGGAAAAGACGACTCATGAGATGGGAGGCGATATTTGCAAATCGCATCATCTGACAAGGGCTTAATTTCCAAAATATGTGAAGACCTCACACAACTCTGTAGAAAAACAACAAACAGATTAAAAAGCGAGCAGAGGATGTGAAAAGACGTTTCCCTAAGAAAAGGCATATGGGCGACCAGCAAGCACTTGAGAAGGTGCCCAACATCACTGGTCGTCAGGGAAATGCAGATCCAAGCCACAGAGAGACACCATCGTGTACCAGAGATGGTTTTGAACCCGAGTCCCGCTGACTCACAGAAGAGCCCATAGTCCTGACCACTCTGACACGTGCGGCCTGGGCTGGGGTGATGTCACCCCAAGATGGGTGATGGCCATGGTGCTGTGGGCAGAGAGGCTTGGGTTAGGGTGGCCCGGTGTGGTCGGGCCAGCTGTCTCCGTGGCCTCGGTGGTGGCACGGGACAGAGGCGTCTTCATCTTCCAAAGGGACACAGGCCGGCTCGAGACCTCTGTCACCCAGTGTCAGGCCCAGGCCCAGGCTCACCGGGTACTCCGGGGAAATCGCTCGTAGCCGGAGGAGCCTGGCCTCCCTGCTCGCGTCTCCTTGCTGACCACCCGTCTGTGGCTGGAGACAGTGTTTACTTTTCTTACTTCATCGCGAAAACAATATGTGTCCACCGTAGAGCACTTAGATAGCACCAGTGTGGGATGTACGCAGGACAACGTAAAAGCCACCCGTCATTCTCCCACCCGGCGATGCGGACAATGACGAAACGGGGGTGGCTGATACTCAGCGGGTGCTGGGTGCTCTATGCACTGCGCACGCCGCGCGAGTTTTCTCGTCTGAGAAGTGCTGGCCGCGGGCCTGCGAGGCGGGCCTCGTCCTCTCCGTCCCGCTGCTGAGGAACGAGGCACCGGGCAGCCAATGGCTCCCTGAGGCTACGTCATACGGAAATGGCCCGGGATTCAGCCCGAGCATTAAAAAGACTCAGGAACATGTATTTTTATGTGCACATGTGTGTGTTTTAACATATACGTCTATAGATATAACCTTTATGGCTGAAGCTCAAGACTCAAAGGACAGCACCCACATTTACTGGGGTAGGACTGTGCGTGCTGACCCATGAATATAAGTTCTTTTAGGGATGATGGAAATGTCCAAAATTAAATTATGGTGACAGTAGCACAACTCCTTAAGTAAACTAAAAACCATGAATTGTACTCTTTACGTGGGTGAAGTTTATCGTATATAAATTATATCTTGGTAAAGCCATTAAAAAAAACTCAGCCAAAGTCAACACAGATCCCTTAAAAATACAAATGCATAAGCGATTTGGCTTGGAAATAAGCCAAAAGTATACGAATAATATTTTGGAATAAGAAGAATGAAAAATTATCACGGTTCTTTAAAAAGAAAAAATCAAGATGTTATTACAGTACGTCTCAGAGCCATTTTCATTTTTAAAAACAAGAAAGGACAGTTCGGAAACTCTGGTGCGTACCTAGTCCTGTGACTATCTACCATGTGAGTTTTACCAGGCGCCTCCTGTTTACCGCAAAGGCGGAGCCAAATCCAAGTTGCGGACATTAGGCCGCGGCCGCTTTCTTCCTGTCTTTTTCTTTCGTGCTAATATTCGAGTGCCCGCCATGCGCCCGGTCTTACCGCCGGGCACGTTGCCTGGATTGTCTGGTGTGAGCTGCATACGTGTGTGCACTCACTCACACACACACACGCGCGCACCTCATCGCCCTCGGCCCGGGACCACACGTCGACACGTCCTCCTCCTTGGATTCTGCGTGAGAGCGATGCTCGGGGGCCCGCACCGTCTAGCATTTCACGTGCTTTATATTTTAATCTTTAAGCGACTCTAATTTTATTTTATAATAAATGATTGGCAGGCGATTCTAAAACAGCATGTAAAATGATTCGTCCCCGCCTCCGCGGATCCGAGGTATTTATTACGATACTGCATTCTCACATAAATCCATGTATATTTATTGACTCTGCTCTTTTCCCTTAGCCCTATTTGAGAAAAGAGGTTTTATATTTATTTCCCTTTATTTCCTTGTTCTTTCCACGCTACTTCTTGGATTTTGTGGTTTCAGGGAATCGTTACATTTTCTCACACCACATGGGAGGAACTGCCCCGTCGTGTGAGCGTGTACAACGGTTGTTTAGATTCGTACCTGTCGCCGCCGGTTTCCGCACCGAGCCCTGGCCCCTTTGTGCCGTGACTTCCTCATCCCTGTGCTCCCGAATTTGGGGCTGTTGCCTCGGGGGCAGTGGGCGGGTGGGCGAGGGCAGAACGAGGTGCCCGCCTCCCCCCTCCGCAGTGGCACCGCCTGGGCGGCACCGCCCCCATCACGTGCCACCTGCCTCTGATTAGCAGCTGTTGTCCCAAGCATTCGGTTGAAATGTCAGCTTGTCTCCACTCACGACTGTCGGCGAGGAGGGTTTCCTTCCTCCTCTGAGTTTTCATGGGCGGGAAACCACGCTGGGGCTGCTGACCAGATGCCATTTTAAACACTCCTTTTTAACTTTTGTCCATCAGAACAGAGAGATTTAATTTATTTATGAATACGTGCATAAAGTCTTTTCTGATTTCATCAAAATAAGCAGTTTCTTAAACGAGGAGCGTATCTTCACTCAGGAATAAATAAGAGAAGATGTTAAATTTAGAAACTTTAGACGTTCAGGAATGAGCCGAGAAGAGATTGGTACCCAGGCAGGCTTCGCATTGGGGCGTCAGCTCCTGAGGAACCTCTGCGTTGTTCTGGGCACCCCTGTTTTCTCTGGCACTCCTCGCAAGCGTGCAGCCAACACACACATGACTCGGCCATGACGCTGGCCTCTGCGGTGCCGTGTCCCATCAGACGGCATGCCAGAGACGGCGGAGGAAGGCAGGCATGAGCCCCGCATGCCGCAGCTAATTTTGGAATGGCTCCCTTGTAGGAAAACACGTTGCTAATGCTTTGGGCTGTTCCGGACAAGTTTTTCTGTGTTCTGAGGAGTAGGACGAGGGCTTAGTGGCTTGGAGGGTCATCACTCACAGGTATTTGCTTGTGGGTTGGTTGTTTCTTCACCTCTGCCTGCCCTGATGACCTGTTAGGGGGCCAGGCAGCACCGATCACTAGAAGACGACCTTCCCCTGCTGAGCGTGGCGGCCCATGGCCTGTCCCCTGTGGTGGGCAGCCGAGGTGGCTTTTCTAGCAGAGGCAGCCAAATGCAGACCTCGCCATGACCGCGCGAGCCATACTTGAAAATATGACAGGATCCATTTTCATGCTTATCCCGCAGCTGGCATTGTGCTCCGGGTTGCTGGTACACCTGCTGAAGCAAATCAGTGTGTCCGTGTGTGCTAGAAATCGGGCAGGGGACAGAAACAGCCTCGGGTGTCCCCCGTCTCCAGGGACCCGCAGAGATGAAGTTCATCCTAATTCCCAGCGAAATTTGTAGTTAGCATAAAACATATTCACGTTTGGTTGTTGAGGAAATCAAGGCAGAGAGAACTTAAGTACACCTAATATCAAATCTTACCCGATTACTTTTTCCCCCCAGTCAGCAGATGTTGAGCACCAGTTAGAGGAGGGCTGGATGCAGTTCCGAGGACCCAGCGTGGCAGGGCAGACAGACCAGGGACAATGCTTCCGCTACACAGCGTGCTCAGTGCCAGGATGGAGCAGATAAAGGGGACCCCAGGAGCACAAGGGAGGGCTGTCCCCCTGTGATGGGGTGGGGATCAGGGGAGCTTCTCGAAGACGGGCCTCGGAAGACGCAGAGGAGTTCCGCAGGCAGGCAAGGGCCAGGTGGACGTTCCCACCCAGGGGTGCCGTGGGGAGGTGCCGAGAGCTGCACGCGATGGTGACTTGGGAAGGAGATGCAGCTTTAAAGGCGGGGGCGCCATGACAGAGGGCCTTGTGTGCAGAGCGAAGTTCCGTGTTCTCGGAGTTCATCGGAGCTGCAAATATATACTTAACAGGAATAATGTGCTCCGTTTGTCTCCCTCCCTCTGAACGCTTTTGGTCAAAGATACTTAACCATCAGCACCAAGATGGGATAAAAAACAGGTGGTATTTAGCCAGACGCATCCTGAGTGTAAACTTTGCACAAAACACTCTTCTCGGTGTGGTGGGTGTTAGAACAATAATAATAGGACCAGTTAAATTTTATCGTATGCTTCTCGCCATCTGAAACAGCTTACGATCTAAAGGGGGTTCTAACTCTTTTTAGAATGATATGCTTTTCATGGGTATGTGCGTATACAGATATATAGATAGATGCATTTTATATATATATTTACTTAAATAGTTACACGTGCACATATCCATCAGTGGTTCTCAAACTTTGGAGCACACCAGAACCACGTGAAGGGCTTGTTAAGACAATCTGCTGAGACCCGCCCTCAGTGTCTCTGATTCAGGATATTTGAGAGGCGCCCAGGAATTCACGTTTCTGATTAAGTTCCCGGGCAGAGCTGTTGCCGTGGTCTGGGGCTCACCAATGCAAAGGCTGCTCTGTGCTGACCTAGATGCGGGCAGGTCGAGGAAGTCCAGGTGTCTGAGAGGCAAAGCTTAAGACCTGATCAGAGCAGGGTAAAGGGAGTCACCAGGTGAATACTGTACCTGCTTTTGAACGAGGAGAGAAAAGTCAGGTGGTCAGACGTTTGTCAGGAGGGCATATCGCCTTGAAAGGCGGATGTATCAAAAAGCTTATTGCTCACAGGGGCAATAAGCTAGTTATCTTGGCTGGTGTAGAGAATTCCTGGTTATTGCTTACCGAAAACATTAACGGAGAATATCAGGTCAGGAAGGAAATATGAGCGGAGTAACTAAAAGCATCTTTAACGAGGCCAAAATGTTCGTGTCGTAAGTAACAGGTACAAGGGAGTCACTGGAGGAGCCTCAGAAGCAGTAGGTTAGAGCTTAGCAACACGTTCTCTGTGTCCTGAGTTGGACCGAGGCAAAGGCTGTTGTGGTTTTCTAGATTTAAGGTGATGAAGGCTTATGCCCAGTGTTTGTGTGTGGAAATATTAGTAGAAAACTAAAATCGAAAAAGCACAGATAAAACTGTGGAGAGCTTATAAAAGTTAGACAAGACAGATCTGCCCGACTTCGTTCCCGATTTTCTGCATTTTTCTAAATACAGTCCTCCATATATTCTCAATGCTTAATAAGTTGTTCACTGAGCAAATAAGTAACTTACAGGTTAACTCCAAAAAATCCTTTTTCTGCCTCTATTTTCTTACCTAAAAAATGGGGATTTTTACGTGGCCAGGCTACTTCTGAATATTGCGTGGATGAACAAAATAATCCATATAAAGTACTTCCATCATCCAAAAGTCTGAATGTGATCATTATTGCTAGTGACAGAATGAGAAATCAAGCCCTCGTGTGGATTTAAATTGGTTCAGAGAAAGGAAATTGTGCCAATCCCTTTCACAGAAAGGAGGTAATGGGGTGCCTCAGGAATTGGTGCCTGGCATTTGAAATAATTAGTCAGAGAACATAGCTAGCTCATTGAAGTAGCTGATGACATGAAATTATGTAGGCTAGTAAGAACCACAGAGAATTCTACAAAATATTCCAGAAGGAGCTAATCAAACAGTACGACCAGAAAATAGGACAGCGGCTCTCTGTTTTAACGAAGACAGACGACTTGCTTCGAAAGGAGTCGATTTCAGTTTCCCCAGCATGGGGATTAGCCCGTGATCTTGGAGGGGAAGCTGCGTGTCAGGGCGGTCAGTACATACTGGCATGCCCGAGCGACGTATTTGTTCATTCATTCATTCATTCATTCACCGGATCACTCATTGAGCATGCACTTACTGATGCCAGGGAGAGTGAGGAACAGAAGTCAACCAAGACAGAGCCCCCATCTTTAAACTCAATCGCCGCCCAGTGAGAGGGACAAAAAAGGTAAACAGATATAACAACAGAAACACCAAAGAAGTAAACATGTCAGGTTTTTATTGTCGTGTGACAAACTGCGCAAACTTAGTGGCTTACGACAACACACGACTTGTCTGTGTGGGTCAGGAGTAGGGCGCAGGTTAGCTGGTCCTCTGCTCAGAGTCTTGGAGATTATCATTCAGGTGTCCAGTTTAGTTTTCTTTTGAGCCAAGCCGTCTCTTAAGGACACATCTGAAGCAGACGGAGTAAAGAATAGTTCTAGAACAGTATAGCGCCCACTGTCCCCGCCCCTGCCAGCCCATGGACACTCAGAACATGTTTTTATTTATGCAGCCCGCCTCTATCATTTTTGTGGAAGCCTCCGACACCTTCATAGAAATCTCTCTTTGCTCACTTGTATTTCAGCGCACGGTGTATTTTAGTTAAGTTGCATCATAACAATAACAAGTATGATCAGCATAAAAAACAGTGCCTTTAAATGGCTCAGACACCTGGCCCAGAAGCAGGTCCCTAAGTGGTAGCCTAGACGCCCCCATACTCAGGAGGGCGGTGGTCGTACCCATGCTGCCTCCTTCTCTCATGCGAAATGCAGCTTCTGCATTAGCCGTAAAACTTTGTAGTTGTCGTTGGTTCTTTACATCTCTCAATTCATTACATAAAGCTTATAAAAAAAATTTATGGCAAAATAAATAACAGGTCAAACGAACCCCTCCCCAAAGAATGCCAACCCTTTGTAATGAAGAGAGCATCCTACCTTCCGAGAATCTCTCCTGCGCCTTGGCTGAAGTGTGCAGCCAGGAAACGAGATGCAAACGTTCTGGGCAAATCAGAATTTTAGAAATGGGGCCGTGGGCAGGGGTAGCGTATTTTACTTTTAATGCCGATATCTATGCGTGGCCTGCTTGTTCGATGTAAAACAAGATTATCTTAAGAAACAATGTGAGGGTTCAGTCTTTGAGGAGCAGTTGCTACCATGTATAACAGAGTTATACTCCCATTTCTCAATCAAAGGGTTTCAGCTCTTCACACAGGTGTTTTGAAACACAAATGGCCGAACGAACAGTTCCTGCTGCGCAGAACCGTGCAGCCAGCAGCCGTCATCACGATTTCAGAGTCACGTCGTGTCCGCCGTTTCTGAACCGCAGAGCCGACCTCCTTGTTAATGTTTGCCAAACATGCCGGGATAAAACAATTTATTTGGCAAGTAAGATAAACAGATTATCCAACAAGAAAGGCTATCTGCTACCTGTGCAAAAATGACCAAATGCCAGTTTGCTGTTTGGCTTGTGACGTTCACTTTTCTGGGTGAAGCCGATTGGGGTGCGCCGATGCCCCCCACCTGTGCTCACTGGTCTATCTGCATGGAACGCGGGCAGTGCAATGATATCTGTGTCGCAGGATTGTTTTAAGGACGAAGATAATTTGCGCAGAGTGCCAGGCACAGTGCAGGATGTAAGCATGCAAATCCACTTTTGCATGAATGAACGTTTGCATGTCCATGTCTGTCGAATGAATGAATAAATGCATGAACCGATGAATAATTATCGTGTGTCAGTTTTCAATCAGGAAGGAAAAACCAATGAGGTAGCAGACCAAGGACTAGCAGGTAGCAACGGAGGTGGCAGATACTCTCGTTAGCTTTAGCAGGGGGTCTGTCATACCCCTTGTGTGTCAGAGGAGTCCAGATAGCGCCTATGAGTCACGAGGTCAAAGCCAAATCTATTACTCGCCTGACTCTAAGCCACACTCATCAACTGTCAATGAAGCACATGCGGGAGGAAGCAGTGTTTACCTGACAAGCCTACGACATGATTTAGGATGAATTCATGACATCCGCGCATCAATGTCTCTCCTGGGAAAACTCCCCTAGCTGATAAATGGAGGCCACCAGCCAGCCGATTGTGTGTGATTTTCCGCAGTCACAGGATCTATCAGTGCTAATATTCACTGGGTTCCAATTAATCGTCCCCAATGAATTTTTCTTGAAGATTAGTACTAAATAATCACCATGATAAATATCTTCTGGGCGTTAGGAAGGAGAGGAGTTTCCTGAAAGTTACTTGATCAGGATGCTTTCATTTTTCTTATCTGGAGGCTTCACGTGTGAAGGGAAAGTTCTTGATCTGCTGCTCATTGCTGACCTCGAGACAGTCCCTGAACCTTCGGAATTCAAGTTCACATACACAGAACGCCAGTTGGACCAGACGACGTCCAGAACGCCTTCCACTCAGATGTCCTAAAGTCTTTGTCAGTTGGCGGATTCGGACAGATAGTTCTGGAGGGTCTGGACCCCTCAGGACACAGTGCAGTCGTGCTGTCCCAGCTGAAGCCGTGTGTCTGCTCGGACAGGGCCGGACGATTGCCATGTCATGACCAACGACCTGTTAACAGCCTGAAGTCACCTCGGTGGTTGAAAACTCGCACTGGTGGCTCTGCAGGGTAGAATTTAACTGATACGCTCGAACTCGCCTCCCTCAAATGCACAATGACTTATTTCATTGGAAATAAATTCTCCAGTTGCACTCTCACCCCATCCTGGCTGCCTCCATCTCTCCACCTTCTTACCCGAGGCTCGGATCACACAAGGTTACAAGGGTAAACGCCTTCATGGGGAGTTGGGAGGTCCTAGTCCATCTCCCGCCGGGGAGGGTGGCCGTCACCGGACTCCCCCGCACACACGCTGGCTGCCCCCAGCTCCGGGCCCCCCCGGGCCATGGGCCTGATCCATCCCGCTGTTCTCTGGCTTGTCCTCCACCCTCGCCCTCCCTCCCTGCCTCTCCTCCTCCTGACTGCGTCTTCCTCCCCTTCCTCGCCCTCCTTTCTGGTTTTATTCAGCAGCATTTCACGAGGGTGGAAAAAGAATCGGGCGATACCACACCCTTGAGCATTTTCGTGTCTCTGAGTTCTGTTTGGCAGAAAGGAGAGCAGGATACAGCTATTCAGAGCCGCCCCTGAGAGTCAAAGGGTATCAGGGTGATGGGAAGAAAAGCCGGCGTGGCCACCGCAGAGAAGCCACCTGTTCAGAACGAGCCGACAGGTGGTACATTCGGATGCTGCAGGTCATTTTTTTTTTTTATTTCTGTGCTATTCCATTTCTGTCTTTGCTGCCACGTTGCTTACTGGTGCTGACGACCGAAATTCGAGGAGGAAATACGGTCCTCTGTTCCATCGACCGACTGAATGGCAAATAAATTCTTAGTTCAGAATGTTTAAGACTTACGGGAAAACAGTTTTAAACTCTGTCTTTCCATCACGAAAGTGTCCATCAGACACTTTACCATCGTTAAGTATCTGGACTCATCGATTTGGTTATCTCCAGGTTGCACATGCTTTTCAAATGTTTAAAATCAACACGAGCTGATGATCCACAGAATCACTTCACATACCTTTTCGATAATATCGCAGAAGTGTACAGTCTTACTGGAAATAGAAACAAATTAAAAGGCCATCATCTCATGTATTATTAAACAGAGCAAATCCTACCACCGGCTAAGTCGATTAATCATTAACCTTCTCACAATACGACGTGTCAGAAATCAGTTTCATAAATAATACACTTTTGCAGTGACAGAGCAAAACGGGATGTCCGCAGGGCCAACGTGGGGGTGCCAGACAAAAAGCCAAGTGTCGTGATGTTGCTGGCTTCTTCTGCAGGAAACGCGGTGCATGAAGAGAATTCAAGTCGGCCGCCGTCACGCTGTATGCTACAGCCCTCGCGTACACGGTAGATTTAATCGTCGGATGGATGTGTCTCGCTTCAGGTGATTTAGTGTGGTCGAGTGGGGTTGGCTTTTCAGGTGTTAACTGTTACCTGCAGGGAAATTCTCAGTTGCTTTGGTATTTCTACCTCTCCGTGTATAACCTCGTTGCTTTCCCTTGTATTTTGAGTCTTTAATTTTTTTAAGGAACTGGTATTTCAAAAAGAGAAGACAAAGTAGCTATTGGTTCGAAGATGTTAAGTCACATTAAAATAGCCCCTTTCAACAGGGTAAATGGGAGAGAAGGCGGGTTTAACAGGTGCCAGCCCCTGTTGACGGCATGTACTGCCAGGAGCGGGCATCCTGAACACACAGGGGTCTGCAACAGGAAACCCCGACCTATTGTTCAAAGTTCCAATTTCATTCCTGCGAATTGTAAGCATGAATCGCCATGGCTAGAAAGGTCGATAAAGTATAATAGCATCACAAGGGTTCCTGAGATCTGAAATGTTTCCCTGTATTTGATGAAACTGTACTCTCTCTGATCGCACTAAGCATGCTTCTTCAGCCTTGAAGAGATGTGTGGGCTTCCGTCACACCCCAACAGAGAGAATAAGACTTGAGTGAACCAGGGGTTTAAGAGGATCGGGATTTCATTAGCAGGCTGATAGCGCTTGGCCTTTCCGTATCTCTATGCAGTTTGTAGTGCTTGGCCAAATGGAAGCACATACAAGAAGTCCAGTGCATTCGCTCTTACCGCCGAAAGCAAAGCAAGCTCGTCGTCTGTCCTCTGCCAGCACGGCATCCACTCCACCGCCCCCGAGCACGAGCTGTGCCCTCGTGGGAAGAGGGGAGTGTAGGGTGGGGTCACACGGTTGCAGGGCTGCACCCCCCAGGATTTCAGTACCGAGTCCTCAAATTATAACATCTGTGTACACTTGTGGAAAATTTGTGATCTAGAGGGAAAACCACCAGTCGATTATGTGTGTCACGCGCACACGCTCGGCTCCGCGATCATAATCATAACGCGATATAATCTGACTTCTGCTTTTTCTCACTTGAGGTCGCGTCGTGAGAAGGGTGATACGAAAGGTGTTTAACGAGGGGGACAGCGCAGATGCTGACGCAAGAGGCGCGGGCGTAGCCGCAAGGAGCCGTCCCCCCGGCCCGTGCACCCTGGCCACATACCGTTCTCGCCCATTGCTACAGAGTCTTCCCCTTAAGTCCTTAATAACTGAAACGGCCACACTTAGCCAGCCCTCGCCCTACTGTGAATAATTTAGGGTGCTACCATTTTCCAGCCTTATAAATTACCATGCGATGAAAAAGTAATGTTAATGTATTTATAAGAATTGGATTACAAAAGGTTATACACTTGATTGTAAGTTCGAAAAACTGGAAGGTTGAAGCGGCTAAAAAGAATGAATCGTAAATGAATCCAGAAGTCTTGGGTGGTATATAGGTTTCAACATGGCCTTACCGTGTGATCTCGAATGTATCACTTGGGTCTATCAGTATATCATCGAAGAGCTACCTGTATTGGTTTTCCAATCTGCCAGATGCACGTTTTATTGACCATTAGCAAAGGCTCTCAGAGATGCAATACAAGGCACTGAGGTGCTCGTTACGAATAAAAACGTCTAGACCGATGCCGGGCGCTGGGAGAGACGCAGCAGGGGGTTCGGGACCAGAGTCGCGGTCCCCGCTTTACTTCCTGCCGGCCGTGTGGCCTGGAGCGAGCCACTAGCGGCTCTGAGCTGCCCTCTCTTCAAATCGAAGCAGCATTTCTCCCGCCTTCACTGGGGTCCCTCTGAGGGCGCAGACGGTGCGTCTCAAACTCTGAAGCGCTTCGGAATGGGAAGAACGGTCACTTAAGGCAAAACGTCCATATCGACATCTTTTAAAAGTTATTCCAAACATACGCAACTGGAATATGACAACGCGAGACTCGCGTGGCCGGCAGTCAGCCTCGGTATGTGCAGAGCTGTGCCGGACCCGCTTCTCAGTCGATGGCGTTTTCACGTTCACAGTCGCTCGGGCCGAAGCCCTTGCCATTTCGAGGTTGTCTCTGACTTTTCTTTCTCCTCCTCCTGCACCAACACCTGGTCTGTTGGCAAAGCCCGGTGGGTCCACCTGCGAAACCTATTCGGGATTAAATTACTTCTCTCCACTCAGGCCACTGCCTTCTGGCCCAGGCCATTATGGTCTCGGAAGGGGGCACTGCCACCCCCTCTGCCCCTGCCCCTGCCCCCAGAGCCAGCACAGCTTCCAGAGTGACTCTTGGGATCCCAGATCGGACGGCTTCGGTCCTGTGCGCGAACCTGACGATCGGCCGCTGAGGGACGCGGTCAGCTGATCCGGCGCCCCCCCCCCCCGGTGTCCCCGGCCAACGCGACAGCGCTTCCGCTCTCTGAGGGCCCGCTCACGCCGGCCACGCGGCCTCGCTGCCCCTGTGCGGGGGCGCCAGGTGCACTCCCGCTGCTCCCGGGGTCCCGCCTGCCCGGGTCTTCTCAGCAGGAATACTCCCAGCCCCTGCAAATCTCTGCTCAGCTCTCGTCGGGACTTCGCGTGACTGCCCTTCCCAGTGGCGAGGACCCTCTCCCGCAGGGCACGCCCAGCCCTCACCCTGGTACCTTCTGTAGGATTGATCCCCTCTTAACCGCGTTGGCCCCCTAGGACTACGGTATTGAGGTGGCTTCGTGTGGCCATCTTCCCTCTGTGTGTCCCTCTGCATATAGACCTCCCTCTTCTTAGAAGGACTGAAATCCTATCGGATTTAAGGACCACACTAATCCAGTACGACATCAGCTTAGCTCGATGACACCTGCCAAGACCTTACATCCCAGTGAGGTCACATTCACAGGTTCCCAGTGGATGTAAGTTTTGGGAGGACACTATTTGACCAATATAAATGCTATACAGTTATGCGGTTGATTTATTTTGTTGTTGTGTGGCCCCCTGTCCTAGAATATAATATTTTTTTAGAGTCAGAGATTTTTGTCTGTCCGGTCCTAAATCTATCCCAAGTTCCTAGTACGTTGCCTCGCAAGGAGTAGAATCTCAAATAATTAAACATTCCATTTCCGTATCACACAATGAGTTTGAGGGGTTCAGTGACACCCCTCAGGGGAGTACCACGTGTGGACAAAGTCAGTCAACTCCCCGGACAATGCTCATCAAACAGGTAGACAAATACAAACTACCAAGGGAGCAAGTTAAAGCAGCGACCTCACTTGGCTATTTGAAATAAATCTTCTGTTTTCTAAGTCAAATTATTCTGGCTCTAAGTGAAAATTTCACTGTGACTTGACGTGATTCTTGGAAATCAGGGACTGTGTCAGTCTCGTTCAGAGTATAACACACTTTGTAACAGCATGTTTTTCCTTAAATCTGCTTTATTTCTCGCCTTCTGATGGGCCGCGAGTTTCTAGAGCCAGCTCGAAGCCCCGAGGGTCTGGGACTCGGGCTGCCTGGGGCTTGCTGCTGTTTGTGCCTGGATGCGGCTGGGGTAGGACCCTGGTCTGCTACGGGCTACGAATGACCGCAGAGAACCAAATGGATTCTGAGGGTCATGAAAAAGTGTCTTGTCCCTCAGAGTTAGATCTCGTCCAGTCCAATCGTCGTGTCTCTAAAGTGTGTGCGTGCACACGCGCGCGCGTGTGTGTGTGTGTTCATGCATGTGGACGTGCGTGTGGTAAGGTGTGCAGTGTGTATGGTGTGTATATCACAGGGCTGGAGTGAAGCCTTTACCTCGGACACCAAAAACCTCAGTCATCAAGTCAAGAATCTTTTAATGCGATGTTTTTAAAAATCAAAAATAATGTTAAAACCCCAGAAAAACAAAATACCAAGTTTGAAAATTAAAACAGGCTGTTATTAATTATTTATTTATTTAGACCGCATATGGTATCTGGGGGACAGTTACCCGGGCGTTCCTGGTCCCTGTGGCTGGTCGCACTGTCCCCTTTCGGGTGGGTTCAGGAGGGCTGACAGCTGTGTGGGAGCAGATCGAGCAAAGCGGGCGTCGCGTGCGGTCATTGTTCGTGGCGGAGCTGCTGTTCGCTTTCCGCCCGGCTCAGAGCGAGGGCGGGTGTCTCCGTGCGTGTCGGCAGGAGCCTGCCCTCCCCTCTCACCTCCGTGGTGCCCCAGCCGGGGTCAGAGCCGTGTGTGTGCTTGCGTGCGTGTGTGCACGTGTATGTGCATGTGCACGAGTATGTGTGTGTGCGCTTGTATGTGTGTGCACATGTGTATGTGTGAGTGCACGTGTATGGGCATGCGTGTGTGCATGAGTATGTGTGCGTGTATGTGTGTGTGTACGTGCGTGTGTGCGCACATGTGTGTGCATGTGTATGTGTGTGTGCGCATGTGTGTGTGCGCGTGCGCTCACTTCCCGTTCTAGGCTTCGAGCCTGGAGTGTCTGCGGATGGTCACATGGCGGTCAGTCAGATTCAGTTTAGGGGATCCCGGGGTGTGACTTCATTTCAGCACCACCAGAAGGACAGTTCTGCCCTGGTGGACCCCAGGGTGGCCTGGGCATGTGCACCCATCTCTCCTATCATAAGGGACATCACAGTCCGTACCTGGGACATTTTCGTGCTTCTCAATGCATGCTGTCATACACGTTGGGGAAAGAGCTTCAGAATGACCTCCGTGACCTTCTCCACAGCAGGTGTCATGGGGCCCGAGTCTGTAAATGGGCGAGGACACCTGTGTCTGGACCTTGTGTGCCCCTGGCTCAAACACCCCTTAATGAGCATTGGTGAAAGCCGCAGTCCCCACTCTCTTCTTACTGCCCTGAAAGTGGCCCAGAGAAGCCGGTCCCCAGTGTCCCCAAAAGACGAGACGAGATGAGACGGTCCAGGAAAAAAGAATCGTCACGTAGCGTTTCTTCTTCCCAGCACCGCGAAACCCACCCCGTGGCAGTGAGGCCGGGCGCCTGGGCGGGACGGTGACCGCGGGCTCTGACGGGGCGTACCCGCTCGGGTGTGACCCACCCTGGAAGCGGCCCCGTGCCTGCTGCGGCCAAGCGTGGAGTCCGCCTTCCCCCACCTGCTGGGCCCCGGTCAGCCCTGTTTTACCCACTGCCATTTTTCTGTCTGCCTGTTTCGTTCACGTCACTGTTTCTGCCCTAAATTTAGCAGCGTTCTGTGCCGGGCGTAAGTTTTGACAGCAGAGTCGGCTCACGTGCACCGTGATGGGTTGACAGGAGCCTCACGTAAATCTGTCCTTTCCGTGAGTGTGAACTACCGTGGCACTCAGTGGCGGTCTCTTTACAAATGGTTGTTGACAGCGTTCTTGGAAGAAAGCCTCTCTAGGGTCAGTTGGTCACGTCGCATAGTTTGAGGTATTCCCATCCTTTGTCTGGGTTAATATATACGTGATTTAATTCACAGCATTTTTGCACTGGAGTGGGAACCCACAAAGAGAAAATGACTGAGGATAAGACCTTTTTGCAGAATGTTTAAAATAAGGAGTACTTTCATTAAAAAAAAAAAAAATTTTCTGGAGAAATCCTGACACTACAAATAATCATGTATTGGTTTTATGGAATAACTTGGAGTGAGAAATAATTTTTGTTCACTTTAAGCAAAAAGTAATTTAAGATCAGGTACTCTGCTATTAGTAATGAATGAAAAAAGGTAAAATAATTATACAGATTTTTTTCCTACTTAAGCATTGAAATTATGGAAAAGGAATTCCATTTAAGGTAGAAATATATCATAAAATACTGAGAAAGTTTCTTAAAGGTTTAACGTTAAGGGCAGGGATGAGCATTTCTCTGTAATCAGGAAAGAAAGTACTGAGGGGCTTGAGTCCAGGTCACCGGCCGTGGCTCTCGGCATGAGCCTCACGCTGGCTGGTGGCAGCTGAGCGGTGCCATGTGCCCTGCTTCCTCTGCGCCCCGCGATGCCATCACGCGCCAGGCCGGCCTCGCACTCTGCTGACACAGCCCTCGCCGTCTGCGAGGAGCTCACGTGCGTCCTCCTGCCCCGGGGCCTTTGCACACTCCACTCCCCGTTACTCCTTGCACTAGTTAGCGCATCTCAGCTTAAGCGTCTCTTCAGGGAAGCCTGTCCTGACCTTGACTCGATGAACCCTCCCGCCCAGCCGCACGGACCACACGCACGGTACCCCCTTCACACCAGAGCTGAGCTTCTATAGCTGCGTTTAAGATGGTCTCGTAATCTCTCTCAACCCCCGATAGCCCATGAGTTTAAGAGCTGGAGTTTTAGCCTGGTTTTGCTTATCGAGAGATCCCTTTTGTCCGTCCGGATGCCTTAATAAAAATTTTGGAAGTAAGTGAAGAAAACCAGTGTGAGACCCATCTTTTTGAAATGGCTAACTTATTTGATAGGAAGAAATTTCTTTTTGAAAACCCTTGCTGTATTTCAGAGGGAGATTTTGTGTTTTGATGAGTAGGCATGTGGCAGAGAAAGTTTTTCTGAGATGTAATTGACATGACATTGTGTACGTTTAAGGTGTACTCTGTGTTGACTTGATACAGCTCACACCTCCATCACGTCACATAATTATCGTGTGTGCGTGCATGCGTGTGAGAGAACATGTACCGTCCAGTCCCTTAGCGATCTGAAATATAAAGCACAGTATTGTTGACTGTAATCGCTGTGCCGTGCCTTAGATCTTCAGAACTTATCCACCTTCCAACCGCAAATCCCGTGCTGTATTTTTTCTGGCTGTCACTGCGTTTCCGCTCTCAGGGCTACATTACCAACGCTCGCGGGCTTCTGAGTGGAAGCTAAATGTTTGCGATACAGTTCCTGCTGCTCCGAAGCTTTTTTCTTTTTCTTTTTCTTTTTTTTTTTTTTCCTGCTGAGAACAGCGGGGAATAGTGAAATGCCCTGAGAAATTGAATTTCCGCAAAATTGATGTGGCGAGAAAGCATGTCTTTTACCCAAACACTTATGTCAGGGTCCAGCGCTTGAGGAAAACAGAGCTCAGCTCTTACTGTCAAAAGAGCATCCTAGAGTCCCCTTCTGAGAATGAGGATGCGGGGTTTACTGCGTTATCGATTTCTCTAGGACTAGGGTTTTATGCGTAAATATCAATACTCCTAGATTGCACATTTAGGTTGTAGAGCTCTGAGACACAATTTTATCGGTCCATGGACTTGAAGAGGAAAAACAGACCGACCTGGATGACCGACAGAAGGTTGGAGCAGAATTCCACATAAGAATCTCCCAACAAATTCAGCCTTCCTGCAATGTCATTTCTTACTGAACATAGCGGGGGCTCCCGTAGTGCTGGACCCAGATGGCCCCTGAGTCCTGTTGTTGCTGTCGGTGGAGCCCGCGCCAGGTCCATCACTCACCGCAGCCTCCGCCAAGCTTTCTCTACCTCCGGTAATTTTCCACAATCAACGCCCGGGTTTAAGTGTGTACGGTTTATGTTTTTGCTGTTCACAGCATAGCCTAATAGATAGGTTTGTATTTAAGACAGTAGCTGTCGGCCGTGGTGGATTTTACACATTCAGATTTTCAGAACACATAGGTTTTTTACTGGCATCTTTTTCAACTTCAGCTTCAAAGTCATTTGAGGATTGGGCATTGAATAATGCCAAATTGGTCAGCAGCCTGCCATTCTTAACCATAAGTTTTCATTTAGTTTCAAAATGATCCAGCTCGATCGATGGCAAAAATTTAAATGAGTCTCAATTGCTTTTCAGTATGCTTCCATGCAGTTAATTTAGTTATTCTAAGAATGTAGCGTGTGTGGCTTTGTGGAAGCATCTATCAAGCCATACAGCTAACATTCAGTATCGCAAATGGGTTCTCATGTTCTTAAGATTCAATTCTCAAGTGTTCTCTAGAGCCGATTATTAGCCTTTTAAGAAATAAAGTACTTCTAATAACATAATCACCTTAAAAAAAAAAAAAAGAAACTTCTTTCTAGGTCAAGCTCGCTTCCTGCTTTATGTAAGTTGAATTGTAGTGCAGACTTTCCCAGTATTGACAGCTGAGAACGTCTGCGCGGCTTCTAAATTTGACCACTGGAAAACGGTTCGATTAGAAAGTTTAAAGCGGAATATATATTCGGGACCGTAATAAAGGACCTCATCAAGTAGGATGACATTTGCCCTCTCAAGTTCATGTATGGATAGAAGCAGAAGGCTTTCACAAACGGGGTCAACGCGGGAATGAAACCAACGCTTTTGCGTCTTTTTTTTACCAAGGTACAAAAGGGACATGGCGATACGTATAATTTTGTTGAGCTGATGTCATTTACAATTATATCAACTGACCGTTCGTATATCTATTATGACAAATTTATGTAATGTTTTACGGTATGAGCAAACTTTGAAACAAGCCAAAAACAACTGGCGAAGTCCCAGAAAACGTCAGGGTGGGTTTATTCTGAAAGTTACCTGCACGTTTTTCACGTTATCCGAACGACAGCCTTTGACTTTAGGTCATCGAACCGACACCGTTGGCTTTCAAAACCCACATTTAGCGCATGAGGATGGCTTCTGCTTGTTAGAGACGCCGATGGTGTTTCAGGTTTCAGCTGAGCTCCACGTGTGTGGATGCGTAGCACAGTGCCTTGTTCCTCAACACGAAATATTAGACGATACCTCTGCCCCGTGAAAAACTCTGCGTTGGTCAGTCTAGCAGCCATGTTCGTTGGCGCATTCTCTCCCGGCCCTCTTGCGAGACAGGTGATTGCTCTTCATTTCCTCTTACAGTGGAACAGATTAAATAACCTGCCAATTCATAGGCAGTGCCAGAGCAGAGGTCAGAATTCACAATTCGCCTTAATTTACCCACACTTACCTACTGGTTTCCAGAACAAACCAGGAAGCCTCATTTTCAGGCAGGAAGATGGACTAGACATTCCAACGTGATACTGCTGACAGCCAAAATAGTCTCTTTCCAGACGTGCAAACAAATTGCACCTTCTTTATCGCAGGCTAAACGTCCATCCCTATCATTTCGGGAACGCTTTATTATAGCTCGAAGCAGAGGAAGGATTCAAGCCGGGAAGTCCTGATTCTGTAATTTGAGCCCTGCCTCGGGGGAGCGACATGGCGTTCTGCATCCACGGTCACACAGTTGACCTCCTTCGCTCTGTCGATCCGTGTGTCCACGTGAAAGCAACACGTCGTGCTGTCCGTATCATTTCTAGGTCATGCGCTCGTCGTTCCTGCCCCGACACTCACCGCTGACTCAGGCATATGCAGTACTGGACGATGAGGCGACTTCCCCGCAGGTTCGTGACCCGCCCGAAGCTTTTGGTAGGACGGCTGCCTCAGGAGCTGAGCTCTGTGCCCCGGCCTCGTCGGGGACAGAAAGCCAATGAAACTCAAATCAGACCTCGCCAATTCTCACGAAACTGCACAGACGTTGAAGAGAATGAACAAGAATGCTTGGCGCCTTATGAAAGTGGGATTTAATAGTTAGGTGAGCCAGGAGCCCAAGGACTGGGTGCCGCATTGGTCCTTTGGCAAATGTCCTCGTTTACGGGGGAAAAAGTAAAGCACGTAGATGATCATGTGTGTCTAGGTGAGAGTTCGTTAGCATTTAAAAGCAAGATGAAAACAGTTGTTTAGAAAACGAATGGTTTTGAGAGTGTGACTCTTGTATTGGAATATGAGAGGTGATATTGATACAGTGGATTTTGATCCGAATACGCCAGCTTTGCATTTATATCAAGCATCTGCGTAGCATCCTGGGGACAGTGCTGGGACGGGGCAAAACGTCAGATCGATCGAATCGGGAGGTAGGTAGGTAGATAATTCCACATGAGTATGTATTTTATACCTATGAATATAAGTCCATATTCCATTCTTAATTTCGAGGTATCCTCGTTTTATCTACCTCTTTGCTCTGTACGAATTTAACTTTCTCTTGCCCTACTGAGTTTGGACAAGCAGTTGCGGACGTTTCTAGGCAGTTCTCACCTGGGCTTCCATCAATCACAAGGACCGTCTAGCCAAATCTGCAGAGAGTAAAGGCGAAAGCTTCAGCATGCCCGGAACAGAGATCTCACATCGGGGACCTGCCTCTCGAGGTGCCTCAGCGGTGGCTAAACCCTGCAAACCCGTCAACGCCGAGCGTCGCCCTGTCGGGAGACCCCTGAGTCCTTCACGGCGAGGTTCAGAGAAAACCCACAGCAGTGACGAGTGAGGGCGGGGGGTGGGGGGTTGGCGGAGGCTTCGTGAGACTCGCTGTGGAAATGAGGACGAAGCAGGCACAGAACGCGGGCGGACGGCACTCAGGTGCGAGGGGCCCAGGGGACGCGGGAAAGGGAGCGGGGAACGTGCGCAAATTCGCGACTGAGGAGAGAAAAACTCAGGATGGGCGCGGCCAGAGTTTTCTGAATGAGAACTTCTAAGACGCCAGGAAGCCTCGCTTGGTGGCCCCGTTCCTACTCTGACTACTGCTCTATCACTGTGAACTCTATCCACAACCTGAAACAAAATTGAGCGCTAATGAATTCGGTAGCATAGGGGTCCCCAACCCTCAGCCATGGACTGGTACGGGTCTGCGGCCTGGTAGGAACTGGCCGCACAGCAGGAGGTGAGCAGCGGGCCAGTGAGCGAAGCTTCATCTGTGTTCGCGGCCGCTCCCCAGCGCCAGCATCACCGCCTCAGCTCCGCCTCAGGTCCTCGGGCATTGGATGCTCATAGGGACACTGGTCCCTGGTGCCAGAAAGGTCGGGGACCGCTCGCTGCATTAGAACTTCATTCCTGCTCAAGGTTCATCACCACTACGCTCCTGGTAATCACGCCACTGTTTATCAGCATCTGCTTCTAAGACCCGTGGAGCAAGGAAGCCCTGGGGCTGAGTTTTTTTTTAAATCCAACGAAACGTGTACGTAAGAATGCCGCGCGCATGGTGAGGAAGAACAGAAGTGTGTCCCACTGCAAGTCCGTTTCTGAGGGAGCCCACCTTCCTCGCCGCCCCTCCGCCCTGAGGTCGCCCTAATGGGCGGGGCGTTCGCGACCCCATGCTGCCGTGCCCTGGGAGGCCCACGCCTCCCGTGGGGCTGGCGGGCGGCGTGGAGACACGGGACAGACCCGGTTTCCCTCTCGCCCCGGGCGGTGACGGATAGGACACCCATCACCTTGCCATTGCGCGTCTCTTGTTTCTGTCGTTGTTGTTCCGTAATGTGGGTCTCTGAAATCGCTTTCTATATTTAGAGACCAATGACAAAAACCACCTTTCTAAAATGCGGCAGCCGGCCCCGGGCTCGCGGTGGGAGGAAGCAGGGCGAGCCATTTCGCCGGTCTGCGCACCAGGAAATAGGACGCTGCTCCCTGGCGGCTGCTTTGGCTTGGAAGTCCGCTGTGCCTTTTCCAAGGTCCTCTGCTCCACCGGTAAATTCCGCACTGCGCTGCATGTCCTCGCCATGACTTCTGGGCACGCAGGATCTTCATGTAGCCGGAAGGCTTGGCGAGTGGGCAGGGAAGAATTATTCTGAGTCCTCGGTGAGATAAAGTAGACTTAGTAGTAGTAGTAGTAGAAGTGAGATCTACAAGTAGAAGTCAAACGGAGGGAAAAACAGGGAGTACGGGTTTTATCTGTCAGGCTTAGGTTTGTGTGTGACAGAAAATCCAAAATAATTATGGCTGAAACGGGATAGAATGAACTTTTCTCTTATGTAAAAGGAATCGGAAGAAATTGGGAGGGCTCGTGTGACCCAAACTCTTTCTACTACATTCCTCTGGGAATTTAAGTTTAGTGCTTCTGCCTCATGGCCCCAGAGGGCTGCTTGAAATCCAGTCATTACGTCAGCATTCCATTCAGTAAAAAAGGAGAGCCCAACATGGGCCGTCCATTTATAGTCAAAGTCGTTTCCAAAAGATGCACATCGCAGGTCTGCTCGCATTTCAGAGGTCGGAACTTAGCCCCCTGGTCCCGCCCAGCTGCAGAGGAGGCTGGGGCATGTCTTCTTCCTCCCAGCAGGCCACGCGCTCCCCTGAGATTATGGGATAAGAGCACTAAGATGGAAGGGGAGGACGCACGTGGGGAAGCTGTCTGCAGTCTCCATCGTGAGGTTTGGAGACCAAGGACGACTGTAGTGTCACGGAAATAACACCTGCGTCTGGAATCCCACGGCTGCTTTGCTGCTGGCGCCCCACGTGACATCGTCGGGCCACCTCACTTCGTCGAGCCTCGCCCTGTCGTGTTTCAAGGACAGGTGCAGACCCTGATCGTGTCTAAGATCACGAGCCCCTCAAACGTGCTACGTCGTCCGGCCTCCTCAAAGTGTTGTAGTTATCGAGCGTTTAATACCGCGAAGATTCGCTGTCGTCCATGTGAATACCCCTTGGCCTGCAGAGAGAAGTCACTCAGCAAATGGAAGCATTTAATAAATGGAATAAAACGGCGTAATGAATTAAGGGATCCGTCAGACCTGATATTTCACGGGGAATTAAACGTTGGCGATGTCCAGTTCGGTGTCTTCTTCAATTTGCTGTTCCCGGCTCCAACCGAAATCAGCGTGATAATTTATTATAATGAGATTCAATCGCACAGTCAAGCTTGAAATCCTTCGAGGAGATAAAATTGAAAAAAAAAAAAAAAAACCTGTATAGGGAGACTGTTTCTCTCAGCGAACATTTGAGTATCTACTGATTTCCGACCGAGTGCAGGATTAGGGACAGAGAGGCATTTTCAGGCTGGCGTGGGTCACCAACGAGCACGCAGAGTCACAGTCAGGGGTGACCTACACAGTGATTGAGGTGCGTACAAGGCAGAGGGGGAGAATGGAAGCGAGGGCAAAGCGAACTTGACCCTTGCACCATATGACCTTGGACTGAGCAGGTCCGCTTATGTGCAGGTGTTCTCTAAACACTTGTACTGTTTTCGATCCGCAGTTGGGAGTCCGTGGATCCAGGGGGCCAGCTCTGTGCACTGACCTATGCCGTTTCTACATACAGGACTCAAGCATCTGTGTATTCAGGTGTCTGGGGCCCCTGGAACCAACGCCCCTCAGATACCAAGGGACAACTGCAGCTAAGTTTTTGGGGAGTCAGAAGTTATGTGAGGCTGTTCGACTGCACGAGGAGTCAGTACCTCTAACCCCTGCATCGTCCAAGGGTCAGCCGTGATGAGTTCGGACTGGGACGGGCTGTTCGGGATGCGCCTGGACCATCTACTGGAAACACTCACCAGGCAGGTCGAGATGCAGGCAGAGAAATCCGGGGCCAAGTTCAGGGTTGATATGCGGACTTAGAAATCGTTGCTGCGAAGGTAATGGACAGAATCATAGAACCGTCACAGCCCACCTGAGAAGAGGACCTAGATTCGGGGTGACAGCAGCCTTTAGGGCAGAGACAAGTCTGTGGAGAGAGTCGGGAGAGAAGACACTCGGGAGATCAGTGCCAAGGTGCCGTCGCTCCGTGAGATGCGGTGTGCGTGCGTGCATGCGTGCGCCTGCGTGTACATGTGCGATGTTGACCACTGTAAATAAACACTGCACGGTGTCTAGCATGACAGCGGGGTTCAGCAGCCCTCATTAGGTATGTGTCACGTAAAGGGATGAGCGTATGGTGAGCCAGCGGATGTGTACGAATACAAGGAAGGGGCGGGGAGTGGCCGCTGGGCTTGGAAGCCGAGGGGCGCCGAGCCGAGAGGAGGACGCGACACCGGATCGGAGCAGGTGGGAAAGGACTGGGCAGAGGCGGCGCGAGGCCACTATCCTGGGACAAGAGGCGAAGGCGAGAGATGGGGGGGACCAGCTGGAAGGAGAGTGTGAGGGCCCGAGGCCCCTGCGTGTCTGGAGCCCAAGGGGACAGGGGAGGAGAGAGCCGTGTGCGACCTCAGCGGCCCGGTGACCCCGGAGCAGCAGGGACCGCCCCGCCGGCTCGGAGCGCGGTGGGGACAGGAAGGCCGGCCCCGTGGCCCGCCCCGCGCGCGGCCATGGAGCCCTGCCCCGCAAGCGCCCCGCGCTTGACTTACTGTCCCGTCGTCTCCCTGTCGGGGAGTTCGATGACTCTTCGAGGAGGGGCCTCACCTTTCCATGCCGCGCCACTCCTGCACGCCACGTCACAGGCCTGAGCAACGGCGCGTGGATCGCCGGATCGCGGTTTTTGTGGGTTTTCACGCGCATTCTTCTATTCATTTCTCCACCTGACCTCTGCCTAACGTGTGCCCAGGATGTGCCAGACCCTCTCATCGAGGACTCGTTGGTGTTGACTGCAAAATAATTGCACTTGTTCATTTTTTAATAATTTTTTTGTCAATAACTTATTTTTTCTTAAGCGATACTTGGTATGATGTATCAAAACCAATTTTCCTGTGTCCTCAATCTTTGCTCCTTGGAGTCAGCCATTCGGCTCTAAGGATTGGTCTGTTTACACATAGAACTTGGCGAAGGGGGCACCCTGATTCGGCCATGTCGGACCCCAGGACACGAGTGAGTAGATGAGGCAAAGCCCTTGTCGACTCAGGTTCTCCAGTCGCTTGCTTCATTGTGAGGTTGATTTTGTTTTCTTTAGGTCAGAATGTTAACGGCCTCCAGGACATAAACTAAAGTTCGGAAGTCTGTGTGACGTGAAACATTTAAGCTTTGGTTCACCCGCACGTCCTCACTTATGTATTTGCTTGTGAAGCTCAGATTCGGGTCTCCCGCTCGGCTCTCTGTGTTTTCATGTGTGAGGAGGCAGGTTCAGTAATCTCAGACGTCAGGGTCTTTGGGACTGTGCTAAACATCTTCTATTTCCTAAGAGGAAAAAAATTATAGTTCAGAGTGAGTGATTAGGATGGAAATGGCATATTGATTCTCTCACAGAGAAGGTCAAGATCATAAATTATTCAAATGCTTCTGAGAGTATTATGACCGGGTTGGTATTACGTTCAAAGAAATTACATTGCTCTTCTCCCTTTTAATTTGTGGCTCAAATAAACTTACATTTTCAAAACACTCCCTCCGTCTCCTCCTGGAGATGAAAATTGCTAAAACATCCCTTTTGTATGTATTGTCTTACGATAGCCTGCTAAACCTAAACCCAGATTCAATCGAGACGTTTTCCTCTCTCCTCTCTATACGAATATCAGATGACATTGTCCTGTTCTATTAGGGACCGTAGACTTCTCCACCCATTTCCCTCTAAGTCACACTGGGAACTGAGACGTCGTGCTTGCAAAGGCGGTCCGGTTTCATGTGATCTTACATGAATTTGAAACAACGCGCCTTTGAGTTAACGGTTGTCTCCCTCTAACTTCGTCCTTATATCAGCTTTTCTTTACTTTATCGGAAAGTGTGCTTCATTGGTTCTGGATGTTTCCTTGCTACCTGGACAAACAGCGATACGCCTACACCATTTATTTCGCGTAATGTGACAGAGCGCGTGTTCGGGGACCCTCTTAGTGTGCTCCGTTTACCTCTGAGGCGATCCTGACAAGGAAACAAGGCGGGACCCATGGCAGTTTGCCCATTTCTATTTACTGCTTTGCCCTTGAGAAGCCCTTCACACTGCGCAAGCCTCAGCATTCAAAACACTGCGCGCGCCCCCCGGACCAGACCAGTGGCTCGCCTGCTCCGTGCCCGTCACGGTTGTCCACGTCGAATTATGGAATTCGAAAGTATTTTATTCCATGGGAATAGGCTTGGATCTGGACTGGAAAAAAATGAGTGATTTATGAATAAAAGATTAGTCAAGCTTTACTCTGTTTTGCATTCTAAAATTACCCTCAATTTACCTAATAAATATATTGCCTTCCATTGATTAGGGGCTTGAGCTTTATTCGGTTTACAGCAAATTACAGTTTTCTGCTCACCCCCACATGGCCGTGCGGACCTACTTTCTTTCCTCACAGTGTTGCAGACTCAGGGAGGATAAATTGAAGGGCTTGTTCCTTTGTCCCAGTGGGGCAAATGGCGATTATTTATGGTCAGTACCTCATGAAAATTAAATTCCGTGAGATTTATGTTTTATGAGGATTAACTGTTTTCAGAGGAAGTGTAAAATGCCGGAGTGCACCTGGCCAGCTTCCCTCCGGCCGCCGACGCCCCGCAGCCCACTCACTGTTCCTTTTGCTGACAGTCATTCAGCCTCTTTATCCCTCGGTTATGTTTTCCACCATTAACAGGTTTATAAATCACAAGGATAGTTCCAATCCTAGTGGAATATTTACTACACACACACACACACACACATACACACGCACGCACACACGCACATCTGTCTCCAAGAGAATGAGCATCTCATTTTCGAGGATCTTAATGTATCATCGTTTAATTCTGTTTTTAGAACATTTCCCGTCTTTCGTTATCTGCTAAAAGTAATTTAAAACAGAAAGATCGATGCTGATGTCCAGTACTATTTGTACATCGTAAACACAAAGTCTAAATTCTTTCTTTGAGTAGTGACAGATGTATTGCGAGAACATGCCTCTTACTTTTGAAATGCACAGACTGATGGGCAGTAAAGCACAGATATTGACGGATGGCCATAAAGGGAAGGGCTGTGGCCCCACTACCCGCAGGGAGGCGGGTGTGATGTCCCTCCCTTCGTAATCACGGTCATTTCCATTTGAAATGTTCACAGACGGTGACAGAAGAAAAAATGACAATACACCATCGCAACGGCCATCAGACAGTGTGTGTTCTCCACGTGGTATGTGTGCTGGAAAAAAAAAATCGGGGACGGTAACAAAGAAAGCAGCCCGTGTGGATATCTGTCTGTCCCTGCTGCTTTGTGCAGACTTCGGTGACTTCGGGGAGCTTCGAGGCTCCGCACGACGGTTCCGCTGTTTTGTTAGATTGCTGGGAGAATTGAACTTGCTGATGATCCCTTCGAGTGAGACAATAGGGTACTGCCACCGGAAATGGACGTGTGGCCATATGTGCACCGGGTCGGCAGACGCCGCGGGCCATACGGAGCTCAAGTTACGAGGTCTTATTGACTGGTTTATTTTTTTTTCTTGAACCTTAGCACAGTGACTCGTTTGCGTCCTGTCGTGGCTGCTGAGCGTGTGTTTAAGCATCACACATTTTATTTGATAATTTACGGAGACGTTAAGTGCAGACGAGTTGGCTTTTCCACCCAGCAGCCGCGTGGATTTATGTGTTCTTTATGCATTTTGTGGGTCTGAAATTTCCAGTCTCAACTTGGTCATCAAGAGAATCAAACTTTCCCTCGTTTTTCTCAACTTGGTCATGAGCCATCATTTCTTCTGGGAACAGAAACGGAAACAGAGCTCAGTTTCTACAGGGGTGAAAATGTTGTCTTTCGGATGATACTCAACGAGGGCGTTTTTCCCCCGAGCTATTGCAGTGCAGATTTAAAACTCGCCGATCCGCTGCTCCTCACTCTCAGAGTTTCTCCTCCAGTGGCTCCTGGCGTTTGGTTATTGGGGCGGCGAGCGGGAGCATCTGGTCCCCCCTCTGTCCTCTGGGCCTCCCCGCACCGAGCCACTGTTTCCCGCCTGGCGTTGGGGGTCAGCACGTATTGCCACGGCATCCTGCACTGTGGCAACCGTCGTCCGTTCTCTGGGGGCAGGAGGCGCTCAGCGCTGCTCCCAGGCCTGGCTGGGCCGCCTGAATTCGCGTCCTGGCTCTTGGTGGCCCTGCTTCTGCCGCAGGCCCCTCCCGCCTTCTCCCCAAGCTTCGTGGCTGCCGGCATGCGTGGTGACACTCTCCCCACTGTTGGCTTCCGCTTGCCCGTGGGACGTGGTGAGAAGCCTTCGGGGAGCCGTGGCACATCGCACCCCACGTCGGTCCCTCTGTCCTTTTGTGGCCACCACATTGGAGCAGGGAACAGGATCGAGGGGCAAACCCGAAGTTCGCTTTTTGAAATCTTGCATCTAGGATACCTGATCGGCACTTGAGTGGGGTGGGCGTCTGAACAGATGGGTCTAGAATTTGGGGCGGGGGTCGTGGCCTGGGTTGCAGACAAGAACTGGGAAGCCATTGACCTCAAGGTCACACTTGAGCCACGAGACTGAGGATGATCACAGAGAGACTAAACGTAGATAGAAGAGTGAGGAGAGAAAATAGATTTATTTAAAGGAGGAGAAAAGCAGAAAAGACGCTACTGTAAATAATAGTCGTAGTTTAAAGAAGATTAGCCTCTGAGGCCGGTGGCACGTGAAATTCCGATTCACGGGGGTTGAGGGCGTAGATCCGGCGGCCGGTCTCTTACCTCCGCCCTTCGGGAGTGGGTGATGGATGGGTCTCCAGCTCTTTCCCACAGGGCCTGGGATAGTCCCTGCCCCACACGGGGCTTTCTCGACAGAGTGAAACTGTCCAATAATCAAACTTATTTGCCAACTCCGAAGTAGATTTCAGAGTGGAAGGAGCAGCAACGGGATTAAATAAAAAAGAATAAATTTTCTTCCTGGAAATTTCTGGTTGTAAAACACTGAGAAATCTCCAGCCGTGACCCACAGGCCAGAATGGGTCTCTGTGGCCTGAGACCGCGTACAGCTCATGCTCAGAGGGGGACCTTTGAGGACCTTTGGTGCATTGAGAGGCAAGGAAACCTTCAACCATTATCTCCTAGACTCTCTCAGATCTCCTGATATCCTTACTGCTTTCTTCCCTTTCATTCTGCAAATAAAAAATGCCAAACCCTTGACTATGATGACAGTGGATCCTCTAGGCTTCAAGAGTCTCGGCAGCACGAAAAAGGCCATCGTCCTGGGGCTGCGTCCTTGGCCGGGGTCCCCGGCACCGGGCTGGGGTCCTTCATGGAGCCCGTTCACACCCCTCAGTTTGTGTTTGCGTTTATAGAACTGATAACGAACTATTGGATGTGTAGCTTATAGGTCAAATCGCAGTGAACGCTGAGCAATAAAAATCCTATAAAAATTTTTAACTGTTTAGTTTGGCTAAAACGTGAAACTCAATCTGTTAAAGTCTGTTGCCTTGACAGTCTTAGTTCAGTTACCCTCCCTAACAAATGACCATAGTGCTGATACTTTTTTCTTCCTGAATTGAAATAAATCGTAGTTAATTTCTTTAAATAATTAAAAGGTTGTTGAACTCCCAAGAGGTTCTCTAAGAACCCTCTCTCCCCTGCTACAGGGTGGTGGGGGAGCGCCATAGACTGGGAGGTTTCATTGACCAGATCATGTTGGACATGACAACGTAAGACACTCTGGTGGCCTCTTAGGACTCTGTGACCACAGGGGGTCCTTCAAGAGTGAGATTTACTCAGGTTGGGTAACTTAAAGAGGAGCCCCAGAATTTAAAGAAATTAGGTCCCAGCCACAGAGGCGGGTTCCGAGACGTGACATTGAGCAGATGGGTGACAGTCGACCGGGCTTCCCACTCAATGTTTAATTACAGAAGAATGCGCCATTGACCGAGACTCGTTACCCAGACGTTCTGAAATTTCTGGAGTGCACTCGATTTATGTTCATTGGTTTAATAGAATGTAGGGCAAAGCTCAAAATGTAAAATAATGGATGAATATTGATGACTAATTCGTGAAGAGGGCGTTAAGGCGGGTTCGCCCCGCCGGAAGCGGGTAAAGGAGACCCAGGAAGTTAAGAAGAAAGACGATGCCGCCGTTTGCGGTCCAGACGTCATCTCCACGCCGGCCAGCTGCCGGGGTGGGACGCAAAACGATTGTGAGGAACTGGGAAGAAATGAGCGGACTTCGGTGCGAAGGGAGTTAAGGTCCCATGTGACCAGCTACCACTGGCCCACCCGTCGTCAAAGGATGTCGTTCGGGACAGTGCCCTCGGGAAACTTCTGCAGCCGCTGCGGTCACAACCACGGAGTGCCTCCTTCTCGCGAGAGAGAGCGGAACCGTCCATCTGGGTGACTGGGGGGCTTCCAGACGAGTCTTCTAAAATTCTTCTACCTGCTCTCAGCGAACTAAGCACCGTGCAAGGATGCCATGCGTCCTCGACCCACAGAGCTTTCCAGAACAAAACGCGTAGGAAGTAAATGTCTTCGTTAAACAATTTTTTTTTTAAACTTTGAAAATGTGCTAATTTTTTTTTCAATCTTATTTGGAAAATTTGAAAATACCCTTGATTTGCACTGTGGTTCCCATAAGTAAGCTTTTGCCTATAATTGTACGTATGACTTTTGACCAGGTCCTTTAAGTTTCTAGATTTTTCCAGTTTATTTACTTGGTGTATAAAAAAAGGCAGGCTTTTTCATTTAAAAATATCTGTAGGAAAATTTGCCTTATACTGAGGAGAAATTTCATGGATGGGTTATAAATAAACTCTTTAAAAGCTAGTAACAGTTGCTGTGTTCTTGGCCGTCGGTACCATGTGGGTGTTTGAGGCAAAAGAACTTTATCCGAAAATGGGAACATAAAGCGTGTTCAGCAACGAGGTAGCTTTTTCGGTCCTAAATTTCGTTAATGAACGAAATTTGTTTTGGGTCGGTTTCCGAATAAACATGTTCTTCAGGAAAGAAAAGTGACCTGTAATGACTTTGAATACTTCTCCGGAAGCCCTCTGCTCAGGGGCTGAATAGTTCAAGCATCTTCAGCGTCGGAGAGAGCAGGTGTTGCCGGAAGCCTGGCCGTTTGTCACCGCGTCGGCCTGGCCCATCCGTCTCTCCACTCGCAGTGGCTTGTGTCCGTGAAGCGCTTGGCCCAGACGGTGGCTTAACCCCAGCGCCTCTGAGCACGCAAGAGGCGGGTCCCGTGAAAACAGACGTCGTGCTGATTTTAGTCGCCAAGCACGAGTGTTAGGAAGAAACAAAGACCCCGAAGGTGAAGGAAGAAAAAAGCAGGATGCAGGGCGGAGCGAAGTCGTGCTCACCGACAGCGAGTGCGGCCGCAGCCCTGCGCCCTCGGGTCTGACGGCGCTGAGGCCGCTCGTGTTGGAGAGCGGGCGCCCGGCTTCTCCCCGGGGGGGCTGGGCGTCCGCGGACACACACCTGCATCGCCAGGTAAATCTGCAGCGTTCGGCACGGTGGTCCGTCACCGGTTTTCTTCGGCTTCCGACTGTCCCCGCCCATCGCCATGCGCTCGGTCACATGTCACCGGCCAGCCTGTGGGCAGGCTCCCCTCGCGCTCAGTGGCCGCCTCTGGGACAGCATGTAACGAACAGGGAGGCCGGGTTGGTCACGCGGCATCGGACGCGGCCGTGGTGGGCGGCACAGCGCCCCGTGACGCGGGGCGTCTCGGGACTGGCCTCCCCCCCTCGTTGGCGCTGCCCTGCCCCGTCTTCTGGGGAAAGGACGGTTTTCCATAGATGAGGTTCTCCCCAACCCGTAGGTGTTCACGGCAGGACGTCAGAGTCTGCGAAAAGCAGCTTCGTCTGCATCCACCTGACTGTACGTCTGCCCAGTCCGGTCTGGCCTCGAAGAATTCTCTCCGATGCCTGAACTAACCTCTTCTCTTTTATAACCCAATCTGGAACTCAAAATCTCCCAGAAATAATAAGGCAGTTCTACCCCTTTTCACCGTTTCAGAAAGCTTGGGGACAGAGTGAGAGAGAGAGCGCGCCGTGGATGGCCGCCGTGACACCCACGGCCGTGCCCCCCTGGCCAGCCCGGGGTCCCAGCGCCATGCCGGGACATTGGTTTCTCTGCACTGCATACCCTTGCCACCACGGGGAGCAGGGTGTCCTACCGATGCGTCCATGATCTCCGCAGGCGACCAGATAGTTGATCTCCCTCAGGTGCCCACCAAACAGGCACCCTGGCCGGAAGGGCGTGGGGGCAGGGAGGCCAGCTGCCATCTCCCTCCAGGGTTCCGGGGACCCCCGAGCCTGCCCGTCACTGCACAGGGCGCCAACCTGGGTGCGAGGGGACTGTGCTTGCAAAACGCCTCGATGCTCTTCTGAGAGAAGTGTCACTGCTTGTCACCCCTCGGCAGTGACCCGTGGGCGACAGATTCTCATTTGCCGGCCTCGGGGTTAGGACTCGGTGGGTTTGAGGAGCTTCGTTTAACACGTACGATTAATGGGTCAAACAGTATCATTCAGCTGCCAGAGTTCTTACAATAAAGTCCGTATGGATGATTCTAATAGATCTTTCTAATAAAGACCTTTAAAAGGCATTTTGAAATTTCTGCAATATATGAGACTTCTTTCAGTAATCATTATAACTTGTGCACTATTGTACGTGTGTGTGTGTGTGTGTGTGTGTGTGTGTGTGTAATGTATGTGTGTGATCAGGGACTTTTTCATAAACTTTTTTTTTTGCTGCTAATAGAAAATAATCGTGATGGGCATTCTTTGTTTACTGTTAAATACTCCTAAGCAAGTGCGTTCACGTTATTCGCATTTGTATTGTAATGCAGTGCATCGAGAATCATAGGGTTTGCTCCTTTTTCTCAGTCTCTCCTTGCCCCTGCTTAGGGTGGTTAATCGCTGTGTCTCCCCCTCTCTCCATTGGGGTCCCCTCACTGGTGGCTCCCACTGGAGGGTGTTCCTCCTCGTTCCGGTATCTCTGAAGAAGATGGTTCAGATGTCTGCGATTTGGGGCAGACGGAGCCAGAGGCCAAGTTCTGTGAACACAGAAACCGTGGCGACGCCCTTGACCCCCTTGCCCCACGCCCAGAATCCAGCCGGCGGGGACGTGTGGGCACCAGCATCGGACCGGAGCCGGAGCTCGTTCTGCGTAGACGTCAGCACCTTCATCCGCACCGTCCCTGTCGGGGCCTGGCCCTGGGCTCGGGGAGAGCGGCAGGTACTGCTCAAGCCGGCAGAAGGGGACAGACGGTGATAAACATCATCGGCGCACGCCGGTCAGTGATGCGCACGAAGGAAAGACACAGCGGACAAGGGGTCAGGATGAGTCCGAATTTTGAAGCAGGTGAGGAGGTTGAACTAAGCAGAGACCAGGAAGAGGAGAAGGAGCTCGTCGAGCAAACACCTGCGAACAGCCATTGTAAGATCCTAAGGCAGGGGCGAACCCCGTGCGTTCTGGGGGTACCACAAGGGCCAGCGTGGCTGCAGGAGAGCATGCAAGGCGGGCTGGAAGATGCACGGGAGGGGCAGGCTGGGGGCTGGGCACCTCGGAAGGAACGCTGGCCTCATTGAGCGGGAAGGGAGGCCAGGGGACCGTTCGGAGCGGAGAAATGGCATGAACAGAATCAGGCGTGAATGTGATCTGTCTGGCCACTTGTGCTGAAAATAGACTCAGCAGGGCTATTGTGAGAACCCGGGCAAGACGAGGTCATGAGCTGGCCCAGGGTGCGTGTAGAGCAGGTGGCCAGAAACAGCCACATTCTGGCTATGTTTTGAAGTCCGTGCCAGCAGGATGTCCCAATGGGTTGGAGGTGAAGTGTGAGAGAAAGAGAGTCAAGGGCGATGGCCAGGGACTTCGCCCCAACACCTGGAAGGACGGAGTTGGCACCATTGAGACAAGGAGAGGTAGAGCGGGGCAGGAGGTGTGTCCAGGGGTGGGGGGACCGGGAGCTCCATTACGGACTTAGTTCAGAATTATCTATTAGGGTTCCAGAGGGAGACTAGGAAGGAGTCCGGGGTTCACAGGAGAAAGCCGCTGCTGGAGACACACGGCGATGGCGTTTAAACCGCGGCGCTGGAGGCCACCAGTGAGAGAACGAATTCGGCAAGAGGGGAGTTGTAAGAGCCGAGCCTCGGGGACACACCAACGTTAAGAGGTCAGAGAGAAAAAGAGCAACCAACAAGGGACACCGAGAAGGGTCACCTAACGAACCTGGAGGGAGAAGGAGCACGTGAGAGCGCGGAGCTCCGTGAAGGAGACTGTTGAGGAAGCGGCCGTTTGGGTCAAACGAGGTTCCTGGGTGTCGCTTACGAATAATGTTATTTGGGTCCTTTGCGTTTTTATACGTTCTACGTTATTTTACTCCTAATTTTTCTACGAATGGGATTTCCAAGGTCTGCTTCTTTTATATAATTAGCGTAGCTTGTTCTTGAACTTCATATAAATGGGATCGTACGGTAGACGCTGACTTGTTTTACTCGGGATCTGCGCTATTCTTTGAAATGGCAATTTTTTCTTTTAATCGTTGAATAAGGTTTCACTGCATCAATACACCACGGTTTAGTCATCCATTCTCCCACCGATGACACCAGTATAGTTTGGGGCTCCTAAGAATAAAGCTGGTGAGTAAATGCGTATGAGTAGAATTGTTGGGTCACACAATAGGTGTTCAGTTTTGGAAAAAAACTTCCAGACTTTTTGCCAAGTGGCTGTATCATTTTACACCCATCATGGCACAGTACGGCTGTTCTGGGAGCCCCAGGTGGCCCTTGCCAATATTTGTAGACATCCGTCTTCTTAGTGTTGTCCATTTGGAGATTTAAGGCATTATCTTGTGGCTTTAGCTTGTATTTCCATGGTGGATAATGTGTAGCACATTTTCCTGTGCCTATTGGGCTTCTATATTTCACCTTCTTGGTGAAATATCTGTTCAAAACATTTTTCCGTTGTTATTTGGTCATTTGTCTTTATTATTGTGTTTTAAGAGTTCTTTATTCTGCATGCAAATTCTTTATATGAACGTCATACATATATTTTCTCCTATTCTGTGGCTTGCCTCTTCACTTTCTCACCAGTGTCTTTTGATGACAGGATTTGGAAATTTTGATGAAATACCATTTTTTATGGTGGTTTTCTTTATCCAATCTAAGAAACCTTTGTTACCTCCAACTGCAAAGATGACCTCTGGTGTTTTTCTTTGTAAACTTTATGTTTTAACTTACTCATTAATTAATTTTTGTCTGTGGTAAATGTTAGAGGTTGAAGTTTATTTTTTTCTATAGGCATATCCGATTGACTTAGTGTTATTTCTGGAAACACTTCTTTTTCCTGTTGGTTTTTTTGGTACCTCCATGCATGATTGGCTGGATGATGCCGGCAAAAACGGTAGAGGAGAGATCACTGAAATCCCCCCCTCCGTAAAAGCAGTGAGAACGCTGGCAAAAACAGTCAGAATCAACATCTTCAGAATTCTGTAAATTGACCATAGACTTACGACAACCCGGGGGAGTGTTTATTCAAGAAAAATAGCGGAATCTCAGTAATAGCAGTGAGGTTTTTGACATTTTACTTGCCCTGTTTTCATTTCTTCCTACTCAGCTGTTGGGCAGACTTGAAACCAACAGTATGTTGTCTTGGTAAAAGCCAACAGCCTGGAGCCATCAGAGGGAGCAAAACAAGGTTGGAACTCCTTAAAAGCCACTTTCTTAGAGAATCGTCACTATTTAACCCATCTGGTTGTTTTCTGAAAGACCCCACTCACAAAGCTGGCTATTAGTCCTTGTACAAACAGCCTTTTGCAATTGGAGACATTGCCCAGTGCAAAGAGCCTTTTGCCATTGGAGACATTCATTGAAAACAGAGCAATCGTTGAACGTTGTGACTGTTTGAGGCAGAGGATAACAGTTGGACAAACAATGAGCTAAATGAAGAGCTTAAAAAGGAAATGCTGGGGACCGAGGCACCCAGAGGGGCTTCGGAAAGCTCTGCTACTCTCCTGGGAGTCTAGAAGGTCATGCCAACTCTTCGGGGTGTGCATGTGCCCGCGGGCGTGAGCATGCTCAGAGACAACCTGAGGAGGCCGTCAGCTCTAACTCTGGCCAAACCTGAGGCCTTGAGTCAGGGGGAAAGTAAAGGCTGAGACGGAGTCGCAAGCGGCCTGGCTGAGTGTTGAAGGCACGCACCGACGACACACACAGTCATTCAGCAAAGACCGACATTATTTCCAGGCATTTAGGGAAATCCGTGTTCCATTATCAGCCATCCGCTAAGCTAATAGATCAGAGACTTCACTGGCTACATGTGAGGTTTTAGAGACTTCATTGAGAAAAGTCACTAAGCAAACAAATACCACCAAAAGTTAACCTCGAGGAAAAAGGAAAGTCTTATTTCTGAACATTGCCAAGTTATATCATTTAAAATGTTCGGTTTACAGCAAGAAATGATGATACACAAAGAAGAACAGGAACGTGGCCGAATATGGGGTGCAGAGGGTACATGAAGGATGAGGCAGTTAAAAGAAACCATCCCTAGGGAAGCCTGTACAGTGGATATACCAGACAAAGACTTTAAAGCAGATGTTTTATATACGTTCAAAGAACATGTTCAATTTTATAGGCACCAGTCCATAATTATAACTAAATAAATGTTAGCTACTATTATACTTAGGCTTATTCATTCCTAGTTTTCCTTACGTCACAAATTCAGAAACATGTTTCCATAAAGATAACCTGTTTCCACTGCAGATCACTTTACCCATCACCAAAATTAATTTAGTTTACTTTCTGGATCTGGCTATACAAAGGTTAAGAATGTATTTGGAAGCTCTTTTGCCCTAAAATCTTCATGGTAGGCTTACTAGACCTTACTAAAACTTCTGCATCCTCTACCCCCTTCCAAGGTTGCATTTGACTTGATCCCCATTTCTGTAGGCCCACTTCTAAGTGTACCGACACCCCTCCATGGTTTTATTACATGTTTTTTAATGCTTTTCTGACACATCTATTTATTTAGTGACCATAGAGTCATAGAGTGAATAACCTCACTGCTGTCCCGCAAAATCTTTTAAAACCTTGATATGCATATGTAGATTCATTTCCAAATCGCTTCGTTCCTATCTCCTAGTTTTGACTGCTTTCCTCGTCATAGTATGGAGTGTCACTGTACCTGAAAGAGTTAATTTAATTCCCGAATGTGCTCGGTCTCACTGCAGTGGAGTTTGGAGCAAGAAGGACTGAGACGATCTCTGTCATTTCCTGTTGCTTCCTCATTATTATGTGGCTGCTGACAAGTTATTTAGCCATCCGAGACTCTGTGTCATCAACTAGAAATTAACAATTTCACCTGTCTCAAAGCTGTTGAAATTGGAGATGATTAAATAAAATAATTGTATGCAAGTGCTTAAGCCGTGTTCTCATAAAGTTTCCCTTCCTTTCCCTTGGGCAAGTCGATGAATGCCTCATCAATAAAGTTAGATCATAAACCTCAGTGGGTTTGAAAGATGAAATAGTAAAAATAATTGAAAAAAAAAAATAATTGATGTGCTCCACCAGTGTGAGATGTTGTTATTATTCCCTTATCCATTGTTTAAACGTCTTGTTTGTTGCTACCTTGACTACTTATTATGGTTTTGTCAGAGAGATTTTAATATACAACATATGTAGATGTCTATAATAATTCAATTCCTTGTTCCACTAGAGGGAGAGCAGGCAGCGGAAAACTATATAAAGAAAAGAATTTCAGGACGTTGATTCCGTAGATGTTATAATGCTTCTTTTTAGGCCTCCATGTTAACATTTGACTACAAGTCTTGAAAACGGTGTACGAAGTTAAGTGCTCTGTCTTTCCTAGAAATATCTTCCATTAAGCAAAGTAAGGAAAGGTGAGAAAGCTGATTATGCTACTCTGAGGAAGTGGGAGAACTTTCCATTCTCTCAGTGTGATTTAAAAAAAAAAAGAAAGAAAAATTCTTTTGCAGTGAGAAAGACAAAGCAAAATAATGAAGGAGCCAAACAGCGGTGATTGTTAAGATATAAATTGATAATGAGTTTTGTAATGCATTGGTGAGAAAAAATTGTGTTAAAGAGAAAACGCCTTCCGGGTAGCTGCTAGATCATTGCTGGAAAGTAAATGTTCTTACTTGCATTTAGCAGTAATGGACATTTTTAAATGATGTAAACTGTGTTTCGAGTGCTGTTTGTATAGGGAGAGTGTAATTATATTATCTGTTGGGAAGATGTGAGGCTTATGCACTCTAGGTTCCTTATCCGTTTTCTGAATTATCCCAGATGCATCGCTCAGTCAGAAACGATGTGAATGGGACGAGTGAAGTACCAAAGCCTAACATTTTTTAAATATTCAAAGGCGTGACTACGTGAGCGCACATCGCTATGGCAACGTTTTGTTATGGCTTTGCAGTCTTACCAGATATCAGCTGTTTCAGTAGAAAAAAAATTTATATATTCAGGAATGGCACAGAATCGAGAGCAAGGAATTCTGGGACAGCACTTTCCAGTAGAAATATGTGTGCCATGGATAAAATTCCTTACTTATTTTTTCTGGTAGTCACATTTTAAAAAAGGAAAAAGGAACAGCTGAAATTAATGTCATGGGACATTTTATTTCACTCAATAGATCTAAAATGTTATTTCAATATGTAATCAACATAAAAAATATTAATACAAGATTTTCCGTGCATTAATACTACGTATTTTCCTTTCATGGCGCATCTCAATTTGGAGGTGATGCCTTTCAAGGACTAACAGTGAACCTGCTTATTACGTATGTACTTCTAGTATCGCAGACATGGTCCTCATTCCGGTCGTGCACATGATGCATTGGCGATACGGGTGTTTAATTCGCATGCCTCTTATTCCATTTCTGCGCACCTGCGGGCCCTGCTTAGAGTCCTTACGTCAGAATGGCACTTGGTCAACGTTCTCTCCCGTCTTTAGTCATTTCCTTCTTCCCACCACACTTGGTCACTCTTTGCTGACCGACAAAGACGCTCCATGTTCTGAGGCCAGCCCAGATTCCTCGCTGTCCTGGGTTCCTCACCACCTCTCAGCACTCACCTTCGACAGCTCGCTGGCATAGCTACGCGACACCTCGTTGCCCTGGAGACACCGTGCTCACCTCTCCTCTGGCGTCGTGCTTGATTTTCTCCTGCCCGGACCCCTCTCTTCTGCTCCCCAAGCGCATGCATCTCACCCCAACGAAACAACAACGAAATCTTTAGGGCGGAGATTGCACCTTGCATTTCCCCACAGACGCCTCTAGAATCTTGGCTGGCAACCTGGCCTCCCACTACCTGGAGAGATTTTAAAACTTAACAGATTACTGATTTTCACCGCCAAGAATGTAGGTTTGGTAGGGCAGCTGGGGTCCAGGAATCTGCATTTTTATGAAGCATCTCAGGCATTTCGCATGTGTCTTCTCCAGGACTCGGCTCAACGTCAAGATGTCAGGGACAGTGGGGTAAACATTAGTTGGTGGTCGACTCTTCAGACACGGGAACTGAGTTCCGAGAAATGGAGCGATTAAGCAGCAAAAGAATCAGAAATTACTAAGAGGTATGATTCAGCCATTTGGCATAAGTCGTATCCCTCAGGAAGAGGAATGACCTGGATTTCATTTGACCTGACCAGCGTGTTACAGGAGCGAGCCCCAAATGGCCTTCGCGTCTTGTCCCCGGGTGGTTTGTTTCTTCACAGCAGTCTCAAATGCCCACGAGGGCCGAATTCAAACGCCCAGTTGTTTTAAACAGAGCCCAGGGTTGCAGACCTGTTGCCATATGGAGCCTGGCCGCTTCGCGTGCCCTGTGCAACCGTGGGACGGCCTCTGGACCGTCTCATGCTGTGCTCCTGTCTTTTCCTGGGGCATCCCTAAAATTTCTCGAGCCCCCTGCACAGCCCCCAGGGCGGTGCATGGACGCCGCGTAGATGTTGTAACTCAGAAGACATGAGAATGAGAAGTGTCGGTGGCCAGACGAGATGCAGGTCAGCTCCGGATCTGGCTCGGAGTCGGAGCGGTACGGAGGGGGTGGGGTCCCCGGAGGTCCTCGTGCAGCCTGGGCCTGTCATCCACATTCATCTGTTATATATTTACTTCATTTCTAGAAGGCTGTGCTCCCACGGGATGGTGAGAAAGATGTTCGGAGCTTGCACAAACATTAGCTTCAGGAATTCATCGTGGGGAACCTCTTAGACCTTTCTTCAGAGGATAGAGAACCAGAAGTAATTTGTTCTGTTGTGGAGATACGTTTTGTGCCCGAGGAAGAGACAACTGCAATTTTTGATATTTATCTCACAGTGTGGAGAGACTTGCTCCCATGTGTTAAACTCTCATTACGGATCTTCACGTTATCCTCGCAATATTAAGGCTATAAAGCTATCTCCATTTTCATTATGCCATAAAAGCCGTGAACGTAATTTTCTCTAGCCCGAGCAAGAGGACAGTTAAAAAGGGAATTCACTGGAGGAAGAAAAAAAGGGAGAGAGATTTTTCACCACTAATTATTTGACTCGCCAAGTTGCTTGACTGATCTTCTGCTCTTTTATGTAGCCCGACCACGTGCCTTTGTTCACTTTACTTCATCTCACTTTTAAAAAAGTAATTTATCGCCCACTGAAATGCGAGGCAGACGTGGACCCTTCACATGTGGCCCTTTGGCAGGTCCGTGTGCTCGGTAATAAGAATAATGACGCTTATAATTCCATGGCACTTAGACCACTGAGTGCGCTTCACCTGCTCAGTCAGCCCTTACCCCGCCTTTGAGGTAAACACTATTTTAGCCCCATTGTTCAGATGGAAAAGCCGAGGCGAAGACAGCTGCCCAGTTTGCTGGAGCCCCCAGTGCTGGGGCTGGGCTCAAACCCGGGGCGCTCAGCTCCAGACTGCCTGGGCCCCGCGCGCTGCCGTGTCCCCAAGCTCCGTGCCGCAGGGTGGTGAGGAGGCCGGCCTGGCTTGGAATG
The DNA here is from genome assembly GCF_014176215.1 of Rousettus aegyptiacus. Taxonomy (NCBI): domain Eukaryota; kingdom Metazoa; phylum Chordata; class Mammalia; order Chiroptera; family Pteropodidae; genus Rousettus; species Rousettus aegyptiacus. The sequence continues at coordinate 2,833,580 of NW_023416286.1, forward strand.
GGTCTGGCGGTGATTGTCGCCGTGGCGGTGACTCCCAGGGGAGCTGAGGGCCCCGGGGCGGCAGGCGTGGGTCGGCACAGAGGGCCACGCCGCATCAGCTCGCGGGCGCAGCAGTTCAGCGCTGCTGGGCGGAGGAGTGGTACTCGCGTGACAGTTGTTCCCGGTCGTCACACTGTCCCTCCCGAGCCGAGCGCTCCGCGTCTGTGACTGAGTCCGTCGCCGTGCCAGCCCTGTGGAGGCTGTCAGGGTGACAGCGTGGTGGCACTGTCACCAAAAGGCTGCTCCCCCGGCGTTCCCGGACTGTGAACCTTGACCACCCCTTGGCCTGCGACCTCCGTCATCACCGTTGTGGCCTTTGGGTGCGACGTGTTTTCCCTTTCAGTCCACACAGCCAGATTCAAGGGACGCACCCAAGAAGCCAACATGCTAGCAGCCAGCCAGCGAGGCGGCCTCGCTAAAGGCAGCTCTCTGGGCTCCTGGGCAGAGGAGCAGCGGCCCCAACTCACAGCGGCCACCGGCTGGATGCGGGGGGCCTAGGAGGCTCTGGGCGCAGGCACCCCTGGGTGCCCTGCCCAAGCCCTGTGCGTCATCAGTCACACGGCCGTTGGGGTTCAGAAGCCCAGTTTGAGCTTGAGGGGGTGACTTTGGACAGCTGTAAGCAGCAGAAAAGGGGGCCGGGTGAGCAGGATCTTGTCTCTCGGGGCGTCAGCGTTCCGTGGCCGGCACGCGAGTGCCCGACACACCGACGCGCTATTCGTTTTTGTCCCCTTCCCATAACCGACTCGCGGAAAACCCGGTTCGGAGGAGGACTCCAGCTGTAAGAACGGTGACGAGCAGCGTCGTCAGGCGGAGGCGATAACGAAAGCCCGTGGCCTTGGGCGCCGGCGCCGGGCGATTCTGGCGTCCCGGTGGCTTGGCTGTGTCTGTCCTCTCTGCTTCTGGAAGCTCTTCTGTGTGTTGGCGAACGAGGGCTTCATAACGTGCAGATGAGGGGCTGGGCTTGGGGGGCCACAGCTGGATGGAGCCAGCGCCAACCCTGCAGGCTTCTCACCCGGTGGTGACCCGGGGAATTCTGGAGCTGACTGACAGCCCACCACTCCCAGGTCAGGAGAGCCGTCACGCTCGAGCCTAGAGAGAGGGACGACGTGCCCCGAGTGTGTCTCTGAGCTCTGTGCACGGCGTGCGGTGTGGTAGCGGTGGTGACTGCGAAGTCACGTGACCATCAGCTTCTGTACCTTCCCCTTGGCTGTGGCGAAGTCTCCGGTGCCATGTGTCACAGGGCTGTGTGTGGCATCCGCAAAGCTTCTCTGTCAGTGATGTGGGGAGGGTAATGCAGTGAGCTCTTTCTCCAGGGGGTAGATAAAGCTGGGGAGAGGTGTGAACAGCCCAGAAGCCCATAAGAGAATCATAAATCTCAAAATTTGCTTTGTGCTGAAATATTTTATTACAGCATCAGTACTACTTGGGAAAGATTTATTGGGTAGTAAATCAGTCAAATTAAGCAATTCCAGTTTGTGTGTATGCCGATAAGCTTCATCTAGGTCTTAAATATTTTAGACAAATTTTCTGAGGCGTTTGAGATTTATCGAGGACACATTTTAGAAAAGGTCTAAGTTAGTAAGTCTACAGAATAATAGATGTGCGATTCTGTTCCGGGCGTGAATCCCGCTTGTTAAAAACGCTAACTAGGTCACGTCTCCCATGCTCCACTTGAAATTTCAGTCATTTATTTTTAAACCCAAGCTGTGCGTTATCTCCGAGGCCTTAGTCAAGTGGCCTACAGGATATCTAGGGACAGCACTCCGTAGTTTAAAAGTGTTAATTTAGGCCCGGAGTGGGCGAAAAGCAGAGACGGTGAATTAAAATGGGAAGGAGCGACAAGAAGATGCCCTGGGTGTGAGGGGCGGTGGACGGGGGCGGAGGGACCACGGGCAAGTACCGCAAGAGAACGTGATCCGAAAATGCTTTCTGTGTTTTCGCTCGGATGAGCTCTTCGGGGAGGCAGACTCAGCAGCTTAAGTTTGCATTTTAGGCCAAGGAGCAGAACATTGAGGAGGCCTCACTTCCCGCCTCGTACTGCACAAACTCTGTTAATACACAAACTCTGTTAATACACAGCTGGACGACGTGGGAGCTGACCGCCCCGTGCCCTGAGTTCGTTTCTTCTTTTCTCATACAGTGAGATGGAGCAGGGAGGTGGGGAGAACTAGAAAGGGGGGAAATAGTGGTAAACGGGCACCACGCCGGGCGATTCTGGTCAGTATTTCTGGGCCAGGCAGTGTATTAAGTCTCAAGAGCTACAGTAGTCATGGTCCTTCTGCGTGCTGTTGAGAGATACACAGAGCCTAAGTTCCAAAGGACAGGTGAGCCGAAGGCCCGATGGAGGCTAGAGGAGGCGACCTAGTCTAGCCTGGGCCAATCGAGGAAGTCCTCCAGGTGGAGGCAAGGCCTGAGCAGTGTTTCATGAGCGAAACAACCTCAGCAAAAAGAAGCAAAAACAAACAAACAAACAACAACAACAAAAAAACAGTGTGATGTGTCCGAAGGAACTAAAAGAAATTAGCGTTTTGGAAGCATGGAATGATGGCAGGAACCGGAAGATAAGGCCGGAAATGGATTTCTGGGCTGCATCAAAGAAGGCTGAGCGTTGGCTTGAAGGTGGGGCCTCTGAGGGCTACTGCCGTGGCCAGGCTTGCGTCTTCAGGGGCTCCCTGTGGCAGCAGGGGAGGGAGGGAGACGAGCTGGAGAGGACGAGCCCTGACTCTCAGAGGCTGTCAGAGCAGGCGAGAGGCGCAGGCCTCAACCGCGGAGGAGGCAGCAAGTCCAGAAAGGTGTGACAAGTGACACTTTCGGATTTCTTAAGCTATTTTCTTTTTTAAGTAAAAACTATGTTAAACGTGTAGAAAATGTAGGAAGTAATACAAGTAGCCATGTTCCAACCACAAAGGCTTAACGGATACTCGTGTAATCCATAATCTGATGTTTAAGGAAACAAAATCTCATTATCGAGGTGCATTTTCCTGGAACCCTGTCTTCGGCGCTCACCTCCACTCCCTTGCACGGGCTTTGTGTTTTTGCTACACACATTTGCACCTGTACTTAAAATATAGTACTTTTTTTTCTTTTTTTACGTATCTTACACGTTTGCATTGGTGGCATCAGACTATATGTACTGTTCTGCAGCTTTTTTCATTCTCTGGTATTTTTGCGATTAGTCGTATCGATCTGTCGCATAGTTATCACGTAGGAGAGTTTCCTGGTAACCATGATACGGCGTTCTGGAATACTTTACATGTTCATTCGTTCTCCTGTGGTACACACTTCGTTGATCTCACTTTATGGCCAGCAGCGGGGCTGTCGCCGCCTCTCACAGCCTCGCTGCCCCAGATTCCCCCGGAGAATGAAGCCCTCGTGCCCCGTGCCGCCCACTGCTCGCATGAAGTAGCTTCTCACCTGCGTATCTAGAATGGTGCCGTTGGGTCCCCACCGTGGAGAAAGCGATCCCGCCAGTCACACTCCGTCTATGGTTCTGATGAGAAGCGCTTGTGGAGAAGGCCTCTGAGGAGAGTCGCCGGGTCGTGGGCTCCATGCACGGTGCTTCCTTCAGCCAGGTCTGGCCGAAGGCCGCTCACGATGACATGCCAGTTCCTGGTCGCGGGCACCGCCGGGCAGGTCGCTCCCTGTCCTTGCGGGTAGCCGTCACTGTCAGGTTTTCCTGGTTTTGCCCACCGAGGGGTGTAAATGGTACCCTACTGTTTTAACTTTCGCTTTCTTGATTATTAGTCTCTGTGAGCACCTTTTTCATACTTTTTTTTTTTTTATGATTTGAATTTCTTCTATGAATTCCCATTTATATACGTCTCATTTTTCTGCTTGGGTCTTGTCTTTTTCTTGCTTGTTTTAGGCTACTTTATGTATACTGGTTACTAATCCTTTGATGGCTATATGAATATCAAAAATATTTTAAATGTATTTAAGGTATCTTTATTTTTTGGAGAGAGGTTTTTTATTTTCATTGAATTTTAACCAAATTTATGTTTTTTTTTTTCTTTATGGCTTATGCTCTTTGGGTTTCTTTAGAAATTCTTCCCTCCCCATGATTTTCTTTCCAACATATTCTCCTATAAGGTTCAAAGTTTCATTTTTCATATATCGTTTTTAGTGTCCTGCAGCTCATGGATGGATTTTTATGTCTAGCATGGGGCAGAGGTCTCACTTCGTTTTTTTCTGCAGAGACAGCTATTAAATGGTCTCTCGGCACATGCCATGGTGCACCACTGCCGCGTTACTGTCTACGTGTGTGGGGTCATTTCTGAGCTCTTAGCCACGTTCTCTGGGCCAATGTCATACTGTTTTAATCATTGTAGCTTTGTGCCGACTTTGAGATCTGCCAGAGAAATTTCTCTCACTTCTTTCTTTATTATCATCTCGACTCTTTTTGGACCTTTGTTCTTACCTATAAATGTTAGGATCAGCTCGTTCAGCTAAAACATAAAACTGTCAAGATTTTGATTACCATTGTTCTTTGAGGTGCTAGAATGATCTGGGGAGAAGTAATTTTATAGTATTATGCTCCCTTTTCCGTGACTGTTCTATGTCTTCGCACGCAGTCAAGCGTTCTTTCATGTCTCTCGGTAGCATTTGGCAGCTCATAAAGGTCCTTCGCATCTTTCATGCGGTTCGGTCCTTGGCGCCTTATGATTGTCCAGCGGTTACCTCTTCAAGCGTTCCTCCCGCTCTTCATCTGTCCTCCAGGTTGCTCACCTGTTCTCTTTGCCTCTTCGTCTTTCCGTGCCGCATCGTGGCAAATTCTTCGGAACTCTCTCAGGTCACCAAATCTCTCTCCCACTGTCCCGTCCAGAGCTGGTCCCGTCTGGACCGTTTTTATCGGAATGGGCCATATTTTCCGTTTCCGACGTTCTCGTTCATTCCAGTTAGTTCTCTTCCATATCCATATGTTCCATTTCTGCCAGTTTTCATTCCTTAATATTAGAGTTTTGTTTTTTTCTTTTTTAATGGGCAGGCTTTCATTTATTTCTCTGAGGATCGCGAGCATATTTATTTGAGTTCTTTGTGAGACGCGCCCATCGGAGCACTCCTTCGCAGCCCGTCCGTGGGGGCTTCGTCTGTCCGAGCGTCAGCTCGCTGGCGGCTGGCGGGCGCAGGCTCGGCCACGTCATCGTTGTTCCTCTTTCTCCCGCCGCGCGCTTTCCACGTGCAGCGGCCGCGTCTGCCAAGCTGTGGGTCCCGCCATCCGCGGTGAGGTCTTCACAGGCGGGTCGAGCTCCTGCGCCGCGAGGGCGTAAACTCCGACCCGGTCACCGCGTAGGGATGCGGTGGGAGGTGACCATGGTTCCTGGCGACCGGGCCGCGCCTGTGTCCCCCAGCATCTCTAGGTCCGCGGTGAGCCGCAGGGGCGCCCAGTGTTCTTCACAGGGCGGCTCCTTCTCCCGTGACCACTGGCCAGGGGGCGCAGCGTGTCCCTGTCCCCACAGGCGCTGGCCCCACTGGAAGCCCTGTGGGCCCTCACCACGGATTCGTGTCTGCTCCTGTTCTGACTCACCGCTCTGCCTCATTTGGGAGGTGACAACGGTTGCTTCTCTGCATATTGCGAATCTGTCACTGGCACGTGTTTGGAACAGAAGAGGACATATATCGAGGTGCGATCATGTTTTGCCAGCTCGACGGGTCCCCAAACCTGGGTTGAAAAATAATACTTTTCGAAGTCGCGTGGTGTCACCCTGACATTTGTCCGTCATGGCAGGGCAGGGTGGTGCCCTTTCAGCCCGGCTCCCATCTGCCTTTGTGATCTTAGAATCGAGGGCGGTATTCTTCTAGTGAATCATATCATGATCCGGCAGCCGAAAGATTAATTCAGGAAACATGATCAGAAAGAGACATCTGAATAGTTTATCTGAGCCATAAGGCATGAGCGTCGGTGACAGGATTTAAATAACTGAAATGAAGTCTCTTTAGTTTTCTTGTCGCACCAAATTAGCATCAGAATGTTCGTACCAGTTTCGGGGAGGCGGTGTCAAAGAGCCTGACTGCTTGGCTGGTCATAAATTATCGCTGTGTTCGTGTGCTGACTCAGGGAATACTTCCCATCACTGAAATGCCTACTGTACCTTTTGGAACAAGAGTGACAATGGGGTAACTGATATCCGAGATGTACCGTATTCTGCGTAATTTTTTTCAACAATTCGTCAACAGTCTAAGTAGGAAGTTGCTCCTTCTCTTTCATAAATTCCCTGTATTCATCACTTCGTGCTGCCAGAGAAGCGACAGGACCCACCTGGAATCGATATGTCCTTTAGAGTCAGGGGCGCGTCTCCCCAAATGCACATAAATTTAGGTCTGTGCTGGCTGCGCTTGTCCCGTGTCCCTCCAAGTTCCTGTCAGCCCACGGTCCATCCTAATTTAGAAGAACCTCTTCCTCAGATGACAACGATAACGTTACAGATCCTTCATGGAACTTTCAGACTTCTGTTCATTCTTAGCGTACGTCAAAAGATGTGCTTTTAAGAGAGGAAAATGGTACAGAGTGCTTGGGGGGAGAGTTCACTTTGGGTTCCGCCCAATAATATTTGACATTTTGGCCAAACTTAAGTGCTAAACTCTTAAGTGGATTTTCGTGTTCTCATTTAGACTAGCGAGAGCAGAAAATGGGAGCATCGGGTTTTAAACATTGAAATATCAAAGCTTTTCGTATGAAAAATTCAGAGATCTAGACACACTCTGAAGCCACCATCTCTCGCTAGTTCAGGAAAATGCCATTTGAGTTCCCAAAACAGGACCTAGATTCATTTTTTTATGTTTCAATATTTTAAACATGAGATTTTAAACATTGATTTTTTTTTTTCACCCTCCAAAGCTTTCAAGACTATAGCATTCAGTAGGGACATCAGAATTCATAGAAGGTAGAAATAAATTCTTAAAAACCCGAATTGCTTTTATGTACACTTGAAGCCTCTTGAATATTAAAATCCTTGCTGAGGAAGAGGGATCTCTCTACGCCTCTGATTAGCCAGGGAAAGCAATTTGAATAAATACAGGTTATCAACAGCCACCCCAATAAGCTTTGTGACTCTTAAGTCTTCATTTAAATGCCCGAATTTGGCCATTGTGAAGATGGGGTTTGATCTCACCATCCTTTCGAGAGGAGCACTTGGGGGTTTCAGGACGGTAGCGGGGTTCCCGAGCCTTCACATTTCCCCTCCTGCGCCTGGAGCTGATTCTGGAGGTCCCAGGCTGACAGAGGTGGCTCCGACCCAAACAGAAGCTCCCTGCTGCACCGTGACAAGCAAGAGAAAGCCGCCTCTGGTGGGGTGCAGCCGGCGGCGGGCTGTCCTCTCGCCAGGACGGTGTGTCCGACACCCGAGGATCGGGACCGAGGCCGCTGGTTCCTGGAGCTGCAGCCGACGCTGGAGCCTCCAGCTTCTCGTCCAGCAGGGAGGCCCCGAGCAGCCCCGCACTCCGGGGTGACACCGAGGACGCGGCCGGGGCTGGGACGCGTTTCTCCGGTGGCAGACGGAGGAAGATCACGTTAGAGGCAGGGCTGCTGTCACTCCCACCTGGGGAGGGCAGTCCCTTTGTCCCTGGGCCGGACGGCGGTCAGGTGGCACTGTCGTACTTGCCACCGGACAAGGCCCGTACTGCTCCCACGGGTTACGACGTCCCGGGTCTTCGTGGAGCCCAGGACTTCTCAAACCGGGCGGAGAAGGGAAGACCCACTCCCCAGAGGGTCGTAGATCGTGGACGGCTGGACGTCCCATGTTCCATTGGAGCCTTATGTGTTTTCCGAAAAAATCATGTAAATTGGCATTTTATTCCAAAATAGATCCAGTTTTATATTAATAGAATTATAGCGTTGCATTTGCGAATGACCACGGTGTTTTTTAAAAAACAATTTGGCAATATCTGTTAATGTTAAAAATACATGCACTCTTTCCCGTAGCCATCGTGCTCTGGGGAGTTTTCTCATAGCAATAAAACCATCAGTAAGTTTATAAAGATGTAGGCACATGATGATATTTGTGACCACGTGGCAAAAATTGGAACAAAACGAATGACAGTCAACGGAATGAGGCAGATTACTAATATTACTAATATGACGTATTCGGAAACGGCTGAATACGTTATAGATTGTGGAGGCACCACGTCAGGTAATTGTGCCGCCGTCAAAGGCAACGTGCTGGAATTCCGCCAGGCGACTTGAAAGATTGCCTATGAGTAAAGAAAAATGCAAAGAAGTGCCTACGGGTGCCCTTTTAGGAGACAATCAGTGACAGAATAATGTAAAATAAATAACGTTTATCAGGATGAGGGACCAGGTAGCTCATGGGTGACCCGGAGAAGGGACGGAGCGAGACCCGACTCTGAGGGATACATAAAGGAAAAAGAGACGCGGAGGGAGAAAATGGATCGCGTTTACATAATTGTGTGGCGTGAGATCTGCATATGTGATATATGTAGTGCAAATACTAAATAACTCTCCCTTCTCATAACGGCGGGAGAGCACGCAGGCTCGCACCAAGGGGATCACGTTCCCCGTCCCGTGTCAGCATGGCCCCGGGAGCAGTTGAGAAACGGGGACCTACCGCGGCCTTCGCGTGAAGAGATGAGGGGTGTGACTGAGCCACCGGCTCCAGCCGCCAGCTGCCGCACGCTGGGGGCCGTGTCGGCTCTGCCACGGTGTGACCGGGCAGGGGCTTCTGGACTGAGGCCGGCCGTGGTCGCGCCTGAGCGTCCCCAGACTTCAGTGCTTTGATTCCGAGGCTCGATTTCCGCTGGCTCTTCCGACCTCTGATGCATCATCGCCTGACTTGACCTCTGGCTCTTGGCTGTGACTTCTGGTTCTCTCTGCGGTTCTGCCTTTGGCTGTTGGCTTTGACCTTGTCTTGACCCCTAGCTTCCATGCAGTCCCGACGTCCAAACCGCCCTTTCTGTCGTGAGGTACTTTATTCCCAACTGTGCTCTTCCTCCTCTTTGTGGCCTTCACTTAGAATAGCCTGTCTTTTTGATTCACCTTGCCAGGATGAAGGATACTTTTAATATGAACCCCATTAAATGCAGTTTGCTTTCCCACTGGCTTTTTATGGAACGTTCTGAAAGAGCTGTGTTATTGATAACGACAGAGCTTCGGACCGATTAGTAACCTGCCTCATATTTCTTTAGAAGCGTGAATCCTCTATTGGATGAATTTGGATGTTTGCACTGGACCGTCTCGTTTTAGCACGGTAGTTTCTTTGCCTTAAAAATGAACCCACGCAATCTGTTCCTGAAAGGGAATCTCAAACATCAACTAATCCAACTGCAGTTCGCGTTCAACAATCCTTTCTGAAACACTTTCACAGTGCTTGGCCACATTTCTGAACATTTTCCCATCACTATAAGAAACTCGCTCTTTCCAGAGGCGTCTGATTTTCATCTGTGTACGTTTCTTTCTTTTTGATATTAGTTAAAATCTGACCAGTGAAAAGCCCGTACTCTAACTGGCAGCCAGGTAGAAATTAGATTATTTCTTGATGGATATAACATCTTCAATTCCTTCTAAAATGTGTCCCATATAAGTAGCATCATATTAAAAAATCACCAGGCATTCCAGAAGAGAGGACCGGGTAACTGAGAGCCAAGAGGAAAATCCCGATACTGTTTTCTCGTGAGACTGCTGGCAGCTTAGGATGCTGCTCTCCATCCTGACTGCAGATCAGCAGAGGCTCCCAGGGCAGGAGGCAGCAGGGAAGGCGAGGGTCCTGTCTCAGCATCTTTTGCTCCATACAGGTAGATACGTCGGCTGCTCGAATCCTGGCCGCTCTGGTCAGTCTCCCGTCCTTTCAAGCAGCTAACTTCTGTGTTTTGTATGGGTGTGTGTGTGTGTGTGTGTGTGTATGTGTGTGTGTGTGTGGTTGTTGCTATTTTCAGTGAGGAGGGCGGTCTGATACAAGCTCCTCCTTCATAGGCAGAAACAGACTGAACACACGTGACGATGAGAAATGTCGATGAAACGGCACTAATTTATTTTCGTAAACTTTGAAATCACACACCATTTTGGAGGAATTACGATTTCAGAATTCAGGGGAATTAAGGCTTCCCAATTTGGGGACTAGAGTTTAAGAGCTCATTTTCACTGCTGGACGTTTCGTTGCTGTGGTTTAAGCCATAGGAATGGATCTAATTCATCATTTTATTATATTCTGTGTTTTAATGCAAAGCTCTTCTCGATGAATGATTCAGTGAACTGACTTTATAAATGTGGTTACTCAATGTTATATAACAGAAAGTGAACATATTATGTTTTTATAACGTGTGAAATTACCACCTTTAAGTCATGCTTACTACATTAAAGTTCTAAAAAAAAATCACTTAAAAATGTTTCCCAGTTCACCAAAGTAAATTATTTCTTGCTGCTGTCTGTTGAACGGGCACTATGTCCAATAGTTTTTCAATTACATCAAAGTTCTCTTCACTCCACAAATAAATATAGCTTATAGCCCTCTCATCGGCTGTAATGGAATATGTCACAAGCAATTTATGTTTTTCATGCAACTTGTCCCGTAAGTTTTCCACTAATTCTTCAATACCCTGAACAACAGTTTTTCAGATTACACTTATATTTACAAAAGGCTATTTCTGTCTCTTCAGGATACATAATTATAGCTGTGTTCAATAAACATTTTTATAAATTCGCCATCCCTAAAAGGTTGACTGCTTGGCAATTTTTTCACTTAAATTATTATTCACAGTTACAGCAGACATTTCATTCACGTTCAGAAATGAATGTGATCACTTCTAATAGAAACAAAATAGCTTTTTTTCTCATTTTATTATGTTTTCATCACAGATCTTATGCCAGTATTTACTGCGGTTTATCTCAAAATGGCATCTTATAATGTATTCTTTCAGTGCAGACATGCTTATTTGCATATTAAATACCTCACACGTTTTCATGTGGAGGTGAAGAATATGACTTTCTGGCATTTTTATTGGCACATTTAGCTTTTTGAGTCCATTTTTCTTTTTCTTCTCTTTTTTTGCTTTGTATATGGGTACAAGAAATATCTCACTTTCCCTTCAGTCAAGTGTAGGAAGAAAAATGGCACAGCTTGATGACCGACGGCATCTGACACGTGACCTTAGAGTGCGTAGACTTTAGAGGGTGGTGGAGACTGTGGCAAACCGAAGCGTCAGGGCCCCGTGCAAGGACAGAAGCCTCTGACCCACCAGGTGTCATTTCGTGTTTACAGAGCTTCCGATTTTTAAAAAGGTAAAAGCTAGAAATTCAGAGTCTCATTGCAGCAGTCCATCAGTTTTGAATATTATTAATTAATTCCATGATTGCTGAAAACAGTGTGCGGGCCAAAGAGAACGTGTCCGGCGGGCCGACTTGGCTCGCAGGTGTCAGCGCGGAACCTCGGTCTCATCTCATCCTGGACTCCAGGGACGTTCAAGCTGGAGGGGACCCTAGGACTTGTCCAACAGAAACATCTGTGAAGGGGAAGAATCGAGACCACAACCCTGACTCCTGACTCCCATTTTGGGGCCACTTCAGGTTTCTGATCTGCTTTGTAGAAAATGTTTTCATGCTGCACTGTTAGTGGAAAACCCAACTAAACCTGGTAGTCAAAGCAGAAAGAATTCATGGAATAGCGGTTGGTTGGGTGTAAGCGACCTGCTTTTTAACCTGAATTAACCGAGCAGTTCTCTCCACATTTTCCTCTTTCCGACCTCAGTAGATGTGACCGTGGCGGGCAAGAGGGAGTGGGTACCGTCTGGGTTCCCCACCGTACCTGGGACTCAGAATTGGTTACCATTTGTTTTTTGCTTTCTTTCAAGAAAGTAGAAAGTTATTTTTTTCACAAAATGGGGCATTCACTATTCCAGGAGAAATGTCTGAATTAGGTGTTCTGTGAGTGAAATCATTCCTCACGAGAGTCGAAGTGTTTGAACTTTGAATTGCTTTAAAAAGGAAAAGAAAAAAACAAAGAAACCTGAGTTATCAGGGATTTGACAGTGAATGTCTCTAAAAGTTCAAACTCTCGTGACCAGAAGGGATACGAAGGAAGAGGACATCGAAGTGGCCCTGAAGTTGTCTCACAGCAGAGCTGTGCCCGTCTTAGAAATTGGGTTAACGAGGGGACTTTTGCGTCTAGTCTGCTTTCTTCCAACTGTGGCATGGCACAGCTATTGCCCATGGCTATGTATTGAGGGTTTTGGGGTGTGCGCGCACGCGCGCGCGCGTGTGTGTGTGTGTGTTTGTTTGTTTTTACGTATTTGGTGATCAAGAAGGACCCTGAGCCTGACACGGTGGGCGGTAAGTGACTACGATGTGGACACAGCTCAGGTGCCCGGGAGGACAGACGAGCGATGCCACAGACGGGGACCGTGACGCTGACCCCTCCGGCTTCTTGGGACTGGAGCCAGCGAGCGACCCCAACATAAACGTACCCAGAAGCAGATTAGGCAAAGCCGTCGTCACCCCATCTCATTTTAGATCCCTTTTAATGTAAGTTCGATCATCCGAAGCACACAGCTAAACGCTGTTATTGCCACCGATGGTCACAGCCCTGTGCTGGAGAGGCCACGACGGCCGTAAGTCAGACTCGGGACTGTACACTCGCTCGCCCACGGACACTCTGCGCTACGGGTGCTCCAGTCTCAGCTTTCTAATTCTGTCGAAGACGTTGCTATTTCCAAGGAAATATTGCCGCCATAATTCAGAGAGGTGGAGATAAATCCACCATATGGCATGGAGGGCGACAGGCAAGGAAAGGAAACAAGTCCTTTGAATGCTTTGGGGAGGGGAAAAAAAATGAGCCGTTTTAGCCATTCCCATTTTAGGTTTTTCTCATCTGAAAAAGACATTTGAGAGGCTGGAGTGGAATGTTTGCTGTCACTGTGGTGAAGAGAGGTAATAAGCAATTAGTTTTATAGGTGGATCTCGAAATGACAGTTGTGTAGGACGGGACCCCGTCTGTAGATAAAGTGGGCGACTGAACAGTTATTCGGTGACTTTCAAACAGTATCCAGTCATGGTTTTTGCCCCGAGGTGTGTAGATTAACTTTTCTAGAGTGAAGAATAGCTAGCTGCCAGCCCAAGTGCCATTATCCTGGGTTTTTTCACATTAAAAAAAAAAATCAAATAACACAGCAAACTGCACAAAAGAATTGCTTTCAGTTTTTCACTTCGGAAGTGTCCGTTGAGCACCTACTATGTGCTGGGAACGGGGGCCGGGTTCTCGGCCTCTGTCCCCGCCGCCCGTGGTGCTCGGCGTGAAGGCACGTAGGCGGATGCGTGATTCTGTGAGAGGTCGCCTCGCGCCACGCGAGCACATCCGCCGTGCGTGACGTACCCGGCGGGGCGGCGACTTGTCACCGGTGACGTAACCACGTGCCACTTCTGGACAACTGCCTGCTCTTCGGTGGCGCGACCCCCTATCCATCGGGAAACACTTCGATCATTTTCAGAGTCATTTAATTTTTTTTTTATTTGCTTCATTATTTTTTTTTTTAAATTATTAGACTTATTTTGTCTTGAACAGATTTAGGCTTACAGAAAAATGAGTAGAAAGCACAGAGAATGCCCCGAACCCCCTTTTCGCTCACCCCCATGTTCTCTGTGAACGGGCAGGGTAAAACGTCCTGCCTTCGTGTGACACATTCGTCACAGTCGATGGGCCAGGACTGACAGGTTATCATCAGCTAAAGTCGGTAGATTACACCAGGGTTCACGCACCGCGTGGTGTGTTCTGTGGGTGTGACAGACGTTGGGTGACAGGTATCCCTCGTCACAGAGTCGTTCACTGTCCTAGAAAACCCGTACGCCCCTTCCCGCATCACCCATGTCTCCTCCCGGACACCCAGACAAGCAGCCACCTCAGAACCTCTTATGGTCGCCATAGTTCCGCCTTTTCTAGAATGCCATACGCTCGGAATCATGTGACAGGCAGCCTTTCCAGACGGGCTGCTTTCACTTAGCACTATGTGTGTAAGATTCCTCCATTTATTCCTGTGGCTTAACAGCTCATTCTTTTTGATTGCTCAGTAATATTCCATCATATGGACGTACCACAGTCTGTCGATCCATTTGCCCACTGGAGGACATCTCGGTTGTTTTCAACCCCGAGTAACGCTGCTGTAAACATTCAGATGGAGGTTTCTATGGAGACATACGTTTTCAACTCATTTGGCAAAGATGAAGGAGCGCGACTGCTGGATTATATGTTAAATTTTGTAAGGAACCCGACTGGTTTCCAAAGTGGCTGCACCGTTCTGTGTTTCCGTCGCTTCTCATCATCACCAGCATTTGGTGTTGGCCGCGTTTTGGATTTTTGCCATTTTAATTGATGAGTAGCAGTACCTCGTCATCATAATGTGCAATTCTCTAATGACATACGACATGGACTGTCTTGTCACAGGCTTGTTTGCCATCTGTATATCTTCTTTATCAAGGTGTCTGCTCAGATTCTTTGCCCATTTTAAAATTGGGTCGTTTGTTCTCTTACTGTTTAGTTTTAAGAGTTCTTGGTATATTTTAGACACCAATACTTTATGAAATAGGTGTTTTCACATACTTTTACCTAGACTGTGGCTTGTTTCATCCTATGAACACTCTCATTCACAGAGAGAAAATTTTTATTTTTGACGAAAGTCAAATTATCAGTTTTTGAAAAATATATCTTGATTTTGGTGTTGTATCTAAAACATCACTTCCAAACCCAAGGTACCCTAGACCTTACCTTTTCTCTTACGTCATCTTCTAGGAGTTTTATAGTTTTGCGCCTCACACTCAGATTTATGATCCAGCACCATGCGCTGAAAAGACTTTCTCTGATGAATTACCCGCGCTCTTTTGTTACAGAGCAGTTGGCTATCTATGTGGGTCTATTTCTGGGCTCTCTGTTCTGTTCCACTGATCTTTTTATCGGTTCCTTTGTCAATCCCACAGTCCTAATCACTATGGCTTTGCAGCGAGCCTTAGAGTGGGGCAACGTCGGTCCCCGTTGTCCTCCACTAACATTGTTTGACTGTTCTGGATCTTTCACTGTTTCACATAAGCCTCAAAGTCAGTTTGTCAATATCCATTGAATAGCCTGCTGGATGTTTGCTTGGTAGTGCATCGAGTCTGTCGATCAAGTTGACAAGAATTAGTCCTCCTGTCCACATTTATAGACTATCGCTTCATTTTTAGATCTTCTTTGATTTCTTTCATCAGCGTTTTATAGTTTTTCTCATATAGATATCACGATGTGTTTGGTTAGCTTTATGCCTAAGTGTTTCATTTTGGGGGGTGCTAACGTAACCAGCATTATGTTTTTCATTTCAAATTCCAACTGTTTATTGGAGCGTATAAGAAAGCAGTTGACTTTTGTGTATTAACATTGCGTCCAGCAACTTTGCTAGAACTGCTTATGAGTTCCAGGAGTTTTGTTGTTCTTGGTGGTGGTTCTTTGAGATTTTTTACAGGTCACCTGTGAATAAAGGCAGTTTGACTTCTTCCTTGCCGATCGGTCTGTTTTTTTATTCCTTTTTCTATCTTATTGCAGTAGCCACGACTTCCAGCATAGTGTTGAGTGGCAGTAATGAGAGTAGACATCCTTGCCATCTGCAGTGACCTTATTTCGTACCTGGGAAACCCCTATATTTCCTCCATTGAGGATGCTGGTAGCTGTAGGTTTTTCGTAGATGTCGTTTATCAGATTAACAAAGCTCTCCTTTACTTTTAGTTTGCTGAGGGTTTTTAAATCATGAATGGTCATTGAATTTTGTCAAATTTTGTCAAATGCTTTTCCACATGTATTGATATGTTCATAAGATTTTTCTTCCTAAGCCTGTTAATGTGATAGATTACCTTAACTGGTTTTTCTAATGTCGGACCAGCCTTGTGTACCTTTAATAAATCATGCTTGGTCGTTATTTTTATTTCTAGAGCTGCGTTAGTAAATCATCACAAACCGAGTGGCTTCAACGACCGAAATTAACTGTCTCATAGCTCTGGAGGCCGGAGGTCTGGGACCCAGGTGTCAGCAGGGCTGGAGTCTCTTCGGGCCTAGGAGGGAGGACCTGTTCCAGGCCCTCGTCCTAGCGTCTGGGACTTCACCGACAGTCTCGGCTTTCTTTGTCCGTAGGCGCGTGACTCCTGCCGCTACCTTCATCGTCACAGGTGGTCTTCCCGCGTGCATGTCTGTGTCCAAATCTCCCCTTTTCATGAGGTCAGGAGCCTGCCCTTCTCCAGTATGACCTCATCCTAATTGATCATATCTTCGATGACCCTATTTCCAAATAAAGCCACATTCTGAGATCCTTCATGCATATGATTCCAAGGGAACACCATTTAGCTCCGAACAGCCCATCCTCTGGCCCCCAAAACTCTTGTCCTTCTTATATATAAAATACATTTCCCTCCATCCCAACATCCTCCAAAGTTTCAACCCATTCCAGAATCAGTTCTAAGTCCAAAATCTCATTTAAATGCCATCTAAATCAGGCTCAAGTTTTGATTCATGGCGGGGCAGAATCCATCTCCATCTGCAAACATACGAAACCAGATAGGACATTAGACGCTTCCAAAACCCTGTGGTGAGACAGGCATAGGGCAGCCATTCCCATCCCCGAGAGGCAACCATCAGAAGGAAAAAGGGAGTCCCGGGTCCCAAGCCAGTCTGAAAGCCGGCAGGGTCAGCGCCCTCACCTCTCCGTCTATTTCTCTCACCCCCTGCTAATCGTACAGTTATTTTCAGGACGGCCTTTCAAAATCGTTTTTTTCAAGGTCACCTCCCCATAAAATAGGACTTAATACTATTCTTTAGTGTTAGACTTACACATTTTCAGTTGACTTTGTATATGTTTTTTATTTATTTGTAAATAATTCGAATGGGATTTTTAAAAATCTTCTTCCCTCAACTAATAAAGCTTATTTGTATTGTCAGCTGGTCCTTTTATTGAATACTTATTGATTATAGTATTTTCAGTTGACTGGGGGAGGGAGATGTACTAGCTGTGTTGGTCATGATACAGTAACAAGTAATACAAATAATGATAATTATTTTTTGTTTTTATTATATTAAAATTTGCTTTTAGTCTCTTGTTTAGCTGTGGTTTTTAAATAATGTTAAATAATAATGGTGTTAATAGAACTTACATCTCATTTTGGGTTTTGTCGTAAATGCTTGTGACGGTCGATCTTAACAGTTCAGCTGATGCTATGAAATGCAGGCTTTTACCATTTTAAGGAAGTATCCCTGTTCTGTGTTTATTCAGTCTTTTTTTTCAGTCATATAGTTTGGATTTTGTCAAACGTTTGCTTAAAACAATCATCAATAGACTCCTGTGATTTTTCTCCTTGTTTCGCGGATACAATCATAGATTTTCTAATATTAAGTTATTTTGCTCTGTGCTCTGCAACTAATTAATTGGCATGCTAATTCTTTCTAATTCACTCATGAAACCACCTTAGCCTGAAGCTTATTAGAAATCAGTAATTGGAAACTTTCTTGATGATTTTTTTGTGGGGTTTTTTTTTTTTTGACCTATTAAGATGTTCCAGTTAACTTTGGTTCCACATTTTCCTACAAAATTATCCACTTCTCTCAGATTTCCTAATCCAGTAGCATCTAGTTCTTTAAGTTTCATCCGTATCTCTGTCTTCCCCTCTTACATCCAGTACTACATATTTGCATTTTTTCTTGGCTACCTAGACGTTTCAATGGTATATTGAGGTGGTTTTCTCAAAAAAAAAAAAAAAAAGAAAAGAAAAGGAAAGAAAAATCTCTGATTATTTAATCAACCATGTTTTCTTTTCCCTAATTTATTCCTTTTTAAAAATCCATAAATCAGTCTTCTCACTCCTTCCCGGCATATTTCTTGGCACTTTTACCCTGTCTTCTCTTGACCGTTTATTTCATTTAAGTTCTCTCTCAGCACAGAAGAAGTGATTTACTCTGAATGTGTCTTTGTATTCTCTAGGTCCTGAAATAATCAGGATGAGACTGGTGTATTTGATCCTATTATTTTCCAGGACTTCAAGGGCACAGAATCCTGCCCTCAGTCACCTTTGCCCCCAGGGTCCGGAGGACTCACGCTTGGGAACAAAGGACAGAGGAAGCTGGGATGAGCCGGGCAGAAGGGGGTTTTTCCAGCCAGCACAGACGCCAACAGCTTCTGATAAACCGCACCAGGGAGGCCGGTTCCGACCTGCAAACCCAAATCCAACACGGAATCAGAAAACGTGTTGTGTGTGTCCTCAGCAGGAAGGGAGCAAGCGCAAGGGGCGTTGGTGAGGTCCGAGGCTGGGCTGGGCTGGGCTGCCCCCCCTCCCCGTCCCCCCCCCCCCCCCGCAGGACTGAGACAGGGGAGGCAGGGGCAAGAGAGGAAGCTCCCTGCTCCTGTCTTCTCGCCGCCGGGAACGGGAGCTGGGCTCATCGCCCCAGCTTTCTGGAAGGGAGGCGCAGAGCCGGCAGACCGGTGGGCCTGCTTCTGACACCGGTCAGTGGCACAGGCATCCCAGCCAGAGTCCCAGAATGTGCTTGTTCTCTGAGAAAAGCAGAAAGGCGAACGCACAGAAACAAACTTAGATGCCAGCCGCTCGTATCCTTAAGCTTTCGTTGTCGTTATTATTTATTTTATTTTACTTTACTGTATTTTATTTTACTTTATTTTATTTTACTTTACTGTATTTTATTTTATTTTATTTTATTTTATTTTATTTATTTTATTTTTTGGTTGTAGTTTTGATAGTTTGATTCAGGAGTCATTTAGAAAACCCTTTTTTAAATCCGTGCTGGATCTGGTCTGCTCAGTGTTAGGTATTTACGTCTAGTTATCTAGAATGGTGAGTACTGGAGGGGATTTAAAACACTGAACATTTCGGAACTGATGGCTGCGAGCCCCCAGCTGCGCAGTTGGTGGCTTCCAGGACGGTCCTGTGTGCCCTGGGGCATGGCAGTGTCCTGGTAGACAATCTTGTGTCTTTCACTCCTTCTGGATCCATCTTACGATCGTTTCTCAGTCTGGTTTCCTGGGTTTCGCAGTCCATGGGGGCTCCTGATTTTGGGGGGGGCCCCAGCCCCCCAGGCCTCGGGCAGATGGCAAGCTTCTGTGCTGCTCTTCCGGGCCAAGCACGGAATTCCCTGAGCCCTCCACGTCCCGACTTCTGGGGAGCAGCTCGGTCTCAGCTCCCTGCGGTCTCTGATCTGCGCTTGGCGCCCACACGGTGCAGGTCCCGTGAGCTGTGTGGCTTCCCCACCTGCTCGCTCCGTGATGCTGATCCCATCTGGACTTTTTACAGCTGGAGACGCCCCTTCTTGGTTTCAGCTGAACCCTGCAGCAGACCAGCATTTCGCTGTATTTTATGCAGAAACTTCACGTGTGAAAGACGAGGTGCGGCGGTGGGAGGGGGGAGCCCCGAGCACCAGGCCAGTCCCCGCCGTTGCCCGGGAGTCTGGGCTGCTGCTGGTGCTCGTTCTGGGGCCAGTGGTTCGGTTCAGGGCCCAAATTTGTATATAGTTATAGGGCCCAGACATGACCCATCTCCTTCAGTGAGATGCAGCAAGCACTTACAGAGGATCGGATACAGGCAGCCACCGTGTTGGGTGCTACACGAGAAACGGTCTTGGTGGTGGTGGTGGGCCACCGTGATCTAGTGGGAGGGACAGACAGCCGGAGCACAGGATGACAGAGCATGCAGTTTCTCTGTGGTGCTTGGGGTGACTCAGGGGTCAGACTGCTTGTTGGATTCTGGCGGCAGGGGAGGGCAGAACTAACCAGTGTATACAATCCAAGAGATTCTCAATTTTGGGGACGGAGGGGGCTCCTAGACTTCTTTGAAAGTCTGGGTGGGGGGGAGGGAAACCTATGGACCTTATTCTCATAAAAATACTCATTTTGCACATGATTTCTGAATCCCTGAAGCCTTCTGTAGATCTCCAGGGCTAGAAACTGCCGAAGTCAACATACGGTAAACCCATTCAGCTTTTGATTGCCACACAATCAATAAACACACACCATAAGCGCCATGAGAATTGCGGCCGACACGGCCAGTGTGTCCGTCATCAGGATACATGTTTTGTTGCTAGCGCTGTCCAAACACACTCGCCAGCACAATTACTAGCACACCACGGAGGTGTCGATAAGCTCAGTCCCCCCCTCCCCACCTCCCCCCGCCCCCCCGCAGGTGGACGATGCTCACAGGCCTGGCCTACTCAGTGATCTTCCTCAGCCGTGAGAACTCCAGCTCATAAAGTCCCAGCTGCCTGAAGTGCCCCTGCAGAGGCCCCCTGTGCGTTTGATGCCGCCGCAGTGAGGATAGAAAGACTCGTAGCGCGGTCTCAAAACTCTGAGCTTTTCCTACAAAGTCGGGGGCGCTCGCTCCCACTTCTGCTATGTTTTCATTTCCTTTGCGCTGCATGAGTCACAAATGCTAAAAAAAAAAATAATAATCACAAGCCCTCGTCGGCGTAAACGTAAAATATTGATGTTTAATTGGGTTCTCGATGCAATATAACAATTTCGGTGCATTGTCGTCAGCAGGTGATTCGGTTCTAAGTGGCCTCAGGTGATAAAGATCACGAGTTGCTGAGGGTCTGGCTGTGGGATGAACGTTCTCAGCAAACAGATGCACTTTTTACCGTGTTTAGGATTTCACACGATGAGGAGTCTTTTCCGTGAACCATTTGTGTGTGTGTCTCGAATCTATCCTTTCGATTTGCTTTCTTTTTCATTGAGCCCGTAGGTATGGCAGTTTTATGAAACTTTAGACATAAAATCCAACCTTATGGGGAAAAAAATTACAATTCTTTTAAGTGATAATAAACCTCTCATTCCTCCTTTCTCTCTCCTTACTATATTCTTTAAAGATGTTGCATATTTGTTTTTATATTATAATTATCAACAGAGGAGAGAAGGAAAAGTTCAAATGTATTTTAAATCTAACATAAATCAAATGCAGGTGGCCCGGATCTGAAATTATGAAAAGGGGAGAAGCCGGGTGTGGGCTGGCAAGAGACTGGTCCCGGCTCTGGGCTTTGCCACCACCTGCGTGACCTCAAACACATCACTTCCCTCTGTCCGTTTCTCTTTTCTCATCTTGATGTATTGACGTTATTTCTACAGTGACTCTAAATGAAAATCGAAAGCCTGACGCAGAATAGCACCCCCACACCGTCATCTCCATTGTTAGCAATGATCTCATTTGTAAAGATGTATCGGTGCGTCGGTTTACCTGTGTCACCTTTGAGCTTGCTGGGGACAGGACCTTACCTGCCCAGGACCTAGCGCAGTGCCTGGCAGAGGCTGGCCTGCTGTCTTTCTAGAGTCACATCCCCTCGGAAGCTTTTCCTGACCTGTGTCCGTCCCGATGGGCCAAAGTGACACTGAGTCTGTCTAAAAACCCTCACCTACCCAGGACCTATTTCTAAAAACGCACATGTTGCAATCGACTGTGTTCGTTTGAAGCCTTTTGCTTCCCGTGGGTCATTAAGCCTCTGGAGGGCGAGGACCCTCCTCACCCATCTCCATCTCCCTTGCATCCGGGGTGGCGCCTGGCGTGTGACAGATGCTTAATTTTTAAGTGAATGAAAAACATTAACGTCACGGGTGTTGGGCCGGCCCAGCAGGCGAACCGACTTGCTCTCTGGCACCCTGTCCCTCCAGCCCCAACGACTAGCCCCTTTCCGGGTGGGCAGGGGGCGTCTGGTCTGAGAGGTGTGCTGTGGGCAGGGTCACTGTCCTGGCCTCGTTGCCTGGAACGGTCCCGTTTCATGTCTACTTACCCTGGTGGCCCGTTTGGCTTAGTAGTCATTCGAGATACATGTAATGTTGATATTTAAGACATAATTTTGGTTTTTAAAGTAGTTTTTAATAAAACTATTATAATTCATTTTTATAAATATAAAATTTTTAATGTTTGTATAATTTTTTCACGATTTTATTATCTTACATAGCATAATTTACCCATTTAAAGTATAATCTAATCATTTCCGGTACATTTTCTGAGTGGTTCGGCCATCACCATGTCCAGTTTTAGGACATTTCATCCACCTAATACGACCCTTCATGCCCATTTATACCCCTAGTCGTTAAACTACTTCCTGTCTCC
Organism: Rousettus aegyptiacus; assembly: GCF_014176215.1. Lineage (NCBI taxonomy): Eukaryota > Metazoa > Chordata > Mammalia > Chiroptera > Pteropodidae > Rousettus > Rousettus aegyptiacus. Next base: position 2,855,673 of record NW_023416286.1, read on the forward strand.
ATACATTTTCCTTTCCCGGAAATGTCACATAAACGAAACCATACAACAATGGTCTCTTATGTCTGGCTTCTTTCAGTAAGGACCACATCTTTGAGGCTCAGACCAGAGGCGAGGATGGCTGTACGCGCAGGTAGGCTTACAGGTGCAGAGTAGGAAGGCGAACTAGTATCTGCCTGTTAGCCTCACCCTTCTCATCGAGGCCTCAGGCCAATAGGAAAGTGAGGGGAGTTGAGGGTGCATGGCTTGGGAAAAGAGGCGAAGCGGGGGTACCTGGGGAAGGGGGTGGGCTGGGCAGACGGCCAGGCGTCAGCCGGTGCTGCGGCCCATCTGCAGTTGGAGGCGTGCAGAGCTAGGGCAGTGCTAGCGAAGCCCGCCTCTTCCGGCAGCTGAATTGCAGAGGGAGAGAGAGAATCGGAGTCAGGGCCAGGGCTGGGCGGTGGCCAGGGACGGGCTCAGCACGGACAGGGCGGTGGTCGTGGAAGACACCTCCAGACGGACTCGTTTGGGGACAGGAACGAGGGTTTCAGGCTAAGCAGAGAAGCAAGCGAAAGCAGGAGGCGGCCGAGCGGGAGGACGTGCGGGGCGTGGAGGCTGGCCGCGGCCCCGACGCCCGCGTGACGTGCTGGCGAAGGCGACGGAACGAGGGAGCTCGTGCCGGGCGCCTGGCCTTGGAACTCCTGGTGTCGGACGCGGATCCAGTCCACGGTGCTGTGCCCGGCTGCGACTGAGGTCGGATGAGGTAGATGAAAAGAAAAAGCCAGTCAAATCGAAGATATAGAAAAATGATTAGGCTGTGAGTATTGGACGTATCATCCTTCGGGTATTGAAAACATTCTGTTGCGGGCTTAATTGGGGATGTTTAAAGGTGAACCAGAGAAGTAGGAAGGAACCATCGTGGAAAGGGGGACAGGGAGAGTGACACGCTCCAGGTGACGAGAGCATTTCGCAGGCAGGGGGCGTCCTCCCGGCGAAGTGTCCTCCCCACTGAGCTGCGTGGGATTTGGGCCACGGAAGGGAGAAGGCTGCAGGGCGAGGAGGCCCGAAGCGTGACCCAGGCAGAGGCCGGCGCGCGAAGCTCCGCGCGGAGTAAGCGGCAGTCTCGTTAGGTCGCAGGGACGCTCGGCGTGCGAGGCTGACCCCACCTTGGTTCTTCTATCCTTGTCACGGATCGAGGAGAAAGTGTTTCTTTCCGCCGCCATTCTTTGCAGACCCCTCCGATACTCGCTAGCCTGCCTTGTCAGCAGAGAGAGTGGCCCCAGGGGTGGCGTCAGGTTTTAATACGATCTCGTTAGCGTTTCCCGTGATGGTTACCCTGGGTCTCACCTGTTGTCCAAAGTAACCTTCCAGGTGTAGCGAGCCTTTCCAGTGGGTTCTGAATCGGTGGAGAGGTCCTGCCAAGTCGTGGCTCTAGTTAGAGTATGAAATACTTGTCCCCATGTGTATTTTCTGGCTAAGTTCTTAGACTAGGTCTAATTAACACATAAGGCAACCAAACGATAATAATAGTAATAATAATACCTAAGTGTTAGCCTTGGGGCCCCGTCTGATAATTAGCCTTTTCTAGGAGCGGAGCTGTGTGTATCCCCACCACCCCGAATGGGAGACTCTGAGGGGGCGACTTGTGGAGAAGAGGTGAGTGGTTTGAGATGGAAGTCAGATTTTAGGTGCTGCAGGAAAATGTCTTGATGAGCTGAGCAGGCAGAACGTTCTGCCAGCCTGGTAATTCGGAGAGAGGACGAGCTATGCGAAATGTGCCTCATTGGGACGTTCCTGTCACTAACAGCCCATTTACTTTTTGGAGGGATTTTTCCCTCGCTCGTGAGGGTTCCATCCCGGGTCCTGTTCTCTTCTCCCTCCAACAAGCCCAGCCGCCCCGTGGCCCCACGTGCCGCGCCCCCTGCCCGCTCCGACTGGTCTACCGCCAGCGCAGCGTGTCCCGAGAGCCTTCGTTTATTCAACAAATTTTACTGCGCCCCCGCTGTGTGCCAGGCGCTGCTCTAGGCGCTGTGGATACGGCAGTGGACAAGCAGCGTGGTCCTGGTCCCCAGGGTCCGACGCGGTGGTGGTGGCGGCACAGGTGACAGGCAGATGGTCCAGGGAGGCGTCCCCAAGAGGGGAGAGCCGGGCAGACGTCCGACGCCTCTCTCAGCGTCTCTGACCGTGACATCCAGCCCCCGCGGCTCAGTTTTCGCAAAGCCGGACTCATGACCTGCCCCCTTCCCTGCAGAATTGCTCGCCATGCGGAGCAGCGGGCTGAAACCTCGCGAGGTCTCGCGCATCACTCACTCGGTCACCGCCACCGCATCGCGGCGCTCGTGTTCAGGGGCTGCTGCTTTGACTTAAAGGCGGCCCCAAAGGGCAAGGGTAGCGGCGCTGGCGACTTGGCCATGCCAAAGGGAAGCCACGACATGCTCCCTCCACGCGCAAAGGTGAGCTCCTTCAGGGAGAAACCGTGCACGGAAGGTTTGGCACCAGCCACGGTTTCAGGCGTCCACTGGGGGTCTCGGAAGGCACCCCCTGCAGATAAGGGGGCACCCTGCCCTGTACGCACAGTTGTGAATAACTTTAAGTGTTATGCACGTTTCGCGACTTTCTTGCTGAAGGTTCCGTCCCGCGGGGGCTTGCACAGACGGAGGACGGTCTGTCGAACGAGACGAGTGCATGAGCGAGTGAGCGAACAAGACCGAGCAGAACGGCCCGGCCCTGGACCCAGGCAACGCGATGGGGGAAGCGGGGGTGGGGGCGGGGCGGGGCCTCCCTCTGCAGGGGAGCGGGCGGCCGTGCCCGGCGCTCGGGGCGCCTCCACGTGCCGGGGCGCGGGCCAGCAGCGCGTCCTCGTCCGCTCCTTCGCCATCGGTTTATCCCCCAGTCACGGGCTGCGCTGAGTTTCCGTGAGGTTCAGGCGCACCACGGAGTGATCAGACACGCAGCTCCCCAAGGCACCGAGGCGTCTCGCTGGGGAGTCGCGCCACGTGCCCGCCGGCTGCGGCCGCGTCCGGGAAGCTGCACGTGTCGGAAGCGCTCGGCCTTCTCCGCGGCGCGTTGGCACGGGCCACGGTGGGGTTTGCCCTCTGAGAAACGGGGCCGAGCCATCAGGTGTCTCCAGCAGGAATTCTGCAGCCCCGCCCCCGTCTAAAAATAAGCATCTCTTGAGTCCCCTGCTCCTCCGATCCACTTAGCTTTCTCTGCACCAGTGATCCCTTCCCGTGACAAGAAAATAGAGTGGCACTTAATGAGACGACGAAAACACTGCCAGCTCACGTTACCTCTGCCTCACCTCCTCCTGCGTGCCTTCCGCCGTCCGCGCCGTCGATCCAGAAACGCAGAACCGCCCGCCAAGCCGGCCATCAAACTCTCCGCGGCGGACCTCGGTTTCCTTGCTCCGCCCTCTCTCCGCCCTCGTTCAGTGGCTTTCAAGTTATAATACCCGTGCAACCACTGCTGATTTTTTTACTTTTTTTATTTTTTGCAAAATTGCTTACTTGAACAAAATGCGCCCTGGTTTTTTTCCTGAGAGATGCCCAGTTCTGAGCATGCCCTCGCTACAGCCAAGTGGTTTTCGCCGCTGGGGCCCGCTTACCTCGGCCGTACGTGGTTCCCACTGCCCCCCGCACAGCTGGAGGCAGACGTAAGGGGACCTGGCCAGGGGGGCCCCACGTCTCGTGTTCAGAGCGGAGATGGAGGGGTCCAGATGGCGGCGGGTGAGGAAGGGGCGTAATCCTTGGCCTTTGTTTCTGAGATTAATCCCAGGGCTTTTCCACGTCAGGCCCGATTAAGTGCGGATTTGTCCCCTGGGGGATAGCTTCTCGCATGGTGACTTGCAGCCCGCTCTGGTCCATCTGTCGAGCTGTCGTCCTAGGATGGAAAATCTGACTACTAATACACGGAGGGAGAGGAGCTCACCCGTATTCAGGATCTGTTCTGAACTCCCTTTGGGTCATTTGGGGACATTGCTCTCTGATGGTTTCACATTAGTCTAGAAACCAGAGGCTCAGAGGCACTATAAGGAATATACCAGGAGAAAGCCTCTCTGGGGAACAAACTCCGGGCGCCAGTCCCAGGATTGGCCCTTTGGGGTTTGAAGAAGGCAGGAGAACACAGTCCTGCGGCTCGTGGACTCATAACGCTGTCTGAGAGTTAGAGCTGTCTCCGGCTGTCAGCGGGGACCAGGGGGAGGGCCGGGAGGTCCTGGGAATCTCGGGCGGGGGAACGTGAGGTCCAGAAGGTACATCCACAGCCTGCGGGCCAGCCACCGGGCCGCCGGGGTTCAAAGCAGCCTTCGGTTTCCCACCAGGCCGTTGATTCATTGAAAGAACTTGGACTTGAGGTCAGACTCGAACGTGAATGCTAACTCTGCATTTGCCGCCTTTCTAACCTGGCCTCCTCCAAATTACTCAGCCGTAGTTTCTGCTTTTGCGAAGCGAGCAGAAGACCGCACAGATCACACGAGGTCATTCACATAGGTGCTTAATAAAAGTGTCAGACGGGCGTCAGCCCCGCGGTCGGCGTTAGTCCCTGTTTCTTCCAGGCCAGGGCAGGGGGCAGGGGCAGGGGCGCCCTCCTGGAGGGGGGCTGGTTATTAGCATAAGATCAAGCGATAATACATCAGAAGCAGAAGATGCTTCCGGCCGTGAAGCCGTGGCCCAGAGTTTATCAAAAAGGCAGTCAGGGGCGGCGAACCACGGGGGACAGTGACTCGGGGGACAGGGGCCTGGGGCTGGCCCCGGGGTCTCTTGTCCGAGGCCAGTGCCGACCGTTCAGGGCAGGAGGCCTGGACAGGCCGGCGCGGGGGGCCCAGCACCGGCGAGGGAGGAGGCACCGTTGTAGGCTCATGTCCTCAGGCCCTTGGGACCTGCCCGTGCGCCTGTCTCTGAGAAGAGCTGTGAATGGAGTAGACCGGTCTTTCGCTAGCTAAACACGGGGAGGGAAAGAGGGGGAAGATTTAACCTCGGCGCCTCAAACTGACGCGTGTGGAGAGCCACCCGCATCTCTGCTTCTGAGGGACGGTGGCTCCGCTCGTCACTGCCGTGATTCGCTCCACTCATCATTGACCTAAACCAGCTTCATCGACACGAACGTGAACTCTGCCCGCACCTCATTGGGAGCCTTCCTCCACCTGGAGGCTCACTAGCGCGCCTCGGCCCACCGGGCGGCCCTGGCCCTGCCCCAGGCATTCCCCCTCGAAGTCGCCTTCCTCCCGCCGGGCCCTCCGTGCTGTGCTTGGTCCCCTTCCCCGTGGACGTCGCTGGCTGGGCCCCTCGCTTTGTCTCACCGAGCGGCTGACACAGCTTCGGATGCTCTTCTGGCCTCCAGCCCGGCCCCGTTCCGGGCTTCTCCCCGCGCCCCTGCCCTGGCCAGCCTGCTAGAGCGTGCACGCCGCCCACGGCATCTGTCACCGAAACCCTTCGGTGGCTTCCTGGTGCCTTCGGGATCGATTCCGAAGTCCTCGTCCCTACCACGTGGCGGGCGCCGTGAGGACGTCGGAGCGGGTCATGGGACGGCTGCCTGCAGCCCTCGGGTCGCGGGGCACAGCTGGGTTCTAAAGGGTGAGGCGGAGGTCCCCTGGCAGGAGGGGCGCGGGAAGGCCTCCGGCTGGACAGAACCACGTGCTTCGGGGCGGCAAAGCCCGGACCCAGCGCGGCACCGTCGCCGTGTGCTCCCTGGCCCGGCGCTGCCGGCCTCCACCTGCGAGGAGGGACTGGCCGCCTTCGCCTGCCGAGGGCCCGGCTTTTCCTTCGGGAGAGGCGCAGAGCGTGGAATGGGGGTCCGCTGGGCAAAGCAGCGTTGCGTGGTTCGGAGAGCGGAGGGTGACAACGAGGCCAGGAGGGAGAGGAAGGGGTGGCTGCCGAGCCTGTCCTGTGTCCCGGGCTCTGCCGGGGCCTCACCGGGGCAATTTCTTTAAATTTGCACCAGGACCCGTTTCACAGATGAGGGGCCTCAGATTCAGGGAGGTGAGGCGTTCCTCTGAGCCCGCGTCACACAAATGCGGTGGCCCCGTGCACGTCCCACGGGGAGAGCCAGCCCCAGGGGTCGGCGCAGCCCCGGTGCGTCCCGGGGGTGCCGCGGCCGGTGCCCTCGGTCTGTCCTCGCCTCCGCCGCGCCCTCCTGTCCCTGAGGCCTGCCTCCGCCCTGCGCTGTGCCGGGCCAGCTCTGCTCACGTGCCCGGCTGAGGTGCCGTCAGTCCGCGGGCGGTTTCCACTGCCGCCCAACACAGCAGCACCAACCGAGAGACGTGAAACAGCACCGACTGTCGCTCCCGCGCAGCCGAGCTGAATTCTCCGCTCTGGTCTCCGAGGCTGAATTCGAGGTGTCGGCTGGTCGAGCGCATCTCCGGGCTCTGGGGAGGGACCCTCTCCCCAGCTCATGCAATTGCTGGCAGAATCCGCTTCCCCGTGGCTGCAGGACTGAGGTCCCTCTTTCCCCGCCAGCGCCCAGTGGGGAGCCGTCCTCAGCGAGCAGGGCCGGCCGGCCTCCCTTGCTGCCGGCCCCTCCCCATTCGGGCCGGCGACGGTGTGTCAAATCCTTCCCGTGCTTTGTTTCTCTGACTTTCTCTTCTGCCTCCAGCCAGAGAAAAGCCTGTGCCTTTATAGGGGTCAGATCAGCGCCCCCCACCCAACCCCAGATATCCTCCCCTTCCTAAAGGCGAATGTGCCTTATCAGGGCTGATCTCGGGGGTCTAGCCCATCGCCTTCGCCCCCCTACCCCAGGGGCCAGGCAAGGGGTGCCGCAGGGACTGGGCTCCTGGGAGACGCCTTCGCATCCTGTTTCCCACACACACACCTTGATGACACGCACGTTCACCTCCTGCCATCACCTAGAACAAAAACGTTTGTCCTCGGAGAAGCCGGGGGTTTCTTCCTGTCTGCCGTCGCCCACTTCACCAGGAGCCCCCTTAGGGAAGGGGACCTTAGCAGATACTGCATTTCATAAATATTTTAGGGAGCAACATGTTCCGCCTCTGCTCACGGCCGACGGCGCAGCCTGGCCCTCTCCCTCCTCCCTGTACTCGCAGCCTTCGGGGTAGAAGACAGAGAAGGTTGTTACGTTATTCCCTGCCCCTACCTGGCCCAAAGCTCCCGCTGCTCCCGAGGTAGGTCGAAGCCTTCTCTGAATTCTGTGCCCTTCAGCCACTGGTCCCGACTCACGAAGAATCCAGGTTTGGCTGTTAGATTAAAATGCTTCTCCTTATAAACCTTAATCTAAGAATTTTAAGCGCTATGAGTAATAGATATTTATAGTTACTCTCTATTTACATTCTTCAACTTCGTGGATTGTTTTGAAAACAAGTGGCAAAGAACTTCTTACCTGGCGCTCGCTCGGGCTGGAGGCCGGGTGTGGAGAGAGGGCGCACCGGGGGGCCACCACGGGCAGTGGGGCGCCCCGCCCTAGGTGATGCGGGGGGACCCGGGCGATGGCCTGCGCCTGCTTCACGGCCTCCCCATCGTCCGGCAGAAGTAGCTGCCCGTGTCGGATGACCGCAGGAGGAAAGCACCAGGAGACGGGGGAGCGTGCCGAGGACCAAAGCCCACGTGGGCTCCCGCTCGGTGTCTGAGACTCGCGAAACCCAAAAGGCGGGATGGGGCCCGGCTCTGCCGTTTCGGGCAGAGTGCAACGTGGGGACCAGGAGTCCCCCCAGGGAGGGGTCGCCTTACGCCTTCGCCAGAAGGCTTTAAGGAGATTGTAAAGTTCTCTTGGACTGTTTAGGATCACGTGGGAAAACAGTTCGGGTAACATTTGCTGGGCAGATTTCTAAACAGTCGCGATTTTATTTTGCACGGATGATGGTCGGGGCGGCGGGCACCAGCCTTAGCCTCACCCGCCAACGCGAATGGAAAGATGGCGGTCAATTCTGGAAGTTTTGTATTAGAAGGGACTTGGAAGACATGAACGATGCTCGTGAACTACGGAATGCGCAGCTGGTTTTCGGAGCGGGGAGCCTGACTCTTAGTGCTTGCCGCGCATCGGGTGCCGCGTACGTGATTTTTTTCAGTCCCTGTGGTACCTGCCTCTGCTCTTCTGATGTTACAAATGTGGACACAGGTGAAGGAGAGCTAGTGACTATCCCCCATGGCCATGCTGCACCTGCCAAAGGGGACGGCGACCACAGCCCTTTCGTGGGAGCCAAGAGCCAGAAAGACACAGGTAGCCCAAGTAAAGAAAAGAAGAACTAACTCGTTCTGCTTGGCTTTGACCAGCCATTTTAGTGCTTTAAAACCTGTTTACTTCTTCCAGCGAATGCGTTTCTCCACTACACCATGGTGATTATAAACTGCTCGACAAGTTATCACCATCCGTTTTCTATCAGGGTTTCCCCCAGAACAATTTCTGTTGAAATCGGTCGCTGTTCGTGACACCGAGATATGTTCATTTGGATGTTAGTGCAGCTCCCAGAGGCTCGAGGCTTTGGACCAAAGCTCTCCGAACCAGGAACGTGTCAGCCCAGCACGTGACTGAGACTGATGAGGGTAGCGGATACGCACAGCGGGGACGGTCCCGTCACTGGACGGCTGGCATGGGGCACAGCTTATTTACACAGCCCTGCCTGACCGAAAGTGCTCACCGAGGATCAGCCATCGAGAGCTGGGAGGGAGCGAGACATGGGGCTGCAGCGGGAGGGCGTCCGGTGACACCTCCGCGTTTGGCACCGAGACGGCGAAGTCCTGCGCGGCGGTTAAATCTTCAGTCAGCTCCCCTTCAGCTAGAGCAGTGGCCCCGTTCAGTTTCTTCTCCCTTAAAGATGTCAGAGCCCAGAGCGGCTGAGTAGAAGTGCTTCTCTTGACGGGGTTCTGGGATCCCAGCTGGACGGTACGGCCCGGCTCCCAGCAGACCCCGACGTGTTGGTCCGCGTGCGGGGAAGGAGTCTGGGGCTCGGGTGCCACGACCCACTTTTCAACATCTGACTTGTTTTTTGTTTGTTTGTTTGTTTGTTTCCCCCCTCGGGATTTGAACTTGGTCTGCTGCTAAAATGTGGCTCGTTAAAGCAATGCTTGACACAGGAGAATCCGCGAGTCCCTCCAGACGCCTCGAAACCACTCGTCAAAGGGGTCCGCGGCATAAAACGGGGACTCTGTTGGAGCACAAAAGCCGGGCTGCGGAGATGGACGTGTTTCTCAGTGCTGAGTAATCAAAGCCGATAAGTCGGGTCTTTCATTTCTTATACCACATACATAAGTTCAGCAGACTTTAGAGCGAGTTCAAATCAGATGTTCTTATCTCGCAACAGCCCCCATTACTAAGCGTCTAACTAAAATGCTCCAGTTTAAATATTTTCCCCAAGGTATCGACGACTGAAAGGTTCGTAAGTCGGCAAAGCAGCGTGTTCTGGACGACGGCTCAGGCTTCTGAGTGATTCAGATGGGGAGAAGGGGTTCGTTATGGCTGGCCTCCCTGAAATGAAAGAGGACTGGCCAAAGTTGCTCTCACTTACTCACGCACCTCTCGATGGAGCCTATTAGCCGTCGGCCTTTTAAGTAACTGACCTCCATCAATATTTGACTGCGTTCTGTCCTTTGAGAATGTGGCTCAGTAAGTATTAAAGAGGATCTCTCAAGTCAAAGGGAGCTTTTCGAGTCGTTTACGCGGTGGGGCTTCAGGAGTCCTGGTCTGGGCCACACTGCCTTTCATCGCTCCCGATGGCTTCTGTGACTTCGAGGTGGGCCTGGTCTTCGCTTTCTTTGTTAACCAGCCATCTTTCTTGAGTAGCTCTGTTACCCGGGAAGGGGGGGGTGGCATCTGACCTGCATATGAAGGACTGGGAGATTCAGCCTCGTCACGGGATGTCACGGTTTCCTCAGAGGGAGGAGGACGCCCTTCATTCGGGCCTACGTCCCGTTTTGCGTGTGTCCCTGGACGTGACTCTCATGTTGCCAGTTCGCCTGCACCCACATTCCCCCCATTTCCTGAGCGGAAGTAAGGAGGACCCTCTTGGCTACGTATTAGAATGGACTGCAGAAGGAGAGGGCCTGGAGCGGGCAGGCCAGAAAGTAGGGGGACTAAGGCTTTCTTTTCTCCTGTGACGATCGAGGTATGGTCGCCGTCAAAAGGAGGAGATCAGGGGAGCGATGCGTAGCCCCAGGGCGTGGGACGACTGCCTCTCAAAGCAGCAGGACCTGGTGGGGGCAGAGATGACTGTCCATGTCGGCACCGGCCGCCGCAGAGCTCGCCTGCCTCCCTGGTCGATCTGGTGGCCTTGGGGACGCCTTGAGGGTGTTTCCATGGGGATCCCCAGGATCTCGTGGGGTGCGGTGCCCCTCGAGGCCGTGTGGGACGGAGGGGCGGCGTGCAGAATGGACGGCCGATGACAGGGAGCTGCTCCTGCTGGTGCCGGTGCCCTGACGGTGGTGACAGTGGGAGTTTACTGAGGACCGGGCACTTTGCAAAGTGCTCCAGGTGCATTTTCTCATTGAACTCTCAGGTTAACCCAATGACAGAGGTGAACACGTAAACAATCAGCCATTTCATCAGAGGCCTAATTAACTTCTTTAAGGTGAATATCATTAATAGGTTTCCCGTATTGGATTTGGGCAGAACCCACGGAGTCCGTGAGTCTCGCATGTGACACTCGTGTTGTCACCGTTCAGACCCTGCTGCCCGCCCCAGCGTTCCCGCTCAGGAGCTGAGGCCGGCAGCAGGAGTCCAGTGAGGTCCTGTGGCCACGAGGCCGTCACCTTCTCCCTGCGGAAGTGGTCTTGTCGCCTGGCGAGGGGGCTGGGTGTTGAGGCAGACGCGTCCTCTGGCCCAGAGCTGGGACACCTTCCCGGACTGCCACCAGGGACAGACGGCTGGGGGACGAACCGCGGTTCCCCTGGGTCGCGTCCTGCAGAAGTCCCGACGGAAACGGAGGCACACTGACTGGCTCGGGTGACACAAGGAAAGAGGGGTGCCAGGCGCGTCCCGCGTCTTAAATTCTGTTTCTAGAATGGTGGCGGTTCCATGCGTAACAGGGGTAGAGGAGGCGGGGGGCTGCACGTGGCCGGGAGAAGCTGTCGCTTCAGGGCCGCCTCCTCCATGAAGTCTCCCCAGCCTCCCCGCCAGCCTACACTTTCCCTCGGCCCCCTGAGGCGTCCCGCTAACTCCGTCCCTGGGGTCTCTTCGCGGTCAGCGCGTCACCCCCACGGGAATGTAAGCTGTGTGACCGCAGACCGTGTCTGTCCCGGGCCCCCGTCTGGAGCAGGGCCTGGCACACGGCACGCTTGGTCCGTTTCACTGTGACAAAGGAACAGCTTTGCCAAAACAACGAGACAGCAGGTCCACCTCGGCTCGTTAATGTGAGGAATAAAAATACACCTGGGTTAAAATATGCAGACGCTGGGAAATAAAACATGCAGTCGATACTTTAATAATTAAACTAAATTTTGCCACCAAGCGATAAATGCTGCTAAATCAATGAAATATGCACCAATTAGGCAATCATACAGCCAGAACGTCGTACGTGATTGTCTGGGATTGTCGTAAAAAATCAGTCGAGAGAGTAGTTTAATCATTACAACATGGATAAATATTCAAAATCAGTGAAACACGTTTCTTAAAATGTGGCTGTCGTACCATCACGTTATTATTAGCTGCTTTGTGTTTCCTCTCCAGCCACCCCCGAAAACCCCCGAAAACCCCGTAAGGATCTGGTCAGTGTTTGTCCCTCGTTGCCATTCTGTCCTCTTTCTAAGATCCGGGCTCGGTAATCGGCATCCCCAGGAAAGGAAGTCGTGAATTCAGGGCCTTGTAATGCGGATCAGAAACTCCAGCTTCGCATCCCTGCTGCGGTTAGAGTCAGGGTTGCCCTCTCGAAAAGGTCGAGTGGCACCACTCACTGCCTTGTCGGGGGAGCTGGGGTGTCCTGCGAATCTAAACCTCCTCCGCCCAGTGCCCATCTCGGGCGCACGCGGCCTGTCCCGAGCTTGGATTTGCATGCATCTTCCTCCCTCTGTCCTGCAGGAGGAGAGCAGCTGTCACTCACAGAGGATGGGCGGGGTCGGTGAGAAGGGGCGGGGTTTCGGGATGAATGGACTGTTTCCCTCCTCCCATGGCGTGGTCACCCGGCTGCAGTAACGGCTTCCAGGCGCAGCCATTCGTGCACTATGCCAGAGCGTGCCATCGGCAGATGGGACGGCCCTGGGCACGCAGGGATGGGGCGCAGGGAGCAGGCGCGATAGCTGTAAGAGGAAAGAAGACCAGGAGTCCCCAGGGAGGGTAGGTGAACGCCGAATCACAGCTCCCAGAGCTTGTTCCAGCCGGGGCTCCAGGAAAGAACACTGCGGAGGAGCTTTTTTTCATTGCGAGACGTGATTCCAATACCCTAAAGTTCGCCCTCTTTTCAGGTGTACAGTCAGCGGTCTTCAGCACCTGCACCAGGTTATGCGCCGTCACTCCTGTCACGTTCCGGAACGTTTTCGCCCCAGGAAGAAAAACCCCTTACCCAGGAGCGTCCCCCCGCACTCCCGTCCCCCCCGCCCCCGACAGGCACCAGTCCAGTTCCCGTCTCAGGGGAGTCGCCCCTTCTGGACATCCGATTCACACGGCCGGGGTCGTGCAGCCCGTGGCCTTTCGCACCTGCCTTCTCCCACTCACCGCGGTGTTCCCGAGACGCGCCCATGTCGCAGCCGGTGCCAGGACTGCATTCCCTCTCAGGACCGAAGACTATCCCGTGGTGTGGGTGCGGCACGTCCGTTACCCGTTCAGCACGGATGGACGTTGGGTGGCGCCCACTTCTCGACGATCGTGCATGCGGCCGCTGTGCGTTTTTAGTGTTCTCGGGCGCGTACCTAATAGGGGAACTGCTGGGTCATGTGATTGACTGTGTGACGGTCCCACCGGCAACGTGCGAAGGCTCCAGTGTTTGCACAACACTCGCTGCCGTTTGTATTTTTATTACAACCATCCTAGTGGGTTTAAAGTGGTACTTCATGGCTTCGATGTGCATTTCCTTAACAACTCGTGACGCTAGGCATCTTTCCACGTGCTTACTGGCCTCGATGTGCCTTCTTTGCGGAAATATCTATTCAGATCCTATGCTCTCTTTTGATTGGGTTATCCGCCTTTTCGCTCTTTGCGTATTCTGATACTAGATCCTTATCAGATACGTGATTTGCAAATATGTTCTTCAGTTCTATGGGCTGTCATTTCACTTTATCAGTAGTGTCCTCTGAAGCACATTTTTATTTTGATGAAGCCTGATTTTCATACGTTCCCTTTAGTGACTTGTGTTTTAGGTGCCACTTCTAAGAAATCACGGCCTCGTCAAAAGGTAACCAAGGTTTACACCTGTTTTCTTCTAAGAGTTTTGTAATTTTGGCCCTTGCGTTTAGGTCTTCGATTCATTTTAAATTAGTTTTCGCCTATGGTGTAAGGTAGCGGTCCAGGTCCGTGAGATTTTGACAGACCGGGTCAATCAGCTTAGGATGCTCAAGCGGATGAGGAATGAGCTCTAGGGGGAAGGATGAGGAGACCACGTTGTTCTGGAACTTGGTGCTGAACGAGGCCAGAGATCCTAATGGTTTCGAGAGAAAAGTGTGGGGTGATTTGGTTTATGGATCTGGATTCAGGACCCGGCTGGATTCTGTAACCACACAGAAGATACACCTGGCAGATCCCCAGATCCCAATGGGGGAGGTCTTACCTTCCACGCGGTGAATGGATGACATGACGGTTTGGATGTCTACAAAAGGCGGCCACTGTCCCCCGGGGGAGCAGGAGGCTGCGATCCTTTAGTCACTGTGTGCGGGGGACCGAATACCTGCTACTTTGGTGGTGACAATGCGACAAGCCCAGGAGCACCACTGGCATGGAGAAGGGACCGGAGGTAAGGAGGTGAGCCGGCCGCCCGGGGTTAACAATAGCAGAGGAAAATGTCCTTACTGGCCTGAGGTTGTTTCCCGGGAAGGTCTTGTCTTCCTACCTAACATTTGTTAGCCCTGTTTTTCACGGCCTCTTACGTTCCTGCGAGTCTTCTGAAGAGCAGTATTGACAAGTCCACCCACCGAATGCCGGTGTCTCCCGAACCCCAAACGGCCCCACACGTTTTGATCCCCCATGGCTCCATTCGTGCTGCCCCTTGTTGGAAGCACCCGTTTCGATGTTTGGTCTTTCCCAGGATGCAGCCCTTCTCTATCCGTCACCCAACATGCCACCAGGAGTGTCTTGGTCCTCAGCGTGTGTTCGTTGAGCTCAGCAAAATCTACGCTTGCTTCTCCTTTGATTATGTTGTAGTTGAGGGAAAAAAAGACTTAATTGTCTCTGCTGAAAATTCTGACCACTATGCATGGAAGTTGACAAAAACATTCTAGAATTTGTATGGAAGGGCGAGGGCCAAGGATTGTCAAGACAGTTTGTGAAATAAAGGTTGGAGCTACCTGTCTGATTCTAGGGCGGCATGCCAGTCCTCGTCTTAAACTAGAGTCACGAAGTACAGTGCGGTATTGATACAGTGATTGACAAAGAGATCCATGGGGCAGAATAGATTGCTCAGAAATGGAACCTCGTGCGGAGAGCCATTCATCAAACCGTTTCTCTTTTCTCCTGAACATAAACTAAACCTCCCCCAGTCCAGCCAGTGAGCTGAAGCTGGAAGAGACACACACCACTTCCGGGCCTTTGAAACCCTCCCGTGGACAAGTCATTGTTTCCCCCACATTCCGGCTGAACATTGACGTCCTTTGGGACGCCCAGAGTATGGCAGAAGCGCGAGATGGAAGGAGCCTGGGTCCCTGAGTTCCTGCCTGGAGTGGGGCTCCCCGGAACAGCAGAGGGTCAGCACGTGAACTCTCACTGTCAGTTACTGAGACTTGGGGGTTGTCCGCGTACCCTAATAATCACGCCTGTGTGGAAACGCGGCCTACAGCAGCTGGCGATGCAGAGATAGCAGAGAAGATGTGACATACAGGGGCGGGACGATGGCCGTCCACACGGAAAACACCAGCAAATCCCACCCCTGTCCCATGCCCCGTTCCAGGCGCATTGACGACCCAAATGTGAAAAATAAAACATTAGAACACTTAGCAGAATGCGTAGGAGAACATCTCTGTGACAGCAGGTAGGCAATGAGAGGCTAAGACCCACAAATTACCGATCGAATGAGAAAAATCAACTGCATTAAAATGAAAGACTTCTGAGGAAACGCATCGTAAGTGTGAAGACAAGCCGAAGACCGGAGAACATCTGAAATATATACCAATCAAGGATCAGTATTCGGAATATTCAGTGAACTCCTGTGTGTCAACTAGAAAGGCAAAAACACTTCGGTGGGAAAATGGGCAAAAATTATGAACGGGCATCTTACGGACGAAATAGCCCACACGGATGTGGAAAAAAATACTTAACCTCGCTACCTGTCGGAAACATATACATTGACCAATTCATCAAAGTCCACCCGTCGCCACCTGTGGCCAGTGTGACTTGCAGCTGACGGTCTGCGAAGCAGCTGCGGCTTCCAGGGACGTCGAACACGCTCACGCCCTCTGTCTCAGCAATGTCACCGCTACGTGACCGGCGTCACCGGCGGGGTTCGTGTGTCGGAACCACCCAGTTCCTGCTCTTTGAGTTCTGGGAAGGGCTCTGCGAGCTCATTGCCATCATCTCCACTTACGAGGGAGGGCGGGGCAGAGGCGCGGAGAGGCGGGAGGCAGGGGAGGCGGTGCCCCGAGCCTGGGCGTCCAGGTCCCGGTCTACACCGTTTGCCCTCCGGCTCGTTCAGGCCAAAGTAGATTCACTCGGGTTGGTTGAGGATGAGGTGGTTGGACTAGACACACAAACTCCTGCCACTGGCTGAGTCCTCCAGGAAAAACTAACAAACAAACAAACAAACAAACACATTTTTCTGGCTCATATAATAAGAGTTGGATGGTTTCCAGCTGTCTTTCCCGTGCTAAGCGGCGGTCTCGGAGCATCTGCGTCGTCGTGACGCACCCAGGGCAGGTATAGGGTTCAGTACCCCTTCCAAATTCAGAGTGCTGAAGACAATTTGGAAAACACGTTTCGGTTACAGTGCACATTCGATATCCAGTCTCGACATGGCTTCTTCTTAGTACCCTTAGTTATGGGACTTCCGTGCCTCTGGTCTCCAGGCGGTCGGTCCTCGACGGTGGCGGTTGCACAGCGTAGCTGTAGCTCCCGTGTGGTCGCGAGAGGTGAGCACAGCGTGGACCTGCCCCGCCACGTTGACAGCAGCGTCCTTTGTGTCTCTCGTTACTTGCCCGCTTAAGCTGGGCGTCGGAGGGTGGGACTGTTGACCGCCAGCCGTGTCCACGATAATGGGCAGGGCTAGAGGGTTATTTTGGTTTATTATTTTATTTATTTTACTTTACGTTTGGAAATTCAGGACCTGTCTCAGAGGGGAGTACACAGCCTCCTCGACGCTCCCCGCTTCAAACAGACGGGTCACTTCCCAGCCAGGAAAGTGGCCAAATCCCTAAATCGACATGTTCATTGAAGAATGAATTTCATGTAGGAGAATGACACCAGGTGCAAGAGGATGTGATAAAAGGACATTTGAACTCCACGGATGATACAAACTATTTTCCTTCTTAAGAAATTTTAATAAATTGTTCGATAAAAGACCGTGCGAGACGTTTCGTGCTCGACTCGGCGTCTACGCATTTTGGTGAGGAGATGCTGGCGGTGTCAAGAGCAGGCGAACCATGAGATAATTCCATGTGAAACAGTTCTCGCTGCCGAGCCCCGCTCCCCATCTGAAATGTCCCGCAAACCGTCAGAGGTCCTCTGAGGTCCAGGATCGGACCGGCGAGGCAGCCCCGTGACTCGGAAGCCAAGACGCCGCCTCGCAGGTGCGCGGGTCCCTTTTCCCAGCGAGGTCTGAGTCACACGTGAGCCCGCTTTTTCTCCCGACACCCAGCGCGCGGTGCACACCCTCGGGGTGGTGTTTCAGTGCCTAGGTCATTCTCTCAGCACCTCTAGAATGATTCAGATCCTTGCGCGGGCGTGGGCTCTGTGTGAGGAAACAGCTCAGCCTTTATTTTTCCTTTCTAAGTACGCTTTTCCTTAGAAGCAAAACCTCCCTGATTTTAAGTGGACTCCCAGGTCTTCGGCGGGAGGGAAGTGGCCGTCTCTTACTCTAAGCGGTTGAGGATGTTTTGAACGCTGACGCCATTTTAATAATGTTATCGTTTTCACGCAGGCTCTATCTCAATAGAATGTTATGACTCTCCTTTTTAAATGATGAGAACAAAACATTTCATCTCTCACTAAAAGTCTGCGTGCCTCTTCCAGCTGTCACGGCTTATTTTCACGGCAGACGGTCACGTTCCCAAGACTGGATGGTTTTATCCCAAACAGGCGGTAATCTCATTACTTTCGGGCTCTCTATTTAATTTAGTGAATTAGGCCTCGCAGCTGAACTCAGCAGTGTATTTAGAAGGTTTGTCCTTTAACAGGGAATAAATAGATGGTGGTATCACTATCCATAGGTTTGGAAAGATCTAGAAGAAAAGTTTGGGCCCTGACTGCT
Source organism: Rousettus aegyptiacus (assembly GCF_014176215.1). Lineage (NCBI taxonomy): Eukaryota > Metazoa > Chordata > Mammalia > Chiroptera > Pteropodidae > Rousettus > Rousettus aegyptiacus. The sequence goes on from NW_023416286.1 coordinate 2,873,128, forward strand.
TTGACATTTAAGTCTGACACACATCCCGGTTTGTCATGCCCTCGGATTGTCAACGCAGTTGATGGTGAACAAGCTGCCTTGTGGACAAAGAGTCTGTGTTTATATGGGTGAATTGTGAACTGAAATTATCAATAAATGTCTCCTCCCTCTGAAACAAACGAGGCTCCAGTCCAGGGTCCTCTCAGTCTGAGGAGGTCTCAGCTTCTTGAACAAAAAGCTTCGTGAGTTCCGGGGTTCTCTGTCTCCATGCTCCCCACCCCTCCCCCTTCCCCCCAAGCCTCTTATTCTGAAGGCGGGATTAGATGGGTTCCGGGGAGCTCCTGAAGTAAACTCCTGGACTTGGGGTGTGTGCGGACATTCTCATCGTCACCTCTCCTGGGTCACTCACACTGTTATTCAGAAAAGAGTTCTTATGCGAGTTATCAAAGAAATGAGTTATCGGAGAAATGCTTATCATACATATCTATAGTTCCACATCCACGTAAGCAAATTGTGTGTGTGTGTGTGTGTATGTACACGCGTGTGTAAAGTCTTCGGGGCAGTGAGGCTGCTCGTGGCTTTGGTGGCGCACCCTGCACAGGAGATTTGAGTGACAGCTCTGGCGCGGTGACTGAAGGGAGCTCCTTTCCACATCCGTCCGGGGGGAAAACGCTTTTCAAGGCCACTCACCGAGAGTCAGGTCAAGTTCTAAAGCAGGATCGGCTGGCGATTGCAAATGCCAAAGGGACCCATCCATTTTTCATGAGGTTATGATTAACCTGCCATCTGCCTCCCGCAGGCTCGACCTTTGGAAACGAAGACCCGCCGGCTCTGAAGGCAGCTCTGCCCTCCAAAGACGCACCCAAGGGGGCCGGCCGGGCGGCACCCCCAGCGCCCCCCAGCGTGACGACACCCCGCAGGAGTTTGCTGCCGGCACCGAAATCCACGTCCACACCCACTGGTAAGACTTTCCGCCTTAAAGGGTCTTTACTTGGATGGGATGGTAGATGAATTTCACATGGCATTTACAGTTAATAATAATAATAATAATAATAGATAATGCCATTGTTTGTAAGGCACGTTCATTTTTCATATGTTTAAATTTTCACATCTGCCTCTCACTGTACCCCCGATCGGCAGCCTGTCAAATCACACAGTTTTGATTGCCAAAAAAAAAAAAAAAAACAAACAAACAAACAAAAAAAACAAGAATCAGGCTATTTTTTTTAGGCAGATTGGCATTCGGCTCAGGGAAGCGGGCACTGATGAAGTCATTGGCAGGACCGGAGGAGGGGGCTTCAGGCTGCACCTCCAGGAATGCGTCCCACGACCCCAAAGGGACTTGCTGCCTCTACGGGAACCCAGGGTGCGGTCCCCAGCTGGCTCCAGGCTCAAGCCACCAAAGCTGGGATCTGGGGATCCACAGCTACGGCAGAAGGGCTGCCGCAGGGCCACGCTGTGCCTGCTGGACGCAGACCAGCAAACGGTGCCACGCCCTGCCGCTCCACACCCGTGAAGCCCGTGGCCGGACGCAGGGACCTCGCCTGGCGCAGAGGTGTGATAAGCCCAGGTGCTTGTCAGCAGACAGAGCCGAAGCCACCCACTGTGGCCCCCGCCGCCGCGCCCCTCCCGCGTACACCCGGCCCGTGCTCGCCTGCACGCAGTCCTCGGCCGGCTTCCCCTCTCCCGCCGTCCAGGAGGGTGGGTGTTGGGCCCCCATCGCTGCGGGGTGGTAGCAGGCAAGGCGAGGCCATGGTCTGTCTGCTCCCCGACCTCAGTTACCGGGGGAGGCCGCGGGGTGGGAGACGGAGCAGGAAGCGCCTGTGAAGGGTTTCGGGATATTTTCTTCCACGTTTTACCTAACTCCAACCCCTGGGCCTTCCTCTTCCTGTGTTTCAAAACGATCGTCGTTAAAAGATAAATTTTATCACTGACCCCGGGCTTTGCGTTTCCTCCATTGGTTTGAATTTCTAATTTAAGTGAAATCTAGTCTCTAAAACAAAGTCTGCTTGCTTGCAAATTGCCTTGTTCATCATCGAAATATTGAAAAAGTGGAAAGTTGGCAGGCGGGTCCAGGTAAAGCCCCCGTCGCTGGGTCTGAGGGGACCATGAGACGTTCGGTCATTCCGACTGCTGGGGTCATGCCCACCCTGCTTCCAACAAACGCGGTCGGAAACATTTCCCGACGGTGACGCTTCGCCTCCCCCCCCCCCCCCCGGGTGGCCCCACCCGAGGACGGCGAGCTCCCGTAACTCGGGGTCGTCCTCTCACTATCGCCCCCACGATCGCAATGGGACGGTGCGGGCGACCTCGCGTGCAGTTTTCCAGGTCCTTTACCATACCTCTGCTGTCCGTCCGTCCGCCCATGCCACCCTCCTCCCCCCGGCTTTCACACACAGGCCGAGAGCCGTGTTTAAACATGTCTGGAGGCACACGACGCGGTCCACTCCTGCAATACGGTCCTCCCGCGATGTCATACAGCTTGTCCCCTCACCGACATCAATACGATGGCAGCAGACGGTGTGGGTCTAGTGCTGATGGCGAAATTCACATTTAACATCCTGCTCATGGCTACGGAAAGGGGAGCGTCCCAAGAACTATAGAAACTTAGCCTCGGTCTTTCGATGGTTCCTTTTCTCAGAGTTTTAATGTAAAGCTTTCCTGTTGCTCACGTGTCAAACACAAACCCTCCGCAGAGCATCAATCCATGTAATTTACATGGACAGTCAGGCTTTACTTCAAACCGGTCAGCCGTCGTCATAGCAAATAGGAAAACGTTTTCAGTTGAGAATATTGATCTGAAGATAGAGCGCTCCTTGGCCAACACGCCATCTGACTTTGTCACCTTGACATGATGTACTCTAGAGCGTGAACTTCCTTTATTCAGCCTAAGGTATAGAGGGACTTCTCGCGATACTATAGGAAAGGAACGGCTGGTGTCTTATGGTCTGGGTTCCTCTTCACCTGGGGGGAAAAAAATCCTGGGACTAGCGAGGCTGTTAGCCTACGGACTACAGAAAATCCGGCCTGTACCACAAAAATTAATTTCACTACTTTAAAAGCAGATTTTTATTTCTGCGTTGAATTCCACGGATTTAGGTATTTCTGGGCACACTATAATTTTAAAATGCAAGCAGCTCGCCACATCAGCGGGGTGCTTCCTGAGCGCGTGGGCGGGTGTCCCCCCTGCCCCCCGTGCGGTTCGGCCGAGCGTCACCATCCCCTCTTTACCGGGCGCGTCGTCAATGGAGAAATCGAGGAAGCGCCTGCCGAACTGAAACATTCCGCTTTCGGAAAAGACAGGACGGGCGAGAGCGCCCCTGTCTCTGCCGCTGGAGTCTCGGGTCGCGGTGATGGGGGCCGAGTCTTACCATGGCTGCGATCCACGCGCCTTGAGCGCCACTAGCTGGAAGCTGGTTAGGGGGCGGGGACAAACCGCGGGGCCGCAGGTCAGAGCAGGCGGGCTGCTCTGGGCCCTTCGGGGCCCCAGCGTTACCGCGTGGTGGCGGCGGCGTTCTCCCCGAGGCCGAGTCTCAGTGGCAGTCACAGCTGCAGCTTGTTGGTCACGGTGAAGCCCACGGGGAAGCAGCAATCGGTTGGGACGGAGGAGGTTATGTTACGGGAAGGCGGAGCGTTAGGAAGGATCTTCGTGGGAGCAGAATTCAAGCAATACCTTTGAGACCCGCTCCTTGGCTTGGAGTCACAGAGACAGAAAAATCTGGTGGGCTCGGAGTTTGGGAGGAGGGGCGTCTGCCTCCCCGTCCAGGGCTCGTTTGCTGTTCTGACTGGTCAGTGGGCGGGGGGCGGGGGGCAGGGTGCTTAAGCCCCCGCAGCAGGCAGGTAGCACTGTGAATCGCCATTCGGTACCAGAGTCAGCTCAGCCACCCGGGAGCGAGGACCGGTGAAGCCGGGATGCCCATGGGCGTCCGTCCGTTCGCCCGAGGAGCTTGCGCGCCACGACCTGGTCAGGAGACAGACAGCATGGGCAGAGTCGCAGCCACGGCCGCCGCGTCTGCAGAGTCCAGCCTGGTTTGAGTCACTGCACGAAGGCGGCCTCGGAGGCAGTTCGTCGAGACAGTTCGATTTTTCTTTTATTTTAGGGCACTTGCGTTTAAAACGCTAATAGCTTCGTTCTCTGTTGCCAGTTTAGTGGCCAAGGGTGTTATTTAGCAATTATCATCGAAATGCCGCAGATCCAAGTGAGGAGAAAGGTATGTTTATCCTTCAAAGTCTGTCCTCGAAACGACAGCAAGAATCACAGGAAGCAGTGGAGGCCACACCCGTGGTACCAGGGGACTCGCGAGGTGCCGGGACTCACCGTGCCACCGAGCCGCCTGCAGGCCGGTGCGAGACCTTGCATTTTGTGGCAGCTCCTCCAAGTAGGGCACGAAAACCTAGCTGTCCGTCGGGAGCGCGTACACGTGGCGGACACGGGCTCCACGCCCGGCGCGCAGCCCGCCCTGCTCCGCGGCCCGTGGTCGCCGTGGGCGCTGGTCCAGCGGCACTGTAGACGCGTTTTCCACTGCGGCTTCCCGCGTTCGGGCATCTCAGGACCGCCCCGCCCCCCCCGCCTGCTGCACTACACGTGTCGTCAGGCAGATGGACGCCGTGACGTAGCCCCCAGTCCCCTCACAGGACGAGCCCGGAACTCTTCATTACACGTCGCTGTTCAAAAGTCTTCGCTTCTCTCCAGCCTTATACATTCTAGCTATCTTACACTGGCGAAATACCAAATCCCGATCATCGTCTCCTCAGGCTTGGGGTCAGGAGGTTAGAAAAAACGCAAATGTAATAGAAAGAGACAAATGCCAGCCGGCCCATTGTGAAGGACCCTGGGAAAGGAGACCACGTTCCGTGGCCATTGCAGAGTTCGTACGTTTCGCCTTTAACCCACCGGTCAGCGTATTTGCCCCGAGGACCACCTTGCAGCCCACGCTTTGCTCATCGGTAATCACCCCGCCAACCCCCACCCCCACCCCAGTACTGGCGGTGGCCTTCACCTTCCCAAATGAACATCTCGTCCTATTGTGCCCCTGCTTAGGACATTTTGGTGGCTCCCCGTCACCCACCCACGGGCCCGGGTGCCGCCCCTCCCTGCCTGGCACGCAAGGCCCTCTCTGAGCCGCGCCCGTCTGCCGCGCAGCCTCCTCTGCCCCTCGTGTCCGTCATGCCTTTGTGCTTGCCCGACGCCTGGACACTTGCCAGACATCTGAGTCTCACTCAGGACGGCATCGGCGGACCGCGTGGCTGCCGCGAGTCCTTCCCCAGCCCAGGCCCGCGACCGTCTGGAAGCTTCGCCGTCGCCGCGAACATGATCTCTGCCTGGCGCCCGTGCCAGACTCCGCCCCACGTGCTTTCAACGCCCCCCAGACCCCAAGCACCGGGGAGGTGCTGCGGAGTCCCCGCCCTCCCGTGCGTGAGAGGGGCAGACGGCGACGTTCCCAGTGTCACAGCGGCAAGTCAAGATGTGTGTTAAGGTCCGTCTTTCTCCAAAGCCTCCTCTTTCTCTAATATCATTTACCTATCGGAAGATCGGCTGATTAAACACGATGTAATGACTTAAGGCTGCCGAGTATGATGTTGACTTAGGACTCCAGAATATATAACATGAGAAAACCAAGTAGCATCCTTCTTCCGAGGGTTGCCACGTATGTTTCGTAGAGCCCTTGGGGGTAGAAGAGTGGACCCCAGCGGAGTCTGAGCATTCTTGTGGCGGAGGGAAAATAATTGCCCACAGCCATGTGCCATCTCATTTCTCAGCTTTGTCATGGTCGCCTGGACCCCCATTCTGAACCTCAGAAGCCAGCATCTGGCCGCCAGAGACGGGGCCCTGACCGCAGAGCCCTCTGGCCAGGAAGAAGCTCTGCTGCTGAGCCGTCTGCGTGGCGGGGTAGAGACGGAGGCCGAGCGACAGTAGAATGCTTAATTATTCAGTGAGCGCAGTTTAGAGCAGTGTGACATCATCGTGCCGTGGATCTGTGCTGGGACCGTGGGATCATAGTAGACAGGCCAGACTGAGATGGGGGTTCACGGAAGCACAACTGCAATAATAACGATGATGATGGTGACGATGGTGACGGTGACGGTGATGGTGGCGGTGACGGTGATGGTGAATGACAATGGTAGTACCAGCTTTTGTTGGGTACATGCCAGACCAGCTTTTGTTGGGTACATGCCGCATGAGGAGCCACACCCACCATCCCATTTCAATGTCGCCTACAAACCAGACGCACAGATTCTCTTCGTAACTGTCTCCTAGATTCGGGAACTGGGGGATTGGGGTGACCAAGCCACGTGCCCGAGGTCACAAAGCCAGGAGCTCTGGGATTGGGTGGTCAGGCCCGGCATCTGACTGCTGGGCTCATGACTTTCTCGTACCCGGTGCCCTGTAGTAGCCTTGGAACTAGGCGATTCTGACAGTGACGTGACTGACAGTGCCACCCAGCGGGACCCGCGGCTCTGGCTGCCAGTGGGCGGTGCTTCTGTGCCCTGTTCTGGGAAAAAATAACACGTTTAAGGCCCGCTTTTTTTTTTTTAATTGGCTACATCTTTTTAGGTTCAAAAAAAACAAAGGCACCTTGGACATTTTTCTAAACATGTGATTTTTGTTCCAATGGGTGGAACGACTTTGTGAATAAGTGGCAGAAAATTGTCAGTTACTGACACACAGAATTTGGATGTCAAAGGAAACAGAATGAGCTGGAAGTTAAGCCCAAATTCCAGTCACGGTCGCACCCCGAATAGCCGTGTGACCTTGATCCAATTACTCAACCTCTCTGACCTCAGAAGAAGAAGGATAGCAGCCACCTCGTCCGGCAGTGAGGGGATCCACTAGCAAGGTGCTCGTGATGCACAGGTTCCCAAAAAGATTTGTAATAACTAAGTTAACATTGTTAACGAGGACCGTGTTTCTGCACAGTTAATAAGTGCCTGGCATGCTAAGTACACACTTTTATTTAATGCAACGCAGGATTTTATTCCCACAACCACCTGAGGGGCAGCCACTGTCTCGCCCATTTTAAACAGAAGGAAACGGAGGCCCCCAGTTGAACGTGCCTGAGGTCACACGACAAGGAGCAGCAGAGCTGGTGTCTGGGCCCGCAACGGATTTGCAGATGCATGCTAAGCGACCTCCGCTCTGTTCCCTGCTCCCCACCAGCTTAAAAATAATTGGCGTTTATCACCACGGCTTCTAATTCCCCGTGGCTCTGGTCTCGGTTGTGAGTGATTTGAACTACCAAGTCAGTGACGAATGTATATTTGAAAACATGTTGTCAACGTGTGTTCTCATGAAAGGCGATCATCACTTGTTAAGTTTCTTAAAAGGTTACAAAATTGTATTGTAATTTGTACAACTCAGTGCAAAACAAAAAAACAAAAAACAAACAAAAAAAACAAACAAAAAAAACCAAAATGACAGACAGAAAAGGAACAGGAAGTCCTACCCAACACTCCACAAAAGAAAAGAGATCTAACGCATTTGGAAAGAGCGCTCCATTTCACAAGTAAGAAGGAGAATGCGATTCAAATCGCAGCGAGACGCGCGCCCATCGGAACGGCGGCACCATAAGATCTGGCCTTCCAAAGTGTCCCCGGAGGTGGACGACGCGAGGAGCTCTCTGGCCGTCCTGGCAGGAAGGCCGGGAACGAGCACGGCCACTTTGGAAACCGGCGGCCTTATCTCGTAAAGTCCACGTGCCCTTTAACGTCGTAGTTCTGCTGGGAGGAGTGTGAGAAACACACGCGCACGTGTGAGGGCGCGTGTACGAGTGCGTGCGAAGTGGCATTGCCCGGGACCACCACACCGGGAGTGGAAGCGTCTCCCACGCCCAGCGGTGGCGGGACGAGCGAGCTCACGGCGATTCCTCGTCGCGAATGCAGCGTCTGGTAAAAGTTCCGAGGAAGAAAAATGCACGTGGCACGAGCCCACCGATGCGAAGGTTCCAGACTCCGGGGTCCCTGTGAAGAAGAGCGGGAAATGACCCTGATCGTCGGGGCGCTGGCTTCCTCGGGCGGGGAAGAAGAGGCTCGAGGCGGGACAGGCTCCTGGGGTGCCAGGAACGTTCCCATTCCTAATTAATTCTGACGTTCTAGTTCTCGCAGTGGGGAGCAATTTCACAAGTGTTTGCTTTGTAATTTGTCGAACTATACCGATACATTTGACGTATTACATTTCACACTAAAAAGTGTTTAAAATGTGTTATGATATCTTACTAAGAAAAAACTTCAATACACATCATATAGTCTGAAATAATTCATTTCGGTGGGTTCATAGTGATTATTGGTGGGTGAGGATATGGTGAAATGGAAAAAAAAGTATTTTCTCATTTTTCTGCAGTGAATACATGTCCTTTTATTTTTAAAAAAAGGAAATAACTTATTTAAATATTTGTTTCCATTTGGTGACTGACTTGACCTGTCATCTCAGCCAGATGCCTTAAACCGTCAGCAGTAGCAGCAAAAACAGCTCAACTTCCTGTTTACCGTGTTTTGCCATTCAGCATCATCTCCATTCACTGGCAGCCGAAACTGCAGTTTCCCAAGTATTAAAAAAAAAAAGAAAGCAGAAAACTAAATACGTAGTGTAATAAGTATTTAATTGAACAGTAGGCTTATGTAGCCTTAAATTGGATTTTCAGGGGGATTCAGATGCGCTGGCGGCAAACCGAGTCAGGATACGTGCCTCGGCCCGCTGAAGCTGGAGGTCGTGGAGGGCTGGGAGCAGGGGGGCTGGACTCGAGACGCAAACCCCCCTGCGGTCCCTGTGCTGTCCCCGAGCGCCCCTCTCTGTCACGCCCATTTCTCCTTGGAGATTCTTCTGCCTGCTTCGCATTCAGTTGGCGGCGGCATGATCGGCTGAACGACGGCCCCCCAATACACCCACACCCTGGTCGGGGGGACCTGCGAGTGTCACCTCGCGTGGCCGAAGGGGCTTTGCAGACGCGATGACATTCAGGGTCCTGGGATGGGGAGAGAAACCTGAGCTCTCCGGGGAGACCCTGTGAAGCTACGGGGGTCCTCGCGAGGGAAAGGTGGGAGCAGCGAGGAGGAGGCGTGAGGGCAGAAGCAGAGACTGGGGTCATGTGCTTTGAAGGTCAGGGAAGGACCCCCCGCCGAGGACCGCTGGACGCTGGAAAGGCAAGGAAACGGGTTCCCCCTGGAGCCCCGGCAGGAGCCACCCTGCCGGCGCGGTGACTCGGCCCGGCGAGGCTGATTCCACGCTCCCGGCCCCCAGAACCGCAAGAGAGTCGAGCGCTTGTGTTAAACCACTGAGTCTGCAGTGATTTGTTCCAGTGGCAACAAGAAGCTAACCCGGAGGCCTCGGAGAGCGTGAGGTGGGGAGGACCACGCGGGGACGCAGACCGGGAAGAGCCGGGCACTCCGGCCGAAGGCGATGGGGGAGGCGAAGATCAGTGGCCGAGGGAATGAGACCCTGGAGGTGGCTCGTTCAAAGGACAGTCATGAGCTCTGGTTAATGCCTGAGAAAGGTCCTCTGGCGGTGATCGGGAGGACGAGCCGGGTAAAGGTGAGGAAGACACAGGAGAGGCTTCCAGTTGTCCCAGCAAGAAACGACGGGGACTGAGCTAAGCTAAAAGGTGCGGATGAGTAGGGGGCTAGATCCAGGGGCCGCGTGCGGGGCTGAGTCAGGAAGATGTGCGGACCAATCCGACGTGGGAGGAGGAGGAGGAGGAGAAGGACCCGCTGGCTTCTGGCTGCAGTGACGAGGGGAATAACCCACCAGGAAGCAAACCGTAGGGAGGGCAGTGCATTTGAAAGCGGCGTCCTTAGCGCCATCTGGAGCACGACGCCCTGGTCGTCCAGTAGGTCCAGGTGGCAGCTACGGACAGGTGCAGGTGGCAGGAGGGATGTCTGGGCCATCGGATTGGAAATGACGGATTTCATAGCCAGCGATCGCAACGCCACGGGGCAAGCACGTTGGGCGGACAGGCTCAGGTGTGGGGTGGGGAGGACGCCGCGGCGGTGAGGGAGTCTGAGGGACAGCGGCGTGGGGCGGTCGGAGAGCCCGGAAACCCACACAGCGGTGGCGGTCCCGGCTACGCGCAGGCCTTCGCGCTGACTGACAGCCGATGCGGCCCGCAGCAAACCCTGGAGCTGTGCCTGGATCACAGGAAAACTGCGAAGAGAACGGAAAGCCTCGACTAATTGCAGTCATTTTCTGCACCGTCGAGAATTCCCTGGATCACGAAGGCGTCTTCCTGGGGGAGGGGAGATCGTGAACTTGCGATCAAAGTAATTTTTGCAGAATGGGTTGCACACGGCGGGCTTCCCTCCTTATCCTTTCCTGGATCTGACAAATTATTTTCATTTTGGTTTGGTTTTTCTCCTTTTATTGTTTATTTCCTATTATAAAAGTCATGTGTGACTCACCATTAAAAAAAAAAAAATGGGAACTATGCAGAAGCAAACTAAAATAAAAAGTAAAAGCCCCTCGATCCTGCTGCCCAGAAGTAACCAGCGTTAAAAACTTGGTGCCCGTCTCTCGTCTTTCTATAACCATAGTACAGATAACATTCTGCGTTGTAAAAACGGGATAAAAGTGCATACTGGTCAACAACCAGCTTTGTCATTTATCACGGACATCTCTCCCTGCCAGAACAAGACAGAGCTACCGCGTTCTTTTTCAGGGCTGCATAGTACTCCCTGGTATGGACAGACCATAATCTATTTAACCATTCCCCAGTGTGCATTTTGGTTATTTACACATGTTTGCTATTGTGAATAATGGACGAAGCATCTTTGGACGTGGTTCTTTCCACACTCGCGCCACTGATTTCTAGAAGCAGAATCGCCAAGTCAAGTCTATCGGTGTTTAAGCCTTGGTACAAGTGGTCGCACTGTGCTCCCTGGAGGCTGGATGGAGCGTGTTGACACTGAGCGAGCGTTCGTACTGATTTTCCCTGCGAGGCGCTGTGGTAAGCACGGACTCTCGGCCTGTCCCCCTTCCCTGGTCCGCTCCCAGGAGCCTCAGCGCCTCTCCATGTCGGTTGCCACCTAAAACCAAAGCAGAGGGAGGGAAGAGAAGAGCCGAGAAGGGTGGGCGTGCCTTCAGCGGCATGGAGCCGAAGGAGTGGGGGGCAGGAGCCTTGACAGACGACCGTGCGGAGCAGGGAAGAGGGTGACCCGCTGGTTAAACACATGTTCTAGTGGGTAATCAGACAACCAACAGCGAGATGAGTGTGCAGTGTATTTGGGGGTAACCGCCTCCCGCGAGGGGCATGGATGGGGGGGCAGTGGCAGGTGATGGGAGGCAGGCGGGGCTGCTCTGAAGGTTCCGCGTTTGTGCGGAGACCCGAATGACGGGCGAGGGAGCCACGCCTCAGGGCCCGGGGAGCCACGTCCTCTGCGGAAGGAACTCTGGCCGCGGCACCGCGGCGGGCACAGGCGGGACACGGCTCAGCGCGTGTCGCGTGGCTGGCGGGACGGCCGGAGGGCGTGCGCAGGGGCGGCTGGCGCCACAGTGCGTGTCAGCCAGGGCGCTCGGACGGACCATCGAGAGGCTGTGTGTGTGTATGTGGAATCCTTACAATGGAGGCCGGGAGACCCCAGGTCCGCAGTCCGCGCGCGGAGCCCGGCACAGCCCGAGGGCGGGAGACCGACTGGGCAGGGGAGGGGCCTCCTCACCCAGCCACCCGCCCTCCTCAAGCCCTCCTCAGGGCCGTCCGCTTTACCAGTCAGATGTTAATGTCGCCCGGAGACACCCAGAGTTCAGGGGAACCCAGAGTGACGTGTACCAAGCGCCTGGGTCCCCCACGGCCCAGTCGAGTGGGCATGTGAAATCGCCAGCGCGGTGTGTCTGTGTGCAGCGGGGACCAGGCCGTCTGGGGCTGCGCTGTCCACGACGGCGGCCGCCGGCCCACGAGCACTTACCCGGCCCTCGATCGGTGGCTACGTCCAGAATCGCAGTGACGGCGAATGTGGGTTAAAAAAATACACCGTTATAACTAGTATCGCTGTACATTTTGCTCAGAAATTTAACATGACATGAGCGGCTCCTAGAAGTTGAATAGCGCTGGCCAGGAGGGCCCCGCGCGTGCCGAGGGGGTGACATGTCACTCCGAGCGTCCTGGGGGGTGACTGGAGGGCCTCAGACTGGGAAGGACTTGCTCTCACTTGGATCCTGAGTCGTTCAGCGGCTGCTGTGGGATGGTGAGCTGGGGGACGAGGGAGTGGGTGGGGGGGGGGGAGCAGACCGGGTAGGGGGCCGTGGCAGAGGCAGGGGTGTTGGTGACATGGGCTCCGCGGACACAGCGGAGCAGAGGGCAATGGTCGGACCTGGGGCTTCTTCTCGGAGGAGAGCCAACAAGCTTTGCTGACGGGCTGAGAGGGGGCGAGGGGCAAAGACACGAACCAAGAGAGCCGCCCGTGTTCGCGGCCCGAGCACAGCGAGGGGGTGCTGGCGCCTCTCCTGACACACGGAGGGCGTGGAGCGTGCGGGCCAGACGCCACGGGGCTTGTTGAGAGGAGCAGGCAGCTCACGGGGGTAGAGAAGAGGGTTCGGGCCTCGGGAGGTTAAACCGCCGAGCCTCAGACAGTTCATCCGACGGCGCTCGGACAGGCGACGAGGCGACGAGACGGGCCCGCGGTGGAAGCCAGAGGCAGGCAGGCAGGGGCGGAGGGCGCGAGGCAGGCGTGGCGGCCCGCGGGAAGTGGCGGCCCGGTCAGGCCACCGCACAAGGAAGACAAAAGAGAGGAGGCGGAGTCCGCATGGCCACCTCTTCCTCCAACGCTGGCAGCCACGCCTCCGCCAGGCAGGTGGACCCGCGTGCATGTGTACACTTGCGTGCACACACGTGCAAGTCGCCCGTCAGTGGAAAATGCACATATTTAAACATGTTAAAACTGCATAAAACCACAGTACAATCCAAGATACAGCAATGAGTTTTAGCAAGGGAAAGACGGAAAAATGTAACTTATATAGCAGACCAAGGATTAACATGAAGAATAAGTGAAATGTTCTTACGCATTAACAAGAAAAAGGGGCAAAAGGTTTAATTAAGCGATTTTCAGACACAGACATGCGCATGACCAATGTAAGACCCGAAGTGTCTGGTGGAAATTACAAGGATCGAGACCGCAATGGCAGTAGGGCGTGGGGCGTGTGGGCCGGGCGTGCAAATCCGTGGCTCCTTTTGCAGGACAATCGGACTGTGTCTAGAAATACAACTCCGGCTCCGAATTCGGCAAAAGTGCTTCTGTGCATTTGTCCTGTACAGATACTGGTATGTGCGTGCAAAGAAACAAGTCGAAAAATGCTTATTGGAGCACGACTGGCCATTCGAATGGCCAAAACTTGACAACGACCTAAATGGTCATCAATAAGAGACGGGTGAACGAATTAGTGCACGTCATCGATATGATGCGGCATTTGAAACAGATCTTTAAACACGCTGCCGTGAAAAAAGACTTTTTAAAAAATGCGGCAGGTCAAAAGAAATTGCAGTGTGCAATTCATTTCATTGATTCATAGCTGTATCTGTGTACGCACAGACGTGTGCATACCTAGGGGTAATGTCTGGATGAGTAAATGCCAAAGTGCTAGCAGCGCCCACCTCTGGAAGAGGGGGGAGCCCGCAGGTCTGGGGCGGGAGTTCCGCGTTCTGCGTCTAAGGAGCTGTCACCAACACGTGCTTCTGCAATGACGCTGAACTGGAGGCGGCCCCCGGCCCCTCCGGGTCTCTGAGATTCCTTTGGTCGCCCATCCCTTGTTCTTGGACCCGCTGACGAAACCGATGTGAAGGTCAGCGTCCGTGCCCAGCGCACAGGGGAGAAATGCCGCCGTATCCCTCGTGCCCAGAACAGAATTCGAGCAGCATCCTCGAGCTGTTCGCGGCTGTCACCCCCCCTGCTGAGGCCAGCTCCGGCTCCACGTAACAGGCTCGGCATGTCACCTCCGTGGACCAGCCGCATGGAAGGTCATTAGGGGCCACCGTGTCTGTCCCCTGCGGCCCGGCCCTCGGCGATGCAGCAGCCATGACTGGGTACGTTCAGCGACGGCTTCCTTCTCGAGCTTCTGAAAATTAGTTTCTGCAGAAAGAAGCAGGCAGGCAGAGCAGTTTTCATCCACAGGTAGTTCGCCAGGGTCATTGGGGTGCAACGCCCTCCAGAGTCGGGGTGTTTTTCATCAAATCAGAGACAGCAGTGTGCTCCTGACCACCACGCTCGAACCCCCTTTCTGTAAACCAGTGTGCTGTTCCTGAAACACGGTGGTGGAGTGACCATGGCAGCAAATCATCCAAATATTAGTTTATCCAGCTCGTTTTTTGTTAAGCCTCCCTGCCCACAAATGCACCCCATTCTTTTCCGCTGTAACTAGCTCGCTTGCTTTCTCTTTCTCTCTTTGAACTCTATATAGGAACAAAGAAGGAAGCACAAAAAAATGATCAAGACGTGACTAAGCCTGCCATTTCGTCTCCGAAGAGGTCGGCCGTCTCCTCCAGCAAGCCTCACTCGCCAGGTATCTAAGTACCGTGATTGCGTTATTCGGGGGGCACGGCTGGGAGGGAGAACTTGTCTGTCCGAATGTCACCAAATGCAGCAGGGCCAGCCCGTGTGGTGCGCGTGCGATTTCCAGGGCCTGACCCACGCGTGCCGACGTGTTCTGGCTCTGGCGTCGTTGTATCTTGAAAAAAAAAAAAATGTTATCGCGCTCCCTTTAAGTGGTAGAATCTTCTCTGCGCGGGAGTGATTCCAACAGCATGTAGCAAGAATTCATAATTGAAAACAGACTTGGAAAAATCTAACCTCAGGAGCTACTATTTTCTAAAAGGAAGAAAAACAGAGCGTCAGTAGATATCAAATACTTGTTATTTTGTCAATGAGGAAACCATTTCTTTACATTCAGATACGAATGAACTACATCGCATCCCTTGAAAGTTGAAAATTGTTTATTATGAAAATTCGTGTTGTAAGGCATTAACGCCTTTGTAGAATAGAATGCAATATAACTTCACAACATTTTCTGTAAGCACAAAAATAGTAGCAATAATAACAGCGCTTGTGTGAGTTCTTACCGCATGGCAGGCGCTGTCCAGAGCCCTTTAACTGTATAAATTTATTGAATGTCCCCAGGAACCCACAAGCCAGGTGCAATCGCTGCCCCCTCCCTTTACATGCAAGGAACTCGAGGTATGCAGATTTTCGGTAATTTGCCCAAAGCCACAGGAAATAAGTAGTAGAGTCTTGGTTTGAACCCCAGATGCTCTAAATCCCCAAACTGCATTCCTAGTCACTCCACTATTTTAGAATACTTACTGATATTTCTGGCCAATGAAAAAGGTGTAGGAAATAAGCCAAAAGCACACGTGAGAGGGTCAGAAGACAAAGCCGGTGCCTAAACAGAGTGGGGGTCAGATAGGAGCACCCTGCGTAAATCTGGACTTTGTGGTGGAGAACTTCCTGGATGAGCTAGGAAGGACGAGGAAGCTCACCCTGCGGGGGGAGCCTGGCCTGTTGCAGCTTTGGCTCTGGAAGAAGGTGGGGAGGGGGAGTTCTTCACCCCATATGTGCCCCGCCTCCGCAGTTTGAGAGCTGGCTTCCATGCCCCCCCCCCCCGTATCTGAAACCCCATTTCGACATGCTTTAGTAGTTGTGTCCACTTAGGAGAGGAGAAGTGAAGTCATTACACAGGGAACGTTATTGTGTCATTTTAGACTTTAAGTTAAAATCTATACGTTAAAATTTCTAGGATAACCGATAAAACAGAGTGCATAGTTCTGAACCAAGAGTGGGGTATGGGGGGAGTAGGAACGAGGGGCCAAAAAAAAATGTGATCGGTGTAAATGAAGACAGAAAGGGGAGAAAGAAAACAGAAAAAGCAGAGAGGAAAAAGAGAAAGAAGGGAGGGAGGGAGGGAAGGACAGGGAAGAAATGGAAAGAATGAAATCAGATTTCGGAAGGGAACTCCAAAATGTCATAAAGAATGTCCACGAACAGAAATCTCAAGGCAAAATCGAAGACCGAGATTACCAGACCGGACTTATTTACCGAACAGTCAAAAAAGCGTTTATCAAGCGCGTGTCGTACGCTGCAAAATCTAGCTTTAGACGATCTACAGAGTACACACCTAAGGTGTAAAAATACTGGAAGGTTGAAAGTAAAAGGACGGAAACAGTGAGACCAAGAAATACCGAACCTGACAGGGTTTGCGGGGCCGTGGCTGTGAAACGTCTTCACTGCGGTATAAGTAGCACATATCAAACCACACGCATTTGCAGTGTACGATTGGATGAGTTTCGACATAGTTTACACCTGTGAAATCGTCTCCGCCATCCAGATAGCAGAGTGTCCGGGTGCCTTTGCACCCCCTCCCCAGCCCCCACCTGTCACTACGGATCGGTTTGCATTTTCTCGTTTCGTAAAAAAAGGGATCATATAATATGTACGCTACTTTTATCTGGCTTCTTCCACTCAGTGTGATTGTTTTGACAACTTACTTTTATCCATTACCTTTTGGTGCATTTTGGGTTGTTTTCTCCAGAGGATTTGGCTGTTGCGCATGAAGCCGCTGTGCACCTTTGTGCACAACTCGGTATGGCCATCTGCCTTCGTGTCTCTCGGTGAATATCTAGGAGTGAGATGCCTGAGTCTCGTGGTAGCAGGGTGTTTTGCTTTTTAAACACGTCGAAAAGTTTTCCGAAGTGGTCGCACCATTTTATCCTTGCAGCGACAGTGCGCGAGATGCCCGGTTCCTCAGCATCATTGCCGGCACGTGGTGCGGCCCCTTGTTTTAATTACAGACGTTGTCATGAGTACCCAGAGCGCTGTCTCGCTGCGGTTTTACGTGCATTTCCCTGATGATGTCACGATGCTGAGCATCTTTTTGTCTTCCTCTGACCTCGGTGTCTACTCTTTGGTAAAATATCTATTCAAGTTTTTACCATTTTAATTGTTGTTGTTTTTTTTTTTTTTGCCTTATTATTGAATTTCAAGAGTTTTTAAAATATATTCTGGATACAATGCTTTTTCAGCTACATGACTTGGAAGTTTTTTGCCCACAATCTCTGCTCGTTTTCATTCTCCTAACAATGTCTTTTGAAGAGTAGATGTTCTTAATTTGCGTGAAGTCCCATTCATGATTTTTTCTTTTATGGATCGTATTTTTGGTGTTATCTAAAAAATCTTTGCATAACCTAAAGACACAAACATTTTCTGCAACATTTTCTTCTAAAAGATTTAGAGTTATAGGTTGCACATTCAGATCTGTGATCCATTTGAGTTACTTTTGTATATAGTGTGAGATATAGCTTGAATCTTTTTCTTTGCAGAAGGATACACAATTGATTTATACACTTATTATTATTTCTTCTGCTTATACTGGGTTTAATTAGCTGATGTCATTAGTTTGAAGTCTTTCTTCTTTTCCAGTGTATGTATTTAGTATAGCAAATTTTCCTTTAGTACAGTAAATTTCCCTCTATATGCTGCTTTATGTGTAACTTTGTATAATACACAAGTTTTAATATAGCAGGTTTTCATCTTTATTTAAGTTAAAAGATTTTCAAATTTCTTTCTTGACTTCTTATTTTAACCATGACCATTTAAAAGTGCGTTGTTTAGTTTGCAAACATTTGGGGCTTTCCAGAGACTGTCTACTTTTATTTCTAATTCCACGGTGGTTGAAGAACATACTTTGAGCAACTTGAGACCTTTTAAATTTACTGAGGAACCACAGTGAGGTCCGTCTTGGTAAATATTTCAGATGGACTTAAAAAGAATGTCTGTTCTTCCGTTCCCATGGAGGACCCTTCGAACATCAAAGGTCATGTTGGCCGACAGCGTTCTTCGAGTGTTCTGTATCCTTGCTGATTTCCTGTCCACATGTTCTGTCAGTGACTGAGAGAAGCTGCTGGAATCTCAGAGCATAATTGTGGACTTGTCTGCTAATTCTTTCAGATCTACCATTATTCGCTTCCTCTATTTTGCAGTTCTGCTATCAGGTCCATCAATGTTTAGGATTGTTTATCATTTTGATGAATCACCCACTTCATCGTTTCAAAATAACTCTCTCTATCCCTGTAGTATTCTTTTCCCTGAAGTCTACTTTATTCAGTATTAGCAGCACCATTCTGGCTTTCCGTTGGTTTCAGCATGGTATATATACCTCTTTCCATACTTCTCCTCCACCTGTTCGTCTCTTTATATTTAAGAAGGTTTTTTTTTTTTTACGCACAGCACAGAATTGGCTCTCACACGTTCATTCAATCTGACATCTCTGCCTCCAATGTACATTTAATGTTCCGATTCGATTGGCATTAAATCTACCGTGTTGCCGTTATTTTTATTCATCTCACATGACATTTTTTGCTTTTCCCCCGATTTTAATGCCTTAAGCGAATACCGTTTACGGTCCCCTTTGTCTCCTTTGTTGATGTATTAGCTACTGACGCCTCATTGCCACGTTATTTCAGCGCGCGCTTTGAGATTCGCAGGCTGCGTCTGTAGCCGTTCACATTCTAGCTTCCAGGGATAGTAGTTCACTGTATGTGTCGTACGGGAATCTGAAAACACGGTGCTCTTCTCCCCCTCCTCCTGGCATTTGTGCAGTCATCAAACATTTTCCTCGTATTTATATTATAAACCCACACTACAGTGTGATGTTGATTATCAACACCCACTCTTCTTTCAAAGAGATTTAAATAAGAAAAAAAAAAAGGGAGTTTACAGAGAAAGGCAAATACTGCAGGATTTCACTTATATGTGGCATCTACCAAACAAAACAAAGAAACAAACAAAACCCAGACTCATGGATACAGAGAGCAGACGTCGTTGCCGGAGGGGAGAGGTCGGTGGGAGAAACGGGTGAGGGGTAAGGGGCACAGACTTTAAGTGACCAGAGAAACAAGTCGTGGGGATGTACTTACTGTGCGGCGTGGGGAATACAGCGACCAATACTGTATCGGCCGTGCGGTGGCAGGTGCTGACTAGACGTATCAGGGCGATTGTTTCGCAACGTGTACAAATGTGGGATCGCTATGTTGCACACGTGGAACTCATGTGATATCTTATATCAGTTATACTTCCGTGATGAAAGAAAGAAGCCTTTCAGGGGTCCTCGTTTATTTCCCGTCTCAGGTGTTCTCCGTTTATTTTCACATTCCCCTCTGATCCCATGTGTCTCCCGCCCATAGGATTTTTTTTAACATCCCGCACAGAGGGGCTTCCTAGTGATGGAAACTTCCCATTTTATTTACCTTGATTTTTGATAGATCTGTTTGCTTTGTTCAGAATCCAAGTGCGCACTTTTTTTTTTTTTTTTTAAGCATTTAGAGATGCCGTTTTCACTGTCTTCTGATTTGAATGGTTTCCAGGGAAAACGCGACCATTATTCTTATCTTCGCTTCTCGGCACATAGTCCGTCTTTTTCTTCTCTGGCCGCTTTGAAGATGCCCCGTCTGTCACTGACCTGGAGCAGCGCGATTACACTATAGCTTGCTGTCGTTTCCTTCATGTTAAGATTCTTGGATCTGTGAGTGTATTATTTTCAAAGAATTTGAAAATCTTTTGCCCGCTATTTCTTCAGAAATTTTTAATCCTAACCACTCCTCTTCAGGGACTCCAATTATATGTGTATTAGGCCACTCGAAGCTGTCCAAATCGACGCTCTTCCTTTGGTCGAGTCTTTTCTCTCCATGTGTTCCATTTCAGGTAGTTTCTCTTGCTCTGTGTTCACAGATCTTTTCCTTTTCCTTTTCTGTCTTCTTTGTAATATCCATTTGTTAGTTCTGTGGGTTCTATAAGCCAAACCATATGTCCAGGTTTGGCTTAATTGGATTCTCAGTTCAGAGTATCTCAAGGCTGAAATCATGGTGTCAGCTGGGATGAGTTTTTGAATGCTCCGGAGGAAAAACTCCATTTTCAAGCACGTCCAGGTGGTTGGTAAAACGAGTCCATTGCAGTTGTGGGACCGAGGTCTCTGTTTTCTTGTCGGCTGTCATTCAGCTCTTAGGGGCACCCACGTTTCTCACCAGGTGGCCCCCTCCCTCTTCAAAGCAGTCATAGTGTGTTGAATCCTTCTCAAGCCTCCAATCTCAGTGACCGGCTGGAGAAAACTCTGCTGTTCGCAGGCGGCTCACCAAGGATAACCTCCATCTTGCTATACAGTCATGCGCCACATCACGAGGTTCTGGACAGCAGCGGACTGCATACATGACAGTGGCCTCATGTGATGATAATAGAGCTGAACTATTCTGGTCACCTGATGACTGTGCGGCCACGGTGACGCCGTAGCACGGTGAGGCTGATGCCGGTACAAACAGGCCTACCACGCCGCTGGGTGACAAACAGAATCGTGCACGGTGTTTGACTGCACCTTCTCTGTGTCCAGACGTGTCTGGAGACGCGATACTTCGCAGGGCGTCAGAAGTGCCGGCACCGTGCGACCTGGGTGTGCAGCAGGCTGTGCCACCAGGAGCGTGTGAGCGTGTGAGTGTGCTCTGTGACGTTCGCACGGCGACGGGGCCGCCAAATGAAGACCGCGTTTCTCAGAGGGCACCCCCACTGTTCAGCCATGCGTCACTTTCCCACGGGACGCACTCGCAGACCCCGCTCACACGCAAGGGTGTCGTGCAGGGGTCTCGGCCAGCCCGGCTGCAGTGACAAGCATCGTGCCGGGGGCGTACACGACAGAAATACGTTTCTCACCGTTCCGGAGGCAGAGAAATCCAAGGTCAAGGTGCCGGCTGATTTGGTTCCTGGCGAGAGCCCACTTCCTGGCTTGCCCGTGGATGCCTTTTGGCCGTGACCACCCCGTGTCTCTCCTTCCCGGGTCGCTCATCCCCTTCCTGAAGGCCCCGCCCTCGCGGCCTCATTACCTCCCAAAGGCCCCACCTCCAAACCATCGCCCTGGGAATCAAGGGCTTTAACATGTGAATCTGGGGGGACACAGACATTCGGTTCACAGCAGCACGGTGTGTACACAAGGAATGCAGAAATATTGGGGTCCAGGCTAGCACAGGTGAATTTCAAGCTAGCCCTGGCACGTCGAGACCTGGAGATGCCCCATACCATGGAGGAGAGATCGGGGGACACAGCTTCCCTGTCCTCAGGCTCCCCTCCTTGCTTCCTTCACCCATTTCTGAGGGTGACTCTCCTTTCTTGGGGTGCAGAATATCGAAAGTCGCTGAGGACAGGGGGTACATTTTCTGCCGTTAGTCCCATCCCCATAACAAAAGGAGCCTGGCCCCGTGACTCACGCGATCTGTGACCTCGGGCACACGGCGTAACTTCGCCGAGCCTCAGTGTCCCCGTCTGTCAAATGGAAAGTAGGTCCGCGCCGCGGGGCCATGGTGAAGGCTGGTGGTGACACGTGTTTGTTTTACACCCACACGCCAGAGCCGTTGCTCCCCGCGGTTCTCACCGTCTTGGCAGCTGAAACCGCATTCTAAAGGCACACGCGCATTCGGACCCGGCTCTTTTGACCCTGGCATTTCAGTAATGGGGCTATCAAACCATCCTCACCGAGTCTTTTCCATTGCTTAGACTATAACTCGCGTAGCATCCTTGAAAATGCCCACATCAGTGGTTTTTACTGCCTTCGCAAGATGGCGCCACCATCACCACTAACTCCAGGACATCGTCACCACCCACAAAAGGGCCCGTACCCCTGAGCAGTCACTCCCTGCTCCCCATGTCCCCAGCCCCTGACGACCACTGTCCGTCTGTTTTCTGGGTTTGCCCATTTTGGACGTCTCATATCAGCGGTAGCACGGAACACGCAGCCTTTTGTATTGGTTTCCTTCACTCAGCATGAGGCTTCCGAGGTTCATTCGTGGCGGAGTGTGACTCGGTACTCCGTTCTTGTTCTTGGCTGAATAATATTCCATTCCGTGAATGTGTGACCTTTAGTTTACCCATTCACCAGCTGGTGGACGTTTGGGTTTTTCCCAACTTCTGGCTACAATGTGTAAAGCTGCCGTGGACATTCATGCCATTAATTTTTTTTTTCCAATTACAGTTGACATTCAATGCGATACCAGTTTCAGGTGACATCGATCTTTTCTTATGTGGCGTCTAATCCAGTCAACCCCTCCCAGTGTATTTTTCGTCTCAGACGTGTGAGTTTTCAATCTCTAGAATTTAATTCAGGTCTTTTTAAAGCCTTCCGATGTGTCCTGTTGTTCCTCTAGCTTCTTAAATATGCGAAATGTGGTTACAATCACTTCGGATCCTCCGCGCCGTTTCTCAGGCATACCGCGGGCTTCGGCCGATCGCATCTTCTCATCACTGTGGTGCATCTCTGTTTATTCACACACCCGAGGGTGGTTTTACGTGCCAGACAGCGTGCGCTAGACGTTTTTGATTCCGATAAACATTTTTCAGCTTCGTTCTCGGATAAAACTGTGTTGCTTGGAGGGAGTATGATCATTTTCGATCTCGCTGCTCAGCTCCCTTATGCAGGTCCCGATCAGCCGTGAATCTGGGGCCCATCTCCCCAATTCCTGGGACAGATGCTCTGAGCACTGGGCCCAATGCCCATGGCCTGCGACAGCCCCGCCCGAGCTGATGGCACCAGGAGCCGCGTCTGGCCTTCCGGGAGCCCTGGGTCTCGCCCCGCCGATCCTGTGTGGAATTCTTTCCCTGGCCTTGGACTCTTTCTGCCCAGACCTGCACTCACCAGAATGAGACCGAAGACCCTCGGCACGGGTTTGGAGCTGTCCCTCTGGGACGCTGTCCTCTGCCACTCCGCCTCGTCAGCATCGACCCCACATCTCTCTGAACCCCAGGCCCGTTTTCTCAACTTGGGGAGAACACCGAGCTCCACCCGGGCCACCGCCTGGAAGTCCCTCCAGGACTTCCAGGCCGAGGCAGTCGCGGGGGTCACCTCGTTCGCTTGCCAGTGACCGCTGTGCTCCGCTGCCTGGTGTCCATGTCTCGAAAACCATTATCTCATTTGTTTTGCCCAAGTTGTGGGGGGTAATTTTAGACGAGAGAGTAAGACGGATCCTTATTCCATCCTGGCCAGAAGCAGCTACATCTTTTTCATATAAAAATTTAGCTGTCGCTCTCACACTATGAAACCATTATTTTTTTAACCCTTGGAGAAAGGAGAGGGTCAGATTTACCCTGATAAATAGCACCTGTACTTCTCATAAATAATAAGAAATTTTCTAGAGATGAAAACATTTTCTTTCAATGTTCATTTGGTCTGGAGGGTCGACTCTGATATATCAGCGAAGTTTTCATAGCTGGCTGTGGAAACTCAGAGTGTAATTTCCTGTTTTTTCGAGTTTTTTTGTTTTTTTTTTTTCTTGTCTTTTATACATAGTAAGAGAAAAGAATCTGCTCTTTCTGGGAAGAGGAAATATAAACCTCTTCTTTCTAGAGTGTGGCCGGTCTCTCTCCGTTCCGCTGGGCGCTGCCCTGTTTGGTGGGTCCCACCGGCACCCAGGCCCGGGACTGGCCGGTAGGGCAGCCCCCAGCCTTCCCCACTGCTGGCCAACCGCAGGCAAACAAGCCCCAGCGCTACGTCGGGAAAATAGCGTGCTGCCGGGCAAAAACGTTCTGAAATCAGCTGAGACCAGGGTAAGAAAACCGAAGCCCTCCCAGGGCTGCAAAGACCTGGCGGTCCGCGAGGCGCACCTGCTTCATTAGGGCGTCCGCCAACCTCGCGAAGCCCTTTTCCTTGGGCCCGGGGCGCCGTCAGAGCCGCGCCCTCGGAGTCCCTCCTTCCTCGCTCGCAAGAGTTCGGGCCACGGGCTCCTCCGCTGTGAACACGCAGCTTCCGACAATGCCTTTGCGTGTCCTCTGTCAGCCAAGCTCCCATCTCGAGACTCGCCCGAGCC
This sequence comes from Rousettus aegyptiacus, assembly GCF_014176215.1. Lineage (NCBI taxonomy): Eukaryota > Metazoa > Chordata > Mammalia > Chiroptera > Pteropodidae > Rousettus > Rousettus aegyptiacus. The sequence goes on from NW_023416286.1 coordinate 2,896,908, forward strand.
TTTTACATCCATTAGCATCCCCCGGACAGTGACCGGATGGCTGCCGATGAATCGTTAACGTTCTCGCTCCATTTCCCGGGGCTGTGCTGGTCCCCAGCGCTCCGCCTTGGCACGCGAACCGCCCGCCCCCTCCCGGGTGAGAGCGGCAGGTTGCTGGCTTTTTTCTGCCAGCTGTCCGTTGTCACCGGGAGCAGCATAGATTCTGTCTGGCCCGAATCGGAGTGATGGAGCCAGTGGGATGGCTAAAGATGAATGGTTATCGGGGCGACAGTGACGTGGCAGGAGGGTGTTCGGGTTTCGCATGAGCCCCCAAACCCGCGAGGTCTGTCGGGGACCAGCAGCGGGCTTAGGTAGTCGGAGCCCTTGGAGTAGAGCAGGTGCTCGATGAAAGTTCTCACATACCTTGGACCCTCCCGCCCCAGAAACACATGTCACAAGCGGACGTGTGAACGGCTCTGTCTGCGGGTCGTGGGGAGACACGGGTCCAGGCGCTGCTCCCCACGTGTTTCGCACCCACGGGTTGCCCTGCGCTTGAGCCCCGTCAGCAGCGGGACGCTGATGAGGGGCGGTCGGCAAACAACCAGCACGTCCACTGTCTCTGTCACTCCACACACAGACTCGAGAACCCTCGATCAGCCTGCGTTGAGGGGCTCCACGCAGCGGCGCCCGCTTCCCAGATCGCGCGGGGGGGGGGGGGGCAGTCGGCAGGGGGCTTAGGGGGCCGGCACTTCGACTTTTTGGAAAGAGAGTGAGCCACACGTGTGCAGGGGGGCCGGTGGCGTGCCAGCCTGCGCCGAGCCTCCGGGCTCCCCGAGAGCAGCATTGGTGCCACCAGGGCCAGGAAACCTTCCAGCACCTGGAAATGTCCTCAGGTGGGCATGGCACGCCCCTGCTTTAAAGTGCGCGTGGTGGCTTTCCCAGAGAAACATGGGCCGAGAGGTCGGAAGTGAGTCACCGTGGCCACATCTCACCCAGTGGCCACCGCGTGCTCACAAGCGCCTTGTGGCCACCGCCGTCCAGCCCGGGGTCCCAGCAGCCCCTTCCTTCCTAAGCAGGTCAGTGTTCTGGCTTCATTATGTGCTGGCCTTCCAGAAAAGACAGAAACAAAATCCTCCTTAAATTTTAAGGAAACAGGTAACGCCGGCTGAGTGTCGGCCATCTTTCAACGTGGGATGGCAGGCGAGCCTGTGTGGCCGTCCTCAGGTGCCATCCTGGGGATGGCCGACAGAGGGACACACGGGACAGTAAGTGACTGAACAGTACTTCGGAGACCGAACTGAAGACGTGCTTAGCGAAAGCCGACAGCACGAGGAAGAAGACGGTGCTCGTGGGGGACCCGGAATGCGTAGCCGACTGTAAAGTGACTGTCAGGCCCGGGCGAAGTGACGCTCGCTTCATAGACTTAGGACATGGAGGACGCTGTTCGGCTAAAGGCAGGAGAGAAGGCCGCAGCCAGCCTCGTTTCCCTGCGTCTCCCTCCCCACAGTCCCCGCTCTGGGCCCCGTGCCTTGACCTATGCGGGACGGTCCGTGGGTGCCCCACGAGCAGCCGACTAGGAGTCCCCAGCGAGGACTGGCTCCGTCAAGCAGTCCGATGCCACCGAGCAGCGGAACAGCCGCGTGCCGTGTCCGCGTTCCCGGGGGAGCCTCCGCCCCGCCTCAGACGTGGGCGGGCTTGGTGGCCCCAGCGGAAGGGACAGGACTGCGCGCACCGGGGCGCAGCGCGGCCGCGGTGTTGAGGGTGCGAATGAAAGAAGCCGCGTCATAATAGCTCCGACACCAAAGCGAGCGCCCGGGAGGGGATTTCGCGGGACCCTTTCCTCTCGTCCCTGCGCCCGTGGCAATGGCTGCCAAGCTAATGATCGTGACGATGGCGATTGCAGCAGCAGCAGAGGATGGATCTGACAGCCGGGAGTCCATGGCGACGTGAGTGCCTGCCGATAGTCACGCACACACCCAGAGGTGATTCTGCAGGCTTTAGTGCACCAAGTCGGAGCATGTTTTATGATTTCCTTCGGACCTCTGAAAGACGTGTCTTCCGTTGAAACTGTGTCGGGCGCCTGGGCCCCCAGCGCAGTAATTAAAACCCCGGAGTGTTTTAGAAAATCACCAGCCATGGCAATGAAATGGCAAACAGTAATCGTGAAAAAAAAAGCAAAATCTACCTTTGGTCTTAGGCTGTGTCTTAAGAGTTTAAGGTGGGCCATAAAATCTTTCATGCTTTGTTGGTGGGTATTTTTCTTTGGTCTTCTCTAGTGAGGATGTTGGGGTTGACTACGTTTCAAGATTAATTTGCCTACAATGTGCAAGTGAATTTTCTGGAATATTATATACCCTACTGTGGGACAGAAGCAATAATTCCACATCGATTCTATTCTTCTATTAAACCGTAACAGTTTAAGACATGTCCTCTGTGAGGCCACGTTGCCATCTCTGAAGAGACATCATCTTAAGAGGAAGAAGATTCAGTGAAAATCAGCGTGGTTACAGTTAAATTAACAGTCGGAACTGTTTAGCTCAGTTAACCACCTTTCCCGCTAACAGGTGAGGCCGCCAGCGTGTTCACAAGCCCGTTACCGTGTCTCGGCGTGCCAGGTACTGAAGAGGCCACTGGTTTGCAGTTTGCCTGACCTGTCTGTCACTCCCTGATTTTCTGGATGTGGGGGCAGGGCGCAGAAGAATGTTCGAAATTCTCAGGTTCGTTCGTGGTCGCATGGTTGGTTTCCACGTCTCATCCTCTCGGACGTGAGCCGCTTGAGCCAGGGAGAGATGTCGTCTCTGGAGTGTAAATTCGTCGTGCACCGCTGTGCTGCTCTCGAGTCAGGCCGGCCTGAGCCGCGCGCAGAGGACGGCAGTCCCTGGGAAGTCCCTGGTCACCCGCCCGTGGGCCTCGGCCCCCAAGGCGGTGCCTGGCTCCATGCTCGTCTCTCTTCCCTGCGCCTGGCCTTTACTCCGTCAAGCTTCAGCTTAGGGGCCAGCTCTCCGTAAAGCATCTGGGGTTCTGGTTCCTTCCCTGTGCCCTCTCCCCGTCCCCCACGAGACACACTCACACACACAGCTAGCAGCCGCCTGGCAGAGCCGGATCTCATGTGACCACGGGCCCCGGTGAGGAATGAACCCTCCTTCCCACCGCAGCTGAACCGGCGGGGTGCGCACACGTCACGGGCCACGGTGCCTTCACAAGGATCATCCTGGCCGCCACGAGGTGGGGATGAGAAGAAGCAGGGCCTCCCGTGAGAGGGAGACAGGTCGCCTGGCAGGGTCACTTGGGCCTCGACTCGCGGAGCTGGTGTGAGTGGCCGCGTGGGGTCAGCTTGGAGGACGGCGATGCTGTAGGAATGCCAAGCCAGGAAGTCCCGGAGCAGGGTGGGACGCGAAGGCGCGACGTCCTCAGAGCGGAGGGCAGTGCCCCCCGACGCTCAGCCCAGAGTCGCTGGGTTGCGACTCCGACTTCCGCCCGGACCGACTGATTTATTCTCCATCAGACGTTTTCAAGAGAGGAATCCCCTCGAAGAACGCACCCCTGCCCCGACCTCTCTCTAGGCGGGGCTGGAGGGGACGGGGGACGCCGACAGGAACCTGGCGAGTTGGCCCGTCGTTCACTTTCTGAGCACAAACCCTGCACTTCGAACCACACCCACTGAGCAAATGTTCTGAGCCCCTGTCTGGATTTTTCTTCTTAAGACCTAAAATGACAAACCGTGGGCAAGTCCTTCCTGGCCACCTGCTCTTGATGAAATCCTCTGTACTGAGGAGCTGTTGTCGCCTTTGGGCCACATGTTTTTTCAAGCAACTTTTTGTTTTTTATAGGTTACCCCAAGCAGAGAAGCGGGGTTCCTCGCAACGGCTTCTCCCCCAAGCCCGACCCGCAGACCCGCGAGGCCGAGCGGCAGCTGGTCCAGCGGCTGAAGGACAGAGGCGAGCGGCAGGCCCGGCAGCTGGGCCTCGCCCGCCGGGAGCTGGGGAGGGCCGTCTGCGGCTTCCAGGCGCTGGCCGTGGCCACTCAGCACTTCTTCAGAAAGGTGAGGCCGCGTCCGGCGGACGGCGGGGGGCGTCTGGCCAAGGGAGGGCAGCGAATCCGACGGGTCTGCATGTCTGTGCGTGTCAGTCTGGGCTGGGGGTTTGATCTCCAGACGGTTACCCAGAATCCTCAGCAGCATCAGGTCCTGTTGGGGAAGCCAAGTTCACACTCAGGCGTGGAAGGAATCGGTATGGGAGGGATGACTGAGTAACCCGATTCCGAAAGGGAAAATTGTGTCGCAGAGGAAAGGATGTAAGTGACTGTTTCAAAGGCGAGATCTTTAAGGAAGAGGAGCACATGCTCGTTTGCACACAGGGACGATGAGGTGGCCAGATGCAGAAATTTCGGCCCATTTAGATGCCAGGGAGACGGGGCCGTGGCTGCCGCTGGCGGCAGGTGCCAGCCTGGGGCACCCTCAGAGCCCTGCTCGGTGTCCCCAGAGCAGCACGTGGCTTGTTTCTGGACGTGCAGACAGGGCCAGTTTCTCCTCGGCTGGTCAGTGTCCAGAGGCTCCCGGGCCGTGCGAACGCAGAGCCTGTCATTAGCCCCGTGGAGTGAAGCTCCACACTTCTCGACACGGGACAGAAGCCTGGGGTGTGCGGTCGAGGGCTTTTGGGGTCCGCCTTGAGGCAGCCGAGCGTGTTTGTGGGAGAAAACGAACACTCACCTTCGAGGTTTCAACAGTATGAATTAGCGTATTAAAAACCCACAGGACCTTCTGAGTTTCGCGTATGAACTTTCTGGTATCTGTAAATGGAAAGAAATAAAAATGCTCTGTAAGTGCTCTCCAAATAAGAAAACGAGCCGACTGCATTTCTGACCAATGTAAAGAGGACAATCAGAAAGATGGCGGGGAGCACCACACCCGCAGGCTTTCCCGCAGAGTGGAGGCGTCTGGGGCCCTTGCTGGGAGGCACCTGCCGCCTCCCCTCCCCCCCAGCGGAGGCGCCTGAGCTCACCTGTCACGCTGCTCTGTCCCTTTCTGCTTAGAGCCTCCCGCAGAAAGGGGCGATTGCCGATTTGTTGCTATAGCGAAAGACACATGAACAGATTTCAGCTCACCCATCATTTCAGCCTCGTCCCTAACTGAGCTGTTGGCAGCGGCGGTAAATGCCCAGTTTGAGTTCCTCGTCTTCCTTTCTGGTCTGGTTCCTTTGGGGTTGACCTTGAACAACTCACGGAGCCCACGCCCTGTTAGAGTCAAAATGACATGCGTGTTTTTGAGGTGCCAGAGAGGCCCGTCCTGCCGTGGTGAATGCTGACCGTTCTTAGAGAAAGAGGGGCATCTTTTTTTTGTTGTTGTTCTTCAGCTGGATGTAATTTTCCACTGACAGTGATGTCTTTCATTAATAGAGGAAAACAGGGAGGTTTGTTGAAGATTGTTGGTAATATTTACCTTGTTGCTCTCCCTAATTTGGGTTACCCGTTCCACACATCACCCCCAGATGTAACTGGTCCTCGATAGAGGTTTCATTCGGATAAACATTGCTATAACCTGCTGGCGATGGGAGCTGTGTGTCCAAGGATGGAATTTAGGACGCTGTTTACGGCATCATGGCAGAGAAGACAGTTCTCGTGCCAAAACTAAGGGTCGGTTCTCTGTAGTTACACGTTTCTCTACCCCAGGAGAATTCCTGGTTGGCCCGTGGGCCGTGAGTTTTATTTCTCCAGAGCATACACTTGGCTCTTCAACCGGAGGCCAAAAGGGACGGCAGGCGATGTTCCCGCCACCAGAGCCACACTCAGCACGACATTTCAGCGAGATGGACGGCGGACAGGAATTTCATTTTCTCGTCCGGAAATCACAACCGGCAACTCCAGACAGGCCTCCCAAATGAGCACGGCATTTCACCTCCCACACAGAGTCCTTTGAAACTCTCTCCAGATAAATCCCCGAAGGAAAAGTGGACACGTGGAAGAAAAAAATAAGTCTGTGTGGAGCACGAGGGCCTTCCGCATGGGCTGCCACACACCCCACGTGGTTTAAGACGGGCGACTTGAGCATCTGCCAGCCACGCCCCAGCGGACCCGGAGATACAGCGTGGAGGGGCACCTGGGAGAGCAGAGGCAGGGCACCCAGAGACCCCAAAACAACAGGCCAGTGAGGCCGAGCCACTCAGAGCTGCTCTGTGGGAGGCCGCGCCGATGGCGCGTGCGGGGTCAGGGCCAGGTGTGCGTCTCTGACCACCACGCCTCTGGGGCCGGCCGGAGCAGGCGGCATCTCTTGACTCTTCCCGGCGGAAGCCCCTGCTGGACTCCGCCCGCGCGTCTTTGCCACAGGGCAGCACGCCCGTCCGTACAGCATGGCAGAGTGGACGGAGGGCACGGTGCCAGCAAGGAGTCAGGCCCACGCCCTCCCCGTCCAGCTGCGAGGTCTCCGGCAAGCTGCTGGCCCTCTTCGAGTCTCGTCCCCCTCTCCCTGCGCCTCCCCAGCGACCTCACTCTGTGCCTCCCCGCCTGCCTTCCACACCCCAAGACCTGCGAGTAACAAACCCTTTTTCCTCAAAGTTTCCTGATGGTCAAGGCGGAAGGGCCTCCTGCAATTGCTATAGAACCACCAGTGTCGGCCCAGTTGTCACACGGGTTCAGGGAGGGGAGGTGACCTTGAGCAGCTCACTGGGGCCCAGGTGACTGCCCCCAGGCACCTGCAGCTGACAGTGTTACTCGGGACAGACTGAGATGGCACCAAACAAACAGAGAAGCATCGAACCGCAGCCTTACGACAGGTCTGAGGTCACGAAGTGACGCATTTTTCAGGTCCGTTATAATCTGATGGAACCACCTCCCTATATACTGGTTTTGACTGAAAAGTCTTTTTTTTTAGGTGAGGCAACACTCGGTTGACCTCACAGATTGCAAGCACCTTGTCAGCTTACAGTCCCTTATTTTTTTATGCCTACAGCACCTGGTCTTCCTAGGTGGTCCCCCATCCAAGTACTAACCAGGCCCGACCCTGCTTAGCTTCCGAGATCAGACGAGATCGGGCGCGTTCAGGGCAGCGTGGCCGCTGACTGACTGAAACGTTTTCATGCAGCACGTGAATATATTCTGAAGGGGTGTCATTTAATTTTAAAGGATTTATGGCAAAGCGTAAGAGAGATTAACTGAACAGGGGCAACTAGTCTCAGCCTCAGTCAAGTCTCTGCCCTGGTCTTATTACCCCTTATTATGACATTTATATGTCACTAGTGGGGCTGGGTCTTACCAGGCCCCGGTACTGGGAATTTACAATTTTGAGTCTTATTTTCTACCTACCGGGATGTTTTCCACCTTTCGACACCCAGGCCAGGGTGTTTTTCTGCTTCTTTGTGTTTTTACTCCAAAGAGCTGCTTGGCCCAGTCGAGGGGTTTCTGTCTATTAACATTGGGAATACTGTGGTATTTGGGGGTTAGGCTAAGAGGGTCCTCAAGGTACAGTCCTGGGCGAACGCGAACACTCGGGGCTCTGCCGGCCGCAGGGTAGTGTGGTGACACTTGCCTCTGTGACACGCGACTTTCTTTGAGAGCGACAAGCTTGGAAGAATGCACTCCGTCACTGACGCCGCCCACCAGGTGCCTTCTGAGGGCCCGTCAGAAACACCCGGAACGCGAGCCCAGCGCTCGCTTCCCTCCGGCGAGGCTTCGGTCGTTCACGGTGAAAGGGAAGAGACCGGTCGTGGGCACTGTTCGTGAGGGGTTGGGGCGCGGCGCACGCCGTTCGCGAAAACGGCATTTTCGGGATTTGGGGATAAGAAGGAGCTTCCTGGGTTCTGTCCGGACCAGGCGCAGTCACTGCCGTGAGCGCGCTCAGCGGGGGAGTCTCTGACGTGCCCGGCCCTTTGGCCGGTGGACACGGCAGCATCTCTAGGGCGGGCATTCAAGCCGATGAGCTTAACATCTAAATTTAGGCCACAGCAGGATTCTAGCTCCGTCTCCTCTCTCCTCCCCTCTGACACACATCCTGCTCTGAGCAGCAGCCGGACCCGAGGCGATGGAGCAAGGACCATGAGGCCTGTCCCCCTCCACGACCACCTCCACAGCCACCCCCACGGCCACCTCCATGGCCCCCTCCCCAGCCACCTCCATGCCCATCTCCATGCCCACCTCCATGGCCACCTCCCCAGCCACCGCCACGGCCAGGACTTTGTGACCTGTTACAGAGGGATCGTCGTGCATGTAGAAAGAGTTCCCACACCCCTGGATCTCCAGTCAACTCATGGACTAAGAGCTTAGAGATCGGCAGGGGGTACCGCTTTGGGGACACAGGCTGGAGGCCCCCTGCCACACACGCTCCTCCTCCCTCACTGCCCATCCCGCTCATCCTGGCCCATCCCAGGCCCCTTCCCAGGCCACCCCCCGCCCGCGCACAACCTTCCTGCTTCCGCCCCGGCACACGCCACTTACTTATGGCAACGGTTAGATGTCGCCTGAGGTCATTTTCCGTTCGCACCCTGCGTGAGCGTTTCGCTCGTGGGTTAGGGTTTCGCCTTTTGCTCCTTCCTGTGATGTTTCCTGCCCGCGGAGGGCTGCGGAGGGAGGGAGAAGTTGCTCCGGTGCTGGGCGCGGAGCGACCTGCCTCGGTACCGTGACTCCATCCCTTCCTCATCGTGCCCTTTGGAAGGCTGCGCGGTCTCCCCGAGCCTCGGTTTCCTCAGCTGTTAAGTGAGAACAATATCCGCACCAGGCAGGGTCGTCGGGAGGGTCACAAGGACCCAGGTGAAGTGCCTGGGGCGCAGGAGACGCTCAGCAACCGGGAGCGCGGTGTCATCCAGGACCCGCCTTTACTAGTTTAGATCCTCCGTAGGACCCTCCGCGGGGTAGGGGCGCGGCTGGTAAAATGCGTCAGCGAGTCGAAGCTGAAAAGTCGAAGTCAGAATATGGAAACTATATTTAAAAATACATACCCCAACTGACAACGGAAACATGAAGTGAATGTGGCAAATCTTCATAAATATTAAGTGCAAAAGGTAGGCATTTGGGTGTGATTCTTTCTACGCTTTTATATTTAAAAAAAAAATTATGACGAAAGGTCAAATAGTAAAAGCAAATACATACACACACATGTACGTATATATATAAAGTGTGTATATATACACGCTTTGGGGAGAAGGGGCTGATGCATTATTAATTTTTATTAAGCTTAGAAAGTACACAAATACCTGATGTTAATTTTCATGACTTTTATGCCTGAACTCTTTCATAATAAATAAAAAATGATTAAAAACCATCATCTACTATCCCATTCATAAAGTTAGTGATGAAAATCACAAATTAATTTTTTAAATATTTAATAAACATGATCGATCATATTAAAAATAAAATGAAAATAAACACACCCTGAAACGTAACTTATGTAAAACTCAGCGCTACAGGAGGGGCGCCCGGCCCAGGATAGGGCCTCGTGTGGACTGTTTCCCGGGTCAGCCACCAGGGGCTGCTCAAGAGCAGCGATCTCGAGAACCAGGCGGCAAGACAAGACTCGTCCAACTTGACCCGCAGAGGTGAGAGTCCCAGAGAGTCAATGCGCTCCTTACAACACCGCCTGGAGGTCCGGGACCTGGGTTTGAGCGGCCGGTTGGCCTGTGATGAGGACCGCGCCTCACCACAGGGGCACAGAATCAGCACGGCGTGAGGCCGGCGTTGGCACCTACACGCGGCATCTTAGAACCTCTGGACGCTGGGCTCAGGCTGCATCACAGCCGACCATGTTCACCACCACTCCGCCAGGGGCTGCAAAGCATGGGGCAGAAATGGGAGAATCCTACCTTGGCTTCTGATTCCTTTTTTCTAGTGACTTCCCATACACCGTGACGGACGTCCACTGTGTATCTATCCGCACATTCCGGAAAAATATACAGCAGCAGCTAAATAGCTGGACTAGAAAATCGTTTCTATTCTTAAAGTACACCCTAGGCCAAACCCCGTATGGGCATGTAGAAATAAGAGTGATCGGCACTGTGTTTTAACTTTATGTGTCTCATCTATGTCTTATTCATCCCCCTTGAGAAGAGAATATTTGCGGGTAGGGCTCTGTTGGATTTCCTCGCGCTCACAAAGAATCTTTTATTGAATACTCATTCAAAGTGCCTTCACCCATGAATTCACGACATTTCTACAACAATCGTGTGAAGAGTTACTAATCCTATTTGAAATAGAGGAGGCTGACAAAGACTCAGAGGTGACCGCAGTAGTGCGAGTCGAAGCAAAGGCGAGGAGACCATTCCCTAGGTGACGATGACAAGACTCGAAGAGGGTCAGCAACGTGCTGGAGATCGCACAGTTGGATGGGGGAGGGGAGGGGACTGGGGGATGGGACTGGGGAGGGAAAGGAGAGGGGGAGGGGGCGGAGGGGAGGGGCAAGGGGAGGGGAAGAGGAAAGACGGAGGCTCTCAAGCACGCAGGCTTGGGGTTCGGCTTGGGTTGGCGTGGAGGGCGGGGCCTAGGGTTTCGCTGGCCCCCTCTTTATGGCTGAATTTACAACATAAGAGTGAGAATTGAAAGCAGCAGAGACGGTCACCTCAGCCATCCCGCTTAATTCAACACCAGCTCATAAATCGAAAGATGTGAAAACTACGCCTCACACCCCGACTGCCTCCTCCGGGGGACACGTGTTCTGACCACTGCGAGGACTGCTTCCTGGGAGCCTGTCAGAGGGGACAGACGCTCGCGACCCGGCCCTCAGGAGTAGATCAGATCGCAGCTGGCGGGGGTGGAGGGATCTGGCCCTGCAGGTGGCACAGAGGGAAAGGACACTCACTCTGGGAAGGGCATGGAGCGTGGGGCTGATGGCGACACCCAGAAACGAGGCAGAGAGCTCGGGGGCTTGGATAGCGGAGGGAAGACGGGGGGCTCTGTTCGAGGCGGTCAGGAGGCGCGCGGGTTTTGCATGGAGCACGCAGGTGTCCGAAGCTGCGTTTGAGGACAGGGACATGGTAGAGGAGGAAGGGACGGGTGCCAGGAAGCAAACGCCAGGCAGAGGAAACGAGTGGGAGGCTCTTCTAGAATCACCAACAACCCAGGCCAGAGGCGAGAAGGGCCGGGGGGCGGGGCGGGGGCCTCGATAGAGAGGAGCGGGCAGGTGCAAGACCCCGGGAGCCTGGCTGTGCAATGGTCAGCGTTAAGAACTAAAGACTAATGTGTGTTTATAGCTCGGAAATATTTAAACGGCTCAGGGGTGCGCTGTTCAGTACCTTCTCGGTGAGCTCCTGCAGACCAGTAAGGATGAGCCTTTTTCCCCCAAAATGTACTTTTAACTCAAACATCACTTGTTCTTTTTGAAATTCGGAAGAAATTGTCTAGTGCCCCATTCCACATTTCTGGGGCAAATATGTGTCTCCTTTTACCTGTGGCTCTGAATTCCTGCCCCTCTTGAATTTGTTCGGCTTGTGGCTTCCTGCCGCCCTGCCCGAGTGGCTGGGTTCCCTGCAGCACTGATGGAGCCCGCTGTGTTGATTCCCAAGATTCTCTCTGCTTTGTGAGGCCAGGGCCTCTGTTAGAGAGTGGAACATGGGGTTCGATGTCAGGAGAGGAAAAGGAAGCCCTAGAAGAGTTCACCTGGGTGCCGTTCAGGGAGAAATGACTTGAAAAGGGATAAGATTGACAGGAGAGGGGTGAGGGAGACACAGGACCAGGATGTGCGCCCAGAGGGGCCCGAGGGGGAGGGGGGGAAAGGAAAATCCCTCCGGGAAGGGGCTAGTGAGGGAGCAGCTTCTGCAAGAGGAGCGTGGTCTGTAACGCCAGGTGCGACGGTGGACGCACACGGCGCAGAGACGCGGAGCGAGGGCACACCCCGGAGTGTGGCCACTCCGTAAACAGCAGTGACAGCCAGGTTCTCCCAGCTGCTGGAAAGCTCAGCCCTTTAGCAAAGTTTGGCCTTCTCCAGGCCACTGCGAAGCGGGTACTCCTCCCCGTCAGAAGCAGCAATGGCGACATCTACAGAGCATCGGCTGGAAGTGAAAATCTGTGCCCAGAAGGAAGCGCTCAGGACGGACGGTCTCCTTCAGTTCCGGGGAACTGTACACAAAGCCAGCGACGCTCCCCGCCCCGGTTCACTGCAGTGTGAGCTGCACGCCTGCCTGGTGCACAGACTTACCTGAAGCCAGGTTTGAAATTAAAAACACGACCGCTTTCATTTTTCACTTTGTTCCCAACGATCAAATTACTACGACAGCAAGAATGAGATGTATGTCATACACAGCAAGCAGTTTGCCTGTGAGATAATTCGCAAAAGCAGTTGTGCCTTGCACAGACCTAAGAGTCCAACAATCTACAGCCTTAATTCAGCCCCTGGAGAGAATGGAAGCACATGGCCTCTGCTCTCCTGGGGACAGAAAGAGAGACATTTACACTGAGCCAGAATTCTGTGTTTATCTTAGAAGCATAGAGGAGGCAGAAGAAGTGAGGGGCGAGAAGAGAAGAAACAAAAAAGAAACAAAGAAGAAATGCAATGAATACAAAAGTTGCAAAGATGGTAGATATTAATCCAATTATTTCAAGACCCGCCTTAAATGTGAGTGGCCTAAACACACCAATTCAAAGACAGGGATAGTCAAAGAATTTTTTTTTTTTTTAATAACTGTGTGTTGTCCACACGAAACCCAATTTAAATAGAAAGACTCGGATTAAAATTAAAGGAATGGAGAAAGATACCTCATTCAAACGAAAGTTGGAATAGCTTTATTCATTTTAGACAGGCAAACTTAAGGACGAGGAAGATCGTCAGAGATAAAGAGGGAACCATGAAATGATAAAGGGGTCGGTTCTCCAAAAGACATAAACAGCGTGAAGGTGGTTGGTATGGGCTCCGTGAGGGACCGTCTGTTTAGGGATGCAGAGGCGGGACGGGGAATTCCAGCACTCGGAGAGACCTCCCGAGAAGCGGCGGGAGCCGATGGTACCCTTAGAAATTCCCTCGTGTTTTAAATGCCTTTCTTTCCTCCATTTTTTTTATACCCCGACACTACAAGGGGCCTCGTTGTTTGTGGCAGCAGGAGCCTGCCGACTCCAACCCCGAGGGAGGGAGGCTTTCTCCCTGCTCGTTGGAGCTGTACCCCAGGAGGGTGGGGCAGGCTCCTGGCCGTCATTCTCTGCTCTCCTGCCATTCACCCACAGGTATGAGCACAGTCGAGAGAGGCGCCCAGCAGGTAGGGTACTGACGTCCCGGCCTTCGGACTGGAGGACAAAAAAGGGGGCCCCAGGAAAGTGGGAAAGACCCAGAGAATTGGGGAACAGAGGTGCTTGGGAAAGTGAGCCTTGACAGTTGTTTACGAGGCCCTGGGCGTACCCCTGAGCTGCACATGGGCGAGTCTCACCCTAACAGCGTACACGGACTCTGAAAACTGAAGTGCAGGACAGCCCCCACCCCCTAATGCCGGACTGGCCATTGTTTGGTGCTCAGATGAGACCGATCCTAATAGTACTTCAGTGGCTTTTAAAACAGAACCAAACTCCAGAGGCAGAGCCCTCAAAGGGCTGGGTGGAACTGGTAGCCTGTGCTCTATGTGATCAAATTGACTGCTATCCATAGGATTTAAAGACCCAGACTTGCATAAAATAATATTCAAAACGCCTAGGACGCAACCTAAAAATAACTCGGCACACAAAGAGACAGGACCATCTCAACTCATGTGGGAAAAGCCAGCCAACACAATAAAGTCAGGATGACACAGACATTGCATTTATTTAACGGACGTTAGATGCAGCCATCTTTAAAATGATCCCAGGAAGAGGGCCAAGTACTCTTAAAATGAACGGAGAGATGGAGAGTCTTGTCGAAGCAGTAGAAGATATAAAGAAGAATCGAGTGGAAATTTTAGAACTGAAAAATATAATAACTAAAGTAAAGAAACTCACTGGATGGAGATCACAGAGGCAGTAAAATTGAAGCTCGGTCCATAGAAGTTAGAAATCGTCCAATCTGAACAACTTTTCAGAAATAGATTTAAAAGGAAGCGGAACAACAACAGAGTCAGCTCAGGGGCCTGAAAAATGATGTAAAAAATAAAAAGAAGAGTGCGTGCTGGAAAAGTATTGAAGGAATAATGGCTCCAGATTCCCCAAACTTGGTGAAGGGTATAAACCCACAGATCTAACAGGCCCAAAGACATCCACGCCCAGACATATCATCATATCATAATCAAACTGCTGAAAACCGAAAACAAAGAAACAGAATGTTGACAGCAGTCAAAGAAAAATGACTTCAAATGATCACAGATTTTTTTTTTTTTTTTTAATCATAGACCATGGAGGTCAGAATCTAGTGGAACATTTTCAAAGTGTGGGCAAAAAGAACCATCAACCCAGGATTCTGTGCCCACTGAAAATAGTCTTTGGAAATGAAGGTGAAATAGTGACATTCTTAGATAAAAGGAGAACTAAAAGACTATACGATTAAGCTCTGCAGACCTGGCCTAAAAGAACTGTCGAAGGCAATTCCCCAGATGGAGAAAGATACCAGGAGAAAGCCCGGAATGCCAGCGATGAAGGGCAACAGAAATAGTAAATGTTTGAGCGCATCATGGACTATTCTTTTCTTCTTGAGTTCTTTAAAATATATTCGCAAGTTGGACACCAATGTTATAACATAATCTGATGGGATGTTCAGAGCACAGAGGATACGGCGCAAAAGGGTCCACGCGGCAGTATGTTTTCTGCATTCCACGGGGTGGTAAAATACTGATTTTAATGAGCCCGTGAAAAGTAAGATTAGTACATTGTAATTCCCAACAACTAAAATGTGTGTGTGTGTGTATATGCAAAAAAATGCAGTAAACTGATTAAAATGGAATACTGAAGAACGTTCAAATAACCCAGAAGAGGGAAGAGAGAGACAAAAACAGGGAATAGAGAGAAAACGATAAAATGTGAGGTCCGAGTTCGAACATATCAATGATTCCATTAAACCTAGTGGAATGGTTTTAGCAAACCGCGGCCGACGGGCCACATCTGTTTGTGAAGTCACGTTTCACTGAAACACAGCCACACTCACTCCTACGTGTGCCGCTTGGCCGCTTTCTCACTAGAGGAGCAGAGTCGAGTCGTGCAACAGGCTGTCTAGGCCACGAAGCCCAAAATGTACATTATTCAGAAAAAAAAATAGTCTGCCAACGTGTGGTCTAAACACACCAAATAAAAGAACAAGACCGTCCGAGTACGTATGGAAATGTGGATTTCAAAAACCATCACCCGACTCTCAGCCATCCGCAAGAAAGTTGCTTAAAATGGAATGAAACGTGTAGGCTAGAAGTAAACAGCTAGAAAAGGGTGAAACACGGAACCACAAATCGAAAGGAAGCTGGAGCAGCCATATCGGCGCCCAACAGACTTCAGAGCAGAGAAAGTTGCCAAGGGCCTTACACACCGAGATAAGGGTCAGTTCACCAAGAAGGCATAGCAGTTCTGAATGCGTTTGCATCTAACGATAGACCTTCAAAATACATCAAGCAAAAAACTGAGAGCTGAAAGGAGAAAAAGATACATCCAAACTGTACGTGGAAAATTCGGTCCCTGCCCCTCAGTGATTAACAGAGGCAGCAGACAGATCGGCAAGGACCCGGAGGGCCGAATGACCCCGCCTGCCAGCAGGACCCCCCTGCCGTTTGTAACATGGCCGCCCGGCCACGGCAGAACACACGTTCTTCCCAAGTGTGCACGGAACGTTCACCAAGATACGCCATATTCTGGGTCATAAAACAAATTCGCAGTAATTGGAATCACACAAAATGGATTGTCTGACCTGGATGAAATTAGACAAAAATCAATTACAGAAAGATGACGGGAAACCCTTTAAACAGTTAGAAATTAGATGACACACTTCTAAATAACCCAGGGGTCAAAAAGAAGTCTCAGGGGAAATTAGAAAATATTTTAAACTGAACGAAGATTAAAATACAACATTTAGAAATTTGTGGAACTCGGCTAACATTGTGCCTAGAATGATGTTTATAGCATTAAATGCTCAGAAAGGAAGGAAGGTCTCAAGTCAGTCATCTGAGCTTCCACCTCAAACACTAGCGGAGAGTCACCCTCATCCTTGGATTCTGCATCTGTGGATTTAACCAACTGTAGACTGAAGATATTCGGGAAAAAAAGTGATGTCGTTGCTGATGTGTGCTATGTAGTTAGGCCTAGATGGTTGTGCTTCTCCTGAACATGTGCGGACTTTTTTTTCTTGTCATTATTCCCTAACCTAGTGGTCCCCAACCTTTTAGGCACTAGGGACTGGGGCTCCTATGAGAATCTAACTCCTGATGATCTGAGGCGCAGCTGAGGTGGTGATGCTGGCGCTGGGGAGCGGCTGCAAACACAGATCACCTCCTGCTCACCTCCTGCTCACCTCCTGCTGTGCGGCCCGGTTCCTTACAGGCCAGGACTGGTACCAGTCTGCGGCCCAGGGGTTGGGGACCCCTGCCCTAAACAACACAACATAACAAGCATTTACATAGCATTTACATTGTATCGAGTATAAGAAGGAGTCTAGAGATTATTTAAAGTATACAGGAGAAGAAAAGTGCACAGGAGGATGTGTGTAGGGTATATGCGAACACTACACCATGTTACATAAGAGACTTAAGCATCTGTGGATTTTGGTATCTGTGGGGCCGGCGGGTCCTGGAACCAACCCCCCTTGGATACAGCTGGACAACAGCTTGTGCTTATAACATATAGCACAGTTACAGTATAGCACAAAAATAACCCCAAAGCACGCAAAGGAGGAATCAATGGCATTGGAAACAGAAAAATAATAGGATCGGTGAAACCAAAAGCCGGTTCATTGAAAAGGTCCATAAAATTGATAAATCTATGGTAAGGATGACAAAGAAGAAAACGTGATGGCATCAAGAATGAGAGGGGCTGACCCCACAGACCCCACAGATATTAAAAAGGAATGAGTTATAGACACACATAACAGCTCGGACGATTCTCGAAGGCACTGTGCTGAGTGAGAGAAGTCAGTCTCAGAAGCTTACGCACTCTTCGCTTCTGTTTATAAGAGAGTTTCCCGAAGACAAAACACAGCGATGCGGACAGACCGGCAGTTGTCGGGGGTCCAGAGTGGGAGGCGGGTGAGCAGAGGGGCTTCGAAGTGACGTCACTCTGCTACGTTCTGGTTGCAGTGGTGGTCACATAATTCTACATACGCTGTAAAATTTATAGAACTGTGCACGAAAAAGTCACACACACACACACAGCACACTGTCACTGTATGTTAACACAGGAAGACTATGTCAGAGTGGCCACCAGGGTCCCTGACACGGGGCAGCTGCGAACTAGCCCCACCCCGAGGACTCACGCGTCCCAGGGAGTTGGCGTGTTAGCACGGTGGCACATGTTAAGACCTGCTTCCTCCTTAAAGACAATGTGGAGTTCCAAGTGGGGCGCTCCCAGGAGGAAGGGGACCCCCACCCCCGCTCCTCGCTCTGTGGGCTGGGTTTGGCATAACCCGAGAGTGGTCCCCGTTGGTGGCCTCACTCACCTCCGCTTGTAGTAGTTTAGTCGTCCTGCTGGAAGGAGCGCCCCCAGGGTGGGCTCACGGGCTCTGCCACCGTTAGTGAAGACAGAGCAGCGGTCGGCTCGGGCTCTGCAGGGCAGCTCCACGCTGGCGACGGCCAGGACCGCCCACCTGTGCCCTCCCTCCAGGGAAATCTGTGCTGATTTTAGGAGGGTCGTGCATAGGAGGGAAGAAAGAGCTAGAACGACCCAAGCTGCCATCTGCGGCCGACCGGAACCCTTTCAACCGCTGGGGATCTGTCGCCGGGTCCCAATGGGGCGGATTTCTGGCTTTTGCCCAGGTACGGATGCCGCTGGGATTGGGGAGGAGGAGAGGGGACGCCCCGTGCCAGGAGCAAAGGCTGGAGCATCCAGCGTAGACGAGGCCGAGCCGGGGGGCTGGCGGCTGCGGCTGGCGGGGGAGGAGGGTGGCCGGATCCCCAGCACAAGGAAGCATAGGGTCCCTGCTCTGTCACCCGCTGCGCTTCTTGAACACGGTCACGGCACCCGAAGTGGCCTGCCGGAGCGCGGGGGTTGCACACAGGTGCTGGGGCCAGGAGGGGCTCGGGCGCCGCCTGTCCGCCGTTCACGTGAGCCTGCACTCGTGTGTCTTTTCCACGCGCCAAGCACTCAGGGGCGGGGCTCCCGACCCGTCACCCTCTTTAATTGTCGCCCCGACGTCGCGGGTGGGCACCGTCATCAGTCAGAGATGGACCGCTTTGCCCGAGCAGGGCCCGGGCCGCGGCCGGCTCTCCGCGTGAAGCCGGCATTCACCCCCCGCCCCCTCCAGCCACCCCCCACCCACCCCCGGCTCCCAGTGGCGTGTGGGAACCGTGACGCAGAGAAGGCACAGAACCGAGGTCCCGAGAACCCGGCTCGGCGCCGGGCCTCTGCTGAGGTGACCTCTGTCCCGTTTCCATTTGCCTGTCTGCCGAATGAGGCTGCGATGGGGGTGAACCACGATGATTCTGTGAAAGTGGTCTGAACCCCCTATCGCTTTGCGGTGATGACTGCTCATTCCGAAAAGACGTGGTCCGTGTGCTCAGAGGCTCGGACCGTGGCGGGCCGCCCCAAAAGTAAATCCAAACCAGTACTGGGGGCTGCGTCCTTGTCCCGCATCCTCGTCCTGCCCTGAGACTGAAGAAAGAGGTCAGGGAGTGATGTTGCCAGCAGACCCCAGGTGGGGGCAGGGGGGGCGGGGTGCACGTGAGAGTCACTGTGGAGTGGAGGGGACATCCATGTCCATAGAGCGGAAGGAGGCCAGGGGAGGCCAGTGGAGCCCCAGGCAGGGGGTGACGGAGCAGACCTTGCAGAGCCCCCTAAGCAGTGACAGGGGTCCCGGTCCTTATCTGAGAGCAAAAGGAAGACTCTGCATGGAGGGTGGTCTGAGCGGACGCGCGTTTCAGAAACAGATGTGCAGGCAGACGAGGTAGGAGGCCATGGCCGTGGTGCCCATGGGAGCAGGTGGCGCTGGGCGTGGGCCTGGAGGGAAGCCGGCGGGTGGTCAGAGGGGTGTTTAGGGGGTCACGCCGTCTGCAGTGTGATGCATTGGAATACAGGGTGAAGGAAAGGCAGCCGCCGAGGCCGAGGTCTGGGGTGAGGAGCCAGGGAAACAGTGCCACCCACGGAGATCGAGGTGGTGGCCGAGGCGGCTCCGGGAGCGTCACAGATTGGGCCCGGAGGCATGCAGGGTTTGAGGCGCCTTTTGCAGGCTAAACAGACCCGGCTCTCTCACAGCCTTGAGCACTGCGTTTTGTCCGACGTTTCAGAGAGACGGGCAGAGCACCCGCCGTGGGCGCAAAGAGGCGCTTCCATGGGGGATGCAGTGCCTTCCCTGACGGAGCTGCCTCCTTGGAGAGGTTCGATGAACATGCGACAGACACCGTGAGACGACCAGTGGGGTGTGACTGATGACAAGGATTGGGGTGTGCTGGGAATGAGGGGAGAAGCTTCCTGAAAAAGGGAAGGCCCGTCTGGGAGACGCCTGGCAAGCCAGGGACAGGGAAGGGACGCGTCGCACAGCCCCGCCCGAGGGCGCTGCGTGGGAGGCGGTGCGCGGGGCTGGCCGACGGCCTCAGCGCGTCTCCCGGAGGACGCTGGGTCACGGCGTTCAGCCAGTGCCGTAGCTGACAGTAAGACACGTGCTCTTGGAATGGCTTTCTAGTCCATTGGCTTCTGGTCTTCTTAAAAACGGAAGCATCTTAGTGAATGGCACACGCTGGTTCAGATGCCATGAGAATCGAGCAGGTGTGCGTGTGTGTGTACACATACTTTTTTTTCCTGCAAGGCTTTAAGCCGGGTACAGCCTAACAGCCATCTGAATAAAAATACTTTAAAATTGATGTCTGTTTCCACTCTCTCATAATCTTGGCTATTGGGGGCCGCTGGGGTGACCCCGGAATCTTACCTGGAGGCCCTGCCATGGGAGGAAACGGGCAGCTCGTCAGAGCCAGGCCAAAAATGTGTTTCTAAAGGGAGATCGCATAAAGGATGCTTCTCAAATTTTGGTTCTTGTGGGAAAACGTCTTCTGATTTGAATAAAAAGCGTGTTCATCCATATGGGAAAGATTTCTCCAGCGGGGCTTCCGCTCTGCATTCCCGCCGTCCTCCCCCACCTCTTCCGGGGCTCAGGACCAGCCCCTGTCCTTGAAGAGCCATCGTGAGGTGCACACAGGGAGGTGGCCGGGCCTGAGCTGTGCTGAAGGACAGTTTGCCTTCCACATCTGTAAGAAAAAGGGGACGCAGCAGCCAGAGAATCAGCCTCTTCCCGATCCATCCGCTTCTCGTGTCCTGGAAAACCACCCACAGGCCGCCTGCACAGAGAGTGTTTATCTTTAACTTCTAACTGTCTACTTCTTCTCAGTAATAGGCAGACTCACTCTTGGAAAACCTGCTGAGTCATTAGGGAGAGCCACTTTGGGGCCCATTTAAAGTAAGTTGACCTATATCGTATATAATTAAACTTGGAGTACAACTTGTTTTGAAAAATGCTTTGAAGCTAATGAATACTTTTTCAGTGCACCACAGCAAGATCCTCAAAGAAAAGAAGGGGGAAAAAAATTGTGTGCATTTATAATATGTCCTGTGTGTGTGAATATCTTTTGTGAGAGGCAGACGGCAAAGGGAAATATGACAACCAGGAGAAGAATCCTCTCTTCCATTGGAAGAGATTTTTCTCTGGAAGAAACAAGCCCAGTGGAAACTTCGTGTTCCTCAGACTCCTGATCTCACCTGAACCTCCTGATAGCATCACGTGCCCCTGCTCAAGTAAAGTACCAGCTTTTTGTGACCCGGGGTCCGGCCTGTTCCATTCTGTCCAGAAGACGGTAGCTTCAAAGCAGAACGCTCCGGGAACTGGTCACTCCGCACGTAGACAGGGACCCAGACGAGCGCTCAGGCCACGCCGAGTTCTGAATTCCTGCGTCCTCTCATGGTGCGGGTGCCCCGAGCGCTCCAGGGTAGAATTCAGGTCTCTGCTACTCGTCATTGCCAAGCCTCACGCCCTGTGCGGTTTCTCTTATCTTCGGTCCTAACAACAGCTTAGGTGCACAGGGCCTGTCCAGCCATGGCTGCTGACGTCGCTGCAGGTGGCCAGTGCCTCCACAAGCCACAGCCTCGTGCGCTCGGCCTGGAAGTCGTTCACACGTGGCAGCCCCAAGCCTCTGACCTCCGACCTCCGACCTCCGACCCAGCCCTGTCCCTGCATCCAGCCGGTCTTCATTTCGACTACTTACCCTTTGGCTGGAATTTCCACATGGAAACAGATCTCGACTCCTGACCGTATCAGTTTGCGACACTAGCGTTGGGACCGGAGTTCAGTCCCACTGCTGGGGGGATCCATCCACCCATCACATTTCGGGGCCCACGGGGCAACAGACACGTGCCGGGTCCCCAGTGTTCAGGAGGGCACAAGACCGATGCGGGCTTCCAGGCTGTCCCTTGTCAGTGAGAGGTCGACTCTGGGGAGCATCGCACGGCAGGCCACGCGCGTGTGCACCTGTAGAGAATGCGCGGGACTCTGCCAAAATACTAGCCTGGCGTGTGTTCTTCTGTGGTCCAACCAGAGACCGTTTCTGGTTTCATTGTCGCGGTGGCTCCTAGAGCACTTTTTCGGGCCCGTCCCTGATCTTTGGGGACTGACACGTAGAGCAGCCCTGGGTGGCGCTCCCACGGCTCACTGAGGTGCCGTGCCCAGACAGAGAGGGCTGAGCAGCAGAGACGGCAGAGACCACCCAGGGGGTCCCCTTGCCGCCTTCTGCGGGCCCCTTCTTACTTGTCTTCCCCTAACCCTTCACCGGCGTGAGGGCAGAGAATGCTCTTGCCGTCACAGTCCCTCGTGCTGGGCAGGGTGAACTCTGTCCCTGTCACAAGCAGGGAACCCCATCCCAGTACAGGAAGCACATTTTCCAAAGGCCCCTGTCATCGCGCAGTGGGATGGGTGAAGGAAGCTTCTACTTAGAAAGCTCTGAATAAACAAAAGGATAAAATGCACGGATGAAAGAACAGGTCAAGGTGTAAAATCTTTCTTTTCTTAAAGGAAAATCTTGTCCTGACACTCGTCAAGACTGTAGAGAAGCCTTTATTCAGGGCCCCGTGATGGCGTCAAGATTCTGGCGATGTGGGGAAGAGGTCGCACTCAACTCCAGGCATGATAGAGGCAGCCGGGGGATCACAACGGACTTAGAGAGGGGACAGGGGACAGACGGTTTCCAGGAGTGGGCAGCGGGGCAGGCGGATTCTTGCCAAACTCACCTGACAGGATTCCTCCTGAAGGCAGGCCGATGACCAGGTGGCCGGGCAGGACCAGACAAGGCGCTAGATCACATGCCAAGGGTGGGGGACTGGGAGGGTGCAGAACTCCCCCTAAACTGGCTTGGCAGGATTCTTGCTGGCTGAGGGTGCTCGGCAGGCCAGGCACGGGGCCCAGGAACGAGGCCCAGTGGTAAAGCGGGCCGTGCGGAGCCCGCCTAGAGTTTGGAGTGAGTCACTGTCACTTTATATTTGTCTGCGAATTTTAACGGAGTCCGTTTTCCTATAATATTAACGTCAGCCGCTCAGCTGCTGTCCTGGAGAGTGAGCTCCGGCGAGCCTGCCTTCTAAACGGCGGTGATTCTAGAAATGGAAAAGTACGGCCACTCCTTCCTGCTTGGGTGGCCACGCTTGGAGCGCTCCTGAGAGCAGACGCACGGTCCCCGGCAGGGCTGGTCGCCCTGTGGCCCGAGGGGGGTGCTCAGGGACGACCCACTGTGCTGAGACCCTCGCCCCTGGGTATCGGTGGACCCTCCACTCTGAGCACTTAGGTTTAAAGCCCTGGAGACTTGACGCTTCCACGTGTTCACTCCACGAGCATTTATTGAGCACCTGCTGTGTGCGGGGCAGGATGGCCGGCACCAGTGATGGGGTTGGCGGGGAGCGAGTAACAGTTGACGTGTGTGGTCGCCGAGCTGACAGGTGTGTGTACCGGCAGAGGTGTAAGGGGCGGGCCAGCGGAGAGACACCTGGGCGTCCGGTGAGGGCCCATGGAGGCCGAGCCCACCTCTCCCAGGAGCTGAGGGGTAGATGCTTCTGAGGGGTGGCGTGAGAGGTGAGGGTTGAGGCGTCTCTGCAGGACGAGAAGGACGGGGCGCCCATGCAGAGGGAGCTGCAGCCCAAAGCACCCAGCCGGGCGGGGGACCCTGGTAGCACCATAATGTGAGGGAGACAGGAGAGGCCGCGAGGCCCTGGACACGGGCAGATGTGGGGACATCACCTGCGGGCTCATTAGTGAGTACAGTTCTTGTCCTAAGAGCGCAGGAAGCAGGTTAAGCTGCGGGGGCACGTGTAACAGTCCGTTCTGTGTCCCCACGAAGGTCGCTCCCGCACAGGCAGACCAAAGGGCAGGGCGGGGACCCGTTCCAGGAGCCGGCTGGAGTAATGCGATGCGGGGTGACGGCATTCTGCAGCTCGGCACATAAACGTGTGTCACTGCTCCACCGCGAACAGGCGTTCACCAGGGCACAGACGTTGTTACGCTGCCCTGTGAAGTCGCAGCCATGAGGCTCTGACGACCCCGCACAGCCCCTACCCCCAGAGCCCAAGGCGGAACATCCCTCGACGTCATCAGCCTGTGGGCGGTTAACCCAGTGGTGGGGCAGGCCACCGGGGTGGCCAGGGTGTCACTCACTCCAGCTCTGTTCTCAGCCCCTTCGTTGACATTTAGTTTAGCGCTGTGGCAGGTTACTGTGAAGTTGCTAATATCACCAGTGGGAAAATCAAGGTGGGATCAGAGAAGCTGGCTTTGTTCTCGTTATTTTTTTTATAGTTTACCTGATTAATTTTGTGGGTAAAATGAAGTGTCACTTGATGAAATGCAGCGTGTTACACTCTTTGAACAGGAGTCTAGTGAAGTAGCCTGTAGTTCCTTCCTTTGTGATTTTCCCGGACAGAAAGATTTCTGAGACTAAACTTTGTTCTCCAGGATCCAGAGTCTGGCCTCTGTCTATACACCTAGGGCTTGGATCCGATGCTCGTTTTAGTTTGACTTCCTAGTTACCGGAAGAGTTAAAAGCTAAGCTCATTGTTTATGATCATCGGAGTCAACTTTGACTTTCCTAGTGGGAATCATTTTATTTTAAAACCAAAAAATAGTTACGCCTCCTTTGCTGCCTTGGCAAATTCAGCTAAAAGTAGGGAGATGTCTTAGGATGCAAGGTCCATGAATGACTTGTGTTAAATTATCGCCTCTAAATAGAATTCAAATTTGGCTCCGTTGGGCACATTCTCAACTTTGGTGTCCATTTAAACTGGAAAAGAGAGGTTCGTAGTTTATGTGTTGCTCGCTGTGTATGGTTTTCCCAAGGCCGTCGTCTTGCCCCCCCTGCAGTATTTCCTAATGGAACTGCCGTCACGAAGGGCCACCTCCATCCGTCCACCCCCTCCCCTCTGTCACAGCGGTGATGATCTGTAGATTGAGCTCAGTACCATCTCCGAGATGCTGTGACATGCTCGATGCCTTTGTTTCCATCCAAGCCGATCTGAGTTGTAACCATCTCCCAGAACAGGGTTGCCCTTGAAAGGTTTGGGGACCTTTCTTCACTCTCTGGGGTTTTTTTTTTTTTTTAATTTTTCAATTTTTTTATTGTGGTGAGATATAAACATAGCAATAAAATACATGACTGAATTTATCGTTTTCACCATGTTTTAGGTGCACCGTCCGGTAGCACTAAGCATGTGCACGTTGTGCAAACGTCACCACCATCTCCAGGACATTTCCCCTCCCACCCCGGGACTCTGTCCCCCACTAAACACTAACTCCCTGTTCCCCCTCCCCCAGGCCTGGCACGCACCATTCTCCTCTCTGTCTCTGTGCGTTTGACACCTCCGGGTACCTCGCACTCCCGCGTGGCATCACACTGTTTGTCCTCTTTCCGCCGGCTGATGTCCCCGGGCTCATGCATGCTGCACCCAGGCACGCTCGGTCTCTGAGACCCGCGTGGACTGCTGCCACACCCCAGCTGAATCCCAGACTGCAGGGACACCGCCGGCGCGTCCTCAACTCCCCACGTCCTCCCTGGGCTGCTTTGGCCTCGCGGAATTAAGCAGTAATTTGGTTAAGTCAGGTATATTGGAGAATCCTTTACATACAGTAAAGGTCACCCTTTGGGGTGTGCGTTTATGTGAGTTTTGAGGCATTGGCGCTTTAACGTGTTCCTAGCTCAGCAACTGATAAAACCGCTAAGGAGATAATGGGAAGTTCCTCTGGGAGTCAGGGTCACAGAGACAGAAAGTAAAAGGGCAGGTGCTGGGGGCTGGGGGCGGGGACCGCGAGCTAGTGTTTAATGGGGACAGAGTTTAATTGGGAAGCTGGAGCGCCAACGCGGATGGAAGGAGCGCGAACCGAAAGCGGAAGTGCGCGAACCGGAAGGGGAAGCGCGGACCGGAAGGGGAGCTCAAACCGGAAGGGGAAGCGCGAACCGGAAGGGAAGCGCGAACCGGAAGAGGAAGCGCGAATGCGGACGGGGGGAACCGCGGAGGCGCCACACCGCTTCCTCCCGGGCCAGCTGCGAGCGAAACGGCGAAGGCGGCAGGAAAAGAAGCTCGCAGGCCATGAAACCTCGCCGGTTTGATCGTTGCCGTTGCCGTTCCTACCCATCGCTAGCGGTTCCCCCCACCCCCGCCCCGAACAGGCTCGGCGAAGGTCACCCAGGATGACATCGGAGGCCAAAGGCCGCCGCCCTTCCTTTCTCCTTCTCTGACAGCCGTCCTTGCAGTGACCTTGACCAATCTCATCGCTCGGTTTCCTGGATTCCAAGTGGAGCTGGCTTCTCTGAGAGCGTATGGTGGCTTCCTCTCCCGAAGGGCGCGCGCGCACCCCGCGACTTCCTGGCTCACGCCAGCGGGCTGGCCGTCCTCCCCGAGGCCCCAGGCCTTCGGTGACAAGGTGGGACTCGGGGCGCGTTCCGTTCCATGTCGTTCACACGCCCAAGACCATGGTGAGCTCAGGTAGCCACACAGTAAATCCTTCCTGAATTTGATTTCGTTACAGAAGTAGATCTCCATCGAGCACTGCGATAGACGCCATCTTAATTCCCGGGGTCACGTTTTAAAGTGGGTGGCAAAATGTGACTCCTTGTGCTAATTCACTTCGTGTTGTTAATTGCTGAGTGCCTGCTGTGCACCAGGCGCTGGTCTCAGCTCTGGAGAGCCAGGGCAGAGTTCATTTTCTCCTGACTTCGTATTCTAGTGGGGAGGACACGGGGCGCGTGCACAGAGTCATTTCACGTGGTTATAAATGCTGTGGGGACAGCAAAGCCAGGGCAATGGTGGAGGGCGCATCTGGAGGAGGTGGGTGTGCTGCTTTGGAGTAACCAGGGCGGCTTGTCCGAAAAGGCGAAGGACCCAGCCTTGTGATGATGTGGAGGGAAGAATGTTCCAGCCAGAGGGAGCTTGGAATGCTCAGTCCTGGAACAGCAGTGGGTTTGACATGGTTGGGAAACAGCAGGGAGGTGTGGCCAGAATTCCAGGAATAAGACGGAAAAAGGAAGGATAAAAGGACCAGGAGTCAGGCAGAACCCAGATCATCCGTAGGGCGGCTTGTTTGCTATGCTAACTGCCACCGAAAGGTCTTAATTTGGACGGCGTATAGCCTGACTTAGTGTTTAAAAGAACCACCCGATAACCCTGGGGAAAATGGATTGTGGGAAGCAAGAGCAGCCACAGGCGGCCGGTTCAGAGGCGGTGCACAAAACCCAGGTGAGTGGTCAGGGGGTTTGGAGCCAGGTGACAGTGGAGGAGGTGGCGATGGTGAAAGGTGGAGCTGGGATAGATTTTGAAGGTGGAGCAAGTACCTTTGCTGGGCCAGATAGCGGGGAGGCAGGGGAGGGAAAGAGGAATCGGAGAAACCTTGGTTTATGGTCGGGACAATGAGTGAGTCATGGCGCTGTTAGATGAGGAAACCTGGGGAGGTGTTCGCCTCCCTCTAAGGGTGCATAGAGTCATAGCCAAGTTTTCCTTTATTAGGAAAATCCAGCCAAAACCATCTTGAGAGAGAAGTGCGAAGCTGGAGGCATCACACTATATTTCAAACTACAAAGCGATAGTAATCAAAACAGTATGATATTGGCATAAAAGCAGACGCTGTGCAGCAAAAGAAAACATCAACAAATGAAAAGGCAAGCTTGAGTGGTAGAAAGTATTTGTACATCTGATAAGGGGTTAATATTCCAAATTTATAAAGAACTTACAAATCAATAGCAAAAACAAGACAATCTGATTTTAAAATGGGCGGAAGCTCTGATAGACATTTTTCTGAATAGACGAAGACATACAGATGGTCACCAGGTACATAAAAAGATGCTCAGCATCACTAATCACCAATGAGATCACCTCACACCTGTTAGAATGGCCATTATTTAAAAAACGAAAATTAAAAAAAAAATAAAAAAATAACAAGTGTTGGCAAGGATGTAGAGAAAAAGGAACACTTGTGCTCTGATGATGGGAATATAAATTGGAACAGCCACTGTGGAAAACAAAAAATTAAAAATAGATGATCCCGCAATTCCACTTCTGGGTATCTATTTAAAGGAAACGAAAACATTAACTCAAAAAGATATGCATTCCCATGCTCATTGCAGCATTATTTATAATATCCAAGATATGCAAGTCACCTAAGTGTTCATCAATGGATGACTGGATAAAGAAAATGTGATTATTTATATATACACACACGTAGGCATGTGTAAATAAAAGTCATAGAAAGAATGAAATCTTGACATTTGCAAAAACGGATGAATCTTGGGAACATTATGCTAAGTAATATGTCAGAGAAAGATACAGTATGACCTCATTTATATGTGAAATCTAAAAAACAAACAAACAAACAAAAACAAGCTCACAGATATAGAGAACAGCTTGGTCATTGCCAGACAGAGGTGGGAAATTAGGGGACGGGAGGCAGTGAAATGAATGGGAGGGGATCAGAAGGTACAAAGTCCCAGTTATCAAGTAAATAAGTCCTGTGATATAGTATGCAGCATGGTGACTACACTTACTAATACCACGTTGCATATTTAAAAGTTGCTAGGAGAGTAGATCTTAAGAGCCCTCATCACAAGGAAAATGAAATTTGTGGCTATGAATGGGGATGGATGGCGTGAGACTTACATAGTGATCATTTCGCAGTATCAACAGATACCGAGTCATTATGTTGTACACCTGAAACTCATAGAATGTCATATGGCAATTGTACCTTGATAAAAAAATAATAAAAGAGATTAAAAAAAAAAAAAGTCATAGCATTCATGCATGGCAAGGCCAGGGTTATCAATCAGGATAGAAATCCCCGCTTGCCATCAGTCCATAGTCTATGCTGGACCGCAGCGTAACAAACCCGTCTGGAGAGGCTGCTTCTTTTGCTTAAATGACTGTTTTAAGAAGAGCATAAATAACTCTATTTGTCAGAATTCGGCAATAAATTTGATGTGTAGGTGAAACATCATGCTTTCAAAATGCAGTGTCTTTCGGATCTTTTAAAACTGGTGCCCTGCATAATTTATCAGCAGTCCACTGAGAAAAGGAGGGGAAAAAGGTCCTTGTCTGTTTCTCGTGAGGTCAGGGTTGAAATGGAATAACAGCCAACTGGGACTCCCACCCAGAGACGGTTTTGGGATCTGGCTTCACGAGCTTTGTGGAACTGACTGGTTGTTTGTGGACTAAGGAGCTTTGTGTGTGTGTGCGCGTGCGCGCGCTAGTGCTCAGCTGTGGTAGGGTGTCAGTCACCTGCTGATGGCCAGGACGCCGCCAGACGTGATCAAAAGTCTTTGCAAAAGGAATCGTGTGCTTTGCATCATCTAGCAGCTCATAATCCGAACAAGGAAAGAGTGCCACCTCCCGAGACACTCAGACATACTCAGGGACACCTTCTGAGCGTGTACTAACTGCTGGTGTCTGGGTTTCAGTCCATATGGGTAAATGCCATGTTGAAAAGACCCCAGAGTTGCTCCTACCTGAGGCGGGAATGATGCCTGGCATCTAGGAGGTGGTCAGCAATTCTGCCGAATGGACGAATGGCGTAGAAAGGACGATTACGGGCATCACACGTTGTGTGACAGATCCCTAAAACCGCGGTGTTAGGAATTAAGACGGTGACTGTCACAGCGCTTGACAGAGGTCCGCTTCTGTGACGAAGTTAAGCTCAGGAAGGACTCACTGCGTGGCCCACGGTGCCTGCGTGGAATGCCAGGGGGGCGTCAGGTCAGGCCGGGCGGCGAGCCATCCCACCCAACACACCACTCGCCGTGCCCAGGGGCATATGCCACGTGTCTGCAATTCCCCGCGTCAGACGCTTCAGGGGTCAGAGGACTGGTGACCCAGCAGCCAGGGATGGAGCGAGGTGAACGTCCTTGGTCAACAGGCCCACGGACGGCCCCCTCTAGGACCTGCATCCAGGTGGGACGTGTGAGGCCACTCCCGTGTCCCCTCGCTTTGTTTTTGTCCCTGAGGTCCTCGGTTATCAGACGCAAGCCGGCCCGCTTCCCGCACCGTGACGACCCGGTCCCTCTGTGACCTCGTCTTCGGCCGAGTTCCTTAGAAGCGGAGTCCGAGACAGGGATATCAGGGCACATAGCGATTGGGGCCTGGTGCGCAGGGAATCCCATAGGGCATAGGGGCCATTGATGGGGAGAGGGCCGGCGGCCGGGCCACGGCCGGGACCCTGCACAGAGCTCTCCCCACCGCCTGGCACGTGGGCCAGAGTCATAGTCCCAGGCAGGGAAGGTGCCGCCTCCCGCATGCAGAGCAGCCTGCCAGGGGAGGTCGCTCTTCCCTAGCGTTAGGAAGTGCAAGGGACAGCAAAACGCCCTTTGCTTTGCACCCCTGGAACCTCGATCAAGGTGTCGGGCCCCTGTACGATGCCCCTCACCTTCACACATGCGTCCAAGGCCTTCAGTGCACCTCCGACTTTTTCTCATCCAGTTGGGTTAACACGAGCTCGTCAGTGTGGTGGACCCGTGTCATACCCTGCCAGTGTTCCTTCACACGTCACCGTGACAGCAGAAGCACTAAGGCCCTGGGTGATGGTCATGAGCGATACCCGTCCTGCGTGGGCAAGCTGTCTCTGAGCCTCTCTTTTGATTGGTCTGGAGAAGGATCGATTTTCCAACTCAGTAGTCTCATGCCAGTCACACGGCACACACCAGAGTCACACGGCACACACCAGAGTCACACGGCACACACCGGAGTCACACGGCACGCCCCGGAGTCACACGGCACACTCCAGAGTCCGTGCGTGTGCAGCTGCTGTAGTAAATGCCACGCCGGCGTGTTGAGCTCTGTGCGGCCAGGCTTGCGGTGGCGCGGAGTGTTCCACCAGGACCCGCCCGTGCTTTCCGGGGCCCAGGCTGGCGCGTTCCTGGGGTCGGATGAGGGCCGCCGGCTTGCCTCGCGCCTTCTGAGTCCTTGAGAGTGAGAGTGGCACTGCCCTCTGCCGTTCCCTCTGGCACACGACAGTGTTTGTCATTTCCTGCCTTCCCCAGGGCGGAGGGGACAGCGTCGTGGACTGCCACGTGACTCTCCTGTTACAAGGGTTTTACTCCACGGGTGAGGGGTCCAGTGTGCGCCTTGCCTGTGGCCAACACACCCTTTCAGGTCCGACTTTTATGAGTTCAGGAGATACTCGCTGAGGTCCAGGGGCTCTGTGGACCCGCTTCGATCTGAACCCGGGCCAGGGCTCCATTTATTACCTGACTCCCGCACGCACCTGCTCTAGCAGAGGTGCGTGATAGAGCTTAGTGCCGGGTACCGGGTACCACTGTCTGCTCCCGCCCCGTACCCTGCATCCCTCAGAAGGCACGTTCATGCTTTGCTTTGATTCATGTTTGATCGCCCTGATCTGTCATTGTCTCTTCAAAGCATCGATGCCACTACAGGCAGAAGACAACTCTCTGGGGGTGATCTGTGTTCTAACCGCCCCCACCGACTTGTCTTGGCTGGAGCCAAAGAGCACAGAGCCACTTTAGCCAGTTACTGGTCCTGGTAGGGGGTGGGGTATGTTGGTCTCACAGCTCACTCACCCTTTCTAACCTTTCTAACCGCCTCTGGAGTCAGAAGCTAGATTTCCAATAGAATGAGGAAGGGATAAAGGTTGGGTAGAGAGAAGATGAGCTTTATCCTGTCCCCCAGGGCTTATGCTAACGACAAAACAGAATAGGCAGACAAACAGCTGGTCGGTCACCAGAAAGAAGATATGCAGAGCTCCACCTCTAATCCACAAGAAAGCTGGGCTTCCTTCTGCCCTCCTTCAAAGCCCTTCTCCTGGGTTCCCCACTTAACTGCAGAGGAGGGGTCCTGCATACGTGCTCAGTAATGACAGTTTCTTTAAATAAAAAATTAAGTGCAGTTATTAAACCTCGAGAAGCTTTTCTGATTGTTTACCGTTTCTACATGATGGTAGAACTACGGGGCCCCCATCTTCCTTTAGACACTGACCAGTGAATCTTCAGTTGGTTTCCATGTTTCCAGGGAATGAATAATCCAGCAGATACTCAGTGAGAGAGTAAAACCACCTGTGTTTCTGCTACTGGGGAGTACATGGATGTTCTTGGGGGAATTTGTGACTAATTAATTTCATTTAAATAATCAGTGCTTATAATCAGGGAGCTACGGCTGAAGCATTTTGATTTGCTTCTTAATGAAATGATTTGATCAGAACCTGTACAAAATTTCTCAGCTTTAAATCATATTGACAACCTGACTTCTTTAATATCCAAATATGAGGGCTTTTAGAACGTTGATAAGCGTCACAATTTTTAAAATGAAAATGTTAATTTTAGCATTGTTTCTCTTTTATCGTAACAGAAACTCAAATCACACAGCACATCCCACCCAAAAAAAGTTAGCTTCTGAGTTCTGTATTTTAATCTGGGAGCATGCAAGTGACTTATAAATGCTTTCAAATAAAATAATAATAATAATAATAATAATAATAATAAACAACTAGGTATACTTAGTAGCGAGAGTAGAACCCTCACTTGCTACAGGTTTGTCCTGGCAGGGGTCCACCAGAACACTGTCCTTCTGTGTGTGACATACTCCAAACATACTGAAAATGATAAAAAAAAAAAAATCATATCATGACAGCTATGTACTAGGTATTTAAGTTTAATCAACCTTAATACTTTGCCACATTTGCCTGAGATATTTTCTTTCAAGAATAAGAGACTGCGACAAAGGCGAAGCCCCCCTGTGTACATACCTCCGTGATCTCCAGCCATGCCCCCATGAAGAAACGGTCTCTACGTTAGTTATCCTTCACTGTGTAACGACTTACCATGAAACACAACAGCTCAAGGCTACAGACCTTTGGAATGTCACGCGGTTTCTGAGGGTCAGGTGGCCAGGAGACACGTATCCGGTAGAAGCTTTGTCACAAGGCTGCCATTAGGCTGTTGCCTGACGCTGCCACCATCTGAAGGCCGGGCTCAGGGTGAGAGTCCTCCCCCGAGCCCACTCGCGTTGGTGGGCCGGCCCCTCGCTGGCTGCTGGCCGCAGGGCTCACCCCGGGGGTCTCCGGTGAGGGCTGCTCAGGGCACAGCAACGGTCTTCCCCCGCGGCTGCTCATCAGAGACTCCAGATGTGATGCTGAGGAGACAGCCACAGTCTGTGACAACCTGACGGCAGTGACATATTGTCGCGTCTGCCAGGCTCTGCTGTCGATGACACGGACCAACCCTAACACACACTGGGACCACTCAGTGGTGTGAGTGCCAGAAGCCGGGGACCGCGGGGCCATCTCGAAGGCTGGTCACTGCAGCTCACTTGACCACGTAAAGATTTATAACATCAGCTGCACAGCACCGCTCCTCGCAGGTTCCTTGGTCTATGGAAGTACCGTGCTGCATACGTCATCCTACGTGGGAACTTCCATGTTTGAGATGTTCCACGTCCGGTCATGTAGAGCCCGCTCATCCATTTTCTCCGCGGTAGGGACTCCCACTCTATCCTGATACTGTGATTTACATGTCCAGCCTTTAACTAAAAGAGAAATCGTTTTCATATTTCTCTGTTAGAAGTGAGCCGAACGGCTTAAGCATTTTGATTTGCTTCTTAATGAAATGATTTGATCAGAACCCGCACAAAATTTCTCAGCCTTAAATCATATTGACAACCTGACTTCTTTAATATCCAATTAGGACATTAAACATGTCCTTAACCACGTTTTTTGTGTACGTGTTCACACATTTCCCTCCAAGGCGCACGTGTAGAAGTGGAGTTACTGGGTCAAAGTGCGGACGTATCTTCGGCTTCGTTATATCGCCACATCCTCCGCCAGGTGGTTGTGCTGATTTGTACCCCACCCGCTGTGATGATGGCAGCCTTTACGCCACACGCTGGGCGACAGAGATGATTGTCAGACTTCGTGCCGGCCCATTGGTGTGAATCAGCATCTCATTGTGGCTTTCGTTCACAATTAGCTATCATGTAAGTGTTGAGTATATTTTTTGTTTGTTTATGTGTCATTTGAGTTTGAGAATGACTTCTTCCTATTCTTCCTTCCTTTTTCTGTCGTGTTGTTTTTCTTGCCAATTAGAAATAATTTTTACATATTTTGGATACTAGCCATTCATGACTTAAATGTATTACGGTCATTTTCCTCCAACTTGTGGCATGATTTTCACTTTATTTTTAGTGTCTTTTGATGAACCAAATTTTTAACTTTAATGGGAGTAAATTTATCATTATTTTTTTTTCATTACACATTAAAAAGAAAAAAACTTCCTTCCAATAAGGACATAATAACATGTTGTTATAATCTTTGCTCGTGTTTCAGCGTTTTTATTTCGTATTCGTTCATGCAGTTGGAATTAGGTTTCATTAGGCCGTCATCACTTCTCTTTCTTCTCACATGGATCGGCATTTGTCCCAGCCCCTGGCATTGACTAGTCCAGCCTTTTCTCCCTGTGTACAGTGACATCTGTTGTGTCATTGACCAAGTTTCTACATGTGTGCGACTGTCTACTTCTGTGCACATCGAAGACTCGAGATGACACTGTTCCGAGGCCTCCACCTCCAGCCCAGCCCCACAGGGGCCACGCTAGCCCACCCCCTTAGCTTCAGTGGAACTTCTTTCTCCCACGCTGAGAAACGCGACCCAAACACGAAGTAGTTTCAATTGTTCACCCATTTGTGTACACGGTTCACAATGTCTTTAGCTTTATGATGCTTAGTTAACATACTGCATTCCGAAGTTACTTTTTTCCTCCCCATTTGCTTCGGTGTGTGTTACTCATTTATAAAACAAACAGTGGTTACGGTGATTGTATTCCATTTTGAGTTCTCTGAGCATCCCGGTTGATTTTAATGGTTTCTTATTTTAATGAGTTTGGGATACGTTGACATGGCTTTGACATAGACTAATACGCAAGAAGGTCAACTTAGAGAAGTGTCACTCTCCCCTCGTGCCTTGTGTCACATTCCTAGTTCTCATTCTTTCCGCTTCATTCCCACCCACACGTTTGCGGTGGGATTCATTGCTTCCTGTTACAAAGGAACAGATATGTTTATTTCTTTACGGTTTTTTCTTACCTGGGAGATAGACTACTACAGCACAGATATTCTTTTGCACCTTCTTTGTTTGTTTTTATCACTTAACAACATGGCGTGGAACTCATTCCAAAGAAGTTTTTATAAATCTTCATTCCTTTTTTTAAAAAAAAAAAAAAAAAAACACTGCCTAGTACTGCACTGCATAGATATACCATAATTTGATGAATCATTCTCCTATGTGCAGGCATTTAGGTTTTAAAGTATTTTTAACTACAAACAACCCCATAATGAACAACCTTGTGTACTATTAGAGATGTATTTTCATGGCAAAATCCCAGATGTGCAGTTTCTAGGTCATAAAGTAAGAACATACATAGTTTTGTTAAATTTTGCCAAATTCCCCTACAAAAAATTTGCACCCGTTTGCATTTCCACCAGCAATGTCTGCGTTCTCTGCAAAGCCTTGCCAGTCGAGTATGCTGTCATGCTTTGTCATTTTAGCCAAACCAACAGGTGAGAAGTGTTGTTGATGTTTCTCTAATTAGGAAAAACTTTGAACAATTTTTGTATGTGGAGGGGCTACTTTTACATTTTTTGTAAATCATTGGTTTCCCATTTTTCTGTCTGGTCCTTGGTTCTGCCATTTTGAAGAGTTCTTTATATGTTAGGACTATAGTTGTGACACGTGGTGTAAATGTTTTCTCCTAGTTTGTCATCTTTTGACCATGTCTATGGTCATTTTTACCATGAAAACTTATAAAAAATTTTATAGAGTCAAACATATTAGTTTTTTATTATCTTTCCATTTTTAGTGGTAGGAAGTCCTTCCCATACTAATATTAGAGAGAAATCACTCTTTTTTTTTTCTTTTCATTTTTTTCAGTACTTGTATGGTTTTACTTTAAAATATAGACCCCTGATCCATTTGGGGTTTATTCTTGGGTGTGGTGTGAAGTGGAGATCTAATTTTAGCTTTACCCAAGTGGCTCCCCAGCAGCACTAAATGAAAAGTCTGTCTTTGTCCCCGTGGTTTAAGACGCCACCTTTCTCATATACTCAGTTTCTATGTGTCCATTTCTGTGTGTCTCTTTCAGGGCTTTCTGTGCTGGTCCACTGGTCTGTGGTCTGTTCATAGGCCAGTGTCACGTCATTTTAATTCTAGACGTTTCGTAGCATTTTAATCTGCGAGGTCTAGTCCCCCTGCATTGATTTTCTTTTCTTTCTTTCTTTCTTTTTTTTTCTTTTGGTATTTTCCTGAGTATTCTCACATGTTTGTTTTGCCAAATAAACTTTAATATCGATGTTTCTAACTCCATAAACATAGGTTTGTAGGTGTTTTAATGAGATTTCTTTAAACTTATCAATCAGCTAAACGAGAACTGGTATCTTCATGGTGCTGAGTCACCATCTCCATAGCATGAGATGCTTTCGATTTATCTATTTCTTTGTGTTTCTGGAGTGATTTTAAGTTTTCCTCATATAGATTTTTGTTTATTTTTGATCAGTTTATTTCTACATATTTAATCTTCTTTGTTGCTATTGTAAGTTGAGGTTCGTCTTCGATTGTTTCTGTAATTATTCGTGCATACGAAGGCTATCGACTCGCCTGTTAATGTTCTATCTTGCTTCCTTACTGAATTCTTAAACCGTTGGAGTCAGTTCCACCACTGACCATTGATTTTCTAGAGGTACCCAGTTATTTTTACTTCTTCTTTACCAAATTTTCTGCCTCTAATTAATTTCTCTTTTCTAATAGCGTTGGCTAACACACTAGTACAGTGTTGAATAGCAGTAGGTATTCTTGTCTTGTTCCTGATTGGAATGGAAACTCTTCCAGTGTTTCCACGTGAAGTCAAATAGTGGCTTTAGGATTATTATTTTTTAAATCATGTTAAGATGTTTTATCATGTAAGAAGGTGTCCTTTAATTTCTATTTTCTTGTGTGCCGTTAACAGGAGTAGGTAGAAATTCTGTCAAAGGCTTTTTCAGCATCTGTGAGATAATCATATTTTTCCCTTTGGCCTATCAGTTTCTATTTCTTAATACTGAAACAAGCTTAAATTACTGGAATAAGTCCTAATTGATCATGGTACATTATCTTCTTTATGTGGTATTGGATTCAGTTTGCTAATATTTTATGTAGTCCTTTTGCATATAATTATTGAGTGTTTTGTACTGGTACTGCACGTGCTGCTGTAACAAAATCACTACAAACGTCGTGGCTTAAAACAGCACAGACTTATTTACCAGTTCCAGAGGTCAAAGGTCACAGTGGGTCTCACTGAGCTAAAATTAAGATACTGGTAGGCTGCATTCATTTCTGGGGCTCTAAGGGAAAATCCGTTTTGTTTTTTGTTTGTTTCTTTGTTCACTTTGTTTTTTGCCTTTGCCGGCTTCTAGAGCCGCCCAGATGCCTTGGTTCATAGCCTCCCTCCACTGTCAAACCCAGGAGCGGTCCAGGTTTCCTCTTCTCGGGCTCTCTGACACTGACTCTTCCGCCTTCTTTTAATGACCCGCCTGGATAATCCCTGATCATCGCCCCATCTCAGGGTCAGGTGATGAGCAGCCTTGACTCTGCCCATGGCCTTCATTCCTCTTTGCCATGTACCCTAACATAGCCGTAGGAGCTGGGGATCCAGACGTAGACCCCTTTCAGGAAAGGGGGTGGGGGGGACTATGCTGAGCGCCACAATCTTCAGTGTTCTGCAGTGACCTAGAGAAAACACTAGAATAATCTGATCGTTGAAGGTTTGGTAGAAGACCATGATGACAATCCCTGGGCCTGATGCTCTTTGGGGGCTGGCAGTTCTTTAAGACCTGTCTCAGAATCCTCTGGAAATTTGATCTGTTTAAACATTCTCTGATGGGCTCAGTTTGGGTCATCGATATTTCTTTAGAAAAATTTCCACTTAACATAGGATTCTAAATATATTTGTATAGAGGTCTACAGTGTAGCCTTTTATGATTTTTAGTTCTTTTATCAGTTTCTCCTTTGTCATTTCTTATTTTGTTTATCTGTGCTTTCTCTTTTTCTTTCTCACATTAGCTAGTGGTTCGTTCTTTTTCGTCGTTTTTTTCAATTAAGAAATGTTTGGCGGTATGAACGTAGGTGGATTTTTCCTTCTTTCTCTTTTTGAAATCTCTGCTGTTTCTGTGGAACAGCTTTCTTTTTCCTTTAAGACACTTACTTACACCCTTTATCTGTTCTTTATTTGACCTGCACCAGTTGTTGGCCTTCATTAATTTATTGATTAACCCCGTAAATATGCATCCAGCACTACCCCGTGCGAGGCACTGTGTGAAGCAGAGAATAGAGCGGTGAGGACATGGTTGAAATCTCTGTCTGGCTGGGAGTGCATTCTAGTCGAAGGAGATAAACAACAAACAAACGGGTGACTTATGATAAGCACCTTGGAGAAGGAGAAAATCAGGAGCAGAGGATGTAGGGAGCACTGGGGTCGGCGACGCTGTGTTGTAAATTCACAGCGCGATTGCTGATGCTTGCTGACAAGGCGACAGTGGTGAGGGAACAGGGCACGGGTATCTGAGGAAAGGCCATTCCAGACACAGGGACCGCTGAGTACAAAACGCCCAAGTGGGAGAATGCGTGCTGCGTTGGAAGGACAGCGAGGAGGCCAGCATGGCCGGACCGCGGTACGCGATGGGGAAAATGCTAGATAATGAGATCGGGGGAGGAACACAAGACCAGTTCGTGAAAGGCCACTGAAAGGACTCTGGCCGTCATTCTGGGTGAAAAGGGAAGTCACGGAGGGTGGAGGAGAACGGAGAACTATCCTCTGAGTTTTATTTATAGGATTCCTCGCAGTCTAATTTGTTGAGGATAGACCAGTAGGAAGGGCAGGTGTAGACCCAGGAGCATCAGGTGGGAGGCTAGTGCCATGGTCCAAGGGAGGTATGATGGCGGCTTGGGCCAGGGTCCTTACAGCAGACGGATGAGGCGGTCAGATCCTTGATCTGTTTTTAAGGGAGAATAGGTAGGATTTGCTGCCGGATTGTATGTAGGATTATAGTCCCTGATGTTGTTTTCAAAGAACTGTGGTCTGTCACTGTAAGGGGTAGACTTTTTACAAACTTCAGATGCACTCGCTAGTCATGGGCCACCTGCATTTCCTCCCCTGACGTGGTAGCATATTTGGGGATCGGGGTATGTGGGGCAGGATGAAAGCTGGGCGGAATCCTTGGTCGGAGGCATCTTCCATCTTCACCTGGCCACGTCCGTGCCGTCAGGCCCAGGCATTTCTGCCCGTCCACCTCGCAGGGCCTCTGTGTCCTGAAGTTCTCCAGCTTTGATGAGGCCAAGTTCACTCCGTGTTGACTGCACTTGCTCGACATTTACTGGCGCTTATGACACACCTGGCACTAAGTGATAAGGATGCAGGCAATGATAAGTCACTGCTCTCAAGGAGCTGGTAACCCAGTAGGAAGATGGTCATTATACTCACAGGTCGCAGAACTATTTCACCGCCATGGGGAGCTATGCCAGGAAAGAGGAGTAGGGGTTTCTGGGGGGCTGGGGTCTTACCAAAGGAAAGAAGTCAGAAGCCGAGATCAGGGACATGTTACTCCTCGTTCTGCAGCGACCCCAGTCTGCTCTTGGGGAGACCACTGCTTCATCACGGGACGGCAAAGAGGGTTAGGGCGCCCGAGTGGACACCTAGACTGGACGTGGTCGCCATTCCAGTGTCCAGGCCCTTTCTTCCCTTTTAATGGCAGACATGTTGTCAGTAGATATTCAGCTCGTGGTCCATGTGATTGCTCTTCTCGTCTGATTTTTGTCAAAGGGACAGATGCACCTTGGAGCTTCGGCGAGGCTTCCCATCTGTGTGTCTGAGTCCCCCTGTTAATTATCCAGTCGCATCCAGTCTACTTACCCAGCTAGTAAATATCACTAAATTTCACTTCTCCTCCGAGACAAGTCAGTTTTTCTGAATATAACAGAGTCTTAAGGAGGATAACTCTCATCTGAGTCAGGAAAAAATAAAATAAAATAAAAGTACTGTCAAAGACTTGACAGGACAAAATAAAATAAAAGTACTGTCAAAGACTAACAAACAGACTACAAAAAAAAAAAGTTCTATATAAGTGACATTTCTATGGTTCTCTTTTGACAAATATGTAAGAACAGATTAGTACATGTGTCATTTTTTTTATTCCTTGAATAGTCTCCATCCTGGTGATCACGTCGCAGGTGTTTCAGAACACCTATTGTCTGTTTGCAGATGATGGTAACCAGCAGGCACTGAGATTTCTGCTTCGCGTTTTTCCCTCCCCAGCCCTCCCCCCCCCCCACCCCCAGTAAAATCTCTAGCCGGATCAGGTTTGGTATTTTCCTGGCGGTCCCCTTGGCTAAACTCCAGTGCGAGAGCTGAAGCGCATATTTTAGATGCGTGGGTAAAGGAGGGGCTTGGACGCGGGAACCAAAATAAATACTGGTTGCCTTGACAACCTGGAGAGGCTCTCTAGTGAGCACGTTTCCTGGTTTCCATCAGACATAAATAGTGAGACAGAGGTACAAGTTTTATCTGTTGACCTCTTGCAAATGACCCCTCGGCTCACCAACTCTGCAAAATACCAACGTGCCCCTGCCAAGAAGCCGCCTGTACTTAGTGTGACTCCTCCGAGGTCCCATCCCGGATTGGCCTGGTACGTGGTGACTGAGACCTG
Source organism: Rousettus aegyptiacus (assembly GCF_014176215.1). Taxonomy (NCBI): domain Eukaryota; kingdom Metazoa; phylum Chordata; class Mammalia; order Chiroptera; family Pteropodidae; genus Rousettus; species Rousettus aegyptiacus. The sequence goes on from NW_023416286.1 coordinate 2,937,102, forward strand.
TTCTCAGGGCAGATGGCTAGCGTCGTGTGTGTGTGACAGCGAGTGAGGCACGGCAAGGGAGCCGTGATATTTTGGGGAAAACAGATGTAAACAATTATTATTACATGAAGCAGGGTGTCGTTAGCAAGCACAAGTGTAGGGAATGACAAGAAATCACAGAAAGGGAGAAAATTCACTCCGCATGGGAGGATCAGGCAAAGGAGGTGACATGGAGCAGGACTGCGGGGGGAAGTTTCGACAGGAGGCGACTTGATTTGGGCAGGGTTTTCTGGGGGTGGGGCTGGGCGAGCAATTCCAAGGCGAAGGAAGACAAAGAAACAGCAATAATGAGATTGAGCATTTAACACTGACTTACGCATATGGCTTCTACTCTGTCAGTTAAAGGTGTTTGTACATTAGTTAAAGGTAAATGTACATGGAAAAAAAAAACAGCCACGCAGTAGAGGCTCTTGTTCCAAGATCTGCAAACGTGGGGCGATGTCACAAGTGTGTTTGAGTGCCCTGTTACGTATCCATACGCTCAGAGTCCTCGTCCAGGTCATAAATTTACAAACTTGCCGTTAGGTAGGCCGTACAGGTAAAAGGGCTCAATGGGTGCAGCATAGTCAGTAAGCACAGTGGCCACGCACACAAGCGTCTGAGTCAGACCCGAGTTCAGGACCCCGCTCGGTCACGTCCTAGCTTTGCGTACACCAGACGGGTCCTGCAAACTCCCAGTTTCCTCACCTGCCAAACGGGGATGATAACAGGGCTGGCTTCGCGTTGTTTTATGAGCACTCCGTGAGCAGTCGCACGCACGCCCTGAGCACGCGGCTGACGTCTGCTCAGGATCAGTTAACATTCACTATTAGTTATAGCTCCAAAGCATACGGGGTCGATAAGGTTTTCTCTAAAGAGGTGTGCCACTAGACCTCCAAATAACTGTCGTGCATGCTCGTTCCTCCTCCGATGCAAGAAAACGTGCCACGAATAAAGACCATCTCAAACTTTAAAAATTGTTAGGAGCCAAAATATCCCAGACCTCATCAGCCTGTGAAGTCACAGCTTCCTTTCACGCCCTATCCCAATAGTCTGAACCCCCGTTCTGTACGCCTCCAAGGAGTTCAGACTTTCTTCACATATCCGAGTCCAGTGTATCTTCCTCAAAGTGAGTTTCATTGAGGTGTCTTCACTTCTAAAAGCCCCATAAGAAGGAGCTGGTACTCTCTCACCCCATCCCAAGGCCTTGTCCTGAGTTCTGCAGTGGCCTCTTCCGAGGACTTTCGTCCGTGGGAAGGATCGCTCTCTTCATGGGTCCTCTCATTCGTACCTGGTGGGGGAGCCTCAGAAGATAGCAGATGACCCCGGGCTGTGGCATCTAATCTCCATTCCCAGATAGCAGGAACCGAGGCTCCTGGAGGGAATGGCTGGGTCCAGCTCTATAGCAAGAAATACTCAAGATGAGCCTAGGATACTGTGTTGTGTCCAAAAGCAAAGAAGGCCGACTGACTAATGAGCTGTCAGAAGGACACAGGGACCAACCAGAAGGCGCTCCCATGGGCCAAAGATGAGATAGACTGAGCGTCTAAAAAGAATAATAAATGCAGCCGATTAAGGTACATTGTGTATGCTAACTCAAAAACATGAGTTCGTAGTGACGTTTGAAAAGTGAGAGCAAATGACCTCATCGGGTATCATTGCAACAGCAACTCTTTACCCAGAAAACGGGTACTTATAAGAAAGGAGTAAGCATTTATCCCGTCTTTCCTGTATAAACTGTACTGACATCACCCTAATTGATGACAAAAAATTCTTCTCATCTATAAAAATTCCAGCTAATAAATGCCAAACGATGACGGGATCAGAACATCATGCCGGAATTCCCAGTGAAATAATTGATTCAGGTAATAACCATTAACAAATGAAACCATGAGATGAAAGGTTGACGGGAGCTTGATGATGGAGTTGACGAGGCCACCGCATCTGATCTGCTGTAGCTTCGGTGAACTCGGAACACCCAGACATCACGTGCTTCTCGATGGGATGCCATATGATGCCCACGACATCACATCTGCAGTATTGTCACCCAAATCGACTGAGCCCGCATCTCATCCAGCCCCAAGAACTAAGCTTCACTTCCAGGGCTGTGGGGAAAGTGAAATGTCATTATTGAGACGCTAAGAGGCTTCTCGGGAACGTGGGACACTCTGCGAGCCCTCCGACCCACTTTTTGAACAAGCCAGTGACGTGGGGGAGGAAGGGCAGGGAAAGCTGTTGAGGAAAGAGCCCAGTGTAGTGTATGGATCTGGTTTGGGTCCTGACTCAAGAAAACCAATTGCAAAATCATTTTCTTTCAGAAACTAGGAAAGTTTTGTTTTGGACTAAGTATTAGATGCCAAGGAAATATTTTACTTCTGTTCGGTGTTTTAATGGCATCATGGTTATGTAAAAATGTTCCTAATTTTCAGCAATGACTACTAGCTTTGCTTTAAAATACTTTAACCAATTAAAAAAGGAAAGATACAAGCAAAAACAAAGTGACAAAACCTTGCTAATTGTTGAATCTGGGTGATGGATAGATGGGGGAAAAATGCAAAAAAAAGGACAGATGAAACAAACGTGCCAAAATCTCGATAAGTGGAAATGTGTATATGAAAGTCGCTGGTACCACTGAGACCTTAGCACCACGTGGGGGACCTCAGCGAGGCTGCACGGCGCTGACCAGCCCACCCGGCCCGCGCTCTGCGGCGCCCTCTGTGGACAAGAAGGGGAACTGACCGTCATCTTCTGGCAGCCCCCCCCCCTTCCCCGTCTCACCGCAGCCGGTGCGCAAATGTTCGAGCAAGCACTCAGGACTTTGTTCACGAACAAGCAGTGGTGTGCTAGTCAGGTGCGATCTAAATCCTAATTTAGGAAGAAATCACTTCCTAAGGCGCAGAAAGACAGCCGTGCCCCAAGGAAGGGTGCTTCACGGGAGGGGGGGCCTTGACGTTCTCTGCTGCGCAGGGACTGTCTGCCCCCAGGTGGGTGCAGGCTGCCACGCCTTTCATTTTTCATGTTGTAAAATATGGTGACAAAAGAAATTTGCCTGCTTTGGCCATTAAAGTGCACGGGGCAGTAGTGCCCAGGACCTCCACGTTGTTGTGCCACCGATCTCCAGAATCCCCTCCTCTTGCAGGACCGAAACTCTGCCCCTGAGAATCGCCAGCTCCCCATCCCCTCCCCTCCCCTTCTCCCCTGCCCGGCACCCACCATCTGCCTTCTGTCTCTACGTGACCCCGTAGGTCCCTCGTGAGTGGAATCACAGCATTTGTCCTTTGTGACTGGCTTATTTCACTCGGCATAACGCCCTCAGGGCTCGTCCATGTTGCAGCGTGTGTCAGAATTTCCTCCCTTTTCGGGGCTGCGTAATACTCCACTGTGTGGATGGACCACATTTGTCTACCTGTTCTCCAGAGAGACACTTGGGGTGCTTCCACCTTTTGCCAAATGACGCTGCTCTGGATGCGGCTGTAACAGGGCAGTCTTCTTCCAAAATAAAGTTTTTCTCCCAAGGTTTAAACAGCCCCAGGAGCAGCTCTCAGCCCAGGTGCAAGTTCAAGGTCCCATGAGCTGCTGTCCCAAGGAGAGGCCTGCCCTAGCTCATTGCCGAGGAGGGCAGGCCTGTGCGAGAGGGTGCTCTCTGTGCGCCCTGGTGTCACAGAGCCCAGGTGCATTCCATTTTAAAACAATAAAAAAACAGTAAATGCTGGCAAGAGGGTAAAAGTAGGAATTCTCCCCCTCCCCCGTTTCTCGTTCCCCAAGGGCGGGCTGCCAGCAGCCGCATTCTAGACAGATGTATATAGGAGCCTAGTTTTGCTTCTGTTTCCTTAAAGTTTATTTCCTCACTCAACAATGTATCACTTTTTCATGCAGTGGGAAGGAGTCGGGTCTCTGAGGCATTTTCCATTTCAGTGCTGTTGCGAATGACGCGGTAGTGAGTGTCCTCACACACACACCCTTGCGTGTTTCCGTGAGCACTGTCGTGGCCGGAAGCGTGAATGTCGGCTCTAAGTGTACGACATTTAAAGTATTGACAAGGACGGCCCCGCTGCCCTCCGGATGGACTGCGCTTATCTGCCTGTTAGCATAAAAGAGAGAACTGACTTTATTCTTTCAAGTTTAGGGCAAACATTCCTGTCTGTTCTCTTTGCCCTCTCTCCCAGTGAATCTTAATTAAAATCTGCTCGGAAAATCTCAAGTTAGTAAAAATTACCTAATTTTAACAACTACTGTTGTGTGTGGTCTGGGGAAAACTTAATGGGCAAAAAATGTAATTGTATATTTCTGCAGATGACAGATTTCAGGATTTCTCCGAGGTATGAGGAAACCCAAAGTTTACCTTGTAAATATTCCTGTCCATTACAGTCAGGACCCCATAAATATATTTTTAAATGCCACATCTCTTTTGAGAAAAGCCTTCGATCCCTACCCCCTTCCTTTTTTGATTTTTAACTTTTTAAAAAATTACAAATTTCTCTGAAAGATCAAGTCCCCTGAGGCTTTTATGCCCGTAAGCCCAGGAAAAATGTTGGCCCCAAACCCAAATTTTAATCGCTTAAACCCTTTGAATGGTTTGTGAATGCCTAGGCAAGCAATTTTAGAATTATAGAATTATATTTCAAATATAAAGATTTCATCAAACAAGGCAAAAAATTGTTACTGGCACGGGGGTTTGAAAAGGAGCCATTGGTGGTCCTGGGAGGCGACCAGCAGGGAGGGGAGGAGTCCAGGGAGGAAAGGCCGCGCACATCACGTTTGTAAACATGTTTGCGTCTCGGGCAAACAGAGCCAGCGTCAGAGCCCAGCCGAGCCTCTCGCGACCCCCCGGGGTCCCCAGCCCTGGCTAGGGTGCAAGCCCCGCTCCCCTTTGTGTGGCCTGCGTCCCCTGCAGGCGCATCCGCGCACGGGGACGCGTGGGAGCGGAGGCTGCCGGTGGCGGCAGGCTGGCTGTCCCCTTGGGGAGATGGCATTGGTGCGCGTTCGATTGTCGATTGTCGTGCGACTGTCCATTCGCCTCCCTCTGAGGATTCCAGCGGCAGAGTGACCCTCCTCCCCCGCTCCCCGCCTGTCCCCTCCCTCCCCGGCGCCCGCCCGCCCCCTCCGCGCCGCGCCCGGAGCCCCTCCCCCCTCGTGCCTCCGGCTCGGGGAGCCCCGAAGTTACCCGGCGAGAGAAGGCGGCCGAGGGGACCACATGGAAGTTGTGACAGGCCGCGGCGGCGCGCCCCTTTCGTTTGCGCCAGCGTCCCGCCTTGGGAGTCGCCGCGGACACGCCGAGCGAAGGAGGTCCCCGGGCCAGCCAGCCTGCGGGCATGGGCCACTGCTGCTGCAAGCCGCGCACCTGCCTCCTGTGCCTGGACGCCACGGTACTCTGCCTTCCCCCTCTCTCCCCTCCCCGCCCCCCTCTGCCGGGCACGCACGCCGCCGGGCCGCCACCCCTGTCCCTCTCCCGAGCCTGCGCGCGCGCCTTTGTTGGCGAGCAGGCGGCTGCCCGCCCTGCGCGGCTCCCGCGGGCTGGTCTCACCCACCCGCCCTGCGGGCCTTACATAACCCTGGGCTCCTGCAGTCTCGGATGGAGCTGTCACATTCTCCAGAAAGAGCAGGGCTCTGCGCAAACGTCCTGAAACCCAAACTGCCAAAGAAATCCTTGGATGTTCTGGCTGCCTTGAATGCGCCGGTGACAGCTGAGATACTCTAGCGGGGAATGTAGATCAGCTGGAGGCGCCTCTCCCTCCCTGCCGGCCGCCAACTCTGAAAGTTCGCCTCTCTTTCTCACAAGCAGCATCCATCCTTGTAGTTTACATCATTAAGGGCAGAGAAGAAAGTGCTAGAGCGGTCATTGTCTCTGTGCTTCTTTGCATGACACGAGGTGAATAATAGGTGAAAACTGGCCAGCCGGAGTGAGCAGGTGTCCCGGTCTTCAGAGGAAGGGCGCAGAGTGCAGGGCAGAGTCACAGCTCGGAGGATAGCTCCTCCAGGAAGCCTCGCTTTGCTTCTGACATTGGTCTGTGAGCAGATGGGTTAGGACGTGCTTTTAATTTTGCTCCTAGCAGTATGTTGGCCAGAAATCTTGTCTCTGTTGTCTGTTTCATTCTCACGCTCATTCGGATTTCTCAAAGAGGCATGAAGTGGGATTAAACAAGGGGGGTGAGGTTGCGTCCTTTCTACCCATGGGGACATCGGCCGTGTAGATGGCTCGAGGTATACACAGTATGTGCCCAGGTGAAAGGCAGTATATGGCTTTATATAAAACTCATTACAAGGAGGCCACGTGGGAGCATCTGGGCGGTCAGCTCTGTTTATGAACTCTGTCCCAAAGTGGGGTTATGTATCGCGGAGGAGGATTAAACTGATCTCTTAAAAGTCTCCTGGTACTTTTGCTCCAATAGAAATAACCATTTCAGTGGGTTTGGCTTTTGCTACCATGAGTATGAACTAAAATAGTTATAAACACGTATATATGCTTTTAACAAATAAGAATATAAATATTTGCGCCCGATTCTTTGCAAATCCAACACTGAAGTGATTAAGCCCCTTTCAGTAGATGTGGTCACAGAAGGGTGTGAGGGAAGATACATAACAATAATTATAGCAAAAGGGCAGGATTTGCGACATGTACAATATTATAATTTCATATTCCAAAACACTTGTACGAAATTTTTAGAAACAGAAGCTGTAACATGCCAACCTTTTTTGAGAAAAGGATTTTCAAGTGAAACCGTCCTTTATTTGTTTCAGATCGAGTTCTCGAAAAGAATTATCCCTGTGTCATTCTTTTAAATTTGGGGATCTGGGAGGATAATGAAATGTCCCTTCATCTCTGTAGCAGTGCGACGTGTAAGGAGCTTTCAAACGTTCTCACTTTGAAACTTCCAACTTAAAACGAATTATTTTTTACTAATGAAAACTGACCCTGCATCGATCAGCTTTCTCATTATGCTTATACCCACATTTCTTCGCTTTTCTTTACCCTATTTTAGAACAGTATTCCTGGTGGAAGTTTTATAGATATGTAGTCATGGGCGTTCATTTTAGGAGCTGGGGGCTTTCGTTTTCTTAAATAATAATAATAATAATATAAAAATAGTTCTGTTTAGTTGCCCGCTTTTCCCGAAACCTTCATGGGCAGTGTGCCACAATCGCTTGTTCATCCAGTAGTCACACATTGGGCCAGGCACTGTCTGTTAGGAGTGCTGTGGGATTCCATGCCAGCCTCCAGCTCTGGAAATCGGTACCCCTCACAGCCCCCCAATAAAATCCTCTAGTCAGGTAATCAGCTCGAAGAATCCCAGCAGCGTCATTGAAAGAGGCCTGGGAAAAAATTAGTCAAGTTATTTCTGGTCGCTTTAGCCCCGCTTACTAACCCTTAAAAGAGGGGACGAGAGGGGTAAGGGAAAAAAGGAACATTTCTTTAGAACTTCATATGGATGCGAAATTTTTTTAACTTAATTTCGAGAAATAAAAAATAACTTTTGAGCAGTTCGATCGGATATTCTGAAAAGAATAGCAGGACAGTCACAGATACTTGTAAGGAGTCGGCTTCAGGGGCTAAGAAATGTAGGTCTGAAGAGGCTTCCTTGGCATTAATTATTGGGAGAAACTACAGAGTCTTCCTAGAGTATAAAATGAAAAAAAAAAAAGGAGAGCGGTTCAATGAAGAAATGGCTTTTAAAAGCTGATTCGCTTATGGGTTTTCAACTTTCTAAAACCTTTTCCCTGGCCGTATTTATTGCTGCTTTGCTCTGTGCCTGGGTATTACGGGGACTGTGAAAGAATTCTTAGCAGGCACGTTTGGCCCAGTGGAGTTTACCAGTTCCCTCTCTGGTCGTACTTCTGCCGTTTCTAGAAACATCACACGTGGGATGGGCAACAGCGGCACACGCAGAGCAGTTAGCACAAGGGTGGAATGCGGTTAAGAAAGGTGCCTTGGTCCTGGCCTTACCTGTGTCTAGAATCTAGTGGAAGGAGAAATCAGTGCTGGGATCGTAGGCAAGCGTTCTTGGGGAAAGGGGGGACACGTCTGAGGAATGGGGAGCAGTTTTAATGGACTGGCGAGGAGAAGGAACGCGGTTCTCAGCACCGATGCCCGCACACCGGGGGGAAGGCGTCTCCGCCCAGCTTGGCTCTGAGCACAGAGGACGTGTGAGGAAGTGTTTTCCAGGCTGGAAGCCAGACCCGGGTTTTCTGCGTTGGGTTAGTAAGAGGTAAGGGTCCATCTTGGGAATCTGAGCCATCGACCTAAGAAACATCCAGAGCCGTAGAAAATTTTTATCAGTTTCAGTCATACTGACGACAGTACTGGGAAGATCTCAGAAGCTCCCGAGAATGTGTTTTGCAGTGTCTTCTGTTCACTTGGAATCAAGGCGCAAACGTAAGGAAGGAGACGTGCAGGTGGGAGGCAGCCAGGTACAGGAGAGGCGACGTGCTGTCTTAGGGGCGGTCACGCCTCTGCCGCCTCAGCGGGCCTGAAGAGGCGAGTCACTCCGGCCTTCCAATGGCGTGTTGGCTAAACGCCCAGGAACGCCGGACAGGCCTGGCTCATGGCAAAGACGAACTTTTCCATAGGCCTGGGGGGGTGACCGTCCACTGAGGGATGTGCCGTCAGGTCACCCTGCGAGGTCGCCCTCGGTCAGGTCTACGACAGAGCCCGTTTTTCGTCCACAGAGCAGGCAGCAATCTGTAGAAAGACTTATTCTGCAGGGACTTTGAAAGGAAAGGTGTGGCCCGGGGAGGACTTTGGGACACCCAGATGGACCCCAGGGAGTCCCTTCGGCCGTGGACCCTGCGTGGTCCCGTATCCAGCCCACGGCTCTGTGTTTCTGGGGACACTGAGTTGTGAAGAGAAATGAACTAGATGTAGAAACGAGAATGCCAACTTGGCTTTTTAGCAACGAGAAATGTAAGTGACCAGCAAATGGAAGACGACCCGCCCAATCCACGTGATTTCTTTCTGGATCAACGTCCAGCGTCACGAGACGCTCTGATGAGAATGGGCTCTGAGCCACACCATTCAGGCGGTTGGTGGCGTCGAGCCTGGCCCGTCCATGTCCCTTCACCCCTAGCCTGACAGGAAAGGCCGCGAGATAGTTCGGGCCCTGGGGACCTCCTCTCCTGAGCTCCTCTGCATCGCCCTTCCTGACATGCTGGTTTAGTTACTGCCCTGTCCCTCGAGGGGTTAATTTGCGTATGTCTGCCCTGACTTTTTCTGTGTCGATTACAGTGTCAAAGGCTAATCTTTCTTACCTTTTTTCTAAATTCTCGGTAGGGGCGGGAGTTGGGAGGGGGCAGCTTGCTGTTCCTCTCAGGCAGGTGTGGGTGATCTGACAGTAATAAATCTACGAAGGTGATCAGAGGGAGCAGAGCCTAGAAAGGCGGAGAAAGTCCCTGAGGGTTCCGTCCGTGGACTGAGCCTCACGGTGCTGGCTGGCTCGGCTTCCTCTCATGCTCACTTAGCAATCCGGGATTTCCCGGCATTGCATCTGGGTTCGAATCTCTTCTCCTGGGTCCCCATAAGTCTCTGTCCTCTCGAGCTGTCCATTAGTGATCCAGGCGCGGCGTGACATTCTCTGACTAACTACAGCCTCGTGGGTAAGCGAGTTGTTTTCGTAACCACGGGCTCTCCCTAGCATGCGTGAGGGCAGAGGCCGGACTGACGCACCCTTGAAGTTTAGCCATAAAACGCGATACGGCTTTGCTTATTTCTCACGCAAGTGGACGCTGATGTGTATTTAAGAATATTAAATATGAATGAAACTTTTCCCTTCGACCAGCCTATATTAAAGTTCGTCCCAGCGTAGAAAGGCGGATATGAGCGTACAGTGGCCTGTGTTAACGACACGTGAGAGGAATAAACTCATTAAGTCAAAGCATGACATCGGTGCCGCCTCGAGCCGTAATAACTGAAATGAAGAGCGAGCGGTCGGCCCGCTTCCCGGAGGGATTTCCCACGGCCGCGTTACGGATTCGGCCGATCTCCACAATGTCGATGTTGAGGGTGAGCGTGGCCTCACAAAGGGCCGCGGGGTGACGACGACGCCGAGACTGCGCGTCCTTTCCATGTCCCCTGGGGGCTCCTATTGAAATACCGAGGAGAAAACCTTGCCCTCCAGGAGCAGCCCCTACCCCGGGAGCTGGAGCCCCCACCTGAGTTTGCGGCGCTCGGGGTGGCAGGCGAGGCTGCTCCAGGAAGCAGGAGACGTCCCTCGCCCCTTCGTAGCTGCGTGTGCCTGCATGTCGCTGGGAATGGCGGACGCTCACTCCAAAGAGGACCCTGCCTTTTCCTCAAATACCGCGATTCTGTGGGTTTCTGTTCAGCTCCCTGTCGTGATTCCTTTGTTGAGCCTGGAAAAAGTCGCCCGGCTGACCTAGTGGTTGACTCTTCCTGATCTGTGCTATCGAAGGGTAGGCTCAAAGGATAGGAAAGGCTAGTCGGGAGTCTTTGGGCTTACGCATACCTTAAGGAAATCAAATACACACACACACACGCACGCACGCACACAGATACACACACACACACACACAGATACACACGTACCCCACCTTTTAAAAAAATACCAGGTGGGGAGGAGGGAGCCGATAAAAACACTCAGAACTACAGTAGATTCTGTGCGATGGTCGTCAGTACCCCTTGTAGCCGTCAAGGGTTCTTGCAGGAAGACTCAGACCAGAAGCAGGCGAGGAGAAGAGAAGGGCCCGTCCGGTGTGGGTGACAGGTGCCCAGAAATGGCCCGAGGGCCGCTGTGTGTCGCGGTTCCCCTGGCCTTGGCCCGGTGCCCCCTTCACGTCCCCTCGCTCGTCCGTCCCCGGTGTCAGGAAGTCGCCGCCGGCCCCGCCCTGGTGCATGATACCGCGCTGTCCCATAATCGCCCATTCAGTTACCGACTCCAGGAGACCCGCGGGCTCCCTGCAGGCACAGAGACCCTGCCCGGCAGGTGTGTCCGGCACACAGGAAGCTGCAAATGCGCGTTGTTTTGTATCGACTTCCTACGTCCGGCTGAGTTGGGGCGAAAGCACCTGAGGTCCGCTCCACGTTCGGTCGTGACGGGAAGCAGGCTGCTCTGTTGGCTCCTAACTCGAGGAGGGACCTGGAAGGCTGCTGCCCACAGCGCAGCACGTGGACGAGGCGTCCTCGCCTCCTGTTACGGCCTGAACAGACGCCTCCCGCCGACCGGGCGTGCTAAAGGGACAGCGGGCGGCGGGCTCGCTTGGGGCCTGGCCGCACGTCCAGATGCATGTTAACGGGATGATGAGCAGGTCAGACGCTGTGCCGGGTGTCCATAGCTAGACGGGACCACAGGCTGCGTCTCCCAAAGGTTCACGAGCCCTCACACAGTTCTCTAAGGAGCGCTGCAGGCTCGGCGTGGCAGACTACCAGGGGTCTCCACGGGCTAGTGGAGGGCGGGCATGGGGGTGGCTGTGGCCACGGGGACAGCTCCCCTCGGACCCCCTCTGTGAATGCTGGAGAGAGCGGAGAACCCGGAGTGCAAAGCAGAGGCACGCAACCAAGTCAAAGAGGTCGCTAAGAAGGCCCAGCTGCTGGCATGGGGCGTGGTGGACGCTCTCCACGCGTCCACTTCCGGTCAGGCCCGCCGGAGTCCACGGTAACGGCAGGGGATGCCTTCGCAGCCCTGGCGATTGCTGGACTGTGTCGCTGGGATCGTTTGGATGGCTGATACTGAGCTCTGGTTTTTGGGCCCCCTGAAGCGAAAGCAGGGGCTCACGTGCTTGGCAGTCAGGAATGTTCCGCTCGTTCCCCGTGTAAGGGGGCACCGACCCGACACTGGGCGTTGGAAGAGGCCGTGCCCATGCCTTAGCCATCCCCCCGTGCCCTCGCCCTGGACCTAGCTCACGTGGGGACCAGGGGGAACGGCGGCTCAGGGTCCCTCCTAAGGGGATCTTTGGGCGCCCCAACAGCTGAGTGTCAGTAGGACCTCAGGACCTGGCAAGGAGCTGTCAACCATGGTGGAGGAGGGGTGGCTTTTCGAGGCAAAGCCGAGAGAGTAAGGTCCCTTTGCGTCCACTTCGTACCTGGGGAACAGAGTTCCTGCCGTCACGGCTGTTGACTCATCCCCAGGCGGTGCTGCGTCACGCTGGCTTGGCCAGCAGAGAGCAAAGGTAACGGAATCGGTGCAAAGAATGCGTACACTGGAAGAGTCGCTATTTCAGAAGCAAGCACTTCAGGAGAAGGGCTGTCGCCAAACCGCACAGGCCGCCTTAGCGAGCAGAGCCATCGTGCCAACGCCTGACGCAGCAGTAGATTCATTCAGCGGCCATCCGGAGGGGTTAGGGAAAGCTCAGCGGCTACCCGATCAGAGGTTACAGCCCCTCGGAGGCCGTGCTGGGCCCGTCCTGCCGTCAGGTGGGTCTGAGAGCAGCCAGGGAGAGTGGTTCATGGAAGCAGAGTGGCCGCGCGCTGACGTGGCCACTCTCCGCTGAGACGTGAAAACCGCCGAGGCCGTCCGTGCTCCGATCCGGTCCGAGGGTCGTGCCCGGAGTTATCCTGGGGTTGGGCTCAGAGAAGTCCAAGCAGAAGCTTTTTTTGTTGGGCAGCAAGTGGGGACTTTGGGTTACAATGCCCGTGTTTGCCGTTTCCTGGCTGGCACCCCACCGTCCAGCCCAGCTTTGCCCTCCGTGAGGGGACGTAAGGCCCAGGACCCCGCGGGCGGCATTTGGAGGAGCAGCGAGCCAAAGGCTCACCCAGCGCCGTGCGGGGCGGGCAGGAAGCGCCGGGGAAAGGTTCGTGCTGGTTCTGACGTCCGACCCGCCCCTGGCAAGCCACGCGACGACCGTATTTTGAAGCTGGTTGGTTTCACGGGCCGGGCTTGCGTTAACGGTGGGGATGTGGGGACGAGGGCGGGGTGGGGTCACGTTCATGCAGATCTTCTCACTCTCTATCTCTGGCCTCTGCTTCCCAAAACAGAGGGGGCAGGGTCTCCGCTCTCACCCGCCCCCCTCCCGGCCTCTCCCCTCACTTTCCGCCTTCTCTTCTCTCACTTGTCTTTCCGACAGTGAAGATGGCGGGGCAGATTTCAGAGGTGGCTTCTCACCAAAGCGATCCGAGTCCCAAAGCCTTCCTCAGCGAGCTCTGCTGAGGCCCGGCGGCCTCCCCGCCGGGGGCCGCTCCTTCCCAAACTGTCCGATTCCCCCGTGGCTGGGAAGCACGGAGAGTTTTGTTGCGATAAGGGCCCCCTAGGACGTCAGCATCTCCCGGGACCTGCCCGGGGCTGAGGGCATCCTTGGCTTTGGTGCGGAAACTCGTTAGTTTGTCTTCGTTAAGTTCGCTGTCTACCCTCTGCTGAGTCGCTGCTCTTGCCACACTTCGAACGCGAATGTTCTAGTGACGCTGTTTCTGGGCGGATAAGTGCAGTGTGTGGAGCCTCTGCCTGTGCATAGAAACTGAGGATGTGAGTGTTCAAAATTATCCTCGATGGCAGAAACAAGTTAGGTGGTTTTTTTTGTTGTTAGTTTAGGATTATCACAGGATGAATCTTGAAACGCATGTTCTCCAGAATGCTAAGTGTTTGTAACTTGGGATAACAAGTGGCCACATTAAGCTGCTGTTAGAACGAGCATATAATCCCTGTCACCAGTCTGATTTGAACACGGTCCCTGTTCTGGGTTCTCCAGTCTTTGACATTAGAATAGAATCAGAAAAGAGCCAGGAAGATGCTTTAAAAAAACAAACAAACAAACAATCACTGGAATAGCGATTTTAAACACATTCCAGTACTTAATACGAAAAGCACCTGTTATCTATAGGATGTTATCCAGGTGCAGGTAGAGCAGAACAGCGGAGTCATAATAACGGATAACACTCGCGGAGGGGGCCGCATGCCCGCAGCCTTCCGACTACTCCACGCGAGTTAAGTTACTGAACCCCCACAGCGACCCTGTGCGGCGAGCATCGCCTAGAAGCAGCATCGCTCGGTGACGAGGAGAAGAGCCGCTCGCGGGTGGGTTTGCTGGCCTTCGGCTTCAGGGACGCGACGGTCCTACGGCTGAGGCGAAAGGTTATCGCTTCACGAGCGAGGTCGGGCCCACTGTCCCCGAGGGCGTATCAGGCTCCAGCGTCCCTCAGAGAACCACGGGCTAACGGTGTTGATGCCTGGGACCGAAGCGGCTCTCAGTCTATTCTGCGAATAGAGTTTCGCGTGGGCATTGTGAAATGACCACATCACCTCGCAAACACCCTTCGGGTGACCCGAGACCCTCCCCTCAGCCCAAAGCGACACATGCGTTCCCGGGTCTCAACACAGCCCCCACAGAAACACGGCTGTGACAGCATCCCGTTCCCATTTGGCCGTTTCTTCGGAGGTGCTGAAATCAGAGGCCAAAGGGCTCAGTGAGAAAGATCAGGCCCGAGGCCGCGCTGCTGCTCGCGCTAGATCTTCGGTGCACGCTATAGCCAAAGCACCTTCTTCAGAAACGTCTGCTTCGGGAGCGCGTGCTGCCAAACGAGCGTCCCGTCTTATGTTTTGGGGATCTCTAACTTGAAGACAATTTATCTAGCGCGTCTTTCTTAGTTATTATAGCAGTGATACAGAGCCTCGATACTTTGGGGACCTCTAAGTTGAAGCGAACTTATACGGCATACCTTTCCTAGTTATCGTCAGAGTCATAAAGTCGTAAGAAGGGGACATGCTTGTGGCAACTCGATAACCCAGATCACAAATCCAGCATCACTCCGACTATTTCTCCCATTTATGTCACAGAAGGTATTTGATTTGAAAACAACTTAGTAGTCATTTAGTTCCAAATGGCTCTCTTTGCGCTAAGTAATACTTCAAGTGTGAGTTTTTCTGTTATTCCCTCTATTGACGCAAAAGGCAAAACAAAAAACTCGGCAACCTAATGTTTTGCAGTTGGTCTTATTACAAAGAGAAATGTTTCGTGTTACGTTTTGTGCCTATTGTTTATTAGGCAGCTGACCATGCGCACGTGGACAAAAAGGTAAGTTTAAGGAGACAGCTGGTTGAATGAGCATTTGCCCCTCAGAGCAATATGGCGTGGACATGTTCATGGTCAAAAATCTCATAATGGTGGAAATAAGTAAAATGTGTAATAATAACATGTAACAGCAGATCATGTGTAGGACGAAGATTATTCTAAGACGATCTATGCAAGAGAGCAAAATAGAGAAATACACAAGCACGGATGTTATTGATTTTCTGTTGCAAACTCTGCGCTTTAAATACGATGCAAACGAATGAGTCAGACTTGGCTTTGCACGTTTTTCATGTGCTTATAAAATGAGAAAGTTGTCTCCTTAAGGGCTAGACCTATAAATATTTGCTTAACATGACTCGATGATTAAGCATGTGAAGGCGCGTACGGAGCGTACGACGAGGGGACTCTCCGTGTCCGTTTTGTCTTTTCAGAATGAAAGTGCCCTCGTGAAGGAGAAACAGCTGTCGGCCGAGCTTGCCAGCATCAGGGATGAAGTTGGTAAGTAGCGCCTTGAAAACGAGGCGTGGAGAGGATGCCCTTTCCCGATACCTGTGAACGTGTGAACAAGCAGTTACGTCTCGTGGACTAAGCCGGACCGCACCTGCCTGGACAGAGGTGTCTTGCCCCAGGCGGTGGCGGCCCCGCTGCAGCCTTGCCAATGGCCGTCGTTTTTGCGTCTCTGTGGAAATAAAGACCAGGTCCTGACGGTTCATGGCTTGGCTAGCCGGGGCTCGCGTCCGCTCCTCACAGATGGCGGCCTGGCCGTTCCTCTGCGCTGTGTGCTGTGAGCATGCCTCTCCGCCTAGGCTCCATCCAGCCCAGCTCGGGGGGTGACATGAAGCACACTGTGTAAGACACAGGTGTCCCGTGGCCGCCCGCCACTGCCACCCTGCCACGAAGTACTCTGTGACGTAGGTCAAGGTCGACAGCACAGGTGTGGGTGGTTTAAAAAGGCTGGGGCTCAAGTCAGAACTCCCAGTCTTCAGCTGATAGGATGGTAGCGTTCGGTCGGAACCATAGAGACCTCACAAGTGAGAGGACGATCCCCAGACCCTGGGCATGTCACGAGGGATGGGATTTCACTCGAGGTCAAAGACAGGCCAGGCATTTGCCGACTTGCCCTTCTCGAGCCGGTTTCCCCCTCAAGAACCTCTTCTGTCTCCCCGGGAAACAGCAAAGGCGGCAGAGGCCCGGCCCATTCACCCCCCTGGGCTGCTGCTCCCTTCTTCATGGTACGAGGTCCTCCCCCAACCAGTGCAGTTTGGGGGACAGCCCGCCATGTTGCTGGCGTGGCTCTCTCCAGGAGCCAGGGGGCAGGAACAGCCCCAGCCGTCCTGGGGGGGTGGCCCAGCGCGCCTTCCTCCAGGCCAGCCGTGCCTGTGGGCGTGGACCCTGAGGCCACCCCTCGCTGGGTAACCCGGCCCCAGGGACAGGCATGGGCAGTGTGGTGATGTCCTGACGTAGCTTACCCACCCCTGTTTTATTAACCTCACAAAAATCGCTGTTTCTTCACCGTGAATTTTGTGACCTTTTTTGGTCATTGAGAGAGGTCAGCGATGGCCTCTTCTCCCATCCAGGGGGCCCTTGTGGGAGAACAGTAGATAACAGCTCTCCTTCCCGGCCGCGGGGCCCCTCCACCTGCTCCCCACTCCTAGGAGGAGCCCCAGGGGTGACCCGGGTATGGGCTGAGGGCGGCCTGGCTGGGCAGCGGCGGCGGAGTTTGCGAGGGAAGCTCCCAAGCCGCTAAGGTCCACAGGCCGTGTGTGTCCTGTGACGCAGGCGAGTCCTTGGGCAGTTCCGAGGCGTCAGGTCCCAAGCGTGGGTTTCCGAGACAAATGACCCAGGTGTGAGTAGAGCCGGGTGGCTGAGCCCTCGGTCCCTCGGTCCCCTCCATAGGAAGGGACGTCGACTAAAGAAGATGCTGGCGAGAGGGTGCTCGGGAAAGCCGAGCGCGGCTCCGTCAGGTGCGTAGCCCCTGGCGTCCGAAAACGGGGCGAAAGCTTTCGCTTCAGGGGGAAAGTCCTCCCCAGAGGGATGTGTGCGCCCCCACGGCCACGCTTTGGATCGGGGAGGGCACCCCTGACCCAGCCGGGGAGACCGTGCCAAACCCGGGGTTGCGTCCCTCTGTCTTTCTGGAAGCTTCTGGCTGCAGCAGGCCCCGTGCAGGGATTACGCTGGGATTTTGTATTTAAGCCTTATTTCGTTTTTGCATGAGCGCTAAGAATAGTCACCTGCCCAGTGAGACAGCCAGCCACAGGGTGTGGGGGAGGGCGGAAGGCAGGCCCATTCGGCCCAGCAGGAGGCGGTCGGTGTTAAATTCTGAGGTCCAGAAATTCTAGGGTCTCGGCCCGCAGCACTCCCTTGACGGGGAAGAGAGTTGAGCTTGCAAACTGGAGCACGAGTGGTCAAATGGTCGTGTAGGAAGAGAGCTGGCCGCCCCTCCCTCCTGACCAGCAGCCTTTCGTCAGGCCTCTGGTCGGCCAGGTCTAACGGGGGCCACTGGAGTTGGGGGGGCCATCGAGGGCCTGGGCAAGGCGGAGGAGGCAGAATTCAGACCTGGAAGAAGCTGCAAAAAGTCAGAATGAAAGTTTAGGGGCGCTCACAGCAGCCGATCCCAGGACAGGGCTGGCCTGTCTCCCAGGACTCAAAATTACTGCGTAAACTTCTCACGTCCTTTAAAACGCTGCCCCGGATTCTTCCAGCATCTGCTCGTAAGTAGCCATCGGTTGCCACACCCACGCCCAGAAATTCAAGGCTTCGAGCATCGAGCCGGAGTCATTTCCCCGCAGTCCTCAGCCCCGGTTCGGCCTAGGATCCCCTGTGGTGCTTTTTAAAGCCCCGATGTCCAGGGCCTGCTCTAGGGCAACAGAATCGCAACATCTGAGGGTGAGGTCGAAGCGTTTTCTCGAATGCCCGAGGTGCTCCCTCAGTATAATGAATCTGAGCCTCAGCGGACTGCACTGAAGGAGCAGGGGTTTTTGACTCAGGTCGGGACAGGGAGGAGGCAGTAGGTTTCTGGGACAGGCCTGGAAAGGTGGGGTCCCGTCCCGGGGGGCTCCGGCTCCTAGGGAGAGAAGCCCAGGTGGGTGGGGAAAGGCTGCAGAAAGGGAAGATACAAAAGAAATTCCACCTGCCTTGAAATTGCGCGCGGGGTTGACCTGGCCCCTGGAGAAGAGGGGAGAAGAACCCCCTTTCCTCCTTCCTTCACCATTACCGTCAGGCCAGGCTGTCGGCCCCGAGTCAGCGCCCGCCAGCGTAGAGGGGCTTCGGGGCGCCAGCCACAGAAAGTAATCCCCCGGTGCGTCTGCCGACACGCCGTACACTTCCAATAGTTTCCCACATATGACTTCTCCAGTGGAGCCACTACAGAACCTTCTGGCATGTGTAGCTTGAATGGCGCCCCTTAGCCTCTGCTTGGATGTGTGTTGTCCCACGCTGAGTGAGAATCCCCGATTGTAACAGTTTTAAGTAGGAATTCGCTGGCAGTTGACTCACAGGTAAACACCGAGCGCGCCCCCAATGAGTGATGTTTGCCGACCCCGGATGGCAGGAGACTTTCCCACACCAACCACCACCCTCTGCTACCCACTGGGAGTCTAACACCTCCACCCCGACCCTGACTGTCCAGAGTGAGCGCAGATCCCATGGGTCAGGGCCAGACCCACAAGGCTGCCCACTTCAGATGCCAGCCTCAAGTCCCAGGGGCCACCTGGGTTCCTGACCTGGGCTGTCAATTCAGGGTTTCTCACAGCCCCCTCCGGTTCAATAAGTCACTATTATGACTCACAGAACTCAGGAAAACACTATGTACCTTCACCAGCTCGTCATAAAGGACCCAACTCAGGAACCGCCCATGGGAGATACATAGGGAGGGGTCCTTGGGGGGACGGGGTGTGGCGCCCCAATGTCCCCACGAGACGCTCACTCCGCCGGCACCTTGATGTGCTCCCCACACGAACGCCCCCCACAGAGCCTCTGCTCTAGAACTTTCATAACCTGACCGCCAGCTCCCCTTCCCCCGAGGTCAGAGGTCAGTGGGTGGGGACAAAATCTCCCACCCTTGAATCACCTGGCCTCTCTGGTGACTGCCCTGTCCCGAGGCTGTCTGGCCACCCCCATCCCGAAGTCACCCGATTAATATAAACTCCGGAGTGATGAAAGGAGCTCTTCCTCTCGAAAGCGTCTCATTCTAAAGTCACCCTCCAGGGACGATGGCTCTTGCCTTGTCTCTGGAGTTGGCCTTTACTGTGTCCATCCTCAGCAAGTCCAACCCCAGGCTGGGATGGTTCTGATCCGAGATGCAGCGAGTCACCAGAATCCACCATGTCCAGGAAAGGATGAGCAAAAAATGCTAGAAATAGGTTTAATATTTGTTCTTTTTAAAATCACATTTTAACATTTCCCAGAAAATGTACTTCTTAAAATGTGAGCTTAGATTTCTGTTTAGAGTGGCAGTCTCCAAGTTTGGAAGTCAAATACCGAATGCTCGAAGGGTCGCTCTTGCCATGTAAACACTGACATGGACGTGTAAGCTGTTCTTGCTAGAAGCAGGTTATTTCCTTTCGAGACCTTTGCTGTAGGTTGTTTACAGCATCAGGCTATGGTCCTCCATCTAACAGAGCCGCCTTGTTAGAAAAACTGAGCCTTAAAAAAATATGGATTAGATAAACTCCTTCGGACAGAAAAACACACAAAGCATATAGCTAGGTTCAGATGGAGCCCTCTGGCCTACACTCCCAGTGGGCCCTGGGGTTCTCCTAGCCGGACCAGAAGTCCCGTTGAGATGTTCCCGCAGACTTCAGCTGGACCGACAGGAACCCCACTACACGCCCCTGGCCGGGCTCCTTCCTCGGAGCTGCTCAAAGCTGCGACTGTCTAAATTTGGCGTGAAAGTGTATCTCACCTTTGAAGCTCTCAGTCGCTCCAGCTGTCCTCCGTCTGGCCTTACGCACCTGCCGCTGCCCCCAGGCCCCAGCGCCGAGGGTCAGAGCTGCCTTCCGCTTCCACACGTGCCCCCCGCCCCCGCCACCTCCCTTCCCCCGCTTCCTCTCCTGAGCCTGTTACAGCCTCTGCCCCAGCTGTTCCCGCCCCAAGCCAGGCCCGGGGGCTTTCGCCTTTCTGCCAGCTTCAGGCTGACTATGGACTTCGCTTTTTCCTTTCTACTGGACACTTTAAAAACACTTAGCACGAAATATAGCTTTAAAACAGAAAGCAGTGTCTAACAAAGCGATCATTCTGGACGCTCTCAGTATCGTACAGAAAGCTAAGTGGTTAAATTCACGTTTTGATTAAAGTCAGCCTTTAAAACAAAGCAAAAAAAAAAAAAAAAAAAACGATGTTTTCTACAATATAAAGAGATATTAATTCTGAAAGCTTTGGTATAAAGGCATGATATAAACCTAAGTTTGTAGCAGTATGCACTGAATTGTTATTTATTATGTTTTTAAGTCGCTAACTAGAATGGAATTTTCAGTTTATTCTCATTTATAAGTAGCAACCAATACCTACATACGCACAGCACTGTAAGTGTGTCTGTGAGACGATTTCACCTTTCGGGGTTATGTAAGGAAACTTGTCTTCTAATTTTAGGGACATAACCCCTTGTATTTCTGTAGCGCTGCGTACTTACCAAGCTCTGCCACACGACACCTTTTATGTCTCCATTCAGAGAACGTAATGAAGCAGGCGCTGGGATCCTTTGTAGGAGACTGAGCCTCAAACAGGCGGAGTTTCCCACGAGCGCACACCGGTGCGGGGCGCAGGTCCGGGGCTCCTCTGCACACTGCATGTCACTACGTCGTACGGCATCCCCAGCCCATCAAGTCTGGGGGGTGACTTCTAATTCAGCAATTTGAAAAGTCAGATAAACAAAGTAAAATACCTTCGCCCGCCCCTGAGTCTACATGACTTCCACGCGAGACCGTAAAAGGTGCCGGAATGACACTGTCCGAACAGAGAGTGCGGTTATATGACACCGTAGATGTTAGCCGATCCCGGACTAAGCCATCAGGGCTGGGCTCAGGGACAAGTGACCAACCCCCCAAACAGTGGCGGCTTAACCAGGGCAGGTTTTCCTTCCTCTCTCACGTGGAGGAAGCACCCGGAGGCAAGTGTGGGCCCACCACGGGGACCCAGGCTTCTGACAGCTCGCCGGCCCGCCCCCCGGAACCGTGGCCCTCCTCCTCACGGCCCAACGTGCGGCGCCCATCGCGGGGCGCCCAGCGCGCGGTGCCCCTGCAGTCATCACAGCTGCGTCCCAGGCAGCCGGAGGGCGGGAGGAGCAGGTCGGCTCCCCCTGGGGGAGAGTTTCCAGGAAAGACACCGCAGGTTCCAGCACATTGGCCAGGACCGAGCCACAAAGCAAACCCTGTCCGAAAGGAGACTGGGCCACGTGCCCTCGCCCGGCACCCTCGCCCGGCACCCTCGCCCAGGGAGGATGGGCATGGGGGCCGCTAGCAGCCTGTCTGTAGCGCCTGACTCGCCTCCGTCACCAACGTGGAGAAAATGGTCCCATCACACTGGGCGCGTGACAGCAGAGGCTCTGGCAGGGTGTTCGGCACAAACGCCCTGGGGGCTCGTTATGTGCACAGTCCCTTAAACTCTAGATTAGATTCTGCTACTTTCCTTCCTCTCGCAGCTTTAAAAAAGCCATTCAAAAAGCAACCAACTAAGAACACACCTCAGAAAAAAATAGTCTCGGGATCACGAAAATAATGCACGTTTTCTGATTTATAAGAATACCTTTTCTGGGCACACCAATTAAAAGACGGTTTGTTAGGTTGGATTTTTAAAAAGCGAGACACAGTTATACGTGCTGCCTGAAAGAAATCCACTTTAAATACGAAGGCAGGTCACCTAAAAGTAAAAGGATAGAAAAAAAGATACACAGCGTTAACACCAGTCGAAAGAAAATCAGTGTTTGTATTAATACTGCACAACGTAAACTTCAGACCGGTGATATTCCTGGGAGTGAAGGTGGCCATTGCACGGCGGTCCAGGAGTCCGTTCACTGAGACGGCATAGCAATACTGGACATCTGCGTTCCTAACGACAGAGCTTCAAGTCGTGTGACGCAAAGGCCGCTAGACCGGAAAAGAGAAACAGAGAGACCCGCGGTGTGGCCGGGGGCTTTGGCCCCCCTCTCTCGGGGTCTCAGCAAGCAGGCGGGAAATGGGCCCGTAAAAGCAGTGTCAGCCGACCTCGTCCGTGCGGCGGCGGCAGATTACACGTCGTTTCCAAAGGCACGTGGAACGTTGGACCATGTTTTGAGCCAGAAAACAAACCTCACGTAATACAAAGGAATTGAAATCATGCAAAATGTTTTGGATTATAACAAAATTAGACCATAAATCAATAATATGAAAATACCTGGAAAACTCCAGACGTTTGGAAGGTGAACAACATACTTTTAAAGACCACGTGGGGCATGTGACATTTTCTCTGATCAGCACATTCAGTTCTGATCGGAGTTGAATCTTCTTCACTTTGCTCGGCGACGTTGGCCGGGGGCGGGGGCGGGAGGGGCACGGCGTGTACCCCCACTGTCCCCGGCTCTGTGGCAGGGCGGCAGGGCGTGTCATGGTAAGTAAGGTTTGGTCCAGGAGGTCTAGTGTGCCGCGGAGACACCACTTCCAACATAGCGCTCTCTTTGCGAGGTGGGCGGCTCGGCGTGACTGGGCGATGTCAATGGCCGTGATTAGAGTTCCTTTCAGCAGATGTAATTCCCTGCAGTCATTTCTGTTTCTATCCCAAACAGGTGCTTACCCATGCACAGTAATATCAGAACTGCAGACTCCTTTAAATGTACCGGAGGCCGGGTTGGTTGCCATGGAAAGTACATCATCAGCTACAATTTCACAAAATTGCTGCTTTCTTCAGGACAATGATTTCTTCCATTTGGCAACAACGTACACTTATATATATATTTATAAAATCCTTTGACGTCTCCGCACATAGCAGATTCCAGTCATTTTATGTGGAGGTGTCTGTTTTCTGATCCTTTAAAATACTCCCTTATGAATAAGGATAATTCTGCTTTCTGATAGATATTTTTGTTACTATTTTTAAATCGGCGGGCTTGAGTGTTACCTCACCATACTTGACTGACAAGAATAACTCGGGATACCAGAGGCTGCCCCTAGCCTACCCTGGGGACAGGCAGCCTCTTGAGACTTGGGGTTGGCTGTCCCCACAAAGTGGCGACTCGCTAAGCCTAACGTTCGTAGTGGTGGAGGGTCCACGGCAGCCTTTCACGCGCCGTTCTGTTTGACCCTGGAGAAAGGGAAGGTCGGCGACGCCACCACCATTTTCACGATGGAGAAATCTCGGCGACGGAGAGTACACGCGAACCCCATGTCGCATGCCCGTGAGGACTGACAGAGCTGGGTTCTTACCTTGTCCCGGGTGGCCCTGCTGTGCCGCCTTCGAGCCGTACGGTCTCGGGAAGATCACAAAAAGCGAGAGAAACACATGATGTGGATCTAACCCCAGAATCACTGAGAGCTCCTTGCAGAGCATCCGTCTTAGACGACAGTCGCACGCACACTCCGCCGCCCTCTCCTCCCCGTGTGGGTTTCCCACGCACACAGATTCCGTCTCACTTTCCTTTGTATTTCGAGCCCCGGCCCGGGGCTGAGCACATCGAGTGTGGACCATTCACTGCTTCATTTTATAAACTTGACTGAACCCAGGAGACACACCTGTTAGTGTGCTGGGCGTAAAGGGCGTGCCACGGCCTCTGACCCCGGGAGGCACCTGCGTGTCGGAGAGACAGATGCCTGAGCAGTGTGCCGAGCAAGGTGCGGGGGTCTGGGAGTTCAGAGGACGGTTCGCAGCCCAGTCAGGGGTCCAGGAACGTCTCTTAGGGGCCCAACGGCTGAGCATGAAGGAAATGGGGGTGGGGGTCAGCGAGGAAGCGATTCTTCCACGCACCTGATCAGTTACAGAGAGAGCTCGAGTGGCGTCAGTGGCTTAGACTCTCCATTCGGAAATGGGAAAACCAGTGAGGACACTTGGTGTTCCACGCGCCGTCCCTTAGCAAGCGGAACGAGGCAAATGAGTCCGTGTTTACGGAAGTCTCTGGGTGACTCGCATAAAAAGTGGGGCCCGTGTTCGGGATGAAAGACTCAGATGGCTCTCACATCCAGGTGTGTTAACGCTGGATTCTTCTTGTCTCGCCGAATGCCTTTAGTTATTCTCATCCGCAGACCGTGTTCGTTCAAATAACCAGGGCCGTGTTTGGGTGCCGACAGATACAATCGATCTATTTGCTTAATTTGGTGGTTTACTCGGACAAAATAATATGCATATTGCAGTATGCATTTATGTAATATTCAGGTCACTCTTTCGGGCCAGAATTGCAGTTCTTTAGCCAAATGCGAGGTCTTTGGGAAGTTAATTTTGGGGCGGCAGATGGTAGCTAGACCAAGTCTGCACTGCAAGTCACCACGTAAAGACTCACGAGGTTTCAGTAACGACGAATCTGTTTCTGATCTCAGGGCTCCTTAACGCGACAATTTTCTTTAAAAAAAAAGAAAGAGCCCAGCTGGTGATGAGGAGCGTGGTCAGAGTCAGGTAATTGGAGTGACGGGCCCAGGCGGCAGACGAGCCAGCAGGGAGGCACACCTGTTCCCCTCGGTCCCCTCGGTGGGTTCACCATGGCACAGTTCTCTGGTCTGGCTGTCGAGGAAACACCTTTTAGCTACGTTTACTACAGCCTGATGTAGAAAACAAAAATACCAATTTATGAATTTATGATGAGAACTACATCTCCCAGGCAAAGAGATCTACCCAGAAGCTAGTCAGAAGGCTGCTTGGTGGGCCAGAGTCAGTCGTGTGCCGTAAATTACGATGGCGTCTCGCTGACATGGCCTTGGGCAGCCATCGGCATGGCGCTTGCTTTCCTGGAACCTTAATTCTTAGCCAGGGACCCCCATAGGAGGAGATGAGAGCCTATCAGAACCAGCTGGGGGCTTTTACCAGCTATCCAGACTTCTGCTTCCAGCCAAGACAGAGCAGCTAGCACCGGACTTGACATCCCACTGTGTGCAGCTGTGAGACAGACGGAACACACTGGGCGTTGCACACCACAGGCCTGTCGTGCTCGGGAAAAGGGGAACACACCGCAACCCGCACTAGCCCCGGCTTTCTGCCTGGGGCCACTTACCAGCCCGCAGCACGGAGAGGTCCGCCGGCCAATGGCCACCATCCCGCCAAAGGAGCAGATGGCAGAGTCCCAGGTCACTGCAGTGGGTGGACGCAGTGAGGCCGCGTGCCGCAGAGGCGTGAGCAGAGCAGAGCAGGGCCCCGGGAGTGCGCGGGGGTCCCCGGGGTCCTCAGATGGAGGCTGGGCTGTGCATGGGGAGGAGCTTTATCAGAGATGAGAAAGCTACAGTCCATGGACCCAGAGAGTCTGTCATCAAACGAGGGTGACAGAAATGAGTGAGCGGCCCTCTCCTGCAGCTGTCGGTGCTCGCTGCTGCTCCGGGCCCCTCGCCTGCCCATCTCCCGCCATCTCCCCGGCGACCTATCTGCTGCCATCGCGCTCCGGCCCCTGCCTAAGCCACTCCCTCCGCAATCCAGGTCCCCCGGGGATGGGGATGTCACCTAGGGATGGCACGTCAAGGAGGAGTCCAGCCGGGGAGAAAACCACGCTTTCAGCGCCGGCCGGATCTCCGCCAAGTCGATGGAGGAACTCGGGTACCACCAAGGGCCCGTACTTCACAAATGCCGTGGTGGCATTCTTCTCTGCTCCAGGGGACCCAGGGAGGGCCTCTCTGCATGTTGTCAGTCAGCACGAAAAGTAGGAGATCCAGGGCTGCTGCATTTTGACAGGCCCGGTGGCACGTTAATGATTCACGATGCCCCTGCCCTCCCCCTGGCTCATAGGCTGTGCTCTGCTCTGTGAAAGTGCGAAGTCTTAAAAGCATGAGACCTGGGGACACACCCTCGTTGCTGAATCTCCCCGGTGACGCGGGGCCAGGTGGACAGGCGCGTCTCCCCACAGGTGTGTAAGTGGTTTGTGGAGGTAACGCGAGATCTGGCCGCGGTAAGAGAATCATCTTTTCTAGCGGCCAGCGGTTTTGGACGCCACGTGACATGACAGAAAGGCCTCTGATCGCGGCAGCGTTTTAAAGGGAGCTGTCGATTTACTTACCTGTGGCTCACAGTTTGGGAACAGCCCGCTCACTGACGACCACATACAAGAGGCTGCAAGGTCCTCAAATAGATGTCATAACGAGTGGCGCTGAAGGCCACCCTTTCACATAAGGGCGATATAATTAACTCTTACCATGCACTGAATCCCAAACGTCAGGATTTCAGGATAAGGAAGGTCAGAAGGAGTGGGGGGGAAGAAGGGAAAGCCCGGGAAGGGCAGTGGTCAGGTGACCATGGAAAGGAGGGAGACAGAGCGGGACCGGAGTGACTGGTGTCCTGGTGAGACGGGAAAGGGAGGGAAGGGTGTGCGCACCCAGGGGCCCGTGAGGACAGCGGGAGAGACGGTCGGTCGTCCACAAGGCAGCAGAGAGGCCTCAGCAGAAAGCCACCTGGCCAGCACCGGACTCCAGACCCAGGCAAGACGACTCTGCTGTTTAAGCCCCAAGTCTGTGGGGAGAGCCACAGCTGCCCCGGCTGGCTGGCCAGGCACTCGGCGCGGGCTGCCTCCCGCTCTCTGTTCTAGAATTCTCTAGCTGTTTTACTGTGATCCGGGTCACCAAGAAGAGTTTCTCTTACGTCCACAGTCTGCTAAAGAAGACAGGGAGGGGCGTACCATTTTTTAAATATTATGATTTCCACCCTGAACGGACTCCTAAAGAGCTTCACCCAAGAGAGAAAAGGCGCTTCTTCAGAGTCACTTTCTGCAGTGACACGAAACAGAGAGAAGAAACGGATACGAAAATCCCAGCGCGTTTACAGTTCCTCTCTCGTGACATATACTTTGTGCCATTTTTATATTAAGTGCAAGGTTGGGCGTTTCGGCAAATGGGTAATGACTGATCCCGTGTGTGAAGATAATGGCGATGCTTCTAAGTCACTCCCTTCTTGGTCTGAGATGAGAAAAATACACGGATGATTGACGGGGACAAAGGAGGAATGAGGAGATGGGATTAAGAGGGTGGTTATAATTGTAAGTTTTGAAAAGGAAAAAGCACCGCTGTCTGCTTGAGAGCTAATAACACTACTGCCCATAAAGAGGACGCGGCTTCGTGGGCTTCGCAGGAGCTTCTCGCTGCCTTTCCCCCAGGTTAATTTCGGCTTGCAGGGTTTTAAAAGCATCGCTCGGCGCCAGCTCGTCTGAATGCTAGCTGCGGGGATGCTGAAGGCCTGGGCCTCGGCCCAGCCCGTCATGGCCCCCTGTGGGCTCGGCCCGGCCCGTTGTGGTCCCCTGTGGGCTCGGCCCGGCCCGTCGTGGCCCCCTGTGGGCTCGGCCCAGCCCGTCGTGGCTCCCTGTGGGCACACCGAGCATTTACTTCTCTCACTATTTTGCTTTCTGTCCTGTGAAAAAAAATGGCATCAAAAAGATGGCCCTGTAATCTGATCTGAAGTATCCGTTACACGAATCGTGCAAGTGACGTCGTCCCCACGTTTAGAAGGAGCTCTCAGAAAACTCCGAGGAACGGTTACATGGAAGCCCCAGGGCATCTACGTTCCGCCCGTGGCCTAGGGAATGTCCATCTCCCCAGACCCTTCCGGCATCATCTGCGCTGCGCTCCAGCCGCCAGCAGAGGGAGCCTCTGATAACCCGCAGGTAGCTCTCTCACCCGGCTGAAAACTGCCCAGGGCCTCTCTGCCCTTGCCAGGTACAACCCCGACCCCTTCCTGGGGCCCGCGGGCCCGCGTGGTCTGACCCCGCCCCCCTCCACTCGAGTGGCCGGCTTCCCGTCCTCACGCAGGCCGGAATCGTGCCCATCTGTGGACTCTCGGCCTGCCTGTCCGACCTATGACTCGCTCCCTGTCCACCGGCGGGGGAGACGCGACCCAGCACAGTGAGCGCCCGCAGGGTGACATGCCAGCGCCTCGCCTGGCCTCTGAGGCAGCAGAACCCGGCTCGGGATGGCAGCTCCCACCTCGGGCTGCAGGGCTGGGGAGCGGCCTGGGCGCCCGTCCGCTCGGTGGGGCCAGTCCCACTGCTCGGTGGCCTTGGGTCACTTACTCATCCTCTCTCAGCCCCCACCTGCTCCTTGCAAATGGACATCTAGTAGGGCGACAGTGGGTAACAGTACCTGTCCAGGTGAGGCAAGGTGTGTCAGGTGCTTGGCGCCCAGGAAGCACTGTGAACGTGAGCTGCCGTTTCTACGGCGTGAGCTCCCCTCTCGTCACCGGGCCCTGGCGGTGCCGCGTGGACCTGTGAGGATGACTCCCTACCTCCATCCTCCCATTTCTAGGCTCCTTTCATACTGCATTCTCAGTCCTTTCTTGACAATGTCACCCAAAGAAGGCCTTAAGAAAGAGACAGAGAGAGTAGGGGGCGGACCGTGTGGCCAGGACCCCAGCAGCGTGTTTCAGGAGAGACTGGCCCCCTTCGCTCCCCACATGTCCCTGCGATCCGACAAGTTTGGACCGAGGCATTTGTCACCGGAGGGCGTTTTCCAAGCGTTATGGCTCCCCCTAGTGGACACCGATTGGTTAGCGTCACAGCCGTCAAAAAAAGTAAAAAAAAAAAAAAAAAAAGCTTCATAGCATCAAGATGCTCACAGTTAAATGTTTGACAGTGAGGGCGTTATAGGACACCGACCAGAGCGTGTCAGGTGGCCGTCAACATGTCAGACAGGGAGACGTCCAAAGTTCCTGGCTGCGTATTAAGAATTCACGGCAACAGCTACGAAGGGATTGTGCAGTTGAAAATTCCATTTTCTTAGTTCGGTGAGATCACGGGTAACTTTTAGGTTACGTTGTTTCCTTGAGGGTTAATTTTCCCTTTCATTTACTCTCATCTCCCAAGGAAACAGCTTAACCTTTCAGCCATCGTGGGGCCTCCTGCAGTCCGTGCGGGCAGCGGTGGCTGGGTTGGGTAGCTCGGGCTGTAGCGAAGGACCCCAGGCAGGGGCTTCGATGACGACGCTTTCTTTTCTCTCAGCCCTGGAGACCAGAAGTCCCAGGTCCAGGAGTCGGCAGGGTTGGGTTCTTCTGGGCCGCTCTCCTCGGCTGGCGGACGGTCCCTTGTCCCTGGGCCCTTGCGTGGTCTGCACCTGTGTGTCTTTCTCCTGATCTCCTCTTGTAAAGACACCAGTCCTGTTGGGCGAGGATCCACTCTGGTGACCTCATTTTAACTTCATTCGCTCCGTAAAAATCCAGGCTCCGAGAGCCGTCCCTTTCTGAGGTCCCGGGGGTTAGAACTTCGACATAGACATTCCGGGGGGGTAGACACCATTCAGCTCTTGACGGTGACTGTGATAATGGCGCCACTTAGTCGTATATATATACAGTATCACGTCATCATATTCAGATGACTTGTTTCGTAACCGTCGTATCGAAAGCACGCTCCGGGGCACGAAAGGCAACACGATACTAATCCTTAAGCTTGTCTCGTGAGCCAGAGGCCAGATCCTTGGCTATAGTTCATGTCTAGTACCATCACCACCAAACTTGCTGCCACGTTGGCAAACCAGTAAAAAAGTTATAATCGCCGAGGAGGCATTGGGGGGAACTATTTTAAGAAAATTGGGCTTATTGAGTTTTCCCGCCTGTCACATGATCTAGGAACTGCGGTGGAGATTAAGCTTGTTTCACAAACAGTTCCCCGGTAATTTCCCTCCGCCGGTATTTCCACATCATACCGCACACATTAGACATAGTCACACACACAGGCACGTAGATGCTCAAGTGTTTAAATGGCACAACAGGTTCCAATCCTGCTTTTGCGTTTCAAACTCATGCTCATGAATCAGGAATGTTACATTCTCTTGGCCAATCGCAATCCTGTTACTTTACACACGATATTCTCGGCGTCAAGTTCTAGGGACTTACTAGTGCGGTGTTGGCCTCTCACCGCTGTGTACCCCATGTTTGCACATGAGGAGAAAAGAAAGAAAGAATGAACGAAAGAGTCCCGACGTTGTGTCATGCTATTTAATTAGCTTCCAAGAATCTCTGTCTGCAAAATGCCCGAAGAGACGCATGTTTGGAAGACTTAGCAGAGGCGAGAGGACATTCATTTCTTGAGGGTCTCCGCCATTAGCGCTTTCCCTTGGGGCCACAGCTGCCCTTCTCGCCCCGCGTCTGCTGCAGGCCTAGGGCTCACAGCACAGGGTTATCGGACAGGTCTCAGCATCACCCCTCTCGTCCGCGGTGGCAATCGAGGATTTGGGGACTGGAGCTGTATGTGGAAAGCGGGACCACCTTGCCACTTCTTAGACAGCAAAACCGAGGCATAGCTCCTGATTTATTTAAGGCGGCCGTGGTCTCTGAGCCCCCAGACAGAGTGCCAGGCCCAGGGATCATCCCGCCGCTAACGGAAATAAACCAAAAGTAAGGAAAAGGAGTCAAAGCATTTCTGACCACCAGCTGCCATTCTCCTTAATCATGGCAATAATCTAAAAAAACGTTTTCGCTCAGAAAGCATGCAAACACACACTAGGATTTTATTAAATACCTGTTTTGCAGGTGTTCATCGGTTAGTAAGTTCCCTAACTTAAGCCCACAAGCTCAGGAAGGAAGAGACAGAAATATAGACACATTTCCCTGACAAAGGGAATTATGCAAGCATGCTATTTCTGCCCCTTGCCTTTTTTGGTTCAACAATGTACTAGAGATTTCATTCCATGATAGCACAAAAAGATTTACCTTCTGTGTTTTTTACTGGTTGGCTATATCCCATTATATGTAGGATTTGCCATCTTTGTGTATTGGATTCATTGTTTAACGAGCCCCCAAATATTACGTAAGGCAAATCACGCCCTCTCCCTCCACCGCGGTCTGTGTACTTGTGAAACTGCAGTAACAGCTCCGTGTCGTTTAGTGTTTTTCTGTGGTGTAACTGATTCTTTTTTTATTCACCTCTTTTTCGTTTTCATCTGTCTTATTCTATCTGCACAAGCTGTATAGTCAATTTATTGCCTTAATTTTCTGGAGTTACAGATACTGTTATTAGCACATAAAACTCAAATGAAAATAATAAAAATTGCTCATCATTTATTTTCTTCGAATAGCACTTTCCTTTGAAGTGCTTTTCCACACATAGCTCCAAGCCCCAAATTCTTCTAAAAGTACTGTTCTGCGTGGGGGAAACATTTATTTGAGCTTTACGTGCTTGGTATATCTCTGGTTAAGAAACAGGAAGAATGATTCTCAGGTTCTACATATAACCGTGTGTGTGTGTGTGTGTGTGTGTGTGTGCGCGCGCAAAACTCCATAGCAATGAGATTTTCATTTTTATTTTGCTATCCTATATCTTCACCATTGTTACACAGAGTTTTAAAATCATAACCTGAGCTTTCCTCCTATAAAAACATCCTAAATTCACGCTCTGAGATATTTCCCAGGCATGTTATTTTTTTCCAAGTTTTCTCTCTTTTAGTTGTAAAAACTGTGTGACATAATTCACGTGTGATACGACTCGCCCGTTTTCCGGTGTGCCAGCTCAGGGGTTTTAGCATAGTCACGGAGCAGTGGAACGGTTGCTACCTCTATCTTAGAATGCTTTAGAAGCCCCCCAAAAAGAAACCATGTACTCTTCAGCTGTCACCCCATAACGCTCCCTCCCCTATCATTTACGCTTCGAAATTCGCACCCTCCAGAGCGGCTCAGCACACACACTCCCGCCCGGGGCCCAGCGAACGCCAGTCTCCTCAGACCCTTCCGGCCTCACCCGAGCATCTCCTTTCGACCAGCCTAACGCGTGAAGCAGCGTGTCTTGCTTCAAGCTGCGCAGACCTGGCCGGGGCAGTGCTGACCATTTGTCCGCGCGTGGCCAGGACACGCGCGTCTCCTCTCCGAGCACCGCTGGGCAGACCTAGTTCAAGTGCGAGCAGACGTGTTGCTGTCATGGCTCGATGTCGACCCCAGCGCCCGGTGCGTCAAGATCCCCGTGAAGAAGGCTAACCCGACTACAGAAACGAAGTGCCCTCCAAAGGGGCCCCGTGCCCAGACGCCCGCCCCACGGTGCACTACCTGGGGCTCCCCAGTCATCCCCAGCAGCACCCACATTCCCTTCTTGTCTGTAGGGTGCCCCTGCCTTCCCCCGACTGGGTCAAATTACCGCTCATCTGTTTGTCTCCGTTTGATTTTGTCTGTCAGCCACTCTTTTCTGAATGGATATTCCATGGTCTTCGTTCTATTCTCTTAAAATCCATCATCCCAGGGGGAACCTGTCTTTATAGTAGACAGGTCTGCGGGTCGTGACCGCATTTCCCACCAGCCAAAGTCCCTGGGGACATGCCCCGTACCACTGCCACGAGGCCTGAGCCGCTCTGGCCTGTGGTTACTGTTGGGCTCTTTCGTAGGGACCGTGATCAGGTAGGGGAGGACGCTCGACCTGTCCCCAGCGCGACCTCACACCAAGTCCCAGAAAACCTCGGACCGGGCCTGCTAGTCACGCTCGTGTTTACTAGGAAGCCAGCGAGCCCAGTGCCCTCCCCGCAGTGTGCCCCTGACATGCACCCCGCCTCGAAGGTCTGTTAGCAACACGCCCAGCATGTGTGACGCCCAAGCCAGATCGTTTGTAACGCTCCGTCCCCTGAACCACAAAAGCATTTTCAGTGTAAGCTAGCAGTAATCAGTGATATGCATGATTTTCCTGACCCACCACATAAACAATCAAAAAGAAACACCTTTCCATTTTAAAGATTATTCAGACTCATCAATATTCCAAAGAGGAGAGCACAGCCTCACTTCTGTGATCGTCCTGCCAAACACGCACCTGGTGCTAAATGACACACGTGTCCCGAATCTAATAATGAGAAACCGTCAGACACACCTCAATGAGAGACATTCCGTAAGGCGCCGACCTGTCTGCCATCCTTAAAAGTGTCCAGCACCTGAAGTCAAGGAAGGCTGAGGAAATAAATGTCTCGGACGAAAGGGAATAAGGAGATGGGACCGCTGAGCACCGCTGGTGACTCAGAACCGGGTCCCGTTTCTGGAAAGGGCACTCCGTGGCGAGGTTTAGACAGCTCTGAGCATTGGGTGGCGCTGTGGGCTCGACACTGAGCGCCTGGCTTTGATGCCTGCACCGCGGTTTGGCAGGAGACGGTCCTCGCTGGCAGGGGACGTGCGCCAAGGACCTTGGGGTTGATGGGCGGCAGGTCAGCATCTCGTTCCAAAACGGTTCAGGAGGGATGTCATCTGTGTGATGTCCTTCTACAGGACTTCCAACTTTTCTCCATTTCTGGTTTTTGTTTTTTTTAAATACACAAGTTATTTTTAAAAACCTCAGCAGTAACCGTAGCAATCGTTTAGAACTTAGACACCCACGAAAGACTGTTTGGAATAATTTTTCACCCGCATTTTTAGAATCACTGGCACAGGGGGCAATAAAAAGCAGAGGGCTTTTCAAGTCGGTGTGGCTGTGGCTTTGGGGTTCTCCGCACCCCCTTACCGCCTCCACCCGGGGGCGCCGCGCCCACCGCCCACGCTTGGCACCCTCGTCACACTGGCAGGTGCTGCCGACATCTGCTCCATAAGGCACCAGAATCCCCCCGCCCCCCACAAAAGGAGCGAGGACAGGGGACACTGGGAGGATCGAAGTCCCAGACCAAGAAGTCACTAGGGACAGTGCAGGCTGCTGGGCTGGCCAGATTTTTACACCCTGTTCTCACAGGGCCGGCGCCTACGCCATAGCCGGCCAAGCCAACGCTCATTTCTCCAGGGCAAAAAAAAAAAAAAAAAAAAAGCTTTGAACCATCCCTCATGCTAATGAACAAACGCTCTTAGGGCCCTTGAATCAACCGCCTCTTTAGGGCGGGATCCGGTTGATGGGGCGTTTGGAAAGCTGTCTCCCCACCGTGGGTGTGTGCTTCTGATCCTAACCATGTCCCCAGGGTCCATCGTGAGCCCGCCCATGTCCTCGCGCCCTCGTTTTTAAGGTAAACGATGCACAGAGCAGAGCGCATCGCGGGCCCCCGCTCGCGTCTGCCCCTGGACGTCTGTGCCCAGGCTGAGCCCGTGAGCAGCCCCGCTTGACTCAAACGCGGGGGACTGTCAAGATGTCAAGATGCATTTCTCCCCTTGGGAGTGGTTTGCCGCTGAGAAGGGTCTTGCAAACGGAAGCAGTCTGCCCTTGTCCACGGCCCAGGGGACACCCAGGTGCAGCAGCTCCTGTCCTTGGCTCACGCCCTGCTGGCAGCCTGGGAAGCGAACCAGGATGGGCAGGGTGGGTGCCCATGCGAGGGGGCACTGCGTGCTTACTGGGCAGCCTCGGCCCCCCGAGAGTGAACCCGCAGTTCCTCGAAGACCTCCATCTCCCCTCTCAGGCCTGGGGAGGACAGCGCTGGAAGCAGCGGCCAGCGCTGTCCTCCCGGCCCTGCCCCAGCTCCCAGATGGGGGGGAGGGTCAGGGTGCACTGTGAGCCGTTCGCAGGGGCGGGGGGGCTGCTGCCCGACCCGGGGTGCGCTGGGAGCGTGCATGCCTCTTGAACAAACACCCAGTGTTTCTGGGCCCGCGGGACCCCCTGCTCCAGCAGGGGACACAGGGGCCGGCGACCAGAAAGCGCACGCCTGCCTCGCAGCTCTGTCTGCCCACGGGCTGCCGTGGGGTCCAGAGAGGAAGAGGGAAAAGCCCCGTGGCCGAGCGCGGCGCTCCCCCGAAGCGGCGGGTCGTGCCGGTCGCGAGGCCGTGCCGCTGATCTCGGCGCTGCCCCGTGGGCGCTCCGGGCCCCGGTTCTCACGCAGATGCTGTTGTCGCCCGCAGCCTGCAGCACGGCGAGGTGCGAGAAGGTGCAGAAGGAGAAGGAGGAGCTGCAGCGGCGCCTGGAGGACGAGGTGCGCGCGCTGGCGGCGCAGCAGCGCGCGGCGCTGCGGGACCTGCGCGAGCGGCTGCAGCGCCAGTTCCAGGCGGAGGCGGCGCGGCTGCAGGAGGAGCACGGCGCGCAGCTGCTGCGCATGCGCCGCCGCCACCAGCAGCAGGTGAGGCGCGCGCCGCCCACCCCGCAGCTGAGCTGCCGGCCGCGTTCCTTCCTCTGTCGCCTTCCGTCCTCCCCCTGGTCCTCCCAGGCACACTCCCACTTCCTGCCCGGAAGGCTGTCCCTCCAGACACCCCATGGCCCTCTGTCCCCCCCTTCCAGACGTCTCTCAGATGTCGCATTCCCGGCCAGGTGCATCCCCCTGTCTCGGGGCACGGCCCCTCCCCCACCGCACACACTCCCTGCCCCGCATCCTGCTCTGGTTTCTCCTCGCGCTTACAGCGGGCGACTCGTCACGCTTTCACTTTGGTTCCCCGAGTTATCGCCGCGTATTCCGCGAGGGCGGCGGGCACCTGTGCGCCAGGCGCTGGGCGCGACCCTTTCCCCCTCCGGACTCGTCTAATCCTCACGCCCACCCTACAAGGTGGGCGTCATCGCCATCCCCACTTTACGTCTGACAAAGCGGAGACGGGGAGGTCGAGTCACTGGCCAGAATTCACGGAGCCCGTGACGGAAAAGCCAAGTTAGATGCAGCCCGGCTCCAGGCCACGAGGTTGGAACTGTCCGCCAGGTTTACTGCTGGAGAGTGACTCTCGGGGAGCCCGTCGGGGTGACAGCGGGCGGGAGAGGGGCTGCCCTGTCGGCCACCAGGGCAGGCCCCAGCGAGAGACCGCGAGCCTGCTCTGCTGCGGTGAGACCTCCGTCTGCTCCTTTTCCGCTCTTCTCTCTAAGTCCCCACGCCCGATGCCTCAAGACCCGCCTCCTAACCGGCGTGGGTCTCCTCACGGCCTCCTACGAGGTCCCTAAGATAAACTGGCGCTTGCAAAGAGCACATCCACTCTCGGGCCAGCGCAGGTGGCCTTTCGCCACCGCGATCATTTGGGCCGCTCCCCGGGGACTGCTGCGACCGTCCCAGAGGCTGTGACGCAAGAGCAGATTCCGATAGCAATAAGCACGTCTGCCGTAGCTGAAACTCTCTCGGTCGCCGCTTCTCCCACTCAGCATCTCGGGCCGGTCGTCCTCCTTTTCCAGAGGCCGGAAAGCAGACACACCTGCCGGCTTGAGGTGGTTCAGCCTGAGAGACCAGGGGACAGGATAGGCTACAGGTGAAGTTACAGGTGACGTGACCTGCTGGGGCTGCTGACAGCAGAAACGGACCCGCGGCGTCGCGGCTCGCGGCTGCCCGGTCCGTGCCTCTCGCCGGCGTCGGGGCCCCTCGCCCCGCCTCCCGCCTGGTGCGGACTTCAGCCTGCCCTGCGCCTCTGTGTCCTGGGCCATTCGTTCTCGCCTCTACGCAGAGAGCGTGTTTGTGGCCAGGGTCACCGAGACGTCAGGACTGACATCTGGGCTGGTTGGGAAGGTGCCAGGAGGTGCTGGGGGCCAGGAGGTGGCTGCCCGGCCGGAGGACACGCTGCTGGGGGCCCTCTGAGAAGGCTCAGGTATGGGGATCACATCTGGAAACCAGGGGCTGAGGCCCTGCTGGGCGGAGCCTGTCCACAAGTGAGTGGGGCCTGGGCAGAAGGCACCCCCACCCCGGCCTCGGGGTGCAGAAGCTGGCACTGGAGGTGGGCTCGCACCTGGCCGGAAGCCGGGACACGGCACCTCCCGGGGTGTTATGTCCCGGGAGGGTTGGAAGGGCAGCGGGCTGCGTGGAGAACGGGTTACTGCGCTCGGGGAAGAAGGGCCCTGTCTCCTGAGGCCCTGAGTTCGGTTCTCCCAGGATCTTTACGTCGGCTAAAGTGATTCGCTCACATTCATTCACATGTGCCAAGAATACTTAGGGGACGCCCACCGCCCACGTCCACGAGCGTCCTGCCGGCATGCGGACAGAGACACCACAGCGTATAAAACGGGGGCTTACTCGTCACCCCGTCTCCGGCGATGACCACGGGACATCCCCGAGGAAGCGCAGAGAAGCTCCGTTGCAGATGACGTGTGTCGGAAGTGAGAGCTTGCCTCCGGCCGTGAGGACAAAGGAACCTCGCCTTGTGTTTGTGCCCCCCTTGCCCTAGAAGCCCCTCGGTTCGGGGCATGGGTGATGTAAGCCGGCTGTGCGCTGGGCTCCGGCGGGGGCGGGGAGAGGCAGCGTGTGCGCTTGGCACCCGGGCGCGTGCAGGTGGGGTCGGCGCTCGCCCGCTCGGCGGGGAGGAGGCCCAGCGTGCCCGCCGTCCGGCCCCCTCTGCACACTCGCTTTCCTCCTCTGGAACAGCTGCACTCGGCCACGCTGACTCCACGGACAGTGACAGCTCTGTCCTTCTGAGACCTAAAAATCAAGGTCACCCATCTCTCCGTGCCCAGTGTCCCAGGCCAGCAGCGGGGAGGCTGCCTCAGCACCCCCACACAGGACTTCCTGCGGCTTTGCTCAGACGGGGGACCCCCCATGCCGGGGCAGGCTGCAGCCTCTCCCCTGGGCGACAGACCCAGCTGTCCACTCACCTGGGGGTGGGGGTCATAGGCTGACCCTCCTGCCTGCACGTGGGGATCCCTTGTGAAAACGCCCTCCTGGGCCTCACCCCATGCTAACCGAAGCAGAATCGCTGATGGACCAAGTGGCAGTCACCCGTCAGCGCTCCCCGGAGCCAGAACCCAGTGCCACGGACGCGGGCCTTGCTCTTCCGCCCCGGGACTCTCGTGGGGCGTGAGTGGGCGTGGCCTGGCCTCCTGGCTTCCTCAGGCCACTAAAGATCAGGTCTGACTTTAATTTCGAAAGCACGACTACAGGGTATTTGCTCAAAACTAGTACATGAGCCCAAGCCAGGTCGCCACCCAGAGCACACAGCACAGATCGTCCCTGTCCACGCACAGGCTGTCCCCTCCGCCCCAAACACGGCTCCTTCCCAGCACAGCGTCTAGGCCTCCTTTCTGGGCTGCCGTTGGCTGCTCCCCAGAGATACTCAGCCACAGAGCCTGGCATTCCGTGACCTCGGCCCCATTCCTCCAAGGCCCTGTGGCGGTGAGCCTTCCTCCCTGGCCTGGCTGAAGTCACTCGCTTCGGGAAGCACCGGTTACTGGGCGCGTGATGGATTCCGCTCAGCGAAGCCTGAGCAGGTGCTTTCCCCTTGACCCCTGGGGTGTTTACGTTTGCTTTGTCCCCTACCAGGGTGTCCTTCGTACCCTCTCCTGAGGGACTCGCCTTGCGAGGCCAGCCGGCAGGCTCAGCGTCCCCACGCTTCGTCAGACCACACAGAGGCCACTTTGTCCATCATCTTGCGTTTCGACGTCTCTTTGTCCTGCATGGCAGGCACACAGTGGCCACCAGCAAAAACCACACTCTCACCGATCAGACAGAACGAGGTCCCAGGGGCCACCCCCCCCCCAACCCCAGCGCATCCCAGAGCCTCCGGATGCTGGGAGAGGCTGTGTGGGAAGGCGGGGCCTCAGCGAGCACCTGTGGAGGGATGCAGGGGAGCAGGAGGTGCATCCCAGGGTGGGAGAAAGTGGGGCGGCGGCTGTCCACGGAGCAGGCACCATGGTGCAGCCGGAAGCGTCGGGCTGGAAGGGGGTGGCCCGGCCGAGCCCGCGTGGCCGCTAGTGCCTTGGCGCCTCTTACCCTCGATCTCGTGGTTGACAGCGCATCAGGCAATTGGCACACCCCTCGGGACAGCTTGTCTGAATCCCCTTGATGCCTGCAGAAGGTTTCGGGGTGTCCTCAGGCCGAGGGCCCTCGCTGGCGGCTTCAGAGGGCGAGCCCGTGCTCTGGAAAGCAGTGCAGTCGTGGGGAGTGACCCTGTGATGAGAAAGAGGACGGCCGGCGGGGGTGGCGCCTCGCACGGAGGGAATGCGCTTCGCGGGCGGCACAGACGCCCGGAGCCTCGGGGCTGCAGCGCGGGGTCCTCGTGCCCGGGCCCCGGCTCAGAGCTGCGGCCCGCCTCACGCGGACGCCCAGCCTGTCAGAGCCCGGGGCCGCGACAGTCGGAGCACGCCGTCCCCGCGTCAGCGAGGCGGGCACGGCCTGTGTCCCCGCCGAGCGAGGCCCGGCCCCACGGCACACCGGCAGGGGCCCGTCCGAGCACAGACACCCCGGAGTATCTGAGTCTGGGGCGTCTTCCGGAGCAGACAGGTGGAACGTGGCAACTTCTGCGAGAGCCCCGTAAGTTGCAGTCACAGCAAGACCCGAACTGCGAAACGAGCCTGCAAATCACGCGTGGGTGCCCGAGTCACAGGGCGCCGTCAGCCCAGGTGACGTCGGCAGTGGAAATACATATCTGTGTGTGTATATATAATATATATTTTAAACCAGTGATTTATGTTTCCAAGAGACTGAGAAGCTTTGGACAAAGATTGCATGAAAACCCCACAGAAGCACGAATTGGACAACCACACACTGTGGTAATCGGCCTTTCTGCTTAGTAGGTTCACAGCTCTGAGTCTTAAGTAAAATATTCTCAACTCAAGAACAGCCAGTCGGTAAAAGCGAGTCGCCTCCTGCCCTGTGCGGATGCCTTCGAACCGGGCTGCGCGTTTCCCGACGCTGTTCATTGCTGGTTTTGCCAGTGAAATTCGTTTTCATGGACGAAGGTCTCATTTACCTCAGGAGAGGAAAGTCAGACAAATTTTCCACCTGCGAGTATCATGCAAGAATGAAAATCTGCCCCGTTTTCAAATAGAAATGCTCCAATGTGTGCCCCGCGAGGCAGGAGGAAGGGGAGGCCCTGGCCGAACGTTACCAGCTAGACGCACCGGGCTGAACTGAGGTTCAGGGCCCAGGGGTGTTCCCTGCTTCCCCGATTTTCCAATGTGTCAGGTTGTGACGCATTCGTAGGTCCACGGACATTTTGAAATAAACAAAGTAAAATGGAATAAACGACTTAAAGCCAGGCGGCCGCGAGCAGGGAGGGAGAGCGTTGCCCTGTGGGTCTCGGGCGCGTGCTCTGGGCTACCACGGCTGCCGACGACGGCACGTTGCCCAGCGCAGTCGCTGACAGGGAATTCGGAGCCCACTGCTGTGTGTGCGAGCCGGGGGGAGGTGGTTTTACGCGGCTCCTCCCGCACGTCAGGCACGTGACGTCAAAACAACAGCCACGAGGACCCAGTAACCAGACGGGCACACGCGGTGGGTGCGGGCGGAGGAGGCGGCAAGGGGCGCGCAGCTTGCGATCGAACTCTCGGAAACGCGCCTCCCGTGGGAGAAACAGCAGCCCCGCCCGGGGGCAGCCGCGCGTTGTCACCTGGAGCTCAAGCCGGTGGCGCGCGGGGGGCGCAGGGGCGCAGGTGCTGCCTCGGCCTCGCCGGGAGCCTCCTAAGGCCGCAGCAGCTGGTCTCGCTGGGGAGGCGGCAGCTTCAGCTTTGGAGTCAGACAGACCTGGGCCACAGACGGCTGGCTCGGTCACCTCCCAGCCCTGGGACCGAACGTTTCGCGCCTCTGCAAGCCTGTTTCCTCGTCTGGGAAATGGGCGTAAATGCTCACGCCGTGTTATTGCTGGGAGGGAGGGTCAGTGGGGTGGCGGTGGCAGCAGAGTCCTCCACGAGCTCCCGCACGCAGCAGCCACGTGCAGAGAACACACCGTCGTGACCTCGGGGAGCCACTGGTGTGAGGGGCAGGGGTGGGGTTGCAAGGGGGACGGTCCAAAGCCAGGCCCAGGGCTGGGAAGGGGGCCTAGGCGCCCCCCCCCACCCCCCACTGGGAGCTGCCGCCATCTCAGCGGGACGGCTCGTCCTTGACGCTCTGGACCCCTGCCCTTTCTGCTCGTTGAACCCCACCTTGCTCTCCGGGCGGCGAGGGCCTCGCCTCCGCCGTCCCCAGCCCTCCGCGTAACCGGAACTGTGGCTCTCCCGCAGGTAGAGGACATCACCACCAGCCACGAGGCCGCGCTCCAGGAGACGGAAACCAGCCACACGGAGGCCATCGCGGCCCTGCAGAGTGACCACGCCCACAAGGTCCAAGGTAGCTACCAGCCTGGGCTGGGCGCGAGCGGCCGGCCGCAGTGGGCCATGCGGGCCGGACCCTCCTGCGCAGATCGGGGAGCCCCCTCCCCTCGTGGCCCTCTTCCCATCCGGGTGTGTCCCCCATCTGCTTCCTGTGGACAGGAGAGATGGCAGGCGGGGGTCCGAGGCAGCTGCTCTCAGCCTCGCCCGCTGCGGGAACCCCTGCCAGCCCGGGTCCCGGCCCAGGGCTCCCGTGGTGCTGGTCAGGGGCGCCGGGAGGTTCTAGACCTCCCGAGGCGGTCCCGTGGGCGGCCACGCGTGAGAACCGCTCTCCTAAGGCAGGCGTGGGCGTCCTGGCCCGGACCCCGTTTCGTGGCCCGTTAGCGGCCCTCCCCACGGGGCCTCTGGGGTCTCAGGGCCCTCCCCGCTTACATTTTTTGTAACTTTGAACTACCTCCGGACCCTCGGGGTTCTGTGTGCGTCACGATGACAGCGGTGACATGTGCTAAGTGCTGAGAAGATTTCGACTTTGCGAAAGGAGTTTTCACGCCTCTGACGTGCATTTACGCTAATATACACAACTTCTTTCAACGTCCCCTCCCCCCACGGCTCCCCCCAGTCAGAGGGTTGCTGAAGCATATTAGCAACAATGAAATTTAAAAACAGATGGATACATTTTTAAAATTCGAGAATTAACACGAGTTTTTCGTTATTTTTTTAAATGTTCTTTGTAAACACCAAAGCCCGCTGTGCGGTAACCCGCCGGGAGCGTGGTTCCCGGCCACCGCTGGGAACCGGTAGTGCGTGGAGAGGCCCAGCCCGGGCACAAGGTCATCCCCTGAGAACTACTTCCTGTGTCACCTGCGTCTCAGAGAGCACCGGCTCCGGGGTCTAGGTATTTCTGCGTAGCATCTTTTCCGTAGACATCTTTGCCACGAGCATCCTCGCCACTCACATTTCCACTCACGTCCCTAATTGCCGGAGGACCATTTTGCTGTTAAAAAAAAAAAAAAGATAAAAATCGCAACAAATAAAAGAGAGACATTACAAAGGACATCGTGGAACACAAAAAGAAAATAACAAAATTAAAAAGACTTTATTTAAAAGGTGTACAGATTTGTGGCAATGCTGCTCAAATAACTGATTTTATTTTGCAGATCGCACCGAAGTATTTTTCTTTTTTTCTATGGGAAGCATAGGTTCAACCCTGTTCCCTCAAAGAGAGCCCTCGGCCTCCCTCTCTCCTTCCAGCAAAGGGGGCTTCAAAATAAGAAACCAGCTCTCGGGGCAAATCATCTCATCTGGAGGAAGTGCTCAGCACCTGAAGGCCAGCGCCACGTCTGCGAGTCACCGTGCCAGCTCTCGAGAGGGCCGGCTGAGAGTTCTGTATGATCTAAAAACAGGAGTAACAGTGGCGATCGTCAGCGGAGAAAGAAAACCAAACAACGACCGAAAGAAAGAAGAAAACCGAGACTATCAACCAGTTAGTTATCTCATTTACAGAAAAATTGCCTTATGCTCAATTAATTGTACAGCAAAAAATGTTCGCAGCAAGGACGTCTACGCCCATGACTGCGCCTTGGATCCGCCTGGAGCTTGGTTTTTGTTTCTTTCCTTTTTTTTTTTTTAAATACAGATGTGAAAATCCCACCTCAGAGATGCCAAGTTCATTGCTCTGGGGTGCAGCCCAGGCACCAGGGGTTTTGAAAGCTCCCCACGTGGTTCCAACGCGGCCAGATTTGAGAACCACGTCCCAGAGCACGGCACTGGCTGCGGGCAGAGCGACAGGCCCACAAAACAGTGTGCCGGACACGCGGGTGCAGAGGCGCTGGCCACGGTGTGTGCTGTCCCCAGAGCAGGCACTGACTTCCCTTGGCGCGGGGCGGGTACCGGGCCAGCGGAAAAGGCCGTCCGGCCCGTGACCGCCCTGCAGGAAAATGGTCTCTGAACGCCGTCTCCAGAGCGCTGCCTTTTGAGTCTGGATTTTCGTAGCGACAGACCCGGTAGTTTTTTCTGACTGATGCGGTTCCACTTAGAGACCGTCCATGTCCTTTATCACAACCGGGTCTCCCACAGACCTTCACCATCATGAGTTGAAAAGATCTGGGTCGGTGGAAACCACAGCGCTTTTCCTAATCGCGGCTCTTGCCGCCCGGGCGATCATTGCTGGCCCAGGGCGCGCCTGCCCGGAGCGTGCGACCCAGGCTGTACGAGGACCCTCCGGCCCTCCGTTTGCAACGTGCAAACAAATCGCTCGCGTAGCCGGCATGAGGTGGGCCTCACCCTGCTAATAAGACTGTTCCCATCTGGAGGAAGACAGGATCCATTTGCTTAATAAGTCTTACGCTCCGTCTCCTTCCGCCTAGCTTGCAGGTTATTGCTGGGATGACACTTTTCACAGAGGAGAAGGGTCCAGGCTCTCCGGGAGGAACCCGTCCAATCGGCCTCCTCCTGTCTGAGAGTCTTAACATCGACGCTGTCTTTGCTCAAGGGACTCCCAGAGAGCTGCGGCTTTCGGGGTGTGGCCCGGAGGCCCTGCAGACGCAGCCCCACCCCACACCCCAAAAGCCCCAGTGCGCCCAGGCAGCGAGGCGGGCGCCCACGGCCCTATTCTCCCCAAAAGCTCCCTCCTCCAGCCCCAGATGGCTGCTGGGGGGTGGGAAGGAAGAATGCTCCTGGGGGGGCGTTGGGGGGGCTGGCACTGACGGCCCAGTCGCCGCCTCCACTGTCAGGAAAACGGGGACCGCGGGCGAGAGCCTGGCTTGGCCCGGGGGGCAGGAGAGCAGGGAATAGAAACGCACACGTGTGTGTGTGCGTGTGCATGAGTGCGTACACGTGTGTGTGTGCGCGCATGCACATGTGTTCATATGTGTGTGTGCATAGTGTGCGTGTGTGAGTGTGAGTGTGCGCATTGTGCGAGTGTGTGCATGCGTGTGCATGACTGTACACGTGCAT
The DNA here is from genome assembly GCF_014176215.1 of Rousettus aegyptiacus. Lineage (NCBI taxonomy): Eukaryota > Metazoa > Chordata > Mammalia > Chiroptera > Pteropodidae > Rousettus > Rousettus aegyptiacus. The sequence goes on from NW_023416286.1 coordinate 2,980,942, forward strand.
GTGTGTGCATGCATGCGTGTTTGTACGTGAGTGTGTACATGTGCGTGCATGTGTGAGCGCGAGTGTGTACACGTGTGTGTGCACATGTGCATGTGTGTGTGCATGTGTGCGTGTGCATGAGTGTGTACATGTGCGTGTGTGTGCATGTGTTTGTGTATACGTGTTGTGAATGTGTGTGTGCCCGTGTGCGCGTGCGCCCCGTCTCTTCCCTGTCCCCCTCTTTCTCTCCCTCGGCCCCCCGCCCCCCCGCGTCTCCTGAGCGACGCCGCTTGCGGTGCAGGGCAGGGCGCGTGTCTGCAGGCCGAGGTCCGCCGTGCGCCGTTTGTCCCCTATTCAGCTGGTCCCGCGACTTAGTCTGGCGGAAGAGTCTGGTTCGGTCCTTTCCGGAAGAAAGGCCAGCTTAACCCCTGACGTCTTCTCCCCAGACCTGGTGTCCGCCCACGAGCTTGAAAAGAAGGAAATGGAAGAAAATTTCGAGAGGCTGCGCCTGTCCCTGCAGGTCAGTATCCGCTCAGCTCCGACGCCGCGCGACGAGGGTCGTCAGCCCCGTCCACACTCGCTCAGCCAGTGCCCGCCACGTCCCGGGCCCTGTGGCACGCGCCGGAGGACGGGGGGCGAGGAGACGCCCTCCCTGCCCTGAGGACGCTGCTGTCCGCTCGGAGGGCTGTGGCTCAGGGACAGCCAGCCTCAAAGGTAGCTCGCAGCCGCGCCGCGTGAGCGATGCTGCTGGCGGCCCCGCACCTGCCGTGGCTCGAGGGGAGGGGCACGTCCTCACAGGGGCCGGCGCAGGGCGGGTTATGCAGGGCCGAAGTCACGGGACACTCTGGGAGGTGGAGAGGGGCTGGAGCCACCAGGGCCGGGGTGGGGGCGAAAAGCACCTTCTGCGCCCCCCAGGCCAACCTGCGGAACGCGGGGGCCTCAGACGCCGGCGGGGGGTGGGGGGCTGCCTGGCTCCCGGCTGTGCCCGCGCAAGAATGGAGGGTCTCCCAGGCCAGCCGCAGGTCCCTCCCGCCTCGCGGGGACCCAGCCCCGCTGCCTCTCCCCAGCTTCTGTTCCCCGCTGCGGGAGTCCTGATCGTAGCAAGGTCGCTTGTCAGATGTTAGGGTCACCCGCATCCGGACAGCGCGATGACAGCGACGACGGCGGCCCCTCGATTTCCGTAAGGGCAGCGAGAAGGCAGGGGTTTTTCAAATTAGCCCCACACTGTCCGCCTCGCGCACCCGCCCCTCCTGCCGTCAGACGGACAGACGCTCGGTCCTGAAGGAGCCGGGGAAAGCCGGACCGTGACGTCGCGGAAACCCCGTCCTGCCCCAAACCGCAACGGACGGGGGATGGGGGTTCACGTCTTCGTGCGTGAGTCTCCCCTCTGCCCTGACTCCCGCAGTCACACGGCGCACGCACCGTGGCCGTCACGCGCCGCCCGGGAGCACAGCCCGCGTGGGCTGCAGGTCGTCTGGTGTGAGGAAGGGGAGTCGCTTCCGCCCCCTTCCCCAGGGCACCGGCGGCTGGAAACGGGCGCTGCTGGGTGTGAGTCCCCGCCGCACCCCTCTCTGTAGCTCTGGGAACCGTCGCTTAGTCAGCCGTGAAATGGGGGGGGGGGGGATGGCAGCACCTTCCTCACGGTGCGAGCAGGTTGGAGGAGACGCCGTGCGTCCGGCCCGGGCGTGGGGCGGTGCGGCACGAGCCCGGCTCGCGGGGACCGCTCCCGAGGAGCAGCGGCCGCCGGCCGAACGGCGCCAAGGCTGCTGCGTTTATCCTCGGTGTCCCGCTGTTGCTCTCGTCACCATGGGTCAACCCCGGGTCCCCGCGCTGGCCCAGGCTGCCAGCTGGGTCTTCGTGCCTCTCAGCATGGCGCGAAGGGGCCGACCCAGTAAGAGAACGGCCCGGCCCGGCCCGGCCGGTTTCTGCACAGCGGCGCCTGCCGGGGGGCGGGGAGGAGGAGTCGGTTTTGAACAGGACGAAAACCTCAGTTTGGTGCTGGAGATGCGTGCTGGGTGTGGACCGTCCTGGGTGTGGACCGTCCTGGGTGTGGACCGTCCTGGGTGTGGACCGTGGTGCGTTTTTCTTTCGCTGTTTTGTTTGCTTTTCTAACGGAGGAGGGGAGGCTTCGAAAGGAGCGCTTCCTGCCTCCTCGTCGCGCTGGGGAGGTTGGGGCAGGAGCCCCGGGGTGGCACAGGCTTTCCGTGCTGCGGGGGGTCTGGGGGGCCACTGCCCGGCGCCGTCACGCGCCCCCGGGCTGCACCTCGGACTCCGACTTGCACACGGTTGCCAGGTCCCGCGTGTGCACACCGCCACCGACGGCGGCAACATGGCCCGGTGCACCAGCGTGTGCGTTTAGTGGCGCCACAGGGGGCTTTCAGTTCTTAAAAACGCAACGGAGGTCATGGAGGTCACTGGTGCAGGAAAGGAGGAGGTGGCGAAAACGGCCGAGAGGGCCCGCGGGCCGCGATGAGGAAGGCGGCCCCCCGGCCGGCACCGCGTGCGGCACGGAGTCGCAGTGCAGCCGCGTCGCACACGATGCCTCGGGTGGGTGGCACGGGGCGATTCTCGCGCCCGGAGGGCTCCCGCGAGCCCCTCGTCGCCCGGTTTTGGTGGTGGCACCGGTGGGGGGGGGCACGGTGCACCCCGGACGCGCCTTTATTCCCTCGGCCTGCCACGGGGCCAGGAGCATCTGTCCCCTGGGGGAGGCTCTAAACAGGGGGCGGACTCAGGCCGAGGGCAGCCCACCTCAGGGACCAGCGAGGCCGGGGGCGGGGTAGAAGTGACCGGGGACTGAGACGGAGCCGGCGGAGAAGGCAGTGCTGGCCCGGGGGGGTGGGCGGGGGGGCGGCCCCTGTCGGAGCGCGGTCACCTCAACGCCGCGGGCCTTTCCGGGGGCCTCGCCGCAGCTCCCAGGCTGCAGCGTCCGCGGCGGGCCGGGCCGGACACCCCTCTTGCCGTCACTACAGGACCAGGTGGACACGCTGACCTTCCAGAGCCAGTCTCTGCGGGACCGAGCCAGACGCTTCGAGGACGCTCTGAGGAGAAACACCGAGGATCAGCTCGAGGTGGCCGAGCCCGCCAGGCCTCCGGGCACCGGGGCCCCCACGGGGCCTCATCCCAGGAAGCCATGTGGCTTCCTCTGCAGCCCCCCCAGACAGGGCCCCTGAGCTGACCGAGCCCCAGCTGGCAGCTGGTCAGGACCCCCGGGGCTTTGACCGCAGGCCCGTCACCTCCTGGCCCCTGAGACCGGGCAGTGTGGGGCGGCGTCCACACCGCACACGGCTCCCGGCCGCTGTCCCTGCGCTCCTGGGGCCAGCGCGGCCTGGGGCACCCGCCCTGGCCGGGACCGCGCCCCGCGCCTGTCCCTCCCGGCTTCCGCTGGGCCGGCACGGGGCGGCTGGGGCCGGCGTTCGTAGGTCGAGGGAAGATTTTTCCAGAAAAGCTGGCAGAAATTGCCCCCCTCTGATGTAGGGCTGTCAGATAAAACGCATTACACCCAGGTCAGTGGGAGTTACAGAGACGTGAAGGTTTTAGAGCAAGTGTGTGTCTCTTTTGATACTCACACTACAAAAAGCGGTTTTTATCTGGAATTTGCATGTAACGCAGCTCACTGTATGCACGCGCACACTGCCATCGGCCCCTCCGCCACCCTCACCCGAAGCCTCTTTCTCTCACGCGGCTTCTCTGCCCCTCGGACCACTTTGCTCATTTCCCACGCCGGGCGGGGGCGGGCGGGGGGCTCTCCATGGGGGGACCGGGAGCTCCCCTGCAGTTGGCCGGACCCAGGAGCGGGGTGAATGAGGTCACAAGCCAATGTCGCGTTCACCACCGCCGCCCCGAGTTTCCCCTGGGGTGGGCTGGTGGCGCCCCGCCATTCCAGCCTCCAGCCCCTCTGACGACGGCCCCCCCCCGCCCCGGCCCCCGGCGCGCGGGCCCCCGGGGAACGGCCGCTGCCCTCCGCCCGCAGGTGGCACTGGCTCCCTATCGGCACTTGGAGGAAGACATGAGGAGCCTGAAGCAGGTGCTGGAGATGAAGAACCAGCAAATCCACCAGCAGGAGAAGAGGATCGCCGAGCTGGAGAAGCTGGTGAGTCGCGGCGTCTTCCCGGGAAGGCCCCGACCCTCGCCGCCCCCGTGCCCGTCACCACCGGCCGCGTCGGGCCCTGGGCCCCGCCCCGCCCGGTGCTCACGCTGAGTCTTGAGGCCCTTCTGGGGGATCCAGGCGGTGTGGTGGCAGACCTCAGAGGTGGCCTCGCCTGGACACGTCCCCCCCGCCCGTCCCGCCGCTCTGAAGTGCGGTGTCCTCACTCGTCCCTGGGGGCACGTGCAGCGTCACCCCGACCTGCCAGGCACCCCCACATGCCTGCTGTGCGTTTGTTCCTTAACGGGGCCCGCGATGCTGCGGGGCAGGGGCTGCCGGGGAGGCTCCCGGGCCGAGCGCGGCCACGGAGCCCGGCCAGCGCGGGGACCAGCCGCGCGCCACCCCCTCCTCTGTCCCGGCCGGGCCACCCGCATCCGCTCTCCGGTCACCTGCAGGCCTCAGGGTTGAAGTGGCCGTCGCCAGCCACGCGCCGGGCACTCTGCAGGCCGGCACCACGCCTCGGTCCAGGAGGCCCTCCCAGCAAAAAACAGACAGACAGGAGGAACAGACCGAATCGCTCCCCATGCCCTGCGGGCTGCGGTGAGGCAGGCGCCTTGCCTCAGAGCAGGGCCAGAGGCCGGGCCCTCGGCTCCCATCCCTGTCCCTTAGTCTTAGAGAGGTGACCGTCTTCTTTAAAGACCAACTACACTAACAGCGAACTTGTCACATTCTTTTCAAAAAAATAATTTGTTTCTACATTCCTCTTAGAAGGGAGCTGGGCTTCAGCAGGCGTCAGACTCCGGCGGGGGGGGACGCGGTGCCCGACAGAGAGAGCGGCGTGGGTCGGGGGGCAGATCGTGGCCGTGGGTGGCGGCCATTTCCGCCAGCGTGACCAGCGGGTCCTGGCCCTCGCAACCTCGGCTGCCCAGGGCCGCAGAAGGACAAAGCTGTCCACACTCCTTACGCTCCCCTCCCGGAAGGCCGTCCCGCCTGGGAGGTGACAGCACGGGGGACTTCTGGGGAAGGCCAGGGCACCCGCAGCCGAACCAGGCCCTGCTGTCGATCACGGCGTGCCACCGAGGGGGGCCCGGGCCTGGGGACACTCCCTGTAGGAAATGTCTCCTACGCAGGAATCTGGCGCACGCACAGACACACACACGCGTGTGCACGTGCTCACGCACACATACTACAGGTAAAATAAAACTGCGTCCATGACGTATGTAATAATACTTTTATTGCACACGGTACATGCCGGTATTTTCTCTCGTTTTATTTTGTTTAAAAAAAGAAGAGTCAGCCACATCCCTCTGAGCACCACCCCCGAGGCGCCGCACAGCGCCGTCTGCAAACACTGTCCCGGCTAAGCCCCCGAGGGCCCTGGTCCCCTGCCGGCCACACGGCCTTGCGAGGCCTCCTCACAGCACGCCCCTTACAGGCAGAGAAGAACCTGCTCCTGCAGGAGAAGATCCAGGTCCTCCAGCAGCGGAACGAAGACCTCAAGGCGAGGATCGACCAGAACACCGTCGTCACGAGGTGGGGGGCCCGGACGCCGGGGCTCGCGGGGCACGTGTCGCCCACAGAGCGCCTCTGCTCGTGGGCTCGAGGGCTCCGAGTCTGTCCCGGCACCCCATGGCCCTGCTCCTCTGAGCTGGAAGCTTCCCCAAAAGCGAGGGGCAGAGGCCACCGACGCGGCTGGCGGCTGCAGGGGCTCGCCTCTGGAGCGGGTCTCGGGGCGCGGCGCCAGCTGGCTGCACCCAGGCCAAGGGGGGCCAGCCCCGCACCCTGCTCACTCAGTGGCGCAGACCCTGAGAGGCGCCGGCTGCAGAGCCGTCATCCGGGGCCGGCCCGGGGCGGCAGGAAAGGGAGGGCCACAGGGCTGGAACGTGCCAGAGAGAAGCCGTGTAGCCAGAGGCGGCTGCTTCTCGGTGGCTCCGATTCCGTCTCGCTCCCCTGCTCTGAGGTCCCCCCACTTTCAAGGAAGGATGTGGAGACACCTCCCTCCCGCCGGCAGCACGGAGGAGGGCAGGGCGTGGGGCTCCGTCGGCCAGTGGGCGGTTACACCGTCCACGAGGCCCGAGCTGGGCGCCAGGCTGGGCGCTGCCGGTGCGAAGCGGCCGCCCCTGGTGCCCGTGCGTTCAGGCTCGCGGGCCAGCAGGTGGGCAGAGGACAGACCAGCGTCCGTGGCAGGGGAAGGCACAGCCCAGGACGGGGAGGCCAGATAGCACCGCGTGTGCCGGGGCGGCACCCGCCACTGTCTCCGAGCCCCCCGGGGGCCTCCGCACCAGCTCCCCCGCCACTTCCTGCCTCTGCCTCTGGCTTCTGCTGTGTGCACGGGGCGGCCAGCACCTCCCCGTCCGGGCAGGGGGATGAGCGTGCACTCGGTGTGGGCAGGGGGCCCTGGGGACAAGCGGCGGTCTCGGTTCGGCCGAGGTCGGGTGTGGCGGCGGCCCGCCTTGTCCCTGACCCCCCGCAGCGGCGGCCGCCTCCTCCCGTGGCCCGTGGCCCGGCGCCTCGAGCTGAGGCCCCCCGACTCACTGGCTTCTTCTTGTCCCCGTGCAGACAGCTGTCGGAGGAGAATGCCAACCTCCAGGAGTACGTGGAGAAGGAGGCGCAGGAGAAGAAGAGGCTGAGCCGGACCAACGAGGAGCTGCTGTGGAAGCTGCAAACCGGGGACCCCACCAGCCCGGTCAAACTGTCCCCCACCTCCCCCGTGTACCGCGGCTCCTCCTCCGGGCCCTCGTCACCAGCCAAATTCAGCACGACGCCCAGATGACGCCACCACCAGGCAGCCCTCCGGAGCCGCGCCCCGTGTGCGCCCGGAGGGCGTCCCGACCCGGGCCGGGCCGGCGGGCCCCGCGTGCGTGGCCAGTAGCCACGCGGCAGCAGCCCCGGGAGCCCCGCCGAGCCCCGCCGAGACTGCCCCACGCTGGCCGACGTGCAAGCGTCTGACCGTATTCAGAGCCAAAAGAAACTCCAGTCGTCCCTGAGCGGTGGGCTTCCTCCGCAGAATCCAGGCTAGCGACCGGTGGCCCAGCGCCGAGTCCACACCGACTGATCGTCGTGCACGGCGCGGTGTGCGCGGCATGTGTGCGCAGATTCACACACGTGCGCACGCGCCGTTCCGGATCGCTTTTTTCTTTTTTTATACCACGAAGCGCTGACATATTTTGGTGAAGGTCAGCCGTTTTCTAACGCGTGCCTAAGAATAACTGGGAAATAAAAACGCATTTCTATCTCGCTTCCCAGGAATATTTCTACCCAAAACAGAAAAAAAAGGAAAAAAAAAAAAAAAAGAGAGAGAGAGACCGATAAGAAGCGCCTTGCGACCTGCCACCGAGTGGCGCCCTATCTCACGGACACCAGCGGACAGGCCACCTGCCTTCGCCGCCGTCGGCTGCTTCGTCGGCGCGGCGCGCGGCCACGGTCACGCCGCCCGTCGTGGACGACGCGGCAGAGAGCCCCGCGGAGCTGGGCGGCTTCCACGGACGCCGCCGTGACGGGGACTCTGCAGTCTCATGAACACGCGTCTCGCTTTGCTTTCCTCAGCGGCTTCTCGGGACCCGTCGCTCGGCTCGCGGCACCCCGGGAAGGTCCGAAAGAGCGTGACCTTCTGGCGTGAGGGCGAGGATGACCTTGGCGTTGACCGAGACCGTTCGGCCTCCGTCCTCAAGGACGGCGGGCAGGGTCCGCGGCGGGACTGGGCACGGCCCGGGGTTCGCTCCGATCCGGTGCTGCCGACGGTCGGCCCACCTCACGGCCGCCGGCCCTTCGGTTTGGTTCAGCGACTCAGCCCCGTCATTGCACATTCGGATGGCTCAGGGGTCTGGCAGAAGCTTCCAGAAAACCAGTGCGGCGCTGTGCCGGGCCACCCCGTGACCTCCCGGGAGCCCAGGCATGTTTGCTGCAGGGTCGAGCAGGGGCCCAGCTGGCCGCGGACCCGCCTCGGGCTCGGGAGGTTCTTCCACGCAGAGGGGCCGGTGTCACGGCCGCACGTGCGAGGGGCAGCCACAGCGCTGCGGGGGCGAAGGGCGTGACACCCCGAAAAAGGAAGCGGGTGTAACAGTCGCCGTGGCGACGATAATGCTGCCTCGTTTCCTGTTCGTGACTGAGACTCTGCACTTCTCTCCCGAGGGCCCGTGACCTTGTCCTGAGCCCAGGGCCGTCTTCGAGCTGGACCGAGGCGAGGGGTTCGGGCAGGGGCGTCCGTGTGGGGAGGGGGCGGCTCGCCCAGGGCCCCGCCTGCTCGCCGCGCCGGTGGCCGGCAGGACGGCATGTTCCGAGTCCCCCGCGAGCGTCAAGGCGGGGCTTCCTGGCCTCAGGTGCGTCTCGTTCCCAGCGAACCTCCCAGGGTCTCTGCCCGTCCTGGGGGCGCTCCAGGAGGCGCGCGCGGAAGTCACGGTGAGCTCTCTTTCCCTGCGAGGCCGCGCACGGCCCTCGAGCCTCGAGCGGGGCGCTCCATCGTGGGCCGCGCCGCGCCGACGGCGCCCCCTGCAGACACAGGCCGGGCGGCCGCTCCGCCCCCTGACCCAGGAACTGCGTCCGTCCGTCCGTCCGTGGCCCGGCCACGTGCAGCCACACGGCAGTGCAGACCCCCACGTCCCGAGGGGCGTGCGGCGCGGTCGCGGTTCCGGCGTCGAGACGTTGGCCCTGAGCGGCCGTCCCCGGCCCCCGAGCTGGTTCCCGCGCTGCCCGCGCCTCCGTGGGCACCCATCACTCCCAGGACACCCCTGTCCCGGACGAGGGGTGGCGGCCGCTGTGCCCCCTTCGCCTCGCGCCCCCCACGCGGAAGTGCCGTCCACACACACGCGCTGCAGCCTCGGGCCTCGCGACCTCGCCAACCTCCACTAGGCGTCGGGGACCCCTAGCTGCCCCGGCCCCCACACTGGGACGGGGTTCTGGCCGGGCGTCGGGGCGGGGGGCTGGCGGGCCGCACACCAGGTGATTGTTTGAACGGGGTCACACATTCCTTACCCGGCCCTTCCAGTTTCTGTGTTGCATATTTGTGTTTGAAGCATATTAAAATGACCTAGAGGGACTTTCGGTGACGTGCGTGCTCTGTAATTCTTGGCCTGGCCCTCTCAGGCTCCGGGAGGCTCAGGCTGTGCTCCGAGACAGGGAGCCCGAGGAGGTCGCTGGCAGGCCTGGCTGTGCCAGGGTCGGCTGACCGTCACCGAGTCGGACCGACCAGGCCCCGGGCGCCCGCGTCTGCGGCAGCCAGGCCCAGACTGTGGGGAGCTCAGTGGCTCCGCGGTGCTCGGCCTCTTCAGCAGGCTGGGTGGGCTGGAGTTGGCGAGAATAAAGAAAGACCCACAAGATTGGGCCCGATCCGCTCCCCATCCGTTTCCGATTCAGACCCACGGGTGTCTGCTTTCTCCCAGGGAAGAGCGTGACCTGTCCCAAGTCCCGTCAGTCACACCCGACGGCCACAGAGCTCCCGCACGGGCAGCAGGGCCGAGCCTGCCTGGTGTGGTGGCCACGGCCAGGGCGGTTTATCATCGCGAGCTTTCTCACACCAGCAGGGACCCCCAGTCCCCAGACAGCTCGGCGGCGCTCCCCGTAACACCCACTGCAGCCGGCGCCCCTGGTGCGGCCTGGGAGACCTGCCGACCGCCCCGGCCTCCGGTTGGGCTGCAGCGGGTTTGGCCGGCTCGCCCACGCTCAAGGACCCCTAGGTGGCCAGTTCCCCGAGTGGGGTGACTCCAGCAAGTTTGCAGGAGAGGCCTCTCGCGCGTCGTAAAGCACCGGCAGTCACTTCCGGGCCTGCGAGGGGCACGGGACCCCCTCGGAGTCACCCCCGCACCCGGATTATCGAGGGCGTCTTCTGGGGTACCTTGTGCCGGCTGCTTTTACAACAACCACCTTCCACGGCCACGTGAGGTCTCGCCTCCGCTGAACAGAGCAGACGGCGACTCACCCACTGGCACGTGCCGGAAGCCGGGCTATGGCCACCGCCTCCTGTCTGCAGGGCTCCGCGTCCCCCAGCCCACAGCCCAGCTGCAGCAGGCAGGGCAGACCTCCGAGGTCAGCCCCTCCGTCCCTCGTCGGTGCCAAGGCCCCTGGCGCGGAGCGGCTCTCCCCGCGTGGGGCAGCTCAGCGGGAAGGAGGGTCTGCCCTTCCACGCATAAAGCGCGCCCCACCTGCGAGGCAGTGAAGCGAGGCGTGCCCGCCTGCCCGCAGCCCCGCCGGCAGGCCGTGGCCCAGCCGGTGCTGGCTCAGACAGGCACCAGGCTGGGGCTCGGGGCCGCACCCCCCAGCGAGAGCCAGGGTCCTGCCCGCTGGAGGGTTAGAGTCAAACGCTTCAAAGCAAAAAAGTTAAAAAACACACACACACACATATCCAAAGGCTGGTAAGCCGTCCTGGGTTTTAAAACAAGGGGACTTCATTCACTTTAAGTTTGCGAAATATCTTTTAAAATCAGTCTGCTTCTCTTTGAAACCTCTTGCCTCCAACCCCCCCCCCAAAAAAAAAAGAAAAAAAAAAACAAAAACAGAAGGCCCCCTGGGTTTCTGCCGGCCCAGGTCATGGGCAGAAGCCGAGGTCATTCGCCTGACTCACCAAGTCTGCAAGGCTCTAAGCCGAGGCCACCGGCCTCCATGTGACCGAGGGCCCTGGCTGGGAGGACATGGCACAGAGGAGCGCGCAGGCCACCGCGCCCGGCTGCTGCTCGCTGTGCGGGGTCCCCCATGTCCCCTGCCCCCAGGTTGATGCTGCATCCGCCCCACCCCGTGACAGCAGAGGGCCGGTATCTCAGTGAATAACACCATTGTTCTAAGGAGCAAAATTTAAGCATCCAGGGGGAAGTCAACCCAAACGGCTGCTCCCATCCCCAGCTCATCCCGACTCTACGGGGACCAGGTGCTCCCCACACTGAGACGCAGGCCCAACGGCTCCCCTGTCAGCAAAGCCACCTCCTGTCCCGGTCAGCAAAGCCACCTCCTGTCTTTCCTTACAGGGCCTTTTTTCAACGACTGTATCGATGGGTTGGAGGTCAGGCTTGATTGGCTGAAACTGTTCCCTTTGAAGAGGGGAGCCAGGGTTACCTCAGTTGCTTTTCCAGGCCCGCGGGGCTCAGTAAGGGGCTCGGGCCAGGCTGGGTTTGGACGGCGGGTGTGAGAAGGGGACCGCAGTCCCGCGAGAGTCCTCGTTACTGCAGATGACAAGCTGTTGGGCGCAGCTCTGGATTCGCGGGTGTTTCCTGACCAGACTGTGCAGGGCGAGGGCGCTCCAGGTGACCCTTCCCCCGCTCCCCGCACCCCGCCCCCGACACCTTCGACCTGCAGACCGGACCGCTTCCGGGGTTCAGAGCCTCCTGGGAACCGGCCCGCCACCCGCAGGCCACCAGGTGGCAGCGCGGCGCCGTGGGGACGGGCTCCGCGGGCACGTGCGGGCAGGTGCTCAGCGGACCGGGGCAGGGCCGGCTCCCGTGGTCCTGGCCCACTCTGCGCCCCTGGGACGCTCTGGGACGCCAGGGGCTGGGCTCGGCGGCGCGTGCCGGTTGCCGGCGGAGCCTCTAACCGAGAAATCGCCCTGGGAGGCGGCTAGGGGGCGGGCGGGTGGGGCCCCCTGCCTGCGCGTGGGGGCCGGGTGGGGACCTTCCGCAGCGCCCAGGCTCTGTGATCCGGGTCGGCGTGTGATGGACGACCATGCAGGGTGCCTGGACGGCAAGCGGCCAGCAGCTCCTTGTCCCGTCTGTGGCCTTGGGTGTCCCCTCAGCTGAGGACGCCATGGGGAGACCTTCTCTTCCGGGAACGGACCTTCCCTCTGAGCACTGAATGACTGCGTGTCAGTGTGGGCGCTAAGGCCCCCTGGACCGATCTGCCTTCCGTGCAAGAAAATGCGCCTTCCTCAAGGGGGCGGGGCGGGGGGGCAGGGATGGGCAAGACCAAGGATCACGTGGCCACAGCGTCCCCTCCCTCCCGCCCTGCCCCACGCCCTCCCCAAGGGATGCCGGGTGTGGAGGGAGGCTCAGGTGGGAGGGCTCAGCTGCACCCACAGCCACGTCCCTCGGCAAGGGGGCAGCTCCACGGGCAGCAAGCCCTCCGGGCCCCAACTGGAGCCAGTGTGCACACAGTGGGAGGCAGGCGGACAGCATGGGAGACCCCAGCCAGGGGCACCCTGGCTGTGGGTTTGCCAGCGAATTGTTGGAGTGAGGATTTCCACTGCCACACTTGGGAGCCAGCCCAGAGACCACGCCGTGCACACTGAGGCCATAGACGGAATTTATTAGACCGCGCGGAAGCGTGAGACAGTGTACCGCACAGCTCGTCTTCACAACAGTAAGTACAGTGAGGCTGTCGACACACGACTGTCAGCAGAAACGGGACACGGCAGTTTCACATTTCTGAAAGACGACGGAAAACATTTATTCTTGTCCTTAAAGTACAAACGTGGGGGGGGGGGGCACCAGCAGAGACCAACCTGATGTGCGGTTAGCGTCAAAATCCAGATCCAGCATCGCAATTATAAGAAACTATAAGAAACCTATTAGAAAAATAGAGCATCAAACAAGCAAAAAATATTTTACAATTTACACAATAAAAACAATTCATTTGAGAATGGCTCCACGTTCAGCAGAAGAAAAGGCTCCATGGAGAAGCCACAGCTACCGAGGCTTGAAAACAAACCGCCCTCCGCGCTCCTCACGCCCAACGACGCCGAAAGGCACAACTTAAAACAGCAAATGTATCTTAAATATATATTATAGCTTCTCAAATGGGAAAAATAAGTCCCCAAACCAGAAAGTGGGTCATCGAGAAACGCGGCATCTCACGCCCCGTTGGCGAGCTGGGGTCGGAGGGCACCATCCCAGCCCCGCCTCCCGACCCCGCCCGACAGGCTCACACCCTGAGAAAATCAACTTGGACTTCGCAGCCCAGGGCGACCCCGGATGGCCCCCCGAGACCTGTGGCCAGGCAGCATGCCCCTGAAGGAGAGTGTGGCCACTCAGCGACGCAGCAGCACAAAGACCCTGGATCACGGCGATGAAGGTCAAAGTCAGTGTGTGTGTTTGCTTTGCCTTAAAAACCCAATAGGCATCCTAACTACAATGATGGACTACGGGGTGCAGCTTCTCGCACCGCTGAATCAGTTAAGCATCTCATTTCCAGAAAGGGAGTCCGTGGGAGTGGGACAGAACATACATGACCCCTGCCCCGAGCCTGCCTCGTAGACGGCACGCACGGCAACCACGCGTGACCTCCGGCAGCGGCACACGCCCCGGGACACCGGCCACGCCGTCTTCACGGGCAGGCTCTCACCGGACATGGAATCAGGAGATGGTCTGGCACGGAGCAGAGGCCCCAGATGCCCACCGTGCCTGCAGCCCTGACTCCCCGCCAACCCGCAATGCCTGCTCAGCGGCGGGGCCCGCTGGCCGCGGGCCTGGTGCTCGGAGGGAGGCAAGCGGGCGTGAGATGACCGCGCACGCTCGGGCGAGCCTCCGGGCAGCCCGGGAGACGCTCTCCCTCGAGGGGCGCGGGCGGCCCCCTCCCCACCTGCCGCCAGGGGCCTGGCCGTGCCCCTGGAAGCGGGCAGGGCGGGGGCTGGTGGCAGGAAGGGCATTCCCTCGCCACTGGCGGGGCGTTCCAACATGGGCGTGGGCCGGGCGAGCGCGGACAGTGTTTCCAGTGGGTGTGTCCCGGGAGTCCGGGGCTCCTGACTGCGCAGGAGAATACTGGCTGGGCCCAGAAACCGAGAAACCTGCTCCCGCGGCTGGCAGGAGAGGTGACCCTGCCGGGGGCGCGGGTGGGCCCTGTGTGTGTGTGTGTGTGTGCCTGTGTGTGCGCATGTGTGTGCATGCGCAGTGTTCATGTGTTTGTCTATGAGTGTGTGTGCATGTGCGCGTGCGTGTACGTGTCGTGTGTGCCTGCGTGTGCATGTGCACTGTTCACGTGTCTATGCAGGTGCATGCACGTGCATACATGTGCTTGTGCGTGTTGCACGTGTTTGTCTACGAGTGTGTGTATGCATGTGTATATGCGTGTGCACGTGGGTTCATGTGGAGTGTTCGGATATCTGCACATGCATGCATGCGTGTGCATGTGTGCGCCTGCACGCGTCCGTGTGCACGTGTTTGTATGAGTGCGTGCCTGCGCACGTGTGCATCTGCGTGCGTCTATGCCTGTGCGTGCACGTGTGTGCATGTGTCTGTGCGTGCGTGTATCTGGGGCAGGAATGAGGGGTGCAAAGTCCACTCAGTGAGAGGCTGAGCCCCCACCATGCTCCCCACGCGGCCCTCGTACAGTCAACAAGAGCGCAGGGACCACGTGACCTGCGGTCCCCGTCTCCCTCAGGGGCCCTTGCCTTTGTGGGGGGCTCCGCTGCGACGGGGCCGGGCTTCTCCCTAACGGGAGCGTGCACCTTCCAGGAGCGCCCCCCAGCCCCGGGGGCAGGTGGCACCCCCGGCCGTAGGCTCCCATTGATCTGACAGTGGTCAGGGGTCACCTTCGGTTTCCACAAGGATGGACGGTGCCCCTTGAAACGTCACCTGCAAACCACAGTCTGATGGGTGGAAATTTCAGCCAGAAAGAAAAATTAAAGTAAAAAAATTAAATTCTCTCTTCCCTCCAACTTCCTTGGGCTCTCTCTCAAATTGTCTGTGCTCATGTGGAAAAATGTCGGACAGATCAAGCTAACCGGCCCCAGGAAGACAGTAGAAAACCGAAATAAGTTAATATTCACCAAAACTCTTCACCGCGCTGATCTACATAACTTAGACGCCTTTCCTTGGGAATGCGAGCTCTGGGGGCCCACGCGGCAGCCGCCCCTCTCTGGCGGGCCTGGCCGTGTGGCAGCTGCGCGGAGTCTTGCGTGTTTCTCCCAGAACCCCCTGGGGCGGAGGGGCCAAACGTCACTGCTTCCGGCCAGGCTGGGGGGCGGGGGGGGCACTAAGCCTGAGGAGCAGACACACACTGTCCGAGGCGCCCACGATGCCTGCCCCGCGCCCGCCCGGCCGCCGGCGCCCTGGATTCCACGCTAACCGCGGAGGCCGAGCGGCGGCCGCCTCCGGCTCCCGCCTGCACGGTGGGCGGCAGGCGTGGAGAAGGGGCTCAGGGAACTCGGGTGACAGACAGACAGACACCGCAGAGAGACGGCGGTTCATGGCCGAACTGCCCCGCGCATGGGCCCCGCGCTCCGGATGATGCGTGGACGGCACTGAGGACTCGCCGGCGTCCTCCGGGGCGAGGTTAGGCGCTGACGACGGGGCGGAGGTGACCGCACAGCCAGCAGGGGACGCGGTCTGATGACACTCCAGGGGCCAGATGGGTCGCATCAGGGGCCACGAGCAGGGAGGCCCGGTCGCCGTCACCTCCGGACAGCGGACGCCTCGGGAACGGCCCGCGGGCCCGCGAAGGCAGGAGCGGGTGGTGGCCGGCAGGGACCGAGGCACGGCGCGCTGCGGTCCGCTGGCCCGGGCT
Source organism: Rousettus aegyptiacus (assembly GCF_014176215.1). Taxonomy (NCBI): domain Eukaryota; kingdom Metazoa; phylum Chordata; class Mammalia; order Chiroptera; family Pteropodidae; genus Rousettus; species Rousettus aegyptiacus. Next base: position 2,996,423 of record NW_023416286.1, read on the forward strand.
GGCCCTCCACAAACAGTGTCTCGGTCCAGGTACTCGGTCCAGGTACTCGGGGCGCACGGCCAGTGGGGGTCGTGCCGCGAGCAGCAGGGTTTCTCTCGCTCTGCCAGGGACCCGGCTGCCCTGCCCTGAGGTGCAGCCGGCTGGGGAGAGTCCGGGGCGGGGCGGGGCCCCCTGGGGGGGGGCGGGGGGGCCCTGGCGCATGGCTCACAGCCCCGAGGCCCCTTCCGGGAGCGGCTCAGAGGGCAGGGCAGGGGAGCAGTCTAGCAGCCTCGTGCCTCCCTGCCCGTCGCCTCTGGAGGGGAGCGGTGGGGACAGGCCGTCCTGGGTGGCCGGCCGCCTGGCGCTGAGTGGGGAGGCGGCCGCGGAGAGTCTGCGGTTTGCGTTGCGGGTGGGGGGGAGGCCTGCAGGGCGGCCGCGGCCCTCCGTCAGAGGCGGCCAGGACACGGGGGCCTGGCCTGGTGGGCCCGCCACAGGGCAGGACCGGGCAGCCCCGCGGGGGGCTCGTGGGCGGGGGCGTCCTGCTCTGCTGGAGGAGAGTGAGGTGCTTCCGGGGCCCCCTCGGCCGCTGCCGCCCCCGGGGGACGGGCCTGTGTGTCACTTGCAGTGGTCCAAGTTGCCGTCAGGAGTCCTTGCTTGGCCAGTGGCCAGGGACGCCTCCTCGCTGTGCCAGAGGCCGTAGCCGAAGTAGATGGCGAAGCCTGTGGGCCGAGAGCAGGCGCAGTGAGGAGCGGCCGGGGGAGCGGCAGGGCCACCCGCACGCGGAGAAGCCGCGCGGCCCCTCGGGGCCGGCCGAGGCCGCCATCCCGCCCGTGCACGCGAACCCCTGGGGAGCCTCATGCGAGGCAGCCCCCGCTCCATCCACGGCCCCCCCGGCCTGGGCGCGTCCGGGGCTCCCCGGCCTCCCTGCCATGCGCTCGGTGCCCCCTGCCCCGTCCTCCCTGCGCAAGTGGCTGTCACACTGCAGGAGGCATTCACGTCACCACGCGAACTCGGTGCAGCCCGGACTGGGGTCCCCCAAACGTCTGAGCTGCTCAGCAGTCCCTGGAGCCACCCGTGTGCTGGGGACAAGGCGAGGACGGCAGACCCAACGGAAGGACTCGGCCACCAGGCGGCCAGGAGGCGGCTCATGTCCTGCAGCGGGGCGCTCGCCCCAGGGGCGGATGCGCAGAAGCGGGCGCCCCCGGCTGCCAGGGAGCACCGCGTGGACCGAGCCAGCCGGACGTGCCCCGGCCCCGGCCGGCCTCGGTGCACGAGGGGCCTGCAGAGCCCGGGCTGGCACCGCGCCCCGCACTGCCTGCCCCACCCTGCGGTGACCCGGGGCTGAGCGGTGAGGCAGGCTGCGGTCGTCCTGAGGTCACTGTTCCTGTCAGTGGCGCTGCAGGGCAAAGGTCAAGGCCAAGACCCCTGCACTTGGCCTCAGACACCGGGGAAGAACCCTGAGGCCGCCTCCTGCAGCCCCGGTGGCCGAGGCCCAGAGGGGTGGTCAGGCCACGGCCAGTCCCAGGCAGGGCCAGCAGCACACGGTGACGCCTGAGCCTCTCGTGGGCCGTTAGTGCCACAGCCACGTGGAGAGGCGTGGCCCACACTTTCCCTCGGGGGGCAAACAATTCCTAACTGGTCATCTTCGCCGGTGTCAGGACAGCTCCGTCCTGACCGGCGACCTCCAGGCCAGAGCCATTCCAATAAGAAGCGCCCAAAGCCGGAGGGAAGGGCCCGCAGCCCGCCGGCAGGCGCCCCCATCGGCAAGGCACCCCGCTCGTCTGGGGCGAACGCGGCCACAGGCGCTGCCGCTGCACGTGGACCGGGAGCCCCCGCGACGTACCGATCAGCATCCACACCGCGAAGCGGACCCACGTGCCCTGGTCCAGCTGCATCATGAGATAGACGTTCACGAAGATGCTCAGGATGGGCAGGGCCGGCAGGAAAGGCACCTGCAGCAAGACAAGGCCACGGTGTCGGCGCCGGCGGGGCTCGTGGGGGGCTCGTGGGGGGCCCCGCCTCGACCGTCCCGCAGGTCCACCCGGAGCCGCGTGCGGCCGAGATCCGGGCGGGCCGCCATGTCTGCGTGGGGAGAGTGGGCGCCGGTCCCGCCCCCGCACCCCAACCCACGCGCGGCCCTGGACCCCGAAGCCCCGCCACGCATGCCGCACACCCGCGGGCAAGCCCGGCAGGCGGGGTCCGGCTCCGAGCCCACCACCCAGGGGGTTGCCGCTGCCACTCCCCTGGCCTGCTCTTTTCCTGGGGTCGGAAGGCTTCGCTTCATCGCTAAGGACGAACCACTTCCGCATTCCCATAATCTAAACTACGGACGCCCTGGCCACCTCCGAGTCTCGGTCGTGACCCACGGTCCCCCTGGACGACACTCATGAGCGCCCCTTGGGGATGAGCCGCCTGAGGGCTAGGGGCCAGGCACTCCGGCAGGCCGGACCCCCGCCGGACAGCCAGGAGCTGTGTGGTACCTGGAGGCCCCCTGAGGGCCCGTCGGGCGGAGCCACTGACCTTAAACGAGAGCTTGGTCTTGCTCTCCGGCTGCTGCCAGATGATGACCGTGACCACCGTGCACATGACGGCGGAGCCGATGAGTATGAAGAGTGCCCACCACTCCCCCCGGGCTAGGGCGTCCTTTCCGAGCACGGTAACGATGCAGAAGACGATGATGAGAATCGCTGACGGACAGAGAGACAGAGAGAGATGCATCTCGACCCCGTCTCGACTCCCGTGGATACCCCAGGTCCCCCCAAACCCTACAGAGATGGAGACTGTTTCTGTAGGCAGCGCCTCTGATGAGGCCAGAACAACGAGCCCCACGGTGCAGGAGAAGGGCGGATGCTCGTCCCTTCCGGCCACCCCCGTGACAAGAAACCACGGTGCCGGCAGGCAGGCCCCGGCCCCCACGCGCCTCACGGCGAAGGGCAGGTCCTACCTATGAGGCTGCTCGAGATGTTCACGATCAGCCCTGAGATCTTGGAGGGCTCCTTGTTTTTGGGCGCGAGTAAGGTTCTCAGAGAAAACTTCTCCGCTTCCGGCAGAATGCCCGTCTGGGAGTCACTGCTGCTGGCCAGCTCGTTCTGGTCGGCCGGGTCCAGCTCATCGCTCGTTCTGGCCATCTGGTACACCATGTTGGGCTGCTCCGGCTGATACCTGCGCAGAGTGGCCCGGCGTGACCGCCACGCCATGCTCGCTGCCGCCGGGGGCGGGGGCCCGGGGCGGCAGGAAGGTGGCCGGAGCGACACCTTCTCGGGACAAGTGGGACGGGCGGAGACGGGGCCCTCGCCCTCTGCTGCTGCTTCCGCCCACAGCCTCCATGCGGCCCCGGCTTTGAGAGGACGCGGCCGCCACCGGGAGCCCCACCGGAGCGGAGACGGGGCCGACACGTGCGCCCCGGCTGTGCGCAGCGGCGTCCGCCCTGGGACGCGCGGCAGGTCGGCCCCCTCCCCGCCCACGCCGCCACGCCGCGGGGAGCGGACAGCGCAGACCGGGGGCGGCAGGGCCCCGTCCTGACGGACAGCAGGGCCCCGCGCCTGCAGGCTGCTGGGCTCGAGGGTCCGGCTGCAAGAGCTGACGGCATCGGCTCGTCTGGACTCCGAGCACCCGGTGTAAACAGGCCGCGCAGCCGAGCACAGCGCCCAGCCTGCGGCAGGACTTCCGAGACGCAGCTGCCCCGAGAGAAGCCGTCCTAAACGAGGCTGCTCGTCGCCCGCCCCGACGAACAGAGCTCGAGTCTTTCCCGCCAGCTCTGAAAGCCAGCGGCCGACGCGCCGACCTGCACGTCCTCTTGGCGTGACCGCAAAGACATGCGCGGCGCTTCCCCGGCTGGCTCGGGCACCGCCGGCCGGTCCGTTACGGCGGGCGGACCGCGGAGGACGGCCTGGCGCGGAGCCCGGTGAGGGAGTGAGCGGTCAGAGGCCTGGCAAACGGGCTTCGGCTGGTCCAGCACAGCCGCGCCCAAGGCTCGACCCCGGTTTCAGGGACAGTAGCTGCTGGGCCATCAGAAACGGAGTCGGTGGCCTCGCAAGTGGACTAAATACCTGAACACCCATCAGAGGCCCTTGCCAGGGGACCAGCACCGGGGCCTCTGTGGCACGTGCTCTCACGATGGCCACCTCGGGCCACGCCTGGGGGTGGGACGCAGAGCCCAGTCCGTCCAGTGCAAAGGAAAACGGGCGCCCCGCGGTACGCTCTGGGAGGGGGCCCTGGGGTGGCTGAGAACAGCAGGACACCAAGCCCAGGCCCGGGGCTGGCCCGGCACGCACGGGGCCCGCGCAGCCAGCACCTGGAAAGTCTCCTGAGCGCCAGCCTCAGCCACCCTCACCACGGGGCCCCTCCTCCAGCAGCCGCTGTGAGCCGAGCCTCACAGGTCATCGTAGTGACCTAAGCATCACTGGATTCTCCTGGCTCCCCGTCCCCTCTGGCCCACTTCTAGATCATTACAGGATCCAGGCACAACACTTGGGCTACTCTTCCAGCACCTAGCCAGAAAACGAGGGCCCGTGGCAGGGGGTAGTGGGGCCACCCCGACGCTCGTCAAGGGAGTTCTCCATCACCAGTCTCTGCCGCCCAACCCCCCTCCCCTGGGCAGTCCCCAAAGGGTCTGTCCACAACCCAACACTTGCACGGTGTAAACCACTAACTGACTGCTCGGAGGTTCGCACGGTCCACATGCACATCTGTCGCGGGGCCCAGGAAAGCCATACGTACCGCAAGACCAACACGCAGGCAGCCACCAAAGAGTAAGCCAGCAGAGTGCCGATGGACATGAGGTCCACCAAGTCCTTCAGGTCGAAGAGGAAGGCCATCGTGGCTGGGGAGGAGACAAACGTCAGGACCCGTGGGTGGCCCTCTGCACGCACCGCCCAGGCCACGCGAGGGGCGCTGCCCTGTCCTGTCCCCCCGCCCCCCGCCCCCCCATGGAAGAACACTGCCCCCGGCGGGCGGCAACGGCTAGCCGTCACGTGGTGAGCGCTTGCGCCAACACCACAGTTTCTGACCTTGGTGGCGACTTTAAAAGCTGCCGCCACACCAGAGACGGAGCCACTGAGGTTCAGACGCATCGGGAGGTGACCTGAGTCGGGGTCCCAACTAGGTCCCCATGACCCCGAGTCCCGCGTTTCTTCCCCTGCACCACGCTGACTCGTAGGCAGTCATGAGCACCCATCCACCACCCACCCACCCATCCGCCACCCACCCACCCATCCACCATCCACTCAACCACCCATACACCCACCCGTCACCCATCAGCCACCCACCCATCCATCAATCCATCACCCACCCACCCATCCGTCCGTCCACCTTTCCACCCAGCACCCATTGAGAGCACGGTATACGCCAGCGACGAGGTGACAAGACCCATGGCCTCCCTGAGCACCTCATCCGAGACACGAGCACCGGCTGGCAATGGTGCTGAGGAGGGGGGAGGGAGGGGTCGCAGGGGTCGCAGGGGTCGCAGGGGTCCCGAGCCAGACATTTGAGCGGGCAGAGCAGTGTTCTCCTGAACATCCCATCCATCCTTCACTGTGACCGCGCTTCAGAAAAATAACACCTGCGCGCTTGCCTGAGCCCCTCGCCCTTCCGTGAGTGCAGGTCTGTGCGTTCGTGCGGCCTTACGGGAGAAGTGTCCTGCAGGGACGGTCGCGCGGCCAGGCCTACTTGGGGTGTCTTCAGATCGTACGGAAGGGAGACAAACGGAAGCACCGACACAAACCCTTCCTCTCCCGCGAATGCGTCTCAAGCCCCCAAAGAGCGCTGCGGCTGACCCGGTGCGAGCTGTGAGCAGGGAGCAGGAGGCGGGAGCCGGGGGCCTCCGGGGTTCTGGGACGTGCCCGGCGGTGCCCGCCGCCGGCGCCTGCTGGGCCCCGCTCAGGGAAACTCGAGGCGCACTTCCCCCGCGTGCGGCGAGTTGAGAAAAGCTGACACCGTCTACACTCCCCGCCCAATTAAAAAGAAAGAGTTACTCCTCGGACTGGAGACTGAACGTACTACGCGGTCACTTTAACCACGATAGTTCCATCTCCTTGATCGAGTAACCTGCAAACACCGGAAACGTCTTCACCGCTCTGGTTCCTCAGCCCCTCGAACGTGCTGGCTCTCGTCGGAGGCACGGTGCCCCGTAACCCGACCTCCGCGCTCGCTCTCAGCGAGCGACCAAACGCTCACTCGCTCTCGGCACGTAACCAACCCGCAGCGCGAAGCCCACGCCGCGAAGGGCACAGGCGCCACCGCCGGCGGCGCGTCTAAGCTGGTCGAACGCGCGTCTCGCCCGCGTCCTGAGGTGCCAAAAGGCCCGCACCCCTGCCCACGCCCGGGAGGCGCTGGCCTCCAGGCTGAACCCAGACCAGGCGCCGAGAGCCAGCGCCCCACGCCCGGTGTGCACCCCGCCTTGCTCCTCTGGCCTCGGCTCTTCGTCTGTATGGCTGGGACCGCGCCGCCCCTTGGGCCGCGAGATGTGGCCGTGAAAGGGGGTGACGTGCACAGCCAGGGGCGTACGGCGCGTGTGCACAGGAGCTGCAGGGCCTGCCCCTTCCCGGGGGTCCCTGGAACGGCGCCTGGGCTCACTCGGTCCACCCGTCAAAAGTAGGGCGCATGGCTTCCCCAGCGACACCCTCGGTTCGTGGGGAAGAGGTGGCCCCTTTTACACGAGTCAGGAGCTAGGACGCAAGGACCTGACTCTCCAGCACCAATGCAGAGTCTCGCGTGGCTCCCAGACACCAGGAGCGTCACCTGACCACGGCTGCTCAGGGGCGCGCAGGGAAGGGGGACCGTGTGGGTCGGGGCGCGCAGGGAAGGGGGGCCGCGTGGGTCGGGGCGTGCAGGGAAGGGGGGCCGCGTGGGTCTGGCCAATGAGAGGACCGTGATTACAGAGCGCAAGCCTCCGGAGCATCCTGGCCCGTCCTCGGGAACTCTGGCCTCTGCCCTTTGTCAAAAGGCCAGTTTACGTGGCCGTAACCCAGGTTCCGAGGGCAACGACCGAATGTTAAAGAAGACCAGGTGAACGTCTCGCAGGCCCGACTCGGGAGACTCCCCGCGGCTCTCACCGGCGATGGCGCCCGAGGCGAGCGTGGCGATCACCGGCGTCTTGGTCCTCTCGTTGACTCTGGCCAACACCTTGAAGAGCAGCCCGTCCTCGGCCATGGCGTAGATGACACGGGGCATGGGGAACATGGAGCCCAGCAGGCTGCAAGGGGGGGGCGGGGGGCGCGTCAGCCTCCAGACGGCCGGCCGGGGCCGGCGCCCCGCGCCCCACGGACGCCCGTGGCTGGAGACGTGAGGCCCGCCCGCGCCCGGACGGGGCGGCGTGCGTCTGTTCCCGCCATCACTCCCGGCTGCATCGAACGGGAAATTAAAGCGCCGCGGCGTGCGAGGGGGCGCCTCCGTGGCAAAGGGGCGCTGGCGAGAACCTCCTGTCTACAGCGGGGCACGCCGGGGACAGGGCGCCGCACTGAAAGGCACGCGCCCCCTTTTCCCAGGTCACGCGGCCGAAACGCAGCACTCGGACAGGGGCCGGGCCCAGCGGCCGGGGTCGGGGACCGGGCCGGGGCCCTGCTGAGCGGGTGCCTCGAAGCGAGGGCCTCGGGCTCGTCAGGACGAGGGGCCAGGGCGCCGCCAGCTCCCCGGGGACTGCCGGCAACAGGGGGCGCGGCGCGGAGTCGGGCTGGGGTGCCGGCTCCAGCCCCCGGGAAAGGGGACGTGGCGACGGCGAACTGCGCGTGGCTCCGCCGGGCGCCCCGCCCCCGCCCCCGGGCCCCGGACGCTCACCTGGCAGAGAGGGCGCAGAGCGAGCCGACGGCCACCGCGTACTTGGCGCTGCCCCAGCCCACGTGCTTGAAGGCGTCCGGCAGGGGGCTGTCCTTGTCCAGGCAGAAGTAGGGCATCATGAGCGTCAGGGCGGCCGACACCCCGAAGTAGGCGACGAAGCAAATGAGCAGGGAGGCGACGATGCCCACGGGGATGGCCTTCTGGGGGTTCTTCACCTCCTCCCCTGTGAGCGGCAGGACTCAGCCCGGAGCGGCCAGGCGGCGAGGGCCCCCCACGGACCGCAGGGTGCCCGGCAAGCCCGTGCCACCCCCGGCGACTCCCACCGTGCTCGGCCCTCCCGGTCTGGAAGCGCAGGTGGCCCTCGGGGACGAGGCCTGAAGGCCCCGACGTCACGGCCCGGCCAAGGGAGCCGCTCGCTCCCTGCGGCAGGGGGTCCGGGGGCCCAGAGCAGCCGGGACCGTCCCGCCCGCCAGGGTGACGGTGTCTTTAATGGCCGCCGTCCTCCCGGATGCACAGGCATGAAGCCGGGCTGCGGCGCGGCTGCCAGGACCCGCCCAGCGTCACCACCGTCAGTGACGTTCGCGGTGCAGTGTCCCGGCAGGCGCGGGCACCGGGGGGGGGGGGGGTGCTGGCCAGAAGCCACGGATCCGCGTCCCTTGTGCGGCAGCTAGGCAGCCGGCACGTGCCCGCAGGAGGGCAGGCAGCGGCCGGGGGGCAGTGCGGGGCCCTGGCGGGACGGCGGCGAGCCTACCTGTGGTGGCGATGCAGTCGAATCCCACGAAGGCGTAGAAGCAGGTCGCGGCCCCCGACAGGACCCCCGAGAACCCGAAGGGCAGGAAGCCGCCGACGCCGAACCTCCCCTCCGTGCCGCTGGAACAGAGAGCCACAGCGGCGGTCACGGCGCCGGCTCCTGGCCCCAAAGACGAGCCGCCGCAGCGGCAGCGCCTGGCTCGTGGCCGCCGCTGGGCCTGGGGCCCCCAGACCCTCGGCATGCCGCCCCTGCGGCTGTCGCCAGGCCCGGCGCCCGGGCTCTGGACCGCAGGCCTCCTGCACCCTTCCCGGAAGCCTCTCTGAGTTCTGACGCGGGCAGTGGGCTGCGGGCACTGAGGGGGCCGGGTGTCCGGCAGGAGAGGGGGGGACCCACTGCCACGGCACCGCCCCCAGGAACGAGACGCAGGTCGCCCGGGTTTCCTGGTGACTCTGGTCTGAAACGAGCGTTTCTGGAGACGCTGAAAGGTGAGCTGTTTGTCAGCGAAGCGCCCCTAAGACCCGCGTGTGTGGGCGGCCGGATGTCCCCAGGGTGGGCCGGCACCCAGCACAGCCGGGCTCCTGGCGGGCACCACGCTCTTTGCCAAAGCAGTGGACACAAAATCAGGCCCGTCTGTGAACCCCGAAACCCCCGAAAATAGTCTCGACTGGTCAAAACCTGTGGCTCTAAAGGCCGTATCCAGACTGGAACAGGGGCGCTTCAGCCCAAGGCCCCGCCTGGGCGCCCATCTCTGGTGCAGGCTACCCCGGGCCCTGCCCATCGCAGAGCACCCCAGAGCCTCACACGCCCCGGCCCCCTGCAGCCCTGGGGCCCAGGGGAGCAGGTTCAGCCCCGCCCCTGCTGGCCGCAGGGCTGCCGGCTTCCTGCCACCGGAGCCCAGAGGATGGTGGGGACAGTCTCGTCACCCCGCTCGACTGGCTGAGCGCGGCCCCAGACCACGGCACCTCCCGACGCGGGACGAGGCAGGACACAGACTGTGCCGACCCCGGGCTCGCGCCGCGCCTCGGAAAACCTGGGGCTTCCCGCCTGGCTGATGATACAGACAGACAGACAACGTGGACTCAACCATTTTCTAAGGGGAAGGAAGCCTGCACTGACTCCCCGGGGATCATCGTGTTCCTCAGGTCTGGAAGCTTCCACGGAGCCGCTGGCAGTGAGGGACGCGCTGCACTTTGGTAGCCACGTGAAGGGCACCCCAAGAAATGCACACGTGACAGATGAGGGAAAAATGGTCCAGACACAGACGGAAGTAAGTCGTCTTAAAGTCCGACTAGGGGGTCAGCAGGTGCCCCCACCACCTCCCCGGACGCCACGCGGTCCGTGACTCAGGACCGTGCAACACGCGGCAAGTGGACCTCCCTTAGGAAAGGGCCGAAGCTCACATGGCAGGTCGGGGGAGGGGGGGCAGCCACCTCCCAGACCCCGGACTCCTGGACGGAGCTGAAGGGCACGGGAGGCCTGTGCCACGTCCCTCACAGCAGGCCACCAGACGCCCGCCTGCCCGACGCTGAGGGCCACGGAACGGCCACAGTAAGTCCACACGGACGCCAGGATCAGGGGGCCTGCGCTGAGCAACCGGGCGGCCGGGGCACCCAGAAGGTTCTGCGAGCTCCGCTGGAAGGGAAGAGCCAAGTGCGGCGTGGGACTCGCAGGGGAGGACCTGGGCCTCGGGCGTGTGGGCCGGGGAGACGTGGGCACGGGGAACAGGAGCCGCGGGTGGCGAGCAGGGCGGCGCGGACGCAGAGCCAAGGCGCCCTCCTCGGGGCCGGGGGGCGAGGGCCGTCGGAGCCCCTCGGAGCGGCCGGGACGCGGGTGGACGGTCAGCGCAGCCCCAGGTGCCGCCTGCGTCTGCTCCGCTGGCCGGTCCCCACTGGGTGCCGCCTCGCGCCGCACGAGCAGCACTCGGCACCGGAACAACCAACCGCGAAGGCGCACGGGGGCCCAGCGCTGAAGACAGAGATGCTGGAGCAGGGGCCACGGGCGCGAGGGGGGCACGCACGGCGGGCGGGACACGCGTCGCACACGAGATCGTGGGCGGGACACGCGTCGCACACGAGATCGTGGGCGGGACACGCGTCGCACACGTGAGCGCGGCGTGGGCGGGGCGGCGAGGCGTGACGGGGACGGGACGGGCTGCCCCGCGCAGACGACGCTGCGGCACACGCCCCGCGCCAACGAACTGCCGGCGAAACGAGTCAGCTTCTCAGACAGCCTGGCCGCTCGCATGGCTGTTTGCATGGTCCTCCGGGGCCGGAGGACCATGCAAACCCGCACAGAGCCTGTTCTGTGGAGCCTCTAACCGAAGCACTTGGAACCATTCCCTAAAGGCTTTTTACACGTAATCGATAACCTTTTATCCGCACACGGTGGTCCCACTTATCATGTGGCGACACACGTGTGAAGGATGGGGTGCAGGCCCAGGAGGGCCACCGCGGCCACCACGTGGCAGACGTCGCCTCGAGACAGTGGCCTAAACCCGGACCTTGGGCCAGGGCCCGGTCCCCTGCAGTCTGGGTGGCCGGCCCTCCACAGGCCACCGCCACCCCCTGCCCCGCCCCGGCTGCTCAGAAGTCGGTGCTGAGAATCGTCAGTAACGGAAGTGGGGGAAAGGCGTCCACACCGAAAAACACCCTGCAGCCCGGGCTGCAGACCGGACGGTGAGCCACCGAGATGGCAGGCGGGGTCGTCCCCAACACCAACCTCGTAGCCGCCACCTCACACCCCGACCTAAGCTTCTTTTCTGATGTGTGAGAATGTTTACTGCAAAATCATTTGTCGTAGTAAAAAATTTAAGAAGAAAAGCCGCATCCTGCATTTGGGAAACGAGATGGCCAGGGGCCACACACGGCTGCGCACGCGGAGTCACGCGGGCACGGAGCGCTCTGGAAGGGCGTCGTGACGCACGGCGTGAGGGGTTTGCCGCCGACCGCAGCGACCGGTGTTGGCAAACAAACCTTCCACAAGCACCGCATCCCTGGACATGTTCACACGGGCGGCCGACCGGAGGCGCGGGGCCGCCCGGCTGCCACCACGCTTCCGGCAGCGGGCGCTGGAGCGGGGGAGGGGAGACGCTTCTGCGCCGTCTGCCTCGTTTTACCAGGCGGCGCTTCTGTAAATTCAGGGGACGAACGGCGTCAGGCAGGACCGTGTGGCCCTGCCAGGACACCCCAGTCTGCAGCTGACTTAAAAAAGGGATGCTCCCCCCAAGTGGCTGACCTTCCGCCCCCAGCAGCGTGTCCCCAGGGCTGGGGCAGGTGTAACCGAAGGCCCCCCCCCCCCAGGGCTGAGGGGCCAGGCAGCACATGCCACTTTGCCCGGGAGGCCAGATCGTCACCACCAGGACAGCAGTGTGACAGTGGCCGAGGAGAGCAGAGACCATCGGCCACTATAAACAGTCTCTTCACAAAATGACAAAACACCACCTCGTGACTGATGACCCAGGATTCCCGACCTGCAAGACAGGCCCCCAAGGCTCAGGGCCGACCTGTCCTCTGAAGCGTAATCCGAGGTGGCCCCTCTCCACCCGGAACGAACGGGCACCCGCCACTTTGGCACAGACGTGACTTGGGAGTGCTCAGGAAGGATACGTTAAACGTGCTCGTTTCTCTGTAACGCAATCCCCACACAGTAGGCTTTCTATCGGAACTGTTAACCACATGATAACAATGAAGCTTCATGCATTTCATTCAATAGCTTCCTGTTTGCGTTCTGGTCGTGAACTCATCACGCATTGACGCCTGCCCACAGACCGGACAGACCACCGGGCACCTGGCCCGTGACCGGCGACCAAGTCGGCGTGTGGCCACTCAGACCCCGGTGTGGGCTCTCGCTGCCCGGCCTCCCCTGCTGCTAGACACCTGCTGGACTCTGGCCGAGGGGACGGGGCAGAAGGGACATGCGTCCTTCTGATTTGTCCTTAGGAGCACTGTGCGCACCCTGCTCCACCCTCCAGCCCCGACCAGGCAGACGAGGACAACCCTCGGGGGTCACAGAACACCACGGGGACTATCAGGTCCCTGAAGCCTGCGTACGGCCGCTGCTGGCCAGCCGCCCAAGCTGCTCATTTTGGGAGCTGAGACCTCGTTTCGAAGCCACTGAAATCTAGAAGTCTCTTCACCGAGCAGTTTAACTTTCAGCTATAATTAAAACAGAATCATAAGCAAAGTCGAACTCCCCCTTCTCCATTGTGGAACCCTAAGATTCACCTGAATATCTGACGAAAAAAATCAAAAACACACATTATAATGGTTTGGCTTTTGTGTCCTAGATAACGTGAGTTTGCTGGTCAGGGTTCAGGGAGAGGCCTGAAAAGGCCCCGGGTCGAGAGCCAGCCCGTCCCCTGCCTCTAACCCTGGGTGTCCTGAGCCAGGCACGTCGGGGGGACAAGGGCCAGCACTTTCCAGGGCCGATGCAGCCCAATTCCAGTGTGGGAGAACGAGATCATGAAAACCACATTTTGGCACGTCAGTAATCCTGAAAACCCTTGGTGGGAGGTTCACATGTTTCTCCTTCCTTCTAAGTTATTAAATCGGACGGCATTTCAAAGAAAGTGCTGTCCCCACGGGACTGCAGAGGGAGTCCCTTCCGAACGCAAAACTCAGAGGCTGGCCGTGCAACGGAGTCAGAGGACAGAGGGATTAAAGCAAGTCTGACAAGGACCCTCAACTGCACACGACTCTGGCGTTAACGAAGGTTCTTTTTCCCCCAACAGCTCCCTTTGCTACACAACGCCCTGTCTGGTGAAAGGAAAGAGAAGTTAACACACGTTTCAAACCAGTCGCTTCCCTGCAAAGAAAAAAGAACATGAACAAAATACTCAAATTCAAGTCACGTTTCTAAAAGGACTCCTAAGGGTCCGGCCGGCCGGTCGCCGAGGCCGGGGCGGACGACTCACTTGTTGGAGCAGAGGGGGTCCGACGCGTTCTGGATGTCCTGCTCCGTCAGCTGCCAGTTTTTGGCCGAGCCCTTCACGAATCCCGACACCACGACGAAGCCCAGGACCAAAACGTTGACGCAAGTGAATATCTTGTTGACCATGGCGGACTCTTTCACACCCAGAGTTAGGAGTCCTGAGGACGCGCAAAGACGGGGCGCTGTGAGTGTCACCCCCGCACCGGGCAGGTCCCCCGGGGGCCGGGGAGGGGGCCGGGGAAGAACCCACGTGGCAAACCACCAGACTTCGCGAGCCTCTGGGCCGGGGCTGGGCTCACCGTCTTTCTGGAGGCAGGGGTCGGAGCGACCGTGGTCCTGGGGTTTAATGCCACTGAGGACGCCACCCGGGGGCCCCAGGGGTCTGCAGAGGCGGGGACACCTCAGCCCACAACCCTGGGGGGGAGTGACGTGAGCGCCCCTCTCCCCACGTCCTCCCCCACCCCGAGAACCACAAATCTACGTTTTCCCAGCAGGAGACACTTGGCTCGGTTCCTCAGACAGGGAAGGGATTCTGGCCGGCTCGGGGGCGTGAGCACCCACAGCCGTGACAGCTGTCTGTGGCCGTGGGACCAGCACCATGCATGGGTGCCGTCTTGGATCCGGTGCGTGAGAAGCACTGAGCTGGACTAGTGGCAAGCTCACGCTTAAAAAGAATCACCAAGGGGCCACCTTGGGGAGAGTATGGCACCCGGGGACTTCCGTGGCATGAAAGGGTGGCCGGGGGACACACGGCCACCATTCACGGCTTGAGGTCACTGGCCTGCCCTGAGATCACATTTCTCCACGTGACAGCCTGAACCCTGAATCGCAGTCGGGAGAAGGGAGCGAGTGCACCCCGCTGTGCCGTGCCCCACCCCTGCCCCCCCTCACGCTCAGGAAGGTCTCGGCCCTGCAGACTCCGTTCATGGTCCGGCTGGCGGGACCGGAGATACCGCCGAGACCGGCCCGTGCAAAACGACTCCGGTCACGTGGTGGGCGAACAAGGCGTGTGTTGTTTTTAGAACTCAGGCGAGTTTCCCAATATCAAAGGAGCTTTTATCTCCGTTTCGGCTTCACGTGTGTTAACAAAACTCCGGCCCTCGTGGCTGAGCCCCGGGCGAGCGCCACGAGAGGGAGGTGCCGCCGACGCGCACAGCGAGACCTGGATTTCAGACCCTTGCGCCCGCGACTGTCGTGGAAGGCACCTGCTCCAGGCGCTTCGGCGCCCGGACGTGTCGGAGCACCCTGGGCTGCTCTGGCCCCCGAGACACACGTCAGTGCTCCAGGCAGACTGTGCTCCTCCCCGTGGGCCTGGCCGGTGACCGCCAGCTGTCCCTTCCAAGTGGTCACCCACGGGTGAAAGAGGTTTGTGTTGCTGGGTCACTCGCACGAAAAGCCTGCGGTCCTACACTCCCCAGCCACGTGAGGACCTGAGGCTCTCTGTGAACTGAATGACACACACCTCGGCCACTATGATCCGGGCCGACTTCCTGCCAGAAACCACTAACACAAAACACACGCCCCCGGTGACCAGAGGAACGAATGAGAGCGCGGGGGGAGGGGCGGGGAGCGAGGGGCGGACGAGCCCGCAGGGGCCTCACCCGTCAGGATGAGGATGATGATCACGGCGAAGATGTCCGGGGTTTCGGCCAGCACCCCCGGGGCGTGCAGCGTCATGTGCGCCCGCGAGAACTCCCCGATGGGCTTGCCAATCAGCTCGTCGAAGGTGGCGCTCCAGGCTCTCGCCACACTCGACGTGCCTGTCACGAAACAGACGTGGAGGAGAGGAGGGCGTGATGAGCAGGGCGTCACCGAGCTGCACGGGCGCGGCGTCCGGGGGGGGCGGCCGCGGACCCCACAGCTCCGGGGAGGTCGACCGGTGTGGGACGTGGCAAGGCTCCCGGGGCCGGAGAAACGTGTGTTTCCCCAGAACCCAGGATGCACACGCGCGTTTCACACGCGCGGCTAAGGGAAGCTGTCAGCACGGCGTCTCGCGTGCGACCGGGGGGTGCGTGCGCGGCTCCCTTCCGTCCGCCTCCTTCTCCACGGCCCCCATTTTTCCGTGTCTGTGACGAACCCACTCCCGTGGTCAGAAGTAAGTGCCAACTAAAGGAGACAAAGTCCCTTTTAGCGCATTAGAAACATCCCACTGACCCTAGGTCTCTCGTGCCAAGAGAAACGACCCCGGGGGCCTGGCTTGTCCCCGCTGAGGTCAAGGGCACGGACAGGGGCAGCGGTGGCCCTGGCGGCCCCCGCCTTTCCAAGAGGAACGTGCGGGAAGGAGGGAGCCGGGCGGCCGCCCGCCCTGGGGACGGAGGGGGGGGCGCACCGATGATGTAGGAGAGGATGAGGTTCCAGCCGGTGATGAAGGCCCAGAGCTCGCCGACGGTGACGTAGCTGTACAGGTAGGCCGAGCCGGTCTTGGGCACGCGGGCGCCGAACTCGCCGTAGCAGAGGCCGGCCAGCACCGAGGCCAGCGCGGCGATCAGGAAGGAGATGACGATGGCGGGGCCGGCATTGTCGCGGGCCACGGCCCCGGCCAGCACGTACACGCCGGCCCCCAGCGTGCTGCCCACGCCCAGCGCCACCAGGTCCAGGGTGCTGAGGCAGCGGGACAGCCGGCTGTCCTCCCGGCTGCAGTCCACGACCTTGCGTCTCAGCAGCTGCTGGCCGAGGCCCAGCAGCACCCTGCACCCCATGCTGCGGCCGCACCTGCCGGAGGAGAGGAGGAAGGACAGGGTGAGTCGCGCGCACGCGGCCCCGCCCGGGGCCCCTCCCGGCCACGTGCTGCCCTCGCGCCTGAGGCTCTGAGCCCCAGGTCCCGACCTCCGCCTCGGGCCGCCCCGGCCGCGGTGCCCAGGCCTGCGGGCGTCCACGCTGCTGCCTGCTCCGGACTGACACCCGGGACGCGCGGAGACGGCACGGTGACCACGCGGCCGGAGGCCGCGGACAGCAACGCCGGGTCGCGGGACCTCCTGGGACCCCCCGGGGCAAGGACCGCGCAGTTTCCGCTTCCACGTTAACACAGACTCAGGCCCAAAGCAGAAAAATGCTGAACTGTCCCCAGGTCGGGCCTTCTGCGACTGTCCCTAGCCCGCGGAGTCCTTTGTCCTGGACCACTATGCTGGCCCACTGCGTATGCGACGTGCTCCTGGGCGCGAGAGGACACACGGCTACGTCGCCCACGCTTCGCATGGGGCGCCTGGCCAGGGTGGGCAGCTCCCGCCTCCCCGGAGGGGAGCCCAAGGCCCCACCGCAGCACGGGCCGCGCGCCGTGACGCCCCTCCGGACAGGACAGCGTGGGAAGCGGGGAAAGAGAGCTCCTTCGCCGCGGCGAAGCCGACGGTCAGTCCATCGGTGACAGGCATGGCAACTGGACGCTGTGACGGGGCCGCCTGGCCTCGGTGACCCCCCGCCCCACGCCCACAGCGCCGCCCGGCTCACCGTGAGAAAACCGTCTGCGGGACACCTGACCTACGCCCCTCACTCGGTCGGTCCCCGAAAACGAGGACGGTCCGGGGACACAGGCGAGAGGCGTGTCACGTGGGAGCCGGGTGGGACCAGGCCAGGAGGGGGGCGCGGGGAAAACCGGGGAAATCGGACGCAGCGCGACCTCGTCTGCACCGGCGCCAAGTCACCGGCTGCCGCCAGCGCAGGGCGTCGCCGGGGCGGCGGGCGTGGGGTCTGTGGGTGCCCCTGCCCTGCACCCACACGTTTCTGCAACTCTAAAACTGTTCCCAAAACAGTTCACTTAAATACTCTTTTATAAGGTGCCGAGAGACAAACTATCACCGTGAGACGCAGAAACCAGCCCTAACTGTTCGCCTTCATCATCAGCCGACCTGTGACCTAGCTGGCTGCACACAGGCCTGGGAAAGGAAACGGCCTCCGGAGCGTGCGGGCCCACCAGGGCCGCCCCCGCCCGCCGCCGGGGCGCAGGCCGAGTGCCGCACGCGCCCACGGAGCTGTGGCCTGCACAGCGGCCCAAGCCCCCCGCCAGGCTCCGACCTCGCGGGCGGGAAGGTGACCTCACGGTGTCATACGATGGGGAGGAAGTGAGCACAGACGGTGTCCTCGTGAGGCAGGAAAAGCGGACACAGGACGAGGGCCGGGGACCAGGGACCGCCGCCCAGGGTGAGGTCTGTCCTTCCGCCCCGATGTGCCGTGTGCTCGATGCCGCTCCAGGGTCTCGCTCAGGCACTGGCCGCACGGGACGGAGCGGGTGGGCAGCTCCCCCCGGCACAAGCAGCTGGCCGGCCACGGGGCGGGCGCGTGGGCAGCTGTCCCCAGGCACCTGGAGGGCTCGAGCATACATGTGACTTTAACAAGGAAGGAAGCGGAATGACCCCGACGGAGTCATCTGGGACCAGGTGGTCGGGAGAGCATCCCAGGACACTGGCCATTGTGTGTGTGGGGGGGGGAGGGCTGGGGACGAGGACAAAGCCGGAGCGGCAGGAAGTGTCCTCACAGCCGGATCTCCACTTCCCCCAGATGTGGGGAGGCCCAGGTGCAACGGCTCAAACGAACAAGGAAAATCAGCGGCAGAAGGGGCCGGGAGACGCAGAGACCCACGAAGGGGCCGTGGCGCTGCAGAGGGAACGCGGGGGGCTGAGCCAACAGCCGGGGGCCAGGAGGGGGAGGCGGGGGGCGGAGGCACAGAGCAGCGGCCGAGGTCAGGCGTGGACGGGGAACGGCTCACACCCACCGTCTTCACTGGGCAGCGGGGTCCGGTCTGCCCCTGGGGCAGTGTGACTCAGGACCCTGGGCTCTGTCGAAGCCCCCCACTCCCCAGGGCCTACGCCCCTCTGACCCCGAGCGGCAAGGAACGCGTTGAGGGTATCGCGAAATTCCACCAACATCCACGCATGTCCCACCCGCGCTCCACACAGCCAGGGCTGAAGGAAACGCACTACCCCGCCTCACCCCCAGGAGGCAGACCGAGGGGGGAGCCCCGGGAGGGGTGTGGCCCCAGAGAAGGCTCCCCGGTCCCTCTCAAAGGCTACAGCCCTCGCGGGGGAAAATGGTCAGCTCGCCCAGCAAGGACAGGGGCAGGAAGCCTGGGGACCCGTCTGGGCGTGCCCTTGCGTCCAGCCAGCAGCCTCGGTCGTGAAGGCACGGAACGTAGTAGGTCTGCAGGCAGCGTGGCTTCTCGCTGACCGGCACGCAGTCCTGCGTGACGGCTGACCTCAGTGCCCGGCATTCGTACTCGGCCGAACAAACTGTTAAGTGCTGGGCTAATCGGCCCGCAGTCGCCTAGCTCATACGCAGCGGGGCCAGGACGGGAGCCTAGGTCACCTCGCTCCAGAGGCGTCAGCCACACTGGGGCCCAAAGCGACGTGACTGGCCAGGTGCACTCTCCCGGCGGCCTCACGAGCCTGTCACCCAGTCTGTCACCCCACAAACAGAAGGCCGACGGGGCTCAGTGACAAGCTCCCCCTGCAGGCGGACACCCCTGTAAAAGCCGAGTCTGGCCGCACGCACGGCGGAGCCCCCGCGCTTCCCTCGCCACTGGCCGAGGTCCACGGGCCTGGAGGCTCCGCGCACTCCACCTGGGACCTCCCAAGGCGGCTGGTTCCCGGACCCCCCGGGGCACCCCGAGTCTGCAGGTGCTCAAGCCTCCTCCATACAGTGTGTGGGACGTGCGTGCATCACGCCCTCCCATACGGGGGCATCACCTCTGGGTCACTGTGGTGCCTCTTAGCCAGGGCCATGGGAACACTGGTGACACTGTTCTGTTTGGGGCCGAGTGACAAGAAAAGTCTGCGCGTGTTCAGGACAGATGCGACCACCTCGGGCCTAACTACACAGTGCACGTCAGTAACAATGTAACTGGGTTTTTCTAGAATATTTCTGATCCCCAGTTGGTTGAATCAACCAGTCTGGGACCCGGGGTGGGGGGTACGGAGAGCCGACTGACTGGGGTGTCAGGGCCCCAGCAGGGCTCCGGCAGAGAGTTCTGGAAAGCACATAGAGAGCAGGGGGTCTCCTTCCGCAACCCGGAGGAAACGGCCTCCCAGGGGCACACACGTTCTTTGCTGGAGGAGGACGAGGTCCCATTTGCCTGGCACAACTTGTGGACATCAGAATCGAGTGGCCGATAACGCGCGGGCCGGCAGATTAGAATCACCAAGCCCAAGAGGGGCTGCGCCAGGGGCGGGGTGAGGCCGGAGGCGGCGCGTCGGCGTGGCTCATGGACACACGCACCTCACGGTGCGGGCGAGGCCGCCTGCCCCAGCTGCAGGCCGTCGCCCCCAAGCGCCACCTGAACGCACCCGTGTGCAGGCGCCTGGGCCGCATGGCTGAAGGTCCCCCCCCTCCGGCCGGGCGTCCGGGCCGCGTGGCTGAAGGTGCCTCCTCCGGCCGCTGCTCTGCGACAAGCCAGCTCCGAGCACGGGCGGCGCGGCAGACACATCTGCTGTCTCTTAAGTTCTTAGAGGCCGAAAACAGCCATTTCAGCGTGCGCCCCAGAACGCTCTCCACACCCCCACAGCCGCGGAAAACCGGCCATGAGGACGGCCCTGCCCCCAGGTCACCAACGAGGCGGTCACGCGAGACCCGGGCCACGTTTTCCTGCACAGACGACACGAAGCCGCAGCTGGGTGCTCGGCCGGCTCACGCGCGGCAGGGTGGCCCGCCACGCGCCCCGGGAGCCACACGGCCCCCACGCGTCAGGGCCCTGAGCGCATCCGCGCTGGCGGGGAGAAGGGGTCCCGGAGGAGTACGAGGCTTCCACGGCCAGAATCACGGGCCAGCGTGGAAAACGACCTTCGAGGTGCTGAGGCCGGAGCCCGACCTTTCTTTGACCTTCCCGGCTTCGTGGTGAGTCGACCCCGTTTCACCTGAAACTTGCTTTTCCTGGCGAGGCTGGACGATGGGCGACCAGGTTCCTCCTCGTGGGAGGATTACACAGCTTCTACTCCTGTGTAATCTGCCCTGTGCCTTCTCCTGGCCCTCGAGATGCTCACCAGCCGGACACGAAGACACGAGCACCCATCCATCTGGTCGACCTACACTTACCGCACCCCCTGCCCCGCCACCCCCCAGGTGCTCTGAAACAGCAGGGAGCAGACGGGGGCCCCCACCGGAGGGCACGGACCGGCGTGGCTGACACCGGGAGGCCTCCGGGGGACGCCCCGCCTCTGCCCCCGCCGGGCACCTGGCCTGCAGCTTGTCGTCCTCTGGGAAGGGAGCCGCCCCGGCGTCCGGCAGGCTGTGGGGCCCCCGATTCAGACACGGTGCAGGACTTGTGCCCGAGGACCCCGGACCCCGGACTCCATTCCCCACACGCTCCGTCCTCCCCCAAAAACGGGATAGTCAGGCTTCGGCTTTTCACCTGGGTGAAGACCCGCAACCCCGCCAGGCCCGCTGCTGAGTAAGATAAAGCGGTTCCAAAGCAGTCTGTCAGCGAGGGGAGGGGACGCAGAAGGAACACCCACGAACCTAAGCCCCTTCCCCAGGCCGCCGGCCGGGAGGAGGGGGACGAGGAGGACGTGTGAGGCCCTAGCGTTACCCCCGACTCCGGCACAGGGCACCTGGCAACTCTGCACCCTCGTCTCCGACGCCTGCAGGCCTCACTCAGAGCTGGACCCCCCGGCGTCCTGCTGAACCCGGCCCGCGAGCGTTGTCGCCGACGGAACCAGGACTAGGGGTGGCCCGAGGACTGTGAGGACGTCAGCGTGCGGGGTAGAGGTCGGGGGAGGCTCCTAACGCGAATGCCCCATCACACCTGAAAACTGGCCGAGTTTTGTGTGACGACTAAGATGGTGGCGATAATGATAAAGTCCCTCTGCGCAGCGAACCCACTGTTGTTTTAATTGAAAACGAACTGGAACTGGAACAGAAGCTGTTGAGGATTCTAAGAGCAGAACGTTTTCCCCAAATGACAGCCTGCGCCGAATGCGGCGGAAGCACCAGATAAAACTGGGGCTCCTCTCCTTAGAGAAAGAGGGGACGCGAGCCCACTGGTGAGTCCTGGCCTTCCCCAGCGCCCCTGCCCGGCTCATGCACGCCCCCCCTCCCCCAGGACCTGGGAGCCCAGGGACCCGCCCCAAACACTGCTCTACACCCTGTCCCACAGCGCCAGAAACCAAGGGCAAGCATGGACAATTCTCAGGTCAGAGAAAAACCCAGAGAGCGGGGTGACCCCGGAGCCGGCCGAGACCCTCCCAGGGACCACGTCGGACACACAGCTGGATGCACTGCAGGCGGCACGGCCACCGGCCACCGTGGAGCAGGCAGCGGCCAGCATGGGGCGCGCAGGTGCCTCCCGGCCACTGCTGACCACGCGGCGCCGGGCAGAGAGAGGCTGCGGGCACGGCCTCTGCACACTGCGCCCCGGGACCGGCCCCTGCGAAGGCGCCACATCCCCGGCTGTGGCGTGTGGCGGTTCCGCACGGAGGAGAGGCACGGGCGTGGGCAACGTGCCGCGGCGACGGCCGGCCGGGGCTGCGCGAGGGACACGCGGGCCGGGGACACGCGGGCCGGGGACACGCGGGCCGGGGACACGCGGGCCGGGGACACGCCGGCCGGGGACACGCGGGCCGGGGACACGCGGGCCGGGGACACGCCGGCCGGGGACACGCGGGCCGGGGACACGCGGAAGCATCAGAGCGCACGGCGGGCGCCGTTTGGAGGACGGCCGCGCGGCCTGTTGGCCGCTAGTGCCCTTCGAAGGTCAAGCGCAGTACGCTGACGGCCGCTCCGCGGGGTGCTGATGGGCCGACTGTACCTGGAGCACGACGCGTGGCCTTGTCGCCTTGTCACCCGACGGCCGCCTGGGTCTGGGAGCGGATGTCTCGGGGGGGCTGAGATGAGAGGAGGGCTTCAGGCTCCTGGAGGCAAAGAAGAGACGTCAGACCCACATCTGTGCTCGCCTCGGACTCAGGCCTGCGGCTGCTGCAGAGGAGGTGGCCCTGGGAGTGTGCCGCAGCACCCCGGACACCCCGGCTGTCACGCCAACGGGGACGAGGGCCGCATCGTGGGGACTGAGCAGGCGGGGGCGACGCGTCCCAGGGAGAAGCATCGCTGGGGGGCCCAGGAGAAGGCAGGAGATGGGATGAGGGGACCGCCAACCCAGGGGCGCTACCTCCTCACCCCGACAAACGGGGACCGATTCCGAATAAGGATGCTACCGCAGCACCCGCAAGGGCTGTTCCCGCGGGTCCGGGCATGGAGGTGGGTGTGAGGCAGCTCCGGGGGCCTTGCTGGGGGCCGTAACGGGGGGTGAGCCCTGTGCTGACCCCGACGCCGAGAACCAAGTCAGGCACGCACGGGAAACTGTCGCTGGCCCCTCACCCGGGGTCTGGCCAGCTCCCACCGGTACAGCCGGCACTTCACGATGGAGCTCCTGAACCCGCTGTCCCACGGGCGCCGGGCTGCCACCGCCCCGATGCCCCGCACGGGCCCAGGCCGCGCTCTGCGCAGCCTGTGCCCCGCCGCTGGGCCCAGGGGACGGGCCTGCTGCCCCAGGAGGAGCGGGGTCGGTGACGAGCCGCCACTGCCCGAGCAGAGGCCGCGGCCCCAGGGCACACGGGGAGAGCCGGTGAGCGCGGGAGGCCCCCGTCTGCTCCTCTCGGCTTTTCCCCTTCGCGCCCCACACTCGCTCACCCCGGAGGGGTCTCGTCAAGCGTCCCGAACACGACATGCACCTAACGTGAGCCTGGAGGTCTCGTCACGCAGAGCGCCCTGCGGGTGCGACCGACCGCCCCCCAACGATGGCCGGGTCGGCCGCCCCGTGCCACAGTGGAAACGTGTGCGGGCATCACGTGGGCACCGCGCGCTCTCCCACGCTCGCCCATTTGACGTTCCGGTGTGCTTGCTCTGACTTCACGGAAACAGCCGCTGTTCTCGGGAACCACCCGCGAGGGAGCCGTGCATACCCCCACGACACCTGACCGCTGCGTGCTCCGGTCACCCCTGAATGACACCCTCCCACCTCCCCGTGACGGCACCACCACACCGGGCTAGACGTCCATTCGAACGCGGCCCACAACCAAACGCCCAGAACCGTCGACGCGCGGCTGCCTCGTGGCGCCCAGCGAGGGCCGAGCACCCGGGGGCAGGACGGGACGCGGCACCCGAGGCCCGGGTGCCCCGCGAGACGCACAGGTCACACGATGCACAGGACACATTCACACAGGGGTCACATGACGGACACCAGGTCACGTGACCACGGGTGCTGGATGGGGCTGGGGGCCCACGGGAGACCTCCGCCAGGTCCCCCAGGGCCATGGGCCACGGCATTATGGGACCCCCTCAGTGACACACAGGGCCCAGCCTCACACTTGGAGCTGACTCTGCTTCCCATCCCCGACAGAAACTGCTGAATTTACAACTTAAATGGATCGATTTTACAGCATGTAAATTATAATCAATAAAGCTGGGTAAAAAAAAAAAAAGGTATGAGCCCAGAGGCAGCCACCCACCAGCAACAGTGCGGGGTCTCCCACCGGGAACAGCACAGGGTCTCCCACCCACCAGGAACGGCATGGGGGGTTTCCCACGGGGCCTCCCACCGGGAATGGCACGGGTTTCCCACCCACTGGGAACAGCACGGGGTCTCCCGCCCGCCGGGAGCGGCGCGGGTCCCCCACAGTGCCGGGCAGAGCCGGCAGCTTCCACGCAACTGTAGCTGTGAGAGCAGCGCTCCCTCCCGTCTCCACTCGGCACGTGGCCCAGGATCCCAGAGAAGGACGGTCAGGGGAAGGGCTGGATCTTCAGGCGGGAAGGCATTCAACACGGCTTCTCGAGGGGCAGGGGGAACACGTGCCACCTTGGCGGGCTGGACAGGGACGCCCTGCCCGCACCGAGTGCTTGCGAGCCGGGCACAGCCCGTCCGCCCAGCGCACCTGACGGGCAAGTCCACGCTGCTCCCCTGGGCACGGACAAGCCCACGGCACCACGCCCCGCAGGCAGGTGCCAGCCCGCCCGTCCCCGCACGGGCAGACGTGTCCCCAGGGTGCGGCAGCTCTGAAGAAGCGTGTGGGGACAGATGAGGCCTAGAGGCGGCCGCGAGCGGCCAGCCTGGCACTACCCCGGGAGCGAGCGGCCAGCCTGGCACTACCCCGGGAGCGAGCGGCCAGCCTGGCACTATCCCGGGAGCGAGCGGCTCACGCCTCGGCCCATCGGACTGACCCCCTCTCCCGGGGCCAGGCCGCTGGCTGCCACCCCAGTCCTGCACACGGGCGGTCAGGGAGACGCGCTGGCCAGGGCCGATGATGCCCAAGGGCCCTCGCCCAGGGGACCGCCCGCCCCAGGAGGAGGGGAAGGCAGGCAGGGACCTGCACGCAGCTACCAGGTGGGACTCGGTTTAAAAACGGCTCTGTCCCCGTTTTCTGCTCTGAAGTCTCACAGATTTCTCCTTGAGAACGTTCTCACCCGCGTGACGGGTCCCAACAGACTACAAGGAAGGCGACAGAGCCACAAGCCGGCCGGCCAGCATGCGCACTACTACCTACGACACCGTTCCTTACAGGGATGCACTTTTCCATAATTTAAAACATTCCTGAGAAAACTTTATATTTCTCTCGCAAAATGGAGCACCACCGAAACGGCCCAAAATCGGACATTCGACAGCGGCTGAGGCGCCGGGGATGCCACTGGCCTCCCACAGGGGCCTCGCGGGGCCGGGGGGAGAGGGGGGGCGGACGCGCCAGGCACCTGCTTTTCCCCATGTAACATACTATTAAGTGTGTGCGTCTGTGCACCCCTAAAATCACCCCGCATGCAACACACTTCAAGAAACAAAGATCAGGTCCAACTATGGCCCGTTTCTGCACTGATCTTGAGCTAAAAATGGTGTTTACTGTTAAGTTTAAAAGAAAAAAAAGAGGAACAGTGCAGCGACTCCACGGAGACCACGTGGGACCCAGAAAGCCTGAAACAGCGGCTTCCGGGCCCTTCCTGGACCAGCCTGCCGAGCGCTAGCCTCGGCCACACCTGCTTTTACCAGTCCCAACACGCGGAGTGACTCGGTGCACGTGCTCTGAGAATCGGGAGGACACTGGCCGGAGGCTCTCCAGACGGGGTCTGCCCCACGCCCCGGCCGCGTCTCCTCAGCATGGAGGCCTGTGTGGAGCGAACCAGGACGTGGGCGTCCGGCGGGTCACTGTGCCCGATGCCCAGAAGGTCCCATCCTGTCTGCCCTGGGGCCGCTCGGCCTCCTCCGCCACCGCTCGAAGACGCTCTAGGCACTGGCAGGAACAGGGGGTGCCTCTCTGACGGGAGAGCACCCCACAGCACAGCACCCCGCACCTAACCCTCCCCACCGCCCTCCAGCCTCGGGGACTGAGGCCACTCAGGGTGGACCCTCACGATCCCGGCTGCCGACTCCTGGGACCACCCTGCCTGTGAGCAGCGGCTTCACTAGTTCACCGGGACTAACCGAGAGTGCCGGCCACCTGGTCCCCATGTGAGCCCCGATGGCCACCACCACATGGGCAGCAAGCTCTGGGCACCTGGGGAACACAGGCGGCCCTGGCACCACCACAAGCACAACTCCCCCTTACACGCACACAGTGAGACGGGGCCCGGGGCCACCGAGGGCCTGGCCCTCCTCCCTCCAAGGCGAACAAGGCCCCGAGAGAGTCCAGCACTTAGTTAAGACACACCACGGAGTGAGATCTGAGCAGCTCTCGCTGCAGACACTGCTGGGCCCCTCCTGCGCACAGAAAGTCAGTCAGCCATCGACCCCCATGTCACCCATGAGAAGAAAGCCTCGGGGACGCTCCCCGGTGCTCCTCGGGGCACTAAGGGACTGCTGTGGCCCCATCCCAGCCCTCCCCCCCCCATGCAACCCCGTGCACTGGCCCGGGCCCTGCAGGCACCCGCCTCCGTGGCTGACCAGGCCTGATGATGGCCAGCAGCTGGTCTGTCCACAGACGTCCCCCAAAAAGTTAAAAATTTTAAAAAGGTCGGGACTGGGCAGGGGGCGGGGGTCAGTTTTCTGACATGACAGGATGCTCCTCCCTCGCCTGAGCACCCCCTGAGCACAGCACAGAGGGGCCGCCAGGGCCCAGAGCCCCGGGGTGACGAGACCTGGCCACACGCGTCAAGTTGTGTTACGGATTTTGCTGAACTGAAGTAACACCCTGGAGGGAAAACATTTTTTGCATCTCCTTTTACATCTGCTCAGTGATCCGTGAGGACTGAGGGCCTACCTGTCGCTGGCTGGGCCACAACTCGTCACTGGGGTCAGGACACCCACGGCACCCTCCCCTCCCGCCTGCCTCTCCACCGTGAAGGTCAAGCAGCGGCAGGCAGGAGCTGAAAATCTGATAAAACTGGATTCAAAAGAGCCGGCAAGTTACGCAACTTCTCTGAGCATTTCCTTTTTCCCTGGGCAAGATACAGGTCACGAGTCGCCACAGTACTGGCCGCTGCCCCTGCTTGGGGAGGGTGAGAGAGTCCGCCGAGCCCTGCCCTGGGCCAGCGGCGCCACACTGCGGCGGCGGCCGTCCGCTGCTGTTAGTTTCTCGGTCGGTGCAGAGCTTTGTGAACAGCCATCCCGCATGGTGCCATGCAGACCAGGCGGGCGCTCGGAACGACGGCTCCGCTTTTGTGACAGACGGTGTCCTGGAAGGGACGAAGGCCTACGCACACGCACAGCTCAGAAACAGACACGCTCGCTGCTCACGTCCGCCTGTGCCAACGCAGACGTGGAAGGTCTGACGGCAGCTGCCTAGACATGCCTGAACCCGCCGAAAGCCAAAAAACCGCATAGCTGAAAATACAACCGTGAGCAACGCTAAGTAACAACGACTGAGCTTTTAACCGCTTATCTTTACTCGCATTTAAACGTCACGCCGTGACGCCGCCGCGCCCTGTGGTGCCCGGGCAGGGGCTGTGGCCGCGGGCGCAGGGGCCCCGCCAGGCGGCGTGTCGCTCGGGGGCGAGAACTGCGGGGGACGGGGCCTCCCTCGCCGGGGCTCCCTCACTGCGCGGCGTCACCCGGGGCTGCCGCCCCCCCCCCCGCCCCCGCCCGGCGGAAAGGCGAAAGGCGCGGTCTCGCCTGGTCCCCCTTTCCAGGGTCCCCTTTCCCGCGGCTCCGCCCCCTCTGCGCAGACCCCGCCCCCCCGGAGACCACGTGGCGCGTGCGCGCTCACGGGGCCACCAGGCTGAGCCACGCTGTGCAAGCACGGAGCGCGCGCGTGTGCGTCCGTGGCCCCCTCGCCGTCTCTGAGGACATGCGGTTAAAGACGGATGTCAAGGGCGCGATTTCAGCCCGCTCCCCACAGCCCAGTCCCGCTGAGCGGCCTCGCGCCCCGCCTACGGCTCGCGTTTCCCTCGGCCCAGCCCGGTGTCCTCTCTCCTCCGCTGACCTTCACGTGCTCCATGCTGCTTCAAAACGCTTCTTCAAAGGCGAGATCACGTGGAACGGGCGGGGAAGGGTGGCGGGAGCGCCCCGCCCCCAGGGCCGGGCACCCCGGGTGGGGGCGCGCGCGGCTGGGCCGGCGGGTCGCGCCCTGCCCCCAGACGCCCCCACCGACCAGCCGGGTCCCCAGGCCCTCAGGGGCAGGTCCAGGACGCCTCATCCACGAGTTATGTGCCGAGTGCCCACCGCACCCCGTCAGTGACTGCGGGGGACAGACGCGCACACACAGGATTCAGAACGACGGCGGGGCAGAGCTGCGAGGACAGGCAGGTCAGGCCGGCAGGAGGAAACGCCTCAGAAACGGGGTGGGGGCCGACGGCCGACCGCGACACTGTCCGCGCAGGAAGCCAGGAAGCGGCACGGGACGCAGCGGCAGTGGGAGAGCGGGGCTCGGGGTTCAAGCAGACGAGGGCGGGGGCTGATGTCGGCTAGCTGGCCCCTCCCCGAGAGCCGGCACCGGCACCTGCTGACGGGGCACGTGATGACGCACGCCGCTCCTGTGACCTCCTGTGACGTCTGAAATCATACGTAACTACGGGGAACGACGGCCCAGGGCAACCCCGACATCGGGGCGCTCACCACGGTCGCTGAGGGCGCCTGCTCCGCCTGCTCCCCCCGGCACAGGTCACCGGGCACATGAGCGGAACCAGCCGCCTCCCCGCAAAGCCCGCGCAAGGCGGGCCACGGACACGATGCCCCCCGCGCCCACGCGTGTGAGAGCGGTACCGGGTATGGGGGCGCCCCGTCAAGCAAACATCTAAGAACACACCATCTTCTCCTTTATACATAAAGCATCGTGCGGCCCGTGCCCTCCAACTGTGCTGCTGGAAGAAATCCCAGGATGCCTTGTCACAGCAACGCCCCTCAAAAAGAAAAGGGACAAGGATCTACCTGTGTTTTAAAAAAAGACAGTACTGCATCCTGCCTCCAAGTTAGGAAAAACCCCCAGTGTATTCTGCATTTTTATAAAGAAACCTTTATTTGCTCTGCCACAGTGAACCCTGCATTCTACCGAAAGGCCCCAAATTCAGATTTTACAACCAGCTCGAGGCCAGCCAAAGTGACTGCACACTGAGCTCTTAGATACACTATTCCCTGCGTAAAACACACACTCCGCCCCTGCCGCTGAACTTTTAGGTGTTTTATGACAGAGTTAAAAGAAAAAAGGCAAGTTTGAAGTGACTTGATGTACAGATGAAACCAAAGGCTATTCCTAGCCGTGCGTGACAAGTTACATCCCAAAGGAACTCCATGTTCTTAGTACTAATTTTGTTCAATCTTGGCCCAAAGGAACGGATCCGTCCTCACATGGGGACACCAGTGCCAGCTCCGGTCCTCTGCCAGTGCCTTGTGACCTCCAAGGAAGGGCCCGTCGGCCGCAGCTGCCAGTTCAGAGCTGAGAAGAGACCCCCGCGCCCCCCCCAACCCCCGCTGTCAATCTTCACGGAGTGGCATTCCACAGACACACACAAGACGACGCGGACGGGCGTCCCGGACACGGAGCTCGTCCTACTGCTCTCGAAAACGCCAAGGCTGTGAGACGCCACCCCTCGGGGCCACACGCGGTCAGCTGGGCTGGGGCCGCGGTCACAAAGCGGTCTCGTGAGCAGGCGTGTCCCCTAGGGCACGTTCAGAAGCTATGTCCCAAACACCCCTGGCTCGGAGCCCACGTGCCAGGAACAATCAATAACCGTCCTCTGGAGCCTCCCCTTCTCCGCGTCTGCGCCCCTGGCTGTCACTCTGTTACCAGCTGTGGCGACAAAGCACTATCTGCCTTTTATTCATTCAAAAACACGTCAAAGCCCTGGCCGAGGACAGCTCGACCTGGTCCACCCCGCCAGGCCCTGCAGGAGTCTTAACTGTGGTCACCCCCACCCCCCGAAACTGACAACTGCCAGCCCAGCAGCCCCGAGCCGCACCCCCCCCAAGCCCTCTGTGAAGTCCCTCCACCCCACAACGCAAGGGCCTCCTCGGGACCGGCAGGCCACAAAGCCGCCCCGTTCCACAGCCCGACCCTTATCGGATTTCTGTCCATAGAGCAGATATTTAAGACGTCTGAACTTCGGCTGCACAACTGAAGTCTTTTATTCTGCAAATCTGACTGCGTGCCATCCTTTGTCCTCCCGTGAACCTTCTGTGACCTCAGAGGCACAGCCAAGTGTGCGCTGCTCAGTGTGGGGGTGCGTTATCTTCACACACACGCGTCTGCACACCCACGTGAGGAAGCTCCGCCACACCAGGCTCATGTCCCTTACGACGAACCTGCAGGCCTTGGGCGGGACACCCCCCACGGGGTCTTACACCCTGAGGCCCAGGAAAGGGACTGCGTGTCCCCCGTCCGTCTGCAGGCCAGTCTAGCCCAGAATGCGGAAGGCGGTGGTGCGTCAGCACCCCGGGACGGGCCCCTGGACTCCGCTCGTCGGAAGCCGTGAACGTCAGTCACGTCTGCCCCTTCTCAGGACGTCGCGGGGTCCACTACGCTGAGGAGACCGGGAGCAGCAGGGGCGGGAGCGCAGCGAGGCACTTTCCTCGGCAGGAGATGGCTTTTTCCAGAAGCACGGCTGTAGCTCCCGGCCAGGGTGACCCAGGCCAGCTTGCTTCCTTTCCCTTCGGAGGGGCCGGTGTGTCCTTTACCGTGAGCGGATGCCCGATGCTTTTGAAAGCTAATGCCTCTCAGGCTTCCTCCCCGGCGAGGCTGATGGGGACCGAAATTCTCAGTGCCTGTCCCGACTTGCCAAGGCCACCACAGAGACGCCCCACACGACAGGACGCTGCTTCCGGGGGCCTGTCGCCAGCCCCCGCCACCCCTGCCGCGGAGTTCCCGCATCCGCCTGCGGGTGACGCACGAAACGTCACCGATTTCCTTTGGTGACATCTGGGATGGAAACCCCAAAGAGTGTCCTAACACAACGTCCTCCGAGTCCAAAAGCATGAAAGGTAACACTGTCCCCTCGGTCTGGCCCAGTCCCCGGACCTCCCAGCTGTGTCTAAGGGAGACAGAGGCAAGCCCGGGGGGTGCTCGGAGAGGAGGGTGTGACGGGTGTGCCCGGAGGGCCCCAGGGCCAGGCTGCAGGGGACAGATAAGGCCTGGCCCTAGGCACCCTCCACCAAGCCACCTTCCACCAAGCCGCGTTCACCACATCCGACTTCCAGTGCATTCCTTGAGCAGGTCACCCTGGGCCACACGGGATGGTCCACGAACACGCGTGGGGGACAGTGGGGGACAGGCCGCTCCCCGCCCGGGCGGCACAGCTGCCTCCCCCTCCACGGACGTTTCTCACGGCTTCCGACGTGGCTTAGTTTTCTCACCTGGTTGCTCCGCTGAGCCAGCAAGATGCATCCCCTGAGAGGACGGCCTCTCCCTCTGCCAAGGTGACGAGTGTCCCAGGCAGTGGGGTAACTCACAGGCCCGACTGCGAAGTCTCACGCACATGACACACTGCCCGTCTGAACACCCAGCGAGACAAATAACGTGCCAGCGTCCAGGGGCTGAGGAGCGTAAACGGGGGGAGAGGGGCGCACGCACCCCTCAGCACGCCCGGCTGGACGGCTCTAGCTCACCTGGACCGCCCCAGACAGATACCACGAAGGTGGGAGTCCGCGGTGGGCTGAGCGCAGGATGCACGCCACGCAGGCTCACAGGGCGCGCAGGGAGGCAAGGGCGCAGGCCGGTCCCCTCCGGGCCACCAAGCCCGACCCCGCCCCAGAGCCACCCCACCCCCGGGGGGCCAGGCTCGCCTCGCCATCTTCTCAAAGATGACAAGTCCCAAGTTTCCAAGGGCAACGTAAGTGAAGTGTCTGTACCGTTTTAACAGAAAGTCTCCTAATGAGCGAAAATAAAAACCACGAACACGGGATGTAGGAGCACCGGGCTCCTGTCGCCCCTGCCCCCGCCCCTTCGTCCCCGGAGAGAAGGTACACGGACGCGGGCAGGCCGAGGCGTTCCGGGGGGCCTGGGACCTCGTCCCAGCACCCCCAGGGAAGCAGGAGTGGCCACGGCTTTCTGAGAGACGGACTCGCCCTGTCGCCTCACCTCAAATCCCCCCCACAGGCGCGGTGCTAGGCACAAAGCTTCCACCTGGGTGGCCCTCAAAAGCAGCCGGCTCTGCCCTCAACACCTGGGGCAAGCCTCTCCCAGCCCACAGAGCCCGGCACCCCTGGGCGCTGAAGGCGGGTGGGGCCTGAGCACGTTGGCCTTTTTTTAACCATCCCTTAAATTTTCTCAGAACCAAGCATTCAGTAAACCTGGGCTTAACGCTGAGCGCCCTCACGGACGTGGCCCCCAGGGCGACGTGGCCTCTGGTTTAAGCTCCCCCACGCGGGGGGCGGGGGGGGGCGGGGACCCCGCCTGCTGCCCCGCCCTGGCACGGCCACGCCCCGTTCCGTCCACCGCTTACTCAGGGAGCTGCTGACACCACCTCCTCCGCGATTTCCGGACTGAGAGGCCCCACCTTCCTCCGCCTTCTGCCCATCTGCCCCACGTTCCCGCAGAGGGGCAGCAGCGCACAGGTGCGACCTCGGGGCTGAGCCGCCTGCGGCAGAAGCGCCCTGAGGGCTGAGGTTTGACCCTCCCCGCACCAGTCCCGGGGCTGGCTGGCCTGCAGTGGCCCCCACACGCACCCTCTCCTGGGACGGGAGGGTGGCTGGCCGCTCCACTCCCGGACCCCAGCCCCCAGCCCAGCGAGTCCTCGCGTCTCTTTTCAGGTCGTTCTGTCCCTGTCCTCGCTGCCGAGGCCCCAGCTATCATCCGTCCCCACTGTCGGGAGCCCCCCAACCCCCCCGCCGCAGTGTGACTTACCACTTCCTACCAGCAGCCAGCTGCACACTGTTTTCAGAAAGGAAGGCGCATGGGCCCGCGCCCCGCCTGTCCCAAGTCCCAAGGGTGCTCAGGTGAATTCGGCTCTGCTGAACAGGCACCCTTTAGCACCCACTTCGGAGCGGGCCCCGCCCGGGTGGCCTGGGCCATCTGTGGGGAGCATGCCGCCACGCGGGTTCCCGGGCCTCCCCCACCCCGCCCCAGGCCCAGCAGCGTGCCGGACGCCAGCTACGGCAAGGGCCCCGGGGCACTGGTCCGAGACGCGCCCGGCCCCTCCGCGGCACGGCACCCCCCGGGGGAGCCGGCCGCCAGGCACCCGGGGTCTGACTCGGGGTCCGAGAGGCCCCGTTACGTTGTGCGGACTGTGGAACGTACAGACGCACTGAACGCAGTCCTCCTGCCCCCGTCCCACGCACACACCTGCCTGTGTGCTCATCAGACTCCGAGGGGGGTGGGGGGGCTGCAGCAGAGAGCCCTATCACGGACACCACCCGACCGGCACGGCACCATGGCCACGTCTCCCGCTCTGGGAGCTGCGTGTCCAGAAACTGAAGGCTACATTGGCGGTCCCACCCCACAGCTCACATTTTCATTTTTATTGGTGTGCAGTCAGCATGTGTGGGCGAAGGCCTTTGGAGAGGTCCAGACCTAGCCAGAATGTGGCCCTCAGGGCACGGAAGCTCCCAGGAGCTTGTCCCGTGCAGTGAGCAGCAGGGCCATCCGAGCGGAGAAGAGCCTGCGAGCCTGCCACTGGCTTCTGAGTCAGCAGCTCAGGGCCTGGGGCGGGGCTGCGGGGGTGCCAGGGCCCGCCCCGCCCTCAGTCCTGGCTCCCCATGCCACACCTAGCTGGCGCGAGACGGCTGCTGCGGCCCCCAGGGGGAGGGGGCTGTCAGAGCCAGCACACCCAGGGCTGCTCCACTCCACACCTCCCTCCCAGCTCAAAGGCTCCCTGGCAGATCCTCACCGCAGGGCAGTCAGCAGGCGGCCGGCGCAGCGGGGAAGCAATCGGCAGGACCTAGTGCGGACTGTGCTCGGCCCCCACTCAGGTCCTGGGCTCTCAAGCCCAGGCCCCCCTCCCCCCAGGCCCCTGGCCCCCTGACCCAGGCCCCAGCCCCACTCCCCTACCCAGGCCCCCGCCCCCCCCCCCCAGGCCCCAGCCCCAGCTCCAACTCATGAGGAGCCGAGGCCAACAAGCCCTCGCCCAGACCCACCAGGCCACACACCCGAGAGACGCCATAATCAGGGCTGAATCCACGCACAGATGACATCTGATAATGTCCCCGAACTCTGCGTGTGTATGACTCTGAGGCTGCCTAGATGGACGCTGTCCCCAGCATGGAGTAAGGAACGGCCTCACCTCTACAACACGGCCCTCTATGGAGAAGGATGTCTTCCAACAAAAGTTAAAACAAAACTAGCTGCTAAAAATTGGAGATGATAGGGTTACGGGGGTCCTGTTGTGTCACCGCAATGACGGAGCATCCCTCATTTCTCAGAACATTAACAAAGCGTAAGATCAGGTCCGCGAAGATGCTCTTCACCTACTCACAAGCCGCTGACACCTGAAGCTTACAGATGGGTTTCTAAGAGGCTGTAAGATACCTATTCTGAATTCTTGCAGTAAATGTACTGTCAGCGACAAGCATAGTAAACAGAAGAAATTCACAAGAAGCGAGGACAGAGAGTGAGGCGGTCATCTTGCTCAGCTGTTCTGGCACTGGGCTCTTGTTCTGTACCAACCCTCTACTACAACTGTTCTAAGAATCACACATGCTGACTTATTACAGAACATTCGTGTTCTAAATAGGAAAAAAAAAAAAGCCATTCAAATCCTCCTCGGACAAGATTTGAATTTATATGAAATCCACCATCCAACCTTCTTAGGAGAACTATTTAACAGCATCCTTGCTATTGCCAAGGCTGGGTTTTCAAGTTCCGCCGAGTCCGTCAGACCAGAGGGTCCATGAGCCCAGGCTTCCGGGAGAGTGACGTTTCTCGTCCCTCTTCTCCCCACAAATCCTCAAAGGGCTCATCTTTCAGACGGGTTCTTCCTCCAGCCTCACCGGATGCGGGAAACTCGAAACCAGCTGAGCCCGTTCTGGCCCTTCCCCGCAAGCTCTGGCCCAGCCTGACCAGGCCGCCTCCACCCCATGAGCGCAGGGGTCCCCAAGGACAGAGCCAGGTGGTCTGCCTCTGCGTTAACCACACACGGAGCTCACACAGGTGAAGAAGGGCCACCTCGGTCAAAAACCCCCAGATGACCACGAAAGGAAGCCTGTTACCCGAATGCCTTTGGCCCAGCGGGGCTGGACAGAATCGCCCCCCGCAACCCCCAGCCGGCGAACCTGGCCTGCAGGACAGCACGGAGGGGGCAGGGGGCGCCAGGCCCCCTGCCAGGACTCCGGGATTTCTTGTAACTCAACAGAAAAGAATCAAAATTATCAGTACGAGAAGGAGTCCTGTGTTATGAAAACTTTCATTTTATCTCCACAGAAATAGGGGTGTCCCTGTTTGCGTATGTGATCCCAGTGTGAACTTATTTCTTATTGTAGACTGCAGCCGAAGAAGCGAGAAGGCCACCCCCTGGGGAGAGGCCCCCTGCAGCCTGCCCCGCACGCAGAAGGGCTGCCCGACACCGGGCCTCTGACCGGGCCGCGGCACCATGGGGAGGCCCAGCTCTGAGCCCAGGGGGAGCTGTGTCCTCCTGGAGGAACAACAAAGGACCTCGCCGGGGACGCGCGGGCACAAAACCAGTTTCAGAGCTGAGCCGCAGGCAAGAGGGAGGGACCGCGGGGGCGAAGGACTTCACAAACCAGGCACCGGGCCGAGGCTCGGCAGCAGCTCGGCAGCGCTGACGCCCGAAGGCGATCCCGGCCGGGCACGGGGACGGCACCAGCTGCGGGGACGGCACCAGCTGCGGGGACGGGGCATGAGCTCCACCCCGTCTGTGAAAGCGCCTAATAACCAACCCAGGAAAAGCTGCTTAACATTCTGACACTCCGATTTCAACAGGACCGGATTATTTCAAAAATAGCAACACTGAAGTCACTCATTCACAGTCAGATCTGTTCCAAGCACGAGCGAACGGCCCTTACGCGTCCGCACCGGAAACAAAGTGAAGCCCAAACTGCGACAGACGTTTAAAACAGTTTCTCGCTCTTCCCACGCAAGACACTCCTCCTTTCAAATACAGCCGTGTTCTACTCGTTAGGAAAACA
Organism: Rousettus aegyptiacus; assembly: GCF_014176215.1. Lineage (NCBI taxonomy): Eukaryota > Metazoa > Chordata > Mammalia > Chiroptera > Pteropodidae > Rousettus > Rousettus aegyptiacus. Next base: position 3,032,260 of record NW_023416286.1, read on the forward strand.
GGTGCTCGACAATTATTCGCTGAGCACTATTTTAGGAGCTGCACACGCCATGGTGAACAACACAGTCCAACGTAACAGTGGGTCCGTTCTGTGCAAACACATCTATCTCACTCAGAAAACACCCGATGGAAAATAGCACCCAGGTTGTTTTCACTTTTAACAGTGAAGCTTTTGCAGTGGGATCGAACGTCCCTTGAAAACTCCATTGTTATTGGCTACCTAATACTCCATCGTGGACAGCGTCCTAACTTGCCAAGAAGCCATCAGATAAAGACACCAGAGAGCATCGGTTACGCACAACGCGTTAGACCTAGACTTGGGACCCAAAGGGCAAAGGAAGGAGGGAAAAGCAGGCTCACCCAGTCCCAGGCTCCGGGCGGCGGGATCCGGCCAGGCCTGAGGTGTGAGCGCCCCTTTATAAGGCCCACTCCCTCTTTGATGGGAGAGGACATTGTCTGCGCAGAACAATTTCAACTTCCCTTCTTTTCACTGAAAGGAAATGTTTGCACTTCAAAGGGCCTCTTTGAAGAGCAGCCCTGCCCTCCTGGGTCGCCCAGGAGTTCTGTGGCCCCAGCGGGGTGCCCGCTACTGCAGTCCCCTCAGGCCGGCAGGAGAAGAACAAACACACACGTGGAAAAACACTTGAGGCTTTTGATCCCAGCCTTCACAGGCCCCTTTTCACACACGGTGTAGACTACTGGTAGCTCAGGGAAACTGAGGCACAGACCATGGGGACAATGCGGTGGCCGTCTCTCAGATCGAAACCGTTCCAGAAACCAGATTCCCTCAGAGAAGACCCCTTCCGGACCAGAAAGAAGTGGAGTCCCCCTACTCTCCTCCGCCCCCGCCCCCGCCGGTACTGCAGGTGACAACAAAGGGGACAGCCCCGGCACCTGGCAGGTAGAGGGAGAGCCACACTTACACACAGCTCTGAAATCCTACGCTGGGAGCTTTGGGGCAGGACAGCCACCACCGAGGAGCAAAAACCCCAACGAGAATTTCACCTCCTCATTCTCCACTGGCCCACTGGCCCGGGACCGAGGGGGCGGGGGGGGGGGGAGGTCAACAAAAGTGTTAATAACCATCAGACACTTGCCAAAAACAGGTGCTGTGTTCCCCGACCCCAGCCCCATGCCCACCCCTGCCCTCCGCTGAGTCCAGGAAGCCAGGGCCTTGAGACCAGACGAGGGACAACCTGCGACGTGGCTTCTCAGGTGGGGAGCAAGTCCCAGGTATTAGGTGACAACCCCCAGCCCTCCCTGCCCGAGGTGGTTCAGTGGCCCTGCTTGGGAAGACAGCCACCCCCATGGAGGGCAGTTACAGGGAAGATTGCTGGCTCCAGACGGGACCTGCCCCTCCCACGGGTCCCAGACCAGTCCCCCTGAGCCTGGGCCCTGCCACCACCCCTCACGCACCCCAGGCGGCCCCACCAGGCCAAGCGCCAAGCTTCTGTGCTGAAACAGTGGGTGGTTTCTTCTCCTTGGCTACTCTGACCTTTCCAAATTTACTACATACAGGAAGCATCCTAAGTTTTAGGAACTTTTTTTTTTTTTCTTAAAAAGGCTTACAAGAGAGAAAACTAGACCCTGGTATGTTCTTCAGAAAGACCTACTCCCATGAGAAAAACAAATTTTATATACATTTATGTACATATATGGCTGTAAAGGACATTATTTGAACAGCCGGAAGTTGAAAACGGAGTGCGAAGCAGATAACAGTGTTGGCTCAGTGTTAAATTTCCTGATTTTGATTACCACCCTCAGAGGTGGAAGATGGACAGGGCGGTCAGGGCGTGAGGTCGTCGGCCTCGCCTTGGAGGTCAATGGGCAGAGAGGAGGAGCGGAAGGGGCAGCTTATGACAAAGTGTCCTGACAAAGGGTCCACAGGAATCCTCCCCTACTCCTGCGACTCCTCTTGACGTCTGCAATGTCATCCGAGAAAAGTCGAAGGTGAAAAGGGAAACCGAGAAAGGTGGGCGGAGCTGGGAAGGCCCCCAGGTGCCTGTCACGGCTCCCTGGGCCGCCTGCCGCAGGGTCGCCCCATGACCGGCAGCCCTCACCCAGGCTATCTGAGAAGGTCAGCGTGTCCAAGGACACGTCCCCACGTCACCGCTCTGCGGAAGTCACAAGGCAAAGTGCCGCCATTAGTCCCAAGAAGGTGGAGCACTGTCTGCAAGTGACTTTTCCCTATGAACAGACTCAGGCTCCCACAGAACCCTGCAGGGGGCCGTCCCCACGTGGAGATGACTGGAAGGGGGTACACGGAACATGGAACCCCTGTGGCTGGGCAGGAAGTCCCCCATTCGGTCCGACCCTGGCGATGTGAATGCCAGGGCCCGGCTGTGCCAGGCCCCAGGGCCAGCTCCCGGCTCTGCCACTCACCTCCTTCCCGTGTGCTGCGGGCCGTCCGCCCCACGCAGGTGCCCCGTTTCCCGCCGGTCAGAGCAGCGGGGTGACCCCTCGGGCACAGGCGAGGCCACACGGAGTCACGTGCCGTGCCGGGGACGCGACCCCGCGTGCCTGGCTGCGATCCCGGGCGCTGCCTGGCCCCGGCCGCGGCCCTCCTGGCCGTCCGCGCACCAGGCTCTACGTGACGGCGCCCGCGACGCAGGTGAGGAGCCACGAGGAGCAGGACGTCCGCGCGCCGACCCCACGGCGGAAGGAAGGAGAGGGCTGCGACAGTGCCCTTTACGCAGTGTCCACTACGTCAGACAAGGTCCTGCTCCCCGCCCACCGCTGCCCCACGTGACGCGCCCCACCCCCACCCCAAGGAGCTGTGGTCCCCGCCAGCACCTCCAGGAACAGGGGAGACCAGGTTTGGGGCTTCGGTTTGCAAACCCAAAGCCCTCGGGGTGGTCTGGCCAAAGCACGTGGGGATCAGGATGATTACGACAGGGGCAGACACCCCTCCCCCCAAGAAAACACAAGACAGACGCACGCACACTTCCTCATTCACGCACACGTCCTCGCGCACGCACTTACGCACAGGTCGTCGCTTACGCGCGCGCGCATGCGTCCTCGCTCACATGCACACCGCCTCGCGTACGCACTTCCTCATGCACAGGTCTTCGCTCGCGTGCACGCACACGCACGCACATTCCTCACTCGCACGTCTTTTTGCTTGCGTGTGCGCGCGCCCTCGCTCACGTGCACGCGTGCGCACACACAGGCGAGCACTAATGGCGCTGGGAGCTCTGCTTCCCGGAAGTTCGGGCCCAGCCCAAGGCTGTGGGTCTGAGACCTCCGGGAATCTGACCCTCACACCCAGGGAGAGACACTTGGTCCCCAGAAAGAGTAGCTTCAAGGTCATCCCTGAAATTAGTGCCCACACAGCCCCAGAGAATGGTTCCTCCCCCATGTCCCCACCCCTGCAGTGGCAAAAAGCCACAGAGGGCCTGCTGTGACCTTGACTGTGAAAGGTCACCGGTAAAAGGAGCCCTGCAGGCTGAAAGGGGACAGTGTACAAGGACCAGGGCCACAGGCACAGGCCCGGGACCTGAACGAGGGGTCAGCAAATGCCTTGGAGGCTTGAGGTCCCTGCAACGCAGACACGCATCTAGGGAAAAGGGACTTCCTTTCTCAACACTTTGGCAAAAAGGGGTAGCCAGATGAAGTTGATATAAAAACGAGTTTCCTCCACACCCAGACCAAAAGCTGAGCTTCCTTCCTTCCCAGCGTACGCTAACATTTACTTTAAGCACTTAGCATGTGCCAGAAGCCGTGTTAAATGTATAAACTGGATTACCTCATTTCAATCCTCTCCCACAAAGAAAGGACTAGAAAAGCCAATGACTATGCAGGTGATAAGGAAAAGAACCTCAACAGCCCCTTGAGAAGTATCTTAAAAGGGGCAGTCATCCTGTAAGCCAGGGGACCCCACCCCCTCGGCCGTGGACCGGTACAGGTCTGTGGCCTGTTAGGAACCGGGCCGCACGGCGAGAGGTGAGCGGTGGGCGAGAGCGAAGCTTCGTCTGTGTCCACAGCCGCCCCCGGCGCCAGCACCACCGCCTCAGCTCCGCCTCAGCTCATCAAGTGTTAGATTCTCACAGCAGCACCGTCCCCGGTGCCACAAGGGTTAGGGACCGCTGCTGTAAGCGGAACCCCCTCGGGGACTGGCCTGTCTGCGGGAGGCCCCATGGTACCTCCTGTGACCGCACGTGGCCCACACCCAGCAGAGGCCACCGCCCTGCAGCCCACACCTGTGTCTCTGCGAGACGGAACTGGCTGTGCCTTGGGCACACGGAGGGACTGCAGGGTCCCTTCTCAGCACACGGCTGTTCTCGCCGTTGAACTCTCACCTGAAGCTTGTGAGTCGAGCGCGAAGACAGGACGATGGAACGTTAAAGAAACAAAACTGCCATGCCACCCCCGCCTGCAGAAGAGGGAGGGAAAGGTGGCGGTCCGGCCGGAGCAAGGCAGACGTGACGGTGGCACGGACGACGTCCTGCTCTCCCACCCACCTCCAGGTAAACCCGCCTCACCTGTAAAGGTGTCCCTGAGCCCGACTGCCGTCACCGCCACGGCATGGCGACAGGAAGGACTTAGGTCGTGAAAGACATCTAAACGTGTCAAATGGAGTCTTTACTCTCTCAAAGCATCCTACGGCGTCATGCTCACAAGGCCGAGAGGGAAGGCTTCCCGCCGAGGAGGTCGACGAGGTGCCCGGGGATCTCAGGGACTTTCTGGAGGCTGGGCTTGGTGACGGCAGCAGAGCCAGGCCTCCAGACACCTTTGGCGGCGCTGTCCCCAGCACAGGTACCACCTGCCCTCGGCGCCTCGAAGCAGCAGCCTCTGTACCGGACAGGGCGGGCTCCTCCGTCACCTGAGCGGCCCCTCGCGCTTACGTGGCCCGCTGCTGACGGCGCCCAGGCACAGCCACCCGAAAGACGCTGGGTGCAGCAGGACAGGGGAGCCTTATGTCAGAATCTACTGCCCAGAAACGTCCTTCCTACAGCCTGTGTCCTGGGACGAACACATCCTGAGTGACACGTGAGGTCAGAGCTTCGCCCCCAGGTCGGCCTGCGAAGTGAACTGTGCACATTTTGCTGTCCACCAAATCGTCTTACCAGTTCGCTGCCTGTCCTCCTAGCAGAGCCCGAGGAGACCACCGCACCAGCCCTCCCCTCCTAAGTTACGCCTCCCTCTGAACCGCACGGGGAGTTTTTTCAAAGCTGCTGCTTTGGGGCTGAGGTGGGGTGGATAATGGAGAAAAAGTCCCCTTAACCTCAAGCTGACCACCAGGGCTGAGTCTGCCGCTGAAGACACAATTACTGTGTTTCTTGACTATAAGGAAACTCAGACCTTGGGGAGGATGAGACCCTGGCCTGGGAGTCCAGTGCTGGTGGCCTTCGGCCCCAGAAACCCCAGGAAGGCAGGTGTCCTGGAGGCCCAGGAATGGAAAAGCAGGCACAGCCCGCGGCTTTAGAACCCCAAGTGGCAGGGGGTCTCCATCCGGACAACGGGACAAAGCCACGGCCAGGCTGCCCGCTGGAAGGCGGCCGGGGAGCACTGCGAGGCTGCAGGCACCGGGTGACCTCAGGTCGGGGAGAGGAGGCAAGAGAGCTGGCGGGAGGAAGGATGCCACCAAGCTGGAGCCGGTGGCTGCAAGGCAGTCACACACCTGGAAGGACCCCCAAAGGTAGCGCTGGTTCAGCTTCATCCCTTGAGGATGGGAGAGGCAGCTGTGACTTTTAAGAAGTCCTTCCCCAGCCTCCCGCATCTCACTCACGCAGCAACTCCACTCACCCAGAATCTCGGCGGGCCTCGTTACACCCCACGTGGGCCCCACTGGCCCGTCCTGTTCCGTCCACCTTTGAAATCTACAGGCGGAGCAGAATTCAAGCCCCTCACACGTCTACGATGTCCACCCCAGTCCAAGCTGCCCTTGGCTCTCACCAAAATTACACACGGTGACTCTCTCCTGCATAGCAGTAACCTGGAGTTGGGTTTTATTCCAGAATTGGTGCCGTCTCTGAACTGGTCTCCCTGCCCCTATCTCGTCTGTGCCCAGCCTCTGAAGTCATCCTCACAGCTGAGCGACAGCCTCCGATGCTTCCCCACCCTCACTCAAAGTAAGAGCAACGTCCTCGAGGTCTGTGGGACCTGCTTCAAGTGGGAGAGGGACTCCTGGCCACACGGAAAAGTGCTCAGGGCCCCGCCCGTGTGTGAGGACCAAGAGCCAGTGCAATGACCGACATCTCAGAAGGTGCCTCTGGTCCAGGCAACTCCGGGGTCAGAGGAGAATGTTTCTCCCCATAACAAGGGACACGCTTATGCCTGTTTCGAATTTCTCCCCAGGATTAATAAACTAATGCCTCCAAATACACAGTGAATAACAAAAGGGGATTAATTCAACCAGACATAATGCTGGGCCCTCTAACAGCTACATATTTTTACTGGCCTTAGTAGAAAGAAACCACAGACCTGAAAATGAACAAGCACGTATTTAGTCCCACGGAGGAATGGAACTAACGTGGGGAGGAAGAGACCGCAGCGGGCCGGTCGGCCAGCGGGGGTTCTGCGGGGACCGCGGACACCCCTTCCCCATACCCGTGAAAGCGAAACAGGAAACACTGAGTCTTTAAGTGGCGCCCCACGCAAAGTAAAACTGTTCATTCCTTACGGCCAACACCGGGGGGACCTATGGGTTCAAGGCCAGGAGCTGCCTTTCCCCACAGAGCCACGTGTTAGCTTCTCACGCTACATACCCTTCCCCTGTGTGCCCACGGGGGTAAGCAAAGTCTTCACACCGTGACCCACGGGAACGAAAAGGATACAGTGAACTCCCCAAACACTCGGGGTCCCGCTCCATGTTTCCCTCTCGGGGCCTCTACTCTGTCCCTCCCACTGTCTCTGTCCCTCTGCGTCTCTCTTGGGCTCTCATTCTCACCGCTGAGAGGAGACCACGCTCTGTCTGTGGAGTGGTACCCCTTCTCCAATAAACTTTCCTTTTCACTCTGACTCGCGTGTGTTTGAATTCTTTCCGCACTCTCGCCAAGAACCCTCTTCTCTCTCAGTGCGGGGCTTGAGTCCCCGCGCCCCACTCGGGGGCATCTGCCCTGTCCTGCATCTGAGCCTTCTACCGAATATAAGAACACGGGTCTCAGAATTCGAGCTCCCCGAGGTCAGTGATGTTGTCCTCCAAGCGGTCCCCAGGCTTTGTGGCACCAGGGACGGGTGCTCCTAGCGCTGGGGAGTGGCTGCAAATACAGGTAAGGCTTACTCACCGGCCCGCTACTCACCTCCCGCTGGGTGGCCCGGTTCCTAGCAGCCATGGACCGGTACTGGTCCGTCAGCGGCCCAAGGATTGGGGACCCCTGCTCCAAAGCAACTAATTATAATACATAAGAGCACCCACGTGGCTCAGATTCAAAGAACTGAGTGCATTTCTGACCTTGTCTGTTTAGTCAAAACTCACATGACTCCTTTTAAATGTTACATATAATGACGAAACATGATCTTAATATATTAAACCTTTAAAAACTACTTCAATCCATTGTTGACTTTACCCCCTAAGTTTCTATTCTGTTTGTGTGACTTCAATAAGGCCTTTTATTGTAATGGCAAATGGGTGTGTTCATGTAAAAATAATGATAATTTCCACTGAGACTAACTAAAAATATCAGAGGGATAAGTGTACCGCGGTTTCCTATTATCTGAGGCAAACATGAAAGGCAAGAGATGTTAAGATAAATCCTAAATAAACCATAATTCAAATTAAACACAGTTAGGAAATTCAGCCAGAGACCAACATTCACAGCCCTACTGGTCAAATCGTGAAGAGCATGTCCGGGGTTGAAGTCCCTCTTGTAATTAAACCCAACTCCTGGTTACTCAGCGTGGGAGCCTGACGTGGGTAAGGGAGAGTCTTCTTCCAGAAGGCACATCTCGCTGTCGCAGTCCTGGTCCCACAAGGCAAACACGACCCCCAAGCTGGTTCCCACACCCTTGAAAAAAGGAAGGACCAAGGGGAGCAGGCAAGGCTGCAGGTGCCACTGTTCCGGCCCAGGATCTGGGAGGGGCGTGCGACCTGCCTGCCACGCACACTGACCATAAGTGAAGAGGCCAATACATAATGAAGCCACAACTTTTGCTCCAATCCCTCAGGAAAGCCTGAACTCAGCTTTTTCGGGCCACATCGGGTCACAAGAAAGCCCACCCACAAGCGGCTTCCCAAGGGGAAAAAAGAAAACCCAGGACCCTAGATAAGGGGTGCAGGTAAGCCCAGCGCGACCCAGGGTCCAGGGAGAAGAGAGGTGGGTACGGCGGCCGGCGTGCGGGGGTGCGCGGCGCTGTCTCCAGCCGGCCACCTGCCCCGGGACCGCCCCCCCCAGCCCCGGAACCTCCGCGCGGGAGGCCGCCCCGCGGCGGATGGCGGATGACACATGGCGAACCTCGTGGCGAGGAGTGGTGCCCCGCGCCATGTATGGGAAGACCGCCGCACGCGCCGCGCCCCTGCCCGCCGACCACCCACCCGAGCGTCCCGCCCCGCGGCGCCAGGTGGCCCACGCTGGCTGTTGCATCATGCACCACGCTGCGCCTCAGGCAAGCAACACGGGCTCCGAACGGACTCCGGCGGCGGGGACAGCCGCGCCCCGCCGGGCCGCCCTGCCCTCGCCCCCGCCGCCCTCCCACGGTCCCTCGCGGCCCCGGGACCCCCGCCAGGTGGCCCGGACCCGGTACTCACCGAGCCGGCGGCGGCGGCGGGATGCCGGCAGGACCGCGGCGCGGCGCTCGCGGGCTCGGGCGGAGGCGCGCGCGGGGCCGGCGTGGCGCTGCGCTCAGCGGATGCGGCGACCCCGCCGCGCACACCTGAGACCGCCGACGGGATGGAGCGCGGCGCGCGCGGGCTGACGGGCTGCGCGGCCGGGTTTCATCAGCCGCGGCCCCGCCCCGCCCACCGGCTCGCCCCGCCCACCGGCGCGGGCAGCCCCGCCCACCGGCGCGCGTCACCGCGGCGCGCAGGCCGCGCCCGGAACTCCCGGGAGGGCGGGGGCGGGGCGGCCGCTTCACGCGCCCGCCCGGGCTGAAGCCGCTGCCGTTTCAAAGTTCTTCGAACCCCGCGCGCGGCCCACCGCATCCCCGGGTCCCCTGCGGTCCCAGTCTTTTAGAAGCGCTTTCAAAAAATTATTACGCATCTTCACTTCTTTGTCGTCGGATTATTTTTATTGCCGTGCCCTCGCTTTTAATGAATAACTTATCCTTGCCCGTCGTCAGGAAGGGCCCCACGCCTGCGTGTGTGTCCCTGGCCGGTGGGACCAGCACACCTCGCCGATGAGCTAGTCATGTGGCCGGCTTACAGAGTCACTGTACCAGAAACAAATACTGAATCTCACGTCCGTATTGTTTCTCTTTGCTCTAAAAATAATAATAAAATAATAAAATTTTTTAAAAATGATAAAACATAACAAGGACAACAAAAAGCAAGACCCATAATCTATAGAGACCCAGTCATCTGTGACATGGGGAGATGAGCGAGTCCTAAGAATCCTGCCTCCTTCTGACTTAGTAGAAAAACAGAAAAGCGACAGGGCCCTGTCCGCCGTCGTTGAATTCTTTCCACACCGCCTACCTGGCCAATGTCCTCGGTCAGTGGTGGGGACTCACTGTGAGCCGCTGGACCCAAAGGGACCTTGCACTTAGTGTCATTGTAAAGCGTATAACTGCGCAGGTACCAGCCCGCGGATGGTTTTAATGAGCACACAGAAAGAAGCTGATATTTGTAAAGCCCTTTGCACATTGCTCAACATCACAATACATTTCGGTTTCAATCATATAGTGGCGAAACGATGCCGTGAAGGTGCACTGGGGTGTCCTGTGCTGAGGCCGTCCCTGAATCCCACACAGCCTCCTTTACCTGCCGGCACCACCATCAAAGATCCCCCCCCCCCACTCATGGAGGAGAGCCCGGAATGACTCGGGGACCACTCGCTGTGTTTTGGGCACCAGTTCTGGATCTGAATCTGAATTCCACCACTCCATTCACTGTGTGGCCCTCTGCAAGCTATTTCACCCCTGTTTGGAGCCTTTAAACCTTACATTCTTATCTAAAGATTACCCCTTAGCCTTTGAAATATGATTGTGGGGTTTTTTTTGTTTTTTTTAAGACTCTTGGCAATAGATAGAATTTAGTAGATTGTGGAGTCGCTTGGTCTGAGCAACATGTGGAGAAAACGTAGAATGAGTATTTGTGAATCCTGAGAGCAGGCATTCCAGGCCCTGACTGGAGTGTGGATAGAACTTGACAGAGGAGATTTATAGCAGAGTGCTCACCTTAGCAACCCCATCCAGCAGGCTTCGTCTTCAGAAAGACAACAGGAGACTCTCAATGACAAGGCCCCTAAGCAAGCAACTTCCCAGCAAAAAAAAAAAAAAAAAAAAATTCAGTGTGAAACGGGGGAAAAAATAAGTATGCTCAAGGGCTTGGCAAAAAGTTAGGAAAAAAGCTGGGGTGGCGAGGGGTAGGGGGCAGGGAACCTTGGCTGCATGTTTTAAACAAAGCAAAATTTTATTCAGGTTAGGATTCACATTGCAGATCGAAAGGGACCGTGAGTGACAGGCCACACTAATTAGACTCAAAGAGCAACTGAGCCAAGATTCCAAGGACCGTCAAGGAAACGAAATGCTGGAATCGGGCCCCAAACGGCATCATCTAAGGTTTAGGCTGGTAGACCAGTTCCCGGCCCAGCACCATCAGGCAGCGTGGGGCACAGGACGTACACAGAATCAGAGAGAGGCGGTTTTGAACTCCAAGTCCATTTCCTGCTAGCTGCTGTCCTAGGAAAATTATGCCTGTCCTCTCTTAGCCTCAATTTCCTCAACTTCAAAATTAAGATTTTATTACCGGTTGGGTAAGTGTGAACTTCATGGTGAGCATGAAAAATATACGTTGAATAAAAATAAAGCTGGGAAAAAAAATATGCGTTAAGGCACTCATAAAAATTAACTCAAAATGGATCAAAGCCTCAAACATAAAACACATACAGAAAAATCTCCTCGACATCGGTCTTGACAATTTTTTGATATGACACAAAAGCACAAACAAAAAAATTAACAAATGTGGGTGCATCCAGCTTAAAAAGCCTTTGCACAGCACAAGAAACAACAAAATGAAAAGGAAACCATAGAATGGGAGAAAAAAAAATTGCAAACCCTAAATTGGATAAGGGGTTACTATCCAAAACAGAGAGAAACTCACACAACTCAATAACAACAACAAAAAGTCCGATTAAAAATAGGCAGAACTAAATAGACATTTTTCCAAAGAAGACATCCAAATGACCAACAGATGCGTGAAAAGGTGGCCATCAAAGCCAATCAACGCCAATCACTGGGGACATGCAAATCAAAATCACTAAAAGGTATCACCTCACACCTGTCAGAATGAATGGCTGTCATCAAAAAGCCAACAAACAGCCACAGCAAGCATCGGCGAGGATGCAGAGAAAATGGAACCTCCTGCACTGTTGGTGGGGTTGCAAATTGGTGCAGCCGCACAGAACACAGCCCGGAGGACCTCCGAAAGTTCAAACTAGAACCACCGCACGGTCCAGCAATCCCACTTCCGGGCATTTTTTTATCTGAGGAAAACGAAAACTCTGACTCGAAAAGCTCTCTGCACGCCAATGTTCAGCACAGCATCGTTTACAACGGCAAAGGCGAGCCCAGGGGGGTGGCCTGGAGGAGCACAGAGAGAAGACAGAGCCATTCGTGGGACTTTCAGCAGGTAATCAGGTAATCGACCTCTCTAGACCTCAGTTCCCTGTCTAAACAATGGGAAATCTAATCGGCTGCCGTGAGAGTTCAGATAAGACCTGGAAGACCCCTCCCCCTCAGTGCGAGGCAGGTGACGGCAGTAATGATGCCACCAAGGCTCCCTGTCCTTATCTATCATCTATCTATCATCGTCAATCTCTCGCACCCAAGGCTTGCCCTGCAGATACAAGGAGGTAGCAGCCGAACACCTCCATCTGCGCCTAGCAATTTCTTTTTTTCTTTTTTCTTTTTTTTTTTTTTTTTTTTGACTGGCAATGGGCTCAGTGTGGGAAAAAGCCGCAGGGCCAAGGGTTTCTAAATAGCTCTTCATTGTGAATTGATGCCCCGTCCCTGCACCCCACCCTCACCCTCCCCCACCCCAGTCTACCAGCAGGAAGCGTAGCCCAGTGGAGCGGTGCTGTAATCCATCATAAATTCCTACCCGGGCAGGTCACGGTGCCTAGTCCTGCCCTGGGCCTGTAACTTCTCCAGTGAAAGGGGTTCAAGCCAGCCCTGTGCATTGTTCTTGGCAACCAGGTCGACACACCTTAGACATGCCAGAAGTAAGATCCCCTTGAAGCCCGGACCACCCTCAAGAGAGCGCAAAACGGTAACAAATTGGTAAGCCAAGCCTTGCTTGCTTTCTCCCACCTTCAAACATTCTTCCTACATTCCCTCCTTAATCCCAAATGCATAAAAGAAACTGCAAAACTGTTTTTCTCTGGAGCATTTGAGACCTTGCTCCCTGGCCTGTGTCATCAGTTTGGCTCAAACAAACTCATAAAAATTCTCGACGGGTTTGGATGTATCTTACGTTGACAGCTGGAATGCGTCAGCAGGACTGTCTGCAAAAGATTTGTTCTAATTCAGAGCACCGGCAGCTACGGCTCAGACAGGATGCTGCCTAGAGCGGGATTTCTCACTGTCTCCACCATCGACGTTGGGGGCCAGGCAGTTCCTCGCTGGCGGGGGTAGATGGGAGAGACCCCTTGCACACTGCAGGAGGGCTGCCGGGATCGCTGGCCTCCACCCACCGCTCACCCTCTCCCACAACCAAAGGTCTCCAGGCATTATCAAATGGGCCCTGGAAGGAAAAATCAACCCCTTTTGAGAGCCAGTTGTCCAGAGGGACATCTGATCGTCTTGCACTGGATGTCGAATGATGTCTCTTGGGTGCAAAGACACCACGCGATCCCAGCAGGCGGGACTGGGATCCAGCTGGTTAGCACCAGTGCGAACAAACCACCATTTTCAGTCTGGCACCTGTTTTGATTGGCTGCTGCCCGCGCCGTATCGGCTCCGGAATGCGCTTCCTATAATCCCCGCAGCGCGATGAGCTTCAGGTTGAGATTTCTTTAAAGTAAAGATTAAAGCCCACCTCAGCTGCTCCCGCAGTGAAGATGAAATTCACTCAAAGTGCGCCACCGTGGTTAAAAACGGCCAGGTGCTACCTCAAAGGCTTCCGACGACAACACGTCAATAGGGTCGGTCCGCCCGCCGTTGCATGCTTGCCCATCGCTCTGGACGCGAGCACAGAGTAGCATCACAGACCACGTGACCTTGACGGCGACCGCTAGCTGCTTCCCTCGGTCTGGGCTTTTGCAGAGTGGGTATTCGGAGACGACTCTTTTCCAGGTGGCTCTGTGAAGGGACGCGTCCCGCTTCTGACGATGTGCCCTTCCGCCCTGGGTGAAGCACGCACACCACGCTCCTCTCCGGGGCGGTCTCAGACGTTGGGATCCAGGGTGCTTGCAGTGGGGACGGCGACCTGCTATGAGAACGAAAGACTTCGAATGTCCAGAAGTGCTGCTTACTGGAATTTGATTCCAAAGAGCACGCCAGTGTGGGGAAGGAGGGAGAGGGAGCAGCCAGGGAACCGGAGTACCAATGAGTTCAGACCGCAGGAAAGACGAGAGACACGTTAGGCTGGCCTCACTCCCTAGGATTAATTAGTCCGTTTGCCAGGTGGAGCCATGCATCTGCCATAAGCAATAACACAACTGTTGCAACATTAAAACCATTGGAAGAACGGGCCACCCACAGTGAACCTTCTCAAAAAGATGGTCCTGGGCCGGAAGCGCTGGGCCAAGTTTCTGGACCAACAGGGTCAGGAAATTCCAGGTGGTTTATCATGCACACCTTGGGCCGGACTGAATGGGATCATCGGTCTCTGAAGACAAAGCTCAGGAAATACTTTAAAGGCAGTGGAGGAGGAGGGTGCTACAGTCACCAGTTTGCTCGTGTTTACCACCCTGCGTGTGCGCGTGGGGCGCCTTGACCTTTCGGAGTCCAGCTGATGGCCATCTCCTCAGAGGCTGTGCCCAACCTGGGGTCTGTCTGCCCGCATCCTGCGCCCAACCTGGAAATTTCTCCCCTCCGACTTCACTCACCTGATGCCCTTTTCCCTTACCACCCACAGGGCAGCGAGGGCCTCACTTAACATCTCTCTGTGCATCAATTTTATTTTCTACGAAATGGACAAAACCATCATCCCCACCTCAGAAGTTATGGTGGAGTCTAAACAAGACAAATACACGTAAAGTGCTTAACGCGGTCCCTGGCACGGAGCAAGCATTCGACAAATATTTGCTATTGTTAGAGGGATTGTTATTTACCCTTCACATGTCACTTTCCGCCAATAAACCTCCCTCAGTGTCCCTAACGTGGTCATCTGCCATCGCGGGCTCCCCTAGCGCGTGGTATGGGGTACCCGTGTTATCTTCAGGGACTGAAGTCTTCGAGAATACACCGCCCAGATTCTTCGTGCAGCCTCAAGACACGGCCGCAAACCAGGCCAGCCGTGAACAAAACCCCAAATCTCTGGGCACAGTTATTGAAACAGTGCTAGCTGGGGACCAAAAAGAGCTATTTGAATAGTTGCGGGGTTGCTATGGAGACTGGGAGAACCGAGAGCTCTCTTTTTACGAGACCTCATGTACGAGATGATGCTTTTCTGGAGTTAACGGGGAGTCTTCTTTGTCCACAAGGAGGCCTGTGAGGGTGATGCTGAGGGAAGCAAAGGTTGGAGAGGGGGAGAGAGAGAGAGAGAGAGAGAGAGAGAGGGAGAGGGAGGGAGGGAGGGAGGGAGGGAGGGAGAGAGAGAGAGAGAGAGAGAGAGAGAGAGAGGTGGGGGATGAGGACAATGGGGACAGGGAGGAGACCGGGTTATTTTGCTGAAAAGCCTGAAGGCAGATGTGCCCAGAGCTGTCATGTTGTCAGTCAACAGCCTCTTTTAACTTCAATTAGCTCGAATTTGGTTTCCCTCGCTTGTCATCGAGAGCCTCGGTGAACACACCATACTTCTCCCTTCATAACACACACCACGCTTCACCCGCATGTTTCGTCGAAGTGTCTCTCCTTCTCCAACCAGGCTGAGGCGCCATCGAGGCGAGGCCCCGTCCCGCCTGTCCACCGCCGCGTGCCGCGCACACTGCCTGCCCGGAGGAGGCGGTCAGACGTTCGTTAAATGACGGCTGGTGAATAACCCGAGGGCACATGATGGGAATCGAAGTTCTGCATGAATCAACGACAGGGAGGACAAAGCCTACCTTTTCTCACCTTCTCCCCAAGGGCGTGCGGATTGGACATCTAATCACCCCTAGACGATGGCTCCCCATTTCGTTGCCTCCCATTCCCCCCATTTCTCATGGAAACAGAGGTTATGAGCCCATCGCCGTCTGTTGGAAATCGGGGCTCCCAGCCCCGTGACGCAAGGCCGCGTTCGGGAGAAGGGGGTGCGAACATTTCAGGGGAAGCAGGCTGGAGCTCATTGCGTTTGTGCGTTATCATCATCTCACCAAGCCATCCACCTCCTGAACATTTCCAAAGATAGCTATTGGTGTTCTGACCAACTGTTTCCCCGAAACAGTCGGAGGAGACCTTGGCGACGAGGCCAGGGAAAGGACAGGCTGGCCCTGACGTCTCTGAGCGTCCCGTTCCCACCGGCCACAGCCGGCCATCATTTTCAAAGGTCAGCAACAGAAACGAAGGGACACTTCCGTGTGACAGGGAAGAATCACTCGACGGCGAGAAATTCCCGCCCGATCGGAACCACCGCAGGACGGGCTTGGAACGCCACAGCTGTGTCGGTCTGAACTTTCGCTGTTTGAAGTGTCGGATGTCCATGTGGCTGGAGCCGGTTCCTCAAAATCGGTCTCATTCTCTCCTTCTGTCATTTTTCCTGGCGGCTGCATTCTCTGCCAGGCCTCTCGGGGACAATAAGAACGACGGTTTTTGACGCGCAACATAGGAGGAAACCCGGTTAGCGTCCATTTCAACCCCACGGAAGGACTTGGACGGGCTCTGCCTGGGCCCCGTGCCCAAGCTCATGTACTTCTCCTGGGTCCCAGCAGAACGGGCCGGCCTGGGGCCGTGCAGACTAGGGCCTGGTGGCATTTCCACCGCTGTCGGGGGCACAGAGGAAGAGGTTGTTTCCAGAATGGAGGAGTGTGAGCACATGAAAAAGAAACGGGTGTCCACAATCTGCTTTCCCTCACTTACTCGCTCCAGTGTCTCTGACCTGCCCCCAGAGGCATCTACGCCGTGGGCTCTCACTTAACCGCACCCCGCCCCCACCCCCGCCGGGCCCCGGGTGATCTCTCCAGCTAGGGACGATAAACTTAATGTCCAGTCGGGCTAAGTCTGTCACACGGCCGCCCAACAGCACACACCTGTGCTCCCCTGTGCTCTCCCCTGGAGAGACTTGTCGCATGTCACCCCGTCTCATGAAATCCTGGGAACTAGGCGGAAGGATGCAGCAGGAGTGAGCCGGCCATAATGAAAAGTGCTCTTTCCCTGCGGCGTTGACCTTGAACCAAACCGTGGACACGGACTGTCTCCCCTTAGGTCGAGGTCCTTCCCAGAGGCTTCCTCAGCCTCTCAAGGAAGCTTCGGGCAGGCCAACCCCACCCTCTCCCACTAGGTCAACTAGCCGATGGCAAAGTGTACAGCTGGGATTGTAGTATACAGCTGGGAAGAATGTTCTGTTCTTACCAGACTTCCTCTTCAAGTGTCATCAGATAGACTTGTTTGTTAGTTGTCCTGAACAACTAACAAACTGGCCGTCTATCACGCTGGCTGGGTGGTCTTCTAATTCGTGGTCAGAAGGACGAAGTACAGATTTCTCCTCTCGAAATTTTCAGGGGTGCTTCCATTTTTCTACTCCTGTTCCCATGTAGAAATCTTAAGTTTTTGAAGCCTGACGCATAGACCATTGACGTAACAGTCCGTGTAACTGTTGACTTACTAAATGACTGGGCGGAATTGTTTTAAATGAGAAACACTTCGGTTGACTCCACAGTGACCTAAGTATATTGCAGGGACACCTGACCTTCCGCCTGAGCCAAACATTTCCTCCCATTCCTGGGGCATACTGGGATAACTATGTGCAAATAGATGTTGGTAGATATTATCAGCGGTATTTCAACACCGTCTTACATTCGTTCGGCCTTAATGGCCTTAAACGAGTGGGCAGACTCACGTCGTGGCCAAGTTTTCATTCTTCCTTCCCCTAAGGTGCACCTTCTCCACCTGCCTTCTAAGCTGAGTCATCGCTACCCCCCAACCTGTGTGTCTCTCCCCCGGGCCCCCCACATCGCACTCCGTCCAGCTCATTCCCAGAGTGAATGAGCTCATCACAAATAACCACTCAGGAAACAGCAACTCAGCGCACACGTTGCCTCGCCACAAGCCACCCTTTCCGGACGGACGTTAGCACTCTCCGCCGTGTGAAGAAGAAACCTTGCTGATGCCGGCCATCGTGACCCTGTTGCTTTCCTGGCGCTGAAAATTTCGCGTAGACGAAGCCCCAGGATCTCAGGCAAACACGTGTCAGATTACAGCGGTGATGACTGAGAAGGCGGAGAGATTAATGCTGACGGTACGTCTGGTCCGCAGTTTTGTTTGGCTGTAGCAGAGTATGTAACAAACACGGAGGCCGCCGATTTCTCACGTCTTCTCACGTGTGACACTCGTTGAACAATAAGGATGAATGAACCAGTTCTCCTACCCACAGGTCACCGGCCGGGGGCGGGAGGATTCTGATCAACACTGGCCGGGACAGGTGTGTTCGCTCACCTTCGCCAGCTCTCCGGGGACCCTGGAGCTCATCCTGGGAACTTTTTCCTGTGTTTCCTCCCTCCAAACACAGTCAAAGATTATACACATTCCTTGTTCTCTGCCAGGTAACTCCATAAACGAGTCTTTCAGGATGTTAATCAAGTATTATTGATGATTAGTATTGATTGCATTTTAACTAGGGCCTCCTGGAGAAATGCTTTAAACCGAATAAGGTCTGTCATTTACTCAGACTTTCTAATTCCTTTATAAGCACCCTTCCAATTAACTCTCAAAGAAATGTCACAAGGTGAGGGTTAAAACTTCCTGTCTTGTAGTAGGAGAAACTGAAGTTCTGAAGGTTTAAATGATTTGCCCTCCGGGCCTCACATTTCTAAACCCAGACCTATGTTATGTGGCCTAACGGTAAACTCTTTGCTGCCTAAAATCACACACTCAGCAGAAAAAGATATTTGAAGAAATGATGGCAAAAAAATGCCGGATTTGATGAAAAATATCTACTTACAGATCCAAGAAGCTCAGCAAACCAGAAGCAGGATGACTACAAAGAAAAACACCATAGTCGTGTAATGGCTGAAAAATGACTGCTAAAAATTTATCACTTGCAGGAAAATTACTGCTTGGCTGTGTCCATGGGAACATGGCTATGTCCATGGGAACACAGGCTGTCACCCATAGGAACATAACATTCTCAACAAGCTTTCTGCTTCTGTACCCCTGCTTACGCACCTGACCTGTAAGTTGATAGGTAGTGAATAGAAGAAAGATAGCCCTTTGTGTTTAGACAGAATGAAGAATGGGATTTGGGGCTTAAAAACCCTGTACCTCTACATTTCGGGGCTGCTTAATTTGGGGTCTGCGTACCCGTGGCAGACCCAGCTGGCTGCATAAAGAGTGTGTTTCCTATAACTCACTCACTGAGTTCCGGTGGTCCGTGTGTCTTTCAGGGGCTGGCGGCTACAACAGTCGAACTGTAGAAATTCAGAAAAATTCTTTAAAGCAGCCAGAGAAAAGAAAGACTCCCCGACCAGGAAAAACACAGACATTGCTCAGACACAACAGAGGCCTCAACACAATGGATGACGTTTTAAAAACAAACAGAAGCCAAAAAAACAAACAGTCAACCCAGACTTCTGTGTGCAGCAAAAATATCCCAAGGGTGAAATCAAGACATTTTCAAATAAATGGGAGAATTCATTGCCAGCAGGCCCATACCAGCGTTTCTTAAGGAAGATTTTCTGATTGAAAGGAAATTGAAATGGTTAAAACTTGGGTCTACGGGAAGTAATTTTGGGTCAACGGACAGCATTTTGAGTGGTGAATAAGACAGTTTGGGGAAAAAAGTAGAAATGAAAATATGTTTAAAGTAACGAAGTGACGTCCTATATCATAAGGACAGAGGAATTGTGGTGTTTTTTTTTTTTTAAAAGCTGTTTAAGATTTTCCCCTAGATGATTGTTAGTTTTTTTTTTAATTTTATGACTTTTGCTGTACAAACTTTCTATTTTTTTTTTATCTTTCTATCTTTCTTTGTTTTATTTCTTTAGTTCCTTTTGTCCTTAGAAAGCTTTTCCTGACCAGAGATTAGCGAGTCACTAAGATAACATATGATTTTACAGCTTCTTTTAAATTCCATTTTTAAAATTTATTCTGATGTATGCAATGAACTGAGAATATGGATTCCCCACACCACATAGCTAGTTTATCAAACACCATTTATTGAACAATTCACCCCTTTTCCATTGACTTATGGAAAGTTCTTTATTATACATTAAGCTTATGTCTATAGGGTCTGCCTCTGTGCTATTGGGGCTCTTCCGTTGATATATTATTAATTCTGAATTATTCCACGTTCCCTCGGACAGCTTTACGATCAAGCTCAATGTCAACCAGGTACATTCTTCCCTCGACCCACTTCTCACATTGCCACACACATAACTCTGGAATGCTGAAGGGAACGTCTTTTAAACTGCGCATTAATTTGAGGAGAATTATGCCTTTCCTGAGGTCCGTCTTACCCCTAGGAAGGTAAACAAGCTCACATCTTAATTAAGATTCAGGCAAGGAAATAACGCTGAGAGCCTCTGACATTCCTGTGTCCAGGAGACACTCCCTCCTGTGTGTGACCGGTACCCCAAGAGCAATATCCTGTGTTAGAGGGACGAAGGAACAAGAACCCACAGGCAAAGGAAGCGATGGGAAGCCTGCCCGTCTCGACCTGCCGTTCTCCAGGGAGTAAAAGCCTCTCTGAGAATCCACAGCCTCATCCTGGCCCCAGCGTGAATGTTGGCACGAACTCACATCACGTGTGGGTCTGAACAACCTCCAGCCAGGCTTCAATCTAAAACAGGTCCAGGTTCGCAGGCCTTTCGGGAGCTGCCAAAGCAAACACGAGCCCTTCCTGGAATCGCGAATTCCCACAGAAAAACGTCTAAGGAAAGCGAGCAACTCATGATAACAATAAAACACAACTAGACACAGAGGAGAAAGGCACCCTTTGTGAAATAAGTTATAAAAGAGACAACTGGACAGATAGAGAAATTCCACATCCGGGATAACGAATAGCCATATTTAACGGTATTAAATAAAATGAGATCGAAATTTGGGGGGGGGGGGAAATGGAATGGAACTATTAACATTAAAAATATAATCACTGAAACTAAAAACTCAATCGATTGCGCCCATTAGGATGGCTATTATTTTTAAAACCAGCAAATTAGTGTTGGCAGGATGCAGAGTTCAAACCCTGTGTGTGATTGGTGGGAATGTGAGAAAAAAAAATAGCGCGACAGCCTCTCCGGATGCGAAAGAGAATTGCCACGCGATCCGGCAATTCCTAAAGCCTTGATCGACGCTTCTGATAACGGTAGACTAGAGCATTTGGATCTTTTACTCCCCTGGTGATACGGCAGACACAATAAGAAGAATGCGCTCGGACACGAGCAAGAGATAGTGCAAAGTCCTAGGTCATGATTTGGAGGGGAAAGGAAGCCCAGAGGGGCGGACTCGTTTTTTCCTTTGTGAACTTGAGGCTGCTTTTTTTCCTCGGAGGCATTCTCGAATTTTGGAGGGGAGGGGCGGTCGCTGAGAGGCAGAGGGGGCCCTTTCACAGCATCAGAGGCTGATGAAACCAGGATTGGGGTCCCGGTGCCGCCAAGGTCGAAAGGGGCTTCAGTGACCCGCTCTCGCTTTGGGTGGCAGCCTCGAGGCTTGAATCCTAGGAATCAAGATGAAATGCAAGCACGGCAGCTCCCCTTGGAATCATGTCAGCTCCTGGAACTACGTTAAAACATTCCCCGATTGCCGTCGCTCCTGGGCGTCTGGCAGAAGCAAGCCTCAAACTATTGCACAGAATAGTTTACAAAGATAATTCCAGCACTCTAAAACTTTTTGGGGGAGAAAGAGAGACAAGGCATGTGAGAAAATGAGCAGAAACAACCGGGAGGTAGAAACGACAGCCTACCAATACCGAGGACGGTAACATCAAATAAAAAACTTTAAAATGACCAAATGTACCGTATTCGCGGACCCGAGAATGAGAGTTCTGCAGTGGAAGAGAGAAGTAGGGAAGGGAGAGAGAGGAAACAGAAAACGAATCCTCACAGGAGGGCACAGAGAATGCGCCAAATCCACACCAGAGGGAGGGGAGGGGGGTTCCCCCTTCTGGGTGGGCAGCCGCGGCCACAGGCCCCTCGTGCCTCTGCTGCATACGATTCGTCGTGAAGGACCCGAAGCAGTCGGATCTCTTTATCTTGATTCTTTTACGTTTCTGCAGCAGGACTCGGGGGTTAACCTTGGCCACAGGAAGGACGTGAGTGACATTTGGGAAGAGGGACTGTCTTTGTGACAAAGTCAGGTATGGTAGTAATACCGTTTGGTTCGAAGCAGACCAAGCCGAGAAAGCTGCATGGTGAGCTTGCTGTCTGCGGAAAAACACTCTTAAAACCCGTGCGAAATTCCCGGATGTGATGCGGAAAGAAATCCCGAGTGTGCGCCTTGTTCAAACCAGCTAAACTGGAGTGAACTTGTGTTTTGGGGCGAGAAACAGCACACACACGGGACTCGAGAACAACCTTGCAGAAAAAGACACGAGAAGGCATTTTGCTTTTTGAGTAAGAATAAAATTATTATAACCTTTGTTCTTCGAACACCGTGAAGAGGGTGGTTATTTCTCTGGCACGATCGCCCAGCATATTCTGAAGCAAGGGAGGAGGAAGCCATAATCTTCCTCTCCCCCAGCTTGACGAGGTTGCAAAACCCAGCAAGCTAGACACAGTTTTTTTTAAATACGTGTGCTATGGCAGCTTCTTATGGGTCTTCGTATCCAAAGCTGTGGACCTGGTGGGGGGGGGGGGGCACTTTGTTCTCACGGTTGTCATCTGTCTGACCACAAACGGGCCTAACTTGATTTTCCAAGGAAAGCGGATGATTTGAGGTTTGAAAATAGGGAAAGCTAAAAAAAACAAAGTGCAGTGAGAAGTCTATGAGAGTCCATTAAACACGCCTGGATATTAGTGCATATCGAATCACCAAACGTTTGGATGCGTCCTGTGGGGACCGATAAATATACCCGATCCTCTCCATCACGATGAGATGATGTCGCCAGGAATCCGAGGGCTGTAGTGGATTATAAGAATTTCGAGTCTAACGATCAATCGGCTTGGATCTGAGGCCTGTTCTGCCGAAGGAGAATGATAATTCGCCCTGAGGTCCTGTGTCTCTCTACGCTTCAGTAATTCCGTCCGGTTCAGCTCGTACACGCTGTTCCTCCGTCGTGAACTTGATCTTATCTGTGCTCTGAGGATACAGCACGTCGACTCAACAGAATTTCATTCGGCGGAGTCGCAGCGATTAAAACAAGTGGGCCCGACAAAGACTCAGAGAGAGCAGGCTTCCCCCGTAGTGACGGCCACTACGACAAGCAGTTCTGGAAAGTGGTCGCTCAGTATCCGTGAAGGCGAATGAGTCTTCCCCACCTGATATAGCAAAGGACGCCAGAAGTAATAAAGAAAAATAAAGGAAGAAAAATGAAAATGCGAACAGACCGATGAAACTCTAAAGAGAAATTGCCAGGAAAGGACTATAAAAAAATCAGCAAGGAGGAGATAAGTCTCACGTCATTAGAAAAAAAAAAAAAAAAGAAGAAAGAAAAACAGAAACTCTTCAATGAAATCTTTAGAGGCTAGATTTACCAAGAAACCAAAATTAGGAAAGAGGACTCAGCTAATCATTAATGCAAAAATCCAAAATGAAGCGCCAGCAAACGGAATTGGTACGTGAAAAGGACAAGGCAAGGTGATCGAGAGGAATTACTCCAGGGGCACAAGGCAGCTTAACGTGAGGGAGATCGACTCGTGGAATCCGCAGCCTTCCCAGATCAAAGGGAGGGCTACACAGGCTGAAAAATAATTGGACAAAATTCAACAGTAATCCCTGATTCATTTTTAAAAAGCTCGCTAGCAAATTCGGAATACTAGGACCCTTCCTCCGGGTGACACGTCCCGCGCTATGTTCCCTGCGCACCTGGGGATTCCAGCGCCCGCTCACCTGCAGTGACGCGGCCGGCGCGGTCCTCTCCGCCAGGTCCTCTGCCTCCCTCCTGAGACCGACTCACAGGAACCTGGGCAAGAGCTTCGAGGAAAGTGGGAGAGAGAGGCAGGAGACTCGCGCCTCTGTCTCTCTCCCTGCAGGGCGACCTGAGCTGTCTCTGTACCTCTTAGGGCAGCTGACTCCGCCGGACTGTCACCCTCCGGGGTCTGGTCATCACTCCCTCTGTCACCCCTGTGACCCGGAGGCCACGAAGGGGTGGCAAGTCCCCAGCCCTGGGGTGCGGTCCTTCTAGATGCCCTGCACCGCGTCTCCATCGGGACACGTCACTGTTACTTGCGTTCGGAGTGTCCTGTAAAGTCATCGAGAACCTGAACTCGGGGGGAAATACGGCGTGAGGTCCCCGCGAACCTCTGCTCACAGCGTAGGAGCCAACCTTGACCGCCGACGCGTGCTTGACGTGCGCGTCTGTTTAGAGGCGCCTTACACGAGGCGTTCTGTTGGTCCGTGGACGCTGACCTCGCGGCCAGCAGCGCCGTCACTCACGGCCGAGGACGGTCGCTCAGCGCCCGTGCTTCCTCTCCAAGGCCCCGGGCGGCCTTCCCGCGCTCAGGACACCTCGGGGCGCGCACCCCGGCACTGCGCCCGCGGGCCCTTTTTAACAAACAGCAAAACCGTCGACAAAAACCACCGACAAAAGCACACGAATAGGAAACACGGGTCGCTAAGTTGACCGTAAAAGGGGCCCGTCTACAGGACAGGGCTGAAGCGAGGAGGCGGAGTGTCTCCTCGGTCACCCTCGGCCGGGGGCCGCGCGTCGGTGACCAGAGTTCGCCACGCTGCACCCGTCCGTGAATAACGGGAAACACCACCGGACGGGTTTTGAGGTTACAGATGAATTTCGGCGAGTAGGTGAATTTGCAGATACAGGATCACGGACGATGAGGGTTGGCCGTAGACGCTTTACAAGTGCAACTTCGAATTGTGACATAATCATTATTAAATCAAGTTATTATGCCGTTTCGAAATACTGTCCGCTTCTGATCAGGAGTCTGACTTACAGGCGTAGGTGCAAATATCATGTAGAATGATGAAAAATTAGAAGCATTACTCGTAAGGTACCAAGGAAAGGCTATAATACCATTCTCTAGACTAGAAATCTTCAGACAGTGTGATAAGAGAAAGAAAAAAGATATGAATATTGGGAAGGAAAGACCAAGATGTCCTTGATTCAGGGTGACGTGATTATCCGCCCATAAAATCCAAGAGAAGACATTAAAACTACTTAACCAGCAGGAGTGCATCAGTGTGGATGAGTATAAAATGAGCACGTAAAAAGTAGTAGCTTCCCTATGTGCTAACCAAAAGCGATTAGGAAATGTGATTGGGAAAAAAAAAATGTATTCCCAACACCAACCAGATTCATAGGAAAAAACCCAGCTGGCTAGCAAAACGTGACACTCGTGAGAACGAATCACGAAACACATATTAAAGGACAAAAAGAGCATCGGAACGAATGAAGAGTTACACCGCGTCCCTGGTTTGGACAACTCGCTATTTTAAAAATGCCAGTCGTCCCCGAAGGAATCTATACATTCTTTGCAATACCAGTCACGACTTGCTGTCCCAACTCGAATCCCACAGCGTCACTATTTATTTGTCCGTTTATCTGTAAGTAGACGCTGGCGGTGGCTTCCAGCTGTTGTGAGTAGCCCCCGATCCGGACACGAGGGTGCAAACCGCACTCTGAGGCGGCGCCTTCCACTCTCTTGGAGATAGCCCAGGAGCGGGATGGCTGAATCACGCGACAGTTCGATTTTCGCTCCTTTTAAGAACTACCACACTGTTCTCGTTTTCCTTTTATTGTCTGCATATTTCACGCGAAGGACGCCGAGCACCAGGTTTTGGTGACAGCTGAGAACGGGCGGGCATGGTGGTCTCTGGCCCGTCGTAACACCTGTGACCCGCAGCGTCAAGAACTCTGGGTCCATCTTAATTAATTAGCACTACTGATTATATCATCGTTCACGAATATCCACGAGCTTTTCCCCACCGCTCGGGTGGCTGGCAGGGGCCCTCACACCTGCTTTGGCCCATGACACGTGAGCAAACCGCGGAGAGCGGCCCCCAGTCTTAAGAGCCGCTGTGGGGTTTTCCGTCTTCTCTCCCTCGGCTGTGATGACCGGCGGTGTCCCGAGCAGAGGCTGCAGCAGTGGCCATTCCCCAGAGAGGGGACGTGTGCGGCAGAGCTGCCGCCAAGCTTCGGTGGCATTAGGCACGAGGAAGAAGTAGATCTCGGGGGTTGAAAATGCCTGGAATTTGCTCGATGCCCATCGGGGCGGTGCGATCTGCGTGCCTCACACGAGACGTTGATTTTAACCCCCTCATCTGCGCGAGGACTGGGGACTCCGAGTCGGGACAGGGATCTGTAAAATCGGGGTGTCTTTCCTCCGGAGGCCCGCAGCCCTGTTTTGGATACCTACATGCATGGCTTCCGTGCCCGGGAGATGCCAACACCGGACATCGTGTCGTGTGTCGGAGAAGAGGCCACGAAGCTCAGCACCCATCCGGAGCCTGCGAGAGATGCAAGGCTCAGCCCTGGTGGCTCCCCAGAGTCTAGACACAATTTAGTGCAAGAGGTATGAGGCCCAGAGGGCACGCCCACTCTCTCCCATCAAAACCCTTAGCACGTTCAAGCAGGAAAGTTAAGCCTCCACCTGCGGCTTGCCTCCCCAAGTGCAGCTCTAAGGGAGATTATGAGGGTGTGAGCTGTGACTCTACTGGTTACAAGGATCGATCAGCCCATTCCCTTGGGGACTACGGAGAGCGTAGCGTGTCACACCTGCCTCTAGAGCACCCTCTCTCAACTGTAAAAGGACAGTTGGCCTCACTCCGATGGAGTCACACTTCTCCGCGTGGCTTGCGGGGTCGTGCCTCGCTGGGACGGGCGCAGTTCGAGGCGCAGGCGAGAATCCAGGCCCTGAGTTTATCCTCGGTCCGCGGAAATGGCTCAAAAGTTCCCTTTATATTCGTTAGTTGTCTTAGTGTTTCTTTTTTTTTTTAACTGGAAAAATTCTGACAGGAGGTTATGCAAGAAAAGCACACAGGGCAAGCTGTGGTACAAAGAAAAGTGAGTCACCACGAGAAGTCATCGTTCCTGGCAGGGGAGCCCGACGCTAACTCCGCGAAGGCAGCTATTAAATCAGGGGCGCCGGATTCTTCTGGCTAATTTTCTCACTTTCTGGCTTATCTCCCGCTGGCTTGGAACGCTAACACAATTGCCGAGTAATTGCTGGCAAATTCAAGCACAGTACAAATCCACAGGGTCTTGGGGTCCCTGGGAGTCCTTGAAACCGTCATCTTGAGCAAGTGTCAATCCTCGAATCTCAGTCAAAACACCCCTGAAATGTTTTGTTTTGTTTTGTTTTGTTCGTTCGTTTGTTTTTTGCTGTCTCTAAGAAGATGCAGGGTGTCAAAGATGAAGCCCGTGCAAATGTGCATTTTCTGTTGAGACTCCTGTCCGAAGCTGCGAATCCCCCCAAGCCACTGGTTAATTAGCATTTTCTTAATGAGCACCTTTCGACCATCCTTCTACGGTGAGAGCATCCCGGGGCGAAGAAAGGCCGGGATTCTGGCCTCGCCCCCTCCACTGACTAACGGGCTCCCGGGCAGGTCGGAGCGCCTCTTCCTTCTTTCTTTGTCTATAAAACGAGAGTTAAATAGTCAGGGCTCATCTGGATTATCTGATTTGTTAGGACAAATGTCATGACCACATCGGCCTGAAATGTGGATGAGGCCGAGCCAGAGAGGTGAATCAGGCACTTCCTCAGATGGCGGGAGGGAAAGGTGGCCGGAGGCAGGTCACAAGCACCGTCCCCTCCCCTGCCGCGCACGTGGGGCGTCAGGGAGCAGAGCCTCCTGCATGGCTGGCCCGCTCTCAGGCGGGTCTGAGCGCCCCGCGCGCGGCGGCCCCCACGACCCCGCGGTCCCCCCTGCTCTGGACCCCTCCGCCTCGCTGCGGCCCCCTCTCCCCTTCGTGGCTGTTCTTGGTCTGTTTTCCCACCTCCGTCTCCTTCAGGAAACTCGCGGGGAGGGGACCCCACCCTGCCCGCCATGGCGTTGCCCACGGCTACGACTCATCCTCCGAATAGTCAACACATTCCAGTGTCGAAAGTACAATTGTCTTTTGGCCTCAGGTGGAACCTTCTGAAATCTGTTCAAACACTTCCGTTTAAGTTGCGTTTGCATCCCAGGCCGGTAGCAACAGGTCGGAGAGCAGTATGCTGCTGGCCCCCTGGGGCGGGAATGGAACCGCGGGCCTTGGGCACCCTCCCCGCAGAAACGCTTTGGAGGAGGGACAGGCGGATACTCAGCCACAGGGCGTGGATGATGCTCTCAGCATCAAGGAGGCCGAGGGTGGGTTGCGACCTGTTTTAAGGAACAGGCCCCTGCAGAGCAGGAAGATTAAAAGGGCAGAGGAAGTACTGCCTGGTGCTTGGCGCCGAGGCCTGGCCAGGTTCCCAGCTTCGCCGTCCTGAGGGTGGGCGGCGACGTGCCCTGCTCCACCTGGGCGGGCCCGGCTGAGGGAGGCGGAGCCCACGCAGAGCTCACCTGGTGCCACCGCGGGGCCGTAAGACACCGGAGCAACTTACTTCACCTGTCTGGGCCTTTGGGGTGCCAGATGCCACCAAGTGTTGCATGTTAATATATGCAAAATAGAGGATGTATTTCTACTGCGAAATAGTTTTTACTTACCTAAAATTCAAGCTGGGCATCCAGTGTTTTTTCTGGGAAATCTACCGGGACTTCACTTCGTGTATTTCTAGAAACGGGGATGGTAAGTACCAACCTCACGAGGTCGCGAGGACGAAACGGTTTCAAAAACGGAAGGTGCTTTAGCAAGAGCCTGGCTCGGGAGAAGTGCTCTGTCCGGTGCCTTGATCACTGTCCCCTGCCCGTCCCTGTCGCCCACGTCTGCCCCCAGAGCCAGTACCCTACGTTTTCGATGGCCACTCTGGTCCCGGTTCCTTCCCCCTCCCACCGTCCCTCACGCGGCTTCTAGCCAGGCCGCGTGAAAATAGGAATCTGATCACGTCGTTTAAATCCTACTTAAAATCTAACGCAAAACACCGATTCGGCCACAATATGGAAACTGCCTAGATGAGCCCACAGGCTGCTCCCTCCGCCTGGAAGCCCCGTCTCCACTCTCCCCGCTTCGGGGCTCTGCTTCACATCACGTCTTCCAGAAGGTTCTCTCACACCGCTACCGCGAGCCTCCAGCAGAGCGCCTCACGCATGCCTGTATCCGCTCCTATCACACTCCATTCTAAGTACTTCGATTTCTGTTATATTTTCTCCGACAGTGTAATATGTATGTGTAAATTAATTTGAATCCTCACAGTAATCCCGCGAACTGGTTACTGTTTTCATTCTCGTGTTACAGATGGAGAGAGCGAGATGCATGTCGGTTAGGGATCTGCTGAGGGTCACGTGCATTTCGATATTTGATCAAAGCCACGGCATGAAGAGCCAGGACGAGGTCGTCCGGCTCCAGAATCTCCCTCTGATCACGCTACTCCAGCGCTCCACGATAGTTCGTCTCCAACGGTGGAAACTGAGGTCGCCTCCAGGATCCGTCTGCGTGCGTAACAGACTGTTGTGGAAGTGACCGTGTGTGACATCTGAGGCGAGGTCATACGAAGCATCATCGCGGCTTCCCCTTTGGTCTCGTGGGAAGTCAGCTGCCACGGAGCGAAGACACTCGAGAGGAGCCCACTCACCTGCCGTGCGAAGGACACGCATTACGGGCAGATCCTCCAAATCCAGGTAAGCCCTCGAGGGACTGTAGCCGACTTCTGACCCACGCTGGGACGCAAGGATGGCCTCGGCCCCCTGGCCAAACGGCTCCCAGACTCGCGACCCGCAGAAACCACGAGAGGAAATAAATACTCGTCGTGTATCTAAGGTACTAAGTTTGGGGACGATTTGTCACACGATGAGATGACTAACATAGAAACACCAGGAAAAGTCTGAAGAAAACCACTTGCAGGTCTTGTAATTCCAAAATCACTTCATTATGACTTGGGTCATCGAGTCCTTTATTGTCATGCTTAAATACACTTGAACTAAACCTAAAAACTGGGGTCACACCGTAAGTTCATTTTTGTATTCGGCGATTTCCCACTTAATATCTAAATAAATCGCAGCTAATTTAACCCCATCCTTAGAAAATTCTTGAGAAACGTAAGTTTAACGGCGTCACGACGTCATGCTAAGTGGATGACCCACAACTGAGCCATAGTTTTAGGCATCCAAGTTATCTCCACATTTCTGCTGCTACGAACATCACGGTTAACAGGAAAGAGGCAATGTAAGAAACTGCTAGAACCACTGTTTCCGAACTCACTTTGTGTGTGCAAATTCTAGTGCCCCCCGCCCCCCGCCTCCCAGCAACTATGAGAAAGTTCCTTGCTATCTTTTTCTTCATCTATCGAAGAAGGAATGAAATGCCTCTGCTGGCACTTATTATTTTTATTGTGGTAAAACGTACATAACCCCAAACTTAACATGTAGACCGAGTTTAAGCGCACAGTTCAGAGGCACCAACGTTATTCACGGTGCTGTGTAGCCATCGCTGCCCTCTGACCCCGGATCTCTCTCATCTTCCCCCAAGTCCGGGGGACTTGACCACAAATGGGGTGCGAAGTGTGGAGACGATACACTTTTTTGGGGGGTGGGGGGTAGATGAAAATGTCCTGGAATTAGGGAGTGGCGATGTTTTACAAGTTTGCCATGAAGGGGTTTTGTCCACAAGACTCAAGTCCATGACCATTGGACTCTAAGCAAAGGCGATGATACCAGCCGTTCTGGGTGGGCCCGACCTCATCAGCCACAAGGCCTTGCGAGCAGAGCTTCTGCTTTCCGAGGAAAAAAAACCCAGCTGTGGCCTGCGGCCTCAATCACGCCCACCCCACCTGACGGCCTGTGTGCCTCACCCCTCCGGTCCCATATTCCTGCCGCGGAATCTCTTAGCACAGCTCCTGGTTCTGCCTCTCCGATTCGAGCTTGAAGGGTACACGCTGATAA
This sequence comes from Rousettus aegyptiacus, assembly GCF_014176215.1. Classification (NCBI taxonomy): domain Eukaryota; kingdom Metazoa; phylum Chordata; class Mammalia; order Chiroptera; family Pteropodidae; genus Rousettus; species Rousettus aegyptiacus. Next base: position 3,062,721 of record NW_023416286.1, read on the forward strand.
CAAAACCAGACGACAATCTTGCCATAAACGAACGCACCGGTACACGTACGGACCGATATTCCTCATCAACAGAAACACAAACATCCTCGACAAGACATCAGCAAATCAAACGGCGCTGGATACAAGGACAGCCCGTTGGGGTTGATTCCAAGGATGAAGGTTTGCGTTATTGTTTTAAGACCAGATCGACGTAATCCACCTCATTACCAAAATAGAGAGACGTGTCATTTCGGTAGAAGCCGAAAAATGAAAAAGCATGGACGAAATTCAACACCTGTCTGTACTTTACAAAAAAACCACAAACTCTTAGCCAACTCGGAATAGGAGACGCTTCCTCCATCCATCCGTTGGTCCGCGGGGGTTGCCATAGCAAAGTACCACGTTGGGGGAGCTGAAACGGCAGACGTTTATTCTCTCGGGCTTCTGGAGGCTGGAAGGGCCCGGCGAAGCCGTCGCCGGGGCTGGCGCCTTCCGCGGCCTCCCTCCTCGGCGCACAGGGGCCGTCTTCGCTCCACGTCTTTGCGGGGTCCTCTCTCTGTGCCTCTGTGTCCCCATCGCCTCTTCTAATGAGAACACCAGGCGCACTGAATTAGAGCCCATGGCGACGACCCCGCTTGATCGATCGATCATCTCTGTAACTCAGTCTCCAAATACAGTCACCTTCGGAGGGGCTGGCCGTTAGGTCTTCAACACACAAGTTGAGGCGGGCGACCCCGCTCGGCCGGTGACAATCTAATAAAAGACATCTATGAAAAACCTAAGCTAGCATCATAGTAAAGGTGCCAAATTGAGTGTTTTCCCCTAAAACAGTTAATATGCAAAAATTAGCTGTATTTCGTAGATGAACAAAGAACAGTTGGAAAATAAAACTTAATAAAGCCACGCTATGATTGCCGCAAGAAACAAAATATTTAGAGACAAATGTAATGAATATGTCCATTTGTCATTGAAGACTGCATATATGTCTGAAATTTTAAAAGATCCGAATACACAGAAAGGTGTGCCATGGCCGCGGACTGGAAGACAACGTCGTTATCATGTCATGCGACCCCACATGGGTCTGCGAATTCACTGCGGTCCCCCTCAAATCCAAGAGTGCTTCTTTACTGAAGAAATTTGCTTGCTCGCCCTCGATAGCGTGAAGTGCGAAGGGCTTACAGGAGCCACACGATTTTGAACGAGGTTCGAAAGTTACTGTCGATCAGCTCTCGACTGTTCATTCTGAACAGGATTGCGAGGGTCACTATAAAGCACGTTAATTAGGAAAGCGTGGTATTGGCAGAAAGATACACTTATACGTCAATGGAGTGAAATACAGACTTAAATTTATGTGGTCAATTTATAGTCACTATAACTGCCAAAGCTGTTCAGCGGGGAAAAAGGGGGAAAAAAAAAAGTCTTTTCAGCTTAAGGTGGTGAACAGCTAGGTATCTGTTTTGACAAAATATAGTTCGATCATAGTTCACACCGTACCCTCCAAATAAATTATGAATTAGAAACCTAAATGGAAAAGCCCAAACTGTAAAGCTTTTAGAAGTATGCACGGCAGAATATCCTTGCTAGCTTAGGACGGGCAAACATGACTGAGACTTAGATGAGGCCCAGAGAACACTGACCCACTTTTGAAAATGTTGGCAAACTGGACTTTATTAAATCTGAGAACGCCACCGAGAAAACGAACAGGTGAGCTGTGGACTGGGGAAAATATGCGTCCACACCTGATACAGGACTTGTATTAAGGAGGTATCAAGAACTCCTGCGAGTCAGTGACCCGTAAGCGAGTAAGTGACCCTAATCTACGAGCGCGGAGCTCGCCGTGTGTGTCTCTGGAGGTGAAGAAACGAAGGTCAAACTGACGTTGTGAGAAAATGCGCTCCGTCGCCAATCAACAGGGCCGTCTAAGGTTTTCCAGAGAAAATGGCAAAGCGTCGCTGTTCCGGTAACCTGCTCTCGCTAAGGCCCCGGGGACGCCCACGGCCGAGCCGCAGGTGCCTGGGTTCCTGGTGGACGGACGGAGGGACAGAAGTCACTGTCACGTGAGCCCGCGCCCGCCCGCCTGTTCCCAGACGGACTTGCCCACCGCTCACTCTGCTGACGGTTATTAAACCACCTCCGTGCAGCGGTGGGCGTCGGGGCTGTCCCTTCAGGGGTGCGACCTGCCCACGTCCCGGGCGCCTCTGCAGAGTGACTCATTTCCTGCCGGGACGTGGCCTCCCCCAGGCCTCCCCAAAGTCCCCCCGACTCGATCCTTCCATCTCGCCCCCCCTCCCCTCGGCGGCGTTTGCTGCCGGAACGGTCGTCGAGTCTCGCTTGCTAAGCTTCGCATGGACCCTGTGCTCGCGGAACTTGCGCCGTTGCCCTGGCCCGGGAGCCCGTCCTGCTGGTGCCCCACTGGGGGTGGCTTCCCCAAGAGGTGTCGCCCCGCCCATGAAACCGCCCCGGCCTTCTCCTCCTCCCCAGCTCCCTCTGCCCTCTGCACCCCGGGGACCTTACGGCCCACGCCGCTCAACAGGATGCACCGCGTCCTCGCCCTCCGTGGAGAAGGCGGGCGGCAAACGTGAACACGTCAACGAGGCAGAGACAGCGTGCAGGACACACGGGCACGCCGAGGGCCGCCTGACCTGGGAGCCACGCACCCGTGGGGGCGGGGGCGGCGGCAGAACCCCTGAGGGGCAGAGTCCGGGCAGAGATCCCGGGGCGACTGTGTCCGGGTGGAGGCACGGGGCGCTCCGAGGCCCTGCGCCGGGGATAACTCGGGCATCTAGGGAAAAGAAAGCAAAGCAGTGTGACTAGGGGGAGCGAGCGGGGGGCGGGGGGCAGCGGGCCAGGTCGCTCCAGGCAGGCCACTGGCGTGGGAGGTCCCATCGGTCGCACCAGCCCCCCGCCCGCCACACGGGGCGATTCTGTTAGGACGAAATTAGCTCCCGCTCAGTGACAGGGCAGCAGCTGGAGGTCGCACGGGCTCCCGGGGGTCACAGATGCTTCCGGGGATCCAGGACGATCTAGGCGACAAGGCAGAGCGTTGGCTAATCAGTTCCTCCCTCCCGGCTCCTTACGTCCAGAAAACCCGCCTCGCGGTGTGGCGTTTTACGTGTAAATTAGATCATCGAGGGAAGAGGCTTTGTCAGCCAGCGGCTGGAAAGAAACATTTGTGATGACAAATAGGCTAGACGGCAGGGGAGGGGGCATTCGTGGGGTGGGGGTGGCCGGTTCGCAATTCCGTTTCCCATCCGTTAGCCCCGTTGGCCCCAAGGGTCGAGGGGTCAGACAGAGAGAGGGTGTGATCGGTGAATCTCCTTCTTCCAGATGGTTGCCAGAGGGAGCGCTCACCGAATGGAAGCTGCGAGCCCAATGCTGAAGTGTCACACGGCCCGCCTGGAAGTGTCACACGGCCCGCCTGGAAAACGCGTGGTCTCCACAGAGCCCGTTTTTCAGACGGAGCTCAGAGAGGCCGGTCTGCTCGCCACCACGTACGTAATTGGGCAGCGGTGGGTCTGGGGTCCACCTCGGCCTGGTCCAGGGCCCAGGGTCCTAACCCTGTGCCCTGCCTCTAAGTGGCAGTAACCCCTCAGTAAAAAGGACCAAAAAAAAAAAAAAAAAAAGCACAAAAACAACCCAGAATTTCCAGTACCATAAATCACTCAGTCTCCAACCCGTTCAACTTAAATGCAATTTCTACCTCATCGCTTCTCGGACCACCAGGAGCAATCGTCACCTCCATCAGCGGTCCCCGGAGAACACATCCCCAAGAAGACAACGTTCGGAATGGAAACCTCGCTCGTTATAACCAAAACCCGCCGACATTCCCCCCAGATGAGTTTCAAAACCTGTTGTAAGGCAGGAGCTCCAGGCCAGGAACCTGTACCTGGGACGTTCCAGAAAAACCACCAGGGAGGGCCAGAGGGCTGTGACCTGTCTGTTACTCACGGGGCAGGAACAGGCCCCGGGCCAGAGGCGGGCAGAGCGGCACCCCCACAAGCAGAGGGGGGCGCGGCTTCCTTCTCAGGCAGGTGGGGGCCAGGTGTGCTGCTAAGTTACAGCAGCAGAAAGCGTCCTTGGGGACAGGCACCGCCCACAGCCCTGTGCGCATGGCCTTCCTGGGCTGCTGGCCACCTGGCCTTTTGAGTATGCGGAGGGGCTAAGTTCTGAATTAGCCCCGCAACCATCAAACCTGGGAAAGACCTGCCGAAATTCATTGCGATGCCTCGACCGACTCCGCCACTAGCCCCGCCGTACGTAGGTGAGCGACCTGGAGGAGGACCTACCACACCGATCGCGAAAACGGTCTTTAAAACAGAACCCACGCCATCGTTATTGTCACATGCACGGAGTTCGACCGCAGCCGATGAGAACGAGAAGTCCTCGCCGTGTGTCCATGATTGATAGGACACGGATGGCCAGCTTCCGGGGACCCCAGCCACTGACCGGCCACTGATCACGATTGGCGTGGGTCCACGTCTTCCTCTCCCGCCGCGACGAGATCTTGGGACTCTGCTTCACTGAACAAATTCCGACGGGACTCACCTCATCCACACCCCAGACACGACAAGGGCCTTGTCCCCGCCGTGACCTGAGGTGAGGACGACGGATGGACGGTCCGCCATCCGCACGCTCGGCGGGTGACTCTACTTCTTACCTGCTCGTCTGTCTTACAGGACACGGCCTAGACTAGGAACCTCGTGCCTTTCCAGAGGCGCGAAATAGCGGACTCACTCATCCTGTCCCGGTCACCACGGTCTTCCCAGGCCGTGTCCTCCTACCTTGGGGACAGACACCTTCCGCGGTGACCCGGTCTTCACGTAGCTGCTCTCGGCTCTTCCTGACCTTGGCACCGGCCTCACCGATGACCTTGACGGGGCTCCGCTGACAAAGCCGCTTCTACTGGGGTCACTCCCTTTCGTTTCCGTCCCCACCCTTCAGGTCAGCCCTGGGAATGATTTATCTACTAGTTCGCCGTGAGACGGGGTCTAGGAACCCGTGAGGACTGTCACCGGCATGGACGACATTCCGTGACGGCCCCTAGACCACACAGTCACAGACATCCAGGGACTCTTACTCCTGATTCCAGGATCGTTTATTTTACCAGAGCTTCAGAGAGCCAGACGATTGTTCTCCGGCCGGTCCTGTCACGTAAGCCCGAGTGGGGTTTCTCTCTCCCCACGGGGCCGGCCACCACGGTCAGGGCAGAGGGCCAGGCCAAACCCTCTCTGTGGTCCCCTGGGGACAGAAAAGGTGAGGAGATTGTGGTTTTTATGAATAAGGTCAACCTGGCCCCTTTCATCTCCACACCCGAGCACACCCAGCCTTCTCTAGAATCTTCCGTGTGGGTCGTCGCTGAGATGGTAACGATGGAGGGAGACGTCCCCCCACGTTTTTGCAGAGGTGGGTCCTGTCTGTCTGGTGATGGGGTCCTCGAGTCTGGACACTTAATCTGAGGGGGGCCCTGGGCCCGTTGGGCCCTCACAGGTGCCTCTCAATGCAACGGCGGGACGGAAGTGGTCGGCGAGCTGGGGCAGCGGGAGGCCCCTCCGTGACGGCGAGGAGGTCCGCCTGGGACGTCCCGTGCCGGCCATCCCTGAGAAGGTCCGCGCCCTGCAGAGGCGGGCCTCGGGTGGCAGGCCTGGGGCCTGACGCGGGCCACCGGGTCAGACGGCAGCCCCGACACTACGCCCCCTCCTCACCCCCAGAACCTTACTCGGGAAAAGAGTCTCCACAGATGGACCTAAGTTTGGGATCCTGAGAGGACGTCACCTTGGATTTCGGGCGGGGTCTACATCTGTTAAGGGGTGTCCTTACGAGAGAAGCAGGGAGGTCTGATACCCATACTGGAGCGGCGTGGCCACTGACCGGGAGGCTGGAGCCCCTGACGCTGGACGGGGAACGAGGGCGGCCCTGCAGGCCCCCAGGGAGCCCCCCACCCCCCGACGGCTGGGTCCCCGGCCTCCAGATCTGTGGGAGGGTCCACAGCTGCTGCTCGAGGCCACCGCGTTTGTGGGAATTTGTGAAGGAATCTCGAGGAAACCAAGACAGGGACCAAGCTCCTTGTCTAGGGGCCCGCCCCACGAGTCACACGCCGCCCGTCTCCAGCCCCAGGGGAAGGGGTCGCCTACGTGCCATGAGAGGCGCGACGAGACGGGGAGCCGCCACCGCCCAGGACTCCCCCTGCGCAGCCAGAGACCCAGGGCGGACGGCCCAGTGCTGGCCCGGCCCGCCTCCCGGAGGCACACCGTGTCCAAGCCTGAGCCGGGGGCGGCCGTGCCGGGCAGCTTCCCCCCCAACTCTGTCCCACTGACGCGCGGCCGGCCCGGTCCCCTGACCTCCTGCGGGTCCCGCTGCCCTTCTCCAAACAGCCCGGCTGCTGTCCTCGTGAGCCTCCTGAGTTTCGGATGATTCTGGGTCGCGTGCTGACCAATTCCCAACGATGGCTGACCCACCCCCTCCGCGTGGACACTCCTGGCATCATGCTCAGGGCTCCACGGGGGCCCACGGCCATGGGTGGAGCTGCCCTCTCGACGGCGCTGAGCAGCCGTGAACAGGATGACAAAGTGGCGTGTTTTAGCTGGTGTTTAACGTAGGGCGGTTTCGTTCTCACTGTTCTTGGTTCTGTGTGTGTGTGTGTGTGCGCGCGCGTGCACACGCGTAAGAGAGACAGAGACAGAGACAGAGACAGAGAGAGACAGAGACAGAGACAGAGAGAGACAGAGGCAGAGAGAGACAGAGACAGAGACAGAGAGAGACAGAGGCAGAGAGAGACAGAGAGAGACAGAGAGACAGAGAGACAGAGACAGAGACAGAGAGAGACAGAGAGAGACAGAGAGAGACAGAGACAGAGACAGAGAGAGACAGAGAGAGACAGAGACAGAGACAGACAAGGGCTTCCTCAAACCCTAGGTGGAGGCTGGCCGTGGGGGTCTCACGCTTTCATCTTTTCCTCAAACATCCTCAGACTCTGAGAAGCTTGTCCCAGGAGAATTTAGAACAAGCAAGAACAAGGTCCCAAGTGCGTTCGACGGCTCCGGCGTCGGAGAACCCCAGACCCACAGGGAACGGGGGCCCCATGGACCCCTCCCTCGTCGCCCCCCTTCTGCCAGCGCCGGCCCTTCGGTGGACATGCTGCCCGTCTGCTGGTTTGTACATTTGTCCTTGAGCCGCCTCCCGGACGTCGGGCTGCTGCCCGCGGCGGGGCCTAAGCTCAGCGGCCCCTGGGCTGCCGGCCCCCGAGGGCGCGTCTCCTGGGTCACGCCCCCTCCCCACCGCCCCGACCGCCTTCCTCGTGGCAGGTTTCTTTGCCCCGGAGAAAGAGACAGTGAAACCAAGGCCTGGTGCTGCAGGAAGTGGGCAGACACGTGGGAAAAGCAGAAGCCCCTCCGGCCCTGTCCCGGTGCCGGACTCGCCCGCCGGCCCCACCGCCCCTCGCCACCTGCAAGCGTCAGGTGGCGGCTTGTGCTTCAGGGGCCGCCTTGGCCGTGTCTGTCCTGTGACTGTGCTTGGGGTTTGGGGGAGGGAGGGCAGATTTCCCTGAAATCCCCTCGCGAAGCTGGCTGGACTCTCGCCGTCTGCACTCGGCTGCGTCCGGGGCCGAGGCCGCCGGGCGGCTCGCGGGCGTTGGTCATGCGTCTTCCCCGTGCCAGGCACTGTGGGGGGCACTTGGGGACAGACTGGAGATCAGGAGTTGCGGGGGTCCGCCCTCGGCAAGGGCGCGGCTGTCCTTCCCTGAGGCTGAGGGAGGGCCCAGGGAGAGGACGGCTGTCTCCTCGCACCTGCCCGGGGCCCCGCGTGGGAACGCCCACCTCTGGTCTGCAGCAAGCCGGCCCCTCCGCCTGGCTGGGCCGGCCTAGCTCCCTCAGGCACGGAGCGCCCTCTGCCGGTGACCCAGACCCGGGGCCCCGTCCCCTCTGCCCTGGTGGCCTTCACTGCTCGTCTGACCCGTGAGTGGCCCAGGCACCCACCCGCCCACCCACCACTGCCAAGTACCGGGCACCGCTCTCGGGGCTGAGGGCGTAAAGACGAACGAGGTGACTTTTCAGTTTTCGTGGAGATTTCGAGTTCCACTCCCTTCCCTTGAGTAGGGTCCCGGTGCTAAGGGCAGACTGGGTGGGGGCGCTCGCTAGGTCCCATAATCCCGTCCGAGGGACGCTTCGTGGTCACTCTCTGCTTTCCAGAGTCCCCGACCCGAGCCAGTCTGTGTCCGCTCGGACCCCGGGCTACGTGTGGGACCTCGTGCTGGCTTCCTCTGGGGGACAGACTCCCGTCCCCACCGTCCCCCCGACCCCCACCCTGGGCCTCCTCCCTCCCCCTAAAGGGGACCACTGCAGTGGGCGTGACCGACGAGGGGCGAGTCCTCGCAGAGCCCCGTGCCGCCTGCCCTCCAGCCGGCCACTGCCCGGCCTCCCGCCTCCAGCGGCTCCCGAGTCCGCTGGTCCCCCTGCCGCCCCCGGCCCGAAAGGCCAAGCCACGTGCTCCTCCTTACTCCAACGAGCCTCGTGCAGGAGCTGTGAGCAGGGGCCTCCAGGGGCCGGCCGGGGCCTCCACGCCTCTCGAAACGGGGCGCCGGCCCTGGGAGGCGGGGCCCAGCCCGTCCCTCCCAGCCGTTCCGAGGCCCGACCCCTTTCCGCCGTCGGTTCTGGGGGGGCTGCTTCGTTTAGCCGCGACTCACACGCCGCACGCTTCTCCCATTTTCGGGGTGCGAATCGACGGGTTTCAGCGCCTTCGGTCTCGCCGACGTCGCGGTCCACGTTCGAATCCTTTCCTCACCCTCGAAAGAAACTCCTTACCCATCAGGAGTGACACCCGTTTCTCCCCCGGTGCCCCTGGCACCCACGGGTCCGCTTTCCGTTGCTGTGGAGTTGCCCGTTGGGAACAATTTGCGAGTTCATCTGACGCAGTCACTGAATATGCCGCCTTTTTTGGTTTTTTTTTTTTGCTCTGGCTTCTTTCACGAAATACGCTTTTGTTCCTCATTTCATTTTCCCTTTGCTCAGGCGATAACATAATGATGGGTCCCCCGCGCGGGGACACTTTGGAGTGAGAGAGGGCATGCTCCGAGGAGTGACCCAGCCGCCGCTGGCGTGAGCCGGGCCGTCTCGGCACGGCTGGCCGAGGTGTGGGCATCCTCCCCCGAGCCGGACATGGGCCAACGACCTGCACGTCGCGCCCCGTCCGAAGCCAGCTACCTACCTCCCCTTCCCCAAAACCCAGATCGCCGCGTCTCCGTGGGTGGCCTCAGGCCTCACCCACCGGGAAGCCAGGCTGACCACGTCCAGAGTGCCGGTTCCGCGGCCGACGCCGGCCCGTGAGCTTCAGGGGAAGCGCGACCAACGTCCCCGGCGGACACGAGAACCGGCGGGCTGCTTCCGCGTCTGGAGCTCGACGCGCGACCGCGGCCCGGCGGCCGGCTGCAGCGGACGGAGCCGCGTGGCGCCCGCGAGGCGGGCAGGCGTCGCGTCTCAGCTGGGTGAGGTGTCGCCGGGCTGTTCGTGCGCCTGGCCCTGCGACCTCTGTCACCGTGAGCATCTCGTCACAGGCGTCTGCTGGGGAGGGAGACGCTGGCTTGGGAACACCCTCCCTGCCGAACGAGGAGCCGAGGCGGCTGGGCAGTCCGCCTGCTTTAAGCGCCGGCTCCCTCCCCATCGGGCAGTCAGGCTGTGTGAGACAGGGAGGTCCCTTTTCCGTCACCAGCATGCGCCAGGGCCCACCGCACATCAGACGCTCCGCCTCACGGTGTGGGGCCGCACACCAAACCCACCCGGGCCGCCCCGGACGCTGCCGGCGGAAGGGACACACGGCGACCCGGACGCCACCTCCCCCCCCCCCCCCCCCGTCTTTGCCCTGCTCACGCCCCCGCCTCGGCCTCAAGCCCCCATTCTCCAAGCAGCCGCCGGCCTTGTCTGCGTTCGGTTTGTGTTCTGGGTTCACGGACAAGGCCAGTTCCGGGGGCGCCTGTCACGGCGGGGTCAGGAACTGCCCGATCGTGTGGAAGCTGATTTGGGCTCAGGCCCCGTCCGCGGAACCAGGCCCGGGTCTGGGTGCGGCCGAGGCACGTGGGCCTCTCACCCGGTCCACTCCGGGCCCCAGAGGCAAACGCCCTCCGAGCAGCCTTCGTCGCGAGCGCCTCGCGCCTGAGCCCGTCCGGCGCCTCTGCGGCCACCTAGTCTTCTGCTTACACCCCAGGTCTCCCCGAACCATGACGCTCTACACAGATGAAGTCCATGTCCAAGCCAGATGCTCAAACGCATCCTTTTCTGCATTAAAAATGATCAAACATGGCTCCCGGCCAGGAGCAGGATTTACAGACCCTAAAAATTCTAGGAAAAACCCACGCAGACCTTCCTGATGCTGGTACCGTCTCCGGATTCATTCACGGGGTGCAGGGGGGAGGCACCGGTCCCCCCGAGTGTGGCCGCTGGGGGCGCCCAGAGTCACCCAGCCACGAGACCAGGCCTGGAGCGTCTGCAGCAATCCTCTGCGGCCACACTGTCCCCCACGAGCTGGCTGTGTGCCGTCTCGGGGCAGAGTCGGGCACGTGGGAGGGGGCCCCTGATGTCCGCCCACTGCACCCCTCGAGCCTGGGAAGCTGGGGTGTACTCGTCGGGATCGTGCCCCCCCCCTCTGTCGCTTATGTGGGCGCCGTGTGTGCAGATGCCTCCGTGTGCTCAAGGTCTGTGGCAAGGCTGAGGTCGAGCCGTTTCCTCCTGCCTCGTCTTAAAGCTCGAGGCAGGTGCTGTGGCTTCCGGACGAGCGTCTGTCATCCAGCCACCAGCAAAGGGCAGCGAGCTCTTAGCGGGAGCTGCGCGAGGGCTCACGGGGCCAGCGTCCGAGCCCCTCGGAGGGAAACAGAAGCGCCCCGGGGAGACCCCACGGGCAGAGACGTCTCCGCCACTCTTGCTGGCCCACGGAATCCCCTGGCTTCCCGGAGAGCAAAGTGCGGCTCAGCACCCTGAGGCCGCCAGCCTCCGCCAGGGCTCCCGGCGCGGTGGGGAGCAGGCGCGGCCCGGGGTCTGATTGTAAACAGGCACCCAGGTGCATCAGATGCGGGGGCCCAGGTGCATTGGACGCAGGGGGCCCCGGCTGCAAAATGCTGGCCACGCTGTGGCACGGGCAGCCTTTGTCTCTCAGGATGCTTCACTCCAGACATGGGTGTTCTTCGGGCCGCCCCGCAGGCTGCATGCAGGGTGGTCCCCTGGGAGCCTCGGGCGGTGTGAGGGGCCCCTGGGCAAACCTACGGGCAAAGGGACGCAGTCTCACCTGACCCGGGTCACCCCAGAGGAGCCCTGAGTCCAAGGCTCGGAGGAAGGGGAGAGGGACCGACACCTTAGGCCAGCCCGAAAGGCTGATCCCTCGAGAACGAAACTTCCTCTCACGTCCTGATCCCCGACGTTGGCAACAGCGACTTACACACTCTGTAGATCCGTTTGGCACCACGTAAGGCTGCTGGCCGTGTGCCGCAGGGCGGGCCGCCCCCGTGGGAGGGGACAGCGCCCGGGACCACCCTGCGTGAGGCAGCGGTCATCTCCCGGAGTGCTTCGGACGTGCAGACGCCCGGGCCCCCACGGCCCGAGCCAGCTGCATCGCGGCCCGCGTGCGCGGCGGGAGGCCCAGCTCTGTCCTCTCTCCCCACGCCCCGACCTCGGCTCCCGGAGGCACCGTCCTTCGCACCTCCTCTGGGTGCCTTCCGAAGGCAGGAGCACAGACTCCCGCTGGTCAGTCAGGGACCGCCACGCAGGGCCCTCCGAAGCCAGGGCCAGCACACGTCACCCTGCTGCCACGGGACGGGGCGCCGAGGGCCGGCAAGCTCCGACCGTCCCCAGCGGAGCAGAAGGGACAGCCCGTGAGTCCTGCCAGCCAAGCCGCCCGACTCCTCGAAGCGGGGGCTTCGAGGACCCCGAGTGCGCTGCTTCCCCCATCAGCCCGTTCCTAGCCTGGGGCCGGTGAGTAAAGTGGCTTTGTGACCATGGCTCCTTGCCCGTCAGCATGAACACCGGACAGGAGGCGGCTCGTGGACGCTGTGTCCTGGTGTAGTCTCGGGGTGCAGTGCTTGGCTCCCCTCTGGTTGTCACCCCTGTGGAAGTTCAGGGCCCCCGGCCTCTGCCACAGAGGGCTCCTCGCCCGGAGCCTGAGCCCCAGGCCAGCGGCCACCATGTCTTCATACTCTGGGCATTGCTGAGATGGCGAAGTGGGCAAGGCGGGTCTCCCCCCTGCCTGGACGTGAGTGGGACGATGGCCCAGGGACTGGGCTCCGGACTGACCCCAGGGCCTCCGGCCACGTCCCCAGCCCGCCGGGCCGGAAGCAGCCCCTCCCGTACCACGCCCTCAGCCCCTTCTGTGCCCTGCGGTTACCCCAGGAGGGAATCGTCCCGTCCTCTGTGGGGGGACCCAGGGACATCGTGGGCGCTCAGGGCCCCGGCTTCGTGCCCTCAGTGCAGGAGTGCCAGGCTTGGGCGGGGGGTCAGGGTGGGGGGAGGTGCGGGGTGGGGGGAGGTGCGGGGTGGGGGGGGAGGTGCAGGGTGGGGGGCAGGGGGGCATGCCCGCGATGGAGCCGCGAGCCCAGCTGTCACGGGACTGCGGCCTTCCAAGCTTCTGCTCTGACGCTGCGTCCAGAATGAGGCATGCTTGCGTTTGGACCCTCTCCCTGGATACCCATCAAATTAAGTGTGACTAATTGTTTGACGTGCCGGCTGCCAGCTGGCGTGCAGAAGGCCTCCATGTTTGTCTGGAAGCCGGAGCTATGGTGCCCCCAAACATCTGTCCACACCGGGGGCACCCTCCTGACCTCCTAGCAGTTTTACCGAAGCATAAAGAAGCCCCCTGGACCGGATTTCATACGCTTGCTTCCCTGTGGCTTGGGCCAAATTCATGTTTGAAGCAACATCATCTGTAACACAATCTCGCTTGGTTTGGGTTTCCTTCGGCGACTAGACAAATCAATCTTGTCAGGCATCGCCGAGAGGTGCCGGGGAGGGACGAGGCTCGCCAGCACGCCGTCGGCGTCAGGTGCAGAACGTGCCGCAGAGAAACATCCTTCGCTCCGTCCTCGGTTTCTTCAGCTGCACAATGGTGACCACGCTACCTCTGTTGCGGGCTGAACGGAGGGACGAAGGCGGGAACGGAAATGAAGTCGCCTCGCGCACCTCGGGCCCGGGTGAAGGTCTGCAGGACCCGAGCCCTCGCTGTCTAACACTGAGCAGAACGTGGGACAGGGAGGAGCCACCGAGAGCCCATCTCGGGGGCGGGGGGCGATTTCCTGAACCAAGCTCGTCTACGTCATCCTGAAGCCTTCGAGCCGCAGATGCCATGAGATGAATGCCCGCCGTGCAAGCCGGGGCGCGTTCTTTTTTAAAAACATTTCGGCCGACCCCCAAGTCTCGACACCCTGCCCGGGGGCCCACTCTAATACTCACTACATGAATTTACCGGCAACTAACTTTAGCAATCGATACGCTTTTCAGACATTCACTCTACTTCTTAATAACGCCTCAGATATGGCTCGAGATTTGGGTACCAAAAGAATTTGGGGTATCGACTCAGTATTTCCGGGGTGTGGATTCTCCGGAAATGGCAACCGACGTCTCTAGAATTGAAGCTTAAACGAACCACAGCTGTATATATCGCACGGTTTGTGCGGGACCGAGCCAGCGTGAATTGCAGACGCCGCGCAGGGGTCCATCGACAAATGGGTGCCGTTTCTACCACGTGCCCAGCTCTGTGATGAGCATGGCGGACCTTTGAAAATCAGTTAGATTTATTGGCCTTCAAGGAATGTGTGAACGAGTCGAAAGGATGTGTACCTCCGAGACTAAATTTAGAGCGGAGGGAGAGAGAGACTATAGAACCGAGCCTCCGAGGGAGCCCCCCTGAGGGGCTGGCTTCACGAGGACGGAGCTCTGGGATTGGCAGCGTCCCGGGGGAGAGCGATGACTCTGTGTTGGAAGCATGCACCTGGCATGGGAAGGCCACTTCCTGCGGGGAGGTGCGGCCTGAGGCAGGGCCAACTGCGTGGGCGACTTGGGGCGTCCCCGGGGGCCGGGCTGTCCCCACCCTTGGTCATCCGGGCCTGTGCTGCTGTTCACGGGGAACAGCCCCCTTCGCGCGCCCACCCTCTCCTGACAGTGCGTGGTGACCGCCAGGCTCTGGGGGACCGTCGGGTCAGCCGGCAGCCCCGTTTAAGAGACCTTTATTCTCACCATACGTATGAGGATGGGCTTACGAATTATTACAAACATTATTTAAGTATTTGGGAAAGTTTTATTAGACAAGCAAAGTGCTTAAAAAGAAAAATAAATGTATTCTCATTATAAACATGCCACGTAGTGTTCAAGGGAATTTAATTAAGTTCCAAGGTCATCTGGTAAACGGCAACATGAATTTAAGTAGATTTACAAGTAAAATCGTAAGATTTGTTAAGTTTAATCTAACAGCTTGGGAAAACCCGGGGTTTTTTAAGTGTATTGCTGAAAAGAAATTGAATATTAATTGTTTATGCCAGGTTTTTTTTTCTGTGCTCAGCAGCTGCTTCCCGGGGTGGGGTTGGTGGGGGGGCGATTTTGCTGAGTCGGCGGCTTCCCCCCCCCGCCCCCGCTGGATCAGGTTTTGCCCTGGGAAGAAAGCCCTGAAGCGGGTCTGGCGCGTGGTTAGAGACGGCGGGGTTCTCATGCCGGGAGCCCCGTTTTCCGGGTAGGACGTAATTCCCGCCGCCCCATCTCCCCCTAGTGAGCGACCTTCGAGGTCCTGTCACTCTGAGACAGCGCGTCCAACTTCTGATGCCGAGGACGCGGGTCGCGGGCAGCCGTGGGTCCAGCTACAGACGACAGAAAACCCCGAACATCGGCAACTAAGATGCTGTGAACACGCATTTCTTTCCAGGGAACTAGTCTCCCTCCACCGGGCCGCTCTGCCGATCTCAGGGCAGGATGTTGGCCTCGTGGCCCACGACGACTTCTGGGGCTCCGGCCCTCACAACCACATTCCCGCCAGCGGGAGGGAATCGGCCTGGAGGACGGACACGCCCTTCCTCTCAAGGTCACTTCACGGAAGTCGCATGCAACGCTTCGTAGGGGTCACTGGTTGAAATTTGATCAGGTGACCGCTGCAGCTCAAGGGAGGTTTGGCAGTGCACGGTGGCGAGCTGCACGCGGGGTGTCCAACGCTGGCGAAGAAAGAGCGAGGGGCTGGTGTCCGGGCGGCACTGCGGCCCTTGCCGCGGCTCCCGCCCAGCCGGAGGCTCGGAAGGCGCTTGCGTTCTGCCGTGGCCCCCTGCCCTGCCGCCACCCGCGGCGGGAGAGCTCGTCCCTGTGTGACCACTGGTCCGAGAAAGGGACACACGGGCTGACTGCTCCCGGGGGCAGAAGCGCCCCAGCCACCCTGAGGGCCTGTGAGGAGGAGACTAAATGGTTTTCGGTGGCCGCTGGGCCCCGGGGTTGTTGCCGGTCACTGTCGAGGTGGGCAGGCAGCGAGAAGGACGGAGCCCCGGCCCAGGCCGCTCTCCAGCAGGTGCGGGCGGCCTTGGGGGGCTGGCTGGGGCCCCGCCTGGCTCTCTGGGTGCTGCGGAATGTCTCCTCTTTGCACCCGTGACCCTCACTCGTTCTTCCTCTGGGAAGCCGCTGCATACCCGCCAGCCCCGGGGTGCCCCGGGGACAAATGCCCACGGCCTCGCTCCTTTGGTCGGCACTGCTCCTTCCGCTGGCCGGATGATTTGATTCCTATGTCGATCAGCGAACACCCAGACTTATAGTAAAACTCTATGAGTTTATCTGAGCCGAACTTTTGAGGACATGCCCGGAGGCGAGATCTCAACGGCCTGAGAAAACGCTCCGGAGAACGGCATTTTGCACTGCTTTTTATGCATTTCGGAATAAGGAAGGTCCGTGAAATCCACAGGTGGTCGATTAAGGAGGTCGATTCAATCCGGGAAGGGAAGGAGGGAACTCTCTGGGGGCAGATGGAAAGCCAAGTGGAGAGATACAGGCTGTTAGATTGCTGGGTACAAGAGAGTTAATATCTAACACTTACGGTAGACTGACTCACGCTGCCTGGGCAACGAGATACCAGAAGCTTCAGTGCTACACCTGTGCTGGGCGGTCACGCCTCCAAGGGGGCTGGAAGGAAAAAAGTGACCCTGATATTTCTAAGGTACATGGTCCTAAGTCCAGAGAACAATGACCAGGGCTCCTTTAAGGCAAAGAGTGACCTTTTAGCAAAGAAACTATAGGCTGGGGGCACGACTGCTCACCATGGCCCGCCCAGGCGGGATATTTATGATCAGATGGTCCTGCGTGGTCACTCTCAGTCCCTGGGCTTGTCAAGCCTGCCGAGGACCCCCCTGGGCCCCCACGTTTGCTACGTAGCCCCTTTCTCGTTCGCAACCGTCTCTTGCTGCCGGATCCATCAGCTGGTGGAGGCCTGGCCTGGGGTCTGGAGCTGTGTGTCTCACTGCTGGTCTTCAGTGAGGGAGTGATGGACAGGCATGAACGGTGCTCGGATACATGGATGGATGGGCGGGCGGGTGGATGGATGGATGGATGGATGGTACCGACGGATGGATAGATAGGTGGATTCCTTGCTCTGGGTCCTCATCCAGCTGGGCACACGGGAGCGATCCGTGGGCAGAGCCGGCCTTCCGCAAGGCCGGGATGTCCTGCCGCCCCGTTGGGGCAACTCGAGGGAAGGCTGAGTGGTCCCGCCTGCTGCTCCCGCGCTCCGGAAATCCGCCCACTCGGTGTTCCCGCCCCGGGCTGGTTCCCAAGCCCCGTCCACCGAAACGCCAGTCACCGCGGGGGAGTTCGGGCTGCGAGAGCCGCGCTGCGGGTAGCGGAGTTCGCGGCCGAGCCCCGGAGACCGGCCGTGGGAGGGGGCGGCGTGGGCAGGAGGCGGACCGTGCGCGAGGCCGGGGAGGGAAGGCCAGACGCCCACGGCGTCGTCAGCCGCACGGCTTCCCCGCTCTGACCCTCCTCCTTCCGCGCTTCCCGATCCAGCCGAAGCTCTTCGGCGTCCCCAAGGAGCGAGGACCCAAGAAGCAGCAGAGCCCAGGGGCAGCGTCCGAGCGGACCCCCCGGAAGGCCCGCGCGGTCGCCTGAGCCCCGCCGCTGACCGCCAGGCGTGTGCCCTCTACCCCACGGAGCAGCGGGGCGCCCACGCCCGCCCTGGAGGAGGAGACGCCCGGCCTGGGCCCGGCCAGGCTCCCGCGGCTCGTGGCACGTGCAGACTTGGGGCAAGCGGGGGACGATCTCGTGTTCTTGGGAGGCACAGAGCGCGTGGAAGGAGAAGAGACACAGTATTCTCCTTTCTCGGTGTTTTTTGTTAGTTTCTGGTGACAGGCCACGGGAAGACGAGGAGACAGAGGGTGTGAGCTCCGGGAAAGGTCACCGTGCTGGGAATCACTGCGAGGGGCTGATGCCAGCCCGCGGCTCGGAGCTTGGCTGCCAGCTGGGAAACAGAAGTCCGATCTGTGAGCGGCTGGGGACGCGCGAGCCAGAGCTGCAGCCCCTGACTTCGCTCCCTTCATCTCCTCCCGTCCCCGAGCCTAATCTCTGCCCTCCCGGCTCTGCGGGAGCTGGCACCCTCACGTTCCGGAGACCCACCCTTAATGAAATGCTTTCTGCGCCTCTTCTTACATTTATTACGCGTCTGCCCCCGCCCCCCACCCCAGGCCGCAGCTGTGTGGCTTCAGTAACAGCCAAGTAATCTCTTCCTGAAGCACTTGCTACTCGCTGCTTCAAAAAAAAATCAATATACCTGCGTTGGCAATTTTCTGCAGTGTGGTCAGTGTAACAAAGTCAAGTTTGAAAGATGACAATGTTGCAAGAAAATCGCCTCTTCAAATGTTCTCCTCAGCATCCTCCTGGTTGTCAGGTCCTGCCTCCTCCTCGGCTGAGGGAGAAAGCCGAGAGGAGCTGGCCTTGAACCCTTTAAGGAGAGAGTCAAACTGGGGTGCTCGGGGGTGCCAGCGGTGGAAACTCAGCTTGAGCTAGCCAAGGTGAAGGGGGCGGCAGGGAGGGGCAGGGCTGGCCAGGGGGGCGGGCGGGGGTCTGGGCAGAGGCAAGGGGGCCCTTCTTGCTCCCAGCCGCACCCCTCCCTTTAGGAGGGTGGTGGGGTGGAGCTGGAGGAAGAGGCTCTCGCTGTTTCGGAAAGGTGTCTGAGCTCGGGGTCGAGAAGGACGAGCTGGGACAAACGACCGCCTTCCGGTCCCGTGGCACCTGCTCGGCACGAAGGGACAGCTTGCAGAAGAGCCGCCTAAACAGTGTGTCCGGGTCCCCACCCCCCGCCCGAAGGGGCTTCCGGCCCTCACGTCGCTCCCTGGGGCCACGCGGTCACTCGTCCTCCCTGGAACACTTCCCCTCCCTCTAGGACGACCCGAGTCCTGTGCCACCCGCCGCACTGACCTCTCCCCTTGGCTGGCCGGCCCTCCTCCCCCGTCCCCGGGCGTGCGTGGCCCCCGTCGGCTTCACCGACGTTTGCACCGTGGTGGCTGCTGCGTCTCCAGCCTCGCACGTGAGCACGAGGCCAGCCAGCCGCCCGCACCCAGCCCCGGGCCCCTCGAGACCGGAGGAGCCACCGGGCGCCTCGCTGGCTCGTCTAACCCAGCCGCGGGGTCATCTGTCTACACCCGCGGGTACACCCGGCGGGAGCCTCTCCCTTTTTCTCGGCCACAGTCCCTCTGGGCCGAGGCTGCCGTCACGTGACCAAGAGGCCTCCTCGGAGTTTTTCCACGGAGCTTTTTTTTTTTTTGAGGCAGATTATGTCACTTCCCTCCTTAAAAATCCTTCAGCTAAGTCTCACTGCCGTGAAGACACAGGCCGGTGTCGTCTGCCAGCCGCACGGCGTCCTGCCCGGCCCGGCTCCGCGTAACTCTCGGACCGTCCACGCCGGGCCCTCCTGCTCTGCCCCGGCCGGGGCCGTGACGGGTCCTCGGATGCTCAGAGGTCCGTCCTGCGCCGGGGCCTGTGCGCTCATCCTCGGCTCTGCCCGGGCTGGTTTCCTCGACTGCTCGTCGGTGCTCTCTCGTCATGTCACTTAGGACTCAGCCAAATGTCACTTCCTCGGGAGGAGGAGTCTCCTTACGGTCTGCTCGGCCCTGGGTCACTCCCCCGCACGCACGTACAGGTCAGCACCTGCGGCCGTTTCTCCGTTAGCTGATGACGTCCCGCGTTGGACCAGAGGCGCCCCAAGACCCGGGCCCGACACCTGCCAGGCTCTGTGTGCATCCCTAACGCCCGGTGGAAGAGCTGGGGGTGACATGCGCTCAGGGCTTCCGGTGGGACGCGCCCCGACGGCACCAGCGGGACCTCACAGTCCACCACAGTCCATCACTCTGGCTTCTCATTTCGAGGGCTGAACTATAGGTAACTTTTGTTGGTGGAGCTTTTGCGGGGCGAATATTTAAACAATCTGGAACTGGGATTGTGTCCTAAGTAAGATGTACTCAGAGAATTCCACACCGCGTTAATTATCAAAAGGAACAAAGCGGCAATCCTTCAGGGTAGGGATCCCCGCCCTCCGGGCCTCGAAGCTTCACCTGCGTTCGCAGCCGCCCCCCAGCGCCGGCCTCACCGCCTCGGCTCCGCCTCAGGTCCTCAGGCGTCAGACTCGCGTGGGAGCCCCGGTCCCTGCTGCCACAAAGGTTGGGGACCGGCGCTGAGAGGACATTAGAGGGGGACAATTTCCGTGGCGAGACCATTTCTTACCGCGACTCAGAAACTGGCCCAGTAAGTCAGGTACATGAGGAATCGTCTTCTAAGACACTGCGTGGGAATCTCTATCTGTGCTAGAGCAAAAAGGCTGAAGATAAAGCTGAGACATCTTTTTTTTTTTTGAAACGAAACAACAACTTGCTATATATATATATATATATATATATATATATATATATATATATAAATAGTCACCCCCTGACCACCTGCTCCCCCCCAGATCTCTGAGGACAGCTGTGCAGGTTTCCTCGAGATCGAGCTTCTGGAAGGAGCAACAAGCCTGCAAAGTTTCCTTGGAGCCTCTCGGGTCAAGGGCTCCTCCTGTGCCTGGTGGGGCGGCCACTGGCCACCGTGCTGGTCAAGGGTTCCAGACACTTGCTCCGCTCGAGAACGGCCGGGGGGCGGGTCCAGCATCCGCGGAGAGCCTGGTGGGGCTTTGGAGGGTGGCGCGGGACGGCCAGCAACAACGTCGACTAAAAGCTCTCACTTTTTTTCATGCTCAGAATCAGACGGTTCGCCTTTTAACGGGCACCGTGAACATCTGAAAAAAATTACCTTTATCGCCGGATTTCGTTGACGCTGGATAGTCTTCTCACATCTAAAACCAACTTAACATCAGCCTGGTCAGTACGTTTTGTACACTCTTTGCCTCAAATCGATTTTTAAATAAAATCCATCGATTTAAAACAAAAAAAATCAGCACACATCCTTTCAGATTATGGCATTTGTTTTTGTTTTAGACTTCAGATAAAAGCTGTTTGCTGCTAAATCGAGTGGATAAAGCTCACATGCAATAATGGGCAAAGCATTCACGACTACAGTTAGAGTGAAAATCCTTTGGAAATAGGATAAAACAGTAGTGCGCACCCAAAGTAGTGTAAGGCGCAGTTAAATCTCTCAAAGGTAGGAGCGAGGTGGAGAGGCTGTCACCCCTGTGTGTCGCTAGATGCCCAGAATAAATGACTGCAGACTTTCAGAGCCTAGGGGTCGACTTTAACGCAGTGCGATTGGGACTCGCAGTGAGTGACGGTAAAAAGCACCGGGCCTCACACGTTCCCAGGATTTGCCGCTAAAGGCTAAAACGAACCACAGCCTCACCGACCTCATCGGCGACGTTCAAGCAACGGGCACTAAGCACCGGCAGAGCAGAGATCCGTACAGGTTTGCGCGTAAGTTGTGTTAAAGAAGGTTGGCATTGTTCTATTGCGGTTTTTGTTTCGTGTGTGTGTGTTTTTTTACTATTATTTTTTATTGTAATTGAAACTGTGAAATTAAGAAATGTGGTTTTGTCGAACGCTTAGGAAACAGGCTTGGGTTCGTTCCCAGTATCCGGAGGCGAGACCGTTTACGCAAGCCTGGCGTAACTACTTCTGCTCTTAAAACGAATTTCGAGAAAACGGACTATTTAAATTGCAAACTGGACCTACAGAGCTTTTTTTTTTTTTTTTTTCCCCAAATGGAGGCTTTCTTAGCAAACACTGGCAACAGTTTAAAAGTATATTATCAGCAAGGAAACCGTGGAATTCCAGAAAGATCTCAGAGCCATATAATTAAGTGAAAGAGAGAAGTTGCTGAGTAATATGGACACCACCCTAACATTTTTTTTTTACAAAAGAACCCTCTAGACGCATCCGCGCCCACACTCCAGACTGGAAGGGGGCTGTGTGGGAGACGAGGGGAGGTTTGCGTGGGAAAGGCATGTGTTCGTGCGTTATTCTGAAGTTAAACTTCAAGAAGCAAAACAGCACCAGATACAGACAGGAAACAGCAACCGGAACCCCGAGGATCCTACGGGAGCGACGGCGTCTTAGGCCACTCCGGCCGGCACGACAGGACACCGCAGACCCGGGGGCTCGGCCCGCAGAGCTCATGGCGCCCAGATCTGGAGGCCGCGGGGTCCGAGATCACAGTGTGGGCGGGGTGGTGTCTCCTGAGGCCGCCCCCGTGGCTTGCCTACTGCGCCTTCTCCCACGTCCTCGCGTGGCCTGTCCCCTGTGGATGCACCCCAGGGTGCGGGGGGGGGGGGGGCTCACCCTGTCCCCGCTCATCTCCTCTCATCAAAACACCGGTCAGCTGGACTAGCCCTCCCGCACCCTGACCCCCAAAGGCCATACTTTTAGCTCGAATCACCTCTTTAGCGACCCTGCCTCTTATCCGGTCACATTCTGGGGTCCTGGCGGGTAGGACTTCCGCGCACGCGTTGTCCCCAACTCAGCGGCCCATAACGTCGCAAGTGTCATTTCCCGTGGTTTTAAAATCTACATTATTAGACAGGAGTTTAACAGACCACGGCGGGAGAAGAGTTGTTCACGAACGTCTGAACAGTGACCACAGACCTCGCGCGGGAAATTTCCCGAAGGGTTGAAAGGAGAATCGTGTCTTATGCGCGATTCTCTGAGACGTCGAGCGCTTGCGTTTGAAATTCCGGGCCGATCCGCTCGAGCCGCAGGGCCGGCCGCTGGCGCTGATCCGCCCGCAGGGAGCTGAGGACGCGCTGCGGGGGGCTTGGCAAGTGCGTCCTGGTGAACGAGGCCTCGGATCTTTCTAGAGTCCCCGTCGGTGCCGGTTCAAGGCTGCAGTACCCTCAGGGCAGCACCCCGACGCCGCCGCCCCTCTGAGGCTCTTCCCCCCAGGCGGCCCGGCCGAGCCCGGGAGGTCCAGGCCCGCTCCTCCGCTGCACCCCGCATCGCGCCACCGGTGTGCACGGCCCCAGGTCACGGGGACAGCACCCGCGGGCGGCGCACCGCGCGCCACCCCTGGCCGCGGCCCTGGAGGGTGCCGGGGGTCCAACCGCGTCCCCGGCCCAGCGGCGTGCGCGCGCGTGACAGCCGCGGGGCCCCCCGCTGCTCCCCGTGCCCAGCGCCCCATCCTGCCTGCGCCTCGCGGGGAGCTCAGGGGAGGAGGGTGGGGAGAGCTCGACAGCTCCGTGCCCCGCGCTTCCCGCCCAGCCCGGGCCGGACCGCGCGTCGCCCCCCTCCCCGCCCCCCGGGCTGGGCGGCGGGGGCGCAGCGCCCCTCGGCCTGGGCGTGCGGCCCCCGCACGTGCCCTGGTCCCGGGCCCTGCGCTCCGCTCCTTGCAGCTGCGCGCCCGCCTCGGGAGCTGCTCTCGGGGATCCCCCGGCAGTTGCGGGAACTGGGACCACGTGGGGTCCACGCTCCTACCCCAGCCCGGGACGTATCAGGTTCGAAACCCAGGCGTCCCCGCGGTTACGGCTCGCGCCCCAAGGCGCCCGCGTTAACGTGCGTTTTGGTTTGGCCTGGGTGCCCGGCCCGCCTCCCACCCCCGCACAGCAGAGGCAGCTGGACGGGGCCTTTGGGGGGGCAGCGTCTCTGGAGCAGTGGGGGGCTGTGCGCAGACGCCCCTCGTCAGATCTCGGCCTGGCACAAGGCGCGTGGAGACGCGGGGTCCGGTCTCCCCACAGGGAGGTTCCGTTCCCCGCCCGCGTCCATTTGGCTGGTTCAGGGGTTCGGAACCGCGTCCGTCTGACTCGGAGCCTGCGCCTCTGCTCCGGGCGTCACGCAAAGGCCGGGAGGCTGCGCAGCGCCCTGAAATGCAGGCCACGCACGGAAGGCGGCTGCGCGGGGTGCCAGGCGGGGCGGGGCGTTTCCAGGCAACCAGGGGTAAACGGGTCACGGCATTCACCCGAACCACCGCCCAGGGAGAGCGGCGGGGAGATCACGGGGCCAGCGTAATTAGGTCTGAAGTCTCCCGCTGATCAGGAGCTTGGAAGGTGGGGGCCAAGATGGGGTGGGTTCAGCAGCGGGGGCGTCCGGGGGTATGGTCGCGGTGGGGACATGAGTGACAGGGCGCCAAGGAGATGCCGATCAGAGCGAGGCTGAATCGGCCCATGTCAGGTCTCCAAGCCCCATGAGTCTGGGCCTAGGGGTGGTGTGTGCGCGAGTGTGCATGTACATGAGTGTGTGTTTGCTCACCCAGCTTTTATATTTGGTTGAATCACAGGAGTGACACTCCCTCTTCCCAATTATTAATTCACTGTCTACTCTGTATTTCTTATAAGTTGTCATTTTTGAAAAAAAAAAAGGCTGAATATAAAAAATATTAGACACTTTGACATCATTGTCAAAGACGACAATATAACAAATGTTTCACATTCTAGTTTTATATTCTAGATATTCTAGCTATCTAAGAATTAATGTTTCTCACTTAGTTTCACCCAGGAACTCTTAGAACTCACCCCCTCCCACCTCATCTGCTAAAGAACTTCACATCTGGTACATTCTTCTGAAGGCCACCAAGTGTCCGGAGGGGACGCGTGGAGTCACAGCCAGTCACCTCCGACCCACATCCAGGAAGCCCCCTCCGGCTCGGCCAGGGAGAGTGGGTCTGGACGCGGGCCGCAGTCTGCAGTTGGATCCGACCTGAATTACTGGTTATAGTCTCTCCTCTCCAGCCCTCGTCCCACCCTGCTCACTGTACGGCTAACAAGCCACCACCTCATGGAAACAGTAATAGAAAAAGACTCTGAAAACACGCCGTGACAGTTACCGGTGACGGCGGCATAAAGGCGCGCTGGATCCTGGTTGATCGTGTCTCTCTGATTTTGGTAACATATAGAATAAAGACTGGACCAATACTGATTTTACTGGAGTGTAATAAAGTAAATTGAAAGGAAAAAAGGGAAAAATGGTCAAGAGATAAAAAATAGGAAAATACACCAAAATTATGAAGTCATTTAAAAGAAGGGAAGTATTCTACAACAGATGAAGAAAGTTTTAATTCCTTTTCACATTAAACATGTGCATAACAATCAGCTAACAGAAATTACTGTAGCACAGGTCGAGGTGACATTAAACTGAGGATAAGCGTTATGAGAAAACCCCATTTAATGAGCATGGTGATGTTAGATACTATTATTCTTCGTGACAGTAAGATACAACTTATCTTGAAGAGAAAGCGAACAGTGCAGATCAAGGAGACGCGCTGAGGCTTTGATGCGGAAGAGAAGCCTGCCCTGCCCAGACGCGTAGCAGAGTCCAGGGCGATGTCGGTGGAAGAGGCGCGTAAGACGCCCAGGGCCAGGCTGACCCACGGGCCGGCGACTCGGGCATCGTTTGATCGCTGGGGCTACGCAGCTTCCGCCTTTGGGTCAGTGGGCTGTCATTTTTGGCAGAGGGACCTTCGGTAGTAGTAGCCTTGGCTGTGTGTGATCAATCATTTTTCAACCATAAGGCTTCCAGGAAACCGTTTTAAAAGGGATAGTTGAGTATTTTCATGTTACACTGTTAAGGCATCTAAATTTTTGGTGTTTTCCGTATATAATTTTACTGCTTTTTGTTTTTTTTCATTTTGCACAACAATATTAAGTATTATGTAACATAATTCTCTACTAATAAACAAGGTTATCCATTTGCAAACTCTAAATTGAGGTCCTGTGAAAGGGAAATTTATAATGTGGGAACAGAAAAATATATTGAAAACCAGTGAGAATACTTTCAACCATCATAAAAATTCAGTCACAATTAGCTGATAGTCTTTAACTTTGGGAAAACAGAAGACTAATTAGAATTAAAGTAGGTATTAAAAATAATTACCAGTAGTTTGTTTTACAAAAGAAGAATAGAGCCATCAATGGCTTAATTGCCCAATTAAGCAACTACCACATTCTTCTTTTGTCAACACTCACGGAGTTCACATTTGAGCTAATCGACAAAGCACATAAATATCCAACATCCCTTGAATATGGCATTTCGTGATAACAGAGACACAATTCTATCCATTGTTGGGACTGCACACAAAATAACCAGGTTAAATGTCAAGGACACGTGTGACTAACGCGCCACACCATCAATAGAATGTTAATTAAACTTTTTAAAGATTCAGAAATAAGAGAAAACAATTTTGACAGGAATGAGACAGTGCTTAAATAATTATCGACCTAATCGAGGCCTTTAAAATCATCACTGAAATGCACTATATTTTTATTTAGTTTACAGAAAGAATCTCTAAGTCCAGGTTGCAGAAAAGAAAATGTTTACTGCTATTTACACTCATTTTAAAACTCTGCTCTATACAAATTTAATTCTGACCGGTATGAACAATATTTTCGTAGATCTGCAGTTCACGCCGCCTCATCGCTGCACTGGCCAGATCACCCGGTCACCTTCGCACAAAGCTGGCCGTCTGGCGCCGCCTCCACGCAGCGTCTGCGAGGACCGTGGCCACCAGTACACGCGTGTCGGCCCGCAGCTTTACTTTATAAAGGCTACAGTTATTTATGTGGAATATTGTTCTATACGCTACACGCCAATCTCTATTTAAGTTCTATAGTTAGGTATTTTATAAGTTTTTTATTAAATATATTCTACACATATTTGTAATTTCATCCAGGAAGAATTTCTTCCCAGTGAAAAAATATAAAATCTTTCATATTTTTACAGATTTAGATGAAACTAGCTCATGCTTTAGTGCTGTGCAAATTGTTTTTTTAGCATATCAATTTTTAAATTATTGGTACAAAACAGAAGAATGGCATCCTGAATTATGTACGCCTTAAAAATCAGCTTTTGGTTTTAATACAATTGCAAGCACTGATACCAAATGCAAACTACGTAAAGAAATACATTAGTTACTATGGAGGATTTTTTAATTTTAAGAATTCATCTGACGCTCTGATGGGTGTGACACTGGACACAGTTACAGATGAGCGTAATTATGAAAAAATTCCAACTGCCGATATTCGGTACGTAAAACTGAACAGTGATGAGGTGCTGATTTCTGCACGACGACGGCGGTCTACGGGCGACGGGGCCCCCCACGTTAAGGCTAGGAAACACACTCGGCCCTTCCGAGGAGGGCGCGGGACAGGAACAGCCGTCCGCCCGGCTCCGCGCCCGGCGCCCTGGCCGGGCACGTCTGCTTCTTCGCCGGCTGCAGCGCCGCCCGTCACCCCGCCTGGTGTCCGGCGCCAGCGCGGCCCCCACGGCTGACTTTGGTAGAATTCACCCAACGGTTTAGTTTCTTTTCCATTTTTTCCTTTCCAGTTGGCCCAGTAATTAACTTCATTAATTGCTGAGTGTTTTCCAGTGTGGAATTGTATATACGAGTATTTCTAGGTACCATAAACTATGCTAGAAATTCTGCTGATGAACAAAATAACGTCAAACTTTTTTAGTGCAAACTGTACTTGGAACGCTTGATTTGTTAGTCTGGTGATAATGTTTGTGGCGGCAAAATGATTTCTGCTATCAAAGGTGCAACTTGTTAACTTTCCCCACGGAGACTGACTGCACTCAAAACCCAACATTTTGAAACTGCTTAACATAAACAAAAATACTAGAAACGAAAAGTCATAGTGAAAAATGTTCTTGTTCTTTTTACTGTCGTGAGAAAAGACAGTGGTCACGGGGTGGCGATGCGGTCCGTGGCTCGGCGGTCCCCGACGCGGCGCTGTCCCCTCCGCCCTGGCGCACAGGACAGAGGCCACGGCACGGCACACTCGGCGGCGGCGTTCACAGGATCACACAGCAGTTACTCTCCCCCGTCTTCTCCCGATTTCTCTGACCTAGGGGAGACAGGACAGCCTTGTCTACGAGACGCCCCCCGGACGGGGAGGGGCCCCGAGCACATGACCACCGGGCTTCGGCAATGTTTCCGTTTTTAAGTTAAAAAGCTAAAACAAATGCTCTTTAAGTTTTAGTCTGTTTTCAAAATGTCTCGTCATTTGCTGAACGAGCTCTATTCATAAACGATGACAACTTCCCTTCCCCTAGAAAGTCCAAGGAAAACCGGCCGTTTCTGCCGGCCTGCGTCTGGGGCTCACGGCTCACCTTGAGAGTTTGGCTCCGGCAGCGTCTCCCTGGCCACCAAATGCATCACTGTTGTTTTACCAAAAGGAAGTTTTAATGCTGTGTAAAGAGTACAGGACAACTTGTTACATATACATCAACCTACAGAACTCACCAGCTGGGACCAAACCCATTTTAAAAATTGACTGCTTTTTATATGACTTCTTCAATAGCTTGAACTTATTATGATTAAGACATTCCGGCTATGGCCATTAGCTTGATACATACACCATATTGTTATAGGAAAGAGAAGGAGAAAATGCATGATTGATTAACATTGGAAATAACCTTTAGAGGACAAAATAAATTTATAAAATACTTTTTCTAGATACAGGGAAAAGTTTAGATTAAGAAACATTTGTTTCTAAATCTAACTGTATGTCAGTCACCTAATAAAATTACTGCACCGAATAGGCCACTACAATATAGAAATAGAAATGACAAACTTAGTTTTAAACATTTAATCTCAACTTTGCATTCCTCAGTTAGAAAATAATTTTCTTTATGAGGTGACTTTAAAAGAATCACTGTCTTGGCATGGGTAACAATCCTGTTTTCTAGTCAAGTCTTTAAAGGTTTTCTCATTCATAAGCAAGAAATATTTATGAATATGAACTATTTCGGACACACAGAACAATGCGACACACACCTACGTAGCCAAGAACCACTTAAGCAAACACAGATATCGGGTTTCGCGGTGAGCTCCTTTGCTAGTCTGCGTATGAAATCAGAGCAGCCAGTGCGTCTAACTTCTGGAGTTACTTCTGTCGTCGCGATGTTTGAGCCCTGACGCCCCAGACACGGGCCCTGCGCCGATCACAGCCTGCGGCCGGCTGCGGCCGCTGCTTGGCCCTCACGAGCCTCCCACCTCCTGCTTTTTAAACCTTGCTCTGCTGGATGCGGGGTTAACATGTGCATTAAAAAAAAAAAGGGACCTGATAATTGATATTTTTGGAGCATTTCAAATACACATATTTTTCAAGCACACATCAAACAATCTCCAAGATAGGCCACAAAACAAATCTCAGTAAATTTAAGACTGAAATCATATCAAGTGTCTTCTCTGATCACGACGGTATGAAACTAAAAATCAATTACAAGAATAAAACTGAAAAACATACAAATATATGGAGACTAAATAACATGCTATTTAAAAAAATGGGTTAACGGTGAGATCGAGGAAGAAGAAGATGCCTTGAAACAAACGAAAATGAAAACGCAAGGTCTCCGAGTCTATGGGGAAGAACAAAAGACCACCAGACAGAAACGCGGGGCACACGGGCCTCCTCGAGGGTAGGTGAAGCTCGAATAAGCGGTCTGACCTTACACTTAAATGCACTGAAAACGAACATCCAGCGAAACCCGGGCTGAGCAGAAGAAAGAAGATAATAAAGATCAAAGTGCAAATAAACAAAATAGCGTAAAGAAAACATACAAAAGATCGACGAAACCAAGAGCTGGTTCTTTACAAAGATAAAACTGATAAACCTTTAACCAGACTCATCAAGGAAAAAAACGAAACAGAACAGAGCCCAAAAAAGAAGTCAGAAATGAAAGAGAGGAGTGACGATGGTCACCACAGAAAGACGAAGGGTGATAAGAAAACACTATGAAGAATTATACGCACACGAACTGGACAATGTAGAAGAGATGAATAAATGCCTAGAAACATACGATCTTCTGAGACTGAATCAAGGAGAAACAGAATTTCTGAATATACCGATTACTACAAAAAAAAAAAAAAAACAGATCAGTAATAAAAAAACTCCCAACATCCTGGACTGGATGGCTTCACAGGCGAATTTTAGCAAATATTCAAAAATCAACACCTATTCTTCTCAAACTATTCTAAAAATTTCAAGAGGAGGGAGGGCTCCCAAGTTCATTTTACGAGCCCACATTACCCTGACACCAACGCCAAAGACATTACCAAAACAAAATCAGAGGCCAATATCCCTGATGAATACAGATGTCCAAACCGTCACCAAAACATTAGCAAACGGAATTCAGCAACACGTTGACATAATCATAGGCCATGATCAAGCTGGAGTTATTCTTGGGATGCAAGGTTGGTTTAATACCCACAAATCAATTAACGTGATGCACTACACTGACAAATGGAAAGATAAAAGTCATATGATATCAACAGATACAGAACAGGCGTTCAATAAAATGCAGCATCTCAGCAAAGCGGGAATACAAGGAGCATCCCTCAACACAATAAAGGCCATACGTGGCAGACCCAAGGCTACCATCACACTCAATGGGGAAAGGCTAACAGCGTTTTCCTTGAGATCGGGAATAAGACAGGATGTCCATTTTTACCACTTCTATTCAAAATAATATTAGAAGTCTTAGCCACGGCAATCAGACAAGAAAGAAAAGGCGTCCAAATTGGAAAGGAAGAAGTAAAACTATCATATTTGCAGATGACATGATACTACTATACATAGAGAACCCTAAAGATTCCACTAAAAACTATTAGAACTGACAAACTCAGTACAGTAGCAGGAAACAAAACTATCATCAGTTCCACTTTTATATATCAATAGTGAACTATCAGAGGAGTCGAAACAATCTGATTCACAACTGCATCAAAACAAAACAAAACACCCAGGAATAAATTTAACCAAGGAGGTAAAAGATCTGTACTTGGAAAACTGTTAAGACCCTGAAAACAGAAATCGAAGGACACACAGATAGACGAAAACACATTCTGTGCTCATCGGTAGGAAGAATCAACACAGTTAAAATGGCCATGCCGCCCAAAGCAATCTACAGATTCAATGCAATCACTATCAAAATACCAACAGCGTTTTTCACAGAACTAGAACAAATACTGCTAAAATTTATGTGGAACTAAAATAAAAGACTCCAAATAGCCATGGCTATTTCGAGAAAGAACAACGAAATTGGAGGTTTCACGCTACCTGATATCAAACTACACTATAAGGCTGTAGTAATCAAAACGGCATGGTACTGGCAAAAAACCAGACAGACAGATCAACGGAACAGAAAAGCCCAAAAAGAAACCCACACTCCCTGATCACTTTAGTCTACGACAGTGGAGGCGAGACTACACGGTGGGGTAAAGGCGTCTGTTCAGTAAATGGTGTTGGGAAAACTGGACAGATACATGCAAAACAAACAAGCAAAAACAACTAGACCACTTTCTTATACAAGAACAAACTCAAAATGTTTAGATTAAAGCCTCAGATGTCAGACCCCAACCCATAAAACTCCTAGGAGAAAAAACAGGCAGTAAACTCTGACACTGCTCTTAGTAATTTTTTTCCCCCTGATATATCTCCTTGGGCAAGGGTAACAAAAGAAAAACATGAACAAATGGGACCACATCAAACTAAAAAGACTCTGCGCAGCAAAAGACCATCAACGAAATGAAAAAGCAACCAGCAGTAGACTGAAATCCTATGTAACTAAAGGATTATACCTCAAAAAGAAGATCTGATTTAGGGCTATATTTTAAGAAACTGGATAACCCAAAAATTTAAATCTGAAACTCCCTGAACCGTAAGATCTCAAGAGCGGCAGGGGACGCCCAAGTCCCACGGGGTTAACATCCACACGGTGGCGGACCCCACCACGGCCGTACCCCTGCTTCGCACTCTCCCGCTGCCTGGATGTCACCAACGCCACTGACGCCACTGTCTCCCGGGGCCCGTTCTTCCTTCAGGCAGCTTCCCCTGCTCAGACAGGCTTCCACGTACCGACTAGAGCTCTGTCTGCCTCTGACTTCCAGCTGTTGGCCCTGAGTCTCATTCACAGGGCGACAGGGCCGGCCCCGTGCCAGGCAAAGCCGGCCCACGTCTTCCCTGCGCTGGCCATGTGGATAGCTGGAGACAGCTGTCACGACCTTGTGTGCGCGCTCCTTCACGAGCCACGTTCGAGAACAGAGGGAGACTAAAAAGGAAACTGTGACCAAAAAGCCAAAGCTGAATCCTCTATCTACCTTTGTCCAACACCCAGACATACGCGGGCTGTGCGCCTGTGCCGTCTGCCTGAATCGCCAAGGCTAGAGGTGGCTTTGCTTCCGAGAAGACTGACAGACAGCACCACGGAATGACAAAAACGAAGATCAGGCAATCTGGTAATTAAAAAACTGGCAAAAATGTGTACTTTAATGGGAATCAATCAATAGTTCGATTTGAACACGAATGCCACAGTATCCAATACAAAGGGGAACTCCGGGGCCACGACAGAAGGAAAAAAATTCAGTCGATGGGAAACTGCTCACTCGAGCAGTGCAGCCTCAGGACTCGTCACGCAGTCACCGGGTTAAATCCACCAGCCGCCGGCCGCCAACAGCGCGAGCGCTTCTGAGGGGCACCCGCGCTCACACACAGACTCAGACGCGGTCCCGGCCTTCGCGAGCGCGGCTGGGCCAGGGCTGGGCAGGGCCGGGCCAGGCGTGGGTCCTGCCCGCGTCGGCTCTGCGCGCTGCTCCCCGGCCTGCTGCGCCGGCCATCTGCGCACGGGGCTTCCACGGCGGACGCTGCCTCTACCGTGCCACCTGACCCTGCAGCACCTAGGAGGGCGGGGCCACCGGGTTCAACCCGACCTCCCACCACTCAGCACGGGGTTGGCACAGAAGGAGAACAAAGGAATGAAAGGGAGTACTCCACCGTCGAGGAAAAACAAATTAAACATTTCAATATTAGGTTTAGCAAAAAAAGTCAGACTTTACTTAAACAAAGATATATTAAAGCAGACTACAAATTTCGAACGATCAGAACAGTTTTGAAAGGCATGTACTGAAACAAACCTGCTGGCGCAGATGTGGCCACCGGGGGGCACCGCTGAGCTGCGTGTCTCCATCACTAAGGAGCAGAGTCAACTAAGAGCGTTCCTCTGCGCTGAAGGCCTTGTGTAAACAAAGGCATGTGACCTGCCCAACCTCTGCGGGAGGCGCTACTGCCGCCTCCTATTTTTTTTTTTTTTTTTGGATGAGGAAACCGGGACAACTTGCCCGAGGTCACACGCCCATGAGCAGTGAGCTAGGATGCAACTTAGCCAGCCCTGGTCTCAAACATGCTCCTTCAATCACCGCACGACCCTGTCTCTCTAGAGTCACCCAGCCACCTGAATTCCTGCACAAGTGCAATGGTATCAGTTAAGCCAAGCTGAAAACACTTCCTCATTATTATATTTGAAAACTCATTAGCATAAACGTTTCCTAGTTTGTGTGTCTGGCTTTAACTTTAAAACATGCCATCTAAATTACATTATCCAGAAGTAAATGAAATTACATCTATAAAATAATGGGTATGGACCTCTACCTGTATTCAAAGTTTATTTCACAAGGTAGTAAAGACTTATCGCGATTAAGTTAAACAGAATGCAAAATGTAAAATGGACATCGAAAAGCAGGCAGAATCCATACTGAGGTTGAAGTTATAAGTTTTTAGTAAAATCAGACATGAGCATGTAAATAGTGGATAATACGACCATGAGACAGACATTCAATCCCATTACAAAGGCGACTGTTACCTCCTAATGTGACATTTCCATGTAGAAACCGTCCTTGATAAATAAGGCGCAGGATTTTCGGACTGCTGACCTGCTCCTCTTCCCAGTCTGAAAAGAACCAGTGACCTCGTTACGTGTGCTTCAACACAAAATTAAGGCATCACCACACTGTTCTAAAAGTTCTGATCCAAGAAGGCCCTGGGGAGTTTCCCCGTAAGCGAGCCGGTCGCCACTCATGTGACCTCTGCTGCCCTGGCTCCTGCTGCTGCTTCTCATCGAATAGTGAGAGCTACAGAGAGACTAGTCTGTGCCTCTTAAGACTAAAATGTGCCACACTAAAGTATTATTAAAGTTTAAAACTTAAATGCACTGGGAGAAATCTAATCCTAGGTAAGGAGAAATGTCATTTGAAAATTAATTTCAATTATCAGTAATAAAGAATATAATACTCTAATATTTGTACCAGTTAAAAATATATTTGAGGCTAGAAACAAAATGTTTAATGATAATTTAAATAAAATTAATACGCTGATATAGAGAAAAAAATTATACTTCAATAAAACTGGAGAACAAAAATTTAAAAAATAGAATAACAAAAATTTACTTTTGGACAAAGTTGATTAATGTCATTACGAAGCCAAATGGTAAACATTAAAGACACAACTTTAATTCGCTTTACCCAAAATACTCAGAAAAACTTGAAAAACCACGTATATTAGAAGATGCTACACTATACAAACCCAGGAGCTAGGAAGGTGCCAGAGAAAGTCAGAGGACAGACCGGGGGGAGGATGGGAGACAGAAGAGGCCGCGCTGGGGTGTGACCTGCAGGAAATCAGGCACCGCTGCTCTGTCAGATAACGGGACAGGGACGCCGGGACCGTGACCGGGTGCCGGCCTGCAGATGGCGTGCCCCTGGCTTCTCTGAACCTCCTTCTCCCCTACGGCCTTTAGCTTCAGGCCGCCTGATTCGGACCAGCACTGACCTGGCCCTTGGCTATGAATGGGAAGAACAGTCTAGTAATTTGTAAGTATTTGTCTAAATCAGTGTTTCTTAAACTCAGGTCTACGAATCCACGAAGACATGTTCTTCGGGTCTAAATGCCCTGTTTTAGGAATTTTTAAATTGTGTTTTCATTTTCAGGATAATCTGGAAGAGATTATCTAGATAACTCCAGCAATCACTTAACAGCCCAGATCGGCCTCGGGATGTCCGCGCCCGCATGTGCGCTGGAGCTCATGACGGCACGGGCGCCGAGCGGGGCTTCTTCACTTGTCGAGAGGCTGACAAGGGAAGGACAGAGGGTGACTTAATACATAAATAAGCCATTCTCGCAGAGCACAGGAGGAATGACAGTTTGGGACACTGCGAATGAAGGTTTTGTGGCGAGTCTGCAGACGACGACGGGTCTGCAAACAGAGCCCAGGCAGCCAGCCCAGCGGCCCCACAGTCCCGTGCAAGCCGTGAGGTGTTTTCAGTGAAAACACATCACCTGGCTCATTAGTGTCGTTAATCTGAACAGTTTTGGTTTTAGAGTTAAGTTTATCTTTTCCTTGTAGATCTGTTTTTAGTTTTATGGTTGATTATGAGTTAATAAATATAGTTTTGTTTCCATCTTTAAAAATAAACATTATGATAAAAAAAATTTTAAGTCAGCACTAGAGAATCTGCAAGAATGTTATATTCTTCCTCTGAAAGAGTTCCACATGTTATTTAAGCTTGAGAAACACTGATCTGATTTATTTTGTATACACTGTGTTCTTTGTTGAAACAAGTCTCATCCCTTGAAGGTCCAAACTGCTTTGGCTAGCACGATTAAGTAAAAGTCATATCACTAGGGTACATGCCATAAAAAGGGACAAGATGATGTGGGGAAAGTTCGAAGAAGAACGTAAGCTAAAGACTCCCTTTAGGACGGCAAGACCCAGTCTTAACACATAGAAAAGAACCAGAGAAAAGGAGGAATAACTCCCCGCCCAAAATTTTGGTGTCATGGACACTGGCTGACAAATGCAAAGCAAAAATGGATTTTATGCCACCTCGACCTTTTAGTCGTACAGAGGACCACATGAAATGATGTGAATTAGAAGTTAACTTTGTGTCAAACTCAATTTTAAATAGGCTATCTATAAATAAGACCATAGAGAATGTATTACAATTTATTAAAGGTAGTTTTTCTTTCCTTTTACTTTGTGTCTTGGTATAAATAGGTTTACTGACATGAAAGTGTGTTAGCTTCACCATTTTTCTTTTAAAAAATGACTTTCATTTACATTAAGCAGTTCTAAGGCAAAAACTGGGACCGCGACCAGATCCGGGGAAGGGGACAGTGACCCCATCACCTCTGTGCCTCATGCCCTTGGTCAAGCGTTCTTTTATATCTTACGTATTTACCACCTTCACGAAATGTCTGTGAAACAACACGGGGCACAAAGGAGTCATGCTGTTCATTCTCAAGAGAGAAACGTCCCTCACCCATTGGCCAGTTGTCATACACGTGCTTTGCGATGTCTGAGGCAGAGTCATTAGGAGAAAACAGGAACTCCTTTGTCTTCCCGCTCACCAAGATGAGGCGCAAATTTATCTGAAAGGAGACAAAGATTCTTTTAATACAAAGCTTGACATTTTTAAAGTAAAAAATGACTCAGTTTTTCATTTCGATCATTCTAAATTACTAATACCATTTTCTCATTTTTATTTAAATTCCGTAAAGATTTTTTTTTAAAGTATGGGAATTTGATATACGATTTTAATTCTAAAATTTAACATATCTGAGGGGGAGCAGATATATTTGCCATCATAAATTAAAAAATGACCAAAATTCATTATTCTTTTAAATTTAACTACTCTACCAATGTTCAGAATTGGACTCTACTGGTCACCGCTGTTACTACAGGATACATATTTCCCCTTGAAAAACCTTTGCATGTGCTGACCCTGCAGATCATCGAACAGAAAAAAAGTTGCCTGATAATCTACTTCTTAGAAAAAATGAATACAATAAATTATATACAACTTTTTATCCTATAAAAATCATTCAACCTAAGCAAATTAACCAGAAACTATAATTTTAGGGAACTTTATTACAGTTAACGGAGGAATCAAATTGTAGCTGCTTTAACTAAGCATGATCACGAATTTTCCCAGGAAAGGGGGCGGAGCTATGTGTGACAAAGAATATGGCTTCACTCCCAGTAAAAAAACTAAAGTGAATAATAGAATTAAAATTTTGAGACAATGGATTTACATTCCCAAGTCAATATATATTTGCTTATATGCCATTCTTCACACATTTTCCAAAAATGTGCCTTTCAGTATTTATCTTTATCCATAATGAGCTTGATATTATTTTTTTAACCACCACATCCATCCATTTCCCTATAGGTTACGGATGTACAAGCAAAGTCTTCTATACTCTGGGTCTCTATTAAGAGAGCAAGTAAGACCTCCCGAAAAGTCGGGTCCCGTCCAGAGCTGAGGCCTGGGACTCTCCGGCTTCTTTACACGTGAAAACAGAGGGTGCCCCTGTGCCGGGATGCCCTGCACCAGGTCCCGAGTTGTCCAAGTGCTCACCTTCAGTTACCAATATTTTTCTTCTTATAAAAAATATTTAAGATGACAAAGTATACAATGGATAAATTGGTGCCTGCTGCAGCACCATCAACATACCCGGTCACCAAATTACTGTCTGCCACCACACGGCCACCAAACTGCCAAGTACCTCGCCACTTTGAAAAGGTGTTGAAAGTTAACAAACATCTCCTCTAGAAAAATGCTACACGCCATTCTGCATTCAATGGGATATGACTACATGCTGTGTTAGAAACTGTATTCTAACTGTACTGTACATTCTCTCCATTAAAAAGTTTTTTAGAAGTTAAAACTATAAAAATCCATCTTCCAGGTGAAGAGCTCTTTCAATATGTCCAGTAAGAACATCTCATTGCCTTTCCTAACAAGAATGAAATACGACCAAAGAGCTTCTTAGTCCCGGAAGCCAGCTGCTGAAACCGCGCCGCTGTGAAGAGCGGTACCACGCAGAAGCTCCGCGAGTCTAAGCAGCGGTTTGCCGGGATGACTAAACTGTACGAGAGCACCACCTTGCTTCCTTCCTGTAACACACGAGTCGTGAGCGATTCTTGAAGCAAGGAGCCCGGTGTCTGTATAACACAGCGGGAACTTCGGTTCTCACAGATGCAGCTCTACGCGGGCTGCATCTTTACATGTGACACACAGATATTACGCTCTGAACTCACACGACATCTTCTAATGGTTTCAAACTACTGATTAAGAGTCCTTTAGTCATTAATGCCCAAGAAATTATGACCCTTCTAACAGTTCAGCCACATGTCCGTTTAACCAGAAATAAATAAAACTAAATTCAAGCTAAGGGTTATGTAAATGACACGAACCTACTATTTCTTGAAATTACCTTTTGAGTTCAAAATTAACTTCTATCAGGCTTTTATTCAAATTATATTTAAAAATAACAAAGGGAAAAAGAGAATCTAATTCTTACAATCTGTAATGGCGACATCAAAGCATATTTTATATTTTCTCTAACACCAATATGGAAATGAAAAAATAAACGATTGTACATCATTACCATGGAAAAAATGGCACAGGTGTTTAACGACATGAGATATAGACCTACGTTATTTGACATGGAAAGATGTCCACAATACATTAAACGAAACAACATATATACTCCACCCCATAAATATGTAATGTCTACAGGGTTCATCTGGCAAAGTTCTCAGTACTCTCGATTTTAAAACTGATATACATCGCTGTCACCGATAAACTGTTATTTCACTTTCATATTTCAAAATCATGTCCTAAGGAATTTATCTTTATCTAGATGTTCAGAATGTCGGACACTTTTGGGCTCCAGATGTGTTTGACACGTTTTAAAATATTTTTTAAAATGTGTACTGGTGGACAACTGTTCAGTTTGACACGCCCCTGACCAATCTCTACGCACGCACGCTGGCCTTTTCACACATTCACGATAACCTCCCTGGCCCCAGAAAACACCTGAGTTCGCAACTCACAGTGGAGATCGAAGTGGTCTGGGCTCCAAAATGGGAACAGGAAGCAGGGTGAGATTTTAAAATCTACTCAGAGGGAACCTCATCACCCCTCTGGGTGGGGAAGGGAGACACAGGATAACTGTGAGAGTCCATGAGTACGTTAGTAAATCTAAGAACTTACCAAATCTTATAGCTGAAACTACCTAAGATCTACAATAACAGATACAGACTGCTGTAGGAAAGACGATTAGGCCTGAAATTTAAAACAACCAGCCAGAAACCCACGAAGTCAAGCTGCTGAGCAGCCACACACTGCCCGACACACGCCTAGAGCCTGGCGCAGAGCCTGGCGCACAGTAGGTGTTCGACTAATTAGTTCCTGACTAATATTTCATCTCTATGGTTCTGAGACGCTGGCGGAACCGCAGACGGGAACGGCCAGCACTAAGCCTGGCCTCCCGCTCTGGCGCTCCGTCCAGAGGCCAGTTCGCCGTGCAGCGTGGGGACAACGGTGCCTTCTGGTGGTGACGCTGAGATGCGGGTGGTCCCAATGTGTAAACGCCTCGATGCTGAGTTTGTCAGGCTCTGGATCCTCACTGACGACAGCGAGCCACTGCTTGGGAGTGCCGCTGCTTAGGAAGGTATTTTGAAAAGCAGAATCCTTCTGAGCGACCGCAGTAACACGTCTACCGTGCCTAGTTTTCACGTGAGGATGAAGACGGGTGCAGACGCCTGGACTTGCTCCCGTGCTGACGCCATCTGACGACCACTCTGCTCGACACCAGAAGCTGGAGCCCGCCGCAGCGAGCAGTCACGTGTGTCGTTACGCAAGGACTCCCACGCTGAAAGCTTTTCTGAAAGAAAGGGTTTGCCGAGCCACAGCCTCGCCAGAAGAACCGGCCCTAGGCGTGCGGTCTGGGCCCCCGGCAGCAGCTGGACAGAGAGAGACGTCGCGGTCTGACGGGGCCGCACACGCAGAGTCCGGGGAGAAAGCGAAGGCTGTTTTGAGCTGCGGACAAAGGCGGGGGGACGAGGCGAGGCGGCCCCGCTCTGGGACAGGTGCAGGCCCCCGAGGGAGCAGGGTCTGCCCCACTGAATGGCGGGGGCGAGGGCTGGGAGTGCTCACGCTTAAGCAGGACGTGGCCGGCTACTCCCTGGGGACTGCAGGACCGTCCCCTGGAGGGGAATGCGGGGCTCCGGCTCCATGCAGAGCCGGACGCGCTGTGCAGCCCTGGCCGGGCGGGCCTGCGCCGCCAGCGGCGAACTCAGGACCTGGCCTCTCCGTCCCACCGGCCCGCCACTGCGGCGTCATTCGGGGCGTCTCAGAATCGTCTGAGGGGCAGTATTGTGGGGCTGTGGCACCAACGGAGGAAGCACTGAAGTCCCGGCATTTCCTTTAGCAGAAATCCTGAACGCGCTCACCAAGTTAAACATCTGGGTGCACGAGCTGGCCAGCAGCTCACCGTTCCTGGAATGTAGTAAGACTCTCCTGGGGCCCATGCAGATAAATAATGTCAATTATAGGTCCGCTGGTAAGTGGATGGCAATCCTGACAAACGTGAGCTAGTTTTCTTTAAAAGATGATGTACCAATTATTTAAATGTTTATTAACGAAACACCCTTTTACTTCTCTGAGGCCAGGCTAAGTCAATCTATCAAACACCTTCCAAGCGTGGTAGTGGGGTTCTCGACAGAGCAATAGTAAGTCAAAAACAAGACTCCCGTTCACAGCTTAAAATACGCCATACCACGAGCACACACTTGCCTAAAGATTAAACTACCCATCTGGACCCTGGAGGACCCGATGAAGATGGAGCTCACATTAAGTAATAAAACTCTCAAGAGATGGAATCTAGATCAGCCAAATGAATTCCACATTTCATAATTCCTTCTGAGGCAAAACAAATCAAAACAAGACTGCGGGTTCGGCAGAACCATTGCGTCGCTTCCCGCGAGGCTGGCGGAAACAACAGGAGCGCCGCCGTGCGCGTCACGTTTAAAAACCAGTTTTCAGGCAAACAGACGCTTATATTTGTCAGACTGCATGAATTTGGAGAAATCCCATCTGGAACTTAATTTAATAACAATTTCCTTTCGATCAGTTGGGAAAGAAAAAATTACAGAGGAAGGAAAGGGGGAGAATGAAAGATGGACTTAGCTGGAACGGGCTTTGGACGTGAACTAGGCGCCCGTGGAGCTGGACCGTGCCCTTGAAAAGAAATACACTGTTTCCTACCAAGAGATCGGCATGTTGATCACAGAAGGAAATCCGACTTCTCGGGGTCTCTGAGGCAGAGAGAGAGCCCAGGGCTTGCTTCGCGGAGGAGGGAGGGGAAATGGGAGGCGGGGGGGGGGGGGGGTTGCTCCGCACCCAGTGCTCATTCCTGCCTTTCTGGCCAAAGCACGAGTGAGCAGCTGGCAGGAAAGGCATTGGACTCTGCAAATCGCTTTTAAAAAGCTCTCCATTTATCTCCAGGTAATTATACTGAGTAAAAAAAAAAAAAGCCAATCCCCAAAAGTTACACACTGTATGATTCCACTTATGTAATATTCCTACAATGACAAATTACGAAATGGAGAACAGCGCAGTGGTGGCCGGGTTTCAGGAAGGAGGGGGGCCGTGTCTGTACAAGGGGACCCACGGATCCTGGTGCCGGAACCACTGTGAACCTCGCTGGGGTGAGCAGTCACATGAATCTGCACGTGATAAAACCGCACAGAGCTAAACACACACACGCGCACAAACAGTGCAGGAGAACTCGAGAACCCCGAATAAAGGCTGTGGATGTTATCGGCGCCAACTTCCTGTTGTGATAGCGTCCTGCAGTTACGTAAGATGTGGCCATCGGGGAAATCTAGGTGAAGGGTATACAAGATCTCTCTGTACTATTTCTTACAATGGCTTGTGAATCTATAATTATCTCAAAATAAACAGAATTTTTTTAAAAAGCAGGCACTCAACTTGCTCAAGATTTATATAGTATTACATGTCTGTTTTTACTTATTTGCCTCATTTGCATTTGAAGATGAAGTGCTTTTAAAAAATATATTGTATTAAAGTAACTACTTAATCCAGGGAAAAGATATAAACCTATCAGTGACTTATTTTGAAACAATGTGTGAATCTGAAAATAAACATATTTTCTTTTTTTCTAGAATTAGGGATGTGTAGCTGGCATCTTTTAAAGTTTTGTTAAATGTTAAAGAAAAATGGAATGAGGGGGATGAGAAATGTGTTCTTTTTTCCACACAGGACTGATTGGAAACAAATTATTCAAACAACGGCAGTGCTAAATATGGTAATCGCCTGTTTCGTAAACTTTTAGTCATTCATTTATTCAAAACATTGTCTGAAGCAGACACTATGCTCAGTGCCTGGACTCACGAAAGATTTAATATGAATCTTAAGGCTTTCATAACCTCGAAGCCATGAGAGAGACGTAAACGTGATTATGACAGAGGTCGCTAGGATATAAAATCTTAAGTGCTCAATAAATAAATAGCTACTGAATGAATTTTTAGAATAAGAGAAAGCTGAGCCTGGGGGCCAGGGGGCCAGGGTTCTGGGGCGGCGCCCTGCACCCCAGTGCTGCACGCTCAGCAGCCCCGCGGCCCGGCCTGCCCCGAGGCCGGCACCCGGGTGCGCCTGGAACCCGGTGCCTGCTCTTCACGCCCAGTGAGTCGGGCGCCCAGCAAACTCCCCACGTGGTCTCCGCGTGGCTCCCCGTCGCCATCACGACCCCGCGCCCTCATGTGCTCCCAGCACAGGCACCCCCCTTCGGCCCCGCAAGGCTCCGCATGGGCTGTTCCTCCCTGGACTGCTCAGTGTCCTGCACTCCCACCCCAACGCGCACACGCTGGGACTCACAGCACCTCTGCGAGGGGGTGCCACAAAGAAAGCATCCCGAGCCCGATCATCCCGAATGAATGAAACTTTTTTTTTAATCATAGGGAAAGAATTTCAAAATAGAATGACAGAAGCAAGAAAGTTTCCATATTCCCCACTGGAAGGGGGAGCAGTTTTATTTGTGACGGAGTTAGTTACATGAGG
The DNA here is from genome assembly GCF_014176215.1 of Rousettus aegyptiacus. Taxonomy (NCBI): domain Eukaryota; kingdom Metazoa; phylum Chordata; class Mammalia; order Chiroptera; family Pteropodidae; genus Rousettus; species Rousettus aegyptiacus. The sequence goes on from NW_023416286.1 coordinate 3,104,780, forward strand.
CATCCATGAAAATGGATTGTAACCACTAAGAAGATACGCCTGAATTCTTGTCTATGATTTTGCTTGCAGTATGGAGTTGTAACCTAAGGTACAGTGAAATGTGCTAAATGAATTAAAACTATGGAATCTTTTTCTACAGTCTTTTTAGTATTTGGCATGGTGCCATTTCTAATATATAGAAAACACTGTCTTTTTAAGTAAAAACTCAGTGCGATTCCTAATTTTTAACTATAGAAACACTTACTCTGAAAGGCAGAGGTCAGAAGTCTCCAGCTCACGTTGCTAAGTAAAACTTTTACATCTCATTTTACTTGAAATGTGAGTTTCCAGAACATTTAATTCATTTTAAAAGTAAGTGAATAACTATATTCCAAAGCAACACTTATTGCTTTTTAAATTATATAAACTGTCAACTATTTATTCATTAAATTATTTTTCAAGCTCTGAACATGAACAAGAAACTGCTTGGCTATAAAAACAAATTAACAGTGATGCTCAATTGGCCTGCCTGCTTCCTAAGTAGACTGACCTCCGCCTCCACCAATGAAGAAAGGAAGAAAACACTGGAGTCTTACAAGTACAATTCAGAATCAAATAATGTATCTCAAAACTTATACAGCATTTAGTGCCCAGCACACAGCAAGCGCCTAATTAGCTATTATCACAAATTATTTATCATCATCATCATAACCATCATTAGTTTAGTCCATCACACAAAATTATACAATGTTCCTTCTTTAAATACTTTATAATGTACATTTACTTTAAAATAAGTTTGGGAAGTTTTGATAAAATTAAAATTCCATGAAAAGTGAACAATATAGTTTCTTGAAAATTTTTGAAATAATTCTTAAAATTATATATTTTTTTCATGCTCCAAATCCTATAAACCTAGAAAACACGCTGGTTCTGAAACTAAATTATGGTTCTGTATCACTTTAGAACCTGACTCTAAGATATCCCTTTAAAACTTGCGGAGAGGATACAAACTAGCAATGTTAACAAACTAGCAGCCTTAACCGGATTTCAACGTGCAACAGTAGCAGTCGAATTTCCTCTACACACTATCCCCTAAATAGCGAATTTGAAAGAAACCAAATCACTCTCTCTGGGACAGCGAATTTGTATCTAGGGAAACCTTTGTTTTGAGGAGGATTCTAGGTCTTATGACTCACTTAATTAAGAACAACAGTTCAGTACAATTGTTTCTGTCAACCAAGCACTGACGACATTAAATTACAGACAGGACAAGGAACTGGCAAAAACAAAGCAAAGAAAGAACCCTGGAGAAGGGAGAGAGTAGCTTTTTCTATATTCATAATATAGTTTTGTGTATTTCGAGAAGATGACAATTCTCTTCTCTATCTCCCATTAGTGGAAATATGATGATGCGAGTTTTTTGGCTAGGAGCCTGAAACCATGGGGAAGGGACTAATATTTACCGAATACCGACCGTACTGGAAGTTTTCCTTACAGACATTATCTCATTTGAGTAGCTCTAGCACACATCCTTATTTTGGCTTCTATCATATAGTACTTTCTCTTCTCTCCAATCACCTTGCTACTCCAATCAATCCAGGTAGGACACAGGATGAATCTTTCAGACGTCTGTACCTAAATCTGTCTGGGCTTGGCCATTATCTGAGGCTTCTGCCACTCTCCCTTAGAGCTGTCGGCCCTTTGGCTGTGGGTGTCGATTCTGAGTCTCTCCCTCCTACTTCTATTCCAAAGTCTCAGTACTACTTTAACTTCGTGCCTTTTACTGGAGTCCTCAAGCATTCAACTTTTTAAGATCCCAAGAAGTCTTGGAATCCAACCAGTTCCCGGGCAGACAGGGAACGGACAAGGAAAGAGGCTCTGGGGGGGCTGGCTGGGTGGCGAAGCAGAATACTCTTTCCTGGGTCAGCAAACCTCAGTGTCTCCCCCAAAACACACTCTCAATCTCCCCCTAAATCTGTCTACTGAAATCATGTCTTATTCAAATGGCCACTTCAGAAGGGCTTGCTTTTTTCTTAGGATTCATGCGACGTTTGAGAAAATACTCAATCTTAACCTAATCTGCTACATACTAACTAAAAAGTAATCCTGCCTTCCCTGAGTTATGGAACTTCTAGGGAATATCAGTAAATGTTAAGAGAAAAACAGTTCTTCTTTACTGTAAAATAAGTTTGGAAACGCCATGTTGAAGAATGCAAACAAGATGCCGGCCGGGGCTGGGCGCTGGGGGCTGGGCGCCGGGGGCCAGGTGCCAGGGGCCGGGGACCGGGCAGAGGGCTGAGGAGCAGCTCCAGCGCTGCAGGGTGCAGACGTCTGGCGGTGACGGTGGTAGCAGGCACAGCGGCATGGGTGTCTTTAATCCCACGAAACCATGCGCTTAGAAATGGCTAAGGTGGCAAATATGTCTCTTTACTACAATCTAAAAACCAAATGGTATTTACAAAAACATCCAGTTTCTTCACTGCAAACCTTCTCAGATTCCTCCACATGCCCGGATGAACTTGTGACTCTCCCAGGGAAACGGGGGCCCAGACCCAGTGTTCGGACTGGTCCCCTTTCAGCTGACACATCAAAAGACTGACCACGCAAATGTCTGTCACATAAGGTGCTAGGCTGGACGCTGCAGAGGACGCGAGGACGATTGAAACACAGCCCCCGACGCGACAGCACTCTGGGGGTGCTCTAAGGCATTCTATCACCTCAGGAAGCAGGAAGCAGCGGGGCCACCCCAGGGAGGTCACTGAAATTCAGGTTTGTCCACTGACTTTCCAACTTGTTGGGCACAGGGTATTGATGTGGAACCTGATAGGCACTTAATGGAAAACCAGCCGGCAGTCCTGTGGCACACTATTCCATCATAAAAATTGTTGAAGGAATTATAATTAAAATAATCCATTTAGGCCTGTTGTTAGAGGATTTCAAGGTAACTGATATTTGTACCACTGTGGCATGAAAGGGCAGGCAATAACCAGAGACGGTCTTTCATGGGACTAAATTCATGTAAGACGGACACCTTCAAAACACACCATTGAGAAGGCTTACTGTTCCCATATGCTTTTTTAAAGAACATGAAAAAATGGTTTAGACTTGCCGCTATGGCGGTGACTGGAAGATGATTTTAACGTGTGCCTCTGCCTCCTGCACAGGAAACCGATGGTTCTGTGAGGGGCTGCCCTGGACGCGGGTCACAGCCCTTTCCAGCGCCACGATCACATGCTCAGCAGTAAACAAAAAAGGGCCTGCTATTCAGAAATATAACAATTTTATCGTGTAATAAAACATACGCACAGGCTACACATTCGGTAATGGCCGACCTGTCCCCATCGATCACACTTCACCCTCGAGTTAACAGAAGCGGATGACGTAAGCCCCCCGTCTCCGTTTCTCAGCACTCGTATTTCTACCTCCTTCTAAACTGGCGCCCACTGAAGCCACACTACTGAGCCGTGCTCTTAAAGGCAGCTTATGACGGCTTAAGAACAAATCAAATAGCTTCTCACTTCACGTCTTGCTCAGCCTCTGGGCAACATGCGACACAGTTTAACTCCCTCCTTGAAGCTCTCTCCTCGTTAGGTTTCTGCAATTCCCCAAACGCGTTTTCTGGCGCACTGGGCTCTTCTCTGGGGAGAAGGGGGCTGGGCGAGCAGATCGGTCTGCAAACATTGCTTCACACAGTCCTCTGTGGGGGAGGGGACGAGCCAGGAGTAACACAGTCAAGGCCCGGAAAACTCCTGCAGTGAACGCGCTCACCTGGGCACAGCTGTGGCATGCCGCCAGGGCCCGTGTCCCCCCCAAGCCCGTCCCCGCACTGCCGACCTGGCGTTACCGTGTACCAGTGTCTGGGGGTACCCTTCCTGCGTCTTGGATCCTCTTTTCCTGGTTCTGTTTCCTCTCCCTCTAAACATGGGCTTTAAAGTCCCCTTGTCGACCTCTCTTTTCCCGGACACTCCACCTTTGAGCAATCCCGCCCATGCCCGAGGCGTCAGGGCCACCGATCTGGAACGTTCCCAGACTCCTTCTCCAGGGGGCACCGTTCTAATTTCTCCAGCTGCCAGCTGACCATTTCTAACCGCACACCCTGCTCTCCCCCCCAAATCGGTGTGCTCGAACTTGAACTTACTTCCTCCTCGGTAACAGGTGGCCCTCCTGCCTGCTGACCTCTGCTCGGTTCTCCTGCTTTCCCAGCCACTCAGGCCTGGGGGCTCAGTGGTCGTCCGCACGGCCCTTTTTCTCACCCTGCTCCCTCAGGTACTGGCCTCGTACGAACCCTGTCTGGCGCCGCTCCCACCTCCCACGGCTAGAAGTCCGCCGCAGCGACAGGCAGCCCGCTCGGTGCTGAGGGTGGCACAGCCCTCCGAGACGGGCGCCCAGGCTGAGCAACGTCTGAAGACCGCGGCGCCCGCGGCCCCGACTTCTCAGTCCGCCCCGACCACCAGCGTTCCCCTCCCCGGATCTGTGGCCCAGCCAAACCCTGTGTCTGGGGCCGCCCTGGCCCACGCTGCCCAGGCCTCCCCCAGCTTTCTACCCGGAACGGGCGCGTGGCCTGTGTGTCTAGACCACGAGTTATAAGGCGACCTACACCTATCACTCCACTACGGACGCAGGAGACAGTGTGTCTTAACTCCAACTAGATCACAGTCCTTGATGGCAGAATATCAATCTTCAAATTTCCTAACAGTTCTTATCTTTCAGAAACTGCTGACTTCCATCAACAAGCATGTGGCTATGGGACAATTGTGATGAGGTGCCTTTGGCTGTGTTCTGTTTTCCAATTAAATCCTGCTTTGGAGACCAAAAGAGGAAAAATGCATTTTAAATTAATTTATGTAGTTAACCTTGTACAGTTAACTGTGCCTAAAAAATAGTAGGTATGTATGATCAGATGAATGAATAATGTACCAGAACATTTCGGACTATAGCCAACATTCCTGGATTATTTCACTAGTGCACATGGAACAGGACACTACGCACAGCCGGGAAGCGCATCCACGATTACGGAGAAAGCCGTGCACTGGACACTGTGGACGAATGTGCTGGAGCACCGCACCCGGCTGTGCGCAGCTGGGGGACGGGCGCACTGGGCACTGCGCCCGGCTGGGGGACAGGCGCACCGGGCACTGCGCGCAGCCGCATGCAGCTGGGGGATGCGTGACAGAGTCACTGTTCTGCACACACGACTATCACGGAACACAGGCCCTGACACAGAGCACGGTGAGAATGAAAATCAGTCGCCCTGAAGGGAAGAAGGGACGAGAGGCATTTAAAGGGCGACCCCGTCCTGCACAGCGCGCCCGTCAGTCAGCTCAGGGCGGGCGAGCGCCGCGCGCTCCTGCTCGGGATGTCCTGGCGGCTGTGAAGGGGACGACTGTCCCTGCTGCCCGAGCTCTGCAGCCCCGTGCAGCTCGCGCGACTGCATCCACCTGTGCCTAGTGACGCTGTCCCTTCACGGAGCCCCAGGGAGCCATGACCTCATGCTCTTCGCAGTGACCTTCTGACTTACACGTGAATGTCAGTGAAATACTCATGAAGTCTTACTTGAATACAATTGTTGAATTATTGTTTATTAAATTTTAAAACCCGAATGATTTAGCGGCTTGCTTATGATCAGCACAACAGACCACTCGGCAGCAGAGCTGAGCAGGGGAGGAAACAGGCAAATGCGACAAATGCGCCGACGTCAGTAAATGATATCAAATACAATCGCCAGGAAAGCCCAGCAGGAGACGCGGCATCTCCGCAGGGCATATCGTCGACGCTGAAAGCTGACGTGACCACTGAGTGCCGGTCACTGGGGGTGAATGCGCCACGCCAGTTATTTCAAAAAAAGCCCCGAATGTTCGAAAATATTGCTACGGAATATAAATCCAGCAGCCTGAAAACGTCTGGTATCACAATACGGAAGCACGACAAATGGCAGCAGATGGCCTCGCCTGGCACAGAGAGAACCACGGAGTCGTCAAGCACGAACTGAAACTAAAAGGAAGTGTTTCATGGAGAAATAGTTGAGGAGGAAAACGTCTAAACTCCTGGGGGAAAGTAAATGACTAACGGACAGCAAAAGGAGGCATATTTACAAACAAGAAAGACTGGCATGAGCAGAGTGGATAATTATCTAAGGACGCAGACAGGAAGAGAGCAGAATGCGCTGTTGCCATAGAAACCATTCAAGAACCACAGGACCCCAGCACCGAGGAAGAAAAGATCACATCACGCTTTTTGCAAATTTAGACTCAGGCTTCGAGTTAAAGAAGAACTGTCTCCAGTTATCTAAAGATATCAAAGTTAGTCAGAAATCTGAATAAATCAGTGCGGGTCAGTTACCTGTGACCACCCTCCGACTTGAACCACATGCTGAGCGATGTTCTATTTTTTTAACCAACGAAATAGCCTCCGCTCACGTCTGTTAAACACAAGTGCAAGGCCATGCAAGGAAATTCAGAAATTGTTAGGTTATATCAGCAATAACTCAGAACAACATCATAAGACAGATGTGCCGGTCTGGTAAAGCTCTTTAATAAGCTTCTGGACCTCTCGTCATAAGAACTAATAACAGTGTTCCTATCACTTTCATTTCTTAGACTTTCATTTATTTTCAGAATATTCATGACATTAATGTTTGAACACTTACCAATCCCTAAGGTACGTCCTAACTCTCTTTTAAAGTTTTAGAAAGTATGACTATGACATAAAAGCTGCTTTCTTAGGGAATATAGTAAAATTATTTTTCCTAGTTTTCTTCAAAAGCAACTCAAGAATGCTAGGAGGAAGTCTGTAATACCGCCACGTACACAACCATATGCATGGCGCCCTTTTCCGGCCTACCTTAGTTACGTTTGTCGGCTGAACACTAAGTTCCCAGGTGAGGGATAATTGAATTTAGACAATACAATAACAGTTCTAGAAGTCAGAAGAAGATATGAAGAACATGGATCCTTCAATGAGAGGCAGCGAGTGGACAGGATTTTATTACTTTTTTTCCTTCTGCGGTGTCTGCTGCACGCCGACCCCCACCCCCATTCGTCTGTCAGCACCCTAGTTTAGAGCCTTATCGCTAGCTAAGGAATCCACTAACTGGTCTTCCTGGGCATTCCGTACCCTCGTCTCGCACCCTGCTCTGGCCCATCCTGTGGACTGTAACTCGCTCATGTCAGAAACATTCATTGGGCACTAATCATGGGCCTACTAAGCGAATGCTTAAATATTTACGATCTACAAAAGCAACAGAAACTAGCAGGTGACGTCTGTCTGTGCTTCTGAGATCCGGAAACTGGCTACGCGCTGGATGACGTTTCCATAGAAACTAGCAGGTGACGTCTGTCTGTGCTTCTGAGATCCGGAGACTGGCTACGCGCTGGACGGCGTTTCCCTGCAGCAGTTGTGGGGAGTAACTAATGGCGAATTCTACTCAACGCTGCGGTCACGGTTATGACCTGCTGGGGCCAGGCCTCCCCTGGCACGCCTCAACAAGACTGCGAACATCCACTTCACACTCGCGTTTTTGGACGATTTGCTCATGAGTAGAACCAGTGCCCCGATCACACACGATCACACACACCGAAGCTCTTCCGTGCATGGGACCTAACGCCTGCGAGGCGCAACTCCAGTAACCCGATGGGAAGTCACTATTATGATGCCAGTGCTTACAGAGGAGGAAACTCAAGCCGAGACTAAGTGGTCCAGGTCCCAGGGCTACGAAGGACCTGAGCTGAGTTTCCGCCCGACCCTGATCCAGGGTCAGTGCGTTTGAGCCACTGCGCTCAGCTTCCCCCCGTCATTAAGAAGTGTTAGATAATTTAGCCTGCAAAGCATCCAAATTTTTAAAAGGACCTCATGGCTTCATTTCAAATGACTCATCTGATACTTAAAGATTCTTTGGAAGACTAACATTTCATTCCTTCACTAAATCAGTTAAATCATTGCTATTTAATGAGCTGCCTGCATATGTGTATACAGAATGTACTTCGGGATCGGTCTACATGGTCAGAGCCCCTGGGTAAGCTGAAGCATCTGGACTGCCCCATATGTCTCCAAAATATGATCCCTGGAAAAATAAATCTGAGTTGTTCCGGCTTAAACAAAAGAAATACAAAAGAAAAATTCTGGTCAAGAAGTTAACTGTAAGGGCAAATATTGCCATGGCTTCTACTAACCATTCCAGAAACACAGTGAATTTATTTTGATCCCTTTTTGGTGTGGTCTTGCAGGTTGTACTCCTGGGAGCAGGGCGACAGACTGATATGTTCATCTGCTTATTTTCTGTAAACTTCCCTCCCCCTCTGCTCTTGGCAGTACCAATCCTGGTGGCACCATCTCCTCGCCCCAAGAAACAAAGATTCACAGAAACTACTAACACGGGCTCAAATCAGAAAGGTTTGTCGGTGTGTGTACGGGACTGGTTTGGGACTAGTTTTTCTGTGACGACAAGGGGAATGAGGCAGAGGTGAAGGGCTGGAGGATGGAGAGAAAGCTCAGTGACGAATCAAACTAGAGGGAAAGAAATGAAGGGACCGTCTCCAAGCAAGAGGAAAAGGAAAAAAGTCTTCGACTCAGAGACGAGGTGAGAAGTGTGAACTACCTGCGGGCCCCATAACTTGCAGACAATTGAGGCCGACTATCCTGGATACCTGGGCCACGTCGTGGGAGCGGGAGTGTGAAGTAAAGGCCTTGCCCTTGGCTGAGGGTGTGTGAGCAGACAGCGGGCACAGCAGTGGACTCGCGGCTGTGAGCCCTCGACTTAGGGTCAACATTTCCTTCGCCCTTGACTTGCAACTTGACTTCAGAGTGATCACATCTGTCTGAAAACAACAGAACTCCCCGTGAATCGCACTGGTATTCGTGAAACGGCACTTCTCATAAGTAAATAACATGTCCATTACTGCTCCAAGCCAACTGGTCCAAGCAGAAGTTACACTGAAACTCCAAGGTCTCTATCAAGTCAAAGCTCCCACTTAAATTTAAAATTAATACTGAGAACCGTTTTTTAAAAGTGTGAGCGGTGGTCAGTGTTTTCATTTTTTTAAAGAAATCATTTTAAAGTTTTTGTTTTCGATGGCATCAAAATTAATTTACTTTCATGTATCTGCTGTTCAACTCTTACGATAGAAACAGAAAAGTCAGCAGAGGGAACAGAAGGCAAGTAAAGACCACTGCGAAGGAGGAGGCGAGTCAGAGCTGGCCCACATGGACAACGCGGTGACAAGCGCCGATCCGCGTGCTGCAAGGCTGAGGACGCGAGCTGCTCTGGAGCCGCCGGAGGGAGCTTTTGTGGCTGGGGTAGATTCTGCACACAGAAAACGGAAAGTTCAATTCGATTTTGGCTTGTTCAATTAATATTTGATTTATGAAAGTTACAAATTCAAAAAAGTTAATCCAAGGTTTTAAAGTTAGCTTTAATTTCTATTCAATTTACAAATCTGTCAAAATATATCACTTATCAATAGCTTTCGATTAATTCCTTCTATTTTAAACTGCGACTACAAATTGAATAGATTCTTTTTCCTTTTTAGATATTTCTATTACCTGATGGCAAACCTTTCTAACTATTTAATAGTCTTATAAAACTAATAAACTTTTAAAAATGGTGAACCTTAAATTCTTATGTTATTACGGTAACTTAAATAAACTTATGTTTATCCTAAAAAATCACAAGCAAAATCAACTCAATTACATCTTTTAAATTGGAAGCACAGTGACCAGTAAGTACATGAAAAGATTCTCAGCATCGTTCAGTCAGTCATCAGAGAAATAAAAATCAAAACCACGAAGAGATGCCATTTCAAACCCACAAGAACTGCCGTATCAAACAGACGAGGAGTGTTGGCGACGATGCGGGGAAGCCGGAGTCCTCCAACACCGCTGGGAGGAATGTGCGGGGTGTGGCTCCTCTGGAAGACAGTTTAGCAGGTCCTGGAAATGTGACACACAGAGCTCCCCTGTGACCTAGCAACACCAATCCTAGGTACGGCTGATTCTCGCCCCCCCACAGTAGTTCTGGCCCGCAAAGTCCCGTGAAGACTAACTGAGACTGCCGAGCCACTGCGTTCTGCAGGGGAAACACGGGGTCGGGTTGTGAGCCTGCGGTCACAATGTTCTCATCAACTAATCAATACATAACCTTACACAGACGTTGGTACAACTCCACGAATATTCCAAAAAAATCCACTGAACTGTACACTTAAAAGGATAGATTTTATGGTATGTGAATTACATCTCAATTTTCAAGAACTGGAATTACACTGAACCTTTCTGAGTCTCTGGTTCATAGGACAAAGGAAACCAGAGGAAGAAAGGAAATGGCACCATGACAACGCAAACCTTGACCAAACCCGACACGCGGTGCATTTTACAGGACACTTGTCAGTTCTTCCAACAAGTGAGTGGCACAGGAGAGGGAAAGGGGGACAGAGAGCAGACCAGGAGAACAAAAGACGGATGTGCCACGATCGAATGGAATGCGCAAACTCATTTTCGATTTCGATATGAACAGACCAACTATTAGATAAAATCCAGGAAAGCTGAACATGGCCTGGGCGTAAATGTTACCACAGAATGACTGGGAAAGCGAAGTCATGATTTTACGCGCACACACACACGCACACACTCTTATCTGTCAGAGTTCATATCTAAGGATGTACGGGGAAATGACGAGACATTTGCACTTGTTTTTAAAGTACCCCGTTAAAAACAGCTGGCAGGGAGGATGGTAGGGAAGAGGCATAACGAGGACGGCCCACGTGGCTGATGGTCGAGGCGCCACGCTCAGTCCACGGGGCTCCTTCACACTGTCGCGAACGTCTCATTCCACCTCTATGGACATCTGAAACTTCCTACGATTATAAGTTCTTTAGAGAGTATTACTCTAAGAAGGCAAGTTCTCTTAACTTTGAAAACTACGTACACTGCCAAACGTGGCGAGGCTGCATATTGGTGCACTCTTTCTAAACTGAATTAAAAATCTGCCAGGAAGTAAAAGATGTGCGTACAATAAAGCAATTATATCATCACCAGTAACTTTGGGAAAACTTCTGCATGAAACTTTTAGGGTTACTTCGCAGCTGCGACGGTTTCTTCACCAGCAGCGAGTCCCTGGAGGGACAAGGACAGACCCTCCTGCCAACCACGTCCACCGGGCTGAACTGCTCGTTCACGGCTGCTGTGTCAATGATTCCATGACTTCAAGACGAGGACGGGTCCCTCGGGAGCCCGAGCCTAAACAATGTCTCACTGACCTACGAACAAGACACTGGACTGTCACCTCCCAGAAAGGTGTCAAAAGTATATACAAACCATCCATCTTTGGGGTCAGCAATTATAACAAAAATTTTAAAAAGCTTTGAAAATAAACAAAGATCCATTTGGTGCCTTCGCCTTGGGTGGGACATGCTGAATGACCCTATGCAGAAACTCTGACCCTTAGATTCAAGTTTATTATTAATGTATATATTATCTAATTTTTTTGCCTACTCAAAGAAACCTACAAGCCTCAATCAGGGGGTCACACCGATTAGGTTGGCATTTGCTTGACTGGAGATGTGTGAACGTCTCCCACGCAGCGATGCACACGCTTCGAGCTGGGAGAACGTGATTCTTGTCACATGCAGCCTGCCGTTTCGGGCCACAATTCTTTCAGCTGATAAAACAGTAAGTGAGTCCACTTTGGATCTTTCTCGTGCCTTGGTCTGAATTCCGATCGCAACTGGTAAGGCCAGCCCACTGAAGAGCGTTATTTGCACACTCTTTCAGCTTTTCCACTAGGTATTGGTCTAAATGCAGCTGCTGTTCTCCAAGGGATTCATAGTTTAGATTTTGGGAAATTACAGGAAGATTTCTGGAAAAAACTTGAGGGCAGGACTACCTGTCATGTAAGAGAACGCGGTTTTGTTAAGTGTCTCTTTAATCACTGACATTTCAAGTGTGGTGCCATGGAATAAACAGTTAATATATTTATAGGTTATTTATAAATCAGTAGAAATACCTTATGAAAACACGGTCTTGTCAAAAAGGCTCTAAAGAAAAAAATTCTTAATGTATTTTTCTTATTCTCCACATTATAAGCATCTCTTTTTTTTTTTTTAAGCACCTGTGTTCTCTCGGTTTGTTTCTGCGTCCCCATTAAACTACATTTCTTCAGGTCAGAAAAAGGAGAGAGAAATGTGCCACATGCTCTGCTGACTTGGGAAAGAAACGGAATGCTGACAGCAAAGCGAACGGGCTCAGCTGGTGAGCAGACGTCTGAGGAGCAGGCAGACCCTCAGCCCTGGAGGCGGGACTGTCCGCGCGGGCCATCCCCGTCACGGCCACACGCGATCGCCTCTAAGTCTCCTCGCATGCTCCTGTCCACCGGCCAGGACAGCGCTGGAGGCAGACCGCTGCCCTCCAAATCCACACGGACATCCCCTCAACTTTTTCAAATCTCTAATTTAATGTGCACTACATACAGTATGTGCATGCAACTGGGATGCATGTAATAACCCTTCGATAACTGTTACTTTACCTTTTCGGCTCCTGCAAAGATCAAACAAAATAAATATGGACATTTCCTGCAAATTCTAAGAACTTAAAGTGCTGTTAGTCTCATACATAAGTGGTAGTTGGCTTTAATTAAGGGAAGTGGCTGTCCTTGATTTGTCCTTCTCCTAACCTGGCTCAATCATTTCCTACCTTAGATATGAGGCTTAGAATACGTTTAGGCCTGTACATCCTTTGGGTATTAACTAAACATGACGGAGGGCAGACTCCTCGAGGGCAGGGACCACGATGCCGTCTATGCCTCTGAGCCGTCTTCCTCCTGCTTCCTGCGCCTTCGGCCAGCTTTCCACAGCGCGTAAGTGTGGGGGCCCCACGCCGCATGCTTAACGAAGGCACGGCAGTCCTGAACCAGCTGGCCGTGCTCCCTAACGTGCGTCAGTAAAGTCACCAGGGGGCCATTAGAGAGGAAAGAAAACACCCAGAGCACCGCGATCGACGACGCAGTCTCTCCCGAGCCACGGCAGCCACCGCGGGCGGGCCTGAAGGCAGCGGCCACAGCCCGCGCACGCCTGGGCGACCCCAGTCCAGAGACGCACGGTCCTCGAACGTCTGCCGTCTCGTTAAGAGGTGCCACTCTACGCTTGTTCTCCTCGTACACTCACTGCATGCAGCGCATTCATGCCCGTTTGGCACACTTAAAGCACGCTCTCACTCACGTAATTACAGAATTTCGATTGCTGTACATCTGCCTTTGTGACATATAGCTGGCCATATTTTTGTTTACTTTTATGGTGAGTCCTTAATTGGAGAGGCAACTCCAAATAGGACATCACAGGAAATAACTTCCAAAATAACTTCCAATCTATTGCATGGTTTCTAGAAAAGGACATGATGAAAAAAAAAGGGTAGGAAAAGCCTATCCAAAAAACCACATGCGCACACGCACACAGACACTCCAATATGCTACTACTCAAAATGCTAGAGTCTTCCAGTTTACAGCCTGGGCGTGGTTATCGGTCCAGCCACTAACAGCTGTGACGTCCTGGACGTGCTGCTTGACTGCTCTGGGGGCGAAGTTGCTCAGCTGTCATTCCGTTACTACCAACATCCGCTTCCCACTGCAGAGTTTGCAGACTGTTTCCATAAATGTTAATCCACGGGGTACTCACACCACCCTCAGTTTTTCATGCTGCAGACGACTACACTAAGTCACACGCCTGGTAGCAAGACCAAGGTTTACATACAGACAACACTACTTACTCAGAATCTGCTTTGAAGCTCAAATAAGACAAGTATGTGAATGCATTTTGTAAATGGTAAAACTTTTCATAAAAATGTAAAGCAGCACATTATTATCCACGTTCCCTTATTAGGAAGGTAGTAATTGTAGTCAATGTTCTCTAAAGTTATGTCTAAAAACTTCAGGTTTTTGAGTTTTCTCTTGCTATTAGAAAAGTTAAAAAATAGATTCCCACTATCTAAAGACTATTAACATTTTGAGCAGTGTGATCATGCTCGATGGTATATAAATTCTTTTCCTCATAATAATACAAGAATCTCTCTACTATGTTAATCATGCACTCGGCGATCAATCAATCAACACAATCGTAGCATCTGCTATGGACATACTGAGTATGTAAACAAGCAAACCAAAGACAACCTGTAGGAAAGTTCTATAAAGGATACCAACAACACACACCATTGTAGTTCACGTCGTTCCTTCCTAAGAGTATTTTTAAATGAAGCAACGTTTAAGACAAGAGGATGGATGTTAGAACCACAGCAGGTTCTGCTGTGACCCGGAGTGGCTGTGTGATTGAGTTCTGAACGATAAGGGACAAGACAGGCTGGTGGAGGCGTCTGGGAAACTTTTTCTTTGTTGATGAGCGAGCCGAAGGAAAATGGTTCTTGAGCTGTCCATGCCATGCCCTCCACTCCATCCTGGCCCGCTGCCCTGCCTGCCTTTGAATTGGTTGTGACGTCCAGTGCCACACGCTGTTCTGAAGCCACAGGGCAGCATGTCCAAGGATGAAAAGCCCATCTGCAATCATGGCAAAAACACCTGCTGCTCGATGACACCCAGCTGGCCCGCCGGACCCAGAGTGCCTTTCTCCGGAGTTGTTATAGATGGATAAATGTCTTCATTGATAGTCACTGCTGTTATGTTTTAAAAAGGGTTTTCCTTTTTTTTTTTTATCAGCTAAAAGCATTCCCACCTTCCTTCGAACATCCAAGTGTCTTCATGCTACCCTCTGAATAAACAAAACTTCCTCCCTTACTCTGAATTTGCATCTCCTTTCGAAATTCCTTCTGCAGTACCGGCTGAGGCTGAGATCATCCCCAGCCTGGAAGGCTGTCTGCCCGACCCTCGCTAGGCCTCGCAGGGCGGAGCCTCGTGCCTGTGACCCTCGGAACCCTTCCCGGGACGTAGGGCGCTCGCCTCCCGCACCCCACCGTCCTCTATGCATTTACCGACGGCCACTGACCATGCTCCACCTCCTGTATTTTATTCCCCACATAAACCTGGCCTTTCAAATCGACACAGTATTTTGCCAACTCGAAACTCAATTCTAAGGGTTTCCAGGCTGCAAACGTGAAATACCTGCCCGCAGGCTCTCGCGGCTGGACCCTCGGCGAAGGCCCCGCTGGAGGAGGCTCCTCTCCCGCTCCCCACTCTAAGTACACACTGCTCATTCTCTCTTCGGGGCCAGAGATTCTCATCCAAGGGTACAGATCAGGACACATCTGGGAAGCTCTTCCAAAACACGCATGCTCAGGGACCGCCCACACCGACGAGCGCGCGTCCAAGGGCACAGGCGGCGCTGGCGGGCACCCTGGGCGGGGCTTCCCTACCCCGGCGTTCCACGCTGCTGCAGCACTCAGTACGGGGGCTACTGGCCCGGAGGCGGCTACTGAGCACTCGTAATTAATTTAAATTTAAATCTGCCATCTGAGACTCAGTGACTGGAAAACTACCTTTGGAACTTGGGTGCATGAATTTACATTTCAATTGTAAATTTTATGAAATCTTTCATGCGTATTTCTGATGAAAACTTAACATCTGAATTGATATGGGCTGTAAGTCGATTTCAAATATCTGGTATGAAAAATATGTACAATACCATTAATAATTACACGTTGAGATGACAGTATTTTTGAAATATTGGGTTACACTATGGGCTGAGATGATCAGTTTTAAACTGTGTCTAAACTAAGAGAAACTAAGCTGTCAATGTTGAATTCAGGAAATCCTCCAGGAACAGAGATTAGCAACTTGCCTACAAGCACTGGTGTGATATTTTTGCTGATTGGAGACCTCTGTTACTTTCTTGGTCTAAGCTAAGCTTTACAGAGCAGAGATTGCGGTACAGATAGCCACCAGGTAAGTGAGGGTTCTCTATCCAAATTGCATCATATCTTGATTCGAGATACGGAATCAAGTTATCCTGGCCGCGGGTAACAACCCTCAAAATCAAGCCCGAGGCCGGCAGCGCGGCCATGCAGCTCCCTCGTACCTCCAGACATCCCGTGCTGAGGATTCTCAATTCCAAGCCACAGTGGTAAATGCTAAACCACTCCACTCTTTACAATTGCGAGGGTGAATACATGAATTTAATTTCTAGTCTGCCACATTTTACTCATTCTTAAATAAACAAAAGCATTTCTGAGTTTTTTGTTGTTGGTTTGTGCTAGGCGAGGCAACCCTTGGCTGACCTCACAGACTGCAAGGACCTTGTCAGCTTACAATCCCGTATTTTTTACACCTACAGCACCTGGTTTTCCTCGGTAGTCTCCCATCCAAGTACTTAACCAGGTTCGGGCCTGCTTAGCTTCTGAGGTCAGAGGGGATCGGGCTTGTTCAAGGTGGTGTGGCCACAGATGCATTTCCAAGTTTAGATTTTGAATTTCAACAGGGCAAGAGGCTACCGTGTTCAAAATGAAAATATCATAATTAAATTTCAGTTTCTCCATTTACTTTGCCTCCTGTCAGACAGATCTGCAAAGAAAGCAGAAACCTTGAATTTTTAAAAATATGATTTAAGCCATCTGGGCTTGCTCTTATCTTTTAATCACTGCTGTAGACCGCCCCCTCCCTTGGGGGTGGAAGTGGGTACAGATAAGGCTAGCTGCAGTGATAGGAATGAAAGAATGGGTTGGGAAGGAAGAGGAAAAGGCCATAAACAAAACAGCTTAAATGTATTAGGAAGGATAGTGTTGCTAGAGATTTTTGATTTTTTAAATGTCAATCTGTGATCCAATTCTAAAAGCAGAAAGTAATCACAGATTAAAAAATAAAACAAAAAATGAAAACCAAGAAAACTCCAGTCAAGAGAAATCATCAAGCTTGCTACAAGGGATACTCAAGTGCGAACTCGCACATGCATGTATGACTGACTACATGTATGAATGTGTGTGTGTGTGGCCAAGTCCTAACCCCAACTCCACTCCAGAACTGGACCAGGGTTTTGAGATACGGGAGAACGGGCAGCTGGGTAAATGTCAACCCAAAATTAAAAAATGTTTTCTGTGTAAGCCAAGAATTCCCAATGAAATCTGATTCAGAAAATTTTTTAAACCTTTGGTTTTATTCAGTTCGATAGCAATAGAAAACTTCTAGCTTGAACCATTCGCAAATATTTATTTTTAGCTTTCTATTTACCCTTCACTGCATCAAGGAGTAAAAAAAAAGAAATCGAAAAGTTAAAAAAAAAAAAAGCTAAAAAATACAAAAACAGCTATATTTTACCTCCAGTTCACATACACTCACAGCTTTCTAATTTATGATCACAAAGTCTAAATTTAGACTGACTAAGGAAAAAAAGATACTATCACACATCCTCTTCAGTCAGGAAGAGAAAGTTAATAGTATCTGCAAAGCCTTCAAACCACAGGAATTCAGAGACACTTAACATCAATTATTTAAGAACTCCTAATCTATTATAGAGCAAAGGCAAAAGAGAACAAACTAGGTCACTCGACCAGAGGTACAAACACTATTTATTTTCTTCCTTTTCCTTCTAATAAAAGGGAGGATGGCAACCTCATGATTTCCCAATTAAAGCCATGGATGGCCTGAAGGGTGTGCCTGTTCAAGAACTCTTTATAAATCTGATGCAATCTTTTTTAGCCTTTCAAAAAGTTTATTAAAGTTCTTATTTCATGTAATATGTCACAAGTGTGCTTGTGCTCAACATTAGCGGCCAGTGTATAATAGTTTGTATATACTGACAGCAAAGTTCGAATATTTTTTACATCTTTGAGAGGTGAGACAGAATAACCTAGAACTCTAGAACACTGTCCGAAGTCAAGTTTAAAAAGAACTTTCCTGTGCCTTCTCCACTTCTCAACGCTCACAAGACAAAACCGCTTTAATGCTAAACACATTTTGAAATGTTATTTTTTCAGTGCTTTCGGTTCATATTGCTAAGAGGTAAAATAAAAATGTCATCATATCCTTTATATCTGCATGTTTGATAATATTAGGTAATCGTTAACTTTGAAACTGTGAGGAGTATTGTGGTTGTTTTTAAAGAATCATTATCACATATCTCATACATACACATCAAAAACATGTATGATATTCAAAGTAATCCAGGAAGAGCAAGTACGGCAGGTGACAGATAAAATGCTACTGCCCACGAGCGGGTAACTGCTGAAGCTGGACGAAGGGTACATCGGTTTCATTCTACTGTTCTCTCCACTTCTGAACACGCCTGGAATTTTTCATAAGACTTAAAATAAGGGCTTACAAAACCCCACCTGCAAGTAACCCTCGGTGTTGTAATCTAAAGGAGTCCAACTATAAAGCTGGTCATTAGCTTTGGGACAGAAAATGAGAACTACACACTGAGGGTCGGCCAGAGAGGAAGGCCACGTGAGGTGGTTTCGCTGCAGTATGCATCCACAGCAGGGGGCCTGGAATAAAGAAACGCAGGTACCAAGTTTATGAGAAATTGAGCTGCCGGTGAGTAAGAGCCGGCCAAGTCCATACGCTAAGGAGGTGGTTATAATGGTACTGCCACTAATCTGGAAAAAGCTAACCTACCTATCATAGAATTAGAAGAGTTGACATGATAAAGAAGTTACCTTTTTTATAACCAATCCTGGATAATCACTGTTTACTTATAATAATAAATTAAAATACTAGGGCACTGCAAATTATGTGGATTTCTTAATGAGTTTTCTAAAATAAAATATCCTTTTTGGTGGAAAAAAGAGCACATCATTTAACAAGAGAGAGAGAGAGAATCATATTAGCAGCTTAGAGACAATTCTGAAAGAATCCAAGGATCCGCACACCCAAAGAATTAATGAGCAATATTCGTTAATGTCAAAGGGTGATTAAAAGACCTGAAACCTCTCTCACAGGGAATAACTCAAGGATAATAGTGCCTTTTCCCAACCCCCTACCCACAAAGTTTTCCTACAGACAACTGCAAGGATAAAATGTCAACCAGATCAGAAATGTAACAGATTCTACAAACAGGATTAATAAAATGATTTATGGTGTCTGGATGAGCCTAACCATGTTTCTTAACTTACAGTACTTCCAACACATGATACTTTGTTTCCTTTCTGGAAAGAAGGTTCAATAACGAGGGCCCTAGTGACAGTAGTATGTTAGTGACCCTGCAAAAAAGATGTGCCAGAGATGAGCAGACTCTCACTGAGAGGTCTTTAGACTTTTTATAGTAACACAGAATGGATTCTAGATTTAGACTACTCCCAGATTCCTTGCGGTCCTGGAGTTTATTTTATATTCATGGTTCCTATATCTGAAATGGAATTAAACATTTCAAAACATAATATTCAAGGGTTTCTACTTTTTTGTCCTTTCAAACTAAAGAATCAACTATGGACACTGCTCAAATCCACGTTAGGTTGTAACCGTGATATAAACTGCATAGTAAAGATATTAAAGTCACCCCCTCCTAGCTTGCTGGTATTTGTTAAATGAATGTTGACTTTTTGCTCTGTAATCTTATCACGTGGGTACATGAAATGAACTGCCTCATTTCCAAGGTATGTAGTATTTAATAATACAGTAGTATGTAGTATTTAATAATACAGTATACCTTCCCAAAATTCCAGAGACATTACATTGTCACATAATAGGCTCTGAAAATAGAATGCCCGGGTTTGAATCCTGTTTAAAATCTTGAAAGTAAAGTAAGAAATTGTACTACTATGGTTTTGCAAATAGTAAATTTCACCTGGAACTTGAAGACTCTACTCTGTCCTTTCCAAGAGAACATACTAACTTCTTTGGTTGAATTTTTTTACCATTTTCTATTGTGCATCCTTTATTCACTAAATATGTATTGCATAGATAGCAAAGTTTAGTATGCCAATAAAAACCTTTTACTGGCTTGATATTTCTCCAGGGCACAGCCGCATAAAAACTTAACTTTCTTCAAACTTACTTTTGGTTTATGGTATTGTACTGACTTTGTAAAGAAATACATAATCTGAGTTATCTGATTGCACATAAATTCCCAAACCACAAACAGTAGGCCTGGAGGAATTCAGATGAAATTAAGAAGTGTTTTATCAGTAGTTGCCAGGTGACTGTAACTGGTCTTTGAAAGCCCTTTGTTAAACTACTTAAATTACGAGATAAATAAATCTGCTCTCATTCAGGACTGCTGGGAAATAGTGTCGATGGTTTTAATTTTGATATAATTAACAATACCATCACTGGAAGATGCTGCGTTAGTCGAATATATCTGGTAGGCAAAAGGTTCTGCATTGTCAGAGACCATACTCGGTAAGTCAATGATCTTTAAACAAATGTGATTTCTGAAAAGTAAACAGAATGCATAAATTTTGCAATTCATACATCTAGAGATTTGTTTTCACTTTATTTTCTTTTGACAGGTGGATGAGGGAATAACTAAACTATAAACTTTAAAGTATAAGATTCTTTTTAAAAATCTTGTGTATAGAGATGTACACAGATGTCATTATCTACATGCCATATATGTATTTCCAAACCTATAAAGAGGACAAGGCAATGTACTAATTGGAGGGAGAAAAGCTTTAAAAAAAAAAAAAAAAAAAAAACCTTTTGTGAGATCACAAACACTTTAAAAAAGTCATTCCTGTAAATATCAAATATACACAAACTCAAACTCCTTTTGATTCTACTGAAATAAAGTACTCTGGTTTAAGATTAACCAAATGTTTCTAGTCACTGGCATATCCATATTAGACTCCACAGAATCCCCAGAAAGAAGGTACAGATATGATGTGTTAAAAAGAAGCCTAATTTACTATTTTGGAAAACTCAAAGATGTACAGGTTTCTTATGAATGAATGTAAACTGCCTACATATAGTTGAATTCGATATTTAAGTCTTCCCCAAACCAAGACATTTCAAAATGAATCGCTGTACACACACAGACAGACACACACAGACACACACCACACATCACACACAGACCAAGTCTAGCGGGTAAGCCACCAACAGCAATTATACTACATAACAGAATTTTATAAATGGCATTATTGGTTTTAATTCTATTTTACAAGGTTTACAATAATCTCATTGTTTTCCTAATCAGTTACACAATTAGAACCACGCAATAAAAAAAATAAGATTTAGGTTTTTACATATAAATGCAAAAAATAGACTAAGGCCAAAGAAGGGCAATGTAAGACAAGCCAGATAAACACTTCTCTTTAGAAAACGCTGGTCAAGTACATCAAGAGATCACAGAAGGAGAAACACCATTCATTTCACTATGAAAACGTCACATTTCATCATTGCTGAGGGGCAGTCATGTTAGTCTACTTGGTAATGCGTGATTAGGATTACCTTTCCTTCTACACAGTTCACTTTACAAAATGTCAGATGCCAAGGTTAACAAAACAAGAATGGCCACGTTTGGGAGGTGACCCTTCAGTGGAAATTAGTATGTGACCACACACGAGACTGTCTGCGGACAGAGGGGAGGTGGGTACGGCCGACCGTGCCCTGGTGCTCTCTGACGAGCCTGTCCTGGGACAGCTCCCTTGCCCTTGCGATCACCTCTGGGGCGCGTCTCTCATGACTGGTTCACACGGCGATCCGAGTCACTGGGAGCAAGAAAACGCCCGCGCAGGTGCGGGGCGGCCCACCCTCCCCTCCGTCCACCGCACACGCTGGAACGCTTCCAGGAAGACTTCGGCGCTGGAGCGAGACATTCTCGTTAAGACACGGAGTTCAGAAAAGAGCCATGTGCTGGCACAATTTGAAAATAAAAATAAAATAATAAGCTGACATGCGCACTGTCACCTAAGAGTAAGCCCATCTCTGCTTCAGAGTGAAGATGTTTAGGGGACACGTCCTCCCAGCTTTTTTTATTTTTCTTGGCTCCCTGTCCTAAGTCCCAAAGGAGTAAGGCAGACAGCCTCGGTGACATGAAAGGGCCGCTGCTGCTTCCTGTGCCAGCCGGGAGTCTGACGACACCGCCGAGACGCACGATGTCCCCATTTTTTCAGTAAAACGGTCTTTTCCTGGGCATGGAGAATTTAACAAGAAACAACTCTGAGTAAGCCCTGTGTCAAAGCGAGAACCGGACCGTAGCTGCGGAACCGACGGCCCCACTCCTGTGTGACCGAGACGTTCCCCCGCGCAGGGCTACGAAGGCCTGTCTCAGAGCCAAAAGCCAGGCCTGCCGATGCCCGTCCCGGTCACGCACGGCAGCAAAGCAAAACGTTCTGACAATCACAAAGGGCTCGGTACACTTAGATATGGACACAAAAACTAAAAAAAATAAAACCACCAGTAACGACTTTAAAAAGTGGACATACGTATTAACCTTTTCATGCCTGGCACGTCCACGCAGAAGAAACTGGGAAGCGTAACAAAAGCACCGTGCGACCACGTGTGCCGAGGTGAGAGCCCGCCGCCCCGCAGGGTGTGCACGCGGCCCGCCCCGCCCCCCGGCCCGCCCCGCGCCCGCCGCTCGTGCTCCTGGGCTGCTCCTTAAACGGCTTTCGAGATAATCTTCCTTCCTTTTTAAATTTCCTATAACTCTGTTCCTTTTCCCACTTTTTAAATCTTCGCTTTCTAAATAGGGGCATTGTATTTTTAGGCCGTGCCCCTCTCCTGGTGAGTCCGTGTAATCTCGTATTGGCATTATTTTTTCTTCAACTGAATGCCCACGCTGATTTGTATTTTTAGCCCTCTCTGCTTTCCTGAGGGCTAATTTCACATTCTCGCTGGGGTTCAACAGACATCAAAGATGACTCCCAGGTTCTTAGATTATTTGCTTTCTTTTTAAAAAAAGAATTCTACAAACCGGATTCTGTCTTTCTGCGTCATGGAGACCAATAGCTAAAAAAGTTGGAAGAAAGGCTGATGACGGTACGTGTGGCAGCAAAGAAGGGACGCTGAGGCTGAGCGAGCAGAAGGCGAAGCGCAGAGCAGCACCGGACGCTTTGTGACCGTGGACCGCGCCGCGCGCGGCTACTTACGCCGAAGTGCATCAAAACTAGGAAGTCCGAGCCTCGGCCACACCAGCCACGCTGTAAGTGAGGGCCGAGCGGCCGCGCTGAGCAGCACGGCAGAAGGCCCTCCGGTTACCACAGCGGGCCCCCCGCACCAAGCTGGGTGCCGACCTGACGTCCACGCGGGCGCCGTGGGCGGCAGGGGCCTGGACGCGCTCACAGCCGGCCAGCAGAGGGGACAGACGAAACCAGGGGACAGAGGAGACCGTCTGCGCGCGCTGGGGAGTGGGAACGAACGCGGCTGGACGGAGTTACTGGTGAAGGCGCCCCGCTCCGCCCTCCAGACCCGCGGGCCAGGACTTCCGCCTCTTCCCGGCTCCTCGGAGGACGTGGCCCCGCTCGGCCACGTGGACACGGCCACTACCAGGACTCTGCGCGGTCAGGACCAGAGACGCTGACACCTGCACAGGGTGTCCGCGAGCTCCGTCCCTCTGGACCTGACACCGTACCCTGTGGCGACCACTGAGGGGAAAGCCGTCCGTCCTGCCACTCCACTGTCCCTTCGTCCCCCCTAAGAGACAGCTCTGCCTCAACTGTCGCCTCTGGTCTGGAGCTCTCAGCAGGTGACTACGGGCCTGACCAAGTTCTAAGGCATTAATTACCAAGTGATTGCCACTGCAACTGAAAACGAGTCTCGGCAGCGAGATGGGGGAGGCGGGTACATGCTACAGGGGCACGGGGGGATGCGCGGGGTGAAAGGGAGAAGCGGGCGTTAGCGGAAGGCCGCGCGGGCGAGCAGAGGGCTCACTTCAACTCCAACACGGGGGACACACGAGGGGCGACAGCAGGAGGCGAGGCCAGACCGCAGCTGAGCTGCTGAGCCTTGGCGCCGCTCCCCGAACGGCCTGGCCCCGAGGGCCGGCCAGCCTGCGCCAGGAAGAGTCAAGTAACGAGGTCTGCGCTTTCCCAAGACAAACCTGGGGAAAGAGACAGCGGTGGAAAAATCGAGGTGAACGGCGCCGGGAGCAACGCAGTGAAGACGGGGGCGAGGAGACCGATCTGCGAGACAGGAGCGAACCCTGGCTCTGAGTGCTGACACGTGTGTCCGGGGCCCTGGCACCCGCTAAACGTTTGGTGCACAAATGAGAAAGCTGAGGCCACAGAGGCCACAGAGAAGGGCGGAAAACAAAAACCATGAGAAACACAAAAATGGAAGGGAAGGACTGGCGGAAGAAACAGTAAGAGGAATTGAAAAGGAACGAAGAAACCAAGTGAGGCAGCATTCTCTCTGCCTGCGATGCGAGTCCCCAGGATCATGTGATGGCCAGCTCCCTCACTCCTCCGGACCTCTGTGCAAATGCCAACGTCTTAGCGGGCTCTTCCCTGGTCACTATTTAAACGCTGAGCAGCACGGGCGGACTGGACTCTCTCATCGCTCTCAAAGTCTTTCCTACTTTATTTTCCTCTGTAGTACTTATCGACATCTAACATACTGCATGTTTTACTTATGTGTTTTGTTTAGCTCCACTGGGCAAGAAATTTTGTCTGTTTCATTCACTACTGTACCTCAGAGCCTAAAAAAGTGCCTGGCACATAGCATGTGTTCAACAAATGCCTCTTGATTTGACTGAATGATGTAAAGAGATAATAAAAAGAGCAGAATTATTACATTTAGACTAAGAAGTATGGATATAAAATAACATCTCACGTGGAAATTCCGATCGAGTGTTATAAATAAAAATCTGTAAAACTAAACAGTCCTTTAAGTATAAAAGGCTCAAAAAGTTTTCCAGTATCTATTTATATACAATATATTCAAATAGATATAACTAATTATTTATAGTCACAAAGTAATGAGAGGATTTCACAGCTTGAAAGAATCATTCGCTATCTTGATAGGCACAGCACAAACCCACCTCTTATGGCCTCAACCCTTTTTCAACTTCCGTTAGAGTTCTAATTTCTTTTCTGACATCTTGGCTATTACTAAGTGGTAAGCAAAGCCAAGAAGCGAAAATGACGGTGCCCATCACGGTCACTGACACTCCTCTAATCCACAAGGATTCACGAAGAACCTACTGTAGAAACGGCACCATGCCAGGTACTGGCTCTGGCGACAAATGAAAGACACGGACCCACTCTCAGAACCTACGGCCTCCTGGGAAAGACGAACGCAGGAATCGCAAAATGTGACAAGTATGGAGGAAGCCAACAGGGTGCTGAGACAGAAACCCAGGGAGCGAGGGGCTTCGATTTCGGAGGCGGGCGGGAACAGTGTTTCTGAGGACAGGGGAGCGAAGATGGCGAGACCCGCATCCGGAGCGCACAGAAGCACGGCGCCGAGCGTCTCGGGCAAGAGCGCCGATGCGCGCAAAGGCTCGCCCGGCCGTGCCCGGAGCCTGCAGCCTGTGACAGCTGAGAAGAGCAGGTGCGGGGGGCGCAGGGGGCCGGCGAGGTGCGCCCACGGGGACTGGCCGCAGCGGAATGCGCGGGGCTCGGCGGGGCTGCGGTCCGCTTCTGAGATCTGATCCGCTTCCACCCTCCAGTGGAAGCCTGCTGAAGTTTCCTGTTTTGCAGAGGGAAAGATGATCCGATTCGCATCTCCTTAACGATCACTCGAGCTATTCTGAGAACACGTACTGCAGGACCACGTGAAGGGAAGTGGGAGAATCCGTCCGGAGTCAAAGACGGTGCTTGTTGCGACAGGCTGGCAGCAGGGAAAGTGAGAAGCTGGCGGATAACTGGGAGAGGAACTGGATTTGGGGGACGAGGGAAGGGGAGGGATCGAGGACTCCTAGACGTCCGGCTTAGACGACTGCTCGGCTGACGGTGCCATGGTCGGTAAAACAGTTAAGTGCTGAATTAATCAGAGCTATTCAGAAAGAAAGGACAGGCGAGCTACGAGAGAACGGCACCATCAGACCAGATCCGCCACCGAAAACAACCATGAAAGCGAGACAAAATACAAAACACGCTAGCGAAGGGCAAAACCCCAGCTACCTGCAGGCGCCGAGCGCGACCAGGAGCCCGCGGAGAAGAGGGCCACGCTGGGAAGGTCCCCGCACCCCCCTGCGGCGCCTGCCTACGGCCAGCACAGGGCGTGGGGGCCAGTAGGGCCGCGGCCCGGCCCTCGCGCCAGGCTCCCTGGGCTGGGAAGACAGGAACTGCAGCTCTGGGCTACCAAGGCAGCCAGGAGTTGAGGCACCCGGATGAAAGGAACCTCAAAGAACGAGCGTGACGTGCCGTTCGATGCTGACCTCCCAGGGAGGGCTGAATCCTGGGCACCATGGACCAACACGCAGGGAAGCCCGGAGAGAAGACGCTGCAAAGAGGCTGCAAAACCAAGCAGAGCATCCCCAGCTCCGCACAACCCGGAAGTCAGGGCCGGCCAAGGGAGACACATCTTGGTAAACACTCCGGACTTTCAAGTGAAATTTTAGAAGCGCCATGCACTAGGAAAGGCTATGGGAATTTCATAATTGCCCTGAATTCAGCCTTGCGTCAAATCAATCAATGATGAATCAAAGTGATCAATGTTTTTTAACTGCCTGTCAGAGAATATTAATTCCTATTTGAAGACAGAAAACATTCTGGTCCTCTAATTTTTCATCACGATGCTAATAAAACATTACCAGGCATTCTACAAAAAAAAAGATCAAATGATCAAAAACCAGACAATAGGCCCACAGGTGACCTAGGTGTTAGTCATCAGACAGGTACATCAAAACAATGATTAATACAGTCAAGAAAATATACAAAAACATTGTGAGAACTTGAACCTGTGTAAATTTTAGGACTGAAACACAAAGACCAAAATTAAGAACTCAATAATTGGGTGTAACTGGATATTGGGCAAAAAAAGACATGATAAGTGAACCTGAAGACAGATCAGTGAAAAATATCCAACCTAATATACCAGAGGGAAAAAAACTGAAACTGTGAAATGACTAAACATACACATAACTGTAGTCCCAAAAGAAAAGAACTGGATAGAAACAATATTTAAAGAACACCAGCTAAAAAAATTCCCAAAGTCACAAAAGACAGCAAACCACAGACTCAAGACTCTCTACAAACTCCATGCAGAGTTACAATAAAAGCCATGCACAAGCACACAACACAGGCATGCCCCACTTAAGCACCGGATGCGTCCTGACGAATGCACCCTGCCGTGACCCGTGGCTGCATCGGCATCACAGAGTGCTCTGGGACAAAGCTGGCGGTCTGGGAGTGGCCTGCTGCTCCTGCCACGAGCCTGTAAAGCACGTTACTGCTGCACAGGATGACACGAGAGCAAATCAAGCCAAGAGAAAACAAGGTGACCGAGGGACACCGTACAACGATCGTAGATTTATCTGTAGCCACTAACTCAGCCTCAAAACATATAAGGCAAAAGCTGAGGGAACTAGTCCTCACATAGCTGGAGATTTTCACACACTTCTTTCAACTGAGTGATTGAAAAGGCAAAAAAGTCAGTAATGATATGGTGGCTACGAACACAATTACCCACAGTGGCAGCCATGGAAAGAGTGATGCCAGGCCACAGTGGCATGTAAACTGGACACCACCAACAAAAGCTACCGCCAGAAAATCCCCGGACGCTTAGATATGATACAACATATTTCTAAATACCCGCAGATCAAAGAAGAAACCACAATAAAATTTTTTAAATATTTTGAAATGAGTGATCAAAATATGATATATCTGACCCGTGAGATCCTGCTTAAGTTGCATCTACAGGGAAATATCAGATTTAAATGCATACATTAAAAAAAGAAGACTGATCACTAATGATTTGAGTATCCACCTTGAGAAACTCGAAAAATTGCAGCAAATTAATTTTTACAAAAAAATAGAAGGAAAGAAATAAAAGTAAAAGCAGAACGTAATAGAAAAAATTATTTTTAATCTGAAAGTTGGCTCTTTGAAAACTGACAGAGGAAGCACAAATTGCCAAAAATCAGATACCATTACAGATACTGCAAACATAAAAAAGGACTTTATAAAAAAAAAAAAAACATTAAGCCAAATTGGAAAATTTAGATAAAATGAACAAATCCCTTGAAAATCAAAACTTGTCAAGACTGACAATAGAAAATATAAATAGTCCTATATGTATTGAAAAAAATAGATTCAATAATTCCCACGACAAAATCCAGATGACTTCACCAGAGAATTCTTCCAAACATTTATGGATGAAATAATACTGATCTTCACAAACTCTTCCAGAGACTAAAAACAGTTCCCAGCTTATTTTATGACTTTGATCCATAACCCTGATGCCTAACTACATGTCAGACTTTACAAGAAATCAAAATTACTAGTCGATCTTGTTCATGAACAAAAATGCAAACATTGTAAATCAAATATAACCTAGCAATTAAGAGTATATACATAATGAAAAGTAAGGTTTAGCCACAAATTCGAGGTTATTTTAAAATTAGTAAATAGGTCCACCCAAACCCCCAAATTTTTAACACATCCAACACACAGCAAATATATATTCCTAAGAGTTTTACCCTAAGAAAATAATCAGACAAGGTGCAGAGAGATGTTTTAAAATATGCATTATTTCAATGTCTATCATAGCTTTTAAATGCCCGTGAATATGGAATCAGTTAAACAATTTAGGTACATCTATCAGAATCAGTTCAAAATTATAATATGGTTCTATACTTACTTGTATGGGTAGCTGTTTATGAGACATGACTAAATGAAAAAAGCAGAAACATTTCTAAGGCAAAAACAGTAATTACATATGAAAGTAAAGAAAATTAAACATATATCATAAGAGAACATTTTGTCTAGACACAATGAATTGCCATCTGAATTTAATTTCACAAACAGAAGATAAAATGCCTAACTTGGACCATTTTATTCAACAGAAAGAACATTTTATTCTCAAAATCTAGGCACAGAAAATTGCCCACATATGCATTTTATTTAAACCCAAAGAAATGCTACTAGATTTAATCAACAGAGAATCTGCATCCTACACCAGCAGTTACAGTAACACAACAAGCTGAAAGCACCAAGCCCACTACAAGTCCATCTGCATGTCTCACGTACGAAGCAGTAACAGTGTCTGCATCCAAAGCAGCTAAGTTATAGGAAAAAATCCTGCCGTGTACTTAGGATATACACAAGAGGACTCAGTTCCAATGACCTTAAAGAAAACTCTCTTTAATTTTAGCGATTAATAGGTCAATCGCCTTCATTAAGATCACTCCAATCCAGAGGTCACACAGTATTTTACAGGTACTTAAACAGGTGTCATGCCTGCCACAGAGCTCAGAGCAATCCACGGTGACAGCCTGGGGTAGGGCCCTGGGAAGGGCCGCGGGTTCTGCGTAGGGAGGGGAGCCTCAGGGAGTCGGCAAGCTCGCTCAGGTGTGGCGGGGGTTAGGGCTCAGCATGTTTATCACTACCACCATCGGGCCCAGATCCCCATCCTAGCTCTATTTTTTACTAGCTACATGACCTCAAACAAGCTCCTTATCATCTCTGAACTTAGGCTGTGAGAAAGCAAAAATGATAATTACGCTGTGATATCTCCGTAAGACACAGATAAGCCCAGGAGAAGACCAAGAGGTAACAATCTCCCCGGGCCATGCTGCAGCTCCAAAACGACCAAGGCTCCTTCCCCCCCCTTCGTCTCTCCCGCCTCCTAAACGCAGGCGGCTGGGACAGCCGACGGCTCACCTCCCTCCACCTCCTGTGTGGCGGCGCCCCCTCCAGGGCCGGGCTCCACTTCCCCGCCTCTCATGGGGGTCGTTCACTCCACACCTTGCACACGACCCCGGGCACTTCTCCACCCCCTCCTCTTCCCCAGACCCTCAGGGTTCCCTGCTGCGGCGGTCGGTCAACCTAACCTGTCTGCTACTGATGGCGTCCCCGGTGGCTGTCGCCAGGTGGGCGGTAGTAGTTTATCTATAAGCCGACTACATCCAGGGCCGCCTTGCGGCTTAACGGAGATGTCATCACGTAAAACGCCGAGCACGTGCCAGGTGAACAGCAAGTGCACGGCGCACATCAGCTTCTCCCCCCTACGAGCTCAAAACGAAGCTGGACGTGCAGGTGTGTTTTTAGTCACCTACCTCGCTCTTCACGATCAAGAATCCACAACGCTGCAAAACACAACTAGGAGCCAGAAAACAAGCCCCTCGAGTAAAAAGAGCTCTAAGCCACGAGACAGACAGGATTGGGTCTGTGACACCGACATCGCGCACTTCACCAGAGGGAAACTCCTGAAGTCCCTATTCAGGCACCGTTTGCGCATTTTCGTTTTAATAAACTTTGAAAATCTGGTTTCCACACCCAGAGCAAATGAGAACAAACAACTGTAAATACTGAGACAGGAACCGGGAGGCATACTGACCACAAAAAATACAACTGCTCGATAAGGCAGGAGACAGGAAACCTACAATCATCAAACACAAGAACTTAAAATGCTCAGAAATCTTAAGTTGTCTTGAGGAACGGATTCTCAATTTTTTTAACTGAACATGCCAACTATAAATTTGAGCATACACCTCCAATAAATGTATATTCACTTATAAATCACACATTTGATGCATGTTACAAAACTTATACTAAAACAGAAATTAAAAAATTAAAATATCGTTTTAACTATTTAAAATATTGTTTTAACGCTGTAATCACTAAAAATACTATTACTGTTAACATATTTCAGCAAGAAGTTATTCAACAGACTGGAAATATCTAATCATGTTTCCAAAATGTTCTCTCCATAACATTAGTGTCTTCTGGAAAGTAGGTACTTTCTCACTTATCGGTTAAAATGTCACTTATCAGTTAAAATGTCAATTTTGCCTTGAAGACACAACCTAGAATTTGTCTTCTCAAAAATATCTGTTAGGTAGCATACTATTGATAGCTTCCTGTCATCATGGAAAATATCAGCATCTAGTCCTCTGTGAAATAAAAAGGTGTAACTCAGCTTTGAGTTCTACAGCTTCTTTAGATACTTTGACAGTGAACTGCCGCTCCCCATCTCAATACAAAGTACTATAGATTCTTTTCAAATGCATTTTTAAAAGTAACTATGTTAAGACTAAAACAGAAAAACTGCAAAAGTTGGAGAAATTCATGGCACTGCTGTTGGCCTCTACATTATAGAACTTTCACGTCTTCCCCAGCAAAGAAAAGCCTCAGAGCCAAACCATATATTAATATAAAAAGTTCAATTCCCTCCCCTTTTTGGAGCACAAATTAAACAGACAGACATCCTAATATTCTTATTCTCACATCTCAGTTGACGCCTCATCGAACTCTGTAAATTACTGAAGCAGTGACGGGGCATCTACATTAGGCACTGGAGGATGACTGTAGCTTTTAGAATGATCCTTCATTGCACAGGGAAGTACTCAACGGGATGCTCACTTAACTGAAACAACAATATTTGAATGATGGCTCTAAGTCACCAAAAATAAATTATGCATAGCATATTGTGATTAATATGACAGTAATCCAACATTGTTGGATTGAGAAATTTCCAAAAACAACTTTCATGTATCCAGAAAATTTACTGCTTCAGAATGACTTAGCCCAGTTACAATGAATTCTACAGTCACTTTTAATTTTTCCCCAGAATGGGAGGAATTCTTAGCATATCTAGGAGACTCAAGTGTATATTTATTTTTCCATATTATGAAAACTACTAGAGCCATCAGTACTTTATCCACTGATCTGAACAACTTTAAGCTTTAAAAATATACTTTTCATAATCAAAGTAGTAATGGAAGCAGAAATCATAGACTTAAGATTTAATACCATTATTATCAGCAGTGGTGGGGAACAATATTTACTTTTCCCATACATAACAAAGAGAGTAATGCTTCTGAGTCAAGAAAATCATCCAAGTTTTAAACATCTATTCTGTTTTAGAAAGTACAAGAGATAGAATAAATATGACATACACAGCCATATAAATTGGACAATGTATAAGAATAATCTCGGGTATTTTGCCAAAGTAATTCACAGGGAGAAAAGATTACTGAGTTAGAATGAATTTAAAACCTGCTTTCACAGGAGAGGGGCCTGAGGAGGATTCAGAGCTAGGAAGGAAAAGGTATTCAAAGCTAAGGGAATTAATTTGTTATTTGCGTTAATAAAAAGGTTTAATTCAGAACACCCAACATGACACATTCAAGCAAAATAATTTAGAGAGACTTTCTGTTAGAGATACGTAATTTAAGCTGTTCATCAAGTCACACACTCATATATGGAAGTGGTACTTATCTCCCCTTTAGTTTCAAAAATTCTCCCAAATTATACTTGAAATAAGAGCTCTAGCAAGAGAAAAATTAAAAGGAGCTGTAAGAGAAATCTGAGGCACTAGATCTCCATCTACTCTCTTTCCAAAGTCTACAATTCCTACTATCTGGACCTTTCTCTAGCATGACCTAGTATACCCTACACCTGTCATTTTATTTTAACTTGGAAAAGTGATACAAGTTCACTTTAAAAAAAAATTCATTTTAGTAATTTCCTGTCCACCAGAGGGCTCCAATATTTCTTCCACAAATGGAAGAGAGAAAACATGATGATGAAACTATACATTAAGCACTGGAAAAAACTCAACTTATCATTACCTTATCTAACCCTAGATGAAAAAAATGTTACATCTGTTACAATTTCTACATTAATGGGTTTAAAAGACACAGATTTTAACTGTTCAATCACCTAAAATGTTTCAAATACCAAAACTGCTTTGCCATTACTCTCACACTAAATGGCGGTTTCTCTCTTAGGTAGAGTTTTCAGTTTTACAGTCTCATGAAGTACAGTTTTAGTCCAAAGCTCTAAGTAGTGGCTCAAATGTTTTATATAATTTTTTATAAATACAATTTATTTCTTGATAACTTTCCCAACTCAGAAAATAAAATTAGTCCCTTAAGTCCCCAGCCTTTGCCCTGATTACTAACAGAAAGAGTAAACATTATCCTTCAGAAAGTCTACAGTCATTAACACTATTTGTGTCACAGTTATTAACAGTGAACACTGCCCCATGTGAACTATGATTTGGGCTGAGAAAAATAAAAGGAAATGAATCATTTAAATACAATACATGATAATGATATTCTGCTTAGGTATTTTCAGATTTTTTTCACAAGCAAATTATCACACTGGAATGGTGGCAAATCTCTTTATTCGAACTCGATCACTCGGCAAAAGAGCATTTTTTAATGTAAATAGACTTACATTATTTATAGAACATTTTTACCTAATGTTAATTGGAAAAGTACCCACTGTAAGGCATTTTTTAATGAGTAGAGCAAATCCATTCACTAGGAGTGCCACGCCCTCTCCAAAAAGACGGACTTGCTAAATCTAAATTATTAAAAAAGTAGACTCCTTATGCTGAATACAATTTATTGGATGTTTAAAAGTAAATTTTAAATGCGAGTTAAATTTACAAAACAAAAAGATGCTAAAAAATCGATTTTAAAGTTAGTCACAAACCATTGCCATAAGACTTTACCAAAAACAATAAATGATTTGGTAGTGACCGTAGCTCGACAGTAAATTAGCTCTAATGAAAACATGACAGGGGTTTTAACTTCACTGCCCCACCTCATGTCCCAAATAGGATTTTTCGGCACCACTGACAAGCACCATTAACGGAGAAAAGAGAACATTTGTTTCTGAATAGCACATACTAGCTGCCACCATTTAGAAACTTGAAAATTTTACTGCACCTAGCAAAAAGGTATGTATTCATACCTACAAGAGCACGCATCCTTATCAGTTTGGAGAAATACTGCAAAGGAAATGCCAGTTTGTAGAAAGAGGTGGGGGTGGGGAGGCTGGGCTTGTCAACATGGAGAGTGGTGACATTGTTCTCACTTTAAATGACGAACATAAACGCAAACTAATATTACTGATAACGGAAATGCAAACTACTATTACTGATATTAAGAGTTTAACAACAGGAAGCACAGAAAGAGTTGAACAATAATCAACGACTTCTAACCAACATTTATCATGTTATAGCTCAAAAAGTTGAAGACTCTAGGAGCATGTCAAATGAAGGCACTTCTTAAGCGAAAATGTGATGGAAGTAATAGGAAATGAAGGTTTAAAAGGCTTCGACATAGGGGGAAAACCTCAAGACCTCCAACCAGTTGAACAGCTAGAAAATGAGACAGAAATAATCAGAACGGGGTCGTCCGAACTGTACTTTAGACACACTCTGAAAAAGCATCATCGGGCATTCTAAGTTTATTACATAATGCTGCTTTGCCCTTGTATATCACCTTTAATCGGGGGATCTCAAAGCACCACAGAATCATTAAGGCCTTAAAATACGGCTTAAAACAGAAATAGTTACGTTCTGTAACTGCGGCTATTCTCAAAACCTCGCCACTACTTCCCTGTCCCCTGCTCCGAACGCCAGCTTGCAAACCTCCTCTCTGACTTGGAAAGGATTCCCCAATTCACTTCAATCTGTGACCGACGCCACGCATACTCCAGCTTTTCTTCATTGCTGGGCCTAAAGCAAGCAGTAGCACTGTTTTTATGACACAAATCTGTTTCATTCTCGTTCTGTGACAGGATCCCTAGTGAACACATCTTGCAGTGTGCAGGACGATGTAAAATGGAGGCTTTACAGAGAGCAAAGCTTTGCCGGAGGTGATGAGCCGAGCACTTATCCCCATGGGAAGGAGCATTTTCCAGCTCGCTCCTGAGACCTCGCCAGGGGACCCCGGAGCTGGGGCAGAGGGAACCCCGGCCCTCTGTCCTTAGGTGGCCAGGAGACTAGTCTCCTGTGTGCAGACTAGGAGAGAAGGGGACAGTGAAAGGACAACGCGTGGGTTTTAAGCCTGGGAATGAGCGCGTACGGCGCCGTGTGGCCACCCAGGAGCCCAGGCGTTGGGGTTCCTTTGCATTTAAATAGCACGTTAAATGGGAAATCCGATACAGGCAAAGCGTCTTTAAACCAAGGTCAAAACACGCCACTTGAGAGTCATTTAATTTTTAAAGTCTGTAAACGAGGTCCGCTCCTACAGAAACACCTGACATTCCAAAATGTGATTAGCCAAGTTCAATTGTTTTTTCACTGAAATATAAGAACACGCAAATGTTAACGCGAAGTAGGTGAGCGTAACTACGTTAACACCGATTCTCCCCGAAACGAGACCGTTCATCTTGTTAGTGGCACTGTGTGTGTCCCTAGGACTGCAAAGTGTAATTTCACACTCACACGAACCCACCTCCCAGCACTGCAAGCCTACACGGTTTCCACTGCTAGTCAGCACACTCAGGACACAACCCCAGCCTTTGCAAACAGAAAGAAAAGCGTCAATAAAGAAGAGTACTTTTTGTTTCAATCTCTCAACACTCGGGGATCAAGGTTCAATACTGTATTTTCTTACTTTTAAAAGTCCAATGATATAATTCGTACTACCAATGCTGTGGACCAGAAGACCTGGAATAGTCACAAGAACTACCAATATACGATCAGCCTACACTTGTAAAAATTCTGAAACATCTTAGTATTTCTGTTTCCATACTAGATCACAGAGACATTTCAAAAACCTCACAGCAAATTCTCGTGGGCTTTCTCTTGAAGAGATTACAGGGCCTTGTTCTTGCAAAGGCATTTTTTTTTTTTTTTAATGAGTGTTGATGCTAAAGAATCTACAAGTTTGTACCAAGCGCATTAACGATCTCGCCGGCGTCAGGGCAGGATTCCCGTGTTCCTACCTATCTCCGCATGTGGCAGGGACACCTGTGCTCGGCTCTGCCCACTGTCGCCGACGATTTCCGAAGCTTTAACATACAAGCGGTCAGAGGCTTCTAGCAAAGATAGAGATCTTCTCCACTTGCTACATTTGCTACACTCGCTACACTTCTCCACTTGCTACATTTCTCCACTGTCTTTCATGATTTAAAAAACACGACCAAAAAACAAAAAACAAAACCCATACTAAAAACAGTACTTTCTATAAGGGGGAAAACAGAACCTCCAACTTCTCCAAATCTCCCAGCACCGAGGCTTTTAAACAGTCCGCCCCCTGCTCCCGCCCCGCGCCCCGTAAAACCTGGACCCTTTCTGATTAAATAAGATTGGAAACCACGATTAAATCAAAGCGGGGTTGGGGGGGGCGGTGCCGCAACTTATCCTTCACTCACCATATCCGCCGGGACATTACTGGACATCTTGCCGATGGAGACAGACCCAGATGTTCACGCCAAAAAAAAAAAAAAGGAAAAAGAAAAGAAAAAACAAACCAAACCAAAAAAAAAAAAAAAAAACCCAAGCTAACAAAAAGGAGCAGAAGCGCTCAAGCCACAGAAATCAAGGCGAACGAGCCCGACTCGCTCGCGACGTGCCCCGCAGACGCGCGGGGGCTCCGGGGCGCGAGGCTCGGCGCCGGGAGGGGCGATGCCCGCGGGCCGGGGCGGAGGGCAGTCCGGGCGCGCAGCGGCGGCAGCCGGGTCGCCGTCGTCGTCGTCGCCGCCGTCAGCAGCAGCAGCAGCAGCAGCGCCGGGTGGACCGAGCCGAGTGATACGCGGGCTCGGGGCGGTGCGGGCGGGTTAAATGCGCCTTCCCCCGGGCCGGCCTGCGGTGATTCACACCTGCGCCCGCGTCAGGTCCTCAGGAGGCGGCGGGAGAATGCCGCGGCGACGACGTGCGCAGATGACTCTGCGGCGGCACACGGGCGCGCGGGGACACGGGGACACGGCGCGGCTCGCGCGGCTGGGGCCGGGGCCGGGCCGCCCGGGGCCGCGCTCAAGGGCATCCAAGTGGGCGGGCGGCGGCCGGGCCCGGGGCGGCGCGGGGCGCGGGCGGACGGGCTCAGGCCGCGGGCGCCTGCGGGCCGCAGCGGCTCTCGGCGCGCCTCGTCTCCGGCGCCTCCGCGCTGCGCTCCGCCCCGGCCGCCGCCCCCGCCGCCCCGCCCCGCCCCGGCCGCGCGAGCCGCCCGCGACGCCGACCCGGCGGCCCCCGGAAGAGGCCGGGCCTCCCGCCCCTGCGCCCGGCGCGGCTTCCTCTCAGCGAGCTCTCCCCGCCTCCGCCGCCTCGCAGGCCCCGGCGCCGCAGCCGCGTCCCGTCATCGCCCCTCAGGCCAACATGGCGGCGGCCTGAGCGCGAGCCGGGGGCGCGGTGGGGGGACAGAGTGCCCTCCTCGCAGCCGCGGTGGGCCCCACGTTCCCACCCCCGCAGACTCCGAGTGCGTCACTACGGAGCCCACCCCGGAGCATCACGGGAACTGTAGTCTTCGCGCTCGACTCCGAAGCCACGCCCCTCCTAGCAACAGTTGCTAGGAAAGGAAAGCTCGCTTTGGCCAAGCGGCCGGCCAGGAAGGAGTTAGGTGTGATGCGGCGAATTATCTGGGGGAAATAATGGGGTGCAGAGAAATTCCCTCGTGCGCGATATACATGTAGAGTTAAAACACGTTTCGCTTCCAAGCAGAATCCTTCATTTTAGTGACCACGCGCTCTCCGCATCCTGCAATCTCAAAGCAGTTTGCACGGTGGTTTCATCTGCGCCTCCGCTACATTACATTTGGAAGATAAGAAGCGATCATTGATTTCCGATAAGGTCGTACAAGTTCAACAGGAACACGGATCTTATTAGGCAGGGAGAGTGTTTGAACACGTGTTTCCTGAAGGCCCAGGGCCACAAAGCTGCATTCTAGTTAATTGAAATTTCCAAAAACTGTGTTAGATACAATAGTGTATCGTGTCAAAACTACATCAGGAAATAGCTACTACAAACCCCTCCGTGATTTGCCAGTTTACCAGGCCAGCCATTAAATTCTATTTACCTCAAAGTGTAATTGAAAACCTCTACACCTGCAGTGATTTGCAAATAGCACAAAATAACACCATTAGTGACAGACAGATGAAGACTGTGTACCCCAGATGTAGGAACAAAATGCAGAAAACACGAATGTCTATCGCAATCCCTATTTATAGCTCTCTCAGTTCTTTGGCAGAGTATTTTAAGAAGGGCAGTCTCCATA
Source organism: Rousettus aegyptiacus (assembly GCF_014176215.1). Classification (NCBI taxonomy): domain Eukaryota; kingdom Metazoa; phylum Chordata; class Mammalia; order Chiroptera; family Pteropodidae; genus Rousettus; species Rousettus aegyptiacus. The sequence continues at coordinate 3,142,672 of NW_023416286.1, forward strand.
ACACACCTGTATAAAATGCCAGGGGATTTAGTCTGAAAGCCACCTCTTCAACCTATAGCTATGTGATTTCGTGTGGAAGACAGTCTTGCCTACCTTCCAGGGGTAAAGTAGGATGAGTTCATACATAGGACATGGATCACTTTGTTAACAGTAATGGAGCACTTGGTGTGAAATGTTGCTACTCATTCATTCAGCAAACAACTGTGCCAGGCACTAAGTAGTATCATCAGTTTAAAAATGAGTAATCCAGGCACTGTCTACAGGGTACTCGCTCTCTGGGAGCCTGTCATTGCCCACATCAGTCTGTCCACTCAGGTTTGTCTCATCAAGATGGAAACTCATACTATGTAGAGAATGCCTGCTTCCTGAATGGCCTGTTGGATTCCAAGCCCTCCTAGGGACCATGTCATCCTGCGGTGAGTTAGGGTGCTAACTGGGAGATGGAGGACAGATCGGATCCCCAGAGAAACCAATGGACAGAGGGGAAAAGGTCCAGATCTCACCACTAAGAGGCCTCAGGACTTCTGAGTCCATAGCTACATAATGTGCCATGGCCTTGGTACTTGGTTGCTCATTCTTCATGTTTAGCCACCAGGTATCCTCCTCCCCAGTCCTCCAGGAGACAAGGGCATTTGAAAATGCTTGAATTGACCAATGAGTTCACAAAGAATATTGGAACACATTTCGAAGGCTCTCGCTCACAAAATCAGTCCCTCATCCCAACTTTCATCCAACGACTTTCCTAGCAGGACTCATGGAAGAGTCAACTCACACCCCTTCTGCTGCGAGGGTGTAATGACCCCCATAGCCAAACCTGTGACCTTGGCTTTCTGACTCATGACCTTGCTGTTGGCTGCATGTTACCTTTACCTACAAAAGACTCCATATTTCAAAGGTAAAGTCACCATACCTAGCTGTGTTTCTGATCGCTCTTCTAAGATGAGCTGAGACATCATTGTCAACCAAACTCCTTGTAACTCTTAGTCACAGAGTTAAGACATGAGAAAAATTACAGAACGCAAATGTGGAAGCTCTTCTGCCCCTCTTTATTCTCTGCTTCCAGACTCAGTCAGATGACATGGGGGGCAGGACAAAGAGCCCGGTTGTCCACAGTGGGGGAAGGTAGCATCTTCTTGATCCTATTAATCTGTCGTCAGTATCAATTCGAAGGAAGCGAGTGACACAGCATTTTTGTATTAGGAAAAATAACTTCACGGGACATCAAAGGGACCGGCTCCGTCAAGAATCAGGGATGCGCCTTTGCCAAGAACACTGTCTCGCCAAGCCTCCATCCCCTTATCGAAGGTGGTTAAACTGAGTCTCTATGGTCTATGAGTGTCAAGTCCCAGAAGACTAGCACATGACACCCACGGCCTGTTAAAAATATCTTCCCCCCGAGTGACTGCTCATGTATAAGGGTTTTTTTTTTTTTAGGGGAAGGGCAATGAAAGTATCCTAAAATTAGATTATGGCAGTGGTTGCACAACTCTGTAAATATATTAAAAACCGTTGAATTGTACACATTAAAGAGGGGAATTTATTTATTTATTTTAAATTGTGGTAAAATACACGTAATATACAATTTACCGTTGTAAGCGTTTTTAGGTGCACGATTCAATGGTCTGGTCAGGAAGGAAGTATGTGGGTCCAGGCAGAGACTAGAGGCCGAGGGGTGCGGGGCAGGGAGGTGGCTGGAGCCCTGAGGGCTGCGTGGGGGCAGGGCAGGGGGAGGATAAGGGAAGGCAGGGGAGAAAAACTGGAAGCCATTCCCCAAAGGCTTTGCAATTTAGGCTAAGCGGTTTGCACTTAGCCAGACAATGAATGGGATCCGCTGAAAGATTTTCAACTGGGGAATGTCGTGATAAGATCGGTTTTTATAGAAAGGTGGAAAAAGTCCTCTGAACTCCAAAAGTATCTTTTGTCTGCATTAGAGGGGTTAGTTGTCCAATGTGCGTGACCTCTCGGGCTCAGATATTTTTAGAAATTCTTTAGAGGTCTTGAAGATGATCGAACCCCAACTCTTCTTCATTTTGCAGATCAGGAAGCTGACAGTTTCCGAGGCTTGTGCCGCTCCTCTTCCCTAGCAACCAAGTATGACAGAAACTGGAGGAGGACTTTTACTGCACAACATTTACGCAATCCAGCAGGTATTATTTTTTCTTCTATTTTTAAAGGAAAGAGTAATACCAATAGTAGAAAAATTCTGGAAACTAGAAAAACTATTTTTGTTGTGTATTTTCTTTCAGGTTTTCTATGCATATGATTATACACATATTCGTGGCATACCTGCATTTTTCTTTTAACTATTAAAATTTATTTTCTAAACATTAAAAATGTGCATATTTACCAAAGGCTACTTAATCTTCTAGTCCTCATTTTTAAAGGCTGCATACTATTCCACTGCGGCAATGTCCTACGATTCATGCCATCATTTTCATTTGAAGGACGTGAAGATTGTTTGCAATCGTCCACTCTTTGCACATATAAATCTTTCTGTTCTTTGAATTCCTTGTTTAGGCCAGAGTCTAGAAACTGTTGTCGCTGAGCTAGTCTGTGAGCATTCCTGTGGGCCTTGATCTCTACAGGCAATTTATTTTCCAAAAGGGCTTCTTGACTTAGAATGCTCCCTCTGAATGAGAGTACCAGCTTAACCACCCCATCCCCAGCCCTTATATGTATCTATAGCTGTATCTACATGTTTCTAATACGCTTAATACAGTAGCAGTGCACATCCCATGATCTCAAATCTTTTCTCTTCCAAGTAACAACACCATCCAAGTAAAAACAAGTGTTTGCTATGCAAATACAGCTTCAACAACGCACCCGCACCCATATCCAACACACACATGCGCACTCGCTCCAACCAGATAGGAAACCCCTCACGTGTAGAAATTTTGGAGCTCCTAACTGCCTGTGTAGACTCATTTTTTTTTAGGTTTAAAAAACCCTGCATTTTGCATTTTGATGATTTTTACCAGATTCAGTCTTTTTCTGTGCATAAGAAATACACATTTTTCAAGAGCTGGGTGTTTGTTCTAGACTCGCTGTTGTGACCTCGGAGTTGTAAGTGTCTTCACATCCCCAAGAGCTTAACATACTGAATAAATAACACCCAAGAAACCTTGTCAATCAAGTGCATTGAAATGATGAGCCTTTTAGATTCTCTCTCCAGGTCTGTGATTCTGTAAAATCAAGGATTACCTCTTACCGGTATCCTCAGACCTACAGGTGTGTCTCATGAGTACAGAAATGATACTCTAGGCTTAGCTCAGTTGCTCTCCCAGGACTCAGACAATATGCCAACAGGAAGGAAGATGATTTTTTTTTTTTGCATGAAGGCTGGAGATCACTTTTGGAAAAGCAGGGGTTATACGTTTTAATGGTAACACGATTCCAGCAATTTTTTGCAACGATTCAACCATGTTGGTTGTGTGGTTTAAATTCATGGGCCACCAGAGAAGTAAGACCTGTGTTTTGGTTTCTGGCTGATGTCTCAAATGCTTCGCTCCCTGACCCGACCTCGCGTCTGCCCACACTGTCGAATCAGCCAGTGCTCAAGGGGGAAGAGACCTTGGGGGTGACGTCATCGCTATCTTTTCGGACAAATGAGGAACTAGAAACATCTTGAGAAACAGCTACATTTTCTCTGTAATTTCTGAATGTCCTTGAGGATGAGTTTCCTCTAAGAGGTTCCGAGAAATCAAAAAACAGAATGGCTCCTACTGGCCAATACGTAAGTATTGAATTATTACATGATTTTATGTTACATCATGATAAATTCTCTAAACGAGTAGAAAATATGGTATCAAACTGGTATCCTAAAACACAATCAGTATGTTTGGTTTTCATCGTCATAGAAATTGGCCTGCCTTCATAAGGTTATGCAATAAAAAAATTTTTTTGAATGCCAGAAGTAATCGAATTCAATCAAATGAAATAAAATCCTATATAAGCATCGGGTTCGCATCAGCCAAGGCAAGAACATTCTCCTTAACACTGATCTTGTGGCGCAAACCGTAAGTTCTATTTCCTCTACCCCAATAGCCAATACCATAGTCATTATTTGACATTACTTTTTTGATTGATTGATTGATTGATTGATCGATCCATAATTATTCCACACTGCAAATTGTGCTTTTCTGTTTGCCACGGGAGATAGCAGCACTGTCTATCAATAAATGTGTTCCACATTATATTAACATTCAAGAGAGCAGAATAAAGAATCAGGAGAGATTTCTCCAAAGTCCGTGTTTGCTCTTGACGGCTTCCAATGTGTCACGTTGACAGGGAGGTCACCACAGCTGGAGAACGACCTATGTCCCTGTCGATTCAGTTCTTGAGGCAGGCCGTCCTGCGCAGCTGCCCATTTGGCTGAATTTCACCACCCTGTGCCCTAAGCTGAGCAATCCCGTTAGGGCATGACCCCTCCAGCACGCCCATTAGACACCTCGCGGGGGAGCCCACCTACCAGGCTCAGGGAAATGAACTTAAATCAATAGAGTATAGTGAGAGATGGGGGAGAATAACATATTGGTTATGAGTGTGGGCCCTGGATTTAAACCCTGGCTCTGCCATTTACTACATGTGTAATTAGGGAATTACTCAGGTTTTTCATTTACGAGAGAGAGAGAGAGAGAGAGAAAGAGAGAGAGAGAGAGAGAGAGAGAGAGAGGAGAGAGAGAAATAAAAGGTAAAAAGTGCAGCAAACCCTTAGAATATTATTAAAATATATAAATTTAGAACAACTCTTTCTAGCACGTCATAAGCTGTCAATAATAAGCTCCTACTACTATTGTCATAATGAGATGGGTGGGATACAGTGCCAGACACTCTGAGTGTTCGTGGTATAGGTTTGTCTCACCCTATTTTCCCGCTGTGATAACATTTTCACATGTGGCAGTGGAGGGACTCAACTGGTTGTCATAGGACACGTGTCTGAGCTATTCACACTCAGCTCGGACCTGTCCACACCATCTGCCTGTCGTTACAGAGACCAGCGAAACCACATTCGTGAGAAGCTGGTGAGCCCCGTAGCCTACAGGGTAAAAGCGAGTTGAGCATGGAATTTGACGCCCAAACTGCAACCTCGCGGCCTCTTATTAAACAGAGAAAGGAGTCCAGTACGAAATCTCACAAGCCAGTGTCGGCCCCGAGCTCATCAGCAACGACATGGGCTCTCACCTTGTCACCCCTACCTGCTTCTAAGGCTCGGCTCTCCACCTGCCCGGGAGGCGCCCCTGTCTCCAGAGCCTCGTCCCAACAAACAGCCGTCCTTCTCTCTATTGCGTCTTCGGCCTCTCCCTGTCCCAAAGTTCTTCGACTGAAGGCGACCATATGATAAGTCGTCCCAACCGGGTGAAGTTGGGCGCTATACATAGGTGAATTATTATAAATCCTTCTTGCTGTCCCTCACACTTTGCTCCAATCTCAAAAAGATTTTTTTTTTAAGGCTCCTGCTAGATGATAGTCGTCCTTTTCATTATCTTAGACATCAGCCAGTTCCAAAATAACCTCAATTCCTTTACCACTTAAATAGATCACGAGCCTCATTGGGTACCCGCTTTTATTTTTTAAGATTTTTATTAAAATACAGCTACCATGTAATATTGTATTAGTGGTGAGACATTTATGTAATTTCAAACATCCCCTTGACTAAGCTAGGATCCATCTGACACCACACACTGCGTTACTGACTGTATTCCCTATTATCCCTTATTATTGACTATATTTCCTATGCTTTGCTTTACATCACTGTGACAATTTTGCAACTATCAGTTTGTACTTGTTAATCCATCCCTTCCCCCTTTTTCACCCCGCCCCCAATACCTCTCCCATCTGGCAACCATCATCAAGCTAAGATTTTTAACTGCCAAATTCCACGGACACATTTCAGGCCTGGTCATCCATGACCCATTCATTCTCCAAGTCCTTGGAGCTACTGGCCACTCCTTTGAATTTGAACAAGTCGAGAGTCAGACCTCATGGGATTGGATTCCAACTCAACTGCTCACGGAATCGTGAACAAGTTCACTTAATCTGTATAAATTGGGAGCATCTCGACCATAACGTGTGGTTAATAATAGTATCTTCTTCATAGGGCTGTAATCAGGGCCAAATCAAATAGGCTTCGTAAAGCACTTAGCCCAATGCCTGGTAGATAAAAGTCACTCTAGAAACACTCGCTTATCATTACCTTTTAAAAAATGACACGGTCTTTTACAACGACACCTTTTCCAGGTCTTCCAACTTCCTTTTTGCTCCCTTTCCATCTTCTTCACTAAATTCTATACTATATCTGACCCTTAGATGTTGACGGTGGCCCGTGTGCTTACCTGGGTACGCTTCTTACCCTAGAGGACCACAGCAAACATTCGTTAGGAAAATACAGGCGAAAGAACTCTAAATCCTCTACAAACACGGAGGGAGGTATTCCTATCAAAGTTTAAGGTCTCACCTGTTCCCTCCTACAGTGCTCCTCTGCCCTCCTTAAAATTCCCCGGGGGGAGGGGGGAGCTTAAAAAATACCAATGTGCTTCTTCCCACCCTCCCCCTTCCCTCCCCTCTCTGCTCTGCAGTGGAATGCCTCCCCGAGCTGATGATGTTCCATTTCGGATCTCAAGTGTACGTTGCTCTCTGGAGCAGTGGGCTCCAGACCCATCCATCGCAGCTGCACCGCTGGACCTCCCTGCTGGGATGTCTCAGAGCAACTTCAAGTTCACACATGACTAGCGAAGCATCGCGTCTTCTCCGCCAAACCTCCCCCCGCTCCTGTGCCATGTCTCCTCCTCCCCACGGCCCTGCCTTGGCTTTTCCCATCACTCGCCCCCAGCAGCCAGGTCCTGCTGGCTCTCAGCGTTTCCTAAATCTATCACCCACACTTCTGTCCTCATCCCCACGACCTTAGTCCATCTCTTCGCAAGTTCTTCCTGGGACCAGCTGCCACCCAGATAGCCTTCCCACATCCAGGCTCATTCCCGCCAATAAGGCGAGAATCAGAGGTTCCAACGCACCAATGCACAAATTCGTCTGTGAAAAAAATGCGTTGCAAATAATGCGTGGAGCTTTTCATAAAGTAATCCTCCCTCCCCCTAGTTTAAACATTCTCCCTTTCTTTGGAGAGAATGTTCTTCCTACTTTTTTGATGTTAATAAGTCATCCTCCTCATCATCATTTTTTTTTTTTACAAATTAGCATTTCTATGTCGGTCTCCAAATATTCTTTAAAATGCTTTTACCAATCTGTACACTTAAAAACGTGTAGTTTATTATGCATCAACTCTATTTCAGTAAAGTTTAAACCATCTTTTCCAGGTCATGAGATCTGAAAGCTTATCACATCTATTCTAGAAAGCTCTTTTTAAAGTGTATAAATTAATCACACCATCCCCGGTAATCATCAACGCCGAACGCGGTTGCATGCACCATGTGACCAGCACGAGGCACAGTAACTTTGCGTCCCGACAAATTATGATGCCCGTTTTAGAGACGGCACGGGTGGCAGGTCCCACAGCTTGGAAGCAGCGGAACCGTGACTTGGACCTGGTTTGACTCACTCAGCAGCCACTGATCGGTCTTCACCACTACATTTTTGGCCTCCTTGCTTAAAAATCTCTCAATCACATTCCAAATACTTTAGTTTGTAAATGTATATATACATTTGTGAGTGTGTGTATGTATGTATGCATGTATGCATGCATGCATATATGTATGTATGTGTGTGTGTGTATATATATATAATATACACACACACACACGCACACACATATGCACACACACCTGTTTTCGCCCTTAAATGCCTGCTTCGGTTACACCACAAAACTTACGAACCTGAGAATTTAGGTTCTTTCCAGCATCCGTGCCTTCGCATGAGCTGTTCCTCCTGCCTGCTGCATCTTTGCCCTGAGTCATCACCTGGCTACGTCGTACTTATCCTCGGGAACCAGTGCCCTCCTGGAAGAAGTCTGGGGCCCCGCCCGAGCCCCGATCGCAGTTTCAGCCTCAGAGGGATGAGGGGGAGACACCGCGAACAGCCGTGGCCAGGAATGACGCCTCCTTGGGAGGCGAGCCCTCAGCTTGGCCCCCGTTTGCCCGCTGTGTGCCCCACCCCTGGCGACAGCACTAACAAGATGAGAAAAGCCTGGCTCTCACGCAGCTGCTGCTGGGGAGGCAGCTAGTACACTCGGCACATAAACAAGCGAATCTGCAAGATCCTTTTCCGTAGTCACAAATCTTTCTAGAAAGTGAAAATAAAAATAGCCCTATAAAAGGTGATAGTGGGCTGGAGGCAGCTCTAGGGGGACCGGTCGGAGAAGGTCGTGGAAAAGATGCCACTTGAGCTGAGACCTGAGTGGAAAGAGGGAGCCGGCCCAGGGGCGATTCTAGGTATTTCTCACGTACAGGAGGTGTCACGCGTGAACGTCTAAAAGCCCAGCTCACGTGGCATGTCGTCAGAAGCCAGCACGCCATCAGCGCTCCATAAATGCCCAGCTGAGAGTGAGGCTAATACAGCCAGGAAACCTCAGCAGAGGGGCTCTGCGTCTTTTAAGACTCCACCAGCATGTGTCTATTGGGAAAACATTGCCTTATGAGATTCCTGGGATTGTCTCGGGGAAGCAAGGAAAACAGAATCAGTGGGCAGGTCCCGCGTTTCTGACTTTGTAAACAGAGCTGCCTCTGGCTGCTGGGTAGGGCCGGTCTCAACGTTTTTTAAGTTCTCTGGGGATGCGGGGAGAAGCAGCCGATTTGTCTTGGTGCCCAGGGTTTTACGAAACTTTCCTCTGCATGTTTCTTACTGCTCTTTTCTCCTTTGTCCCTGTTCCATCCCAGATCTTATGCCCAAGTGACAGTAAAGCGGGAAAACAAGCCCTGCCGGGAGACCAAGTTCCCCCCCCCGAAGAGGCAGGGACACAGCAATCTCATGATGTCTGTTCGAGCCCCAGAAGCGCATTTCGCAATTCTGCTCGGTGGAGTTTGCGTCTTGCCATCTCTCTGTACACAGAACCGAAATCGCGAATGCTCAGAGCGAGCATAGAAATGGGACACACACACGGCTTCTGGACCAGCTTCGAAGCTGAGGGGAATAAAAGGGCATTTGATACAGAAAATCAACAGGGACGGATTCTCTAAAATAATCTGTTGTTTTTTTTTTTAAAGCACTTCAGAACACGGCAGCGGTTTGAATAAATATGTACTTGGCGATATTCTCGACCTACACGGTTATGGTCAGCAGGTCTGAAGGGTGGACGCCAGCAAGTTCTGTTATCCTTGAGAATCCCCATCCTTCACGATCTTTTTAGCAAAGTCGTCTGTCTTTTCTCGAAATCCTAAGGCGCTCGTAACACACTTCTTCCCTAATACATGGACGTGCAGCATAGAGTACAAGTCGAACATGAACAGAAGGGAAATGAAAGAGACGGAGGAGTCCACACCTCCAAACTCGGGGGGAGTTTGCCAGAGAGTACGTGAACGGCAACAGAGGAGCAGCAAATGTGGGCGCCACGCTCTGGACAGGAAGCGGACGATGGCGGCCACTCCAGCCCCTCGCTTGGGAGGCTCAGCGTCTCCCCAGGAACCCAGGGCAAGTCTCCCCGACCCTCTCATCTCCTCCTCCTAGTTCTCGCCGCTCCCATTTGTAAACCATCCCTGGGCTGTTTATTTAACATGCCCGGCGGGGAGGGGAGATACAGCAGTTCCGAGGCCATGGACAGGAATGAACTCCTGGAACTCTTTTGCTTGCAAGTTTTCGGACTGCCTGGGGGCATTACTCTGGTGGCAGAAGGGCCAAAGAACTCGTACTATTTCCCCCCGAAACTCTATGCCATATGTGCTTGTTTTAAGGGTGTAGAAGGTGAGGACAAGACAAAAGGATAGAAAGAAAGTGGGGGTGGCAGAAGGATGTCTGGATGGCACACGGGTGACCTCCGTGTGTGAGGTGCCGTACGTATTTATTTTATGCATTCTGCATGACAAATTTGGACATAGTTATGAGGTTACATCATCATGCCCTTTTTTTTTTTTTTTTTTGTCAGATAAAGAAAAGATAAAGAAGTTACACAACCCTCTCGAGGTTCCAGGAATTCCTACTCAGGTCTGTTGAGTTCTGAGAAGGGTAAAGGAGAAGGGTGAGAACAATTCGAAAAGGTACCAGGTGGCAAGGTACCCACCGCTACTGCAGAGTTGAAGATCTTAGACGGACTTAAGCTTCACTCTCCTTGGCTCATGCCTAAACGATTTTCTTCTATAAACAGCAAAAACAGGTAAGGAGATTTAGTGACCCAGAAATAAGTTATCGGCTTAATAAAATGCTGGACTTCGAGTTTACCTTCTTTTAAAGATATGATTTATCCATCAAATCCACTCCCGGGTTTGTCTTGTTCCTGGAAGGGGATCCCCTTTTTTTCTGTACAAAGATGATTTCAGGTAGCTCGACATCGTGACACAGAAAAAGAAATCAAAATCGAGTTTTACCGCTTGTTTAAAAGCGCATCACATCGCTAGTGGCATTTATCAGCATAAAAAGACGACAAGCTTAAACATACCTCCTGACGCTACGAGATGCTCAGCGACCTGAACAGCTCTCACGACTCTTTACCCTTCTTCTTCCTGCAAGCTCAATCTCATCAGTAGGCAAGCAAGTGGCCCAAAGCTCATTTTTTTTAAAGACGTGCTTGTCAAATTTCAAACTCAAGGTTTCTTCCAGGCGGCGCATTGAACGATGCAGAGGGCGACTCTGCCGGAAGCTTGAATGTGCTTCCCTTGGAATTTCTGGCGTTTCTTTGGGGCTTACACTGTAAGGGCATTAAATGAACAGGCCAGTTTACTGGGAATGAGAGGATCCCTGTGGAACACCCCGAGTGCCTACTGCGGGGGAGGGTTTTGTTGTTGCTGGAGGTGTTTCCTTTTTCCCTTCAGGACACTGCATTGTCCAATCGTGTTTGAGACCGTGTGTATTTTTTTTCCCACCTGGCCATGTGCTATGTTCTACTAGCTCCTGCAGTCAATCAAACATACGACGTCTCAAATTTACAAAATAATTGTTCGAGCAAATGATTCTTAGGAGGCTAAGTGTGAAATTAAAATTCCTAAGCACCATCCATCCATCCGTCGACACCTCCAAGGTCAGGGGCGTGCTGTGGATCTCGGGGTCCCCGTCCTGGGGCTTTGATGGGTTGGCTTTGAGTTGGACCCCTAGTCGTCCTCTAATGTAGAGGGGAGGCAAGAGAACGAACCTGTTACGTCGAGATATGTTCAGAGACCGCAATGCGCCGACCAGCCCTGCAGCCCACGGGGACACCTGCAGAATGAAGGAAGATTTCTGCTGGGGTGGCTGACAGCCCATTTCCCTGCCGCCCTGAAGGGAAAACGGGAAAAACAAAGTCTTCACATGGCCCCTACACAAAGAAAAATCAGCCATTCTCTGTGGCCGAACCATGGGGAGCGTGTGGATTAAAGACCGGGAGCTGCCCGCAGGCCTTTCACTGTGTACGTTCTTAGGTTTCCGTGCTACAGACTCTTCCCCTTCCTCACTCTGTGTCCTTGTCAAAGGAAAACGGGTAAACAAAGTCTTTGAAATGTGACCCACAGGGACTACAACATGCGGTTTAAACTGAATTCCCCGGACACTCGGTCCTTCCTGGGGCCTTTACTTGGTCCTTCTCAATGTGTGTCTCTCTCTCGGTCCCTCTCGGGGCCTCTACTCTGTCCCTCCCACTGTCTCTGTCCCTCTGCGTCTCTCTCGGGCTCTCTCACCCTCTGCCCCTGAGAGGAGACCACACTCTGTCTGTGGAGTGGTACCCCTTCTCCAATAAACTTTCCTTTTCACTCTGACTCGCGTGTGTTTGAATTCTTTCCGCACTCTCGCCAAGAACCCTCTTCTCTCTCAGCGCGGGGTTTGAGTCCCCGCACCCCACTTGGGGGCATCTGCTCTGTCCTGTGTCACCTTAATTTCTAGTGCCGTGGGCTGTCCATTTTCATTCTCGTAAAAACTTTTCCAGCTGTGAGCTATGACGAGGCTTTCATACCAAGAATAGGGAGCTACCATTTTGGGGCCGGATCATTTTTATGGGCCGTCTACCATGGATTTTTTTAGCTCAAATAGGCAGTTTCCTTCCAGCCTTCGCTTTTAGCTCAATCAATCTGTCTGGTGCTGGGCCTGGAATTCACTTGACCCACAGAGACGATTAAGGGAAAACACGGTCCTGGGCGGAGGGTGACATTTTGAGGTTTTGATCAACTGGCGTATTCCAGTGCCCCACGGAGTCAGAAAAACTTGAAGTGGGTTAATCCAGTAGGTTTCCAGCTTGGGGTTCTTCATGGCGGGGTCTGAAAAGATGACGATGGTGTAGACAGGAGGGAGGAATTCTTCAGACGCTTTCGACACTTTTAAAAGGTTAATAGAAATTGTTTATTTATGACTGACTAGCTGCTCAGGGAGGGGACTCAAGTGTCAGATTTCTTGGATTTAGACTCACAGGTGAGATAGCATTATCTCACGGGAGAATCTATTAATAAAGACTTAATAAATGCCGTTTGGGAGATAAAAATCTTTCAGAAAAGATCGAGTACACTGGGGAAAGGTAATAAATTGTGCCAAACCACGGACTGTTCGAGGCTTTAGTACAAACCCTGAGCGCTTCTCATGGAACGACATGATGGCGTTAGCTAGCGCCCGAGCTAAAACTGTGAACAAGACTCAAATTCCTGCTCTTGTGGAGACTCAGGTATGGGAAGACAATAAAAAAAAAAAAAAAAAAAAAAAAAAAAAAAAAAAAAAAAAAAAACCAGAGAAGCAAAAAAGCAAATAAATAATCGTCAAGAGCTGAATTCTGCTCCTCTCAAAATTTGTGTATCAAAGTCCTAATTCGCAGGACCTAAGAATGTGGCCATATACGGAGATAGGCCCTTTATGGAGGTCATTAGGCTAAAAATGGAGCCGTTAGACTGGAGCCCAGGGCCACGTGACTGGTGACCTTCTAAGAAGAGAAGTCAGGACACGCGGAGTGACCGCAGAGATGCGAGCCCAATGGGCCAGCCGCATCAGGAGGTGACAGCCATCCGCGCCCCAAGGAGAGAGGCCTCAGAGAAACCCGCCCCGCCCACACCCCGCGCTCCGACTTCCAGCCCCCGGGACTGTGAGAAAATCACTTGCCGTCGACGACGTACGCAGGTCGAACCATTACCCTGCACAGCTTCGGCTTACACTCTGCCGTCCGCCCGCTGCGCCTCGGTACACCCGGAGGGAACACTTTTGTCGTTTAAGTCACCCAGTCTGAAGTACTTTATTCGGGTAACCCCTGAGCACCAATACAGAAACCGAAGGTAAGAACGGCCACTTCAGATGGCATTAAGTGCCGTGAAAGAAATGACAGACGGGGCAGAGTGATGGGGAGGTGTTAACTCGGCCGAGAAGCCTGCTCTGCAGAGGGACATTTGCACCGAGCCCTGAAGGAGAGAAGAAAAAGCCACGTAAAGAGCAGAGGGAAGAGTGGAGCCAGGAGTTGGACTTTGGCAGAGTTGCTAAGGAGATGTCACCAGAGAGAGGCCCCCTGGGAGGTGGGGGCGGTCGCTTTTTTTTTTTCCCCCGGATACGATCCCAACCTCATCCTGCAGACTCTGCCACGGTCACAAAGCAGTGTGGTCCCTTTGCCTAGTAAAATACTACGATTTGACTTCATGTTTATGAGTGGCGATTGTATTAGAAAACTTAGAGTTGTTCAAAAGACCTGCGATGAAATCAAACTAAAAAAAGAATGAATGAAGAGTAGGGGTAAGAATTTTCTAAGCGGTGAGGCCAGCAAAGGCCGAGACAGGCTCAGGCTCAGTGAGCTCAAGAGAAGGGACGAAGGCTGGTAGGGCCCGAGCTTGGCACAGAGCACGAAGGCAGAGCGGTCAGGTGAGGGCCAGCAGGGGGGCCACCTGGCATTAATGCCGGGAGGAAATCCCTCCGGCTGCTCTGTGGAGAATGGCGGGAGCGGCGGGGTTGGTGAGGACCAGCAGGAGGCCCATCTGGAGATTTTACGCAATGTAGGTAAGATGAGGCAGGACCCGGGCCGTCTGGGGGGGAGGCAGCAGAGGTGGACACGCGGTTTAACTCTGGCTGTTTTAAGGTGGTGACGGCAAGTCGCCCCGTCCTGCGGCCACGGCAGGTGGTCACGTAAGGGGAAGGTTTACCGGTAGGACAGTGACACTATCACGGGGACAGACTTCGATGTCAACATGTTCCAGGAGGCTGCGGAGTGGCGACGAGGAATGTCGCTTCGATTAGCGCTGCTGCTCGTGGCCCGTACGGTGAGGCGCGCCCTTGCCTTCACCTCCTACAGAGCTTGGGAATCCTCTTTCTGCCCTTGGCCACGAGGCCACCATCTCGCCCTGGCCGGCCATCGTCATGCCGGCCCCTCGCACGCGGGCCCGTCTTCACGCGCGCGTGGCGACGGAAACAGTCTCCCACCAGGTGATAATCGACAAGGTCGCCGTTGTCACGGGCTGGCGGTTAGATGTATCCAGATAGAGTCTGGTTTGGGGCAGGCGATTCACGTCCCCGACGCGGCTGCTCTGCCCAGCCTCACGAGTCGGGTCTGTTTGCATCGGCCGGCACCCCGATTTCTGCCTGGTCCCCCCCACACGCTCCACCCTTCTTCGTCCACTCCTGTGCGAGGCCGAGCTGTCCTTCCTGAAAGCCAGAGCAATGCCTCTGCGGGGCCCTGGATTCTGACCCAACAGGAGGGCTCTTCCGAAGCTCGGCTTCTACCGAAATAAACACCAACCCTCCCCGTGGGAAGCGTCCTCTGTCTTCAGTCTGTTTTCCATTTAAGCTGCTCCTCACCAGACTCTAAGCCACCTGGGTTTTCCTGGGGGAATAAAAAGCGTTTACCTATTCAAAGGTGACCACTGAAAACCAGGAGAGCCATTTCAGAGACACACACACGGTGTCGTGTTCCATACCTGCCCGAGTCGGCCTTCGGAGCCACGCTCCGTGAAACTGGGTCGGGACCACATGGCCTTTTGGACTCTCTGTTTGTTTATACCGGAAGCTTCTTTAACTCTAAGTTTCACGAACATGACGACAGGGTTAATTAAGAACGACTGAGTGTGGAAAAGGCACAGAAATGAACCCGTCTTTGAAAGCTTGGTTTAAAATCATAGATGCGAGAGTAACAGCCTCAGTTAAAAAAAAAAAAACAAAAAAAAAAAACGGGCAGGAAAAGACATAAAACCAGGAGAACAAACTCCACCCGTGACCCTGATCCCGACGCCTGTCGCCGTCCCCATCAGTCAGCCCGGTTTTCTACATCTCTTTTCGCTATCTGGACCTACCTACACACGAGTTCGGAGTCTTGCCCTTTGATTTTCGCCGTCGCTAACCCTTCGCCGGCGTTGTGGTGCTGGGCTGGCGTCGCGGTGAATGGCGGCCTCGCGTTCCGTCGCACGCTGGGCCACTCCGCGTTTCTACGCTTTCTGTCATTTAACGTTCTCGCCTAAGCCAGAGCGGCTCCTTGGCCATGAATTTCGCATCCTTTCTCTCGCCGAAGCCAATACCTTGGACGAGCCGAGGAAACAGTCGCTCGAGCTCCATCAGGAAGAAAAAGAAAAAGGTCCATAAAGTGCGTTATTAACCCTTACGTAAAGGCGAATGTATTTTAAATGTTTACTCACTGTCTCGCTTTTTGACCTTTGACGCTCGGTCTAGGCATCTTTTACACCCCGGGCCTGTGTGCTCTTGGCAAAGGGCAAAGAACAAACGTATTTATGTAATCGGTGGCCAGCCCGCCCACCTCCAGAAATTCTTCATGTCGCCTGTCCACCTTCTCAGTTGAAGGGTATCAAACTTTATTGAAGCTTTTATTGGGGGGGTGGGGTGATTTCTTGATATCCATGAAGGAGTTAGACAAACATTCCACTCGTGTTTTGATGATGCAACAGTTTTGAGGAGCCAACAGAAAAAAAAAAGAAAGGCATTGTTTGTTTGCCTGGCCGATTTGAACGTCTCATTTTCATGGAATGAAATTCATTTAAATTTCATTTGAAGCCCGTTTTTTGGTTATTACATTCTAGGGATGGAGGAGTTTGTAACGTATTCGTAGAAATAATTAAATGTGCACAATAGAGCTTTTGTTCACTATTTCTGAAAACGGAGTTCTTTTAAACTATAAAACCTCAGATTCTTCTATTATATCTGATCCCCCGAAATGCCCTCATCTCCGTTTCAAGCGGTAATGTACCCCCTGAGCGTCGAGAGACCCCCGCAGGGAAGTTCAAAGGATTTGTTTGAGCTGAGCAGTCAGAATTGGAGGTTTTCTCTCAAAAATGCATCGCCTTGAAGAACATTCAACAAAAAAAAATCTCGAGAAAAATTTAGACGGCTAGCAGGGCAGAGCGTTTAGGTGGGCTAGATTCCCCTCCCAGCCCCTTCCCAATTCCTACATTGCGTGGCACTCAGGCCCAGAAAGGAACCCATACTTAAAGCACGCGGGCTCTAGGCCACCAACACGCCAGTCTTCGTCCCAGGGGAGGTGGCTTGAAACGTGTCCTGTCTTGGTTCCAGGAAGTGAAATGCTTTTTCTGCAAACCTGCTCCGCTCCCCGCCATCGGATCTCCTCTTGATTTGCAGAAAGCGTATCAGCATTTCGGGAAGGTGGCAGAGCTCGGAAACAAAGGGCCACCGTTCGCTCAGAAGGCTTGGCAGGGACCCAGTGAGATTCTTTCTCTCCTTGGAGGACGGGATGGCAGCCACAGCAGGCGGAAGCGTGTGAGGGAGGGGCACAGAGGAGAAATGTGGGGGACACGGGCCAGCCTTTCTCCATGGGAAGGCGGTTTTCATTTTAGTCTTCTGTTCTCCGGGATACAGATTTCTCCAACCCATTTTATCCTTTTCCATCTCCGTGGTTTTGTTTTACGACATCAACTCAGACATTTTCTCACTCTGCCTACATGGCGATCCGTGCTGGAGTCACACTCTCTTTTGTTGCCTCTACTCTGTGAACAAAGTCAGCGGAGGAGGAATATCGGGGTTTTCCTTTGTTTATTTTTGTAGGATACAATCTTGCAAAGGGCCTGGTGAATTTCAAAAGAAAATCAAAGGACTCAAACTTCAGCTGCCCCAGAGGACCTTGACCTTACCGCCCAGCCCAACCCCATACCTTCCATTCCATTCTATTTACACCAGATTACTCTTTATACATTAGCCGTCAAGGCTGCCCAAACCAAAACTCGATTGGACCAATCTGGTCTTGATTCTGTGGTTCTTTCAATTAAAATTAATCCAAAAGAGCAACCCTCAGAACAGCAAACAAAGAGGGGTTACGGGTTTTAAGCAAATCTGATTTGCAAAACCCACACATTAGAAAAGTGATTATTGGCTTTGCAAGAGAATCCTTCACTTTGCAAAGGGGCGACTAGGGGATCTGTTTGAAAGCTCTATTGCGTTGAAAAAAAATTTGGTTTATCTACATTTAATTTATACCAAGAGCCAGCAGAGCTCCTGCATGCGGAGTTAACCACTCACTAAAGAAAGTCTGAAGGATAACAGCTATTAAAACCATCACAGAAATCAACTGGGCCGTTTCTTCAAACGCGAATGGCACACAGAGGCCCACCGCACATGCGCAAAAACATCCTTCCGTTGGAGAAACAGGATGGTTTTGACAGCCCACGAAGACCTGTTTGACGTGGCGAGATAATTATGAATTGCAAACCTGAGATCTTGACTGAGACCATAAGATTGCTACAATCCACAGAGGAGAATTGCCTCGAATACAGAAATTTGAGATGAGCGTTTTAGGGAGGATCCAGTATAATTAAAAAACTAAACAGTTTCAGATAGTTCTCATTGTGCATGTTAAGCTCATCTAAGTGGAAAAACACGGGCCGAGTTAATGAAAAATTTGGAATGCTCAATAAATCTGTATTACTGCACATTATAGCTTAATTATAGTTTGGTTAACAATAATAAATTAACACTTATTGAGCATCAAACACCATGGCCAGCCAGCGTGCTGGACGTTTTTTTCTCTATCTCATTTGACATAGTCACAAATTTATGAACCCAAAAATTAAACCCATGTTTAAAGGGAATTAAATCTATAATTAGAAGCAAAATCTTCCTCGCTTTAGACTGGATTTTTCTTCCTAATAACAAGAATTTTGCATTTGCAAAGGGACAAATTATGTTGAACTCATGGATAATTAAATATTGACTATGCATCCAAATTATTGCTCATTTTACAAAAAAATAGATTAGACATCACATATGCATAATATGGCTTAGAAGTAAGATGAAAACCTCATTTCATTTTCACTTATTTCTCTCCAATAGCTACTTAGTGGAAAAGTTTCCAGTTCCTTCCTCTCCTTGTACCCAAAAGCATTTCGCTGAAGAAAACCCACACTCCCTTGCAGGTGGATACAGGAGAGAGTTAAGGGTCCTTTCTGTGCAGTAAACTCAGACGGGGCGGAGGAAGGGGGGCGTACACATGGATCCGGTTCCTTTTAAGTAGTGTGGAATACCTCAAAACTGAAAATTCATGAAGAACTTAACAAGATTAAGTTCTGGCCCAAACAATTGCCTTCAGCAGTTCTGAAAACTCTCTCCTAAGTGGGCCAGGCTCACTATGCTCTGACAGGACCTTTCCAGTTCTTAGCCTCTCCTCCACCTAGTTCCTTATTCACCTGAGCTCTATTTTTAGGCACTGGCTCATTGTTATTTCAAGGAAGGACTTACAGCATGAGGTCACCATTAATTACCCTCAATTGACATTGTTTTCGAGTTGTTCCAAGTCTTGCCTCCCCCGAGAAGGCCACCAGTTAGCTAATCGAGTTGGTGATTCCGCCAGACTCTTTATCCTCCCCCGCATTGCCTAGCAGAGAGGTCAGTCAGGAAACGTCCTTCTACCTCGAAACGCTGTGTCTGCGTCTTTTGATGTCTACCTGGGTGAGCTTAGGAGAGAAGGAACTTAAAAAAGATAACAACAATTACAGAGTAAGGGAGCGTCTTAAAGAAAATAAGAGAAAAGCGACTGAAGAATTTTTTTTTTTTTCCAATTCTGGGTAACAGGATATATCAATAGTTTTGTTTTTGTTTTTGTTTTTTTTTAAAACTCATTTCCTGCCAGGGGTCCTTGTTGTGAACAGTAGTGGGATGAAAGGGACGGGGAGAAGGGAGGAGATGGCCAGATAAGAGGCTATGAAAGGAGAGATAAGAGATTATCAGAGGCCCCTTGCTTCCCTCCATCCCAGGCTGGCCTTCCATTTCAGGCACTGCTGTGTTCAAGGAAGTCGGTTTACAATTACATGTCGGTCTTAGCTGTTCCCTTGGGGTCCGGGCCGCGGGCTCAGATGACTGTATTTCTCCTGGAAGCAGCACCAGTGGAAGCTGAGAAGAAGTGGTTGTTTGTTCAGGCACTATTCAATGATTCCGGTGGTCTCCTGAATTTCCTCATTATGTATTTCCCTGGCTGTCAGCCAGCTCTGAGTTATAAGGAGTTAGAGAAAAGTTTCTTAACATAAACTACTGACATAATAAAAAAAAATCATTACTGTTTCGTTAATAGAGTAGATTTGGCTTTTATGGTTTGAGGAAGCAAAAGTATATTGGGTCACTCTGTGGCAACCCCATAATTTCCAAATGAAACAGTGTTGGGGGGGGGTGATTTTGTTGGAAGGACTGGAGCCAGAAGACATGCCCAGAAGGGGTGTTTCCATAAGAACACTGTTTTTACTTAGACTGTATGCTTGTTTGCAAGACGGAAGGCCGGCTCATGGAGATTGGGGGGGTGGGGAGGGAGGCTAAAGCTTTCCCCACGTTAATGTGGAACGTGGGGGTCTTTTCCAACTTCCATGGTAGAGAAGTCAAAAGAATATCATTTCTGAAAGCTTGAAAAGTGTTTGAACTGTTCACTTCCACATTATTTCTCACTCAGCCTCTGTGTATCTTATTTCGAACACGGCTTTACACACATTAGTAATATATGGAGAGAGTTGAGATCAGTATCCGGGAATCGTAACTGCATTCTAGAAGTGCTGTGTCCGTGAACTCGGACCTGACTCACAGTTTGCGGAACGATATTTCTTATATCAAAGGTCAAAAACCTGCCTGCCTGAAAATACCAGTCATAATCACCTGCTGGAATATCCACGTTATTCGCTCCTTGGGTCCGGTCGCCTAAGCCCCTGTTAGAACGCTCTATTAGAATAGAAACATTCATCACATTCCGTGAATAACTTAATATAAATTTTGTTATTATCTTACCTGATCTGTCACCTGCCAGATCCCAAGGGGATGGGCTGTAGGATCGGTAAATCAGGAGAGAAGAGTGATTAGAAAAATGGGTGCTTCGACAGAGGGCATTAGGGTCAAAGCAGACAGAGGGCATCAGGGACGGTGGGCTCTGGGAGAAGAATCATAAAAGACAGCCCAGGAGGAAAAAAGACCAATTCACCTGGTCACCATCTGACTATGGCTACCTCTATATCCATAGCGTATAGTTAGGATTAAATTTGGCTGTGTAACTGTGACTTCAGTTAGAAAGGTTATTTTTCTCTTATGTTCTATAAGCCTAGAGACAATTACTTCTGAACGAGATTTTACTAGCTGGTGTCAGCAGGGTTCAAAGTCCTTTTTCTGTTTGTTTGGTTGTTTTTACATCTGCGGTTTCCTTCCTCTGGGTTGTCTCATGGCTCAAAACTGCTGCCGGAGCTCCAGCCATTGTCTCTCCCTTGTCACCAGCAGAAAGGAGGAAGGAGACAAGAACGGCATGGCCCCTCTCTTCCATTTTCACTTCTATCTCTTTGGCCAGAACTCAGGCAGGTGTTCTTACATTTAACTGCAGGAGTACCTAGTAAGTCCTGTTTTTATCTCGTACTACGAAAACCATGAGCTCTACGACTATGGGAAAAGGGGAGAAAGGACTCTGGGGGACTAGAGTCGCCATCATGGGGTTCCGGCTCCCATTGGTGATGGCTCCACTGTTGGGGATCAGTCACACCTCAGCATTTCCGTCGACTTCGTAGGGGGTGCTGGCCGGAAGCCTATGCTTCGTGTCAGCGAGGTGGGAGACCGGCAGAGCTGTCAGGGGACTGTGACATTCATGGGCGTGGCTGTGAGTCACTGTGGCCTGCAGATGTGGCACTCCGTGGGGACAGAGAGGGTGGGGACACTAGTGAGCCTGAAGAAGAGCTACGTCCCCATGGCAGCCTCTCAAAACTCAGCTGTGCTTTGCCACCAGGCCAGGGAGCACATGGAACCTCTAGAAACGTTCAGAGGCAGAGACGGGGCTTTGCCGTGGACCAGGATCTGACGGTCACCTCTGGGGCGAAAGCAAATAAAACGCTGGCTGCAAACGGGTAAAACTGCACGAAATCCCGCATTGAAAGAGACGTTCTTTCCACGTTTAGGGTACGATCAGTCCGAGCTCGGAGAAGCGTTTGACTTTGCATGAGAAAAATGTGTCTCTTCTCTGCTCCAAAAAACCCGATGCCGGTTTAATTGTCCCCAACTGAACATCAGCCGCGGGTGAGGTCTGAGCTGGTGCTTTTTAACTCTGTTAGACATCAAACATCAAAGCCTGCGCGGACTTTCTAACTGTGAGCATCACGCATGCCAGCGTTTTCCCTCTGTTCCGTTTCTTCCTTTTATGCATAAAAACTAAAGTCACAGACTTACTTCAAAGTTACGGCCTGAGACATTGGGGCTCTCATGGCGACATTCATTTATTTCCCACTCCCCATGTCCTCTGCTAAGATTTTGCAATTAGCAGGATGATTGGAACTTGAAAATACCATGGTCTCTGTAGGACCAGTTTCATGTTTTGTTTTTGTTTTTTGTTTTTTGTTTTCAATAAAAACTTAGACATTCTAATTGTATAGCTTTTAGTGTTTTATGGCGTCGTGGTTGTCTCCGCGAGGGTTTTGTCTTAAAACATAAGACAAGTTTTCATAGTCGTGTCTACTGACTCTTGTTTTATGGTAACGGGTGACATGCAGAAGGGGACATAAGAACTTTGCGACATACACAATTCGAAGCACTCGGAGATGGAAATAGTATCGTTCAAGCTTAACGGCTCTTCTTTCCATCACCGGAGGGCGTGGGTCATTCCCTTTGCACCTGCGGGCAGTGTCCTTAGAGTAGGACAGTGCCTTAGGCACACTCTGTGGCAGGTGACAGAGGTTGCTAGAGTTGCCCTATCATCCACAATAGACTTTTCCTTGTGGATCAGAAGCCTGATGAGAAGAAGATGAAATTTCCCGTTCTCCATTGGAGCGAGGGGCAGCCGCGGGACAAAATCTGTCGGGTGAGGTGAAGAGGAAGTGTGGACCAGAGTTGGGATGGAGTCCGCATGCATCCTGGAGACTAACTCTGGCTTTCTACCTGAAAGGGAAACTAGGTTCTATCTTGCGTAAGCTACTGTAATTTAAGGGTTCCTCAGTTAGGCATTCAAGATGAAATCTAACTAACTGACAGACTGGGATTCAGGAACTTGGGGTGGAGAATATAACTCGGACTTAGCAAGGCCCGGCATCTTCTATCCTGGAAGCTGTGGGTCCCGGTCTGGATCCGATGGTCTCCTTTCAAGCTTCCAATGTGAGGGCTATTATTCAACTTCGTAGCCTCTGCAGAGACGGCATTGCTCGGGTAGGCACACAAAAAACAGCCGTATAATGAATAAATAAACAAGCGAGTGAATAAAATGGAGTTTTGCGTGGGGTCGGGATGTGGGAAAGACGATTTCTGCTCACTAAGCCGAAAACGCAGGAGAACTTACATATTCATTTATTTTTAAATTCAAGATGGATGATATGCTTGGAGTGACTCTAATGCTGAAGTATCCTTAAAACTATCCTTACCATCGGATATCTGTAATTAACCCGTCTGAGCGCTGAGCAGCCCCGAAGGGGGCCAGCTCTATGCTGGGTACGCCTGGGCAACACTTAAAAACCGTTTCTCACTTAGGACCTCTGACCTGGGAAGAGAGCCTCGCGACCCTCGTTCTTGCCCTCTGCCCCCCACAGGGTGGTTTCGAGGCGGTGGTAGGTGCAGCGAGATTGTTGACGATCACCCTTATTCCCGTAGAGAGCTGACGCTTCCTCTCCCGCCCACCAGCGTGCCCCCCGTACCCTGTCCCAGCACGGAGACTAGAGAAGATACCCATGAATCCCAAAGGAGTAAGTCTCTAATGGTGGCATGGCAGGCACCTTGCCAACTAAAGGGATGGGTGGAGGACAAACTGATATAGTTTTGCTCTGCCCAAACACGTCGTGATGACGGCGGCAGTCTGCCGTTTCTAGAACCAGCATTTCCAGGCTGCTCTGAGGTCCTGCTCACCCTAACCCTCCATCACTGATGACCCTTCCGCCTGGCATCTGTGACCCATGGGGGATCGAGAAAGTGGCTCCCCAGGCATGCGACAGTCCCCTGAAGGAACCGTGAGCCACTCCTGGACCTATCTCGAGAGATGGCTAACGAGAATATCGGCGACGTCGGTCTCGTCTCACTTGGTTTGGGGAACTCGCGGGGAGATGCTGAAGTCAGCTGGTCAGCCCCTCAGAGCCGGGATGGGACGTCTCTAAGGCACTGTGCATGGATCTTTCTGCAAGGAAGGTGACGGGTCCATTGAGCTGAGGACTGGCATTTTGCATTTCATTTAAAAGCGCCGACATAGCCCCACGTGGCTGTGGCTACCACAATGGAGGGCGGAGCTCTAGAATTTTTTGTTCCTCGTCATCATAAATGTGTGCAAGCCAGCTGGTGGCAGAGGGCGATCTGGGAACGAAGGGCCAGACGAGGCCGGAGGAGACGAGGCCAGGCTGAGAGACTGACAGCGCGGTCCCCAGGGCACACACTGGCCCTTTCTTCTAGACAGGCTGGGGGGGGCCCCCTGCCTTAGGCTGAATTTTTAAAAGCTTTTAACGTGCATTTCACCACCTCTGCCTGTTTAGGAGGTCCAGGTCCGATGTCCGGAACAGAGTGAAGGAGTTTGGAAACACAGAGAGATTTTGGCTGATATTTAAGTACAAAAAAATAGGTTTTTAAATAAATATTTTTTTTTCTGGCTAATATGTTGCTTTGGGGTTTTCCATGGTGTCTTTTTTTTTCCCTCTCCTCACATAAGAAATTTTATTTTGCCTCCAATCAACAGAATACTAAAAAAAAAAAAAAAAAAAAGGAAAAAAGAGAAAAGAAAACTTGGGATTAAATCAAAGATATTCTTTTTGGTTCGAAGTATTTGTAATTTTATCTAAATGTTTATGAGTTAACCTTCCCATCTTTAAAATAATGAAATATGTGAAACTCTGTTTTTAAAAATTCATCGGAAAGTCCACCTGCCCGGGAGGGGCGTTTTCCGTTGTCCTGGAGACAGGCTCCAGACTCTGCCCCATTGTTTCAACTTAATGGGACAGTACAATAGCCCAGTGTCTCTGGGAAGCCGCTGTCTCATGTGTCTTTAAATTTATCACTATAGATACTGGGCACAATCAACAAAGGCTTTGGGAGGAGGAGCCCTGAGAGCACGTGACATTGCTGAATCCTGCCTTTCTAGTTTCCCTCAACGTGAGGCCCTCTGTGGACTTGGAGAGGACAGTCACGGGAAACTCGATCACGCAGGGGGGTGGGCTTTGCGCGGAGCCCTGATCTGGAAGAACTCTTCCCGAGGAGTTCTGATTTCTCAGCCAGGGCTCAGAACAGCTAGAAAATCGGTCTCAGGACACGTGGGGAGAAAGGAAACATCTCTGCTCCTTCGACCTTGCACTTGTTGGATCAGAGGTGATGTCCATCTTTCCCAGGAAGGCTCAGATCTATGCCTGTTGGCCAAGCTGACCAGTGGCCGCAGGGTGATGTCTCTGGTTTGGAAGTTGTGCCTCTGGGGGGCGGGGCGGAGGCAGGAGAACCAGTCCTGTGCAGGCACACGGTGTGATTGGCAGAGAAGTTGACCTATCCGGGTGTGGTGGGGAGGGACAAAGCATTCGGGAGATCTCTGATTTGCCAGCCGGTTTCCTGGGGCTTGTTCTGGAGATTCCGCGGGTAACGGATGAAGGATGAATCGAAGGGAGGAGGGAAGGGATGGGTCGATTTCCCCTGGGAAGGGCTAAGAACCTCCGTGCTAACCTCCGGCCCTCCTGAGGTTCTGATCAGACCGTGGAGGGTCGTTGTCCTCATCGAAGCGGCCGTAGACTGGGTCAGATTTGAAGAACCAGGTACATCGAGGAGTGGGGATGGCCGTGTGTGCGTGGGAGGGGCCACAGGTGGTGGCCGTCGGAGATGAATGAATGAATTTCGGGGATCAGATCGCACTGAAAAGCGGCCATGCACAGAAGGCCCTCGCTCACAGTGGGGTTGGCGGGCCATCAGCATCAATGTCATCTGAGAGCTTCTTGAAAAAGGCAGAACCTGCGGCCTGTGGGGTCAGAATCTGCGGTTGGACGCGCTCCCCAGTGAAGTGGCAAAGGTGGTCCAGGCCTGCGTCCCAGTTCTGCCGGCACCGGATGCTGCTTGCGGCAGAGACGCACCCCGGGGCGAGAGCCAGGGCTAGTCGCGCGGTCGGCGTGATCGATACCCACGTCCCACGAATGCCGGGCCCAGGGGCCAGACACGCGTGGGCTCTCTGTGCCTCAGCTTCTCCATCTGTGACCCGGGGACAAGGGGACCCCCGGGCCGTTGTGAGGATGAACTAAAGCCAAGTAAAGCACTCACCTGGGAGGTGGTGAGTGCTCTTGAAATGCTTGGTCCTGGGGACTTTTTCTTTGAGTGGCGTGTTGTTGGGCAAGCCCCTAACCTCTCAGGTTGCACGCTGAGGGAGTGAGGACGGGAATAACAGGTCACTGGGCTGCAGTGAGCATTAACAGGTACGTGTTCCGCAGTCTGTCAACGCCCCTCCAGATGTCAGGACGCTCTTGTCAACAGCCCGTCGGAGGGAGGAGGGCGGGGATGAAGGGCGGCTTTCTGCTGGTCCTGGGAAGAAGGCAAATCCTGCGAGCCGCAGGGGACCACCGAGGCTTTTCTGAAGCCCCGTGAGAACCAGACCACCCTCAAACGCGTGAGAAGGTGAAAGGTCAGGGGGTTCATGTCATCCTGCCCCTTGTCTCATTCCCTCCACCTCCGCCCCACAGGGTCAGACCACCCATGAAGGGACGTTGGCTGGAAGCCGGTGGGTAAACGGTATCTTCGTTCCGCTGGCTGGTGTGGAGCAGGGCACAGCCGGGGTCACCCCCCTCGACCTCCGCCCTCGAGCCCCCAGACTCCCGCTTGCCATTTCGTGCCGGGCGATCCTGGAGCAGGCTGGCGGCGCAGACCGCTCCTCTGCTCCTCCGGCACGTTCGGTCCGTTCTGTGTGATCTCGGCTTTCCTGGGAGGGTGTACCCAAGCATATCAGGGATTCATGTCATCATTTGCAGGGCCAAGGGACAGAAGAAACCTTTTGCATTCACTTCCCGTAGTTTGCTTGGTGCCTGGGGGGGGGGCAGCGAAGCTGACCTCGGACTTGCCGCCCCGCTGGGAGAATGCAAGGTCCGCAGCCCAGATCACGTTTTTCCTCCAACAAGGCTCTGCCTGACGGAGACCCCGTGAGCCTCAGCCCCCAGGGCTTTGGGACGCTGTCGGGGCTCGTGTGCTAATTCAGCCACTACTAGGGTCCCCAGAGGCTTCCGGAAAGGCCTGAGAATCTGCCCCCGTTTGGAAGGAAACGATCCACCCTGACTCACACCCCGCCGGCCGGCTCTCGCCTGGCGCTCTGCCCCGTGAGTCTCCACCGGCCTCCCGCGTGGAGGACCCAGGCTGCGGCTCCTCTGCCTTTGTCTTCCTGGTCCTCCAAGATGGCCTGCGTGAGTGTCCCACATCCCCATAAAACTACACATGCAGGATCTACAACCCAGGTCAACAGTCGAGGAATACAAGCTCAGGCCTCCTGCTAATGATCTGTTGTTGCGTCTGGAACCATCTGTAAAGCTCTGGCAGCAGCATGCCCCCTCCCAGAGGTGGGGTGACATTTGAGTTTAACCAGAGCGGAGAGGCCATCGTGACCCTCCTGCGTCCTCCGACCTCCCGAAGGAAACCCCTACGTTTGTCCTGCCCGAGCTGTCCCGCGTAGGACCCCTCCTGTCTCTGGGACAATGTCAGTTACTGTTCAGAATAATGCGCGCTTGAAGGGCATAAATAATAGTGCCCTGCCGCTCCTGACACTCTCGGGTAGGCCCCCCCCCCCGCCCCGAGGACCGGCTCGTCTGTGTGCAGCTCGGGGGAGGGGGTGTGGGTCACGCGGATGGAGAGGCAGCGCCTGCTGGTCTCGGCGACCGGGTGTCGGTGACTGGGTGTTGGTGACCAGGTGTTGGTGACCGGGTATGGGTGACCGGGTGTGGGTGACCAGGTGTCGGTGACCTCCTTCCTGCTGGGCAGCTGCAGAGCCTGCCACTCTTCAGAAAGCACGTGGCGCCGTTGGGAGGGTTGGTCCGCAGCGGGGTTCCCACTCGTGTGTGGGGGTCCATCTCTCTCTGGCATCTTCTCAGGGAATTCTGAGTTAGGAGGTGAGTTCTCAGGAGGCAGGAGGGGACCTGTGACATTGGGTCCAAGTTGAAGGCCCCCCGCTTCGAGATCCTTCCAGGGGTGTTGGTGACCCAGACTCTGGCTGGTGCCGGGGTCCAGCCGCCCTGAGACAGGGAAGCTGGGGGCCGAGGCTCCTTCCCCACGGAGCAGCCCAGGAGCGGCTCTGAGATAGTTTTTGTCCTTCAGAACAAAAGCGTCCCTTGATTTAAAGGAAAATGCTGGTCCCCACTGCTTAGTTCGCCGTTCGTGGGGAACAAACCCCCCATTCACTCTGCAGAGGGTCCCCTTCCTTCTCTGAGGCCATGGAGAAGGCGTCATTGTTAGGCCCAAAGACGGAGACGTGGGACAGCCAGGCCCTGCCGCGGCCTCTCAGGGCCCTTGGAGACTTGGAGACTCAGGAACGAGCCCGCCCCTCGCAGACGGCCCCGGCTCAGGCTCAGAAATCTTTCCCTGTGTGCTGCCAACTCTTTGAACTTCCAAAAGTGTCAGGAGCCTTTTCTCAGACCAGGTTAAAAAAAACAACACTACAGTGGAAACGAGGCTCCGAGGCTCCGTTCTCCTCACTCACGATGCACCCCGTGGCCTGGACACAAACAGTAAGACTTCGGCCCCTCAAGACACCGTTATGGGAAGAAGAGAGGAATCGTTTGAAGACGGGCGCTAAGTGCCTTTGAGCAGAGCGGGACTAAGCGAGTGAGACTTCGACTGGTCCTTTGGTACTGGGGGAATGAAAGGCCGGGGTGAAGGTCAGCTTGAATGACACACGCAGACAACCGGGAACATGGGCACAAATCAAGGAGCCAGTTTTCAAGAGGAATGAAAACTCTTAACTTTGAACTACGTTCTCCCAGGCCGTTCCTTCCAACGATCGTCCCCCTGTAGGCGACTCTCAGACCTGCGTCTAGATACTTCTCAAGAGCTCCAGGTTTCCCCCCGCCCCCAATGGCCTGTTGGATTCGTCCATCTGGGTATATCTTGCTGTCCCCCAAACTGAATGTGTCCCCGACTGGACTCCACCCTTGACTTCCCAATTCCTACCAATGGCATCGACTATCATTCCCGAATGTCGTCACTTCTATCTCCTTAGTGGTTCCAGAAACTTCTCTCTCGCTGTGTTCCCACCACAAGCTCTGTAGTGAAACGCCTCATTACTGCTTCCTCTGACAACTGCAGCAGGCACCTAGCTTGTCTTCTTCACGTCTGGCCTTTCTCCGCTCCCATCTTTCTACAACAAATCATGCTGGATTCGATTCCTAAAGCAAAGCTCCCGTCATCTCATTCCTGTAGTGGGCCTTTGTCATTAGCGGCCACCCCGTGTCACTAAAAAATGTGCTCCTATATTTTGGGTCAACACCTTCTTAAAGTAGAGCCCATCTTTCCCAGACTTCCTTGCAGCTAAGGCTCAGGTTTATCATTTTGGGTCTGTGAATCGCAGGTCCCCCTTGGGAGGTGGCCGTGGGGAGGGACCCCTTCTTCTGCCAAATGTGGTGTGGGAGGGCCCTGGAGCCCCAGGAGTGTTGGTGGACTGTGTTTTATTGTTATCTAGCTTCAGAGCCTGGCTGTTCGGCTCACCTGAAGATTCGATATGCTACCTAATAGCGTTTGATAAATTATCCTTCAGCTCGGACTAGGAGGAGTAGATTCTGTTGTTGGCCGCTAATAAACAAAAATGAAAAGGAAATATTAAATGGCTTCTCAGTGACTAGGGAAATAAGCACATGCCCTTGAGTCTGGCACTCCAATTTCTCTACGACAAGGTCCCAAACCAACAGACCTCTCGAGGCCGTCAGAGCTGTGCGTCTCTGTTTTCTTACTTCCGCCGACTTCGCTACACGCATTTCCTCTGACGTCATAATTTCTCTCCCTTAATCTCAGTGTTCCTGCATTCGCTTCTAGTTCGGTTTAACGGCTTGTTTTCTGAGCCAACCACCAGGAACAAGCATTTTTAGGATGAGAACATGTGAAAATTCAGACTGTGGCTGGCTCCTCTTAGACATTGAGATCGACAACTCCTAACATCCAAAAATGTGCAAAAAAAAATGTCCTATATGAATATAACACCCGTTAGATTTTGCTTGGAAGAAAACTCTCTAAACCATTAGAGGGGAACCTTATTATCATCAAAAAGCATTTTTGACGCTGTAGTTTTGCACGCCTCTCATTTTCTTCTCTGTCTGTGACTTTGTCTATACGACATCAAACACAGGAATGAAAGTGAAAAATTCAGTCGAAGAAGTTTTTCAAGTTACACAGATAAAACATCTGGAAGACTTCGTTTCACCATATGGTTGGTCTTGTAGAGACATAGTCCGCGTCCGTCACCGAGATGACAAGTACGTCCTCGACTCGGTCCATCCTTCACTTCCACGTGAATTTTTAAAAATCTTACCCTTTTTGAGACACTCTTTTCCATGCTCAAAAGACAGAGACTTCAACGAACCCCTGAGAATGCCAAGAAGAGTCGCAGAGAAGGATGTTTGGATCAGAGCCGGATACCCCTGACCTTGCTGAGCCCCACGAGTCTGGAAGCTGTTGTCCAAAACCCATCCTGGCCCCTCTGCCTAACATGTTTTTTGCGAAGCACAGGCACCATTGTTCGTTGTCCGCCCACGCGGCCCAGCGCTGCCTGTGACCATGGCCTTGGACTTGGCCCGTGGCGTACTGCTCACATTGACTCTGAACACACTGTTCTCGGCCGTAGCAGCCGCCTCGGTTTGCCAACAGATTGTAGCTGCACCACCCCGCCTGAGAGTGATTTCCCACACTCTGTATGAGGTCTAGTCACAGTTTAATAGCTTCCTTTTTTCTTGGCAAAGACGGCATTTTTCTAAGATCTACAGTTTTCGTCAATGCCAAGTTTGTTTAAACTCATAATTTTTCCTCTTCTCCCATCTTCTCTTCCCTTGTGTGCCACGAATATCACTGTGAACTGGCAGTGTCAAAAACACACTTGAAACCCTAGGTGTGCCAAAGGAGGTATGATGAAAACCAAGAATTTTTACACCCCCAGGTGACAGTTTGTTGGATTACAAATTTAAAGGATTTTTACTGTATCAGCTTCGATATATAAATGGCAAAAACCACGACATCCTACTGCCAATATTTTTTTTTGTGCGTGTGTTAAGTGTTTATTGATTGGACTTTAAAGAGAAAAGAAAAACCTTTTTGTTTGCTTAAACTAATTTGAGTTTTCTTTGTTCTGCATAGATTAATTATCATTGCCATAAATAGATCATTGGTTTTGTCTTCTTGAAGCTATTAGAAGTTTCCATGATTACTCACTTGAAGGGGCTGGCATTTTATATCCTCATATCATAATATATAATATATTACATACATGAGGGAGCATTTATGCATTTAAATATTTACAAATTTAATATCATAAGTTAAATTATATTAAATCAACACATTCGATTATAAATTATATATTTAAATAGAAAATCACTTATAGCTTACTCTCTGGTGGGCTGAATGTTTATCACCGAGCCTTCTGGAAAAATTACTTATTGGTTATGAGGGAGTAGCGTTTGCATTCATTCCAAACTTTGATAATCATTATGTCTCATGGTCGCCAATGAACCGACCATGATAACATAGGGCCTAT
Organism: Rousettus aegyptiacus; assembly: GCF_014176215.1. Lineage (NCBI taxonomy): Eukaryota > Metazoa > Chordata > Mammalia > Chiroptera > Pteropodidae > Rousettus > Rousettus aegyptiacus. Next base: position 3,173,801 of record NW_023416286.1, read on the forward strand.
CGGAGTCTGTGAAATTTTACAGAAGAGGCATTCACCGTCTTTCGACACATTTCAGAAACAGTCAGGCTTGACCACACAACCTGGATGACCGTGGTGCTGGAGCTGATTTAAATTTTTACCTGCTTAATAATCTACCTCAAACATACTTGAACGAAACTGGGAAATCTCGTAATCTGGTTGCCGGATGCTCTGGAGAAAGCTAAGTCAAAAACACTGAGGTTCAGTTAATACTTTAATAATCTGAGTTTTATTATTTTACAAAGCTTTCTCGGATAGGGATCGAGCACATATATTGGAGTCCCTTTTCAAAAATATATTAAAATACAACTTCTTTCAACTTAAGGGACTAGAATACTACTCAAGATGCTATCTCTTGGAACCCAATGACAATCGGCAGAAACAAAGTAATTCTAGGCATAACCCTTTAATGTTATAGATTCTATTGGGCTGACTTCAGAGATCTCAGAAGCATCAAATGGTTTAGGAGGAACCTGGGGTGAATCTTATATATATATAATCGTTTGCATCCTTACCATGAAGCTGAGCTATATCAGGGATGTACCGTTTGGACTGCAGACCACGTGCAGAAATGATACACTTAGACCACATTCCGATGCAATTATAAACTATCTTTATGCTTGAACTCTTAGCGAGGGAAATGCATTTTCTCCTTTCTTTATCAGGCTATCTTGAGCTTTCTAGTGCCTGGCGAGAAAGGACCGCGATGATGCAGGGAAGGTCCCTGCGTGGGGCTGGCTCAAAGGGTGACTCCAGTGACCCACTGGGTGCATCCAGGCTGTTATAAAACACCGACAGTTACCAGTATGGAACTCTCGCTACAAAGTCAATATCAATGGCATGTGAAATGTCAAATTAGCTTTGCTTGTGTTCAGACTCCGGTTGTGTGCCATTTGGTCACGTTTTCTGGGAGCAAGGTACATTGCAGATATGCCTTGAAAGCTCATTCAATATAAACGGTGTCCTTAATTATTTTGAATGTGCAAGATGTTCTCAATATGAAATCGTTGCTTCAATCAGTGAGCGATGACTCTGCATAGTTTTAACAGTGGAAGGTATTTAATAATGAGCAACGGAAAATGAAATGACTTTTCACAGTATCCTGAGCAAAGTCACACAAAACCCTTGTTAATTCCAGCATGCTTGTATAGATAGCATCAAACTCAGGGTCAAGGGGGTTCTGGGGGTCTTGGGAAAGCCTTCCGCCCTGGTTTCCCTTGGCACAAAGGCCGCCGAGATGCTGACTTGATTCCAGAGACAGGCTGGGCACACACATGCCATGCTACCTGGAGACGCCAGATTGTGCCGAGGACAAAGTGTCATCCTACGAGCACGTCAGTTGTGACGATCAGCGTAACCAGAGACTGTGAGGATTTAGTGAAGATCGTTCCTCGTCCGCTGACATTTTCCTTCTCTTCAAGAGTCTCGACAGCTGAGCCTTTCTGTGTGATAGATGTGTCCTTGAAAAGTCATGTTCGTTAGATTTCGAGACGGTGATTCGCAGCTCCTCTCGTCTACCCCCTTGCTTCGGTTTTATAAATGCTCATCTCTGCTCTTCAGAAAGACTTCTCGCCTCCTTCCTTCTCCTGTCACAGAGGAGATTTCTAAATCCCCCCCACCCCTGGCAAGTCTTGGGTGCCTGTGCGTGGCGGTGAGATGCTGTGACCTAGCATCCTTTTGCGAAATGGAGAACCTTATCATTTATAATTTCGTGAGTTCAGGTTTACTAAAAACGAGGCATGCCTGTCCCATTAATTCCAACCTGATCTCCCGTGGCGTTCCACTGACCCCCCCCCCCACGTCACACGGAACCGTGCACACAGCCACGTTCTACCGAGCCCGTCTTCAGCATTCTTGATTTTCTACAGTGATTACCGACTTTGTATAGAGTCTAAATTCAAGGTCTGAGCCTACATGGTCAGACACCCGACACCCACCGGGGCACCTCAAAGACAGAAAGCAAAGCACGCCGTGACACATTCGCAGGACTTGTCTCTCTTGAGACCAGCCCCCCCTCCCCCACATAGTTCTCAAATTTCAGAGCGTCCCTGGCCCCTGGCCTCGCATAGGGCCTGGGGCTCGCTCTTTGATACAGCAGTGCAGGCAGCCATTAGCATCCAGAATTGATGACATGAAACTTATTGGCCAGCCCTGGAATCTACCGTTTATTGGTGAATTCGCCTTCAACTAACCTCAGGCTGGTCAGAAACCTCAGTGAATTTTAACTGCTTTTCACACGAGCCCCGGCCCCAGAGATCGAAACACCTGTCCCTTCAGGCGAATGGACCGACACAGTTCTATCCCTTCGCTGTAGGCGGATCAGAGAGGCGTTGGTAGCGTGAGAGGGTCAGACACACCTGGATGCATCTCTGTCTCGCAGCTCACTTGCCATGTAACCTGAATAAGTCACTTAACCTTCCCTTACCACAGCTGCAAAATGGGCTAATAAAACCTCCCTCCGAGAGTTAAACGGTGGAAGTTATATCACCTTCAAGTGTTGGGACCAGTCGCTGGTATTAGGTCCTCCCTGGGTTGGATCTAAGATGCGCATCAGCAAACAGAACCTCCGTCCCCCAGCTGAACCCCACAAGGAGGACGTCCACCCTAGAAGCCAGACGGCGGCCTCCGTTGAATTGTTTTTTCGCTTTCTGTCCCAAACATAGCTGTTTGGACAGGATCTAAAAGTAAGCCCTGAGGAGGCAACAAGGTAAGCAGCCAGCTGTCGCTGCGTAGCGGCACGAGCCTCTCCGCCAGGCCCCTTTGGAGAGGTGCAAAACGTGGAGACACGACCCATTCCACAGGAGAGCCCGGAGGGCCTGGGGGCGGCGCGGGGGACCCCGAGACGGTACTTTGAGGTGGCACGGGGAACCCCGGGGGCAGCGTGGGGGACTCAGAGGCGGCGTGAGGTCCCTGGGGGCGGTGCGGGGGACTCAAAGGTGGCGTGGGGGACTCGGAGGTGTCGTGGGGTTCCTGGGGGTGGTGTGAGGTCCCCGGGGGCGGCGTGGGGGACCCTAAGGCGGCACGGGGGACTCCAAGGCGGCCTGGGGGTACTCCGAGGTGGCACGGAGGACCCCAGGGGCGGCGCAGGGAACCCCGAGGCGGCATGAGGTCCCCGGGGGTGGCAAGGGAGACTTGGAGGCGGGTGGGGGACTCAGAGGTGGCGTGGGGTTCCTGGGGGCGGCGTGAGATCCCCGGCGGCGGCGCAGGAGACCCCGAGGTGGCAGGAGGTACTCCGAGGCAGCATGGGGAACCCCGGGGGCGGCGTGGAGGATCCTGAGGCGGCGTGGGGTCCTTGGGGGACGGCGTGGGGGACCCCGAGGCGGCGTGAGGTCCCTGGCGGCGGCGCAGGAGACCCCGAGGTGGCACGCAGTACTCTGGGGCAGCACGGGGAACCCCGGGGGCGGCGTGGAGGATCCTGAGGCTGCGTGGGATCTCTGGGGAGCGGCGTGAGGTCCCCGGCGGCGGCGCGCGGAGGACCCCAGAGGTGGCTCCCGCCTCAGGCAGCCTCGCTCCCCACACAGCTGCGCGCAGGCCCTTTCAACCTGCTCGGAGGGCTGGTTTGCAGAATCACTGCTTTCTTGGCTAAGGACCGTGCAGTGAGGAAGGACGAAGTGGACACCATCCTAGGGAGGCAGGAGGGGTTTGTCCTGAGCGAGTCCTGCGGCTCTAGCTGCCTGTGGGATGACGTCTTTGATGGCCATTTGGGGTTCCCAGGGCACCTTTTGGCAAACGTCCGCGGGGCCATGAGGACTGGAGGATGGCCACGTCATAAGAGCACAGACAGACGTTCTGGTCACCGCACATCAGCCAGACCGAGCAGAGATCTCGTCTATTCGGGTCCTTTGACGCCAATCGAAAATAGATTTCGAACCCACACGATACTAGATTGAGAAGACGGCAAATGGTCCGGCGTGCGGAGAGTAAGCAAGATTGCTGAACCTCACGCTTACCTGAAGCAGTGAGCTCCTCCCACACGCGATGCCGTCTCTTCTGCTCCTGAGGCCTCCTCGCCCCAGCACGCGGGAGACCGGTGATTCTCAAGGTCAGCGGCCAAGGGCGTGGCGGAGGGAGTCTGTCAGGACACGGACTGCCGGGCTCCGTCCAGCGCAGGCTGCGGGTCCCAGGCTGAGAGGGCATTTGCATTCTTAACGAGCTCTCGGCTGTTGTTAATCCTGCTGGTCCCCAGGCCCGCACTTCGAGAGCGACTGCTTAAGGGTTGGTGCACGCAGCTGGAGTTAATGATTGGTTGCATGAATGAATGAGGGGAGGACGGATGAATGCATGGATGGATGGCAGTTCTCCTTGGCAGCCTCTTTGCTAGCGTCAGGGTTGCTGGTTTTGTCCTATAGGTGTGTCCTCTGCAAAACGCAGTAAAGGAAGGCTGTTATTATTATTATTTTTCTATTTGAAGACGATCTCTTTTTCATCTCGCCAGCCCAATACCCTACACGATGTACTTCAGTCTCTCTCGCGAATTCTAGGGCGCGTGAAGTTCTCCACTGCGAAGGTACCAGAAGCTCTCTGGATGCAAAGCATGTCTGTCCAGATGGACAGACTGGAGAGCTAGACTCTTCATCGCTTTCTCTGCTCTAAAAACTCTCAGGACTTCATCCGAACACATCAAAGCGGGCCGGGATTAGAGACAAAACGAGCCCGACGCTGCGGAAACGGTGCCAGCTTGGACACCAGGCCACTTCCGCCGCGCGATGGCTGGTCGTGGGCCATTGGCCAGCCGGGACTTCACCTGGAGCGCCTGCTGCTGCTGGCCCGTCTTTCGGCCTCGGTGTGGCCGCGTTCCAACCAAACTGGGCCACCCCCTCGCCCTTGACGACAGTGCGACAGCAGGTTCTCCCGCCCGGGGTTGTTCCCCAGCTGTCTGTGGACATGTTTCGTAGCATCGGCTTCGCTCTTAGATCATTTTAACAATTAATCGTATTGCCTCTTACCATCAGAACGGAATGGCCTATTTCTATTAGACGATACGGAAGAGTAGAAAAAAGGGACATGTCGCCCCCAGACCTACCCCCCTAAAAATAACTCTGGGGACATCGGCATTTGTATGTTTCTTTTCCCTTCAGTTTCTATGCTCAGGATTATTTGTGTTTAACGCATATGTGATGAGTATATATATATACACCTGTATCTCCCGCAAGGCTTTCACCAGAAAAAGACTATTTTTGTTTTTAAAGATTGTCTTTTACAGTCTGCCCGGCCAACTGAACTGTAACAGGTAGCTCCGTCTTACTTGTTAACTCCAGGGCACCTAAAGTGCCTAACTGTGAAGATGCCAGAAATTCTCTCTTTCTGGTTTTTTAAAAAAAAAAATTATTTTATAAAGTGGATCAGAAATTTTTCCCTTTTAAAAAGCTGATTAAAAAAAAAAACGTGATTACTTAGAATCATAAGCCAATTTTGTACTCTACTTTTTTCATTTAAAAAACATGACAGAGATTTCCCAGTGACAAAATAAACTTGTAGAATTGCTTCCGAACATCTCCCTTTGATTCTTCTTCTTTAGATCAGTTACAGGCAGAAAAAACCCAAACCCAAAACGGAACAATGGGAGGGCAGAAAGTGGGAACAGCGGCTTCGAACCCTCCTTGGAGCTCACCGCCAAGGCGGAGCCAGTGAAAATGACATGGTGACTGCGAAAATCAGACCGGTCCGTGAAAAAGCAATCCTGCACCCTGATAACAAGTCAAAAATAAAATCAACGTTGAGGCCCCAGTTACCAAGCCCGGTGCGTCTTCCTGGATGCAGATGGCCAGTCGTCAGCTGCCTTACTTGCTTTGGGGGTGGTGTAAACCAGGCGGGTGGGCGTAGCTTCCGGCTGGGGTATCGATGTGTCATTTCCAGCGGATCTGAACCAACGTCTGAACTCTCCCACACGGCGGACGACCACCGTTCCTCCAATCGCCTGTAAGTAGAGTCATGTGTCACCAGCCCTGTCGGAGGGGGGCAGTTCCGGTAGCACTGGGCACCCCGGCTGCGGGTTTGGTAGCGCTGTAGTAGAGGACGCAGTGACACCCACCACGCTGTCGCCGTTAAATGCGATGTTAGAAATGTAAAACGCAGGCCGCCGTTTGGTGGGAAAAGAGAAATTATTTAGGTCATTTCCTAATGCCAAGAATCCCCACAGATACAGATTTTCAAAAATGAAAACCGGCCTAGCGGATGACTATACCTGTGCGTGCACATGCAAGCTTGATATAGTTAAAAGCATCCCAAAAACACCCAGTAAAAAAAATTTCGAGGACACTAATCCGATTGAGGAAAAAGTTGCCATCACTGAGACCAAAAAATGTTCCCTCCCTCGCCACGTCAAGGAGCTAATAACGCCTGTTGCAGATACATGGGCCTGTGTGTGAGACGACCCAGCATCGGTCTGCAGGGCAGACTGACTACGGGCTACCGCCGCCCGGGTTGCTCAGACAACAGAAACCTGTTCTCTCACAGTTCTGGCGGCCAGAAGTCCAAGGACAAGGAGTTGTCCCTTTGGGGGTGACTAGGGTTCCCTTCGACGGGACGCCGGTTCGGTTCCTTCTGGAGGTTCCGAGGAAGAATCCGTCCCACCCCTTTCTCGGAGCTTCGAGCAGTTGCCAGTGACACTTGGTGTTCCTCGGCTCGTGGACCTATCGCCCCATGCTCTCTGTCTCCGCTGTCTCTGTTGTCACATGGCTTTCTCTCTCTGTGGGTGCAAATTTCCCTTTCGAGGTCAGGGTACCAGTCACTGGATTGGGGCCCACCGTAACGCACGATGGCCTCATCTTAACTTGCTCACACCTGCCAAGATCCTGGTGCAAATACAGTCACATTCCCAGGTGCCCGGAGTTAGGGTTTGAACACGTCCTTCTCAGGAGACCCAAGTCAACCCCGAACGACAACTTACCGAACTCCGCCAGCACGCAGGATGGGAAACAAGTCAGAGGGAGCTCATTTGCAAAGCCGACCTTTAAACACATGATGCTCACTTGGAATCAGAAGCCAACAGTCCCTCGTAGGGGGCCAGCTCAGCTGGAGGGGGCAGACGGGGACAAGCTCACGCACTGCCCGCTTCTCACCCAGCGCTCTCCCCCTAGGCCCCGCTGCCTTTCCCTCCTCGTAAGCCGACCCGAAGCCATGCTATTAGCACTATGAGAACGGAGAAGAAAATCAAAAATAGACCTATGGGAAACTTGATGCGAAGTATCCGACCAGACTCGGCCATCCGTCCTCTTTAACTAGACCTGTGTCCCCCATTGGACCGGTTACTGCTCCCAGACACGTTTCACACTTAGTCGGGCTCCCCTGGGCAGTGGCACGCCCCAAATCGAACCATGTGACAAGTACAGGGGACGTTCCCAGGGCCGTCCTAGTAGAACAGATTTACCTGAACAGCTAAGGGTCTCGAGAAGCTCATATTGGCTGAATTTGCTTTGCATCTGGGTTTCTCGATTTTTTTTTTTTTTTTGAATATTTTATGATACTTCGCCGATTCGTTCTTGCTGTGTAGAAGGATGGGCAGTTCTCTGGAGCATCTCGTCTCTCCAACGAGCTCCATGACATCTGCCTGGGAGGTGATAGTGGTTGCTTAGTTGTTAGCTTCTGACGGGGATTTATCTGAAGCATAGCTGTTGTTATCCTTTACAAATGGCCCCTGAAAAGAGAGGCCTTTCCGTGAGCTTTGCCCGATGACACTGACCAGCCTGCCTTTCGCCCTCAGCCCTGAAGAATCGCCTCGTACTCGTGCATCTGGGCTGTGGCCAGGCAGACCTGGGCTGCCATCTCTGGCCTCCAGATCAGTGCGGGCATCTCATCTGGTCTTATGACAAAATGAGGACGTAAGGGTAGAAAGTGGGGACAAATTTCGTCAAGCTAATGTAATAAACACTCGGAACTGTCAGAGTAAAACAAAACAAACAAACAAATAAAATAAAATAAGGCTGCAGGTGAATAAAATAAATTCTCAGAGTCTGCATGCGCCTGAAGGCTTCGAGCTCCGCGCAGAGCATCGGAAGGCAATTCCCCGAGAAATCAGCATCTTACTGGGACGACCTCTGAGCCAGTCAGGATTGTTAATGAGGGTAAAACTGGCATGCTTTGCAAATGCTCGCCTGACCCCGGGATGTGTGTGACCGGCGATGCAGAGACCCCATCTCTCGTCTGTTCGGCTTACCGCGATGGAGTCCGAGTTTGGGGTAAATCAAAGCGGCGCCAGGACCCCCAGTGCTGTCATGGAGATGACGGAACCACCTCCCTCCTTGGGGGTTTTCTGGTCCCGGCATGAGGCAGAATCTCTTCAGGGCAACAAGTGACCCCACAGAGCCACGGCAGGAGCACGCAGGGGTGATAGTTCAAGTTCAGCAGCCAAAAGCTCAGTGGGGAGGCAGGGGGAAGATGCCCGCTTGGCCCAGTCTTGAGAAGTGAGACCCCAGGGTGGGCAGCGGGAGCTGCAGCAGGTGGACGTGCAGCCGGCCCCCCACGCCACACACGCCTCCGGCCTTGTCACCTCCCGCGCCCCTCCAGCAGGGAGGAAGAGGTGTGCCCGGGAGCCCTCCTCTGCTCCCGCCCAGCACCCGCTTGGAAGGCTACGGCAGATGGCTTATTGAATGAGATGCCGAGGCCTGATGAACGACCATGGACTTCCGCTGGCCTGTTCGGATAGCTTCTTCTTTCAGCTTGTGCAGATTTCCTCCCAGTGACCTCTGGGGCACCTGGCTGGGAGCGTTTGGGCGCTAACAGTCTCGAAGAAGTCAAGCCCTGGGCCTGGCCAGCGGGGGGCTGACACAGAGGACGAGCTCTGTGCTGGCATGGGCGCCTCGGCCCGGTTCCAGCGTCAGGGGCCACGTGAGCCGGGGGGCTGCTGGAGACCCTGGCGGGAGCCCGGGGTGTTTGCTGAACTCCTTCTCTGCTTTAGTGAGCCCGGCGGACACAGCCGTCGCCCTTGGGCTGCTCCCTCCCGTCCCTGTGAAAACGTGCGTCCTCTGCCGCCGGACGGTGGCGCTCGGCGTTGTCCCTACCCTGCGGCACAGGCAAGCTTTGCGGGTGTCTTCGTTCTGTGGGGGCGGGCGGGGGGAGGAAGAAGAATCACGGCGTCTATATGCTTCGTGAGATCTTCGTGTGCAACACCCCGGTGAGGATGAGGGCCCTTGGAGGAAGGAGTACTGTACTAGTCCACGCTCTGGAAACAGCTCAGAGAGGTCAAGGTTGCTGAAACTCTCACAGCCCGCCACAGTGGGATGGGGATTCCTGTTTGGAAAACGCCTGTGCATGTTTCTTTCCTTGCCAGCCTCACGCTGGCTGCCTCTGATAGCGAGGGCCTCAGGCCGCTGGCGAGGTCACAGCTGGCTCCGAGGGCCCTTCGCAGGCCCCTGCTGCGGACAGGGGGTGCTGCGGACAGGGGGTGGTGGTTCCAGGGTCTGCAGGGCCAGCAAAGCCCTCGGCTCTGCGTAGTTGGCTGCTTCTTTCGGCTCCAGGCACTGCAGGAAGGTGCCCTCCCCCCCTGGGGAGCCTTCCAGAGTCGTGACTGTGGGGTTTATGTCCATGCACGTGGGATCGATCCTTTAAATGTGATGGGCGCATCGCAGCGCTGTGGCGTGGCTCCGACGAGCGCCTGGATCAGTGGACCGCTGATCCCTGCGGATGAGACGATGCTCAGAGCGTAAGGAGAAAACGGAGCACGTCCGGGGGGTCGATGGCGCGGGGGAGACGAGTCTCAACAGACATGTCGCCTCGGATGTGACAAGCCCCCAAAACAGTCCTAGTCTTCCTGCCCATGATAGGAATTTAAAAAATTTTTTTTTCTCAGTTCTACAGGAAAACAAACTAATAAAGTGATTTTTTAAAAGACAATTCTCGATCGTCGTGATAATAAGAACTAGATTTAGCATCCATGCCATAGTCTCCAAATGTCATTTTAACCATAAGTGTCCAACCTTATGCCCATTAATGATTTAACCCACGTGACTAGTATATTAAAGAGTGAATTTCTTCCTGTCTCTGTCCCAGAATGTGACAGAGAGGGGGTCGCCTTCCCAAACCGAGGGCTGAGAAAGATGCGGGGAGCTTCGACGATCCATACTTGCTGATCAGAAATTATCGAGTTTGTTTATTTAAAGGATAGATATTTACTTCCTGTCGACCCTAATTGTTAGTCTCTCCTTAATGAGAGAATGCTTGCAAAATGACCCGAGGACCTGGTTGTGGCCCCACCTGCAAGGAGCTGCCCTTAGGGGCTAGTGAAAGGTTTACTAATACGTGAAAAGAATGAGAAATATAAGAATGCAGGACTTTAGCGCCTGTCGAGGTCACAGGAACAGGACCGTAATGTGGGGGCGAGGGCCCCCCAGGCTCTTCCCGGAGGGCGGACTGCCGGTTGTCATGCCTCATCCACCGGGATTCAGGCTGGCCTTACGGGAAGCACAGGGCGCTCTGACTGTGTGTGACTGCGTGCTGGGGGTGGGGCGGGAGTGGGCCGCGTATAGCTGGTCCCGAGGACCCCACGGCCCCCAGTGTCCTAATGTCCTCTGCTCCCTGCCGGGCCGATGTTCGTCACCTGGACACGTGTCGTTTGGCTGCCTCTGGGCTGCTGCGAGGCTGGCCGCCCGGGGTCAGTCCCACAGGTGCGCCAGGAAGTGCCCTGGGTCGGGACCAGACTGCCCCGCCTGGAGCCTCCGCTTCCGGGCGCAGCCTCCTGGGGCCGGCGCACTGATTGCCTCGCCGCAGTCAGGGCCCCGCCAGTCACCTGGGAGGAGGAGCTGGGCCAGCTCCCCCTCCCGCCGAGGTTTCTGCCGTGACTGTCCTGCCACCCGCTGCCTCTGCTCCCGCCTGGAACTTCCCATAATTCCCGAGCCAAGGACACCGCACTCGGACCAGGACCGCCAGAAACAGGCCACGACATCTGCTTTTACACTTATTTCACCGACAGACACAGGGTGCCACCACAGGCCACATGCTGCGCCTGGATCCGGGCAGCCGGATGACGTTCGGAGCTTAAGCGTAGAACAAGGGACAGATACAGAGACAGAGACCAAGCACGGCAGATTGTGGCCCGTGCTGTACGGTTTCATTTATGCGACATTCTGGAAAAGGCCAAACTAGGGACACCGAGGCCAGAACGGCAGTTGTCGGGGGCTGGGGGGGAGGCGGTGTGGGGGGACTCGGGGGGGGGGGGCGACTGTGCCCGTGTTGGCAACGCTGCGCACTGTGTTTACCAGAACTCGCGGAAACGCACGCTAAACGGGGCGCATCTCAACGCGTGTGCTGTGACAACGTTTAAAAAAAAAAACATGGAGCAAGGACGGTCCTCTACGTGATGCTGAGGAGTGGGGGCAATGCCTTCGTTTTATGTGTATCTTTTGCCTTTCGTTATTATTATTATTATTATTTTTATTGCGCTAAAATACATGTAACGTAAAACTTGCCATTTTACCCGTTTCCAGGCGCGCGGCCAGCGGCGTCGATTACCTTCGGGATGTAGCGTTCCCATCAGCACTACCTACTGCTCGAACCCTTCCTCACAGCGCCCCGAACGGAAACTCCGCGCCCACAAAGCAGAAACTCCCCGCTGCCCCTTCCCCCCAGCCCCCGGTGACCCCGAATCCACTTTCTGTCCCTCCGACTTTGTCTAGTCTGGATGCTTCATACAAGCGGAATCGTATAATATGTGTCCCTTTGTGTCGGGCTTACTTTAGGTAGCGTATTTTTGTTTCGAACGAGGCTTTTGGATTAAAAAGTGGGGCCTGAGGAAATGCTCCCAGTTGAGACAGTTGGGGGACAGCGAGAGGAGAAGCAGAAGAACGGAGTCCTGGGCCACGCGACCCCGCGTGGGCGTCCTGCACGGACTTCGCGTCCCCTTTCAGTTCAAGGTCAGATGCGGCCAGGGACAGGCCTGCACCCTGCGCGCCTATGACACACCTGCTTCTCTGCCTCCGCAGGTCCGTCGGAGACCCCTCTCCCTGACCCACGGCGCTTGGCAATCTCGCCCGCTGCAAAACTTGCAAAAGACATTAAAAAAAAAAAAAAAGACTCAGGAAAATAAGTGACCGTGCATTGCAGATGAGGCAGCCCCAGAAGCTGGGTTTGGAGTTAATTAGCCCTTGAACTGTCAAGCCCAGCTGCCTCCGCCGAGCCCTGACATTTCCAGGAATAATTAAGGACTCGGCTGTCACGTCTCGCAGAGGCCCAATCGGGACACAGAACAAGTTCCGGCCGCTTTCACCACTCGACGTCCGGGAACATGGAGAGAAGATCGGCAGCCAGAGCTAATTGCAGGCTCTGGGGTAGCAGCGTCCTCTTTTTTGAAGAATTCTTCGTAGTTTTGCACAGAAACGTCATGATCTCTGTTTATGGGGTAGAGGTGACAGGAAGGAGGGGCGGGTGACATTGGAAACACTTCTGAAACCACTGGCGATAATCGTAGCTAACATGCACCGAGCACTTACTATGCACTAGGCACTAACTATTCCAAGGGTCAGGACAGCCTGTGAGGCGACACTTAGCACAGCTATTCCTCGTGGATGTGCAAATCGAGGCGCGGAGAGGTCAAGCGAGTTTTTCAAGGTCGCGGAGTCGGGGGCGGAGCCAGGCAGTCTAGCTCCGGAGCGAGGCTCCCCGGTGCCGCCCACATCTCTGGTCGCTGAGCTGTCCTGAGCGCCGCTGCCCTGGGGCCAGGCGGCGTTTCTGGCATGCGGCATTAGTCTTGCCGGAAGCATTTATCGATCACCAACGTGCACGTGACGCTTGTCCCTTGACCTCCGAGAGCCGTGTTTCAAGCAAGCCACCAATTCACCGATAATGTATTTATCTCGCCCACACCCAACTGACTACCTCATGCTTATCTTCCACCATGTTTGTTCATCCTTCGGAAATTCACGGAGGCACCCCGAGGAGCCGGGGTGAACGCAGCACCTGCTATGCTCAGGGCACTGCGTTGAGCCTCGTGCGACAGAGACGGAGCTCAGTCGGAAACAGGCTCTGTCCAGGAGGAGCTCACGTCTTGCCTCTCCGGTAAGGAATACCCGCGATCGGACGCAATGCGAGATGAATAAAGGTGGGCCTTCGACGTGGGCCGGGTCGCGCCCCCTAATTTCCTGTGTCTCAGTCCTCACCTCTGGCACCTTAGGAGGTGGCGGTGTTTGGAGACAGGGTCATGAAACAGGTGATTACGGTACAACGAGGCCAGACTTGTGGGCCCTCGTCCAGTATGACGGTGTCTTTTTCAGAGAAGTTGGGGACAAAGACGCACACGGGAGGGGACCACGTGAGAACAGGGCGAGGAGGCGGCGGTCCGCCAGCGAGAAGGGAGGCCGCAGAGGAAACCACCCCCGCCGGCCCCGTGCCCGCCGACTCCCAGCCTCCGGGGCCGCGAGAACACCCATTTCTGTGTTCCAAGGCTCCCAGTCTGGGGTCCTTAGTTGTGGCACCCCTGCCAAAGTGAGACCTGAGAAAGTTGGGGAGTTGGGGACCGAAGGACAGGAAATGAGAGGGAGGCACGTTTGAAACGAGTCGATCGTATTCAGTGGGGGACGGGGGCCTTGGCGGGTTTATGAGCAGGAATGACCTTAGGGGCCGTCACTCACCAGACGGCCACACGCGACCCGACAGCCAGGGCCGTGGGCGAGGCACCTCAGGCGGGTCCCCCACCCCCATGCCTGGAGGAAAAGGGCTGGATCGGGGGAGCAGTGGGGGTGGGGAGACCCAGCTCGCGGGCACAGATAACGGGCGCCACTCGGTCCCTCTACTCAGCTCTGCTGGCGAAGAAAAGGTGGGCGCACTCTTCCTTCCGTGGCAAATCCTTTCAAATATAAATACAAAATCGAGTCGCCTTTTCCAAACTCCGCGTCGCTCCGGGGGGTTTTGAAAGGCCCCTTCCCCTTCCCTGGGCTCCGCCTGGCACATCCCCGCACCACGGGCACAGAAAGCATCTCCTGGTACCAAACGGCATCTCCGAGGGATAACGTTCGGAAAAACAAAAGCAAAAAAAAAAAAACTCAAACCAGATAAACATACGGGCTGTGCAGGGTCCACATCTGTGCTCAGCCTGCGAGGTAGAACATGGAAGACGTCCGTGTCCTACGCCCTGGAGCCGGTGAACACCGGTACTCTACACCGTCGGCCTGATGACGTTCACGGCCTTGAGATGGTGGGAGGAGCCTGGCGCATCCGGGTGGACTTGAGCCCATCGCTTGGGCTCTTACGAACGGGGCACGCTTTCTCAGCCGAGGTCAGAAGGGGGACGCGGCTCTTGAAGAAGGTCGGACAGATGCAGCGTTGCTCCTTTGAAGTCGGGGGAAGGGGCCAGAGCCAAGGAATGTGGGCGGCCTCCCCGAGCCAGAAGGAGCAGGGAGCCGCAGCCTCTCCCGGAGCCTCCGAGGGAGGAGCCCGGGCTTGCCAACACCTCGATTCCTGCCCGCGAGGATCCGCGTCGGGATTCTACCCTAGACCGCCGTAAGAGAAGAACAGACAGATGGCGTCGTTCTGAGCCGCCGACTTTGGGGCGACGCGTTTTAATGCGAGAGGAAACTAACACGCTCCGTCTGCTCGCGCAAGCGGGATGCTCGTTGGAACGGTGCGTGCTCGCAGGGTGGCCTGCGGAGTGCCTCCCGGCTCACGAAGCCCGCACCCGTGTGGTGGACAAGTCGGTCTCGCTTTTCCCGCCCGATTCTCAGCTCCCCAGGGAGAGGAGAGGGGCTGAGGCATTCATTCTCGCTATCTCTGGTGCTCGCCCAGTGGCTGCCACATAGTCGATTTTAGTAAGTATGGATCAAGCGACTGCATGAAAACCCAAAGCAGCCGAGGGCTTCGGAACGCCCCGAAGGGACCCCCAGACAGAGTCGTTCACGCTTCTTTCCAGACGCGAAGGAGTCAACTCCGTTGTCACCGTCGATGCACACATATGCCATCGTGTTGAAAGGAATTACTGTCAATGGTAACCAAGACGACAAGACATCCCATTCACACGTAGAGAATGGTGAGTCATTCAGACAAGCGCCAGCGGAGGCCTGGCTTCCCGAGACAGTCTTGAGGCAAGGTCATGCCAGGCCCCTTTTCACGAAGGGCGTTTGGGACAGGCCTGCTCTAAACAGCTCTCCCAATGGGATTCATTTCCCTGGTCCACCCCCCCCCCCGCCCTGCCCCGCCCCCCAGGGCAGGCACAGAACTCAGAAACAAAGCTTCGTTGGTTTGGATGCATTCCTCATGAGATTGCATTTATTTTTGGAAAGAAACGGCCATTCACAATTTTTCATTGTTGGCTAGGAAGCTTGGAAGTTGCTTTCTAGAAAAGCCAATGGTGGGCAGTCGTGGTGTAGAAATGAGGCAGCCTCCTCCTGCCGTAACGTTGGGGACTATTTTCAACTGTCATTATCAGCAAGGACTCTGGGGGCTGGTGGCCGTGGCATCTGGAGAAAGGCTCCCGCCTCTCTGATGTCATCATGGGTGCTGGGCAAACTCCCCGCTGTTGTTTGAGCTCACAGCCTGGCCCGACGCCAAGACGCCCTGCTGGGATGGCCCCCGCCCTCCTGCAGGCGCGGGGAGGGCGGGGCCAGGGCACGGGGTCAGACCCAGCCACCCCAGGCTTTGGCCCTCACTCCGGAGAGTTTGTTTCTTCTGCCCTTCTCCCCCTACCATCCTCCTCGGTCACACCCTGACGCCAGCTAACAGGTCCACCTCCGGCTTCGGCGCTCCCAAAGGGCCCCCCCCCCCCAAAGCGTCCTCTCCAGGCCAGTTTATTGTGTCCGGGGAATTCCAGCAGGTGACAACTGCCCTCGGTGGCATTTCCTCTGCTGTGAGCGTGAGTGCCTGTGCTACCTCCCAGCTCCCCGGGGCAGGACGCAATCCTGGAAGGCGGGGGTCCTAACTTCCGTCCCCCAGGTTCTGAGGGAAGCAGTTCCTTCCCTTCCATCTCAAAGCAGTCACCCAGCAGGGGTTCCATGACTCGCACGTGCCAGGGCGATAGCGCGTACAGGTCCGTCAAGTCTTCGGCAGTGAACAGGAAGTGGACGGCAGGGTATCGGAGTCAGGCGGTTGCCACACTTTTTTTTTTTTTCCTCCTTGGCTCGCGTTTGGGTGTTTCTGGGACTACAGGCCTCTGAGGGAGTCATATCAAAATCGAGACATATCTAACAAGTGACCGATGCATCTCATCTGCTGTGACTTAGCTCGGCCAGGAGAGAAAATGCAGAATGAATCGTCACCATTCCATTTCCATTCCTGAAGCCATTCCACACTCTAAGCCAGCAGCGCCCGCGGTGGTGACCGCGTGACGCAGTCACCGGGAGAGCTGCTCAGGTGCCCGGGATCAGATCAGGTGCCCGGAGCAGGTCCTGGGGCAGGAACCCAGGCGTGGGGACCGGGAGGGGTGTCTGTGCCGAGGAGCCTCCATCTTCCTCAGCAGGTGAGGCTGGCCCCGCCACACACAGCCTTGCCACGGACAGGTGAGCCAGCTGCCGAGGACTGGCGAGGAGAAAGGCCCTCATTCGATCCACGTGGACAAAAGGGTCAGGACTGAGGGGGGAAAGCCCGGCATCAATACTCTCCGCGAAAGAGACGACGTCTCCGGGGAAAACCAGAATTGACAGGTGGGAGGAGGAGATGGGGGGGGGGGACTCTCTCAACACCTTCATCAAGATGCGATGAAGGGGAGGGAGCCATGGGAGGCCCAGGAGGAGCAAACTAATAGAAACGGTCGGCTGCAAAGACTGCTCGAGACTGGAAGCCAGGACCCACGGAAGGGGGGAAGTGACCGAGCTTGGGCCTGGCAGGGTCACAGGCCTTCGGAGCAAGAGGCGTTACTGTGGGTGAGGATGTAGCTCTGCAGACTGTACCCATACGTTACAAGGATCATCAATCAGGGGTGTTTTCTGGCCGTCAACCTGTGCAGGTCAGAAGACGGAAGTCCCCTCTCCTCTCCCAAACTGCCCTTCCCTCCCACACAGGAGCAGCTGGTGATTAAACGTTAACATCGATCTCTCTCTCCGCGGATCTTGTTCTAAACAAAAGCATCCTTAATTGAAGAGCATTTTCCCATCAAGTGCTTAGCATGACATCTGTCAATGGCTAACCTTATGCACTGAGAAAAAAAAAAAATCGAGGAAGATGTATAAGCTATTTTCTTTGATCACAGAGAGCCTAAAGCTATCTTTTGAGTGAGTCACCGAATCAATACTCCAGTCCTGTCCAGAACAATCATGATGGCTTGTCATTTAAGGCGTGAGTGAGCCATGCCAGCCGGAGACCCGTAAAGCCACAAGCCGAACCTGGAACACCAAAGCCGGACAGGATAGATGTATTATGGGAATGCGGGATTTACATGAGATTTCAAGAGAAGACTCAAGCCCGCACAGAAATGTGTGCTTTCGGCTGGCCGCAGCGGGCCACGTCACCAGACTTCCACACCAATGGAAGCCCTTCGGCGGGAAGTGCGAAAGGCTCTTCCAGAAGCAAGTCCCACCTAGCCCAGCATCCTGTGCTCTCCTTGAGTCTTGGGAGTCATCACAGAC
The DNA here is from genome assembly GCF_014176215.1 of Rousettus aegyptiacus. NCBI lineage: Eukaryota > Metazoa > Chordata > Mammalia > Chiroptera > Pteropodidae > Rousettus > Rousettus aegyptiacus. The sequence continues at coordinate 3,191,299 of NW_023416286.1, forward strand.
CCTGAGAAAACATGCGATACCTGAACAAATGCACGAGCAGCCGGAACCCCGGCTGCGCAGAGAGGATGGCCGTACTCTGCCGCCTTCCTGGGGGACCCGTGACAGCAACCACAGCTAACGGGGTACGCGACCCATCAGTAAGTACCCCGTGTGGTCCCACCCGGCCGAGGGTGTAGTCCTCGACACTGAGGCAGGCTTTGTGGAAGAGTGCGGAGCAGCTCAATGCCAGCGAGATGTTGAACACCTGCCCAGGTGTCGGCATTCTGTCCTCTTCCTGGATCCGCTGAGACCCCAGCGGCCTGGCTGGCTTCCCTTCCCTGTAGGGGGCCTCTGCCAGGCTCCCCGGGGCTCCCAGGCTGGCCCAGCCCCTCCTGAAATACAGGCCATCACATATCCGGTTCAGATACCTGCAGGGGTGTCCTGGGGCCTCCTGGGGCCCATTTAGGGACCTACGATTTAAGGCAGCTCACCTTCCTCGACTTACACTGTTACATTGTTTCTCCTTCTCCTTCTCCTTCTCCTTCTCCTTCTCCTTCTCCTTCTCCTTCTCCTTCTCCTTCTCCTTCTCCTTCTCCTCCTTCTCCTTCTCCTTCTTTTTTACCACGATCGGACGGGCCCAGCCGCCAGTGCTCAGCTAGCTGCGTTCCTGGATTTCCGTGCACCTGCTTTCTCCCCGACATCACCTCTTCCTGCCACAGTCCGCGAGTCAGCGCCGCCTGTAGCATCCGGTGCCCATTCTCCAAAGCTCGCCGCGAAGGCTTCGCGACTCCTCCCTCACGCGGCCCCGCCACCCCGCGGCTCCCCGACGGCTGGCACACGCTGCTCTGGACTCAGCCATTTGTGGAGGCGTCTTTGCCCTGCTACTCGGAGGTAAGATCTTAAGGGGCAGGTCGTCTTTCGTATCTTTGCATGTTGCCTGCTACCTGGGCGTGCGTGCGTTTTACACGACAGATCTCGGTGCGTTGGCCTTGCGTCTCCCCAAGGCTCGGTGCCCTTGGCTATAAAGCGGGGCAACGATGATGTCTAGGATGATGCCTAGTACCAGAACGACGTGAGCTTGTGCCGGTCAAGTGCTTCGTGCAGAGCTCGGCGTGTGGTCAGTCTCATGCCGTAGTACTGTATTCATTCAATATTAAAACGGTCTCTCTCCAGCGTTGGGGGCAGCTCCTAACTTCCTCAGTTAGTGAAAAAAATAAATAAGTAAAGCCTTTCTACACGTTGGTATTCTCAGCCCTCCCCGTGATATCGGCACTATCTGGGGAGCCTTTAAAAAATACCGATCCCCAGATCGCTACCTTCCCGAAATCCCGCTTCGCCCGCCGGGGCCCAGACAGCACTGATTTTCACCACCCACGTGTTTCCCACACAGAGCCAGGGTCCCGAACCGTTGGAGAGTCTCCCATTTCGGTCACACACCCTCCCGGCTCTCGTTTCTGGAGCCACGAGCTACAGTCTTGGGGGACTCCGTCCCCAGAATGCCCCACCGTTAATACCCAGCGTCGTGCCTTTCCCCTGGCGACCGGCCGGTCATCCCCTCCAAGCCCTTGCGGTGACTCGGCACTTTAATAACTCCCGGTGTCCCTTTTTATTTCCACGGTAGCAAAGCACTTGTTCGAGACAATTTACTGCAGACAAGGCCGAGTGGCGAAAGCACAAGGCAGTGTGTGTGCGTGTGTGTGTGTGTGTGAATCACAGGGGATGATGAGCACATAAAACCCTTCCACCCCTCCGACTCCCCTTCTCCGCTCCGGCCGGCCCTGAGAGGTGGGCTGGGCCCATCAGCGGAGGGCACGTGAAGGGACAGGCTACCCGTCCACCCCTGCGGAGGAGAGGAGGCACGGACGGCCAGGCCCTTACGGCAATGAGCGTGGGGCAGTTGCTGACACAGAGATATAGACTCCTATGTCTTGCCCTCCGGCCTTTTAAAAACCTTCGTTCGTAATCAATATGTATGAAGCTGTGGCTCTCACTGGGCATTGAATTTCAACGGGAATTAGGCCCAAATAAGGACCGGAGAGTTGGCCCCGCTGTGGCCAGCCCGTCCTGCTGGCTCGGTCCCCACTTCAAACTGCATGATTTATGTCACCTCAGCATAAGCGTTGGGCCTGGTGGCTCTACGGCGAAGACGAAGGGAGAAGGCCGCTTGGATTTGAGACGTGGCAGACAGTGCCAAAAGGCAGAGGAAACGTGATCTCTGAGCAGAGAGAGAGTATGCTCCAGAGGATTGGCTTTTAGAAAAAGGGAAGTCTGACAGTGACAAGGTGGCCGTGGAGCAGTCATCCCGAGGGGTCGCCCCCTTTCTCTGTCCCTTTAGGGTCTAGATCTGGGTGGTCCTTGGTGGTCACTGCACTTCTAACAGACCCGGGAGGGCGACTTAAAAACCTGCCCGAGGCGATGCTGAGTTAGGCAGAGGACGCAGAGCTCCGCCCTCAAGGGGACTCGTGCCCCGGATCAGACCGCCGGCTGCTCCCACAACCCCAAACGCCCTGGGCTTAGCCCAGACACATCTGCGCTTAAAGGTGTAGTCGCATGGGACCCTGGGCATCGTGTCACGGGTCAGGAGACGGAAGTCACCCAGATCACGTATCAGCCATGCCTGTGGTGGACACAAGGCTCACGCCCAAACCTCCCAACAGCCGTGTGCTTGCTCGGTCCCGTGTCCGAGCTCGCATCAGAACAATCTGTGTCGTAAGTGTTTCTGGGCCATGAAGGCCCTGGCCTTTCAACTGGGGGGGTTGGGGCGGACTCCAATTACACAAACGAAACAAATGGGCACGTGGAGACGGAGCAGGCCAGCCAGCGAGGACAGTCTTCCTGCAAGGGGTCCTGGCCCCCGCGCAAAGGACCTGTGGAAACGGGGCCCTTGTGTTGATCACTAGGGCTCTCCGAGGCTTCCAGGGGCAGTTGAGAAAATGTGAAGAATCTGCAAAACATTTGCAGCTTTACTCAGCTCTTCCAACTCAAATATTTGTTTTCTCTCAGGAAATGGCTCAGGGCGCAGGCACAGGCTCGTGAGTGTGTGATCACGGCCCCGCGTGGCCAGCTAAGCGCCAGGCGACTTTCGGGGTTTCTCTTCCTAGCCACGCCCCGGGTCGACACCTGGCAACAACAGCAGCTGAGTCAGAGCGAGTCTGCGGGCTTCCTGGGCTGGGCACGTGGCCTGGCCGCTCCCCGCCTCGCTGGAGCGGGGCAGGTCCCAGCGCCCCCTGCTGGTGACCACATCTCGCGCCTCTTGTGCCGGGACTGTGAGCCTGGACTGCAGCGTGTATGGGACAGTGAGTGATTCAGAGCCTCCTTCCTCTGCTTAAAACGCCCAGGGCCTGGCGACGGCCTGTCTCTCCGGCTCCCCTCCACCTTCCTCTCCAAGGAAATTCCTTCGGGAGTGGTTGGGGCTGGATTATGAAATACCTTCCCTTATTTCCTGGGTGCCACAGGGACACAGGAATTCCTGCCTGGCGGCAGGCGATGCTCCCGAGAGCTCCACGCCGCCACCTCTGAGCACATCGGAGCCTGTCGCCAGCAGGCTCGCTGCCCGGCTGAGCCGCTGGAGGGGTTCGCCAGCCGTCTCACCAGATGGAATGCAAGCAAACAGAGAGAGGAGAATGCAGCTCGCTCGTAACTCCAGGGCCTGCCCCGGGCTCACAGGGGGAGGGACGGCCACCCTCTATAGGTCGGGGCTCCCCGTGCCTGTCTTTAGGGGGCTTGCCAAGCCATCCTAGTCATCAGTGTAACTCAGCAAATGTGGCTGCAGACAATGTGGATGTGCTTTTGAGCATATCCTCAGCACAGAATAAGGAAATCAGATTGGAGACCCGTGGTATAACTTGCTATGTGCGTGCACACGCGCGCGCGCGCACACACACACACACACACACACCCCTCTCCCCTAGCCGCTCGCTCGAGCCTGCAATTCCTGCTACAGAGGACAAAAAAGCCTTTCACTCCACAATTGAAAACAAGGCTTAGATGCCCATACGCCTTTGATGATAAAACATGACCTCGAACCCATCAAACGTGGGAGTCAGATTGATAAGAAAAAAGATTATGCAGGAGGTGGACGTAAACTCTGGCTTCTCCAGAAGTGTGTCTAGGGTTTACCCTTCTCGCGTTAAAGCAATCGATTTACCCCACCGATGTGGGCGGGTCTCTCCTCTCCCCCATCCTCATCCTTAGCTGTGCCGTGAGGCATGCTTAGCACTAAGCCAGCATGTTGCCTATGAACCTGCCTTCCTACCAATACTGACCAAACACTCACATAGTCGGTGAGCCAGGGGGCCGTAGGACTCAAGCTCAACACCCTCATTTCACAGGCAAGGAAGTTAATGCTGCAGGTGTAAGGCTCAGACCTCCAAGGTCTTTTGCTCTGGGGTTTGGCCCGGGGCTTCCCAGCTCTTTCTCTGCTTCCTTCAACAACCAACAACAAAACCACACCTCTGCATTCTGCTCGCCCTCGGCTTCTGCCTTCTAATTCCACAAAGGCCCAAATACTTCCTTCCGAGCTTTCTGTGCGGTGGAAACTCAACCTGACGACTTAGGACCCACCTCCCTGGGATCCCCGGGTCTCTGGCCTTCATTGACTCCAGAGAAGCGTTTTCTCCCCGTAAAGCAGGAGCATAACACGGACGAGGTCCAGGCTGAAGGCTGCAGCGTGAAATTGAGCAGAAGGTGGGTGACCTTGTCTTGCTCTCAGAGAGCGAAGGCCTGGGAGGGCAGGTTTCAGTCAGACTTCATTCCTTTCCTGGGCTCCGACTGGGGAGAGACCTTGGTATGCGGCCTTGTTTACCCTCCGGTTCCTCATCCCGTCCCGTCCGGGGGTGGGGACGAGTGTCGTGATTTAGGGAGCATGTGTGGCTTTGGCAGAGGGCTCTGGAGGAGGAAACAGGTACGTGTCTGCGGTCGCCGTGAGCCCCGCCGTTGGCTCCTGCCGGCTGGCTCGGCAGAAAGTTTGGCTGAGTTGCAAGACTGTGTTTTGAGGGCAGGCGCCGTAAAGACCAAACGTCCTCTTCACATTCAGAAACACACCAGCAAAGGGTGAGCCAAGGGAGGAGGAGAGAAAAAAAATACACGTTTTTTTTCTTAATAATAAATTGAAAAGTCGCAGCTGGACTTCACCTATTCACCTGGATGACGTAGCTGGAGCCTGCCAGGTGCCCCAGGTAAGCCTGATCCCGGCCCTGCGGGGCACACCCTCGGCTGGCAGCTGTGAGCGAGCGTTTTGTTTACAGTGCAGGTTCTGAAGGCGCCACACCTGACCGAGCGTGACTGGGGAAAATCTCGAAAGTCATCGTACCATCAGGAGCCCTCGGGAGTGGTCCGCGACTTCTTGGAATAACCGAGCTCGGTTCCAGTGACGTGCGCTCAGGAGCCAGCCACTTCGGAGGGTGGGGATGACTCGAGGTCAGCACGGGTGTCCAGATCTGGGAGAGGGAAGAAATCAAGTGAGCGCTTTTGTCGAAGATTTCACACAGTGCGAACCTAGGTTTTAATGCAGCTTACGTCAAAAGCGGTGACCAGGGACGTAGCCACAGGGGATGGCTTGTTAGATTAATTCTTTGTTGGCCAATTTTTTAAAAAATGACAGAATGAATCCAAATACAACACGACAGATGGAATTGGGTTTGGTTACTCCGACTTACGGAAAGAAGTTTCGAAAGGAAAAGAATTTAGTTTATTGAGAAGTTAGAGTCCGATAAATCAATTCGGTAATAAAAGATTTAGATAGAGATGCCCCTTTTAAAAAGAGTTCTCTAATCCCCAATCGATATCTTACAAGCCCCAGGGTCGTTTCGATTCTGTCACTGTGTTTAAAGAAGCTGTTTCGAAAATTCTCAAAACAACGTTAAATTCTTTCAGCTCTTTTGGTGAGATGCCATACCGCCTTTGTAGAGAATAAAGAAGGATTGATCACAGCATCGACCGGTCATGAGATGTTGCAGGTCCCGGAAGTTCGGCCGTTGCTGAATCGGATTTCGAACTTCCCACTCGGAAGGGAGCTGGATTTGCCGTATCACGTTGGTGGCTCCAAATCCACAGGGCCATAGAGATTAGAGAGAGCTGGCCTCTCAAGTCCCACTAGGTCGGGCTAACCTTTAGAAAACAGGAGGTCACAGTAGTATAATCCCTATAGAATAACACCGTTTGGTTATCAAATTCACTTTCTTTCCACCAGATTTCTCCCCTCCTCCACTCCCGAACGCTTTAAAACCACAGGTAGGTCGGCGAATGAAACTTCAGAGAAGAAACTTGATATTTCTAAACTTGGATTTTTCTCCTGCGAGAAATAAGAATATTGTCTACCGTCCCGGGAACTGGAGTTGTGCTGAGAATTAGGCCACAGCGCAAAGGGCTAAGCGTCACCAAAACGGGGGCCGCGGCAGAGAAATCGGAGGGACGCCGCTTCCGGGGAGGCCGCCTGGATTTCACCCCTTTATCTCTTCCTCTGTTCCGTTCGGTCTGCGAAAACGGAGCCCTGCCAGCGCATTTTCCTCACAGAGACGCTGACGAGAGGCGAAGGGAAGGGCAGGGGGCGCGGGCGGCGGGGCGACGCCGGCCGGCACGCTGGCCTCGTCTCACGCGGCCTGGGGCCAAAGCGCGTGCCCGCTGCCCCGTCGGAAGCGCCATCCCGCGGAGAGCGCGGCGACGGGCTGGGAGGGCAGGGGCCCGGAAAGCCAGTAAGTGGGTGCCCCCGAGCTGGCCCCTGCTTGTCGTCACGGGCAACGAGTTGTTCGACCGTGCGGGGCCACTTTTTTCCTTGGTTTTATTTCATTTGAGTGGTTAGTTTAATGATTTAATCGATTTTTTTTATGGCAGGAGAGCTGGCGCACGACATCACCTTGGTTTCAGGCGCACGGCAGAGCGATTCGCCGTTTATACACATTGCGATGGAGTCGCCACACGAAAGCTGGCAGGCACCTGTCACCATTACTACAATGTGTCACCGCGACAGTTATTACACCACGGCCGACTGTGTCCCCTGTGCCGCGACTTATTTATTTTGTGACCGGAGGTTTGTACCGTTCGTCGCCCGCCACCTTTTCGCCCATCCCTCACCCGCCAAACGTCGGTTGGTTCTCTGTTTCCACGGATCTGGTTTCGTTGTGTTTGTCCTCGTGTAAATGAGATCACACGGTATTCACCCTTCTCTGTCTGACTTACTTCCCTCGGCATAATGTCCTCTAGGTCCGTCCGTGTTGTAGTATAAATGGTGAGAGTTCATCCTTTTTGATGGGTGGGTAATATTCCGTTGTCGATACGGTCCGCCTCTTCGTTATGCACTTGTCCTCTGATGGACACCCGGGTGGCTACTGTAAACAATGCTGCAATGAACATAGGGGAGCACACATCTTTCCGAATTAGTGTTTTCGATTTCTTCTGCCAAATGCCCAGAAGTGAGACTGCTGGGTCATAAGGTAGTTCTTTTATTTTTTTGAGGACTTGCCGCACTGTTGTCCACAATGACGGCACCGTTTTGCAATCCCGCCGACAGTGCGCGAGGGTTCCCTTTTCTCTGCAGCTTCACCGACACCTGCTTGTTGATTGATCGGTGACGACCATTCTGACAGGTGTGAGGTGATATCTCACTGTGGGTTCCGTTTGCATTTTTCTGATGATCGGTGACGTGGAGCACTCTTCATATGTCTACTGGCCATCTGTGCGTCTTTTTTGAAGAAACGGCTGCCCATTATGCAATTGGATTGTCTGTTTCTTTGATGCTGAGTATGATGTATGACTTCCTTACCTATTTTGGATAGTAACCATGTATTGAATATGTTATTGGCAAATACCTTCTCCCACTCAGTGGGCCCCAAGACAGAAGTGGCCCTGTCCTACCCTCCATGCCCTGACCTTGGAAGCGAAGCCTGTCCCATACACCCATACGCTACCGGCTGCAGAAGCCGCCAGTGCCTGCCTGGGTTCGACGGGAGGGAATGTAGATCCCACCTCTCCATGAAGTAGAGTCAATAGTGTCAATTATCAGTCGTGAACGGGGTACACAGTGGACCCTCGAACAACACAGGGGTTAGGGGTACCCACCCTGGTGCTGTTGAAAATCCACGTGTAACTTAGGACTCTTCACATTCACGGGTTCAACCAACTGCGGGTGGAGAACGGTATTTGCGGTCCACGGTTAGGAAGCAGAAATCCTGCTCTCCGCCCATGATTGGCTGAATCATGGATGCGAAGCCCAGGGGTGCGAACGAACGGCTGTGTTTACGGAGAAAATATCTGCGTGTTCGTGGACTCTCGCAGTCAGCCCTTGTGGTTCGAGCGTCAGCGGGGTGTCGGTGCGGTCATCTTTGGGAGACACGACGTGTCTTTAGCCGTGGAGCTCTGCCGCCCCCACTGGGACTCTCCCCCACCCCCCTGGGGCCGGTGCGGGTCAGCATCGCCGTCGGCCATCTCCGCCTTCGCTCGGCTGCACGCCTGGGTCTTCTGCGACCGAGTGTTGATTGCCGGTGACGCCGGCACGAATACGAAGCCACTGGTCCGGAGCTGCCGACGTGAGGCGTGGTTGGCTCGCCCGGGGGCCCCCTCGCACCCCAGCGCCCCCGTCTCGCAGGGTCCAGCCGCCTCCCTGTACCGGAGCACCCAAACGGCCACGCAGTGTCGTGAAGAGATGGACGGACTCCCGACCCCTCTGCACGAAGTTCCGCAGCACTTGCTCGGGGGCCCCCCAGCACCCCGAGCCGGCCAGGGCGTGGCTTCCACTGGAGACCTCTCTCTCCCTCCAGCGTGATGCGAATCCTGGCCGCGGGGCGGACGGCATCTCTGCGCTTCTGTCCACGCGGGTGAGTGGCCTTTCCGACCGCGTCGCCGGGGAGCCTAGGCTCGGGGCTCTCCGTGCGACACGGAGAATGTTTCCGGCCGGCTTCCGGAAGCCGCAGGCTCGAAAAGCTCAGGCAGCGGCAGGTCGGGTGAAAACCGAGGGGATAGCCATGGCCCTTCGCTGGGTGCTGACTCATTGGGAGACCTTGGCCGCCTCCCGGGCCTCGCTCTCTGCCGCCGGAAGCCTGAGGCCACGCCCCTTCCCCCCGGGAGCGCCTGCGAAGGGCGTGGGGCTTCTCTGATGGAGTGTGCACCCTGCGTACACAGTATTATCATCACGTGTTACACAATGTGACTAAGTGTAGGAGAGCTCCGTGCTGCGGGAGCACAGGACGTCTCGTTAGCACTTGCCTGGGAGGGACCAGCGGCCGGGAGGACGCAGCAGTAGAGGGCCGGTGTGCAGCAGCCGGCTTGAGAACGGGGCGTTGGCAGGGAGGGACCCTCGGATGCCCTCGGTCCAGGTGGCCGGGCGGCAGTGCGAGGCGTGAGCCAGCCACGCCGGGGCCCGTCTGCGAGGCCCGCGTGGCCACAAGTGCCGCCGCCCCAGCCAGGAATGCGGCAAGGAGGCCAAACAGAGCAGAACAGGCTGTTCGGCCGAGCTCAGCGGCGTGGAGAAGTGTGGGTGGTGGAGGGGACCCTGGGGGCCCCCCCAGCCTGCAGAGGCGCCGCCGAAGGGTCCTTCGGGGTTCCCCGTGACAGCCCAGGCCAGGCTGTGGGTCCTCGCACACTCGCCGCGCTGTGGCCGATCCTCCTCACGCCCAAGACAGAGCGGGTCTGAGAACCGAGCGTTCTCTCCGTTCTGGGCTTTGCTCTTCGCACTCCACATCCTTCCATGGAGTGTGAGCCCATGTCGCCCGCAGCCCGCGGCCCAGCTTGTCCCCCCTTCCGGCCGGCAGCTGATGAAGGAGGCATTTGGAGGTGTCGGCTCCGAAGCGCCAAAAATAGACCCAGGCTTCCCGCCGCGGGCTTCCTCACTTTTGTGCTTGCGAATGGGCGCGCCGGCCCCCGCCCGAGTGTCCCGTGGGGGCCTTGTGCAGTGAGACCAGACGCAGAGCGGAGGCCGTCTCGGCCCTGCCTGTTCGGGGAGCAGTCACATCGCCTCTCTGTCACAGCCTCTCGGAGCAGGGGAGCCCCAAGTAGGATGACCAAAGCTCAGCAGAGTGAGGAGAGCCTCCCGCCAGAGGGTCACCCGCCCCCGCAGCGGGCAGTGGGCACAGAGAGAGGTGGGGAGCCCGGCAGGTGTGAGGCGCCTCCCCGCCCAGGCCCAGAGCACGGACCCCAGTCCCACCCCCCGGCCTGCGCCCCCACCTCCCTGGGCTCCCTCGTCTGGAGCGGGCTCAGTGCTCAGGGCTCAGCCAGGGGACACTCAGGGACAGAGGCCCACGTGCCGAGCTGCCACGTTCACCTGCGAACCCTGCCCAGCACCCTGCCTTTCTCGGTTGCCGCTGCCCATGTTTTTGAGTGCTGCGCGCCAGGTGCGCTACCTGGGTTAACCGAGCAGGTGTGGGCAGGCGGGGCAGGTGGGTGCTGAGCCCTTCCGCTTCTGCTTCTCCCCGGCTCTGGGCCCTGAGATGCGCCCACCCATCCCTCTCCGCCCAAACCCCCCCACCAGGACACGGGGGGCTGCTCCTCCCTGGGGTACCTGGCTGCCGCGAGACCGGCACACGGAGAAGCCCTCTAAGCGTTTGATCTGCTGTTAGAATGTGCTCGCTAGTGAACGAAGTTTTCCTCGGGACAAACAAGTCTTTTAGTTTTCCCTGTAACCAACCCTCTTCCTCCTTGCTAAGCCATTTTTTTTTTTTTAATGGGAGAAAAAAAAAATCTTGTATGCTATTTCCTCCTCCACCTTCTCTAGTTAAGATTTAAGAACAACAAAAAAAGCAGCATTATTTTCTGAGTTTCTTAGCAACTGAACATTTCAAGGTAGGGAAGTCCCAATTTGGAGTTACGATTCACATGTGAACTACGCTTGCACATTCAAAACAGCTCCGTATTTTTGTGTGTACATCACAGCTCACTATCTGCCTCCCTGAGCTTGCTCACCGGTCTCTCAGAAACTCAGCAGCCCCCGTCCCCACAGGAAGCACCCCCAGAACAGTCTGAAACCCTTAATTTAATTAACACCCTCACAGCTTCCCAACATGTGTGGGTCAATGCGATCGACTAAATTTACACCAGGACGGAAGGAAATCGGTTTTTCTCAGTTGATGAAAAGGAGAAAGTCTTTTAAACAGGGCCATTTAGCGTCCATCCTAGTGGGGAGCATGGGATTCCCGAGTCAAGAGGTCAGGAGGTCACTATTCTCGGAAGGTTCCAGATAAGTCCAGAAACCCCGAGGAACCCCGACGCGGCATTTCGGAAGAGACCCGAGAGGCGGCCATTCCTTCAGAAACAGTGCCGGAAGCCTGGACGGAGCGAATGACATCACGATCGGAGATTAGACTTGGCCCTGGAGACTCACGTGCAAATAAGGGTCCCCCAGGGCCCGTCTTGAGGTCATTTCAAAGACTTTTCATCCACGTGTTGTTCAAAGCATGACGGACGACGCCCGGCGCCTTATTTTTTAGAATCAGGTGTTTTGGGGGGTAGAAGGGAAGGGAAGCAGGATGCGTGACTCACAGCGGGGTTTAAGGAGATCGCACGTGACAGACCTCGGTTAGCGGTGATGCGGGGTGAGGGCGAATGGTGCACCGTGGGCCTCCGTTACCGCACTTTTCGAAAGGTGGGGACGGACCGGAGACCATCGGAGAGAGTGGCGCCGATGACGGGGCGGGCCGCCCGACGGGAACGCGGCCCCGTGGCGAGGGCTGGCGCGTCAGGGCCCTTTAACCGAGCGGGGCACGATCGATGGGGGGAAACGTCCTCGTTTCCGAGCACGCGACAGGTTTGGGGCAGGAGGATGCCGATTGCGTGTTTCTTCAGTAAACGGAGGCCAAGGGGGGAAAAAAAAAGCGGATGGAAATAAAAACGGTAAATAAATCCTCCGATGGCTTTTGGTTCCACACAGGCCCAGGCGAAGGTCCTGCGCAGGGCTGGCGAGGTCCCACCTCCCGTCACTCCTGGGGGCCTGGTGCAGGGCCACGCCGGGGGCCACCTTTGCCTCTGCGGCGCACGCCTTCCACACACGTACACACGTCCTCGTCCTCGCGAGCCTGGCCGGCGACTTCGGATCTGCTCTGGGTCGTGGCCACTCACAGCGCCAGGAGCTCGGCCCAGGGCTGAAGTGGAATGTGAACCCATTCAAGGTGGACAAATCAAAGAGCAAGTTAAGGAACAAATACTGACCGCCGAGCGCAAAGAGAGGAGAGAGGGAAGTCGAATTTTATAAATTCTTCATAAAAAGTCTTTAGTCAAAGACTCATCGTATTCTCTGTTTCAGGATGGACAGGGCGTGGACGCCTGTGGCCATCCAGCCCCTGGCCAGCACTGGAGCGTCCACTGTGCCTTCTCCGAAGAAATCCTGATGTTTATACCTAGATCCTAATTCCCTCATAGGAATGTCCTTGATCTACTTTTCCTGCTGACCCAGAGAAGGGTCCTGCACCTGGCCTGCACCTGGCGTAGCTCTCTTCACGTTGTAGATTTATAATAACGTTGTGGGATCTCGTGGTAATTATACAATACACCTGTTCTGGGGTAGAAGCCCTTCAGTTGTTCTGTTGCGTTGACCATCCAGGTGTTAGCCCACCTGTGGCCACCTGTCTCGAAGTTTCATTTAGAACATTCTGTCCTGGGAGCCACATGGCTTCCCGGGAGGGAGGGGGCGGAGCGTCTCAGACGTCACCGGCATCCCCACTCGACCTTGGCAGGCTGCCCGGGTGAGCTTCACAGGGACCCACGGAGAGGACAGTGCCGGCGACTGGCCCCTCTGCCGCCGAATGCCGCCATCGCACGCGCCAGTTCCTCGGCGCCACACGCCATCGGCGAGGCGGGGAGGGAGCGTGGGAACTCACGTGGTCCCCGCTTCTCTCCAGCAGACGGGGCTGGCCCGTGGCGTGGCGGAGAGACAGACAGATACGCTCTCTCCTTCTCTGTTAAACGCCCCGTGTCTTGCCTCTTTGTTTCTTTGCAAACCGCGGCGCTCTCTGCAGCCAGGGCTTGGCCGTGCTCACGTTAGGGTCCACCGCGGCTCCCCACTGCGCCTCTTACCCTTTTGCCCAAAATCGTGCAATCTGGCCGGGGTGGCTTGTGATTGAAAAGTAATCCGGTTGTAATATGCTAATGCTATGCTAATATTTGTCCCTGGAGATAGAGACCTGGAAATGCCACCAGAGAGCCCTCCTGCTAAGAGAGGCTGGGGAGCCCCTTGCACCCCGCCTGCAGTGTCGGGGTTGGTGTTTCTCCACAGCCACCTTGGCCAGGCCCCTCGGGCCGTCAGGTCTGAGGCCGCGTCCTTGACTGTGTGCCCAGTCCAGCTCGGGCTTCCCCTGGCAGCGCGTGGCAAGTGACCGGCCAGCACACACACACAGCCACGTGCCTGTGTTAAAACCACGTCCTATCGGGGTGGCACTGGACTTGCTTTAAAGAGCTCGTGACAAGCATCCGCTGCGCGCGAGGGACGGCCCGGGGTTCCGTGTCGCGTGTCACGGAGCGTGTCGTGAAGGGGGAGGCTCCGCGGCGTGCTGGGTGGGTCGCCCCAGCGAGAGGACCAAGGACCCAGGAGGAGCCGCCGTGCGCCCGCCCGAGGGCCCGGGATGGCGCTGAGGGGAGAGGACGGATCCATGAGACGCCCCCCGGGGGCCTCCGCTCCTGCGGCTGGCGGGGCCCTGCCCCTCAAGTGCTGCGGCCCAGGACCCTGCAGCGTGCTCAGTGACCCCCTTTCTCGTCCTGCCTGTGCCCGTTCCCGGCAGCGTCCAGCTTTGAGTGGGGAGCAGGCGCTCGGAGCACTGGGCTCTCTGGAGACGTCCTGCTCTGGCCTGTGGGTGACCTCAGGCTGACCTGCCAGGGGGCACCCCGGCACGCCTCTCTCCCTCCGCGGCTTCCACTCCCTCTGCCCAGCTCCGCCACTGTGGAGGGAGAGCCAACACCCCTAAATCCAGAGGGGGCACGGCAGGAGAGGGGTGTTCCTCTGCTTTTAGTCCCGATGGGACCCATAGCAGCTGCAGAGAACCAGGTCCCGGAGGCGGCATTGAGGGAAAACGGGGTTTGATGTTTGTTCTTCCCGTGGGCGAGGGGCTCGGAGGGCGGACCCGCCAGCAGGGAGGGGTGAGCCCTGCGTCGGGGGGTGCAGAACCGCCGCCCCCGAAGGCTCCAGTAGCGGTTTTGAGACCTGAGAAAGCCCCGGAAGCTGGGAGGAAATGACGGGCGTTCATTTGTCGCTGGGTTCAGCCACCAGCGTGGTCCCGTTGGCGGTCATCCTGGGGCGGACGCTACAGCCTCGCTCACGCAACGGACCGGGTCCCTGTCCTTGCCTGACCGACCAGGCCCAGAGGCTGGGGGTCTGCGCGCTCCGAGGGTGCCCGCCTTCGGGGCCAGGAGCAGCTGAGGTCACTGCGCTGACACCCGGGGGCCGGGCAGAGGCCGAGTGCCCGCCCCAGCCAGCCCGGCTGGCCTCGTGCCTGGAGGTCCATGAGCGCAGAAGACGGGCCTTGGCAACTCGGAATGAACCCGTTTCAGTGACTCCAACATCTGGAAAAGGGGCTTTAACTGCTGAAGAAAGTGAGACATTGGATCCCCTCCCCTCGCTCTCTGATGCCAATTTCAACCGTGTTGGCCTTATGCCCCAAAGGGATCGGATCTGGGCTCCTGGGAGGGGACCCCTCTGGCTCTGTCTCTGTCCCCTCTTGCCTCTCTTCCTCCTGGACACCCAGCTCAGGTCCACGCCACACCCTTCTCCCCACAATCCAGTCTCACACGTAATTCTCTTTTCGGTTCCTCTTACTCATTTACTCAGCAACTGAAAAAAAAATAATAATAATAAATAAAAAATCTGCAATTTGCTCCAAGCTCCCAGACTTCTTCGGGTCCCGAGCAGACACAGGAGCCTCCAGGAGTCCGAAGGCCACGTGCCTGCTGGTCCTCACGGCCTCCGCTCCCCACCGCCCACCGAGGCCAGCGTCTGGCGAGTGGACAGTTCAGGCGTCTGCTTCTCCTTACACTCGCTGCTGCCCCGCTGTACGGGCCACTGAGCATCTGTCCAGAGAGTGGACAAGGCCAGGGAGAGAGGAAACCCTCTCGGTCAGACACGTGTGGGGGCCGGAGGATTTCGACAGCAATAACGGCGGTGATGCTGCGGGCTCTTCGAGAGGGTCGCGCGGCCCCCCGCCGAGCGTCTGCTCTGAGGCGGGAGAAGGGGCGTCGGCTCCCTGCGAACATGGAGTGTCGTCGGTGCCCGATGCCCGCCTCCTCCGTGTATTGCACAGTGAGTGCACAGAGCGGGCCCGGGACGTAGTAGCGTCTCACTAAAAACGCACAGGTCTTGGGGAACAGCTTCGCGGTGTCCAGACGGGGTTCTCTCTCAGCTCCTACTCCGAAAATAATAGCTCCTGAAAAGCGTTTTACTGGTTTACTGCGCACCGGGCTCTTGTAATAAGCACTTCACATAAGGCATCGATTGCTTTATTCCTCACGACAGGCCTGGAAGATGTCACCGTTTTATTAAAGTCGGAAAAACCGAGGCCCTGAAGGCCCGAGTGTGCTGCTCACGATTTCATAACCAGCGAGCGGCGTGCCCGGGATGCGAACCCACATCTAGCTGACTCCAAGTGCGTGCTTTCGGCCGCCAGAAACGCTGCCTCGGGAGAACACTGGGTAGGTGCAGTTGGCAACAGCGCCCAGTGGGGCGGTTTGCTGTTTCGAAACACACGGGCGTTTAAACGCCCGCGCGCGGCTTCCCTTCCCAGCAGCTCACCTCGGCTCAACCCCGTCCCTTCCGGTCCAAGGGCTGGACGCCGGCTTACTTGCTTTGATTATTATTAAATTCATTGCTCTCTTTTTAATAGGGATATTGAGGCACACGCCTAGGGTAAGCCTGGCTCCAAGTCGGCGACTCAGTCTCTCTTGATGTTACAAATGTCTTCTTGACTCTAGGTGTTTGGGGAAATTTCACGGGAGAGGAAATTAAGCTCTCGTTGGCCATCGGCAGTGGCCGAGATATTGAAAAGTCCCACCCCAGGGTGTGGAAGGGCCCCAACAGCAAGAGAGTAAAACAAAAACTCATTTCCTGTTTGCCACTTGGATTTCCTCCGAGGGCGGAGCACTCGTATTTTTTCGCTCTCTGAAGCTTTATTCTCCTCTGTTTACTCAGGAGAGTAGCTCCCTGTCGCCTTTCCATCATGAGACAAGGCACCGCCGAGGCGATTTCTAGACAAGTGGCCTCACCACGTTAGCTTCTGGCAGCTAAAGAGCAGGCTTGGGCGGGCGGGGTCCAACCTGGGCAAAGATCATGGGAACACAAACTTTCCTCTGCCCAGTAATTACCAGCCTTTCCTTGAAAATTCTTTGGGGTTTGGAGTCACCAGTGGCTGGAGCAGACCCCAGGACTCAGTAAAATTTCCGTAATACCGGCTCACTCGATGGGGCCGCCACAGGGCAGTAGCGTTAGAAAAAGAAGTGCTTTGACGATTATGGGTATGAGGACGGATAATAAAATGTGCCCACCCTCCCGTCTCTTGGAGCAAATATTTGCTGGTGTAGGTAGCTTGCCCGTGTTTTCCCGAGGTCTGGTTGGCCTCAAGCGCGCTCGTTGAAACGGCCCTCACCGGACCTATGGATTGCTGGTGCCGCAGGCTGTCCTTACGCTCAGTGGGCTTTTCTCTCCATCTTTTTTTTTTTTTTTTTTACGTCGACATATTGGAAGAATAATATGCCTACCCTGCTGCTCAGAAACTAGCTCTAGAAACCAAATTATAATGATAAGCGTTGCTGGCCAGAGCTTTCTTTAAAGCGAGTAAATCCCTCCCCAGTCCTCTGGACCACATGGGGGCTTTCTACGCTTGGGATGAATTCATGGTCGTCTAGTGAAACAGAACATAAAACACGTGAGGAGTTTCCGCATCAAATGGAAGCCTTGAATTGTTCTGGAAAGAAACGGCTGTTGATGGCAAAGCCTCGTATAACAAATAAATGCATTGGGTCAGCCATCCGACAAGCACGTAGTAATCGAACTTCTCCCACAGTCTGTGCTTGGCACACAGTAGAATTCAGAAAGAAGCAGAGATGTGTTCCCAGTCCTAGCGGGACCACTGAGGCTGGAGACCTCGCATTCCAGTTAGGAGGAAGGGCTGGAGTTAGGGGAGCAAACCAGGAACCCCTGTGGGGGGGGGGGGGCGTTTGCAAAAAACAACCCTTGTCTCAATATAGCTTGTGTCGAGCCGACACACTCAGGTCCGGAAACTGATTGCGCAGCAGGAGGGACCCCGTTTAACCGCGCGCCCTCTTTTCAGAATATCCGGGGTTCTTCTCGGATCGAAAGCTTCTTGTGACACGATAGAGCGATGCGGCTTTCTAAAAGCCAACGGAATCGTAGGCTGCCCTGAACAGAAATCACACGTCCAGACCCTAAGGAATCGCGACCATCGATTTCGGTCAGATGACGCCTGGAAGACACGTTCGGTTCAGGGCGTTGCAGGTTAAGGCGCATCGTTACGCAGAACAACGTGCCCGGGCGTCGACGCCGAGGGCTCCGGAAACAACGCCGGGCATGAAACGGCGGGAGGCTCCGAGCGTTTGCCTTGGAGGGGAGGAAACTGAGGGGCGGTAGCTGTCTTCATACGCTGGAGGAGCCGTGAGGAAGAAGGAAGGGATCGGTTTTACGTGAGTGAAAGACGGGACAGGAGCCAAGTCCGAGGATGTGTGGCGGGGAGGGCAGGAGGGCGTTAGGAAGGAAGGAGGTGGCGAGGAGGTGACCCGTAGCTCAGCACGAGAAACCGACTTTCTAAAAAAAGCTTTGCTCACAACCCAAAGGGCCTGGTGTTGGAGACGGCACGTTGTCATCCACCAGGACGTCAACGGCACCGCCATCTGTGGGGACTCGGAGAGGAGAGTTCCAGCGTGAGGCAGGATGTCAGCGGTCCGAGGCCTTACTCGTTCACCAGAAACCCTCAAGGCCAAACGCTTTTCTGCCGGGAAGGGTTTATTGAGTCAAACGTTAAGCGGAAGAAGGACCGGGAGCCGGGGCGTGCTGTCCCGGCCACCAGCAGCCGCTTGAAGGGGGCGCGGCCGCCCACCCTCCTCCTCGGCTCTTACGTACGTTACATTTTGGGGGAGACAGTCCTAAGTTGCTTTGAAAGAATTTACACCGGCTGCAGGTAAGTGAGGCGGAGGCAGTCGTGGGAGGTGAGTCCCATGGGCTTGGCAGAAAGGAAGACGTCTCGGCTGCTTCTGAATCGGCCGCGCGGATGGTCCACGCGTAGGCAGGATGAGGTGGTGTCTGACGTTTGGCCGCCGTCTCTAGAGTCTAAGTTTCGGCGTCCGTTCAAGCACACGAGCGGCCTTTGTCTGCCCCCGCGGCCGTGAACGGGTCAGTCTTCCTTGCCTCTTGCCCCCATTCTCCCGCCTGCTGTAATTTAATTTCGGACACCCCAGAATTTTTTTTTTTTTTTAAATCACATTCGTCTCTAAGATTCCAGGTTTCTGTGGTGGCCAGACCCGAGATGCTAAGAGCCATTGGTACCCGGGATGAGAAATGGAGCAGAAGGTCATGAGCTCATCGATCAAAGTGCTTTTAAAGAGACGAGCCTGAGATGCATTAAAGCCCTGGCATGTGTCTCAGGGAGGGCGCTGAAGAAGGAACCTCTGCCTAGAGTAACGGCGGGGTCAGGAAATAAGGTCTTCCTGAGAGATGCGTGCTCCTTCGGTGACAAATGTGAATGAGAGGGGTTGCTAGGTTACTGGTGGCAGCTCCCATCACAGATTGAGGTGCAGCTACGGAGGAAGGATGCTGGCGTATGCAAAGGGCAAAGGGCGACCGGCGAAGGAAGGGAGCAGACTCTCTCCGAACAGAGCGCTTCGCCCAGGCGCTCTCTGTGACCAGGGTCCGCGTGCCGGTCCGGTGCGAAGATTTGGGAAATGCGCAGAGAATGGCGATTCAAACGGACTGGTTCGGCAGATTAAAAAACAATAATAAAGCATAGGTTCAGTTCAGCCAGTGCGAAATTTAATACGTGGGGAGAAAACATTTTGGCTCGAAATGTCGTCTCTTTGCAGTCCCGAGAACTCTCTGAAGGGAGAGGTAGTGGCCTGTTTGTTTCGTCATCTCAGGAGTTTAACACCGTGTCTGGCACAGGGTAGAAGTTGCCGCGAATGTTTAGTATGCGAAACAGAGACGTGTGTGTTTGGGTGGTAGGTAGGTTGAGGTATCCGGGCAAGACCACGATGACTTCCACTCTCTGTTCATCTCCCGTTGTCCCAGAAAATCTTCTCTCTGCTTTAGGTGACAGTCATGCCCTGAAGCTTTTCTTTCCAGCACGGGGTCCTCTAGCACCTTCCAAGGCAGCCGAGGTTGACTGGCTCACTCATTCACTCAACAAACGTTCAGTGCGCTGCAGAGAGAGACCAGGGAGAGAGATCCCCGCTTCCCGAAACACCCCTCCTCCTGCGTTGGGGGTTGCATTCCCAGTATCAGTTAAACGGAAAAAAAGATTTCTTTTCTAAATGACCAACTGAGGTACATTGATAGAGCGGGTAGAAACCGGTTTTGAAAGAACTCTATTCAAGAACGTCTGTGATTTGGTATTTCTTTGATCCCAAAATATGTCCGGGTGACAAGAATAAATACAAACTAACGCTATGCCCAGGAAGGCTGAGTAATCCTGAGAGGCTCTGATCCAAGATTTAACCACTTTTTTAAGCTTAAAAAAAAAAAAATTGAATGAAAACAATCAGACACACTCACACTCGACTGTGCTAAAAAGAACCAGCTCTGATGATCAGACGTCCAGGGACTGATTCTCTCCGTTTCTGCCGCCAGCTTGCTCATCAGAGCTTTCAGACAGCGCAGCAAAGAAGGAGAGATTTGAAAGGGTCATTGCAAACGCACGACCAAAAAAATCCGATTGGGATTCGAGTCATCTTCTTGCGAAAGGGTTTAGTTCTTCTCTTCCACCCTTGGACGAGACTGGCCAAAAGGCGACTAGAGAAAGGGAAAGATCTGGAAGGGAGCGCGTGAAGGAGGGCAGATCCGAGCGGACTCGAAGACCAAGTAAAATAAGAGAAGGCTGGAAGGAAGGGCGCAATGGATAAGAAAGGAAAGGAGGAAGCGAGGAACGGAAAAGAGGAACTGAAATGTTCCCTTCGCTCGGTTTTGGCCGGAACTTGACGGGGAAACAGGGGTTTCCTTGTTGATCTCCGGGATGGTGGTGGTGAGGCCTTCCCGGGGTAGCGTCCCCTGAAGCCGGAGGCCAGCGATGGATCGAATGTCACCAGCTGGGTCCTGTCAGCATACAGCACACATTGCTGCTGGGGTGACCTAAATACAGGAGCAGATGGCGGAGATGCTTTTAGTGTCTGTGACATAGTCATTCCCTCGGCGGCGCATTCCTGGGGACATTTCGTTTCCTCTTTCTTAATCAGCAAAGCCAGACATTTTAATATTGCTTAATTATCCCCGCCCACCTAGTCTGCTTTTTATAAAGGCAGCACGAAGGACGAACTGGGCACGGTCCAGCCCAAGCGCTGCAGAGACGGCGGGGAGGGGGGGCCGAGGAGCAGGGTGGGCTGCACCCCCTCTCTTCCTGAGGCGTCAGAGCCTCGTGCCCGCCTCGCACAAGCGTCGTCAGGGCTGGTATGACCGTGTGGGCAAAAGCTCTGGGCTCCTGAGAGAGTCGCCGACTCCCATTTCATTCTTCGTAACGTGGCACGTGCGTCTGTCGGAGAAGCCGAAAGCGAGCTGCCCACGGGCAGTGATTTCCCTTGGCTCCTTCTGCGTCAGGACACAGAGGCTTAGGTTTCTAGATCCGAAAAATAAATCGCTTCATCACCAGCTCTTCCAATGCATCCGAGGAGAACGAGGGAGCAGAGGACGTTCCATGACAGCGTCATACACTGCCCCGGCGGGATTTGCCCCGAAGGGACAGATTAGCCATTGGGCAGGAAATCCAGTGGCAGTGAACCTCACAGCCCCCCATCCCCTGCCACACTGAGCAGGGAGTCTCTCCAAGAGAGATATTGCTGCTAAGAAAAAAATAATCAATAGCAGGAGAATGGAGATCAAACCACGCCCGGAGGCCAATGCCTCGGGGAAATAACGGAAAGAGGGAAGCTTTATTAAGACTGCTGCATCGGCCCCACCCATCCCTCCGGGATGTCTGTGCTCCAAATGCTCCAGGCTCTTGGTGAGCAGGGGCCACCCTAGGGCAAGGCCGACCTTGCCATATCTGAGCACTCAGTCAGACGGATGCGTGAAGGGACATGGCGTTTCCTTAGGGAATGTTGGGGAGGGCGGCCCCCCGACCCCATCCAGGCCCAGCGCTCCCCGCGCTGCCCCCCAGACTGAGAAGGAACTGGGAGGGCGTCCACGGTGGACCCAGGGCCCATTCGAGGGAAGGAGGACCGGCCACGAGGGGCCAGGAGGAATGATGGGAGGCGGGAGTTTTTCATAGCCTCGTCCTTGAATAAAACACAAACCGCTGACATGGCAGCTACTCAGGGCTGAGCCCAGAACGAGCGAGGAAAAACATGCTTCCTGGTCTCCCTCCTGTCTGCCTCCCTCCTGGCGGGTCTCAGGCCGCCGGGAGCCCCTGTGACGTTTGACGGCGAGGCTCTAAAATCACTCAGAGGTGCGTCGTGATCCAGGCGGCGTGATGCGGCAAGGGCTTAACTCTGAGTAATTTTATTGAGCACCAGCTGTAGACTCACTGCCTTCCTGGTCACTGCGGGGTTCAGAGAAGACGACGGCTCCGTGGCCCTGTCCTGAAGGGGCTGGCAGGCCTCCCGGCGTGCACGAGGCTACTGGAGACTGTACCCGAAGGCAACAGCAATCCGGTCGGTGTCAAACGTACAGGACATAGAGAAAGTGCTTGCCCTCCAGTCTTGAGAGACGGTCCTGGGACCCGCATGCTTCCTCTGTGGCCTCCTTGCCTGTCCTCATGGTCCCAGGAATCCCGCTGGCCCCAGAGCCCACCCAGTCAAAGGGATGGTCCTACCTCCGTTCTCAACACCTGCGCTTGGGACAGGAAGTGCTCCCGGTGTGCAAACCGTTGCCTCGTTGCCCCCAGGGGAGCCCCAGCTCTGCCCGCCCCCCCGCCTCCCATGGGAGTAGAGGGGAGCGGGGGCAGGGGGGACTCTTCCCTCCCGCAGAGGGCTGACCTCTCGCAGCTTCTCTGCAGCTGGGGCCAGGCATTTGGGCTCACACGTTCATTCCCACAAACCAGACAGTCGGCCGCGGCAATGGGACAGGAACCACAGACCCCGTCGGATTGCCGCCCGCCGAGAAGCCCGAGCAACGGAAAGTGGGAGCCACGGACCCCGGGCCAGGAAGCAAGGGGCTGACACGTCCTGAGTCAGGAGGGTTTCAAACGCATCCCTAATGCAAAGAGAAGCCCCCCCAACCCCTTACACACACACACAGAGAGAGAGAGAGAGAGAGGAAAGCGAGGCCTCCGCAGGTTCGCTCTGGAAATGACCCGGCCTCCTGGCTTTGGGGCGATCCCCCTCGGAAGTGTCTGCTCTGAGGTGACACTTTGCAGCTGCAGATGGCTATAAAGAGCTGGGTACAGACGGCCTGGGTCCTCAGGTGCAGGTAAGGGTCCGTGGCCCGTTAGGAACCGGGCCGCACAGCAGGAAGTGAGCGGCAGGCCAGCGAGCAAGAGAAGCTCCTTCTGCATTTGCAGCCGCTCCCCGGCGCCAGCACCACCGCCTCAGCCCCGCCTCAGACCATCAGACCTCAGATTCTCACAGAGGCACCGATCCCCGGCGGCAGGAAGTTTGGGGACCGCTGAGTAGAACGGTCTTCCTCGTAACACTCCTTGAGGCACCCGAAGATAATCAGGAGGGATCACGGACTGATCCCTGGGCCAGAAGGGGGCTCCGAACCCTCTAAAGTGAGTTATATCTGCAAACGCACGTTTTTCTGGGAAACCCATCGGCTCGATCAGATCCTCAGAAAGGGGCAGACCTAAAAGCATTACGTGCCGTGGCGGCAGAGCGAAAAGCAGCCAACGGCCTGCTTTTCAGTCTACTGGCCCCGAGCTGGGCATTCATTCATTCACTCACTCATTCATTCATCCGACAAGCGCTTACCGAGGCCCTTCATACCGCAGGCCCTGCGGCTCTGAGCAGAATCTTCTGCACAGGGAGGGTCTGGCCTCCAGGCTCTGCTCCTCCACCTGGCTGCCAGACTATGCTTTTTAGCCCCAAGTCCCTTTCCATCTTAAGTCTCAAACGGCCGTCACCGCCGAGCACTCCTCCGAGCAGCCAGGCGAGGCCGGGTCCCTCCCAGGAAACTGAAATCTTCCGCTTCCTCTCCTCCTGGCTCCAGCTGCCCCTGATGGCACCCTGAGGCTTCTTCTCAGAGAACCCCCCGGGTGAGGCTTAGCAGAGTGTTCCTCCTTCCGGGCCCCTTTGCTGCTTTATTGGGATCGTGGCTGGGACATGCGCCTCTATCGGAGGCATCGTGGCCCAGCGAAATGCGGGCGGAGGAATCGGCTGGGGTGGGGTCCGGCCCCCTGGAGCCCCACGTCATGCCGCCGAGGCCTGTCCTCTTTAGCGAGGCCTGTCCTCCTCAGCGGGTTAACCCCATGTCTCCCTGTTCCCCACACCCCCTGCTCCGCCTGCCACGCCGCTGCCCACGCCGGCTGGGACCCCTTCTCGCCGCTCGCCACGCCCCTCCCACGGCCCCCTCATCCTTCAAATCTTCGCTCAAGTTCCACGTCCGCTGAGTCCCTTTGTAACCGCAAGGTCTCGGCCGCAGGGCGTGTGTCTGGCCTTTCCAGGCATCCCATACCTTCTCTCACTCTCGATGCCTGTATTTTGCACTTAATACTTAATCTTGAATTCTTTAACTGCTTCATTTTGTTTTGTTTTGTTTTGTTTCTATAATTGAAATTTCACTGTCTTTTTTGTTTTTTGTTTTTTTTTTTGTTTTTGGTTGACTGTCAGTACAAAGACACCGTAAACATATGCACGTAATTCGTGATGCAAATACTAAACCCCAAAGGGCCACGTCACGTAGCCGTGACACATTTCCAAACAGTTCTCCCAGTTGCTTTCCAGCCGAAACGTAGAGGAAAATTTTCCTTTAAAAGAGGCTATTCTGCACCGCTATTTTCAAACGTTGACAAACTGTTTGCTCTAAAGTCCCACTAATGTGTGATTCAATAACATGCATATCACATACCCATAACCCTGCAATTTGTCACAGCAGGCTGTTAAGGGTATCAGGGCAAAAATAAATAAATAAATAAATGAAGATTATGCCACCTCTAAAAAAGACAACATTCGATTCTGACCTGGAGAGCCGAAATCAGGGCGTGGTTTACTTCAAAAAGCAATTGTACTAAAAAAATAGCTTGGCTATAGAAGGGGGTAATTTAAAATGCTCCAGACATAACGAATGGGAGGTTGGGATTCCAAATTACTAGTCAGTTATGCTGCATGGCATAGGTTTGAACCGCCGCCCCCACCCCGCCGGTTTACGGGATGTTAGGTTGATGCCTGAGACCCGTCAAAGCCTCCCACGACTCGACAGCCTGCTCCTGTTTGAGACGAACATCCACACAACCAACCAGGGTGGAATTTCGCCTCTTAAAACGCTTCCGCACTTAGCTAAATAGACAACAAAAAATGGGGTGAAGTGCGTGACTGTTTTATGTGTCGACTTGGCGAGGCTGGGACCCGATCATTTAACCAAACACTAACCTAGGCGTCGCCGCGAAGGCACGGGTGGGCCCGGGAGACGCCGAGGGTTCAGTCACAGACCACGGCGATAAGGACAGTCACACGAATTATTTGTTTTCCTGGTGCATCAAAAAGGCACATTTGCACTATGCTGCAGTCTATTACACACGCAACTGCATTGTGGGTAAGAACATAACGTACGCACCTTAATTTAACAGTATCGTATCGCTAAAGAACGCTGCCTCTTACCTGACCCTTCGGTGAGTCGCGATCTTTCTGCGGGTGGAGGGTCTGAGCTTCAATTTGTAAAAAACACAGAGTCTGCGAAGTGCAGTAAAGTAAAGCACAATAACATGGGACATGTGGTTAATAGCTACCGTTACTTGTCTTTCAGGGAGATCGAGCAGCCTCGATGATGGGCGTGGGCCGCATCCAATCGGCTGAAGGCCTTCAGAGCAGACATGGATTTCCTGGAGAAGAAACTCTGTTTCGAGGCTGCAGCATCGACTCCTGCCCGGGACTCGAGGCTGCTGGCCGGCCCCGCACGCTTCAGACCTGCGAGCCCCATGATCACGTGAACCGATCCCTTAAAATAAATCACTCAGCCGCAAGAAACTCTCCTAGAACTCTGACCGATGCGGCTCGGCCATTTCTTCTTAGAACTACGAGTCAGTGAAAAACATCCCCTTAGATCACACAAGGAGAGATTCTACAAACGGCAGGTTTAAGTCTTAGCTCGTCAGCGACTGCATTAAATGTAAATGATCCAAATACATCGATTCGAAGACAGAACTCGACGGAGTAGATTGAAAAAACGTGAGCCAACCCTGCGCCATCTATAATAAGCTGACTTCAAATATAACCACGCGGGCAGGTTAAAAGTAAAAGCGTAGAAAAAGATATATTATGCGAATAAAAGAAAGCAGGAATGGCTATACTAATATGAGATAACATTTAATTCCTCCCTCCTCTTGCTTGCGTGAATTCCGATGAGCAATCCATATCATTCTTATCCTTGACTCTCTATAGACAAGATGTTTTACCCCTCACCCCCTGGCTTTTTTCGAGATGTCTTTTTTTATCTTTGGTTTTCCGCAGTTTGAATGGGACATGCCCGGGTGTAGTTTTTGGTACTGATCCTGCCTGATGCTCTTTGAGCTTCCTAGGTCTTCGGTTTGGTGCCTCTCCTTTGTTTTGGAAAATTCTCAGCCATATTTACTTCCGACTCGGTTTTAAATCCTGCTTCTGCCGCTGGCTAGAGACATGATCTTGACAAAGCTTTTTGAGGCTTAGTGTCCTCGACGCGAATGGTAGCTATGTGCTATAGGACACAGGGAGGCTCAACGAGGTTGTGCTTCGTACAGCATCCGGCAAACGGTGATGAGCGATGGTGGGGACTGGTGGCTAGGAGCATTTCTAGAAACTTCTGCTGGGACAGAGCAACCTTCGGGGAGAGAGGAAGTTAGGTGCGGCGATGGCCAAGCCCTTCCACGCACAGCGGGCGGGCGCGGGGCCGAGGGCTGACGCCACGGGCCGCCGGGCCAAGGCGCCTCCAGGGGCTGGTCCCTTCGGCCTCGCCCTGCTCTGTGAGAACAGGCGTCCTCTCCGGAAGGAAGTGAGGAATGAATGGCGGCCGTCGCGCGGCTCCACGTTCAAGTTCACCTCGGCTCCCCCTTCCTTCCTGCCTTCGCTCCGCGACGAGGCCGCCGGGGGAAGCACCCAGGAGCAGCGTCAGTGGGCCTCAGCCTCCCTCAGCAGCAGTGAGGGGCTTCGCCCTCACGAAACACTCAGACCCGGTGAGGGCGCCGTTTGGGGAGGGCCGGGGAGGGGCGGGAGCGGAGCAGTCTTTCCGGGCACCGGTCCCTTCATCGATTCCCGGCCCGCACGCCTGCCGGTCTCCCGGCGTTCTCATTCGGGACGATGCAGGAAGAGCTCGCGCACGGCCCGTCGAGAAACGGCCTCAGTGGGCTGCGAGGGGCCGGTTTCCGGGGCGAGCTTCGCTGTCTCACGCTGGGTCCCGAAAGCGTCACTCCGAGCAGAGGGACCGCCCTGGGGACAGAGAGATGCCACGTCCCCGAAGGCACCGAGCCATCCGATCCCGATCTCAGAAGGGAAGGAGTTGGCCCAGCATCCAAGCCATGTCTCCAAGTAGCCGCCAGTTGGTTTCCAGTATGAAACAGTCCTCGAGAGTCAAAGTACAGACGGAGTCTCTGCCCTCGAGAGACGTGGGTTACAGCCCGTGAAAGAACGCACCGCGAGGCGGCGGTCACGTCCTTGTCACCGGAAGGACAGGTGCAAGGACCCTGCCATCAGCCCTGAAAGCAGAAGCTCCGGCCTTCGGCGTTTAAGGGACGTTCTCGGGGTCACGGGGCAGCGTCTTCTTCCCCGGTGCTGCCTCTGCCCTGGTCGAGTCTCAGCATCGTTTCGCCCCAGGCATCTGCGTTTCAGAAGCCGCAGGTCCGGGTTTGCTGGCCGGAGGTCTTCTCGGGTGAGCAGAGGCCCCCGTCGGGTGACGTGTGCAGCCGCGAGCATTGCCGAGGCCTCCCGCCAGGCCGCAGCCGCGCCCATGGGCTTGTTAATTGGTTGTTTTCATGAGCAGACGTGGGCGCTGGGCAAAGGCTCCGGGAGCTCGCCCGCCCGTCTGGATGCTGGGGGTGGTTATTGAGTCTGGGCTCTCTGAAGGGCAAGTCCTGCCAGCCGAACCCGGCTTGGGGCTGGGGCGGCTCCTGTATGGAAGGCTTTGGAAGGGAACGTGCCCTCAGGGAGACAGCTGCCAGGCACTCTGCCTAATTACCCGTTTTGGAAGAGGAGGCAGTGGCTCCGTCTTGGAAGAGTTTTGCCGTGGAGGGAGCTCTCCCGGGCCGTCCCCAGGCCCTGCGGGCGCCGCCCAGAACCCAAGCTGCAGGGCAGAGGCCCAGCAGTCTGATACAAGGAGACTGAGCTGCCCCAAAGCCACGAGCTGGTGTCACAATCACAGGTCTCCATGGCAACCTTTTGCACTCCGAGCGGGATATTCGTGAATGCTCAACTCGTCAGCCCCCTTTTAAAATTCTAAATGTCGGCCTGTTGAGCCCATCTTGCTTGGCCAGCTCTGCCCCGCTGGACATGAGGACGTGGTGACTTCTCCCTGGCCCGCCCCTGTCCGTGGCCCTTCCCATCTTGGCTCATTGCAATCCACTGGCAAAGGCCCGCTGAGCTCCCTGGGTGGGCCCGGGGTCACTCGAGGGGCTTCTGGGGTAACGCGGCCATGCGCGGGGCTCTGTACACTGAGTGTCTCCGTCTGGACGGGCCCGAGCTCCAGGGTGTCTGAGCCGCAGAGCAGACGGGCTGGGCTGTTTCCTACCAAACCTCGCCAAGGTGGGCGCTGAACTCACCCGGGCAGGTTTCAAAATTATAGGTGTCTGATCCGGCAATCCCACCCCTGGGTATTTGTTTACCCAAACGCACCGGAAAGTTATGTCCACACAAAAACCTGCTCCTGAATGTTTATAGCTGCTTGTTTATAATGTATTCATAATTATACAGAATCTTGGAAGCAACCAAAATGTTCTCCGGTGGGCGAACGGGTAAATAAACTTCGGTGTAGGCAGACGGCGAAATATGCAGTCGTAAAAAGACACGGGCTGTCGAGCCACAAAAAAGACATCGAGGACACTTGCGTCCCTATTGCTAAGCCAGAGAAGCCAGCCTGAAGAGGCCGCGTGCCGCTCGGCTCCCACTCTGCGGCGTGCGGGACGAGGCGAGACTCGGAGCCGGGGAAAACATCAGCGGCCTCCAGGGGCCACGGGGGTGTGAGTCGGGGCAGGGGTGGCCGGACGGAGCGCAGAGGGCTTCACGGCGGTGGCTCTGCTCTGTGTGACACTACGATCATGGGGACATGCCACCACACGCTGGTCCGAACCCGCAGAATGTGCGACGCCGAGAGAGAGCCCCGACGTGAGCTGCGGACTTTGGGGGGTGTCCACGTAGGTTCACCACTGTAACGGACATGTGTCGCTCTGGTTGTGGGGGGGCGGGGTTGGTAGCGGGGGAGATGGCGGGGGGGAGGGTCATATGGGAAGTCTCAGCGCCTTCCTCTCCATATTTCCGTGAACCCAAAACTGCCCTAAAAAACAGTCTTAAAACAATTATAAGACCGCGTAGTGACTACTCGGTGAGCAGCTAGAAGCAGGACAGACACAGGCCGGCGGCGGGCAGACGGGCGTCGTTTCCTCTCGACTCTCTCGGAGATCCGGCCCCTGGGGGCGTACCCCGCGCTGTGCCGACCTGGATCTTCGCGGCTCTCGCACGTTAATTTGGTCGGAATTATTTCAGTTCACCCTGTCAGTAGCAATGAAGACAGAATTTAGACGCAAGTCAAGAAAAATCCTGTGCAAACTGCCGACGGCTTCGTCCCGTCCTCAGGTGAGCCTGGTCGGAGGTGGCCCCGGCCTCCGCACTGTGTAAGGGTCCTCAGGGGACCGTGACATTCACCCCCACTGGAAGGCGGTCAGCCAGGCCTCTCCCAGGACACCCACTTAGTGGCTTTAACAAAGGCGCCTGACATCGCAGAGGCCGAACCTCCTCTCCCTCCCACTTCACAGCCCAAAGGGAGGTGGGTGACCCCGGCGGGCGGGCGGCAGCTCCCCCGGTGGGACCCCGAAATGCGGGCTTGCCTTCATCACCGTGCCAGCCTGTGGGAGGGGACCAGCGGGAGGGAGGCGGCCAAGCCCCGAAAGAAGCATGGCCACTCCCAGGAACAAACCACTGCGCCACAGCTCCCGGCGAGGGGGCCGGGGACACAGTCCGGCTGGGGTCCACGAGCAGCCCGCTCTGCCGGACGCCGGGAGGCGAGGAGGGGCACCGGGGACACAGTCACATCTGCCATCCGCGGACAGCTCGGGGCGGCGGTCCTCAAACACGGCTGCACGTTCAGGTCACTTGGAGAACTTGGAGCAAATGTCGATGCCCAGGCCACAGCCCAGGCCGGATAATCAGAACCTCAGTGGGGTGGGGGACAGGTGTTAGCTCTTTCAAAATAATTTCTAAATTAGCATTTTCGAGACCTGGAGGTAACAGAAAAACGTCGTTCTCGGGAGAGCATAAGGAAGTTTCTGGAAAGCAGGCATAGACTGCTGGGGTCTGGACGCCCTGGCGAGCCCGGACACAGTGCCGGCCCTTGCCACTCTTCTGTCGGGGTGTCGGTGAGCGGAGGTGTCTGTCCGCAGCCCACAGCACGGAACCCCACGCAGACGAACCCCCCGTGGGTGGCCTGCGGTGACAAACTTCGCACACTCTGTGGAAGGGGCCAATCCTGAAGACAGCTCCGAGCAACGGCTCTGGGATGAGGCCGCCTGGTACTGTCGTGGTTTTTGGGCCCCGACTCAGGGCCCGGCCCCCTGCCACGGGGTCCGCCTCGCCCAGGAAAATGGGGACGGCGATGACAGTGGCCCACATTTAGATGGCGCTCGCTGCGGCTGGCCGCCTTCTCAGGTGCCGATCTGTATGAGCCGATTTAATCCGCGCAGGATCTCGTGAAGGAGACGGACTGTTTGATGGACGAAGAGACTGAACCACGGAGAGGTCGCATTCGAGGTCACCCAGCTGGTGAGTGGCCGAGGCGGGACTCGAACCCCGGCGGCCTGGCTTCGGCGTCCACGTCCCCAGGTCCACTGACCTGCCCGCTGCCCGGTGCGGCTTGGTTCACGGCCTTGCCGCGGGGAGTGAACGGGCGAGCTGTGTCCAGGAACACGCGGTCACAGGCCCGGTAGATGTCCATGGCGGTCGGGGGCTGTCGTTAAAGTGGGAAGTTGAGACTCGGCTGTCAAAAGGAGCGTGGCCGTCGTCCCAGCATGCAGCGGTCTCGGCACACGGGAGGCACTCGGCAAACACAGGTGACCCGTAGAATTGTGTTCAGACTCTGTCTGTCTCTGTCTCTGTCTCTGTCTCTGTCTCTCTGTCTCTCTGTCTCTGTCTGTTTCTTTCTGTCTCTGTCTCTGTCTCTGTCTCTCTGTCTCTCTGTCCCTCTCTCTCCCCTCCGTGTCCTTGGGTTTGGAGCCTGATACGTTCTATTTATGCTTCTGGTGACCGTCTGCACTCTGCTGGCTCGTCCCCTGGGCAGCCGCTCGGGCCTTCAGCGACAGGCCCCAGGGCGAACCGCCCCTCCGCTGGGCCGTGCCAACCCTTTCCGGCTCTCTGCTCGGATATAGTCATTTCTGTTGTCACTTTTGTCTGAAACGTCACAGAATTACTCCCTAAGAGTCACCCAGAATACTACTTCTTGTCCTGAAATAGCACCTTACACTCTCACCAGCATTTTTCTTTTCTTTCTTTTTCCTGGGTTGTAAATTCCAAAAAAAAGTCGCAGCGTCGTAAGCTGTGGGCGCATCTTCGATGTGGCGGAGGCCTCGCCCCGCGCTGGCTGGGGACCCGCTGCAGCCAGAAGCAGAGGACGTCCTTCGTGGCGGCACTGAGGTCTCGGGAGGGGTCACAGGGAGGGTCACGAGGATGCAGCAGCCTGGCCGCTGCTGCTCCACGACCCACGCCGGGAGCCAAGCGCAGGCCGGGCGGGAGGCCCAGGCCGGGGGAGGCGGGTCTGCCTCGTTGCCACGGCGCTGGCCCTCGTCCTCCACACGCCTCGCCTCTGTCCCACCCGACACAGCCGGGTCCTTTACGGACTCTTCTCCCTCTCAGAGTAAAGCGCGGTTGGTGCAGAGAAGCCACGGTCATCGTCTGCCGGCGACAGTGGCCCTGGAGGGCTGACCGGGTGGTGCTTTCTGTGTGAACATTTGTCCTGGGAGCCGCCGGGGGGTGGTGTGGAGAGGGGCATGGCCCACAACCTTCTCTGAGCTTGGCCTCTCCCTCGGGGTCCTCACTGCCCCGGAGCAGCCCAGGCCCAGCAGGGAGAGCTGTCCCCACGGCACTGAGCTCAGGGACGGCAGTGCGTCCCGGCCACACAGTCTCCGTGGGGTCAAGAGGGTCACGAGGGCCGGCCTCGGACCTTCGTCTCCCAGGCTTCACTCCCAGCACCGTTTCTCTGCGGGTTCAGAGGAGTGAGGCTGGACGGAAGGCAGGTGAGCAAAGCGGGGGGCAGAGGGGTTCTGCCCAAAGCCACCAGCCCAGCCCCCCGCGGCCGACGCGGAAGGCTGGGTCTCGTGGCCCTGCCAGGTGCCATCGAGACTGACTCTGGGGCGGGCGAGGCTTGGGGGCAGCTTGGCGGCACCGGGGACCAAGGTCAGCTGGACACCACGGAGCCGGGGTTGCCCATGGACCCCTCCCTGTTCGTCCCCCCAAACGGCTCACGGGATGCACGACACTGTGCTTCTCACGTCTCCTCCGGAGCCCGAGACGGGGCGAGGCGTCTGCGCCGTAGGGATGCGTTCTCGTGGGTCTCAGTGGTGCGGGTCTGTTCCTCTCGCGGCGGCGGGAAAACCAGCACCGTTCCAGAAAGTTCCGGTCCGTGAGAACCCCGTCGAGACAGGCAACACCCCATCGTCCTCTGCCCTCCCCTTCTGTTTCGACGGGAGGGTTTCGGCGGCGTCCCCGTCTGCGGGAGAATTTCCTAGTTCTTTGTATCACCCCCAAACGCTTCCTTCCATCTATCTGTCTCATGCGGAGAAAAACCCAAGCCCCTGACGACACCCCGAACCCCTCCCTACACCCCTCCCCGCGAAAACAACGCTCATTTCGCTTTCCACTGTACACGCTTCATCCAGAGCTTGCTTTACTGCCCATTGCGATCACCTGCGGAAGTTTAAATAATCCCGGGCATCGGGACTCAGACGTCGGCTTTTTTTTTTTTTTTTAACTCTCCAGAGGATTCTGAAGTTCGACCGAGGGAAGAACCCGCGATCCGGACCGGCACTTTCTCGGGCTTCAGCGTACGCCCTGGAAAAGCGGAGGCTGGCTCAGGAGGGCGGGGGCGGGGCTCTGAGGCCGTGAGGCCACCCAGATCCCAGGTGACAGTGGCGCCTTGACCAGACATGGCCCAGCCGTGCCTGTCAGGCGCCGATGCCAAGGGACGTGGGGAGAGTGGAAAATGCCGGAGGCATCTCAGGCACAAGCAGGCGCGGAGAAGGCCAGACGGCGCCTTCGACAGCAGAGCTGCCCCTACGGTGTGAAGAAGTGATTTCTAACCTTCCGACGTGGACGGGGCTGACGCCCGTGGTTTAGGGGAAGATCTGGACTTCTGTGATCTAGGAGGTTCCAGACCACAGGAACCTGGCAGACGACAGGATCCAGGGCGTCCCCAATCACAGCTGATCATCGGAACCACCCAGGAAAGCGGACTGAGAATTCAGATTTCTGGGTCCCCTGGAATAGCCATGCTTTGGGTGTATTTTTAAAGAACCGACTTGAGTTCAGACAGATTTGGGCACCGCGGACCTAGTAGCCCCCCTCTACCCAGCCCACCTCCCGCCCCTCACGCAGACACGTTTATATAAGTGGCAGCAGGCTCAGGCATGGGCTCGTCTGGGACAGTGGTGGCCGCCGCCGTGATGAGCCCCGAGTGACAGAGAGAAGTGACAGGTGGAGTCCTCCACAGCTACAGGCGGAGTCCTCCACAGCGACAGGCGGAGTCTTCCACAGCGACAGGCGGAGTCCTCCATAGCCGCTAGGCCCCTGACTCAGGTAGCGCCCGCCTCTGCTCTCCCGGGCTGACGGCCTGGTTCTGTGAGATGGCAAAGACAATGGCCAGGGCACGGACAGTCGATGCCATAGGCAGTGTGGCCCGAGCAGGCCGGAAGCCGGGCTGGTCCACACCCACGTGCGGGAGGGGGCCTGACACCCTCCCAGCTCGGCCCCTCCCATGGAACCTCCAGGACGGGGCGCCATCTCCTGCTCCACCCACCTCACCCCCATCCTCAGGCCCCTTCGGAGCCAGAGGGTGAAGGTTTCAGAGCCTCGTGACGAGTCCCAGCCTGGCCTGGGCAAGGAGACACCCCTGCCTGCCCCGCGGCTTCCCGCGCTCTGGTCCCAGCCACCTGTGCCACACCCGCCCTGCTCACCAGGACCGACCCGAGAGGCCGGCTACTTCCAGGTCTGCAGATGCTCAACAGCCTGACCTGGTGCCCAGATGTCCCCTGCCCCCCGACCCGAGCTCAGCCGAAACGCCCTCCAGAGGGGCTTCGGGGTTGGGACCACCCGCATGACCGTTTTTGTTTGGTTTCAACCAACAGACTTTTCCCTTCACAGATGTTTGATTATTTTTGTTGTTAGATTGGGCACGAATATTCCGTTTTAAGTCTTGATCCCCATTTCAGCGTGCGTTCGTGTATCTATTTCCCGAGCCAGCATATCGGTAAAGGCCGTGTAGTCCGTACCTTTCCGTGACGCGATCCCGCGGCGTGGGAAAGACTGTCTCCGTTTTACATGTAAAGAATCTGGCTTCGCGCTTGCGAGTGACCCACTCATAAGACCACACAACCAGAAAGCCATTTAACTGAGGTTCGAACCCGGATCTCCCTGGTTCCAAAATACCATTTCCTTCCCCCAAATCAGATCACTCATGGGCAACTGTCTCTCATTCTGAAGGATGAAGAAGGCTATTCATTGCAATTTTTTTTTTTTATTAAAGTTTATTTTATTTTATTTTTTTTACGCCTACAGCACCTGGTCTTCCTAGGTGGTCTCCCATCTAAGTATGAACCAGGCCTGACCCTGTTTAGCTTCCAGGATCAGATATCGGGCTTGTTCAGGGCGGCGTGGCCGTTGACCATGGATCATGGCTCCACTGACGCCGCGAACCCAGGACCTTCTGTGTGTAAAGCAGACGTGCTCACCGCTACCCTATGGAACCACATCCTCATTTAAGATTCTTTTGGTGGCGAAGACATGATAAAGCCGGGGATCGGGGGGTGACAACAAACAGACCATCAACCAAAAGCCGTTTCGACGCATAACAATGCAACATTCCCGACTTCGCAGCACACGTGCACACCGGTGCGGGGCCATCTGCACGTGCTGCCCCGCCGACCCCGCGTCCTAACTCAGGGCCAGCTCCCGGCCTGGCCCAGCGCCCCTCCCGCCCGCTCGTCTGCGCAGGCACCGTGTCTGTCCCCGCCACCAAGCCAGGGAGGGAGGAAGGAGCAGGATGACAGGAGTCGCCTGCGCGACCGCCCTCTTGGAAATACGCCTCCAGGTTGTAACTTATTTCCATGAAATAAACTCCTTATTTCGGAGGAGTTTGAGGTCGACGGAGACGGCACAGGAGGGTCTCCCCCAGGGTCCCCACCGCCGAGACCGGTTGCCACGTCAGGCCGTTTAAGAAGGGGTTCGCGTTCCTCTCCCTGCGGAGGGCAGGCCACCGCTGGCCGTGCGGCAGGAACACCTGGGGCTCGGGAGCCTTGGCGGCGCGGACCCCTGCGGGCTTCGGTTTCCCCGAAAGGATGGACTCACCAGCGTTTCTTGGGAGGATGAAACGGGACCAGGTCTGTGAGTGCCTGGTCCCCTGACTGCGGACCTCTGTAGGTCTGCCTGGAAGCACACATTCCCATCAGGCTGCGTTCAAAGTAAGGGGCGGGGTGGGGGGTGGGGGGTCTGTGTCCCCTGTGTCATTGCCCTGTGACCCCGAGCCACACCTCAGCTTGTGTGCACTCGCTTTCCTGCCCTCGTCCTCCCAAATAAATCTTGTGTGACGAATTCAGGCCAAGGGCACTCGCTCTCAGCGGAGAGAGTGTCTCCCGTTCCAGATTCCATCTTGCAGAATCACCGGCCCAGCCAGGTGGCCCCGGCCAACTTGGGGGGGTCGGGGGAGGGGGACGCCCCGCACACAGGGCCTGAGCATCCTGGATCCCCGAGCAGCAGACGACCCCTGAACCCGACACGGTCGCCAGGGTCATGCAGAGATACAGCCGTGTCCAAACCGGCGGTGGTAACGCCGGCGAGCGGGCAGGGGTGAGGGGGTGGGGGCGACGGGTTCGGGCGAGGCGGGGGGAGGGGAGAAAAACAGACACAATGACAAGGTTTGGGCTCGAGACTCCCCCCACCCCCCCTCCTGCGTCGATCGAGGTCCCCCGAGCCAGACGCCAAGCTGCCACACACGTTTCCAGAAATGAACGGGCCACTCGAACGCTCCAAAATTTAACTGACACTCTTGCGGGGCCCGTGTGGTGACTGAGGCTGCCTGTGTCTGCCCTCGCGCGGACGCCCTGTGGGAGAGGCACCTCGTCTGGGGACATCCGACAGCCCGCCACGTCGCGGACGGTCACGGATAAAGAGGCCTCTCTTCCAGGCACCCACTCCCGTTTCTACGGGTCCATTCGGAAGCTTCCGCTCAGAACCCGCAGCGGCGAAGACCTTTTCGGGGCAACTGTCCACGTTCCGTAATTAGCACGAGAGAACTCGAAATAGAAACATTTACACGCCGTTATCGCTTTTTTTCTTTTCTCCTCTGTTTTTTCGTCGTAGGGAGGACGGGGCTGGCCTCCGATGCCTGCGCCTCCCTGCGTTTCGGGTCTTCCGCTGCGAGGCCTTGTGGGCGGAGGAAGTCGGGGTGCTTCCCTCTCGGCCGGGCTCAAGCAGAGCGTGGAAGGAAGCGCGCACGGCCGCCTTCGGAAGCAAAGTTTCCACACCCGGAGCCAAAGTTTCCACACCCGGATTTGAAGAGAATCATGGCCGATTTGGAAAAGTATCATGTACAAGAGCTTCCAGAAATGTAGGTGTTTTTTTTTTTTTCCTCTTCACATTAAATATAGTTTGAAGTAGGTCGAGGTTTGTCCTAACCAAGCTGTGCCTCCCTGCTACCCGCTTAAGGGAGGGTGAATGCTTTCCTGCAAAGCGAGATACAGAAGACAGGTGTTTCCGCCACGTCTGACTACCAGGATGCAGCGAAGGGCTCCGTATTTTATTCAAAAGTTGCAGAGCGGCGAGCCCGGGAGCCGTTCCGTCTGTCCTTTCCTGCGGATGCAAGCTCTGCGCCCTGCACGCTCCCTTCCCCCGCCTTCCCTTTTCATCCTCGCTTCTGCCCCGCCCCCACCCCCCTTTGACCTTTGTCTTCTGGAAGGTCCGGAGTGTTGCAGGGAAGAGTGAAAGGGAAGTGGTCTAGGGTCGAGTTTCGCAGAAGAAAATAGACTTATCGGTAAGAACGCTCTGGCCTAGGTCAGACGCCGAATCGCCTCCCTTGCGAGGGGGGCCACTCGTTGCAGCTCCCCTCAGCTCTGCAAAATGAAAGCGGCCGTGTAGATGTGTTAAAAGCTCTTCCGGGCCTTTCCTCCGTCAGCCTGAGTGCCGGCTGCTGCTTCTGCTCAGTGCTCCCCGAGAAGTCCGCAGCGATGCAGCACCCTCGGCTGCGTGAGGCTGCGGGAGCCACAGCCAGCGTGGGCGTCCAATGCCCCAGAGTGTCTCTGGACGTCCCTCCTCGGAGAGGAAGCTTCGCATCATATCACAAACGAAACGTTGGCGGTCGTCAGGCCTCCCGGGAGAAGGCCTGAGTGGAGCTTCACAGACCGCAGGGGCCAGCCCAGGCGCTTAAACAAATAAGTCACCACGGGTGGGCCTTGAAGACAAGCTGAATAAAGTCAGCCAGATGCAAAGGGACCAACTCTGTGCGATACCATTTACGGGAGGTACCCAGAGAAGTGAAATCCACAGACACAGCGTGGAACGGGGGTTATCTAGGCCCGGGGTAGAGGGGGTGCAGAGTCAGTGTTTAATGAGGGCAGAGTTGCAGTTTGAGAAGATGAAGACGTTTTGGAAGCAGACGGTGGTGATGTTCACACGCAATGTGAATGGACTTGAAGCCACTGCACACTTAAAAATGGTTAAAACGGTGAATTTAAAAAATAAACATACATATGTGTGTGTGTATAACCACAATAACAAAGGAAATAAATGTAAAAATCCAAAAGACTCTCATGCTTTATTCGTGACTATATAATATGCATTAAAAAATGAAATACAGAAAAGTATAAAAATCAAATTAAAATAATACAATATTCACCAGCCAGATTTAACTATAATCATGATTTCCTTCCAAAGTTTTTCCTTTGCATTTGTCTATTTAATATACATAGAAACTCAAATATTTGGGTTTATACTGTATAAGCGGTTATTTATTCATTTTATTTTTTTCTTTCACTTATGAGCATTAGCCATGTGATTAAAATGGATTTGTAAACATAACAGCAACGCCTGCATCCTAGCTCGGGCACCTGAGCTCCATCCTGCCCTCCCTCTATTCTTGGACACGTTGGTTTGTCCGATTTCTTGCTTTGTAAATAGCGTTAAAGCAGTCATCCCAGCTCCTAATGATTTCATAAAAACACTTACCGGGTCAAAGGGCAGGTTATATATTTGAAAACCTTTTTAACTATTTCCGTTTGGGGCGTGCGTGGTGTGCGTGCGTGTGTGTGTGTGTGTGTGTGTGTGTGTGTGTGCACGTGCGCACAGGCACACATACTAGCTTCGGAAGCCCTTTGCCTGTTCCTTGTTCCTTTGGGGACAGTTTGAAGCCCCTGGACTCTCAGCCTCTCTTGGGTGCTGCTGGCTGAGTGGTCTGCAGATTCCTGGGCCCTGAAAACTGCCTTTAGGGGAGATATGGCCACCCCTTAGGTCAAGGCCTAGATGCCTGAGCAAAGGTGGTCTGTTGGGCAAACCCGGCTGGGCAGCAGCTGAGGATTTGTTTGTGTGAAGGAGGCTGGCATCACACAGGAAGGTGTGAGGTCAAGGTCATGCTCCGCTCTCCGGCTCAGCGGCCCAGCTCCACCAGCGGGGCTCCCAGCCCAGCGGCTGCTCCAAAGCCTTGGGCGCACTTCCTGCTTTGAGGGAGGAAGAATGTGGAACCTTGGCCGCTGGTACACAGGTGGCTAAAGGCAGCCTGGACAGCAGTGACCTTTGTCACTTCCTCTTAAGTGACGCACAGACCTGTCCTGGCAGGAGAAACCTCTCGGATCTCTGCGCCCCGGACAGTTTGGGGTTCCAGAGGCCCTCGAGGCTTTCTGTCAGGGTCTGCCGACCCTTTCCTCACGACTCTTGCCCCATTTCTCCTGCGTAAATCCCTTCCACGCCGCAGATCTCAGCTCAGATGGGGCGGCCACACCGAAGCATCGCCACCGTCTCAAGTGCGCGCGGCATGCCTGAGGCGCTTTTCCTCGCGGTGCTGTTTTTAAGCGATTTGCATCGAGTAATCTTCTGATTAATGTATCATTTCATATTTCCGTTCGGCAAACAGTTTTCAAATGCCTCTGTGTGCCAGGAACTGTGCTATTTGCTGGGGTTCTAGGGCTGAGCAAAATGGATTCGGTTCCTTTCCTCGCAGGGGTCACAGTCCGGTGGGAAACAAACAGGTGCCAATTTCCTATAGCGTCATAAAGGGAACGAAGCTGCGCCATGACAAGGATCAACGGAGGTCCCAATCGGGCCGAGTGATCACAAAGGCCGTCATGATGACCTGGAGAGTGACAGGAGCCAACCGAGCAAAGAGTCAGGAAGAAAGAGGGGGGCCACGTCAAGGCACCAACACGAGTGTCGGGGGGCTTGAGGGACGGGAGGGCATGGAGTGAGTGTCACGTGTTAGCAGACAGGGACACTGGGTGGAGGGAGACTGGGGGACGGGGGGGTGACCAGAGTGGGCAGTAGGAGCAAGTGGCCGGTGAGGAGTCACGAGCGGGTGCCTAGGAAGAGAAGCGCGGGCCGTGCAGGGGAAGGGAGGCCCTGGGTGGCTGGAGCGAGCGAGAGGAGAAGGGCCGAGGCGCGGATCGGAGTCGGTTTTCCCGATGCCCTTGCCTGTGGGCTCTTCATTTTTTTTTTTTTTTTTTTTTGGAGCGAAGATAGCAGAGCATGCTTGCGAGCTGTGGGGGTGACTCGATGGGGAGAGAGATGGTTGCACTGCTCAGAGACGTGACGATAGAAGAGCTAAGGCCTCGAGAAGATAAGACGCGACGGTATCCAGAACACGGACGAAGACACGGGCCCTCTGCAGGAGGAGTGCCGCCGCCCCGTCAATTTTTCAAGACTTTATTATGGAAAATTTCAAACAGACGAAAGTCGAGAGGAGAGTCTGAGGAAACCGCAGGGGTCCGTCACCCAGCCTCGACGCACGGCCGTGGCACTCACCTACGATCCCGCCTAGCTCATCGCCCCTTTCCCGGATTATTGTGAAACACATCCAAGACACTCTAACTTTTCAACCATAAAGACCTCGGTAGCATCCCTAAAAGTCAAAGCTTTTTTTTTTTTTTTTTTTTTTTTAAAAAAATCACAACAAAACTCTGGAGAAGTAGAGTGAAAGAATGAAATAGAGTTGCTGTACTTAAGCTACTGAAGGACTGAAATCAGGTTAGACCAGGTGTGAGGAAATGGTTCTGTTCTCGTTCTAACCACCCTGGAAACGTAAACGTTCAAACTGTCCAGTCCTGCATCAATGCCTGGATACACATCACATCTCCAGAGAACCCCCTGGCACCGCCTGGAGGACTAAGGAAAGGACGTTCACGCGTCTAGGTCACCTGACGTTGTCATCCGGGCCACAGGATGTCTAGGCAAATTACCATCTCGGAGGCTAAGGATGCGGGATCGATTCTTCTCGAGAACGGACTTTCTACTCTAAGACCCCTCAGCTTCTCCCTCTTCTTTGAAGCCCTTTGGGTATTTCATTTTGTGCTTTCGGTTTGCAAACCCTAAGACCCTTGAATAAAATCTTTTTTTGATTTCTAGCCAAAGCCTCCAGATGCTTTTCGAGTTCGTTTGTTTTCAGACTGAAACATTAGTAATTTTTTTTTAACGCCATCAAATATCCGTTCGGCGTTTAGATTTCCCTGATTGCCTCTTACATGTTTTTTATTTTTCACGGCCGGTTTACTCAAATCAAAACCAAAACCGAACGCACACGCTGAATTTGGTCGATACGCTTTTCAAAGTCTCTTTTGATCTACAGGGTACCCCTTCCTTTCCCCCCCCCAAATATCTATTAAGAAACCAGGTCTTTTTCCTCTAGAATGTCTCACCTCCTAGATTTTGCTGACTGCATACTCAAGGTGTCAGTTAACACCTTTCCTTTTCTCACTTCAAACCCTCTAAACTGTTAGCTTGCATCTCACATCTAAAGACTTGTTCAGATTCAGGTCTGATTTTTTTTTTTTTTTTTTTGGTAGGGGGAAGAGGCTGTTCCACCCTAGTGTGGAAAGAGTGTCTTTTTTGCTAGTAACTCCAGAAACGTCCCCAGGAGGGCTCTTGCTGGCCTTCTTGAATAGGGTTGTCAGATCTAGCCCATTAAATCCGAATTTCAATTAAACAATGCATAAACCATTATTTAGTTCAGATAAACCAATGTCTAAGTGTAAGTGTATTCCACGTTATATTGGGGACATATACAAGAAATTGTTTACCTCGAATCCAAATTTCAATTAGAAGCAAGCTACATAAGCATTCTATATTTTGTCTGGCAGCCCTATCTCTGCTCCAATCCATGTGGCCAGGCAGACGAAGACCTTTAACTAGTCCAGCCTGGGTCACGTGTCCAACCCCTGGATCGTAGGCACACGGTCAGCCCCATCCCAACCCCAGGGATGGGGAGTAGGGAATGGTCCCCAAAAGGGTGTTTTGCCGGAGAGGGACTGTAGGCCGGCAGACAAAACAAAACTGTAATGTCCTCCATGGACAGCAAGAAGACCAGGATGAACAGGAACACGGCACTCAAACGACCGAGTCTCGCCTCTCTGTCACCCCCCGATCACGCGGGAACGTCTCCATCTGCTTCGTCGGGTCCCGTGCCCCGCGCCCACTCGGCCGCGAGCTCCTGGAGGAAAGGCCCAAGTGTTTCTTGTTCATTCCTTCGATCGCTTTGCCGGGCACGCAGAAGAATCTCAGTTAAAAACGGTCGAACAGCCGAATGAATGAAGCCCTCTGAGTCCTTCGCGCTTCCTCCTTGGGTAGGTTTGGTTATTGCCACTAGACGGGGTTCTTCGAAAGAGGCCTTCGAAATGTTTTTGCATGAACGATGACGACTCTTTCTTTACAGACGCCGTTGCTAACCCGCCGTCCTCCCCTGGTACCTCTGGGCCCCACTCCGCGTCCTTTGACAAGCCCAGCATCTCCACCTGACAATGTCTCTGCACGGCGAGCATTGTTCCATTCCACACGGGAGGGGGCCGAGTCACCGAGGCTGAGTCATTCCGTCACGATTGCTAATGGGGCGGGGAGACGGGCCCGTGGGGGCCTGGTTCACCATCTTCCTCAGAACTCTGTGTTTTTAGAATTATCCTGTCACGTGATCAGTGGCCTTTGTCTTAGCGCATCGCGCCCTGGAGGTCAGACTCGTGAGCAAAGAATCCGGGTTATCTGGGTTCCAGCACCCTCTCTTTACCAGCCAACTCCGAGAGGCTGAGTGAATAACTCATGTCTCTGAGCCTCGCCTCCCTCATCTACGAGACGAAGAAAGGTCGGATTACGAGGGCACTCGCGTGGGTGACCGTCGGGTTTGTCCCTAAGCAGAGCCCCCTGAAACAGCGTCACGTGGCTCCGAGAGCGCCTTCTCCACGTGCCCCTTCCTCCAAGCTCGGGAGCAAGGGGCGCCCCAGGGGCTGGGGACCAACCGGGACCGGAGGAGCGGAGGCGCGAGGTCCCCACCCACCGCCATCTTTCTGTCTGGTCGACAGTATATCCAGCTCCTGTAAGAGCCAGTTCCTGCCTCAAAATGAAGTGTCATCAAAGCAGGAAAAAAAAAAAAAAAAAAAAAAACCGTGGCTGGGGGCGATCCAGCCGCCTTGGCGCTCCAGGACCCCCGCCCTGGGATCGCGGGGACGAGGGGCCGTGTCCT
This sequence comes from Rousettus aegyptiacus, assembly GCF_014176215.1. NCBI lineage: Eukaryota > Metazoa > Chordata > Mammalia > Chiroptera > Pteropodidae > Rousettus > Rousettus aegyptiacus. Next base: position 3,233,633 of record NW_023416286.1, read on the forward strand.
GGGTGAGCCCGCGTGTCCGGATGGCACCGAAGCTGTGTCACAACTGCCACACGCCAACGAGGAAGACGCCGCCGCTGGAAACGCCACACAAGCCCTGCAGACTGGGGCCGGGGCCACCGAACCCAGAGGTGTGGAATTCTTAAGCTAAAGTCGAGGGAATAAACAGGACCCCCAAAAGGGGGGGCGGAGCAGAGGCTCCGAGCAACGGAGGAGGCAGAGGGGGGCATTTTGGGGAACAGGAGCGGACGTGGGGCCGCTGAGCCCAGCGTGGCCGGCCAGCTCGGGCGCTGACCTCCCGCCTCGAGCAGGAGCAGGAAGTGGGGGTCTCGGGCTCGCTCCCCCGACGCGGCTGCTGAGGGAAAGCCAGGCAGGGGAGCTGCCTGGGCTGGGGGGAGAATGGGGGTGCAGGTAGGCACCCCCCCTCCCCAGCTCAGTCACTCTCTCCAGGTGCTGCCCTGGGAAACGGCCTCCCTCGTCATCAGCTCTAGGATGACACGCTGATTTTTAAAAGACTATGCAATACTATTTTTACCCAGAGCACATTTTTTTTTCTTTCCTCCCAAAGAAACAAAAGGATCACAACCCACATGATCCTCAAGCTGACAACCCGGAGGAGAGGCAGGGAGAGATGTGCTGCCCCCATGCTCCGCCCCCCTCGCCCCCCCCAAGGACACGGAGGAGTGGGGGGGGGGTTGAGGGGGCTGGCACCTCCCCCGAACAGCACACGGCAGAAACGGGGCCACGTGGTGACCCATGGGGCACCAGGGCCAGGCGGCCATCGGGGGCAGGTCAGCCGCCGGCTGCTGGAGTCCCAGCTGTCGGGGTCCGCCAGCCCGCTCGGGGCCCCCACAAAGACACTCGGCTCCGCTCTCCCCGTGAGGCAACTCGTCAGGTGCTGTCGGGTCCCTCGGGTCCCTCGGCAGGTGCGGAAAGGCTGAAACTTCCACTGGCTGCGGCTTCTTATCTGTCTGTTCCTCCAAGGGACGAGCACTCAGGGACCTTGATTGAAAACATTCGGACGGCGTTGTCCTTGTTCTCCCGTGTGACTAGGTTAGAGGTGGACAGTGGAAGGGCTTCTCCGTGACTCCGCGTGCGTGTGTGTGTGCGTGTGCGTGTGTGCGTGTGTGTGTGTGCGCGTGAGAGAGAGAGAGAGAGATCTAACTATATACGTACAATATGTATACAAGGATTTTTTTTTTTTTTTACGGAAAAGGCAAACAGCCACCTGCAGTCTGTCTCAACTTTCTGAATTTCTCTTCAAATGGAAAACATTAAGGGTATTACTCATCCGTTTATTTTAAAAGTGGAAGGCGAAGAGGGAACGGTGATTCATACCAGCGCCGGAGACTAAGAACAGGAATGACTTCGCTCCGGCCTGGGGTGTCTGGGTGGAGACGTGCGTGCCCCGTGGGAGCTGCATGTGGGGCACCCCCAGGCCGCGCGGGCCTCACGCCCTCCCCGACCCCGCCCCGAGGCCCTGCTCCCCTGGGAGATGGTGGATGCTGCCTGACCTTGCGCATGGCCTCGGGGCGTCTTGGCTCCGTGCAGGGTGCTCCCCGACGCCTGCTCCCTGCACCCTCGGTCGTCCCCCCACAGGTCACAGAAACCGGGGGCCACGAGGGGAGCAGAGCCACGGTGTCAAGCCAGCTGCCGCACTCCTCATTCCCGCTCTCGTCCTGGTGCCTTCGCCGATGCCAACGGCGTCCGGGCGGAAGGGAGGGGCCTGGCCGCCCTCCTGACTCCCCAGCCCCAGATCCACACTGCGCGTAGGGAACAAAGAAACGAGAAAGGCACAGACATTGCACAGAGACAGGAAGACCCCACGCGGCCCCAGGAAAAGCCACGCTCGGGTACGCGCCGCAAGGCGACCTGGGCAGCGGCGCTTGGAGCGGGCGCCCGATGCCCTTTCTGCCTTCGTGAAGGACGTGGACCTGCCCTGTCGACCCTGGGGGGAGCGGGTTTGCTAGATAAACCCACGGTTAACAGAGAGCGCAGCAGATAAACGCCGCGGGCGTTTTTAAAAGGGACCGTTTACTCTAGGAAAGAGAGAATGGCGTTACAGGATTGAGCACCAGGTCGGAGACACTGTCCTCGCAGGCTCCGGCCCCGAGCATCAGGTCGTGAATAGATACCCTGCCTCCTAAGGCTGAAATCCTACCTTATAAATCACTTTGCCAGAAACGAAAGCAAAAACAAAAACAAAAAACAACGCCATGAAGTCTTCTTTAAACGTCAGGCCTCTAAAGGGTTAATCTGCGCCTCGGCGTTTTATTTTGAGTGAACTAAGAACCAGTTTTGTTTCGTTTTAAGTTGGGGTGGTTTTCCAAACACATAATAGGTATTGGGAAAGGCTGCCTGTTTCTGAGGCCCTGGCTCGGGGGTTCTTTGTTCACAGCCAAAGCCGGAACATTAAGCCGCAGTTCACCATCAAGTTCACCGTCAAGTTCGCCGGCGTAGCTGCTAACTGCGGCTTCCGTTTGTAAATCTGCACCTGATGCGAGCTGCTTACGCAGGGGCTTCTTTGTGATCCTGCCTGAGCGGGAGCTGCCGATTTTCACAGGGGGTTCTGATTTCTGCAGATGTTTCTTTTTTCAGGTGTGACGCCGGGCAGGGGCGGGCCTGCCCAAAGCGGGTGGGATGCACCCCCAAACCGCGTCGCCCGTCTGCCTGCCGGCGGCACCCCCAATTTGCCGCAGCGCCGCCTCCCGTCCTGGGAGCGCTGTTGACGTGGAAGCACTCCTTGTCGCCACGGCCACAGCGAGAACGGTCTCCATGCCAACTGCTGCTCTGCGGGCCCCCGGGAGGGCCACGGAGCAAACGCCGGGGAAGGCAGGTGCGGCGTGACTCCTCCGCCTCGGCCCTCTCAGTCTCTCCCCCCACACGGTCGGGACGACTGGGCCCCTGCCCCTCTCACCCTCGGGGCCGCAGGCTCAGACGGCAGGACAGAGCCCGGGGAGGGAGCCGCTGCCCGTCTCGCTTCGGCCTGCCCCGTGCCCTCCACCCGCACGCACGCCCTCTGGGTCCCCAAGGGGGTGCACGTTACACACCCCAGAGTCTGGAACCGAGGCGGGGCCCCCTCTCCCTTCCACCTTCGCAGGCTCCAGAGCCGGTGGCCGGCTCCCCGCGGGGTCGCAGTCCGGCTGCGTTGCTGGGGCCCCGCTGTCCCACGCCTGCCTCGGGGCTTGTCATCGGCCGCGGCTGGCCCCGCGGTCCCTCCGCTGCAGTGCCCGCCACCTGACTCCCACCCCGGGGCTGGGCGCCCCACCCCCGCGCTCCGGGGCCGCTGGTCCCCCTCCTCAGAGCCCCACGTCACCTCCTGTCTGCGGGCACCGTGGCAGGTCGCCCCACGAGGAGCCCGGGCCCCGACCTCGGCTTGGCGTCCCTGGGCTCGTCCCTTCGAGGGGACTCTTTCTCTGGCTTCCGGATTTCCGAAGGCTCCGTGCTTGTCCGAGCGACCCCGCCCCGCTGTGTGCCTGGCGCAGCTGTGCCTCTGAGCTGGACGGGCCCCCGACTCAGCCCGAGGGGAGGCAGGCTCCCTCCCTCCCGTCTGCCGGAGGCCAGGGGAGTCACTGGGCCGGCAACATCAGTACGGGCTAAGACGCGGCGGCGAAGGCCCAGCCCCCCGGCCATCGGCGAGGTCAGGCTCCGGGCAGCGTGAGGCCCCTCCAAATCTCTGCAGCAGCGGCGTGGCCGGGATGTCCCCAGACCATCTGAGAGGGGACCGGCGGTGCGGCCACCTGGCTAGCACGCTGGTCGGAACGTGCCCCGTCGGCACGCGGACTCGGCCTCCGGGATGTCCCCTTCACGCCCAGCCCTCGTGAGAACACGCTCTCCCGCCCCTCCATGGCTACAGCAGCATTCTCGGCCCCAGCAGGACGGTCACTGTTGCCCACGGCCACGAAGCTGCCTCGGCCTGGGCCGTTTGGTGAACAGCACGCCTCTGACTCCTGCAGGTGGTGCCGGCTCCTTGCACCTGGGGCGGGGCCGGGACCCTCTCCCGGTGGCCCTGGATGTCCGCGTGGTGAGGCGGCTGCCTGCACTCGTGGAGGAGACCTGGCGTAGGTGCCCCGAGGACATTTATGACCGCGAAGGGGGAAGAAGGGGCACCGGCCATTGTGAGTATTTGCCGAGTGTGCATCTTCATGTCCATTCTGCCTAACGACGGCTAGAGAGCCCGACCCCGGTCCTGCGCTGGACACTGGGTCTGAGGTGGCTTCGCGACCTGCTTCCTCGCAGGGTGTCTCCAAGTGTCCCCCGCAGAACCCAGCGTCAGGTGCTCCGTAGGCGCCAGCAAGTCTCCCGCCTGTGGAGAGCTCCGGGTAAGACACGAGTCTTAGAGGACCAGGATCCGGAGGCGTCTGTAGAGGTTGACCAGACAACTCTGTGTGGGGCGCGAGGGCCAGGGAAGCTCCACAGAGTGGCCCCTGGGATGTGGGGGACGCTACCCCTGCATGGGGCGAGGACCTAGCCCTCCCTGGCCCCCTGCCACTGGGCTCCGTCAGTTCCAAGACACGGAGCGAAATAGAACCCCGAAACTCTCGTGTCCGAGGGTCCCCCGCAGAAGGGGTCCTGGAGGGGGTTGCTGGGGCTTGGCTCATCTTCGAGTCCTTCCCAGCAGATAGTGGGAGGAAGGTCGAGGCGGCCGTTCGAGTCAGAGCTGGGTGGCCTAACCCCCTTTCCAGCTGCAGAGGCCACTGGCGGGTGCCTTGGGGGATGCGTGATGTTGGCCGACCTACCTGAGCTCCGTGCAGTGCAGGACTCCTCACGGTCTCCAAGGCTCCCGTGCTCGGTCAGCATTTACTGAGCCCCTACTATGCGCCAGAAAATGTGCTAAGCGCTGGGACTGTCACAAAACGAGAAAGAGGCGGGGAGGGGGCGTGGCTGGCGTTACACCTGGTGGGTGTCCTTGCTGGTCTACTGACTGCACCCTCGGAAAGGACCTGGGGGGCATGCCGGGGGCGCACACGGACGCAGGACCAGGGATGTGTGTCGACGCCATTTTCTACGTGAGCGTCAGGGACGTTTGCGTCTATGGCCCGGTCGACACCCAGAAAGCCACCGGCGAGACCGGGCGCGGACCATGCTTTCCGCCTTCCGCGCAGGCGAGCGGGCATGGGCCACGCGGGCTGTGTGTGGCTTTCCTTTATCCCTCTCCATTCTTTAATAGTGGTTTATGAAAAATTGGCTTCAGAATTGGACCCCCCCCCCAAAAAAAAAAGGCATCTTAACAGAGGTTGTGTATTTGAAAAAGATGCCAAGTCGCTCCCCGGGGAGATGTATAATTCCGTCCATAACCGACTTGATGCCTGGAAGAAAACAAGGAACTTTGTTGCTACGGGGACTGATCAGTTAACGGTTGCAAAAAGCTCTGAAGGTGACAAAATGCTCCATGAACGTAAAGTATTATTAACATCGCCCGGGGTTTCCGTGGCCTCTGTGTGACTCTAAAGGACAAGGAAGACTTTCCTTCCGCCTCGTTATGGATTCTTACGATGAAAGTAAAAAGGAGAAAGAGCAGGAGAGGTCACAAAAGGATGTGGTTTTTGTTTGCTGTAGGGGAATTTCTGTGCGTGAAGACGGTACCCCGACGTCCCGTCCATGACAGGAACACAGAGTTTACCGTTAATTCTTGGCATCGAACGTCCGTGTGCCTCGTCCCTGGCCTCCTGCGCGAACCCCGCTGTCTCTGGGTGGGGCGGGTTGCAGTTTTTGAGAGCTGGCTTTTGCAGAAGGGGAGGTGGCCGTGGTCTCCTGCTGAATCTCAGACGCCCAGAGAGGACATGTAAAGGTTCCGGGCCTGAGGGACGGTGGCCCTCGTTACGCCCAAGTCTGACTGGTGTGCAGATGAGACCTTGAGGGGCGGCTGTGGGGGGTGGTTTCCCTCAGTGTCACATACGATGCATGCACTGCTTGGTGGCAGCGTAGCCAGGTGTGATCTGGATAATTCCAAGGGCGTTGGACCATGAATAACTTTTTTTAAAAAAATATAGTAACTAAGGTGGGCCAACTAGAGGGTGTGGCCTTCCCAAGGAGCCTCTGGTTACATCGAATACCAGTTTAGATACTAAAGTATTGAGCGAAGGGGCCGGGAGACGTAAGGGCATTGATGGGGGGAAGGCAGAGTGCTGGAACGTTCTCAGAAGGGCAGGAACGACCACTCGTAAATCTGAAGGACGGCCTTGGCGTGGAGGACAAAGGATGGGTCGGCCCCTCCCCTGCGGTGTGCCCTGGCCTGTCATCGAAGGTGAATCGTGAGACTCTGCACCGTTTGTGAGGCTCGGGGGACTTCGGATAAAGACACCCGAAAGTGAGATTAGGAAGTAAGTGTGAGCGGGCGGGGGTGTTGCAGGGGGTGTCGCCGGTTCCCGCCTGCAGGGAACCACCGTCTCTCAGGTCTCCAGGTGAGATGTCGGCTGACGACAGGTGGGCACGGCGCGCAGCCCTGGAGGACCCGTCCGCGCGGGCGAGAGGAAGGCACGTGACCGACGGCCAACGAGCCCGCTCCCGCGCTTTGCGGATTCCGCTGCTCTTGTCCTGAACCTCGACCTTCTCGTTTCCACGTGGGCCCAAGGAAATGTGCCGTTTTGGGAAAGGAGGTGGAGCTGTAGGCATTTTCGCGAATAAACACCGTCTTCTCAAGTACGAGGATCATTTCGATAGACCGACCGCCACGGAGCTGGCCCCCTGTGGGCGGCTTCTCTGCCGGCGGGGGGGGACACTTTGTGGCTGTCTGCTGAGGATGGCTGAAGTAAGAACAGGGGTGGCTTGGCACCGGAGCTGCTCCGGCAAGTGTTTCTCCCCGCCATGCACCCTCCCCCTGCACCCCAATCCTCCGTTAACCTCCGAGATGCACGCAAGGATAACCCGCCCAGTCCTTTTGTCTTGGAACATGCAGCCATCGCACCTGGCACGGAGCACCTACGTGGTTTCACATCTGCCTCATGGCAGGGATTCTGGACGCGGGGAGCATCCCGGGGACGAAGACGCCGAATTGAACGTCCAGAGGGGAGACGGGACTTCCCGGGGCCAGCGGCTCCCAGAGGAAGCGAAGCGGGGGCAGAGCCGTCTCGCTGCGCTGTCCCGCACGCAACCATGGTCCTCCGGGCGCTTGGGGCCGGCACGGAGGACCCCGAGCTGCGGGCGCTTTCCTCTCGGCGAGGCCTCGATCCGGATGCCCACTGCCGAGCTGCGCCGGTCGCCTCCATGCCTCGGTTCCCTGGTGCTCGGGTGGGCAGTACATCAGTAAAAGCCCAAGAACCCAGCAGGGCAGGCGGGCCTTTTGGTCTTGTCTTGTCTTGTTTTGTTTAAGATGACCTAGAACCCAGAAGAAACGTGGCTGCCAAAAAGGACCCCGCACCAGAGCCTGTGACAAAGTGCCTCCCGTCCCTCCCTCACATTTTCACATGTCCGTTTCGGCAAAAGCTGACGAAGAAGCTGTCACGAGTGGCCAGGTGACAGTGGCCATAGGTCTCTGTGTGTGCATGCGTGCATGATCAGTCTCTGTGTGCACGTGTGTGCGCATGTGTGTATGCATGATCGGTCTCTATGGATGCATGTGTGTATGTGCATGATCGGTCTCTGTGTGTGCATGCATGTGTGTACATGTGCGCGCGTGTGTGCATAATCGATCTCTGTGAGTGCATGTGTGTGCATGATCGATCTGTGTGCGCATGCATGTGTGTGTGCATGACGGTCTCTCTGTGTGTGCATGTGTGCACGTGTATGTGCATGACGGTCTCTGCGAGTGCTTGTGTGTGTGCATGATTGATCTGTGTGCACATGCATGTGTGTGTGCATGACGGTCTCTGTGTGTGTGCATGTGTGCATGTGTGTGTGCATGATTGACCTCTGCGAGTACATGCATGTGTGCATGACGGTCTCTGTGCATGCATGTGTGTGTGCATGATTGATCTGTGTGCTCATGCTTGTGTGTGTGCATGACGGTCTCTCTGTGTGTGCATGTGTGCATGTGTGTATGCATGATCAGTCTCTATGCATGCATGTGTATGTGTATGTACATGATCGATCTCTGTGTACGTGTGTGCATGTGTGCATGTGTGTATGCATGATCAATCTCCACGAGCACATGTGTGCATGATCAATCTGTGTATACATGCTTACGTGTGTACATGTGTGTGCATGTGTGTGTGCATGATCGGTCTCTGTGAGTGCATATGTGCGCATGATTGATCTGTGTGTGCATACATGTGTGTGTGCATGACGGTCTCTGTGAGTGTGCATGTGTGTATGTGTATGATCGGTCTCTGTGTGTGCATGCATGTATGTACATGTGCACATATGTGTGTGCATGACAGTCTCTGTGAGTGCTTGTGTGTGTGTATGGCGGTCTCTGTGTGTGTACATGTGTGCATGTGTGTGCATAGCGGTCTCTGTGTGTGTGCATGTGTGCATGTGTGTGTGCATGGCGGTCTCTGTGGGTGTGCGTGCGTGTGCGTGCACACACATCGGGGCGGTGTGCGCCCGCGGCCGCGCAGAGCCTCATGTGCCCCCACCTGCCCGCCAGGCAGATGAGGGGCCGCGCCGGCACCATGAGCTCGCCGGCCACTGCCCCTCCCTGCCCCCTTCTTAGTTCTGTGCCTTTGTCGTAATCGCTTCTTATTCTCCTGTGCCGTTTTGCTCTGCCAAGGGAGACGGTAAACGGTTCGAGTGTGACGGCCATGCCACATTGCCTTTGTGAGGGGGGCTGCTCCAGGCGGCCCCTCCGAGCCTCGCTCCGACTCTCCCCGACCCCTAGGTGACCACAGGCTTGCTGCTTGGTTTTGGTTGCTGGAGGAAGCCAGGTCATGTCCGTGGCCACCCTGAGGGGCCCAGACCCCAGAGGCCAGCTTTGGTGTGACAGTGGCTTCCAGTGGCGATGCCAGGCCTCCCCCGCCTGTGCGACACACGTCACGTGGCTCACCCTTCTCCCTGCCTGCCCCCCGTATCCCCGGCTGCCCTGTGCCCAGGGGCCACTCTAAAGTCCGCATCACGGGGGCTCTCTGGTTCTCTGACGACCGATCGGGTTCGGCCAAGGGAGACCAAAGGCGGCGGACAGCGAGGTCAAAGGCATTTTCACCCTACACCCCATCACCATTCTCTTCTGACAGAAGCTGGATTTTCTTCTGGGGACAGCTCTGACAGGGTGGACCCTGTCTGCAGAATCCCCTTCCGGCCCTGGGCCTCACCGGCTCTGAAACACTACTTCCTCCCGCTGCCTCTTTGTGTGGGGTAGTGATGGCTTCTCCCGGGACTCCCTGGGGGACCCGGGCCTCCCTCAGCCCCGCCCACCCTCAGCCGGTGGTCCACGGTCACCCTTCCCTGGGCAGAATCCTTTGCCTGGTGGCAGAATCCTTCCCTCTGCTCTCCCCCCGCCCTGCCCCAGCACCTGAACGGACAGGCTCCGTCCGAGTCATCATCGGCCCCCAAGCTCAGCAGAGTGTCTGGTCCACCGTGGGTCATCGGTAGATGTTTGTTGAAGGGACACGGAGTGAGGAAGACTGAGTGAACTGCATGGACGAAAGGCCGGGTGACCGTCATGGGGAACGAGCCAGTGACGTCCTAGCACACGATGGCGGAAACCAGCCCCCCGGCCCCAGCGGGGGTGAGAGGGGCCTTCGGTGGGAAAGACAGTGGCGTCCTTAACTCAGACGGCCACGCCACGTCACCCAGCCAAACCGTCGGCCGCGAAACATCCAGCAGCTTGCCGCCGGAGCGCGTGGGCCGAGCCTCAGGACGCTCGGTGGCCGGAAGCTCTCTGCGGCTGGGTGAAAGGGTCGGAGGGGGCGAGGACGGGGAAGAGGAGGCGCCCCCGGCTGCGATGGGGGCGGCGGGAGGCTGCCCGGGCGTCTGCGTGGCCCCTCCGTCCCCCACGCCTCCCCGGCAGCGGCCGGCGCGGCGGCTCAGACACCGGGCGGGTTTTAGGAGGGAAGGAGCCAAGTCTGTGACGCGAAATGTCACGCATGGGCTTCGGGTGTCCCGCGTCGGAGCAGAAATACCTGCCTGGCAGGGATCCCGCCGGGCCGCTCCGGTTGTCACCGGAAAGGAAGTGCACGAGTCGAGGCCATTACCGAACCAGCGCTGTCACCAGGGGGTTCCGGGGTGCGACCGAGCGGTCCCCCGGGATCGGGGTGCCAGGCCCCCGCTTTGCTAAGGGGCGTGAGCCGCCGGGGTACATGGGTCCGTTTCCTGCAGCACCCCATTTCCCAGGCCCCACAGGCACCGCGTCCCCACTGGGGGTGCAACGTCCCTGTCACCGAGCCCTGCGTTCGCATCATGGGGCAGGGCGTGTATCATGCGTTAAGAAACCCCGCGAAAGACAAAGAGAACGATGCTGACCACAGCGGACCGGACCCTGTGGAGTGATCCGCGCTGTCCTGAGGCCACGGTGGACCCCCACCCCGACCCCCACCCCCAGAGTCGCGGGGGGCACCCGGATTCACAACGGGGGCGCCACGTGGCCATCCTCGTTACCCGCACGCTCACGCTCTGGGGAACCCTCCACTCGCAGCCTCCGTGGGTCTTAATAATGTTATCTCCTCGAGAAGAAGCTCATCTATATTGAGCTGGGCAGTCGGGAGCCAATCCTATTACAGACGCATCCGAGGAAGACGATTTCATTATCTCCCTAAGTGATACACATCGTGTTGAGGTTCCACCTTTGTCGCAGGGTCTCTGCAGCTCTGAACCTGTGTATCCATCGAGCCGTCGAGTCGCCAGACGCCGCTCTCAACGCTCTGCGCGCTTTAACTCGTGTAATTCCAGCCGCCACGATTCGGATCCTCCTGTCCCCAGCGTTCCGGACCACGACTCTCCGAGGGTCGGAGAGGTGAAGTGACTTGCCCTGGGTTGCACAGCTACAAAAACGTCAGAAATGGTGGTCACGCTCGGGCGTGCTGGCTCCACAGCCAGTAAGTAACCATTCACTACCCCCTCCCCAGCTCCTGAAAATAAGCCTTTTATCCGGCGTGGTTTTCCTGGGAATAGAGACTACCCCTGCCAGGCGATGTCTTCCCCTGAGACTCGTTTGGCGTAACGTCTTCAAGGTGAGCGCGGGTTCAGAGCGAGGCTGAAGGACGCAGCGGCCCCTCCCAGCGGTGGAGGAGAAGCCGGCGGTGCTGCCCGCCGGTTGATGGGCGCCCGGTCCTCCGAGTGACCCTGCCCGGAGGATGTGCAAAGGCGCCTTTGACTAGATTTTGTAGGAGCTTTGCCTCGGGTTCCCATCTCGAAGGCCGACCCCACAAAGCGCTGAGTCGACGCAGGCTCACCATCTCTTACAGGCGGAGACCCGATGACGCCCGCGTCTTGTGGGGAAATCTCCGTGGTGCAGACAACCGTCCAGGCTTCACGGGCATGTGACAAACAACCGTCGCCCGAACAAGTGAGGGAAGGAACGAGAAACCTGGGGTGGCGGTGGGGGTCACGAAGTCTTGCCTTCTGGGGAGCGAAACGACAGACCCCGGCTCTTCTCGGGTACGCAGTGGCTTGTGATGACCGGGGACCCCGGGCTGGGGGGTACGGTTTGGACCAAGTCCCCAGTTTGTGTCCAGAGTCCCTCAGTGTGCGAAAACTCCTGCTCTAACGCCCCCCCCAAAAAAAAAACCACGCGAGGTTCTGAGAGCTCACGCAGTCTCCGTGACGTGTACACGTTTGCCCTTATTCCAGGAGCTACACGGTGCCCTTGGGAAAGGGGTGGCGTCCAGCTCGTGACTAGCATGCTTCATGTCCCAGCCGAACAGGTCTTGGAAAAGGAGCAGAGCTCAATCCGGCTCTCCTTGTCAGCGTCACGTAGGGGTCGGGGGAGCCCTCACCCCCACCCCCACCGCGTACCGGGCCTTCAGTTTTCACAAAGCGGTGAAAGCCATAGGGTCGAATTCGCAACAGCCGAAAGGTGGCAGCAACCCACGTGTGCATCGGCAGGGGGGCGGACAAACAGGACGCGGTGCTCACGCGCAGGGCCGGAGCAGCGCCCGGCCTTCAGAGCGAGGGAGCTCCGACGCACGGTGCCCGGCCGCGCGCCAGCGGGCGGCTCCACGAGGCCCCCGGGGCGGCCACGCTCGTACAGACGGCGAGTGTGGGGGTGCCGGGGCCCGGCGGCGCGGCCTGGCTGTTCACGGGGCACAGGGTTTCAGCTCGTGGAGACGGAGAGATTGGCCGCACAATGGCGGGCGTGCCGAACTGTGCGCTTAGTGCTTCCCGCGTGAGTACTTAACTACTGAAAAATGGTTAAGACGGTACATGTTATACTGCGTAGTTCACTACGACTGCAATAAATAATCCTTAAGTGAAAGTGATGATAGTGAGGTGCGGTCCAATTTTCCTTCTCCCAACGTCAGAACGCCGCCTCCTGCCCAGGGGGCCACGGCCCGCACAGACGCCAGTGGGCTCCCTGCCTCAAACGGGGGCGAGAGGCCCGTCGCCCACCCTCGGGGCAGCCCACGTTGTCGAAACCTGGGGTGCGGTGGCCTGAGGGTCACGCCCCGTCCTCCACCAGCTGTCCCAACCCGGGCACCTGAGTCCAGCTTTCGAAGACGAAAGGGCCGGGTCCGGAAACTTCATTGCGTTTGAATCACAGACTCATCGTGAAAGCCACGGCATTGCTGGTTTGGTCTGCCACGACTTCTAAGGCCAGACCGTCCCGTGGCCCCCACGCGAGCCGAAGCAGGTGGCTCCCGCTGGAACTCCTTCTGTCCTCCCCACGGTCTGCCGCCGGCTGTGGCAAGTGACATCAGCAATTTCTCTCTGAGTTCAGTTCAGCAATTTCTCTCTGAGTTCAGTTCTCTGTGTTCGGCTCTGTGCTTGTCGGGAGTGGGGTGCGTTGGCATGTTTTCTGTGGTACGTAGCGAGAGAGGTCTTATATACGTTGGAGCTGCTAAACTCTGTGCGCTAGATTGTCTGTTTTTTCTTAACAACGTGTTTGCAAAGCATCCTGCAGGTGGGTCGTTGCTGCATCGAACGCGTCTGCCCAGCTCCGTCGCCTTAAGCTCATTACCCAGAGAGGAAGGGAAGGCTGGGGAGGTTCAGGCCGAGGCGGAGAGGTGCACGCTGCCGCAGACCCGCCTTCCTCCCTGCCCTCGTCTCCGTGACGCTCTCCGGCCGGTCCTGCCCGCCCACCTGGACTTCTCCCAGGTCCTCGGACGCACCCGGCCCCTGTCACCTGCAGACGCTGTCGCTGTTCTTCTGTTTGCCTGGAAGGGACCTCCCCACCCTCATTCCGCGTGGCGGCTCTCACCCCTTCCCTCAGCCGTCCCTGCCACCAGCCGCTCCTGCCCGCCCCCCGACGCTCACCAGCCACGCACAAATGCTGCGTCGAAACTGAACTTCCTCCGAGGCAGGGGACGCGCCTGGTTCTCCTTCACTCTCTGAGCACCCAACCCAGCACTCAACCTAGCACACACTCGGCAAGGACGACTCCACGGAGAGGCAAATGGTGGGGGGAGGGGGGAGTGGACCAAGAAGATCGTCTTGCCTTCGTTTCCGTGGCCACCCGAGCTCTGCATCCCTGCCTGTCCTCGAGGCCGGTGCCCAGAGCAAGTACAAGGGCGAAACGTGGTCTGTGCGTAACAACCAAGGAAGAAGAGCACGGGGTACTTGAAAAAAAAAAGACAAGAAAAGAAATCAGAAGGAATGAAAGGCGCTTCAGTCGCCATGAGTCCATACATGACTCAATCCGTATGCAAACCAAGGGGACAAAAACCTTTGCTCGGGGAACCGGTGGAGGCACGTTCGCCCCTGGCCGCAACAGCCAGGGTACCTGCCCCCGTCACCATGGACACTTAGTGGCCCGGCACGGCAGCGTCAGCAGGCCCTGGCTTCCTCGGAACACCCAAGGCCCTCGCAAAGCCAGCAGACACAGAGCTGGAAGCCAGAGGCCAAGCCGGACCACACAAAGGCGCTTTGCATGCTCCAGGCCTGGCCGTCAGCAACACCATCACATGGCCACGTGTGACCGCGACCTCCTTGGGAATGTCCCCCGGCTGCCTGGCCTCCCAGACGGTCAGAGGACCCAAAGCATGCTGCGGCATTTGGGGGCTAAGCAGGGAGCCTCCCGCGTGCAACTCTCTTTCTGACAGGGGCGGAGGAGGCGAGACCTCTCTGACCTTGTGGACAAAATGCGATACGCGCCTAGAAGGTGATTTTCTTTTTTAAATTTTTCTTCTGGCTTGAAGGTTTATTTAGAAGCTTCTTTTGAACTGGGGTCCCTTTCTTAAAGTGGAGCTCGCTCCCTCCTTTCGAAACCCTCATCCTCACCCCCAGGGGAGAGACCAAGCTCCCGAGGGTGCGTTCCGGCCCCCGCTCCTCCTCCTGGGCTGTCTCTCCTCTGTCTCTGTGCCCGGCTCGGCTTCCGGCAGGAGCCTCAGCGAACCTGTGGGTCCACGTCACTGGGTCTCCGCTGTGTCCTTGGCCCTCCGCTTTCAAAAATCCCGTTTATTATCTCGAAGAGCGATCCCGGCCGCCACCTCACCCCTTCTGGAAGTGTCCGTCTCTGCGCTGTCATAAATTATTTCTCCTCCCGACCTCCGCCACACCCGGCTGCAATGCTAGCATGTTCCATTCGGCCTGCGGCTCCCATGCACGTCCCTGTCTCCCATCAGATGTCAGTTTTCTGAGGGGGGGGTCAGTGGCCTGTTTGACATCCTTGCCCTCTCCGAAACTTCCCCGGGCTTTGCGCACGGCGGCCGCCCAGCGAATGTTCGTTGGATGAACTTGGTTGAATTTTTCACTCCGTCAGCCCTGAGTGGAAAAGGCTATTCCCACTGGGCTGGGTCAGCAGGGATGTTTTCGGGCTCACAGGCTGGGAATGGACGCCGAGAGGTCAGCTCATCTATCTCTGCCCTCACGCAAACTCAGCAAAGGCCAGCAAGACAGATGCAGCTCCTGCCGCTTGGGACGGCGCCCGAACACCCCCGGTCAGGAAATCCGCCTGACGATATGTCTTCAAGCCTGTGCGTTGGTCCATTACGGCTACAGCCGGCACTTTGGCTGCTGGTTTGTATTATGATGGGATTAGCTGAGATCGCATGCAGCCCCCAGAGGCTTTTTAAAGCAACTGCCTCAGAAATTGAAAGCACCGCGGGATGGCAGAGCTGATGAAATGTGCTTGGTGGATGCGTCTTGTTTAGAACGCTTCCTACCTCCAGCCCCCGGGACAGGTGAAAATTAAAGATTCTCCCACACTGCAGCGTTAACACGAAAATCAGCCGTGATTTTTTTCTTCGTCCACGTTTATTTGGACTCGCCCCGTCATTGCGAAAAGCGGGGGGAAAGGAAGAACGTCCGTCCTCTCTTCTTTCCCAATTTCCCTTAACGTGGCTGATGGGGACTCAAGGGGGTAAGTGACACCTGGCCACTCGGAGCCCTGACCTTGACCTCGCCTAACCTCACAGTGCGGTCCTGCGGCCCGTGGTGGCTGCTGGCCACCCATCCGTCCACACAGGACAGCACAAGGGACCTCGGCTGTGGTATCAAAAGGTCCAGGCTATGAAGCCCGCTCCGAACTTATCGGCTTTGTGACCCTGGGTAGGTTACTCAGCCCTCGAGTCTCAGTCTCCTCCTCTGTAAAGTAAGGGATAAAAATACTGAGCTCACCGGGTGGCCGAGCGGGGCAGATGAGCCCGCGCGTATGAGGCCCCTGGGCGCGGCGTGTGCCCCCGTGGACGGCACCCACTGCCACTTAACTTACTCCCCAAAGGCACATTTGCACCATGGGCAAGGCTATGATTCACAGGATCGGGGGCGCCATTTTTAGTTGGGATGTTCCATGGGGGCCATACTGGGGGACATAAGGAAAGAGCCCCCTCGGCACCTCTAAAATCCCCACACATTGGTTGCCACTGTCCCCCACCCGCCCCCCAGGACGACAAGCGCTGACACATGTCTCTCCCAGCAAGCGCCCCCTCCCATCCTCACCCCTGACCTCCGCCCCCGAGCGCACCCCGAGGCCAGCCAGGGCGAGTCCCGGGCTGCCCGGTGCTCGGCCTCGGCGCCCTGTCCGCGCCCCGCTGACCTGCCTGCACCTCCCCGCAGCAGACAGACGCCCCCTCGGTGTGCAGAAGTCGCGGGCAGGACGTGATTGGTGGGCGACCCAGAGACACCTGCCCGCCCCCCCCCCCCACCCGGCAGCCTCCGGTCACGCTTGGGTCGATAACGGGCCAAAGCCTGCGGCGGCTTCTCTTTCAGGGTGAAGCCAGGTGGGGCTCGCCCCCTCCTCGTTGCCGGGACCTCGGCGTCTACACCGCTGCTCGCTGCACTCACAGGGAGCCACGGTGGCCGCCTCGCTTTCGCTGGAATGTTCCAGAACGCCTGCTCTGCCACCGGGGCTTTGCACCAGCCAGCCCCCTCTGCCCAGGCGCCCTTCCCCGCGGAGGCCCAAGCGGCTCGCTGCCCCTTCCCCGGAGGACTCACTCCACGCAGCACCCCCGCGTCTGGCCCAGGATTTCAAACCGCAGCGGACAGCCCCCTCCCAGCTTCTCCCCTCCGGAGCGCCTCCCCCCTCCCGCCCCCCAGGACGCCCCCTCTCAGGTAGGGGCCCGGTGGTGTCTCGTGCCCACACGTCCAAGAACGCCCACATCTCTCGAAGCCACGCTTTCTTCAGTGGATGTGCGTTTGCACAGGGTCAGCGAGCGCGCACATCGTCCATCGGGGGACACGCAGCAGCCCCCAGTTACAATCCGCGGTCGGCAGGACGCCCGAACCGCGTATAGACGCTTTGAAAGGCGTTCCGGGCGCGCCTGGTGAACAGCGCTTCATGGTGGGAAATGGCTCTGTGTTTTTCTTTACCGTGAGGTCAAAAATTCACTGCGAATTTTATCTGCATTTCCCCCCAAATACTGAGCGCTGTTTGCCAGGACTCACCTTAAAGACACACGCTTACGATAGCGCGTGAAAGCTGTACGTGTGACCGCGCACGGGGTGACCGCGCAGGAGCCGGCGATGCCACCGGCACTCGTAATCACATACTCTCCAGGTGCCAACCGTCTGGGTGACGTGTGAGGAAGCCGGGTTTTGGTGGACGGGTGACACCCCTCCCCCCATTTTTCCCATTTAACAAAACGCATCGTCCTTATTTGCTTTGCCCGGGGTCTATCTGCCCTCGCTGGGGTGCGAGTGGGGCCTTCGGTCCGTTCTGTCCCCCGCCACCTCCCAGCACGGAGCAGGAGCTCGGCGAGGACTTGGAGGAGCTCTGTGGCCTCTGGGAGCTCCCGCAGGGCCACAGATAAGGACCGGCCAGCCCCTGGCACAGTGCTGGCCGCTGCTCCAGGCTCGCGTCACACACCGAGCCCCGCGTTGTCCGGGCGAGTGCAGGTGGGGGGCAGGGGGTCCGCCCTGGCGAAGATGGAAAACGCCGTGTCCCTCGTGTGGAGTTCCCGAGGACACGAGGTGACATGCCAGCGCTGAAGCTCTAGATGTGCCTGTCACCGAGGGGCCGAGGCTGCGCGTTAACTGGGCGCCACCTGCATGAAGCAGCGATAGGCGCCTCATGTATGCACCGGTGGCTGCTTCCGAGGTGGCTCCCGATGGCCCTGGCCCTCTGGCCCCCGCACCCTGCACGACGCCCTCCTTCTGCGGGCCGGCTGGATCCAGGGTCTCGCGTTGTTAACAAACGGAAGGCAGTAGACCTGCTGGGATGTCGCTTCCGAGATTGGTTTATAAAAAGCCGGGACTGCTTCCTTCTCCCTCCAGCGCCTCTCCTGGGGTGCTCTGAGGAGCCCCTCATGGCAGGCAACCGAGGGAGCCCCCCAGCTCCCCCAGAGTGAGCCTGAAAGTGCCACATTCCTCCGCGGAGCCTCCACGCCACCGCAGCCCACCTGGCCCCTGCACTGGCATCTCATGAGACCTTGAGTTGGAGGACCCAGCGAAGCCGCACCGGGATTCCCAGTCCACGGAAACGGTGAGATGATGCACGTTGTCTTAAGCTCCTCGGTTCGGGCGGGGATTGGGGGAATCTGCCACCCAGCAATAGATGACCAATACGTGTTACTTCCTCCCGGCTTCGCGACAGCTCAGCGAGAACACAGAGCCTTAGAGACGCAAAGCAAACTGCCGAAGGTCACGCCACTGCTAGATGGAGATTCAGCCCCCTAAGGGCCTGGCTCCCGGTCCCTCGTTGCTCCCCACGGTCTCGCCCTGCCCCCAAGGGAGAGGCAGCAGAGCCTCACGCATGGTCCCGTCGCTGGACCACCGTGCTGGACCACCCATGCTCTCCAAGCACTCTCGTCATAGATTTCTGTCTGTCTGTCTGTCTGTCTCACGGCAACATAAAAACCACGTGCGCATTGTCGGCGAGGACTTGTCAAACACCTACTTCTCCTCAAACCGGCTGCGAAACTTCAGGGGATACAATCTATTTTTAGTTTCAGGAAGCCATCTGCCTCCCTCTTGGTTGAGAAATTTGACCAGGACTGGAAAATAAGAAACGGATACTTGAGGATGGGGTGCGCTCGAGGATGGGGTGTGCTCGAGGATGGGGTGCGCTCGAGGATGGGGTGCGCTTACGCATCTGAAATCGCCTATTGGGTCCAAAGGCGGCTCCGCAGCACGGAGGAGGAACAAAGGATCGCAGCCCGAGTTAGCGCGACCCCGCGACCCCGAGTGTGGGCTCAGTGAAGCGGACCCGCGGCCAGGTGCACGAGGCCCTCAGACGCCCATCCGAGGCCGATGGGGTGGACACACCGGAAGTGAGTGGCCGGGGCGCCCCGAACTCCGCCTCCAGACGAGGCTCCTCCCCTCTCCTCCCGCCTCAGGGGTCCGTACTGCCCAGCACACTGCTAGGGGGCGCTCTGCCCCTTCCAGGGGCTGCACCCCGTTCTGCGTTCCCTAATCAGAGGGTGGCCTGGACGGCCTCACCCGTGCCTTTTGGGAATGGCTGGGCGGCCGGGTGGCTTCCAGCTGCTCCAAACAGTGCCCATCTCTGCAGGCGGGGTCCTCGCCCAAGAATAAAACCCTGCGTGAACTGGACTGCTTTTATTGTTTCTTAAGGAGAAATCTATGCTAATAGATTATGCAAATAATCTATGCAAATGAAATTAACTGATTCAAACCTGAGTAATTTGGTCAACACCAGCCACAGTGCAGACTCGCTTCTTCCCCTAACAGGGAGGGTGGACCAGCATCTGGGGGGTGGGGGGGGTACCGCCCCTCCCTGCCTCACCTGGGCAAGGGGGGTTGCTGACTCCCTTCCCCGCTCTAGTTTCTGCACAGGCCTTCTGGTTCTGGAGAGGGTGGGGAGATGCCTCCTGCCTGGGACTCACTCTCAGAGCAAGAATCCCCTTCCTCCCGGAAAGTTCCCAAGAAACACAGATCTCTTCACGCTGGGCAGCATTTCCGGGCTGGCTG
This sequence comes from Rousettus aegyptiacus, assembly GCF_014176215.1. Taxonomy (NCBI): domain Eukaryota; kingdom Metazoa; phylum Chordata; class Mammalia; order Chiroptera; family Pteropodidae; genus Rousettus; species Rousettus aegyptiacus. The sequence continues at coordinate 3,252,965 of NW_023416286.1, forward strand.
TAGCCGTGGCCGGGTACATACGCTTCGTCGCTGTCTATCCGGGAAGCATGAGCTTCCACAAGGTAGAGAGATGTTAGGGTTGCGCTAAATAAAAATCACTCTAACCACAGGAACCTGCTGTTTAACTCAAGGACACACTTTTCACGGCCATGCAGAAATCCAGTTCATAAACGTGCCGGTCCACCGACAAAACGCGGTTGACCTGCCGCCAATGTTTATCATTGTCTTATGCGTTTGTGACTGATTGTGGCGGTCCCCATTTCTTGCCTGTGATCCACACTCTCAGAATTCAGCAAAAAGACGGAGGTGTAGTGACCACTACAGGCCTGGGTCCCCTGTCCCCCACTCTCGCCGTGGGCCTGCCTGCTGGCCGCAGAGAACAGACTCTGTCAGAAGAGCCCATCTCCGAGACTCGGGCTGGGAAAGAGGGAAAGGCAGTACCACGATCATGGAACGCTGGGGGTACGAGGGAGGAGGGCATTTGGGGGCTGCCTGGGAGCCTAGAGAGGGAGCGCCCCTGGGAACGGAGCCCGGGCGCCACTCGGCTACCTAGCACGGTGGCCTCACTTCACCTGAAGCCCTTTGAGCGCTCTAAGCCTCCTACTCCTCACCTGCGGAATGGAGGTCACAGCGGCAGCTACCTCGTCGGTTTGTTCTGAAGAAGAGAACGCGTTTAACAGAGGCGCTCGGCGCGTAGTCGGCGCGGGGGGCCGTGTGCTGCTAACGACGCGCCCGGCCGTGGCTACGCGGGTCCCACTCGGCCGGGAGGCGGCCCCGTGGGACTCTGCTGCCCGGCAATACCCCGAGGGCACCGTAGGCGGGAACCCGAGAGTTCTCCACAGCACAGAGGGGGTGAGGTCGCCCCGCAGCGTCCGCCTTCCTGGTCCCTGTGATGCCTGCGTTTCCGGCCCCCGAGCGCCCAGCCCCTGTCTGGGGCGAAGCTTCCGGAACCTCTCCCGTGGGTCTGCTGGCCGGATCCCGGTGGAAACCCTGGCCAAAAGGCTGCGTGTATGCATGAGTGCGTGTGTGCGTGAGTGCGTGTGTGCGTGTGCATGTGTGTGCATGTGTGTGCGTGTGTGCGTGTGCGTGTGTGCGGGCGTGTGTGTTGCCTGGGGTGGGGTTACTGGCGTGGTCACGGTGGCACTTAGGTTGGGGACAGCCAGCCAGGGGTGGTAGCGCAGACACAGGACAGATGAATTCCGAATTTCCGACCTCTGACATTAGGGGACGTAGGAAGAGGGGGGCGGGGTGAGGGGCGCGGGAGGTGGCCTTCGACGAGTAATGCGTCAGGAAGGTCTGTCCTGAGACGGGGCTTGGGGGAGGGGGTGGCTCCACGTCCCAGTGTGCCCTGGAAGGGACGGACAGCCACATGTCTGTCCCCAGGTTCCAGCAACTCCCGGGGACAGATCGACCAGCCTGGGAGAGTCTCCTCTCATACCTCCCTCCCGGCCACCCACGTCTCTGAGCGGCTTCGGCAACTGTAAAGTTAGCAGTCGAGCTGAACACGCCAACACGGTTCATCTCAGACCCTCTGCAGGGGACGTGCTGATGACAGCTGAGGCCGAACGGGACCCACTACGCCCCAGGCCGGCGCTTTCCTGGGTCCTTGCACTTCATCCTCAAGATAGCCACGGAAACGGCCACCGTCTGCCTGGCACGGGGAAGGGAGCAGGTCACAGAGGTGCGTGAAGCGCCCGAAGCTCACGGCGAATGGAGCGGATGCACGGCCGTCTCCTGCTCGCCCACGCGGCCTGGGCCGGAGACGGCACGGGCAGGGGGTGCCCACAGGCCAGAGGAAGACGCGGATGCCAAAGACGAAGCCTCCAGCCGGACCCTTCGCCCACTTCCAGCCAGGTGCGTCCTGGCAGAGGAAGTACCCAGACATGGTTTGTGCCAGGGGCGGCCAGACGCCTGCATACCAGCCCACGGGCCACCCCCAGACCCACAGTTACGCCCAGGGCCATAAAACACCCCGAGTCAGGCCTCGTCCCACCTCCGAAAGCTGAGACGGCCTCTTGCCACTCAAGAAGGACCAGAGCAAGGTGTGCCCGTGGCGGAGGGGCAGGGACTATCTAATTGTTAAGGAAGGATCAGACAAGCATGTCGTCGTCTCCCTTGAGGTCTGAAAGCTTCTGAGCATCAGGCTCCAGATCGGCAGCCGACACACACGGCTGTGTTCTCTCCAGCCCTCCCAAGCGCTGCCGCTAACACCGCCGAGGCCCGCGCATCTCGTCTGCTCACAGCCGGCCAGTTCCAACCTCCCCCTTGCGCAGGCTGCGTGCCAGGCTTCCGTGTGTGAGGAGGGTGCTCGGGATGCGGGAGGCGCCGCTCCGAGCAGACAAGGCCGGCCAGACGGGAGGTGAGCCCGCGGCAGCCCGCCGGCTCGCATCCGAACCCCATAAACGAACACCCCGCGGTCCCGTGGTCAGACTTGCTGCGGGGCTCGGCTCGGCACAGCCGTGGACTTCGGGCCTCGCTCCGATTTTACCGTGGAGCTGCGCGAGCCTTTTCTCCTCGGACTTCCCCGATGGAAGCGACGCCTCGCCACAGTGAATCTGGACGTGTCACATGCAGCGTGGGCTGAAGCAGGGAGACCGGTAAGGGTGACCGTGCAAAAAAATCCCGTTTTGAGTCGGCGAAGGCTTGAGGCGAGGTGATTGCCACGGAAACAGACACGAACTTGTTTACGTTGGTCCGCTCGCCCAGCTCCTGCTGAGCATCCACCGTGTGCCCTGGAGATTCACTCACTCACTCACCCTTCAATCGTTAGGTACGTGCTCATCGAGAACGAAGACCGAGCCAGACTCCGGAGACGCGGGGGTCCCTCCCCCTACGAGCGTCCGCGGCCCCGGAAGGCAGGCGACACGAAAGCGAGCGAGTATCCGTGAAATGCATGTGAGGAGGAGAGAGGGCGAGGCAAACGGAACTGGACAGCAGGAGGAGATGCCTCTCCAAGGAAGCGGGATTCAGAGACCGAGACGGGAAGACTGAGCGAGGCTGGTCAGAACGGGAAGGGAGAGGGGGAAGAGCGTGTGCAGTGTGTTCGGCAGGGCGAGGGGGCAAGCTCAGAGCCAGAGGAGATTTCGGGCGGGGACCGAGTTCACCGGGGCAGCTGGAAGCGGGTGACAGATTACGAAAGGCTCAGCGAAGCCCAGAAAGTCCTCGATGCTTAGAGCCACTGCAGATTTCGACGGGGTGGTTATGAAATCGCGTCGGGGGGTTTTTATTTTCTCGATCCCTCTGGGGGCAGCCCGGGGGAGAGCAGGCAGAGGAGCGAGGCCGGAGGCCAAGAGCCCAGGTCGGAGGCTCCACGGCTGTGGAGCCCCGGCGAGGTGCGCGGCGGCTTCACCTGGGCGGTGGTGGAGATGAGTCGCCGGGTCCCAGAGATGCTGAAGAGGCCGCTGGCCGAGGCTTGGTGATGGGCAAGACGTGAGAGGCGAGGGAGAAGGAGAAACGGCGGGTGAGTCCTTGGCTGCCAGGCGTCCGCGGGTAGGAAGACGGTGGAGTCGGTTCCCGAGGGAGGAGTCGTTGGGGGAAGAGCGGGTTTGGCGGAGAAAGTTACGAGATCCGTTTGGACAGGTTCCTCCTCCCCCCCACTCCAGCGCTTCCAAGCTAAACAAGTAGAGGTTTCAGTCGGAGGCTGGAGAGCTGAGCCTGGTGCTCAGGTCAGCTGAGCCCATGGTAGGGGTCGGGACGGTTTCAGCCACAGCTGGAAATTGTAGTCGCCAAGGACAGTGGGGTCACAAGGGAAGAGGGGGCGACAGGGCGGGGGTTCAGAGTGAGAGGGGTTATAGAGACAGGTCGAAGAAGACTGGGCAGACACCGAGGCCCGACTAGCCGCAAAGGACAGTTAAAGGGGGGAGGTGACTGGTTTGTCTTGGGTGGCGGGGGAAAATGGCAGGAGGAAGGAAGGGAGGAGCCGTGGACCCATCGAAGCCAGCCAGTCAGCGAGCGCACACTGTGACGACAGCCTCTTCAGCCCCGAGGCTCTTACCAGGGCCCCCTTCTCCAAAGACAGAGGGCTGATGGATAAATGCTCGATCGATCGATCGATCGATAACGTCTGTCTGTATTTGGAGAACACCTGCCGGATGTCGGGCACTTTTCCCTGAAGAAATCCGGTCTAGAGGGGTGACAGACGTGAAGCTATAATGTGGCATCCTTTTGCCAAATCAGGCAGGAAACTTAAGAGGTCACGAAACGGTCGTTCGGGCATGACAGGGAGGCCTTAAAGGGTCTTCGGGGCCAGACGAGAATAGATGGAAATGTCTTCAGAGAAGCAGAGAAACGTAAAACCAGGGGAGGGAAGCGTCCACACCCGGGGAGGGACGAGGAGGGTCAGAAGGAAGAGTCAGGTGGCCCGGGCCTCCGAGGCTCGGGGTCCCCGTCACATCTCAGCATCCCGCCAGGGTCTTGGGCCCAAGTCACTCTGTGTCTCCCGGCCAAAAACCTGTGACCGTGGTTTAATCTCAGTCTCCCTGGATGGGGAGAGCAACTTGCTAGGGACAAGTGTGTCCCCGGCAGGTAAGTCATGTCAGCTCTGAGACAGTGGGGGGACTCAAGCCCGCCTCTTTTTCTCGTGAGTTTAGAAATAATCCACGCATGCTTAGTACTCGCAATATTAGCCGCGTTTATGAGAAGTCGATTTATTAAAGCAGCCAACAGATTTGTCACATGATTTCAATTTGACACGTAATTGAGCGATTGCTTTCAATTTAAGGTTTTAAGCTGAAAAGTGCAGAAGAATAAAGCTGGGAGTCGATACTGGGGTGCCTAAGAGAATTCAAGAGTCCCCACATTTAAGTTTCGCTTACGTTTTTAAAAATTACTTAATTTGGGGGTAGATTTTGTTAGTCTACTTACGGCACCACGAAAGAAAATGGAATTATTTCTACTTGTTTAAGGGAATTTAATTAACTTGCAAAAGGTTTGGGAAGTAATTGTTAAATTGACTCATTTTTTTTTTAAAACAGAATTACAAGACATAATTCCGAAGCCCGAAGAAAGGTTCGCTTCTTTCTTTTCTAATGTATAACTTTAAAAAGCTGAATTGTAAACGACACGCCATCGCGTGAGAAAGCAAGTCTGGCGTGACTGCGTTTCGGGAGGCCCTCGCCCGCACGGGCCCGCGTGAGCGGCCTGGACACCCGTGTGCAAGCAGACCGTGGCCGCCTCGGGGGAGCAGACCTGGAGGGTGGCCACGCGGAGCTCGTCTCAAGCATCTCCGAACCGTCTCACCCGGGACGGCCAACACATGGCGCTTCCATAATCTCAAAATAAAATAAAATAATAAAATAAAATAAATAAAATAAAATAAAATAAAATAAAATAAAATAAAATATAAAATAAAATAAAATAAAATAAAATAAAATAAAATAAAATAAAATAAAATAAAATAAAACGAGTCCGGGGACAAAAAGTTCTTCCCGATCGTTCTCTCTCTCCCACACACGTTATCGCCACCTCCGCACCGCCTGTGCGAGAAGAACAAACGCCGCCATCTCCACTCCATGCTCACGGGAGCCGCGTTTGGAGACGCGGCGGCCTTGACCACGTCCGCACGGCCGTGAACGCCGCACCCCACCCGGGCCTGTCGGCCCCACCGTCCCGCGGTCTGAGCAGATACCCCCGGCGGGTACAGCGTGAAAGGCTACGGCATCCCCGAAAGCTCCCGGTGGTGTCCCTCTGGGCCGGGACACCTGTGCAGGCGGGAACAGACTCCGCCGACGGGAACAGACTCCGCCGGCGACGACTCTGCCGACGCCGTTCCCGGGACCGCCCGTGTGCAGCGAAGCGGCCCACGCGAGCAGCCTCACTCGAAAGAGTCACACTTGCCCGTCGACTTGTCACACGATCTGGAGCCTTCGGCGCTGGTTTCACCGCGTTACTCTGGGTCACACGGCCCGGGGGACGGTCACCACCTGCTGGGGGCGGGGCGGTACGTGGGGTGTCCACCCTGTGCCCTTTCCGCCAGCTCCACCAGCAGGACACTGAGCCAGAGACCGTGGGAGACCTCCCCCGGAGCCACCTCCCTCGGGGCACACGCTTGTGTACTGTTCCTTTGCCTTATCGCGTCTTTAAGCAACACGCCCTGTGCTTATACTAAAGTGGCCTCCAAGTCCCCACCTGCAGAGGAGTGTGCATGTGACACGGCCAAATGAATCGTGGCGGGCGCCGCAGGCAGAACCAGGCCAGTGGCAGCCGCGGGCCCGTCTGGCCGTCCTCCGGGGCCGTCAGCCCCTTCGCCTCTCCCGGGCGACGCTCGTCTTTTGAAAATGCGTCAGGACTTCGGTTTAGAGGTTCAGAAATGGTCCTTCCACGTCCACATCGATGCGGGCGGGTGTGACCGAGGCCAGTGAGTTTGAGTGTGACGGGTTGTAATGTGGTGAGTGAGGAGCAGAGGCCTGGACCAAAGTCCGATGGGCGTCCAGACAGACGCAGGTCTGCTACCTGCCGGGGCAGTGGGGGGAGCAAGGGGGGTCTCGCCCAAGTCAGACCCTCGCCGTGGCTCAGGGCTCCCGTCTCTGACCTGAGCGACACACCTTCCCTGTGCTTGCCTGCGAGGCCCACGAGAGGGCGCATCGTGGTCGCGAAGCATTTTCGAGGCGCAGGCATCGTCGTCGGTTCGCTGCGTCTTAGGAAACGAGAGGGCTCCTCTTAGGGTGGCCCCCCTTTCCAGGCACAAGTGGAAAACATTATATACGCACATCATCTTCAATTTAATCTAAGTTTCCTGATAAATCTGTTTTTAATGTTGAATTAAATTCCCTCAAGAGATTCTGTTGGTATAAGCACAAAGTGTGAGGGCGGGGGGAGGGGAGGAAGCAGAGTTTGCCATCAATAACTAGGAATGTTTAAAAGGTGCCTTGTTTCCACTGGGCGCTATGCAAATGCCTTTACTTCATCAACGTTTCCTCCTTGCTTCTCAAATGAGAGCTTCGAGGACAGGCTTCGCACAAGGCGCTCGCCCGAGACGTTTAAAATGCAAATAAGCCTTTCCATTCAAAGTCCAGGAAAGTCTTCTAAATTTAAGCGGCATCCACTTTAAACGTTTGGAAAGCAATCTGGCAAAGATTATCAAAACGAAAAGTAACAGTCTCCTTGGACATAAGTGTGACGGAGAGTGTAACAGAGGAAAGTCCGTGTTTCCTGGGTACCAAGCGCTCTGCCCACATTAGCTCCTTTCATCATCGTACGCGAACGAAACGCTCTGTGGTTACCCCATGTCGCGGGTGAGGGAGACTGTGGCCCCCAATCTCGGTCCAGACTTGACTTTCCCCGCAACTGTGTTCAAGGGACGCTCCCAGGTCAAGTGGATACTAGATAAACCCAGAATGGTGCCAGTCCCTGACGGATGGGCCAAGAGCAGCCGAAGAGCCTCCCTTTCTGTGCGCCTGACACTGAGCTAGACCCTCGTCACAAAGCATCTCACCCATCCATCCCTTCCGGAGGAGGAAAGAGGCTCAGAACGGTGCCAGACTCGGACTCGCTGAGATGGTTCTTGGCTGCCGGGCTGGGGGCGAGGGAGGCACTCTTCGGTGATTTTCTCAATTAAACACGAACAGGCAATTCACACACATGCAGAGTCAGGAAATGCACAGCACAAACCAGAAACGGGAAAGAATGTTCCGCATCTCTAATAACGCAAAGCGACAACTTAAAACATCAACGTGGTGCCGATGACGCCCATCACATTAGCCAAAGTCAAACGCCAGTGGCAGTGACTTCAAAGTGATACTAATTTGTTTATAGGTCGCTGCTGGTGCTGTTATGATCAAAGACTAGCCCACGAAGCAGAAAGAGGACAAATGTCTGTGGGTTCTACGGGGGCACGGCAAAGTGAACACGGCTGGCGGGTGTGCGTGCGATGAAAATTGTCATGGCTTCGATCGTCTTGCTAGAACCTTGTCTTCCCCATACACAGACTCAGGAGGAAGAGGGATTTTATGATCTCATTGCGCCATTTTATAGTTGAGGGCTGCATTCTTGATTTCCACCAGGTAGGGCTGTCGCCGGCAAGTGACGAAAAAGCCAAGACTCGGTCATGCGAAGCTTGCACTTTGACCCGAGATGTTGGAAGTGGGCTCGAAAGCATAAAATTTTATGACCCCTATTCAATGCCCGTGTTTTCTGGGTGACAGGGGAGGCCCAGACGTGTGGAATTCCTCGTCAAGGTCCTTCCGTTCCCCCCAGGAACTGCGGCTGGCGCCTGTTGCTCCATTTTATAAAAAAAATTCTAGAAAATGAAAATAAAAACATCACTTCTGTGAAACCACGTTCTTGACCACCAGCGCTTCCAACATCAACGAATTCTCCAGACACCCGCCGGGTGTCTGAGGCTTCGATTCAGTCCTGACCCTGTCCGGAGCGGGCACGGACCCCAAGAGCACCCCCACTTCGCATGCCAGCCACGAGTCCCGAAGGCCACCTGTGCTTCCGACCGGCCGGCTGTACCCCTACAGTCCCACGACTTCCTCCTGCGTCCCTTTGCTGGGATGACTCGCAGAACTAAGGAAAGAGCTTTTTACTTCCTGTGACTGGCTTACTCGGAAGGATGCAAATGAACGGCCAGATGCAAAGGCACACAGGGCGAGGTCCAGCAGGGCCCCGAGCACGGTCACTCTGCCCCCCGCGGAGTCCGGGCCGTGCGAGGAGGCCCTCTGAACCCCATCGTTTAGTTTTATGGTGGCTTCATCACGCAGACGTGACTGATTCAGTCGTTGGTCATTACTGATCCAACTTGACCCCCAGCTCCTTCTCCACCCTGGAGGTCAGAGGGTGGGGCTGAAAGTTCCAACCCCCTACTCTTGCCTGGATCTTTCTGGTCACCGGCCCTCCATCCTAAACGATCTACGAGCCCCCAGCCACCATTATCTTATTAGCATTCAAGAGTCACTTTGACACAAAACTGAACATATACATCACACACCAAAACGTCCTCATTACAGAACCAGGGTAGACCTGAGAATCTAAGCTCTGGGGTAAGTATATCCCTAGGGCCCATTCTAGAGCTCTGGGCGGGTATGCTGGACAGCAGTCTAGAGGCGTGGGCTCATTGGAACATGGCAGTTTTCACTGTGGGTCCCTGGGTTGGCCCGGCCGGGGTCCCCTGAAGCTTGTAAGAAATGCAGAATCTCAGCACCAGCCGAGGCCCCCTGAGCCAAACCTGCATTTTAACGAGACCCTCAGGTTCCTCTGCAACGTCACGTTTTGAGAAGTACCTCTCGATGCTGTGGGACGAGGTGGCTGTCAGGTGCCAAGCCGGCCTCCTTGAGCCCAGGTAACCACAGCCTCTGCCCCAGTATGACTTACAGGTGTTACCATCTTCCACGCAGGGAGAAAAGCTGGCAGCTCAGGTGTAAGGGTGAAAAGCTAGGGTCTCGCCAGACGGAGCAGCCGACGGGAGGGTCTGGACAGGGCACGGGCGGCAAATGTGAGCATTCCCAGGTTGCGACAGGACGAGGACGCCTCTGGGGTTGAGGGGGGGGGCTTATTCTGCCAACCACACTCATGTTTTAAGGTTCCTCCGGCGGGTCTGGGGGAGAAGGGGCCACCTTGCCAGGGGCTGTGCCAGGCCCTGGTGGCCCCTGCCATTGAACCTTCGCGGATGCCTCGTATGTGGCTGCCTCGTTCAGGGCTGGGGACAGGGCAGTTTTGCGTGTGTCGGCAAGACTTAGCTGAAGTTATTTATGGGGTGGATGGCTCTCCTGGTGCGTTAATGTCACCATTTGCATTAAGTGAATCGTGCGAAGCTGGGAGCCGCTCAGAGCCGGGCTGGAGGGGCTTTTCGGTTCTGTGGGGCCCCGAGGCTGACGGGGCACTCCATCTCCGAGGCGGCTGTCCCCATGCCAGCCCCCCGCACACCTGCAGCCCAGCTGCTCGCGAGGCCGCCGCTGGGGACTGGCTTCTCTTTCTCACTCTCAGTGACCAGAACCAGTGACGGGCACAGGGCGGGTGGGTGGCCTCGAGCTCCCACTGCGGCTTGGGGGTCCGGTCCACAGGACCGTGACCTCAAGCGGGAAGCCTGAGGGCCCCTGGCCGCTCTTAACCCAGGCCTGTGGGGTTCCTGGTGGGGCGGGAAAGCCTTCCAGAATTTGGCGGAGTGGTGCGAGGTGTGACAGGAAAGGGCCGGTCCTCCGCCCTCCCTCCCCCAGCTTGACTGCAACAGCGCAGAGAAGTGGGTGTCACGTTACAATCGGGTCAGAGACTGGGGACACCTGAGCTGGCTTGAAGGAGGGGGCGTAACCAGGGGAAAGGGGGCGGAGCGGGGACACCTTCGGCCACCCCCGCCCCGCAGACGCTCTGACCTGACACCTACCGCTGACCCAGCAGTGCCCAGGGGCCGAACGCCGAGGGCTTCCGCCGACTCGTTAGCCACCCCACCCCAACCCCGCCAGCGCTCCCCAGGGAAGCAGCGACCCCTCACCCTGGAAGGAAACGGAGGCATAGAGAGCCGGGAACACCGAGAGGACTCGGCAGAGGGGGCGAAGGCCGGGCGCCCGCCCTCCCGGTCCGATGATGGACAGAGCCCAGCTCTTAGACCACATGACGCCCTCGAGCTCTGGGCTCCGGCCCAGGCGCCCACCCCGACCTCAGACGAGCAGCTGGAGCGATGAGCGGCAGGTGCTGACCGAAGACACCGATTCTCCGCATCCAGAGCTCTGCGCCTGGGCAAGGTGAGCAGGCGCGGCCTCCACCTGCAGAGTGGCAGCTACAGGAGGAGCAGCCGGCAGGCGGGGGGCGGAGAGGCGGGGGGCACCCTCATCAGCTCCCACAGCGGTTTGTGAATAGCTCCGACACGGTCACACGGGACCTGAGTCCCCAGCAGAGACGACAATCGCTCTTCAGCTCACAAATCTTGGAAGCCGAAGGTTCCGCCCCTGAGGGTGCCCCGTGCTCTCTGGCCGGCAGATCCGGGCCTGATGGACCTAGGAAGAATGCCCCAGCGTCCAGTGCAGAGTGGGGAGACAGACCCATGCCGGGGCCTGCGTTTCGGGGGACATCTGCCACCTCCATGACAAGCCACCGCCTTCCAGAGCCACGCTTCCGGCCCCTGCGCGAATGGGCTCCACAAGGTCTTGACGACGATTCTGTCCTTCCGTCTAGCGACCTTCCTGTTGCCCTCACCGCCTGGCCTTTTCCCCGGGAGGTGACAAGCCTCGTAACCACTCGGGCAGCCTTCCTGTCCTCGTGTGTGGTTCACTCAGCTGCATAAACAGGCCGTTGGTGGAGTCACTGCTCTAACAACCTGCATGCTCCAGATTATACTTCAGAGACAGAAAAGATTGAAGTCGATGAGAACCCTCGGTTTCTAACTGTCGTCAGCGGCCACAGTGCGAGCCCGCAGGTTTAAATCCTGGTCCTGCCTCTCAGCGGTCACGTGGCCTTGGGTGGCACGCTCTCCCGTTGACTAGGAATGAAAAAGACACGTGTTGCCCAGAGCCTGTCCTGCGGGTCCGGCGAGGAATGCACGGAAGACGCCCAGGTGCCTGACCGGTCCACGGCAGATGCCACGTGCTCCCTAGCTGGTTACCATTGTTGAGTTTACTTTTCTCCGTCTTCCCTGATCTCTGCTTACCTTCCCCTCCCCGAACTTGTCTAATGCGTTTGGTACATGATCTGCTGTCCTTGGAGATGGGCTTTCAAAGTCAGGATGCATTCCAGGCCATAAGTCACGGCCACCACCAGCCCATGACGCTGTGTTAACGCGCCCACAAGTGCCGAGTGAACCTGGGCCAGCTACGACGGTCACTACGCTGGCCAGACGAGGCGATTTACCCGTAAAACAGGCTCTTCATAGGCGGACGAGTTTTACGTGTGTGAGTCTGGGTTCTTCTCTGCGAGCAGCCTTTGACGTTGGCCTTGGCCAAGAATCTCACAGAAGTCCCAGGGGTGGGGTGCTTGAGTCCATGTGTCTTACAGGGGCCAGGGCTGGAAAAGGCTTCTCGTCTTCAGCCGATGAGAAAGTTCTGGACATGAGGCCTGTGATTAATGCCACAGAGCTGGACACTTAGAAATGGTTGAAAAGGTTAACACGTGTGTTTTATCACAATTTTTTTTTGGAAAGGAAGGAGCTGTTGATAAAAACAGCAGCATGGACGAGCCTCGGGAGGCGGGAGGCTGCGTGGAAAGGGCCAGACAGAAAAGGCACAGCGCCGTGTGATTCCACGCACGAGAAATCCTGGAACTGTTACAATCCAAGGGAGGAAGTTCCCACCAGCCCCTCCAGGAGCCGGGGTTTGGGGGAGGCTGCCGACGGCCTGAGGGTGGCGCGGATGGCCCGGTTGGGTCGCGATGGCGATGGCCAGAAGCCACCACGCACACGCTTGCCGTCGGCTTTGTACTTCATGCAGCTCCTGCCCCAATATGCCAATGGGAGAAACCGTCATCTCAAGGTGGCCGGGCCGGGCTTGCTCTGCCCCGCGCCCTGGCCCCCCGTCCTCCGCCCGGGACCTCGGAGCCTCCGCCCACCAGAAGCTCCCCGTCTTGGAGAGAGCTCGGCGGGAACACCTGGGGAGTGGCACAGGTGCCGGGGAGATGCGGGTGGGAAGGCGGGTAGGTGCGGACGGGTCGTAAGGGGGCGCGGCGGGTCCTTTCACTCACGGGAGCCGTGGAGCCCTAGTGGAGCGAAGACCAGCCGGGGTTCAGACCGTGCGGCGTCCGGGCCGGGCCCCGATAAGCAGCCGCGTTGCCGCCCTGGCCCGGGGCGTGCCCCCCACCCCCACCCCATCTCCGTGACTCTGCGTCCAGAGCGGCGACTCGAGCCTCGGCCGCACGTTTCACTTCCGTTGGTTACATCTCCTGGCGCTCTGGCCTCGGGTCCTCGACCCGGGCAGGGCGGGACACCGATGACTCGCCCGAGGGTGCTGTCGGGAGGGGCTGGTGGACGTCGGGCCGTGCGCCCCAGCACCTCCCTCGGGACCTCGGCCCCTAGCGGCCCTCGCCTCGCAGGTCCAGCTCACGCCACGGCTTCCCCCGTTCTGCAGCCCGCTTACCGATCCCCCAAAGGAACTCGGCTCAGCGAGTCCCTTGGCTGGCCCGGGATTCCACCGACTGGATGACCAGTGGCCGTGGCTGGGTTCTGTCCCCCTAGAGGTACGTCCAAGTCCAAGTCCTTACCCCAGGACTGTGGGTGCGGCCTTACAGGACACAGGGTCTTTGCAGATGTAATTAAGCTAAGGATCCGGATGGGAGATCACCTGGGGGTGGGGGGCGGTTGAGGAAAGAGAGACTCGGGGAGAAGGGCCGGGGCGAAGGCCGCGAGGCGACAGAGGCAGACGTCGGGTGGTGTGTCCGCAAGCCAAGGAACGCAGGGACTCAGGAGACGGGCCAGGGACAGACTTCCTCCCGTCCGGGCCTCCGGAAGGGGCCACCTCTGCGGGTGGCACCTCGATTTCAGACTCCTGGTCCCCAGGACTGTGAGAAAATACGTGCCTTTGCTTCACGGTCACCTTTCGAGGCAGCCCGAGGAGGCCGAGGCGCCGGCCCCCCTGGAGCTCAGGGTCCAGCCCCGAGGAGGCCGCGGGCCGGGTGGGACCAGGTTCTCGGGCCGCCCTGCCCGGACGAGCGCCGGCCAGTCCCCGGCTCGTCACCCTCAGCCTCCCGAGTGACGTTTTGATGGAGGACGAATATGATGGTCTCCACGGCCCCTTTCAGCTCTCGAACGCGATGGTTTACCAATTCGAAGAGGCAGCAGAGAAGAGCCAAGTGGCTTTTCGAACTTCATTCTTAAGCAGTGGAGCACTTCACGTATCCGAGGGAGTTTGCCGTCCAATCCTGGCCTGCGAAACTGAAGTGCATCCGCCCGAAGCCAGGTGGCAGAGCCGTCCCTGGAGCCCGCTGGGAGTCCTCAAGCCTCATCGCGCCCCTCCCCCAAACGCCACCTCCAAACGCCCGTTTCGGCCCCAGGCACCTGCGGGAACCCTGGGGACTCCAGTGCAGCCACCACAGGCTCCGGGTGCCTGCACCCCTGGGGGGGCAGGCTGCCAGCCTCGATGCCACCCCCACCAACGACCAGCAGGTGGCCTCAGACACGCGGTTGCTTCTCTGAGCCTCCGTCTGCTCATCTGGGAAACGGGGTCCTGATCCCCACCCCCTCGGTTACTGGGCGCGTAAGTGCTTGGACGGCCTCTCCCTTCCTTCCCCTGCGTGCACACACACACGCATACACACACACACACACACACACACACACACGCACCCTCTGTGCCGACCTGACAAGCCTCCGCTCCTCTCCCAAGCCTCGGGCCACTCCGCGGAGGCAGCGCTGTGTGTGTCTACACGGCTCAGCTGGACCCCGGGTTTTCACACGATGCCTCCCGCCCGTCACCCCCTTGTCGTCTCCACCGAACCGTGCACATGTCAGAAGCCCGACCGCGTGGAGTCCCCCATCCCCACCCCGGGGGGTCGACTCCGACCAGCCGAGCGCCCTCCCCCGCCCGCAGAGCCTGGCCCCAGACGACTGACAGGCGACGTGACTCGCGTCTGGCCTGAGCCTTCGTGGAAAGTCCCTTTTCTTGGCCAGTTATTGGCCCAAGGCGTCCTGGGACCCGGTTTGGTCAGCGAGCTGTGAGGAGAAGTCGGCTTTCCCCTGATGACAGAGCAGCGGGCGCCGTCACAGGGGGACCAGGCGCGTGGCCCCGCGGCTGTCATCTTGTCACCGCGAGCAACCAGCAGGTTCCCAGAGACACGGTGCACCCTCGTCGAGCCTCCGACACAGCCTGCAGTCACCTGCTTCCAGCTCCTGTCGAGGTCGGGCGATGAATACAGACGTCCACACCATTCGGGCCACTGTAAGCAGAGACGCTGTCGAGCCCCGTGCCCGCCCCACACGCCTCTTTCAGAGATTAAATGGATCGGTTCCTGCCCACCGCGTGGCCCCGAAAGCATCTAGGTCGGCCTCGACCCCTACCGTGTGTCGCCAGGCCCAGCCCGGCGGCTGCCCACGGAACCTTGACCCCTGTCTGGGACGCGGGAAGGTCGCTGGCACTGACCCCTGGGCTTCCGATTGCTGACGGCCGAGAGAGAGCACCACTCTGGGCTGCCCCGCGTCCACGTCGGTGACGGACAGCCCAACGTTTCTCGGCTGTCGGCGTGGTGTGAGGGTTCGCAAAGGACCCAGCGAGGGTCCCCGCGTCGGAGCCGAGTCAGGGACGGCTGACTCGACCGGAAGCTGATCTCGCAAACACTGGTCTCTCTCACGGGTCTCGCTTTTCTTCTCTCTTTTTATTAAACCCAACGCGTCTTAGAGCCGAGGCCGCCGGAGCCAGGCAGAGTCTGGGGCTGCGCGTCCGCACCACACGGCCAGGCTCGGCTCCCTGCACGGAGGTCGGGCTGCTGGGCGAATGCCCACGTGCCCCCCAGGCACCCGGCCTTGTGCAGTGGACACGTAGCCGCTCCTCCTGAGAGGGGCGGGGACCCCGGATGAAGGTGCCTTAGGGGACGAGGCAGAGGGAGAGCTGGGCTGAGAGTCACGAGCCTCTGGGGTTCGTTCCCACCGGTCAGTAAGCTACCGGCCACCTTGGGGGAGGGGATCCCGCAATGCCCCTGAGGCCCCCGCCTTGCCTGCAAACCCGGAGCTTGAGTTAGAGGACCACTACTGCCCTGCGACTCTGCAGTCTGCCTCCGCCGCCAGGCCATTTCCTCGCTCGGGGCTAGTTCTCCGTCCGACCTCCCAAAGTTCCGATTTTTCCGATCTAGAGGACGGGCGTGACAAGAACCCTGACCGCAAGGCTGGAAACAGCACGGAAAAAAGCGCCCAGCACGAGGACAGAACAGGCCACGGCGACGTCCCCCTGGTCACCTCCTCCAGCTTGGGGAGCCTGGGGCTTGCGCCGGAACCGCGAACAGGCTGACCCAGCTGCGCTCTCAACTCCAGAGCCGCAGAGGGCCTTGTCCCCAGCCAGCACAGCGGGCCACAGACCGCTCCGTCTCAGAGCCCCGGCCGCTGAGCCCCTGCCCAGACGAGCTGGCCCCTGGGGAAGTGAGTTTACAAAACACAGCCGGGTCAGAGGCCAGGACTGGAAGACACTGAGGCCTCAAGGGTGACCTGCAGCCGCCACTCATTCCCAAGAGAGGACAGCGGGGTTTACAGCTGGACGTGTGTCCGCGACCCGCAGCCTAAGCACGCGTGGGTGCTCCTTGCACACTCAGAACAGGAGGCCCCTCCGCTGTGACAAGGTCAGGCCACCCCGAAGTCCCCCTGCACCCCACGACGCTCCTCCTCGGGAAAGCTCAGGCTCCGCCGGCGACCGCCATGGGACCGGCTTCCTCAGCGACTTCCGGCGATGTGGCAGGAACCGTCCTAGCTTTTCTGTCCTGGAAACCGGCCGCCTCTGCCTTCTCCCGCCTTCCGCCTGGAAAGGCGCTTTGCGGCCAAACGGACGTCCGCGCGCTGCCCTCCCGGCCGACAGGAAGCCCCCGCGGGACGGGCCGCGTCGTCGGGAGCCCAGAGGCCGGAGCTCAGGGTTTCGCGGCAGCCGGCTCGGGCCCGCGCCCGCCCGGCCGCACACAGCACGGTGCCCCGAGGTGGCCAGCGTCCGGTCCTGGCTGCCCGGACGCGTCGGGCGGTTTTTCGCAGTCAGGCTCAGTTCCGGTTTTCGGGGGGCCCGTGGATTTCAGTTCGCCTGTTCTCCAAAGAAGGAACAAGAGAGTCGCTTCAGAGGGAGTGAGCGGCAGCCTTCAAATCTCCGTCGCGAAAGCGCTGCATTGCTTCCGGGCGACGCGGCAAGGCATCTCCGTGGCTCTCTCCTTCTGCGGGTGGCGTAGCTGCAGGACGGAGATGGGCCGCCCGACCCACGTCAGGCTTTGTGAGTGAGCTGCAAACCCGAGGTGTGGAGATTGGTCTGCTGCGGCAGCTGGCTGGAGATGTAACCCAACAAATGCGGGATCGGTTCCCAGAAGGATCTCAATCCACGAGACGCAGATCCCTCCCTTTCAGACCACCGCAGGTTCTTAGAAGTGGACATCAGGGAAGTTCCTGACCGAGCTCATTTCTCAGACTTGCATGGAGCCCCGACTCCGGGCCCGGGCCTGGAGAGACGCCCCGGAGGGTCGTCCAGCCTGTGGAGGCAGGACAGACACACAGCCACCGGGCGCCCCCGGACACGTCCGTCTAGACGGCGTGATCGAGGTGATCACGTCCGAGGACTGGTCCGCAGCCTCGCGCTTCAGCACAGAGCAGTCGCCGGTCCCGACAGGAAACTTCGATCAGACGTAGCGGGATGTGGGCTGCAGTGAGTCACACCCAACCAGGTCCAACCGATTCTGAAATTCTCCACCCGATGAGCACATACCGACCCGGCTCCAGGCCACGTGTGAGTCAGACGCCGGCCCCAGGACGCACACGGTCCGGCAGAGTACGGCAAGCCGATAAACGCTGGAAAGCGTTCGTTCGCGCAAGTCATAAAACCAAAAACTGAAAGCAGGCTCGAGGGGGCATTATGCACCCACTAGGTTGTAAAAACAGAAAAAGTGTTTCTGTAGAACATCTATATTGGGTTGCCAGGGCCACCACTACCAAGTACCACCGACAGGGGGCGCTGGAAGGGCAAGATCCAGGCGGGGGCAGGGCTGCTTCCCTCCGGCCCGAGAGGGAGCGTCCGGGCCGGGCCCCTCTCCCGGCCTCCGGCCGCTTGCTAAAGCCTGAGCTTCGGGTGTGGGCACGTCGCCCCGGCCTGTGCCTCCATCCTCGCGGGACCTTCTCCCTGCACCTGCTCCCCTTTCTACGAGGACCCCAGCCATGCAGCAGGAGGCGTCCCCCGACTCCAGGGGGACCTCGCCTTCCCTTGGCCGCCTACGAAGACCCTATTTCCGAATCAGCTCCCATTCGGGGCGTCTGGGGATAAGGGCTCCCTTCCGCTCCCGTTCGCATGGCTGTCTCAAGGCGTGTGTTTCTCGTTTGCGCGATCGCTAGCTAGCGCCTCTCCCGTTAGTCTCTAACTTCTGTGAGGGCAGAGACCAGGTCTGATCGTGCGCTCACCCAGTGCCCCGTGGGGGGACCTCGACATCGGTTTTCAAATGAACGATGAAAGGAGCAACCCCGGACATCGTTAAGTCACCAGAAATAGTCCTCGGTCACGCCCTCGATCTGTTGAATTCAAATAGATTCAAAAAGTCATAGGCCGAGGAGTAACGAACACGTTATAATTCTTTCGCCAGCGCTGAGGATGCGTTTCAAGGACGTACATCTTGGTTTGACGGTTTATTTCCAGAGGTAGAAGAAATATAGCAGACAATTGGATATGGCCCACAGTGCCAGAAAAGAGATTGCCTTGGAAACATCATTAAATGCTTTATAAATTAGGCCATTTTAGGCCGTGTGGGATAAGGACATACTCGGTTTGTCTCCGTTAATGACGGTCTATCAGTTTGGACTCAATATCGCATGTGACGGGGGACTCATCTCGAGGCGCCTTAAACAGCACAGGATTTATCGGCTCCGCGACCGAGATGTCTAGAGACCAGGCAATCTTGCTTCGGGGGAAGCTTCCTGCCACGACCTGACTGACGATGTCACCAGGGTGCCAGCTCCGATCTGTCCCTGACCTGCCGTTTATGCGTTGCTTTGTCCTTTGCACACGGTCACCCGGGGTCTCATTCGATGAAAACCAAAGGGCTACGGTGGTCCAGACCTGACCTCCACGGCCTCCCCGAGCTAGGGAAGAGGGCGTCTCTCTTCTGGAAGCTTCTTTGGAGATTCTCGAACCTGAGTCACACGGCAAGCTGATCCTACCACCACGCCCCAACACCTTCACCCCTAAACTCAGTCTGCCTGTCATTTTTAAAATTTCTTACAGAAAACTGGCAAGGAGAACCCAAACTATCAATTCTACTGTCCGGAAGACAGATATCGAAGTTTTCCAGGGAAAGCAATCAAGGCGCCAAGAACATTCAACAGTCCGAGAGCACAGGGCGAGCCGTTAAACCTTCTCTCTCCATCCCTTCCCCGAAAGGCGTCACCGTGATCGGCTTCTCGAATGTCTTCCATTAAAAAGGAGCTTGCGCATTGACCAACATATGTAGTGTCTCGTATTTAGAACTCGATGGGAAAAGAATCTTACTGTTCGGAGTCTTCTGCGTCTCGCTCAACTCGAGACTGTGCTATGTTCGCAAACGGAGACCCTCTTGAACCGTTTTAAAAGTTGTAGGGATGTGACCACGGGTTCGCTCTCGATGGGCGTTTTAAGCTGTCGGGACGGACAGCCCAGAGCCAGCCCCGAGCAGTGGGATGGCCGGGTCACAGGTCGTGCGCATGTAAGCGACAGCGACGTTCGCTGACCTTCTGGTGCGGTCCGCCGGTCCGCTCTCCATTAGCATCTGACACTTCACGGATGCTGGGCGTCATCATGATACCTTGCGTGATCTGGAGAACCGCTCCCTCCGAGGCTGCGAAGGGGTGGCTCTCTCCCTCACACCCTCGCCAGCCCCGGACGTGGTAAAGATTTGCGATGCTCGTCGGCCACCTTCGGGAAGAATGGGCTGGCATTGCTCCGATGTCCTTTCCTCCCTTCCGAGAAGGTTGGCCACACCGCCACGTCAGACCCTCTGCTCGGCACTCACCCGGCTGTCTGTGTTATGTATAGGAGCTCTGTGCATATTAAAAATTCATGCTTACGCAGCTGCGTTCCAGACACTTTCTTCCCTTTTTTATTACTTCTTCTGACTGGTTCATGGGTCCGTTTATGTGTCTGTTTAGCGATAAAGAAGGTTTTCGTTTCATGCCGATGTGGGCAAATTTTTAAATCTTTTGCCTGGAGGAATCGATTTATTTTAAAATCCCTGCAGGTGATTCCAGCAAGCTTGTGAGTTCCTGCCTCGCCGGACCAGAACACAGCCAGCGTCCCGTGCGGGACCACGGCTCCACGGGAGAGAGCCGTCGATACACAGCGGGGAGTGAGCGGTGGAGGGCGTGAGCTGAGAAGTTTAAAATGCGCAGTGTGCACTGATGATGAACGCGAAGCCGGGAGACCCAGGAGAAGCTGGATCCCCGTGGGCCTGGGCGGGAAGGGGGAGACAAAGCTTCGGGGAGAGAGCCAGAGGGGGTTCCAGCACAGGGTCTCTGCAGAAAGAACCGGTTTCCACTCAACTCTGATCCCCCATAGCTTCTAGAACAGGCTGCTAGTCCAGATACATCTTGAATCAATCAATCCCCCAACCAATCGATCGACCAATGAGAAGGCGTTTGAGTTGGGCTTGCAAAGACTAACGGTGAGCCTTTCTTTCAGTAAGCTCGTTCTTCTAGTAAGTGCTCAGGTGGGGCGGGAGGTCTGAGCACAGGTGCAGAGGTGAGAGGGTGCCACCGGGGTGGCCGCTGTCCCCGTGCCTGCCGCCCAGAGGACACCCTCCGCTCTCGCCACCTCATGGGCAGGGAGTCCCCGAAGCCAGCGGGGAGGACTTCGCCCGGGTCGCGTCACCTTGCTTGTGCAGAATCACCTGAGAAAATGGTTTGTCCAGGAGCCTCGTAGAAAACGTGTCCACGTTCTGACTCCCAGTTTTCCATACCCCGAAAAGCTAACGCTTTAGAACCCTGTGCCCCCGAGAAAATGGGGCTCCTTATCGCAAAGACCAGCAATGGCCTTCGTCGCAGGGAGCAGGGATCGAGTTCAGAGCCAGGTTCCTCCCCGACTGTGGCTGTGCCCACCTGCCTTCGGCTTCTTTAATTAAAAAAGTGGGTGACATTCGGTACCTTCAAAAGAACCCAATATAGTTGTACAGTGATAAACCCGATAATATTACGTGATGATAAAGCGTAATAATAAATCCCACAGCCCGACTGAGGACCTGGGGCCTTCGCCACGCCACAGACGGCGCCCGCGCACAGCCCTCTGCCGAGTCAGGGGTCATTTCCACGTGCATCCATCAGGCGGACTTCTTTCACCTGCGTTTGAGTCTGGCCCCCACATGCCCGGGACCCCTGCAGCTCCACTCCACAGCACACGGCCGTTCCCGCCCCAGCGTTAAGGACGCACTAAAAGCACGCGGAGGACGAGGACGCAGCGGCAAGTACGCGGTCGCTCGCGCGGGACGTCGCGACCGGAGGGTAGGACGACCGCGCACCGTTTTCCTCACGGCCACTCGCGCGATCGGGCGTTCGTCCTCGGTCACGTTTTCATCTGGACACGAACATGCAAAGGTACGCTAGGAGTTCAGCCAAGCGGACCGCTCCTTGCATCTGAGGGAGCCGTGCAGCGAATTTTAACAGGGGATCACAGTTCTGACGAAGAGATCCAGAAACGGACTTGGAAAGAACTTCGGGGCAGGTCCTCAAAGAGCGGCCCCCTTCGCCCTGTGACACCGCCCTTGGAGAGAGCGCCCCATGAACAGGCGCTGAAAGCTTCGAGAAGACGCAAACATGGCCCCCCGCCCTCCGCCTCAGTTCCCGCCGAGCCTTCTGGGTTCACGTCAGAGCCCGGATCACCACATCTGCCCAGGACCCCGGGGGGCTAAGCCAGCAGACGTCAATTCCCAGGCTCTCCAGAAAGACCCGGGAAGACAGGGCTGGGCCGCCCTCCGCTTCCTGACGCCGTTATTTCCACAGTCCCTCCGCAGCCAGGACCCGGGTGGTCCAGTCTCGGACCAGTGCTGGAGTCCACCCACTGCACCCAGCAACGCCGGAGTAGCCTCCAAATAACTGACGTTCTTTAGACACATTTCTTAAACGTGGTCATAGAGGTGCGCGGCCCCCGGCGACGGCTCTTAAAATTTCCTTTCCTTTTCCGCGTGGTCCCTTGCAGTCCAGCGTCCCGCCCCTAAATTTTCCTGCAGAAATCCTCCCTAGCCCCAGGCATGCAAAGAGCCGTGTGACAAGGACAGAGCCTTCCCAGGGGACAGGGCGGAGGAGGCGCCGGTGGTGGTGGGGGGCCAATGCGTCAGGCCGGGAGCCCGCACCCCGGGGCGCCGTCGGTCTGCGGAGGGGAAGCCCAGGCGCAGATGAACGGCGCGCTTAGACGACCGCGTCTCCTGGGAATAGACGGTGTCAGGTGGCGGTGGGGCTCCCTGCGCTCCCCGTCACGATCCGCCCCTCCCCAGGGGTGCGGGATCATCAGCTCTAGGTGACTGTCAAGGTCGCCGACACGGGCGTGACCAGCAGACGCCCTTTTCACGGATCTGACACACACAGCCCCCCTCCCCTAGCTCGGGCCACCCCCACTGCTGCCGTCTCCCACCTTGCTCCCCCCCGCCCCCCGCATTGTGCCCTGTGAAAACTATTTGCTACCGAGACGCCCTACTGAGGGAGGGCTCAGAACAAACCCTGGAACCGATCTTATTAATGCGAGCACTGGCCTCAAACTCAGACCTCGTGACCGACCTATCACGGTTCCGCCGTATCCCTCAGACCTAAGCAAATCATTCACGGTGTTCGCGGGTTTCCTGGTCCGTGTCCAGGGCTGGGCCCACAGCAGGAGCCCCCCGCAGAGGCGAGGAAGGCCAAAGGGGCTCTTACCCAGGCTGCTTTTCCCCGCTGTGGCCCGGCCTCCTGTCCTGAGCTCACCGAGGGTCCAGACATAGTTTCCGGGACCTGACACAGACAATCGGCGGGACTCAAGGCAGCCCACCCATCGCGTCCCTCCACCCTCTGTCTCTCGGGGGGTCTTATCGGGGGGCTCCCGTGCAAGCCCGGCTCCCAGTGTGTCATCGTGCTGGGGACTCTGGGCATTAGGCTGGAAGCTGTAATTACCCGGGGTATAATTTGGTCGCTAAATGGATTGTTGACTAAGGTGTGCGTGATGCAATCACAGGTGTGGCCAGGAGGAGGTGGGCGGGCATTACCCACCGCACCCCGCTTCCAGCTCTACCTGCCGACCACAGCGGCCGCCACCGATGCAGACTCTGACCTTGCTGAGTCACCCGGGCCTCAGGCTCCCTGGCGTTTGGAAACACCTGGCCTTCCTCCCAGGTGTCATCAGGTAATAAACCCCAGTGGGAGTAGATGGGGCCCCAGGCCCTGGGGTTCACCTGGAAAGGAAGTGAGTCAGCGGGAGCCCAGGTGGTCCCACAGGCCAGGAGGAGGGTTCAAGGTCACAGGGCTCACTGCTGATCTGGGGGTCCCTACAGAGGGGTCGGGGCTGGAACATGAGCTGCTTCGTGTACCCATGACTGAGGTAATGGCCTTGGGGACTGTCCCACGGCAGGGACCCGAAGGCGAGCCAGACAAGTCGGTGTGGCTGCACGGTGGCTGAGATGTCAAAGGCCTTCCGAGACCACAGACGTGACCCGTCCAACCCAAGACGGCGTTCAAAAGGGACTAGGAGAGGGGGCCCTTTCGGGAGACTGCGGAAACCTAGAGACACAAATTACGAAGAACGGGTCACCCCAGGGAGGCCGGATCAGACCTCAGGTCAAACATGCCTCAGTAATGAAACGCTACTTAAAACAAAACGGGACAAATTCCAACGCAATCTGTGTGCATCCGTGTCAAAAGAATTTAAGAACAAGAGACTTGAGTGAGCGCTGATCTGTCTAGTGTGAAGAATCCGAATTTCAGAACGGTGCAAGAAAATTAAAGATCGTGAAGAGGAAGCAAATGGGTAACGGCATGGAAAACGGGATTAACGAAGAAGGGCGAGGAATCCGGACGCATTGGCCCAGAAGCAGGCGAGGGAGGGTTCCGTCCTCGCCCACTGTGCTCTCAGGCTCCAGGCTCGATGGCGCCGGGTTCCGTCCGATTTGGGTCTTCCTAGACCTCGTCCCGGGAGACCGAGTTAATACGGCATTGAGATAAGTACATTAACACGAGTTTCATGCGTAGGGCGGTCCCTGTCACTAACCCGCATGAGGCCATTCTCTCTAATCCTGCCCTCCGTCCATCCTTCCATCTGGCCTGTGTGCCGACTCTGAGCTTGGGGTCCAGAACCTTCCAGCCTGCTTCCTGCGGAAGTAGGCCGTTTGAGGCTAGTCGAGCCCCAAACAGAAGCCGGGGTCCCTGAGGACTCCCCCGCCCTGGCCACTAACAGGAAAAGAGGAGAGGAAATGACATTGGCTTTTCTTTCTCCAGCCAGTGGCTGGAAGTCAGAAGACAAGAGAGCTGGGGGTTCGGGGATGGACATGGTCCCTAGAGAACAGCCTGGGGCACTGAGCCAGGTAGAGAAGGGCGGGGAGTAAGTGTGGGGTTGGAGCCCATCCGGAAAGTGGAGCTGGGACTGGATGTGGCTGTGGCCTCTGGCTCGGAGCCCTTAGTGTGGAGAAGGGAACCCCAACCAGAGTTTGGGGTGTCCAGGAGAGCAAATGCAAGTAACACATAAACCACCTAGTGTCCTGCTCTTACCGCCCCCCAAGACCCGAGGGGCTGTGGCTGCCACCGAGGGTCCCCGCCCACCTCCCGCAATGACCTAGGAGCGTGAATGGGTGCTCGTCCGTGGGACCCACGTGGACAGCCCCGCAGCACGTGGCCTGGGACCGTCCCAGCCTCTCCCCGGACGCCGCCTCTGGGGGCGGGGAGGGGGCGCCGGCCCTGGGGGCGGGGAGCACTGTGGGAAGGAGGTGACAAAAGGCAAAGCATGTGACATCCCAGAGGCAGCGGCCTCATTGCTGACGACCGTTGTTAATAATAATCACATTTCAGCTCCGCTCAGGTAGGGCCACGGATTGCAGCTGGCTCACGACCCCCAAAGCAAGCGAGCAAGCAAGCAAGCAAGCAAGCAAACAACAAACAAACAAACAACCTGACTTTTTTTATTAGTGCCCTGGCGGTCCGTTTCATTTTGACCGAAGGACGCCAAAGTCAAGAATGACTCAGTGTGCCACCTAGTGGCCATTGGCCAATACTACGCTTTCCGCCCCACTGCCTAAATTAGAAGCCTTTTCTTGTTTCGTAGAAAATCATGAGACTTAAGAGGGAGGGGGAAAACCTTGGCCTCTGTGATAGACATTTTTCAAAAGTGGTTGAGCAATAAAGACTCCCCATTTATTGGATTTTGCACATGATTTTGCCTGAGCCAAACCGAAGGCTCATGACTTACGAGCACAGGGGTGTTTGGGTGATCATCTCACGGCCGTTTGCAGGGGGCACTCAAACGTGCACACATAAAAAGCTGCCTGATCTGCGTGTGGGAGAGCGGTGCGCATATTTCTGGGGGGGGGCCTCATGTTTGAGCCCCTGTCATCACAGGCTGAAGGGTGCTGCACCCCTCAAAATTCAGCGAGTCCTAACGCCCACTGTCTCGGAGCGGAACCGCATTTGGAAATGAGACGATGATATTAAAAAAGGTCTCGAAGGTGGGCCCTGCGCCCGGCCGACTGGGCTGCGCACTGGAAGAGGTTATCTAGACACACACTGCCCAGGCGCGGGGGGCCGACCAGAGGACACAGCCAGGAACGGGCCGTGGGCAGCCCGAGGGCAGCGGCCTCGAGGCCGACGCCGTGAGCTTGGGCTCCCGGCCTCTGGGACGGCAGGACCAGGATCTCCCCTAACCCCTCCGTGGGGGTGTCGGGTGACAGATGTGCCTTTGACCTTGAAGAGGTGCATGATGCTTGGCAAGTCGCTGCGGACTCTGAGCCCTGACATTGTCCCCTGCACGATGAGGGTGTTCGCGTTGCCGGGAAAATGAAACGTGCTCATTTAGCATCAGGCTCGTCACCGCCGCCTCCGGCCAGGAGCTGCTCAGCCCTCCGCCAGCCACCCCCAAGTGGGGACCGGAATTTAGCATCCCCCGGGCCCCAAGGTTCCAGAGAGATGAGCTGGTTCCCTTCCCGACAGCAGCATCACGATACCCGGCTCTTCCTGGGCCGCTGTCCCCAGGGCACGTCCTGGATAAACACCGAGTTTAGGAAATTGCTCCCAGTGGCTTTTGATTTCAAGAACCCCAATGAAAGGCAGACCTCCTGTGGAGGATGGCGGCCTTTGGCTGGGCATTTAGAAATGATTTCTGGAGGGCACGGAAGCCAGAGCTGCAGCGGGGGCCGCACCAAGGCCCCCTGGGCACGGGGCCAGACGCAGCCACGTCTAAGTGCGATCGATCTTCAAGCGGGGCCGTTTCCTCCACCCCGGGCTCTGCTCGGCCCGCTGGTGTTTCTGTTACCCGTCCACAGAGTGCGTCACCCCAGCACACTGCCACGCAGACGGAGCTGGACACGCCTGTCACCTGTCACCGGGCTCTGCCGCAGGCCTCGGGCCTCGGGCTCCGTCCCTGAACCCTGGGTGCAGAGCCGAGGCCAGAAACAGCCCACGCTGTCCTCGCAAACCCGAGTCCCTTAGCAGAGCCTTCAATGCCCACAGCGTGTCCACACACGCCTGTCTCACCCAGGTGCCGGCTCCCCTGACCGGCCCTGGCCCCCGCCCCTCCCCAGACGCGTCCCCCAGGCAGACACCACAGCTCCCCCCGGTGGACACCAGCCCCCGAGAGCTGCCCAGGCCACGTCACGGCTGTCGGCTTCCCTGATCTGGGGCTGGCTGGGATTTCCCGCTGGAGCTGCGGAGGACTCCGTGGCGATTCACACAGGCTAAGGAGTAAAAGACCGGAAATGCGACGAAAACAGAAACCAGGGGAGGCCAGAAAAGTTCG
This sequence comes from Rousettus aegyptiacus, assembly GCF_014176215.1. Classification (NCBI taxonomy): domain Eukaryota; kingdom Metazoa; phylum Chordata; class Mammalia; order Chiroptera; family Pteropodidae; genus Rousettus; species Rousettus aegyptiacus. Next base: position 3,279,466 of record NW_023416286.1, read on the forward strand.
GGGAGCGTCGTGCCTCTGGCTGCCTGAAGCACGCAGTGACCATGCAGGGAACTTTCCACCTGCGCATCGGCCGGGGCCGACAGGGAGGCGGGGCGGCTTCCTCTCCGGGGGCCACGTGGACTTCGGCGGGGAAGGAACGTGTTAAAATCGCAGGTTTTCTTAAATATATCGAACACGTCGCACCGACTTTCACGCGGGCGTTTGCCTGAAAGGGGAGCACGTGGCACAGGGTTAATGCGCGAGAGGGTTGAATCACAGCCCCATACGCTTGGCAGTTTCTGCTTCGCTGGTCTGATGGAAACAGGGATGGTAAGCGCGCGAGGGTCTCCGCGCGAACCCCTGCACGCGCTCAGCAGCTCTCCGCGGCGCCCCTGACCCAGCCGTCCGCTTTCTTTCCCGACTGCGACAGGCGCGTGCGGAAGATGGTGAGGAGTGTGACCTAAGCCCGGGAGTTAGCTCTGGGCGGTGGCCGCCCTCCGGCAGGTGGCTCTGTCACGTGCGTGTGGCGAGCGGCGCTCGGCCTGAGCGGTAGTGAGCGAGCAGGCGGTTCTGAGCGGGGCCGCTCGGCACTAGAGAGAGAGAGAGAGAGACGAGGGGGCGGAGGTAAAAGGGGAGAGCCGTGTTTCACTGCTGACGTCGGAGACGAAATTGACAGACGTGTCCTCTTCGGGCCCAACCGGCAAGGTGGGGACGTGGCTCCCTGGGCCTGGGGTCCTCCAGCCTCAGTGGAGCAGAGGGGTAGAGAAGCTAAGAGGCTGGGAGGGTCCCCTGGGAGGCCCCGGCAAGCCTGCCTCGAGGGGAGGGTCCGGGGCCATCTCCGCCACCGTGAGAACCACCCTCAAGGACGGGCGAGGTTTTCTTTCCTGCTCAGAGGTCACAGCAAGGGCTACTCACACTTCAGCCTGCCATTGTGCTGACCTCATCCAGTGAGAGCCAGGGGGTCAGGAGTCGTCAGGGAAAATAGGGGTTCCCTGTCACTAGGAAGCAGAGACTCTCAGAAGCGGGGAGTGGGCGGGAATGATCTTAAATCTACATAATTCGGATGAAAAACATACATTATGACTTCGCCTTTGCGTTAAGCCTTTCATTCAAGTCGCTGAGTGTTTACAAACGCACTTTAATTTGAAAGGATGTGGAATTGTTCATTGGGAGCCAAAAGAATTAACTCAGAAGAGAACGTAACTTTTCGTGATTATATTGGTGAAAAGAACTTTTCTTACCTAACCGAGGCTGCGTAACACCGAAGAGAGCCGGCATCTCCCCGTGACCACGCGGCCAGCATCTCCCTGTGACCACGCGGCCGGCATCTCCCTGTGACCACGCGGCCGACATCGAACTCCCGTGCTGGCCAGACGGTCTCAGGGGAAGCGACTGGAGAACCGATACCTTCGTTTCTGCGACAACGTGATGAAACCCCGCCTCACGAGTCCAGCCATAACGGGGTTCACACCGGTGGTTCTCAAAGTGAGGTTCCCAGACCAGCGGGGCCGGCTCTGCCTGGGAACGCATCAGGAAGGCAAGTTCTCCGGGTGACACTCTGGCTTAACTACGCAAAAGCCGTGATGTTCAAATCGAGTTTGGACGCGAAGTCGTCGCTCCCGACGCCTGCCCAGTGTGAGGAGCCCCGCGCACATCCACGGAGGGCCTCTCAGAAGAGACAGGTGGAGTGGAACGGGGTGGGGGGACCCGGTGGCACCTGCGGAGAGGCCTCCTCCGGTGACGTGCCACGGGGCTCTGCGCTCAGCCGGGCCCGCCGACCGACTCCATCACGGGGGGAGACGAAGCAAGCGCTGACCGGATTTAGGCTTTGCAGGCTCAGGTTGGCGGAAATCCCAAACGTTTCCCCGGAACGACGGTTTAAAGTGAACAGCGTGTCGCTGGTTTGGGGCTCACGTGCTGGAGCGAGGACTGGAGAGCGGGCAGGACCAGCGTGATCTGGGTCTCACAGACGATCGGGTTGGCGTGCAAGCCAGTGCCATGACGTGGCCGGCAGACAAGCTGGCGAGACGGCAGGCTCTCGCGAAAAGCGTTGCCTTTTGAGGGGGGGCGGGGTGCTGAACGATGCCCCCCACTTCGCATAGAAGCCGCGAGTGTCACCTTACGTGGGGGTGGGGGGGAGGACCCCCGCAGGCGTGAACGAGCGAAGGGTCCCGGGTTGGGGAGGTGCGCGCGCCCCGAATGGCATGACGTGCATTCTCCCAGGAGGCGGTGAGGAGAGCTCCGAGCTTCGACGACGCACGGAAGGGACGGGGGACGGGGAAGGGACGGGGAAGGGACGGCGACCGAAGGCGCCGGCCTCGACGACCAGAGCGACGCAGCCGCCGGCCCGGGGCTGCAGCCGCCGCCGCCGGAGCCCGGGGCGGCCAGGAGCGGATTCCGCTGCGGAGTCTCTGCAGGGAGCACACGGCCCACGCGACGGAATCCCGGCCCCCGGAACTGTGAGGGGACCCCTAGGACGGGCCTGCTGCTGTGAGCCGGCGCGTTTGAGGCGGTGTGTTCCAGCCGCCCCAGGAAACGAATGCACTGTTCGCGGCAGTACGGCCTGGCTCTGCACCCATTTACCGGAAGAGACATTAAGAGTCGTGCTCGTGGCCCCAAGAGCAAAGGCTAAGGCCACTGGCCATAAGCTGCTAGAGGACACGTTTCGGCCTAACGTGCAGTCAGGACCAAGGAACCGATAGCATCGACGCAACTTACTTAGGGTCTGTACTTCATTAAGGGAACCCTGTCTGGGCAGAGTGACCGAACGGCCTCGTGAGGGAATGAGTCCACCGTGGCCGGAGGTATGCAAGCCGAGGCAGAGCAGCCGTTGGTTAGGACGCTGTGAAGGGAGCCGACGCCCGGGGGGCAGGTCCCTCTGAGCTCAGAGACTCGGAGCCTGTGGGGCTTTACCGTGACTCTCTGCTGTCACGGAGCTGCAGGAAGGTGCGAAAAGTCAGCATGCAAGGACTTGAACCCGGGCCCGGATGTGGCTTCAGAGACGGAGAGGAAGGGATGCATTTTTAGAAAGATTCCGGAGGCGCAAGGACTCCGTCTTGGGCAGCGGCTCGAATGTGGAGAGAGTATTTGTTGGGTACCTATTACGACGGTCGACCCCGGGGGCGCAGGCCGAACAAACGCGAGGTGGGCAGCTGTCCCTGAAGCGGCGCCCGCTGGAGGGGATCAGGGAACCGGCTCCGGCGACGAGGGACTTCGGCACGGGGACCGGCGCGGGGAGGAAGGGATCGGAGAGGCCGGACTCCCCGGGTTTGGGTTTCGCCGTGGGAAGAGAGGCCGGCGCCGGCCGAGGGGCGGCTGAGCGGAGCAAGGATCTGGGTCCGGTGGGTAAGGGGCCCGGACGCCGAGGCCGGGCCGGCCGCGAAGGCGGCAGGTTAAGGTGCAGGATGCTCGTGCCGCGCTCAGTTTGGGCATCGTCTCCACAGGGGACCTCGGTGGCCCAGAATGGGAAGGCGCCTGTTCCACAGGACCTCAAAAAGCCCGGGGCAGAAGACAGGAGCTCCCGGGTTGGAACCCATCGAAATGACCGGGTTCTGCTCAGGGCAGGGCAAGGCCACCAGACAGCAGACAGAGCGGGAGAAGATGTGGCCTCTGACGAGGCACCGGTGTCGAGAACGTGCCAAAACCCTGCGAATCAACCGGCAGTGGAGACGCCCCCTCTCCTCGATGACCGAAGGGCGATTTTCAGAGGGGCGACCCTCCTGGGGAAGGGGCGCGTGGAGAGATGTTCGAAGTCACCAGTAACTAGTGATATACTGGTTAAGAGATCAACGAGAGCACATCTACACCCGCGTCGTCACACATGCTAGGAAGCTGGGTGATGCCGCGTGGTGGCCAGCGGGCGGGAAGGTCGGAGCCCCCGAGGGTGTGTACGTGGGCGGGCACAGCCATCCGCCCAGCAGCTCTTGGGCAAAGCCGATGTTCACGCACTCCACGGCCCAGCAATGCCACCCTGGGCAATTATCGCAGGGAAATTCCCCTCCGCGTCCTCGGGGGCCACCCACAGAGACGCCCGTTGCCATCCCGTCTGTGGCGGTGGGTGTCATCTCTGGGGGGAGGCAGACGGCACCAGCGGACGAAACACCCTCTGGAACACTCCGCCCGAGTCGGGACGAATGGGCTGGACGCACGCGTGGCTACGGGACAGAGCTTTTAAAGCGCAGGGCGTGTGCGTCCAGAAGGCCGGAGACCACGAGGGCTATGGGACGCCCGCGTGCACCTAGCGCCGTGCGCCCAAGGGACAGCGTGTGTCAGACGGGGCACGCGCCGATCGCGTCGGAGTGGGCGCCCGTGAGGCGGGGAGAGGGAGCGGGGAACGGAGCCGGAAAAACGCACGCACGCAGGGATGATGAATGAATGATTGAACGAATGAATGAATGAGACGGGGCTCTGCGGAAGCCGACCGTGAGGCGAGCGGCGAGACTAACCCAGCCCTCTGCCTCCGAGAGCAAAAGAAGAGTCACTCTTGAGTGTCATGTCAGCTGCTATGGCAATTCCGGACCGGAACCAGAACCGGAACCGGAACCCGAACAGCGGGTACCAGCGCGCTCGCCGAGAGAGCGGCTCCGCGAGGGGCCGACCGTGGGCCAGGACGTCGACGTCGCAACGCGAAATTTCTTCCTAAAGATGTAAGGGGCTGTCAGACTGGTGGGTCGAGGGATGTCACCGGACCGTGGCGTTTCGTGTCCCAGCACGGCGCTGGCCTGGGCCCTACGGGGACAGCAAGGAGGGGTGGAGGGGACAGGAGTAGTGGACGCACCATTTGAACTCATTAAGTGACCTGCTCCTGCCAGGCTTGCTTTAATCGACGTAATTCTGCCCGGAGCTGTGATTCCGGACCGTCTTGAGACCGGTAGTCTTTGAGAATCTTGTAACAGTTTTGGCCCCTCGTCCCAGAAAAACACACACAGACATCTACAAAGTTCCACGTTTGATACTGAGGCTGGGGACTGGGGGTCCCGGGCCGGGGACCAAGTACGTTGCCACAGATATCCACCACTGGGACCTGAGAAACGTCCCCAGGGCGTCTCGAGATGTATCCGCAGCTAAATAGACTCAACTCGCTGATCACCAATCCCCAGGGGCCTTTCGCGAACAGACAGCGCTCCCGGCCCCATCGCCGAGGCGATCTGGTATGCGGGGCCCAGGCATCTCCATGCTTCTGTTCCCAGGTCGATGCGGGGGTTGGATGGAGCCGGGCCCATCACAGCCCCTCCTTGGGGACGGTTCTAATTCTAAGTAGAAAGAGAGGACTGGGAGACGCAGTCCTCACCTGCGGTCACCCCCGTCTGCCCTGCCCGAATCCTTTACTGGCCACTCTCAAGGGCTCACACCCAGGAGACTTGCCGGGGCTGGTGGCAGCCACGGTACCAGAGACTGTGAGGGGAAACGTGCCCCACTCCTCAGTGGGGGAGGACTCAGAGACAGACAGCCTGTTCGGGTCCTGGATCCATCCCTTACCAGCTCTGTGACCCTGGGCGGGCTGCTTCCCTTCTCTGTGCTTGGACATCCTTAGTTACCGATTCAAGATAAGAGCAATTAACTCAGACGGCAGAATTCCACAAACTCGATGTTTGTTGCAGAGCCCAGTGCAGAGGAGAAACTCGACAAGTGGCAATGTGATGACGTTCTGTCTGATTTTTTATCATTATAAAATCGTATAACGTGAGATAAGTGGACCGTGGCATTCGAAGCCCTTGAAGTTCTTGTTTAAGTAACTTAAGACGCGTCGACCAGCCTTAGACCCCTACGGTGCTAAGCGTTAACTCTCAGGGGGCCCCTAAATTGCCTTTGTCTTATTTGTCGGCTCGAAAAAATTTTTAAGAAAACTCTGTAATTGATCAAAGATAGGTATGCACGTGTATAAAAACATCTCAGCATCATTTATACTAGATAACAGGGAAACGACCTAAATAAATACCTGTCCGTAGGGGGCTCGGTAAATAAAGTACGGTACGTTCGTCTGGCAGGGTAATCTACAGCCATTACACGTGACGCCGATAAACATTGAAAATGACCTGGAACGTTTACGGACCGGGAGGGCAGAAGCGCCAGCCGAGCGGGATCCCCCCGACATCGGGCGGTTATTCCCCGCGGGTGCGAGACTCGGGGGGACTGTTTAAAACGGTCTTCTTTACGTGTTCCGTAGTGCTCGAGTTTTGTAAACGAGGAGCCTTTGTTTAGATGAAAAAAAATAATCAAATGTTAATTTATAAATGAAGGCAAATCGATTAGACGTCCCTGCAAGGGCTCTCGGGCTCCTGTGTCAGCTTGAAGGGTGCTCTTTCGGGGCCTCGTGGGGATCCCCACTTTCCCTGCTTCCTGCTGACCCCTGTGCTGGGCACCCCCAGCATCACAGACCTGACTCGGCACTAAGTCGACACAAGACTCTGCGCCTGTCCCCATCTGTGAAATGAAGAAGATTTAGGCTGAATGGTCTTTCAGCTCTGTGATTTGCGAAATCTGAACGAAACAGCCTTAATCTTTGGCTAAGCGTCACGAACCATAAGCACAGTTCAAAGATCTTTCCTGGCTCCCAAATCGTTTGGGAATACGTCACCGCAGTCGACCTGACACGCAGCCCACTGAGCATCTCACTGTGTGTGTCCCGTGAAGGACGACATTCGCCTGCATGACCACGAGACGACCCCCGAAATCAGGGAACCCGCACGGAAGCCCCCGGCCCGTTCCCTCGACACCCAACGCCGCTTCCTAAAAAAAAGGACCAGCTCTGAATCGCGAGTTGCGTTTAGCCGCCCTGTCTCCCGGGTCCCCGTCAGCCTTTCCTCGACTCTCGGGACGGAGATGCTTCGAAGACGACGGGCCGGGTGTTCGATAGAATGTCACACGAGTCGGGGTTCTCCGATGTGTCCTTGTGACTACACGCGGGGCGCACGCCTCAGAAGGGCCTCAAAGGCGACGCCGTGTCTTCCTTATTGTGCCGTATCGGGTGGCGAAACATTTCGACTTGGCCCATTGTCGATGACGTTTGCTCTCTCCACCTGATCAGAAGAATGCTGGCGAGCATTCTGCTTTGTAAAATGACTTCCTTCCCTCGTGTTTAGTAACGACCTCATAGGGAGGTGTTTTAAAGCTGCATGTAAATACCCCGTTCCTCGGAAATGTAAGTATTGATGCGTTTACCCACACACGCCCCCCTCTACGCCAGCAGGTGCCCCTCCACCTTGAGGCTTTACCCATTTGATTCTCTGCCCCTAAGCCTGCAAATAGGCCTCAAAACAACAAACAGCTCTAAAAGCATCCCATATATTTTTACTCTACCTCCTATGTTTTCTATTTTAAAACCACAGTTCCGCCCAGCACTGTGGCATGAGATGTTGGCAAACCCCCCACCCTGCCCGCACCGAGCCCACGCAGGCAGGTACTCCCCCAGCGGCCAGCCCGACTCTCCTGGAACCCCAGCTTCCGGATGCGGCTGCCTCCTCGGGGTCCCATCCAGACACCTCATAAGCTGCTAACTGGACACGGCTGAACAGGCCTCTGGTCTCCCGACCTCGTCTCAGTGGGCGGGGACATTGCATTCTGCAGACCCGGCGTTAATCTCGAGTCGTCTCCTTCCCCGGAGTATTCTCCAAATCTGTCCCCTTCTGCCCACACCCACACGCCCTGCCCTGGCCTCGGTCACCGTGACCCGCCCGTGAGCCACCACAGTCACCTCCTGGCTGGCGTCGGCTCGGCCTCCCGCCCTGGTGGGTGGGGACAGTGTGCATAGTCACCGCCCCTCCCGCCCCACCAACCCTGGCCTGTGCGTGACTCGCGGCCTCGGTCTGGCGCATGGACATTGGCAGAAGCTCAAGCGTGAGCACAGGGCAGGGCCCGCCCTCCGGCCGCTGGTCTCTGCCGCAAGGCGCTGTGTCCCTGTGTTTCATTCACCTGAGGCACCTCCTCCAGCCCGGTCGCGGAGTGAGGAGGACCCCGAGCAGAGCGCTTCTGTGGGCCCCGATTTTCTTAGCACGGGGGGGCTTCCTTGAAGTGCTCCCTAAAGCCTTCCCTGGTTTCGCAGTGCATGATGGCTGAGTGTTTAGTGTGATTCTTACAGAAATCCTAGGAGGGTGGGCTTCCTGTGTCGTTCCCTCTAGTTGACAGATGAGGAGACCGAGGTGGCGTGCCCAGGGCCCCCCATCCAGGAAGCTCGCCGGCTTCTCCGTTCACCTCTGCGACGGTACCAGGTACCAGCAGCCCCGGGCGTGGAACACCCACCGTCACTGGTCACCTCCTCCTCCCACCCACTGTCCAGCAGGTCAGGTGCTGAGGCCTCCGGAGAAAGGCTCGTCTGCCTTTCATAAGTTTATGCTGGCGGCAGCTGCCTTGGAGAGTCATTGCGCCTTAAGGTCTGGGTCATGTGTGTGTGTGTGTGTGTGTGTGTGTGTGTGAGAGTGAGTGTGTGTGAGTGTGTGTAAGTGTTGTGAGTGAGTGTGAGTGTTGTGTGTGAGTGTGGAAGTGTGCATGTGAGTTTGTGTGTGAGTGTGAGTGTGAGTGTGAGTGTGTGAGTGTGCGTGTGCGTCAGTGTGTGCGTGAGTGCGCGTGAGTGTGTGTGCGAGTGTGTGTGAGTGTGAGTGTGTGTAAGTGTTGTATGTGAGTGTGAGTGTTGTTTGTGAGTGTGGAAGTGTGCGTGTGAGTTTGTGTGTGAGTGTGAGTGAGTGTGTGAGAGTATGTGAGTATGTGTGAGTGTGTGTGTGAGTGAGTGTGTGTGAGTGTGAGTGAGTGTGTGTATATGAGTGTGTGAGTGTGTGTGCGTGTGCGTGTGTTCTCTGTTTGTTGCCAGTTGCTTCTCTCACCCCAGGTCTTGCATAAGGAGGGTGTAGTATGCACTGTGCGAACTCGGCTTGGAGAGGCCCCTGGGATGATGGAAAAAAGGTCCTGGCCGGGTGTGAGTCACACCGACGGGTCTGGCAAGGGTCAGTCGTAGCAAAGTGAGGCCATGGCCTGGACGAGAAAAACAACTTCTGAAAGCACAGCAGCCCGCGGGCCACACCGTACGGTGTCCCGGCGCCCGAGGGGTGTAAGGATCCAACGCGCAAAAAAGTTCCCATTCGGTGTTTTTAAAAGGGTTGTTGGTAGAATCGAGACTAGGAATAATATGGAAGCAACTTTGCTGAAATATTTAACTGATTTTTCTAAAAGTTCACTCTCCCGAAGTGTTTCCTTTTTTTTGTTTAAAAGTCCCTTGGGGGGAAAAAAAATAGGGTTTTCTGCGATTCTTTGTTTCCGCCCCCAGACTCTTACACATACTCACGAGACCCGTGAGCCGGGAGGGGCGGTGGCAGCCGCCCAGCTCAGTCCCTTCCCGTGACAGTGAACGTGAGTCTGCCAAAGGCCCACGGCGAGTTAAAGGAACCCAGTGTCTCGGGGCCGTTAGTCGCAGCGTCCCCAGTCTGAGGGACTTCCAACACCCCAGTGGTCTGGTGCCATGCCCCCCAAATTCCTGTCTCTCTTGCAGCTGCCCACCCTCCGTGCTAGAGTCCGGGCACTGTGGGCGCTCCCTAGCCCTTGGAAAGCCTGTCCGTTTAAGGAGCTCTTAGAACTTTAAAAAAAAAAAAAAAAAACAAGAAAAAGAAAAGTTCTCTCATCGATCAGAATTCCATCTTGCGTGGCTGCCACTCGTACCAGCGTTTCTTATTTGCCTGCAGCCGGCGCCTAGAAAATTCAGCATGGGGCGCTCCTCAGCATCCCATCCGGCCTCTGGGCCGACTGCAAGGCTGGAGGAGGTGACGGAAACACACCGCTTTAACTCCCGTTTAACCCCGCAGATGCCCGTACGCTTCCCGGCTGATAGTGACCTCAGAAAACAAGATCGTCCCCTGGACGTGCCCCTGGCGTCCGCTGCGGGTGACATTTTCCCAAACCTGGACGGAGGGCTCAATGCGAGAGGAGAATTGTCTCTGTCCAGCCGCCTGCTGCTCCATGAGCTCATGGCTCCTAACCGGCGCCTCCCCCAGCCCCGACTCCGACCCCTGAAGACTTCACCCTTCCTTCACGGCTACGAGCTCAGAAGCCGCCCAGCCCCAAAACCACAGCCAGCAGAAGGCCGAACAAACGCCCAAGGGTGTCCGGCTTGCACTTGAGCTGAAGAACCGAGGCGGTCTTGGCAGCTTGTGCGTTCAAAACCCAGATCAGAGCCAGATCCCTCCTAGGCAGAAGCTGCGCGGGGTCCTGGCCGGCGGGCGGCGCGTGCAGCGGCAGAGCCAGTGGCACCGTGGAAACGAGGGAGGGCCTCCTTAAGCCCGCCAGATCGCGAGGAAGTCAGGGACGTGCACCGTTTGGCATCCCGGGTGCCGGTCTCTGTGTTAGACATCTTACGCATGGTTTCTCATTAAATCGCGATTCATCTCCCCTAGAACCTAATGAGGGAGCCGCTGTCCCTTGGTTTTACAGAGAGGAAACTGAGGCACGGGGAGGTGGAATCATGAGTAAAGAAGGGCATGTCATTGGTCAGTGGCTGAGACAGAATTCAAACCTAGATTCTCCAAAGTGAGTCTTTGAGGCTCGACCCCAGCGGCTCCTTCCCGTGCGGGCCCCCATTGAAGCCCACCTGGGATCACCCCGATCTTTGGCCTCAGGCTGTCTGTCCTTCCCAGCCTGAGTGTCGGCCACTGCTGCAGGCCAGGGGGTCAGTTATGGAGCGGAACACCAAGTCTGATGGCTGACCGGACTTGTCCCCTCTCTCAACGCTTAACCTCCGCAGAGACCAAGTGGCCGCCGTTGGCCAGAGGGAACACGACATCTGGCTGGGGACTGGAGCCCCGTGCGGAGCCTGCAGGAGCTCTAGGGGCCTCCTGCACACACACGCTCCCCCAAAGTGCTAGGACCGTGGCGGGCCACCTCCAGCAGGAGCCCACTTCGCAGTCGAGCCACTTCCTGTACGCGGTGCCCAGAGCGATGGCGGCCCATCCGGGGCAGCTGCGGTAGCCGGTCTCGCCTGCGGCAAGCCCCTGTGTCTGGAGCTCCGCCACCGCTCACGATGGCCCGGCCACCGCCCCGCTCAAAGCCCTCCACGTCCCCATGCCCGCCAGCGGATCGGAGTGCGCAGGCCGCAGTGACCGCCTTGTCCCCGACTCGGCTCGCACACTCTCCCTTCTCTCCGTTCACATGAACCCCTTCGCTCTCAGGACCCGCCAAACTCTCCCGGGATCCGAGCCTCGCGCACGCCGCTCCCTCCGCCCGGAATGCGCCCCTCCCCCTCCGAGCCGCCGGAACTCCTACTTATTCTTCAAGACACAGCTCACCTGTCTCCTCTTCTCCAGAACCTTCCCAGATCCCCAGGCGATAGGTCCTCCTATGCGTCGCACATAAGTCAACGATTCGGACACGCGTTACGTCCACACGCGTACTGGACTCTCAGTGCACGGTTGCTGCGCCTCCTCCATCAGACCCAGGCTTCTCGGGTTGGCAGTTGCCGCAGCAACGACGTCGTCAACGGCAACGAGCTGTACCTGCTGCGGTGTGGCTCCGGAGGCCGTCCGCGTGGTTCTTGGTAAAGCTCGGCAGGCATCAGGCTCGCCCCGGCATCTCTCAGTCCGTGAGCAGGGGAGCCGCACCCTGAGCCGCACCCCTTCCTGCCGTGTGACCGACCGACCCCGCGGTGGTCACCGTTTTTAGTTCCGGTCCACAGTTCCGCCACTTTTCATGGCTTACAACTTTTAAACCCGTGACTAAATAAAATCTAGAAATGCACACAGTCCTTCTGAAGGATTGGCGCTGGTTGTGATATCGCGATAGCAAACTCTGAATCACTGCCGACGCGATCGCCGATTTTCGATGTTTTGGGCTGGCGTGGTCACACCCCGCCGGACTTTGGGGAGGCAATCTGAGCGTCATGGGTGTGGGTAGGTGTTGTAATCCGTATCAGATTCGGCCAAGAGCTGTAGATACGGCCTGCAGGGTGGCAATGGCACCTGCGGAGTCCTTGCTACGGCCTGGTAGCCTGCACCTGGGAGCTGATTGGCACAATCACAGCCGGGCCTCAGACAAGCTCCAAGGAAGCTGTCGGGTCCAGTAAGTCGGAGAGGCTGTCCGGACACAGTCCTCTCGCCGTACCCCAGAGCCCAACATGGCGTTCCTTCGGTAGATCGATCGTTCCCGATAAGGGTCGAAGGATTAATGACTGAGTAGAGTAAATGAACGGCCATTTCGCCCATGTCCTCAGGGTGCGCACACCTCGGGCACTGTGGACGTGCAGCTCCCGCCGAGATGTGGGATGGGAGTGGTGGCCATGACGGTAGGTTGGTAGGATAATGGTGTCTGCGAGTCTGGAGAACTTGACCCTCCCAGACCCCGAAGAGACGTGGTCTCTAGAGCAAGTGCCCAAGGACACCTGCTGAGATGTGGGAAGGGGAAACCAGAAACTCTATTGATGATGATTTCATTTAAGAATAAGGACTGGGTCTGGCTTCTGAAACTGGGCGTGGGGAACGAATCGCGTTTCTCCAAGCCCTCGAAGCCCCGGGGGTGCCAGCCACGTGGACCCACCTGGCAGAGCAGACTTCCATCAGAAGACTGCAGTTTAACCGCGCAGCCCGGCCCCCGGGCATGCTCACGCCTTCCTGTGGGAAATCAGCTATTAATAAACACATCCGCTCGTGTGTTAGACACGGAATATGCCCCCCCCTTAAAGGATAATTGTTCCTCTGTTACATGGAAACGAACGGTCCATAACCCTGGTGGAGAGTCTGAGTTTCGAGAGTTTAACGATTATTTTCTATTTCCGGTAACCGATAACCTTTCTCTTGTCTTCGGAGATGAAATTATATCCAACATACATCGTTAGCTTTCGACCGGCACTCACGGTGTCAATAGTTGGCAGGAGTCGGGGAGGTGAGGCACTGGGAATGAAAATGAGTAAATGAGACAAGGAGAAATGAAAACCACTGTTTTCTAAACCTAGGAAATCGTACACAGTCCGCCCGGCCAGCTTCCCCGCCTGGAAGGCCCCGGGAGCACAGCCTGTGTGTGGCATTACCAAGCGTGACCAGCAGAGGGCGGCCCCTCCCTGTGTAAGGCTGAAAGTCCGCCCCCGGCGCTGCGGGTTTTCCCAGAAAACGCAGGTTTAAAGGAAGCTTGCCGAAGCAGAGCGAGCTTCCCGCCACCAACTGTAGATAAATCTCCTCTGCTCTGTCGAAAGGGCTGGTGAAGCATCACGCCCGGGCCGGGGGCCCCACACCCTGCCGTGCATCCGCGATTCAGCTCCTGCTGAAGGCGCCGAGGTTTGGGTGTGGGCGGGGTGCGGACGGTCACATGGGTGGGCCGCCTCTGCTCTACAGGAGGCAGCTGGGTCTGGGTCGGGGCGGAGGTGCCTGGGCCCAGCAAGGGGAGCCCAGAGGCCGTCAGACGGCGGGAGGCGGGCACCCCGACAGCATGGCATCTGTCTACCTCCTTAGTGAGCCATGCCTGTGTCCGACCTCAGGGCCCCATCCCCGCAGGCCCCCTGAACAGTCTCCCCAGGCCAGTGTCCTCAAGGTCCTCACAGCCCCCAGTGCCTGTGTCTCAGAGGGCCAGCGGGCCCCTTTCTCTCGCCTCCTGTCCCGTAGCTTCTTCCCCATGGGGACGGGGTTTGCCACGGCTCCTTTCTTCCCTGGCCACCAGGAGCAGGTTGACGCGCCCTGTGCGACTGCCGCTGTCCAGGCCGGGTGCCACAGGCTCACGCGTGGGCTCCCCGCGTCCTCGCCGTCCCTGGGCCCCACCTCCGCCGCCTGCCTGAGCCGAGACTCTCCTTTCTTTTCCATTTGCCGCTCCTGGCCGGGGTCCCGGTGGGGGCAGGCGGCCTGGTGTTTCCGGTCCGGTGATAACACCCCGGGGAGTAACCAGCCCTCATCTTCCCTCCGAGTGGAAACTCGGAGCTCGCCGTCCGCGTACCTGTGACCATGGCCCCATGTGCCTGCAAGGCTCCGGCGGCTTCTGTCCTCTGAGAGCTGGTCCCCGAGCAGCTGCCTTTCTCCTTTGCCCCCATGACATGGCACGGGACCGACAAGCAGAGGCCGGAAGCCAACAGCCGCTGCCCACCGCGAAGACCGGCGCCGACCTGTCCCGAAGGTGTCCCGAGACAACCGGGGCTGTTGACACCGAAGAGGCCAGCAGCCTCCTCGGGTGGCCCGGTGACAGGTGTGACGGGACCCAGGCCTTCCGAGCCTCAGGCCTCACCACGTGCTGCCACACTGGCCGCTCCGTCTCTGGCGGAGGGTTAGTTATCCAACGTTTCGGTTGGCTTGTCCTCGTTATAAAAAAATAATAATAATAATAAAAAAAGGAAGAGTGGGAGAAAATAGGAAATACCAGGGTTGTTGTGAAGCCAGGACTCTAAAAATAGCGTCTGCACAGAGCAGCAGACTCCACTGCGGTTTCTCTGTATCTTGAAAGAGATCAGCTAACGACCAAGACAGACACGCTTTATCCAGGCCGGTAACAAGCCGCCGGGCACTGGCGACGCGCGGGGGTCACACGGCCTCCGGATGGCCGGGGGGCTTGTCCCCAGGGCCACTTCCGGTCACAAGGGGGGAGGGGCAGGGGCCCTTGGCACCCTGGGCTCCTCGGGGGGCCCCGGCCTCCTCAGCGTCAGCAGGAAGGGACATGGACAGAGGGTCCCCCAGGGGGCGGATTCGAGAGCGGCGATCGCGGCTACCCCGGTTCTCGCCCACGAAGCCAGTCGCCGCCCCTCACTTCGGACCGCGTCACGGGAGGAAAAATCCCGCGGCCTCTCCAAGTGTGGCTTAGCCCGTGACGCGTGTGACTTCACGGGGTCATCGCGCCTCCGTACGGGTCCCCGTTTACAGCCGAGGAAACCGAGGCCCTGAGGGGCCGAGTGCCTTCCCGGGATTCACGAGGCTCGGCCGGGGAGGAAGCTGGATGGACACCCCCGAACCCCCGCCGAGCTCGGCCCCTGCAGCTGGGAACGCACAACTCGGGAAAAACGATTGGGAGCGAGGCCGGGCGGAGAGAAGTTTCCGACCCAGACGGCTGCCGAGCCTGCGGCTGCTCCTGAGCCCACATTTAGTCCCCGGCAGGACGGAGACCTTGCCCGGGTTTGCCCTTCAGCCGTGGGGCCCCTGCCCCACTAATACATGTTTGACGGACACCTGCTACTTTCCAGGGACACGGAGCCCCGATTCTGATGGACGTGCGCCCCAGCAGGAGAGGAACAGACAATGAGTGAATCAATGAGCAGGGCCCATCCGGCCAGCGAGACGTGCTGTGAAATTGGGGTGAGATGTCAGGGTCCGGGGCAGGGGGGCGCAGCACAGGCTTTCAGGGGGAAGAGATTTGGAGCTGACTCTGAATTTATTGTTTACCATACCGCTCGGGATAAATCAGATGCTTACAACTGGGGGCTGGTCCTTCCCGGCCTAGGGACCGGCAAAGACGCCCAGGTGGGAACAGCCTGGGAACTGGGGAGCGAGGTGGCCCAGTTCGTGTTCTTGGGATGGGATTCAAACCCACATCCGCTGACCCCAGCATGCTGTGCCCCCAGCCCCGTAACCCCAAGCGGGATGGTCTTCCTGCTGGGACCAGGCACCCATGGCCTCGGAGTGGCCCCAGAGAGGAGAGCATGGCCTGGCAAGGGTAAGGCCTTTGCCTCAGGATCTGTCCCTAGTCTGTGCTTCTCAGGCCCTGGCTCACCGAGAAATCCAATTTTGCATGTGCAGGTTGAGGCGAGGTGGCCACCCTGGCTGCGATCTCCTGGGCCAGGTCCTTCCTGCTCCCCACCCCCCGCCCCACCCCGCCCCCACATCTCGGCCCCGCCCACCCGCCGTGCCCCCAGGAAGGGGGAGCGGCTGGGAGCGGGAAGCGGATCGAGCATGTTCCCCCCAGAGCCCAAGGGGAGAGACGCAGCCAGCCTTAGCTATTATCACCGTAGTCCTTTAGAGAAGTCCCCGGAAGGCCCAGGAGCAGTGGCATGCAGGTAGAGGGCTGGACCTTCCGGTGTCACCCCCTGATTTCCAGGGGCTGCAGAGGGGAGGGGACGGGACAGGAGGCTGGAGGTCGAAATCAGCACCCATGGCCGAAAATTTAATCAATCGTCCTATGCAACGAAGCCTCCGGAGAAACCACGGAAGGGGTATGGAGAGCTGTCGGGCTGGGGAACCAGACCGTACACGTGTGTCCCCGTGTCTGGCCTCGAGCGTCACGGCATCGGACGCTCCTCTGCTCGGACCCGGACCTCCCCGCGAGCCGCTTCCTCTGGCTGCCGACTCGTACCACCTCACAATGTGAATCTGGGGAGCAAAGCCTTTCCCGAGTCCCGTGAGATGGTCTCACAAACGGACGGAACCCTCAGAAGGGCATCGCGGGAACCTCTGGCCGAGAGCTGGGCTGTCCGAAGCCCAGGCAACCGCCAGGCTTCGGGTCGGCACCCCAAGCCACGGTGTACTTCCGGGGTGCCCCATGCCGCACTGCCTTCAAGGAATTCACTTCTGTGTCTACACTCCCCTGCTGGGCTCCCCGGAACCGGGGTCGCTACCCGGGTGACGGTCTCTCTCCAGGGCCCGTCGTGGTCGCCATGGAGTATGTCGATACGGGATCGTTGCAGGGGCAGGACGGGGACGTGCGACGACGCCCTCTTCCCCCTTCCGTCTGCGCAATCAGCATGCGCGCGCGTGTGTGTGGGGGGCAGGGAGGGGACCCCGGGCCGTGCACGCCGCACGCCTGGACCTAGAGCGGGAGGGGCACGGCGCTTCTTCCTTTTCGCCGGGCGCCCCGATGCGCGCGCGGCCCGGCCGCCCGCCCGGCCCCGTTTCTTTCGCACCGTGGTCACTAGCATGTGGCAGATGGCGCGTGTGACGACGTGGGTGCTGCCACACGAACTCGCCCGCCAGGCTCGGGGGCATCTGGAGGGCGGGTGTCCCTTTGGCCATCGATTTACACCCTCTGGGCCTCGGAGGGGCTATGAAGCCGGTGGTAACCCAGGCAACTGGAAAGCAGCTGCCTGGACGTCTTCACCCACAAAAAGACAGTGCCAAGGCAAGGGAAGGAGATGCCACTGTCACACGCCCAGAATGGCCTGTGGAGGGGCCGCTCTGCACGGGCCCGGGTGATCACGTCCTGCCCGGCCTTTTAGGAGGAGAACGCCAGCCATGTAAGAACTGAGCCTTTTTCTTTTTTTCTAGCTATGAAAATAGATTCTGCAGTCTGAAACCCCAGCTGAGGGTCTGCAGGGAAAGCCATCAGCCCACACGCAGGTTCACCTTGCAATCGCTCAGCCGGAGAGCCGTGAGCGGCTGCCCGTGGCTTCCTGGCAGGCTCAGGGAACCCCCAACCCTTGGTCCGGGCAGCAACGGCCAGCCCACTGCCCTCGGCTCCCAGCCCCAGCAGCTCCCGGAGGCCGGCCTGCAACCCCGCCCTCTGTAGCCTCGTGGGGAGGCTTGCCTGGCGTCGGCTGCGCCCCCTTGCGCCCTCTTGCGCCCCCAGACCGAGAACTCAGACGTCATGGTTGTGCAGGACCTCGTTCGCAGGGCACGGAGCTCTTCCATGCGCATCCCTCGTCCCCACATGGGGAGGGACAAAGGAAGCTGCCAGACACGTGACTCCGGGGTCATTAAGGCCTCCCTGCTGGGGGGGGGGGCGCTCTGCGTGCCCACGGAGGGACACACGGTCGGGGTTCGGGGGCGCGTGCCCTGACCAGGGCGAGCAGAGTCCGGCTCGGGGAGTAGCCTGGGAACGAGCTGCTGTTTTGGGAATGTCGTCGGCGTGGCGTGCGCAGCGGTCCTCACGGCTCAGGGAGGGCGGGGCCGAGCCGGCATCACGTGCCCCCGCGGCGGCCCCCAGGGCTGCGGCTGCGAACCGCGCCTGCAGAGGGACCCCTGCGAGGGCTCTCACAGAGCCGTGCGCCCCGGGCCCCCCGCGGGGGGCGGGGGAGGGGCTTTTGTCATGGTCGCCGTGACGGGGAGGGTGTCGCTGGCACTCAGAGACCGGCGATGCTAGGAACCCCGATCCTGAAGTATGAGGGGCCATCCCACGTGGCACAGGGTTTTTCTCGAGTCCTTCGGGACATCGACGTGCATCATTTTCTAAGCTTAGAAACGAGCTCCGTTTTACAAGATTTACCAAAATACACACATAGCATTTTTGGAACTGTTTAAATATGAACTGAAATGTTCAGGCATGGAAATATCCCGGTTTCTGCGGAATTCCACCACGGGTTGGTCACGACGTTGGAATGCGGCCGACCGCGGAGGGTCCCACCGAAGTGTCCGACACGCTGCTGGGTCAGTCCGCGTGTGCGGTCACGTTCGCGGTCACGTCCGTGATGCTTTTACGCGTGCGGAGCTTCCGAGTCCCTCTGTTAGGTCTCTCGGGGGAGGACGTGACTGAGCAGGTACATCTCTCTAAGCTGAACATTCAAAGTTATCTGCTTTAGCTTTTCTTTACAGTAACATAAGGATTTTTAACGATTCCGTGAGTTTAATTTCAGGAGAAGAAAGGGAAATTACAAAATTTTTTTAAAAACCTTTTGGGGCTGCTGGGCGTGATGGGGAGACCCTCGCGGGACACCAGCCCGGAGACGTCCTGGGTGTGCGTGGAGGCTGTGCGTGGAGGCTGCCCGTGGAGGCCGTGCGTGGAGGCTGTGTGTGGAGGCTGCCCGTGGCCTTCGTGGGCGTCTCGTCTCCTTTACAGAGATGCGTGCCAACCCACTGGCAGCTGCCCGCCGTTGGAGCGTGCCCCCGGTCGGCGTGGGCCGGGCAGCTTTCCTCGTCGCGGGCACGCGGCCCCCCCGGAGGGACCGTGACACCCCAACACCGTCGCTTCGTGACCAGAGACGCTGCGACACCCTCGCTTTACTCTGAGTTTGGCAGAAGCACATCTTGATATGGATGAAAAGCACGAGGCTCGTGACTATTCTGACGACCAAATAACAGAGGAAACAGACCTCGTGTGCCCGTGCCGAGGCCTCACCCATGTCTCCCGCCACACAAGGGGCCCCGCCCTCTGGGACTCTGGGACTTGGGGTGCTTACCGCACGGGCCGGGGACGGGGCCAGGGCTGATGGTCAGGAAGTTCTGCTGTGTCGATTTCCCGGTGAGGAAAATCGTCTTTTTTGCATCTTTCTGCCTCGAATAAGCCACCCACGATGAACTTGTCTAAATGACCTTGTCAGAATTCCCCCCAGCACCGGAGGAAACGGGGCCAAGAAATGGCGCACGCCAGCGAGCCCTGCGCGGGCTGACCCCAGACAGCAGAAAAGACCCCGGGCCCTGCAGAGGTGACGTGACTCCCCCTGCCTTCGGGGGACGGTGGCGCCAGGCCAGACGGTGCAGCCCAGCCGTCCAGCCCAGGCTGTACGGCGGCTCCTCCCGACTTCACGAGTCTGGGGCCTCGTTTAAGCCCAGGGTCCTGGCGCCTCCGCCCGAGCCGCCCTCGGCCGCCCGCTCCAACGTGTCTTCATTTTGGCATTCCCCGTCTCCTCCGGCTCCGGGGGGAAGGCCCTGGTGATTAATTGCCACGCAAAACCGTTCATTACTCCTTAATAGGATGAATTGGTGTCACCGACAGTAAATCACCCCGTCTCTGCCCTCTGCCGTTCCTGACAAATTTCCGTGTATCGTCCTTCTCTTCAATGAGACTCTCCGATAAGTTCCTTTTTATTATTATTATTATTTTTGTTTGAAAGGCATCTTAGTTCGCAGGGGATTTTGGGGGAGAAGTTGTCAGGGAGAGAGCTCATGGCCAGCACATCCAATTTAACCCAAGGAGATTTTGCAGGACGGGGGCGTCTGAGGCTCTGGGAAGGACGGCCGCCAAGGGCCACAGGCAGGGGGTGGGGCTTGTGTTTATAAAGCCCAGGGAAGGGACTGCCTCGTCTCTTTGAAGAAATTGCCATTCGTGGTCGGTCTGCTCTGTGAGCTTTTTCTTTAGGGTCACGTAGCTCCTCCACCCAGCTATAAATCCAAGTGATCCCCGCCTTGTTCTCTGTTCCCGCAGGACAAAGCACGTGATACCACCTGTTATGGAGCGAACATGACGTCCCCCAAATTAAATGTGCTCAGGTCCTGATCCCCCCATGCTCGTGAATGTGACCCGATTTGGAGATCAGATCCTTACAAATGTAATTAGTTCAATTACGGCTTGGTCACGGGAGTGATCAGAGATGACTCGTGTCCTTATACGAAGACGGCCTGGTGAAGACAGACACACAGGTCAGCGTCACGTGCAGGCGGAGGGCCGGACTCCGGCAGCTACAAGCCAGGATGGCAGAGAACTGCCCGCAGCCCGAGGAGCTGCGCGGGCACGGGCCCGGTCCCGCCCTCGGCCCTTTGGGGGAGCCCGGCCCTGCAGACACCTCGGTTTTGGTCGTCTTGTCTTCAGAGCTGTGAGGGAACAAATTTCTGTAGCTTTAAGCCACACAGATGGCAGTGCTCGGTGGCCCCGGCCCCGGTAAGCTGATTTGAACCGAGTTATTACACCCACTGTGTCGTTTGAAAGAGGCCGAGGTGACGGCCGAGGGCATGCGCGTGAGCGTCCGGCAGACCTGGGTCCCGACCCCGCTTAGGGCCAGCTGTGCAACTTGGGCGGATAAGAGCCCTGAGCCTCAGTTTGCTCCTCTGTGAAATGGGGGTGTGACGCCCCACTTCCCAGAGCGGCTGCGAGACTTAGCGGAGGAGGTGTGAGGAGCACTTCGCCTGGGCCTGGCTCCTGGGGGTCCCCAGAGCACAGGGGCCAGCACCGGCCGGCCAGCTCTGCGCGTCTCGCTGGGCGGAGTCCACGCTTCCCGGGATGGGGGCGGGGAAGGGGGGGGTGGAGGAAGCCCTTGGAGGGAGCTGTCGCGGCGGCTTCGAATCGCTGTTGTCCTCGGCCATCGGTTTGCCACTCGCCGTTCGGGCAAGCCGGCGTCAGCGCGGAGCCGAGGGCCGTGCGCCATGCTGGGCCTCGGTCCCCGCCCCGGGGACCTGGCTGTCTGTCACGCAGCAACTGCTCACCCGTCCGCGTGCGCCTTACTGCGTAATTACTGCGACTTGGCACAGCTTCGGGCCCCGAGAGCCGCCCGACACCCACCGTTCGCTCGCGCCTTCCTGGCTCGGGGGTCGGGGTGGGGGGGTGGCCTGCCGCTCCTGCAGCTCTGCCCTGCGAAGTGGCGGCTCCCCTCCAAGCACTTGGCCTCAAAAGCACAAGAAGCAAGATGCTGGCACCCAGAGGTGCCACCGCCATGCTCCCCCAGCCCAACCCGTCAGCCGCGCAATCCGCCGGCGACTTGGGCCTGCCGGGGAGAAGAGGCGAGGAGGTGGGGGCTTTCGCGTTTAAGTGGGACTTGTACAAAATATGTGAAACCCAACAGTCCTGAACCCCCCGGCCCGAGGGAAGAGCTCCGTCCCTGCCCTGCCTGGCTGGCCTTTGGCCCTGCGTGCAGAGCCAAGGAGAGCTCGGTCACGCATTCATTCCTTCATTCCTTCCATCGACCAACCAGTATCCACTGAGCATCAGGCCTGTGCCCCGGAAATGATCAAGCAAAGTGGAGGGGGCTGGGGGCTTGCAGGGAGCTCTAGAAGCTCAGGCAGGGACCAGCAGGCCCGGATCCGGAGGTCAGGCTGGGGCCAGCTTCCCCGAGCCTCCGCTCTGGCCGGGAGTGTCCTCGGGAGGCCTGGGAAGGCGCTGGCCACATCTCAGAGCCTGTTGATGGCACTCATATCAACGAGCGTGTGTCAAACCTCCCCCGTGGGCTGGGGGCACCCCGGGAACGCGAGTCTCGCTGATGGACTTAGAAAGATCTCGGTCCTCACAGAACTTACACTAGGAACCCAGGGAATCCGAAATCTGCAAACTGGATGTTTTTCTAATCCTTCTTGACCTGGGAAGACTCCGGCGAAACCGGTTCTATGCGACCCGGCTTCTGCCCGCTGCTGGCCGTGAGGCACACTGCCCGGTCTGCCCTGTCCGCTGGGACATGGGACTAACTGCCGCTCTCCCCGCCTGCTGGCCGCACGGGTTTGGTCGGAGGGGCAAAGAGCGCATGTGCCCACGGCTGCGGTGAAACCATGAATGTGGGCGTCGGGGTCCCGGGGGTCCGCACGCCTGGGGCCCGAGAGCCGTGGCCCGGACTTCCTGCTAAGGGACTTGGGAGATGTGTTGACTTCTTGAATTCTCAAAGGAGCATGAGGGTCAACGACGCCGAGCCTGGTCCCCTCTGCCGGAGCCCGAGGGACGTCTCAGACTCTCTGGGAAAGTGCCCGCACCCAGCTCAAATAGAACAGGCCCATCACCAAGGAGAAACCAGCTCACCCCTGCGGCCACGGCAAAGCCACCACCGCCACCCCCTCCGGGAAAGACGGGAGAGAGGCTGGTGGCCTGACACCCAGGTGACCTCCAATTCCTCCTCGGGACGATGACCCGACGAGGGTCAGGCGGAGGCACGGCCCACCTGCCCGGGGTGGCGCTTCACACCCGGAGCCGAGGTGGTGACAGAGAGGCCACACCCTGGGAGAAGTGGGGTACAGTCGGAGGAACACTCCCCCCGCCCCCGGCCCCCAGGAGTAGAAACGGAAGCAGAAGGAAAGCAAAGCCTCGAACCCGGATCCGGACCTGCAGACCGAGAATCTGGCCCAAGGCACCTCGGCCTCGGCGCTCCGGGCATGTGGGGTCGGATAACGGACTCCTGGTCGCGGGGGGCTGCCCCGGGCACCGTGGGATGCACAGCAGCACCCCCGGCCTCCACCGGCCAGATGCCAGTAGCGCCGCCCGGCCCAGCTTTGGCATCCAAACGTGTCCCCACATACGATACGGCCGCACGTCCCCTGGCTGAGGAGCACGGGGCCGGCCGCTTCCTGAAGCTACGTCCCCGCCTGCTTCGCCAGCTCAGGAAGTCGGGAAGCCCCCTCTTCCCCGCGGCCCAGGACTTGCAGGTTTCAGCAGCGAAGCCCCGCCCCCGTCCCCTCATCCCCAGGCAGACCGGGACCGTCCGTCACCCTGCCCGCTCCGTCCCCTCCGTCAGCGTGAGGCCAGCCCTGACAGCGGCACCCCGCACGCCCGGCCCCTCACATTCTTCTCCGCTGCCTTCCCCCGGGCGGTCCTCGCCGTCCACATGCTGTGTCGTTCCGTGTGCGCTTTGTGCCCGAGCTACATCAGGACCGCGATCGTCTGACTGCTGCGTCCCACGTGCCCATGACAGCGCCTGGCGCACAGAGGTGGGTGCCCAACAGATACCATCCCACGAGGGATCAGGACGCCAAGACCACGTGCTTCGGCGACCTCTGCGGTTTTTCGCTCGGTTTTATTTCCCCGGGGCGTCGTCCAGCGGGTCCTGGGCGAGAAAACGCTTCGCAGGGACGGGGTCTGGGGTTTGTCCTTGGGGACGGCCGAGACGCTGTGCCTCTCTGCTGCCCGTGGCGGGAGGGCTGAGGCGAAGGGCTTCCGGAGGGGCGCGGGGCCTGCGTGGGGGAGGCCGAGGGCCACGCGATGCTGCTGGAGCCACTGCCCGGCTTCGCGGGCCCGGACGCGGCCTCCGAGGCCTGGCAGCGCGCTTGACACACAGCAGGATCTCGGGACGCAGGTCCCGGACGGAGCGCTGACGAGGAAATACAACGTCGTTCCCGCTCCTGGGCCCCGTGGGTCACGCAGGCCGGCCCCGGCTCGCGTGGGCAGAGGCGACGTGGGCCGTGAATGCCGGGCGGCGGCGCGGCTCGGGGCTCCCGCGGGTACCACGCGGCATTCGACCCCGGGGTCGGGAGCTGTGCCGCCCGCGCCCTGAGAGCCAGGCTGCTCTCGGCCTGTCTGCTCGTCTGTGAGCCGAGCTCGCCGGCCTGTTTCCGGGCTGGCCGGTGAGCCCTTCGAGGACGGAGACCCCGGCTGCTTCATGTGTCCGTCCTCGCGATGGCCTGGCGCACGTTAGGGGAGTAGGTGGGGGGCCGAGTGCCGTCTGGCGAGGGAGGTGCAGTCTCGCTTTGTCCGGCGAGGTCCATGCACACGGCCCGACATGCAGGTCCGAGCTGAGTCGGGGTGGAGACCGCAGGGACCAGGAAAGGCCACCGACGCCCAGCTGTGCCCAGGCCGCCCTTGGACACACCCAGCCCCGACCACGTGCATCTCCACGCCTGGGTGGATGAGGATGACGGGCCTGCAGATCAAGGCCTTCCCTCGCAGGCGTGGGATACAGCCAGGTGTTAATGTGCGTGAATTGAGTTTTCCTTTTGGGCTTTTCTGTATTTTCCGAAATTGCAGACTGGGTAACCCTTACATTCTCCCCCACATTTTCCGTGATTTAGTAATCACGGAAAATGTGGGGGAGAATGTAAGGGTTACCCAGTCTGCAATTTTCGCCACAGCTGGTGCACACAGGGCCCCGTGTCCTATCCTTTTGTGGGACACACAGGGTCACCCGAGGGCTGCTCGCTGGGCTTCCTTGCAGCTGCCAAGGGTCTGACGAGTAACCCGGGGCATAGGCTGGGGGCGGCCAGCTCTCCTCGTTTGGCAGAGTCGTTTGCAGGGATCAGCGAGACGTGGCTGAGGTCGGAGGAGAGGGGGCAGGCCTGGGAAGGCCGGGCAGCCAGTGCCGAAGGGGCCGGTGTTGCGCGTGTGACCAGGACCCGGAGCCACGTCGCGAGGCCGCCCTCCCCGTCCTGCAGCGCGCCAGGGTGGCCGCCGGCTCGGAGGCGCATGTCCGGCAATCGCCGTCATCGTGCCGTGGTCAGCAGTATCTAACAGATTCAGGCCCCGGTGCTTTGCCGCCGTGCGGCGGCCGAGTGCCAGCAGCTAGCTGGGGGGGGACAGAAGCCCCCACATCCCGGGAGAGGCTGTCGTGAAGTGCGCCCGCCCCCCGAAGGCCCCGCTTTACTGAGCACTCTCTCCCGGGTCCCGTTCTCCCTCCCTCTCCGGAAAGAGCTCCTCCGCGGAAATCGTCATGACAACCTGGAGCGAGGACACGGGGCGCCCCGTGGGGACGGAGGCCCACGTGTGAGATGAAAGTCAGCCAGTGTGAAGGACGCCAGCCAGGCTGCCCTTGCTCTGCTGGGAGCTCAGAGACGAGCCGTCCTGGGGGACTTGGGAGGGCAGGCAAGCCTCACGGACGGAAGGCCGGGCCGGGGCTCCGGCAGGCGGGTCGTGCGGGCCCCGGGAGCTGCGTGCGGCTGTCACTACCTGCCGCCCTCCCTCCCACGGGCTGGTGGTCCCATCGTGCCTGACTCCTGAGGTGACCTTAGGGCACAGAGATGGGGACGAGGCGCCCCGTGATGCTCCTTCCCAGAGCCTCTGGGGACGGCAGGCATCTGTCACAAGGGAGATGTGAAGGGCCCCTCAGAAGGCCTCACGGGGTCTTCTGGGCGGTGGGCTTCTGCGTGGCCCTGTCTCCGCATGCGGGCCAGCCCCTGGACCTCGAGTCCCTGCCGCCGACTGCCTAACAGGCTCTCCTGCAGGAGGCGGATGGCCCCTCGGTGCCCTCCCCACGTCCCCACATGCCCCCGCCCAGCAGACCCGCGACCCCAGAAACCGCCACCGACCCCCGTGTGACCTGGCGAGTTACAGAAACTCCCTCACGCTCCCTGGGTCCAAGGCCACACACACCCCCACCCCCACGGGCTTGTCCCTCAAGCCTTCCCCCAAAAGCATTTCTCCAACCCGCCCCTTCCCCGCACCACCCATTACAGCCCGGGCCTGGCCCCATCCCCCCACGGTAGTCCTGCGGGCGGCCCCCATCCCCCTGCAGTGGGCGGCCCCCAGCACCCCGCCGGGCCCACCGGTCTCCCAGCTTCCGCTCGGCCTCGTTGCCCCGCACGCCGCACGCGACGCTTGGGGAGCCGGGAAAGCACGGAGCCGGCCACACCGCTTGTCCCCTGTGGCGGGTCACGCTCACCCCCAGCAGGCTCTGCTCCGGATGCCTCGCGCCACGGGCACCCTCCGAGGCAAGACGCCAGTAACCCTTCCAGCCGCGTCACAGCAAGGAGACCGAGGTCGCCGGAGGTGGCGGGTCTTGCCGCAAAGCACAGACGAGGGCCCAGATTTGGGCCCCGCCAGCCTGGCCCTGAGCCCATACCCTGGATGGTTCCAGACCCTCCACCTGCCCCGGCGAAACCCTCACCATCTTAGCCCTTGCTCGCCCTTGCCCCCCCCCGCTCCCCTCCCCCAGGCCTTAGTGACGCAGGCCCCTGAGGGTGTCTCTCCCCGGCTAGTCCACGAACTAGTCTGGTCAATGGTCACTCTTCCTCCAAGGAACAGGTTCGGGGTGAGAGAGCCACCTCCTGGTGGGGTGCGCGGTGACAAGGCGCAGGCCTGCAGGGGGCCGGGGGCCCGGGGAGCCGGGGCTCGGGGAGGCCTTGGAGTGAGTGGGCTCCTGTCACTGTGTCACCTCGCCTGGAATGAGAGTGGCTCTCGGCTCATCCATCGTACGCACGGGGTGCAGGGCGAGTGACCCTCCACGTGGCCTCTGGGAAATACTCCACCATCTAACCAGTCCGAAAGCTTCCCCTGAACTCAACAGCTTCATCTGAGGGGCACACTAAGTCCCCCCGGAGATGAAGAGACTTTCCTAGGACCACACACAAGCGGTGCCAGGCCAAAACCCAGCTGTCCTGACTCTGGCTCGAGCCCCGTCCCCCAAAGCTCTCGGCTTGGGAAAGCCGTTTCTCTGGGAGAGCGCCGTTCCGTGTTTCTCCGACGAGCTTTGCGGGTTTTTCTCGCAGACGGCCCCCGGGTGGATGTGAGGTGAATAGAACCGTCGTCATTTCGCTGGGGTAGCAGAGCCAGCAGCACGCGGGATGGGCTCTACCTCGCAGGACCCGGGAGACCCCGCTCGTCCTCGCGCCCTCGTCTCGTCGTGTGACGCTGACAAGTCACAGCGCCTCAAGGTCCCGGAGTTTCTCCTCCATAAAGTGAAAACCCAGAAGGCTGAAGGTCGTTGCATGCTGTGTGGGAGGCCCTCCGGGGTGCCCCGGTGTGGCCTGGGGCGCCCGACACCACCACGTAATGAGTCTCCCTGCTCTCAGGGCGCCCAGGTGGTCCGTCCTTCCCAGGAGAGGATGCCCAATGTCACCTGGCCATGCTATGTCCCCCCCCAAAACTCACACGTTGAAGCTTGAACTCCAAGGGCCCTGGAACGAGACTGTGTTTGGGGGTGAGGTGCTGAAGAGGCGATCAAGCTAATAAAATCACTAGGGTGGGTCCCCACCCAACACGGCTGCGGCTTGTGCCATTAATTAAGCAAATAACAAAACAGTGGCTCCCAATCCAGAAATATGCATAAAAAACTACAAGTACAGCCCTCCGCTTAGCCAAGACATTGTATGTCAGCCTAGGATTAATGAGCGGTGGCCATGCGGTGGCCGGAATGATTGGCCCTCTGCTCCGGTCAGCGCGCGGAGGTCGGACGTGTACCTGAGCGCAGGGGCTGTGGGCAAAGCCTGAGTCTGGACCCTGCGCTTTCGCCAACGGCTGTGTGACTTGGCTTCTCTGACCCTCAGTGTCCCGATTTGCAAAATCGGGATGATGGGGCCTTTCGCGAGCATGGGAAGAGTAAACGCGGTAATGGTGTTCGGCATCGAGAGCTCGGGGTGCGGACGGGCTGTTGTTTTTCGGGGTGACAGTCAGCACCTGCCGCTTGTCCCATCGCCGAGCCCACAGTGGGGTCAGCACACACAGAGGCACCCGCCTGGCGCTGTTGAAAGTTTGATCAGGTGCCTTACGGTTGAACGGCGCTCGAGGACTGGAAGTGGCATGGGCGGTCAGGCGGTGAAGGAGCGGCCGCCATTTTCTGCGCCATGAGTACGACGATGGCAGAATGGGACACCCATGTGACAATCTTTCTTCGCTTCCTCCCTCGGGGCTACAGAAACACATCTGTTTATTACGTCTTTGAAAACAAGCCGCCGCCGGGAAAAGACCGGGTGGGCTGAGCCAGACACAGCACCTGCTCCCATTCCCCCCACTCTTTCAAGGGAGCCCCTCCCTTCCGGCTGCCGCATGAAGGACGGTCCCCGTCTGGAAGCGCCGCCGGCCGGTCCCCGAGAGCAGCGCGATGAGCACAGAGCTGTCGTTCACGCCGGAGATGCTGACACCGGCGTGTTTTCCTCCGCAGGCTGGCGAGCGCCCCAGAAAGCAGAGATGAATGCAAGCGGGGAACGGGAATGCTCTCCAGCAAGCGAGGGCCGTTTTCTGCCCGCAAGAGCTCTGAGTGACGGATGGCTGTCGGCCTGGGATCAGGACGGCTGGAGTGTCCTGCCTCAGCTTTTTCTGTCCTCCGCTTCCCGATTCTTTGCATGCAGTGAAGTCTCTTCTGGCAAGAGCTAGGGCCCCTGAATACATGGTACCCCAAAACCGAGGCGCGCCCATTTAAATTTTAAACCCCTCCGGATGGTGAGTTTAACATTTTTCTGTGGCGATGTTCTCCAACTCGGTGGCAGACCTCCCTGCGCTCTCGGCGTTTAGGCGACCTCGATGAGGCGGCATGCGACCGAGTGCCCAGCGCAGAGCCGGCATGCGATGGCCACCGGCGGGGGCCCAGGCTTGTGGCTGCGTTCATTCATTTCCATTTATAATTCGAGGTCGCCGGTGTGAATGTTACCGAAGGAGGGGTGCCTCTGTAGAGGGGGACAAGGGGGGAGATAACGGTGGGCAAGTCCTATGCTTCCTGAGTGTCTGTGGCTATGGTTTCTGTCTCCCGGCCCTTTGCCCTTGGGCTATACTGGCCACTTCTCGGTCCTCGAGTCTGCACTGCTTTGCTCACCCAGGCTGGAGGACGTCACCTAGGTAACCAGACACAGCACCTGCTCCCATTCCCCCCACTCTTTCAAGGGAGCCCCTCCCTTCCGGCTGCCGTATCCCCAGACCTTGGAGCCCCCCATGATGACCTCGCTTCTCACTCCCCACCTCCTGGCCATCGGCTAGTCCCGCGCAGCACCGAGCCCCCAAATTACCCCCTGCATATACGACTTACGGGTATCACCCCCACTGCCACCGCCCCGGTGCAGA
Organism: Rousettus aegyptiacus; assembly: GCF_014176215.1. Taxonomy (NCBI): domain Eukaryota; kingdom Metazoa; phylum Chordata; class Mammalia; order Chiroptera; family Pteropodidae; genus Rousettus; species Rousettus aegyptiacus. Next base: position 3,308,356 of record NW_023416286.1, read on the forward strand.
CGCCCGTCACCCATAACCTCCCAGTCACCTCTCTGACACCGGTCTTCCCCAAACCATGTCGCCTACATGCTGGAGTGACCTTCTAAAACATACAAATGAGGGGTAATAAGACCCCCAAAGATTCTCCCCTCCAAAAGAGGAACCAGAAAACTGGCGGCCAGGCGCCAAAATGAACTTTTCCAGCGCCAAAGGCTCGTGGCGATCCGGGACGTTCTCACTCGGCGTGAAGGGCTAAACCTTGGTAAGAACAGGGAGTTTGTGACTCACCTGCCCTGTTCCCACCATCCCACCTCCAGCTCCAGCTTTGTGGGCCAGGCTCCATGCCAGATGCGTGGGCCGTGCCAACTCGTTAACCTGCACACCTGCCAACCGAGGTACGAATTTTCCTCTACAGAGTTTTAGGAACGAGTCTCAGTGAGGCTGAGTAACCTGTTGCGGTCGCACAGCCCGGAAGTGGCGAGGAAGGCAGGACCCAGCCCTGGGGAGTCTGCATCTAGCATCTTTCCTCCTCTCCATCAGGCAAACCTGACTGCGGACCACCCGAGGGTGCCTTTAAGATAGTTGTGAGCCGCTTCGAGTATCCCTTAGGTGCGCGAGTGCCTTTCCCGCAAGGGACGAGGGTCCTATTAATGATAATGACAGAGGTCGTCGCGTGTTACGTGGGTCTCTGCCCTCTTCCCACGGACGGCCCCCCACTGTGTGACACAGCCCTGCAGCCATGCTGGACGCTTCGTGAATGCTCGTGGCGCCGACGAGTCCCGTGGCTCCTTGAGCAGCCACCGGCGCGACGTGACCGGAGCCCGTGCGCCGTCACACGTCACCCCCGTGGTCGGAGGCGGCATGACTTCCATGTTGCCCTCCATCCTCTTTCCCCAACGGGCTCTACGGGGGGCTTTTAGTGGGCCAGGTTTAATGCCTCGCTGGTCGGTGCGGCCCAAGTGGCCCTTTAAAAAGTGGCTCCACGGTGAGCAGGCGAAGGTTTCTCGAGTTCAATAACTTTTCAAAACCCGAATATGTTGTAAAAACATATCTTTGCAGTTGTGTAGGGTTGAAAGGTCCCTGCCCTCCCGAGAAGTCGCATGGTATTAGAATCCATGATGTTTCATGACCTCGCGATGACTTCCTACTGACTTTGGAACAAACAGACTTAAAATGGTATTTCACAAGAAACAATTTTATTAAATCGTAAAGTTTTAAGAGCTTTTAACTTTATCTTTTTTCTCCTCTTCTAACTAATGGTGTCGTTTGCGCATGGAAATTTCCCGGGGGGGGGGGGAGCGTCCTTTGTTTGCTCATGTTTTTTCCTTTTACTCACTATTGTGAAATGCACTTTTTTAACAGATGATGTTGAATGTCCTGTGCTAACCTCTCTCAAGGCTCTGTTGAGCATGACAAATGCGAAGCTTAGGACTTTTCGGTTTTCACAGAGAAGATAAAACATTCGCATATTAAATTTGTGTTTTAATCAAGTTTTTTTTTTTTTCCCCACATGAAGCCTTTAATCTTTCTGGTTTGTCACTGACCAGGGTGAGTTCCCCGTTTTCCAGCCGGTGCTGTCCTGTCCCGCTCAGGTGACAACGTGGCAGAGCCGGTGTCTCCCTCTGACGCAGGACCGCAGGGTGGCTGAGCGTCCTTCACGACTTGGGAAAGTTGGGGTGCTACTCTTGGATCGGACGCCCCTCTCTAGAACGAACGTCCCGGGAAGCGTCAAGGATTGCAAACTCGCTTCCTGTCTCAGCAACATGTCATGGAAAGTTCTGAGCTGTGAAACAGCCTGTCCTTTTATCTTCAAAGCTTGAAAGCTCTTGGATCTTAAGAAGGAAATAGCTTATTTGGGTTGAAAAAAGACAATTTGATTTTAGGATGGTTAAACACAGGGTAACCAAAATATGAAGACCAAACAACATTTAGCCCCCTGAGGAACCCACAAACGTTTCTGAATCTGCTGGGAGCCCATCCATGCCACCTGAAAACCGGACGCCCTGCTGTCAGAAACGGCAGAACCGAGGTGCAAAACCGAGGTGCAAAACAGGTGAGGCCAGGAGAAGCCTTTTCGGGGGTTCCGGTAAAGCAGGTTAGCAAAACACCTTTTGGACTCAGACTGTGGACCGTAACAACAGCATGGTCCAAAGTTATCTCGCACGCCCACCCGGCCCACAAGCCCACCTGCGTCTGTTAAGGTTACTGCCCGTTAAGTCAACAGGCATTTCACAGGTCACCGCGGGCTGGCGGGACCCCAACAGACGCGTGTGACCCCACAGCAACTTCAGCGTCACCATTATGTGGTGATTGAGTGACCGCTTGCGTGACCGTGGGCGCGGTGCTCCATCTTTCTGAGCCTCGGCTTCTTATCCTGGGAAACAGGTTAAATGATTCCTTTTGTGCTGGGTTGTTGGTAAGGTGCAGTGATCACGCAGGCGAAGCGTCCGGCACAGTACCTGGGACACAGCGAGCACCCAACGCGCAGTCCCAATCGCCACAATGTTTGTTCCCATTTATTATCAGGGTCCGAACACGAGGAATCTGAGGGGAATGAATGTCAATGTCTTTTGAACAGGAATATTTGAGAACTAAAGTAGTTTTTTTTGTTAAAATGCTGCCCACAGTTTCCTATCTCTAGAATTTTGAGAGTATGGCTGTGTGTGTGTGTGTGTGTGTGTGTGTGTGTGTGTGTAATAAAACCTACATAAAGCTATCTCAATATCTTTTAAAATGTGTTGAAATCATGCACTCAAGGGGAGGGGCAGAACTGCTCATTTCCTGTTACGAATGTAAGGAGCCCGGACGTCACTGCCCATCCTAGGAAGTAAAGGTCTGAACAGACAGAAGATCGATGACTCTCCTTAGATCCCTGAGGGGGCAACACACAGGGCCAACCGCCACCCCTGGGGTCAGAGAGAGAGACAGACAGACAGACAGTCGTGGGGGTCACACAGGCAGATACGGGGAGTCGTGGGGGCCAAAGCAGAAACCCGCAGGAACCTGACCCATGACTGGCTTGACATGTTGGAGTGGGGACTGAGTACAGACGAGTCGGAGAGTTAAAAGTCCAGGGGGACCCGGTCATGGGGACCCCCACAATATTGTGAGATTTACCTCCAGAAACCTGACCAGGTTCTCACCATAAAACTGGGGGGAGATTCCCTTGGGCCTCCAGCAGGGGAGCGGAAAGGGATGATTCTGAAATAGCCCAGAGCACTCACTCTTCCGAAGGAGGCTGCCCGCGAGGGGGGAACCGGTCGCCAGAGCCTAACCTGCCAGGGCTTATCAGAACTTAACTGACTGGGGAAGAAAACTACCCACTGTATCCACCATGCCCCACGTAGAGGAGGAGAAAAGATGTGAGAAACCCCCCGGGCCGCTCACCGTCCAGGGATCAGGCTCGCAGAGGGCTGAGACCTGGTCACTGCAGAAGGCTGCCCCGCCCCCACGCCTCGCCACCTCGTTAGTAAAGGCCTTGAACAGCAGTCCCTTGAGCCTGGTACATCATACTTGGCTATGGAGGAAAAACTCCAAGGCATCCCGAACGGCGGAAAACAAAGACAGAGCTAGCCCCCGACCAAGACATGACAGGGACGTGGGAATTACCAGAACGGGAATTTAAAACAACCACGACTGCTAAGGGCTCTTACAGATAACGTAGCCGCCGGCGTGCAAGGACCAGCTGGGCAATGCTAGCAGAGAGACACAGGTCCTAAGAAAGAACCAAAAAGAGATGCTACAGATCAAACACCCTGCACCAGACACGGCGGGCTTACGAGTAGACGGGACAAGGCTGAGGAAAGAACCTCTCAGCTGGAGGACCTATCAATAAAAACCTCTCAAACTGAAAAGCAAAGAGAAGGAAGGCTGGAAAAAAACAGAACAGACTACCCAGGGCCTGTGGGACAATTTCAATAGTTGGAACATACATGCACAGGGAATTGTAAGAGGAGAAGGGAGAAACTGGAGATATTCGAAATGCTAATAACTGAGAATTTTCCCCAAATTAATGTCAGACACCAAACCACAGATCTGGGGAACTCGGAGAACACCAATCAGGGTAAATGTCCTAAAAATGACATCTTGGCATGCCATTTTCAGATTACAGAAAATCTAAAATAGATTTTAAAAAAAAAATCCTAAAAGAAACCGAGGGTTGGGGGGATGGGGGGAACGCTTTACCTAGAGAGGAAGGAGTGTGAAAATTACACGCACCTTCTCAGAAACCGTGCAGGCAGGAGAGAGCGGACTAAAACATTTAACACGCTGAGAGAAAAAAAAAAAAAAAGCCTCTGGAACCCAAACGATGCGGCCACTTAGGAGAACAGGTCGGCGGGTTCCCGCAAAACGGAACAGTCTCTTACCGAACGATCCAGCAATCACGCTCCTTAATATTTACCCGAAGGAGCTGAAAACTTATGTCCCCATCAAAACCTGCGCCTGGAGATTTATAGCAGCTTGAGTCATCACTGGCCGAACTTGTAAGCAACCAGACGTCCTCCGGTACGTGAGCGGATAGACAAACGGCGACACACACCCGGACAACGGAATATTATTCAGTGCTACAAAGACGTGAGCTGTCGCCATAAGCAGACGCGGAGGAGCCCCGAATGCATGTCGCTAAGTGAAGGAAGCCATCGGAACGGGCTGTGTCTCGCGTGATTCCTACCGCATGGCATTCTGAGAAAGGCAGAACAATGGAGAAAATTTTTTTAAAAAATCAGTGTTGGTGAGAGGGAGGCGTGGAGGGGAACGCAGGATTTTTAGGGCGGCGAGAATACTCCGTGTGGTACTGGAAGGATGGATAGCTCTGACGATACCTTCGTCCGAACCCACAGTGTGTGTAACACCAAGAGTGAGAGCTGAGGCAGGCCGTGGACGATGAGTGATGCCGACGTCCCCCCGCGGGCTCCTCCTGGTAAAACATGTACCGCTCTGTTGTGTGATGTTGATAACGGGGGGTGGGGGGCTGGGCATGGGTGGGGACAGGGAGCGTGTGAGAAATCTCTGTACCTTCCTCTCAGTTTCGTCGTGAAACTAAAACTGCTCTAACACGTTTTTTTTTTCATTAAAGTTTTCAAAAAGAAAAGAATAACTTTAGATAAGACGGTTTATAATGGAAGCCACTGCGTGAAATTATTTCTAGAGAACTGTTAATAATACAATATGCCGCCTATTACCAGAATAAGATATCAGCAGTGAAAATGAATAGTCAAAAAAATATATAAGAATTCCTTTGAAAGGGTTTTTTAAAAAAAAAGGCAATGGAGACGGGTGGGAGGAGGGGAGACTTTGGTCTGAAGCCCTGGACCAACACACACCATTATGGCCGAGCGCGATGCCTCGCTGAGAACTAAAGCAGAACGAGGAACACACGTGAGCCACGCGGCTTTCGTTGTCCCATCGAAGGAAGGTTCTTAACGCACGAAGACTGAAGCTAGACAGGAAAGGATCACACCCAGGCCTTCAAATAACGGTGATTCAGTACGATTGTCCCTTACTTGGACCATCTTGGAAAGTCAGGGTACGATGGCTTCGTAGTTCTTTGGGGGCGATTTCTCCAGAGAGCCGCTGGTACATGGGCTGTCTGGCAATCAAGCCGATGACATGTGGGTTACCTGTAAAAATCAGGCTGGCCGAATGAAGGGGGACGTGCCGGATGGGCTTGTCTGTCGTGGGCTCAGGAAGTGGGGGGCAGCTTGGAGCGCTGGGGATTAGTGAGCGCCCCCAGACCATTCCCCAGTCACCAAGGGGTCTTCATGACCTCGTGCCTTTGAAGATGCTGTTGCAACTGCCTAGAAGGTTCTTCCTCACTCTGTCCACCAATGAAACTCCTGCTCATCCCTCGGGACCCCAGCCCCTCTGCCGGCCCAGCCGGTGGCTTCCTTCCGGTGTGGCCACAGCTGTGATTACTGGCACACATCACGTGGTACCGCGGTACGTGTTTACGAGCCCTTGTCTCCACCACGAGCTTCTGGAGGGCAGGGACCACGTTTCACCCATGCGATCGATGCACAATGCCTATTATACGGATACCATTTAATTAACTAGGTAGGAACATCTAACTAGCCAATTAATCATAAAGTCGTACATTACCAAAGGGTCTGTCTAGGGTGGGTCTGGACTTCCTGCCATGAGGGAGGGTGAAATTAGCCGCGTCTGGCTTGTCCTAGAGGCAGGTCGGCATGATTTAATGACAAGCGCTTATTACGCCTTCGACACCTGTCCGTCCTTTGGTCCCCCCAAGTGTCCCCGCAGGTCCCTTCTGGGAGCAGAGCCTGCCAGCCTAGCAGTGACGGTGTCCGAGACGACAGGTTTGGTTTTCAGATCTAGACCCAAAGGAGGGAGACTTCGTTCCGGCCCCGAGCTGCTTTACCAGACAGAGCGAGCAGTTCTCGGCTGAAGCTGAGCGGACGTCTGTCCGGGCTTCCTCAGCGCTGAGCCCAGGAGTTCCGGGTACCCTCTGCCCCCCGACCTCTCACTGCACCCTGCCCCTGCTCACAGCCCCTGTGCCCCTTCCTCTGAGCCTCAGTGTCTCCTTACCTGGACTTCTCCATCACAGTCTCGCCCGCCCCGCATGCAATCTGCTGGTGCCCACCTATTTGTCTTTCAAAACGCAGTCAGGTTTCACCTTTCTAGGGAAGCCTCTTCTGACCCCCGCCCCCGCCGCTCCCAGGCCCGAGGAAGCACTGACCCCCACCCCATCTTCCACGCTCTTCTAACACAGCCCCTATCACCCCGTGGTGTTATTGGTGGCACAAGTCTGCAGCAGCCCCAGCTGTGAGGCCAGGACAATCAGGGACAAAGAGCCAGGTCCTGTCATCATCCCGGGAACCAGCCCCAGACGCAGCACGGACGGGCGGCGTGCACGCAGGAACAGGGTTCGGAAGGCTGGCCGCGGGGTCCTGCCGGGCGTGGACGGTCCGCGTGCCAGCCAGCTCGGGTTGGCAGGGCTGTCTGGGGCGACGCGGCCCCCGGCTCCGCTTTCTCCCCTCTCCTGCTGGAGGAAGGAAACTAACTTGGAGTGTGAGACCACTGGAAAATGAATTCGGGTCTTCCTGAAGGCGCACACACATCCTTGGCAGGCGTGGAGGCCACCTGTGGTCAAGAAAGAGCGATGGCGGCCCAACGCCGAGGGATACAGTGCCCAGAGCTGCAACGAGGAGCCAGCCCGCGGCACGGGGACACCCGTTCAGAGGGGCTTTTGAGGTGACATCCTGAGTCAGCCGACAAAGGAGATTAAGAATTAGAGAACACGGCTCCGAATCCTTCCATTGAAAGTCACTCTTCCCGAGTCATCTGCTCCAGGGGTTAACACTCGGTTCAACGTTTTTAGAGAAGAGAAATCTTTTTGAAAAACACAGCCAGAAAAGCGTCTGGAACTCACCCTGCCCCCTCCTCTGCCTGGTTTTGATTAAATTCAGCCTTCTCGTGCAGGCCGGGTGGCTAAGCGTGACTCAAGGGCAACATGTGTAAAATTACAGAAACGAGTCTTTAAATGCTGGCCTAGCTTTTAGAGATTAACTGAGCAGAACAGCAAACGCACAGCACTTACTGAGGGCCCGGCCCCGTTCTAAACGCTTTACGTGAATTAATTCGTTTAACCTTCCCGACAACCCGTCCGGAGTGTGACGATGTCCACACTCTAGATAAGGCACCTGTGGTCGCGAAGGGTCACCGACGTCCCTGGGTCGCACGGGGAGATGGAGAGCTGGGGTTTGCAGCCGGGCGGCCGCTGGGCCCCCCAGTGCATGCTTTTAACCACCAGGTGTGCCGCACTGGCAGCTCACGTGCTGTTACCATGGTGACCGGAGCTCCCTCCATGGTGCAGGGCCTCTACTTCCCCTCGGAAGAGCTCCCTCGGCGGGGAGCCCACGATTCCTGCTTCTCCCAAAGAGAAGAGCCCCAGGGAAAATCTCGCCTCAGCGGCCACAGTCTCGCTAGTGCCAGCCTTGTTCACTGAGGGTGCCGAGGGCTCAGAGCGAAGCTGCCACCACGTCCCGTCTTGGAAATTTTGGACACCGAGTAAAGACTGAGCTAAGACGAGAGCGCAGAAATCACGGTCCACGCGCCCGAGAGCTCGTGAGGTCGCCACGGAGAATTCCCAAGTTGATAATTTCCTTCCCAGCCACCAGGTCATGCAATGACACAGCCAAGAAAGGTTTCGATTTTTTTCCCCGACCAGCTCTCTCAGGTCCACGCGCCGGCCGTGGGGGGGCTTCCCCAAACGCTGTCTCGAGTTTGCGATTATTTACAGATCGTTGCTCGTGTAGGGTCGCCGTTGGGCCTTACCTGCGTGTGTCCCTGGGGAGCCGGGGGCTTACGTGCATAAGAACCCCAGGTTTCTTCGGGGGCCGTAAAGAAGACTGCGAGCAGCCGAAGGGCACATTGGCCACGTTCAGGGACCAGGCGGGACTCGCGTCGAACCCCAAAGGACAGCGCTTGGGGAAACCGAGTCCCCGCCCCCTCCGGTCAGGACTCGGCCCGTCGACACCCGCTGTGTTTCAGAGCCATCTGGTTGGCACAGTCTGCCCTGGTGCCCCCGTCACACCGTCCCCTCGGCTCCTCCAAGGTCCCTCCTAGACTGGGGGTGTCCTCCTGAGCCAGGCTGCAGCCCCCCGTGACCTCCCACCGCATTTACTCGCAGACATTCCTCAAGCCGCCCCTGGGGCAGGGCGGGGCGGGGCGCGAGGCCAGTGGGCGGGGTTCTCGGCCTCGAAGGTTCTTAGATCCAGGGAGAGGGACGGGTGCCCCCCAACCAGACAACCAGACGGAGCCCTGGCTCATCCTTCTGCCGCATGTCCCTGTGTCACCCGGTCACCCTGCCTTTCATGGTTCTTCTCCTCCTTCTTACTGGTATTGGTATTGGTATTATTATTATTATTATTATTATTATTATTATTATTTGCACTGTGCCTCTTTTTCTATCCTTTACTTTCAACCTTTTTGTTGTATTTAAAGTGAGTTTCTTGTAGACAACGTGTGTTGGATGGTTTTTTTTTAATCCACTCGATTTCTGTCCTTTGATCGTTTTATTCGGACCATCTCCCGTAAGGTAGTCGTTGATCGCCGGGGCTTCCGGCCGCCACTTCGCATCGGGTTTCTGTCCATTTCCTCTGTTTCCGGTTCCACCGTCCCTCTTTGCTCACCTTCCTCTGGGTCACCCGGACACTTTTAAGGGCTCCGTCTTGACGTATTTGCAGTGCGTTCAGCGTCCCCTTTCCACGGCTTTCTCTGTGGTTGCCGCGGGTTCTACAGCGTACGCGACACATCACAGTCTCCTGGAATCAGCCTCTGCCACGTGGATTCGAGCGGAGAAAACTTACTTCCATTCTGGTTCTTTTACCTCCGCCATTTCTAAAACATAATTTTCTTAACTATTTCCTCCACATGCCTTGAAAAATCCATCGGTTGTATTGTCGCTTCAACCATCCAATCTGTTTTAAGAAACTCATGAGAGGTAGGATGATCTACCTGCCCCTGTGGTCATACATTTCGATGTTCTTTCTTGCGTTTCTGAAGTCCTAAGCCTTCCGGTATCATGTCCTTTACGTATAGAGAACTTTCTTTGGCCGTTCTAAAAGGTTTACTAGCAATGAACGTCTTGGTTTTTCTTTCTCTGAGAAAATATTTATTTCCCCTTCATTCTTGAAAGATATTTTGGCTGGACATAGAACTTACGGTGGACAGTTCTGTTTTCAATACTTGACGTACATCGTGCTACCTCCCTCCGGCCTCTGTGGCTTCAGAAGGGAAATCTGCTGTCATTTGAATGGTATTTCCCTGTTAGTAATGCATTGTTCCTCTCTGGATGCTTTCACGTTTGGTTGTTTTTTTATTTTGTTTTGTTTTGTTTTTTGTTTTGTCTTTAGCATTTTAAAGTTTAATTATGACGTCTCCTGGCACGGATTTCACCCCTTCAGGTTTGTCTCATTTCGGTTTCACTCAGCCTCTTGAATCTATGGATTCATGGCTCAACCCCAGTGATACCTCCCCAGCCACCTCCCATCACCCCATTGCCTCCAGGGGTGCGCGTGAGCTCAGTTCCCCCGGAGGGCTAGTGGGAGCCGACTCCCACTGCTTTGCTGCTGGGCTGGGGCAGCCGCTCAGCCCCTCGCTGGGCCCGGGGACCTCAGAGAGGGGCGGGGCCAGCGAGCCCCGCCTCCCGCCCCATCCTGCATCCTTGATCCCAGGTATGTGTGCGCCTCAACCAGCTACTGGACTCCACTGACACTACCCTGGGAGAGAAACTGAAGCACTGCCTGCTTCTGCCGGGCAGAGGGTGGAAGATCAACCGCCGCCCGGCCCACGGACAGCACCCACCGCCCGCCACCATCCAGGTGGGGATGGAAGATTAGATCTCTGCTTCTCCTGACTGAGCAGGGGGAGTGGAGCGCCACCTCCTGCTTCTGCAGAGCAGGGGGCTTGTGCTAGGGGACCAGCCCCAACGCCCCCCTGCAGTTTGACCTTGCTGAAACTCTGGGGGTGGGGGGTGGGGTTTTTCCACTGGTGCTTGGCTGGAGTAGGGTGGAAATTGCCAAAAAGGTTTCTGTTGTTAGATCACCCCTTTCTCAGTCTTTTGGTTATGGGAAGCAGGCTTTGCTTAAAGATTTTTGGGATCTATGCCTGCTGGCAGTCCCAGGTTGGAGACCTCTGCCTGGAATGTACAAGAGGCAACAGAGGCACCCAGGGGCCACCACGGGGTTGTCCGTCCAGGCCTGAGGGCCCCAGGAAGTCTGCCTCCCTCCTTCTGCCTTCAGGGTCGTCTGGGTCTGTCTGTCGTGTTCTGTCCGTGGTCTTCTGGTTGTGGGAGGGAAGAGCTGGGAGGGAAGGCGGCCGCCTCGCCTTGGCCGGAACTGGAAGTCTGACTACATCCGGTGTGCGTGGGAGAGGTCAGACAGGTTTCGAGTGACCCATGGTTCCTTTGGGGGTTACAGGCCATTTCCCAGTTCCTTCGTGATCAATTAGGGTGGAGGAACTGCTGAGAGAAAGAACGGCGAGCTTGTAGAAGTTTGCTGTGACATGGAAGGGAAAGTTATTATTGCTTTAAACATAATGCCTTTCCCACAGATTAAAACTAAGTGGCAGTCGGGGAACCCGGCGCACAGAGCCAACTACAAACCTCACGGGGCACAGCCCGGTTTCCCAGGGCGGACAGCCACGTTTGGTCGTTATTATTCATGACTCAGTAGGCAATACAAGGGACTTAAAAACAAAACAAAACAAAACAAAAACAAACAAAAAAACACCATGAGCGCCGTGAGTAAGCCAGCATTTCTAGAATCTCAATTCTAACATTCCTGAACTGCGGCTTCTCCAGACGTCACCTTCAAAGGCCCTTTATGAAGCAGAAGGCACATGAGGCCCCATGGCCGCACCGGAGGGGGGGGGGGGCAGCATGCGGGGTTCATTTAAACGGGCTTTCGGGGGAGTGTGGTGTGGAGAATCCAAATCAATAAGATGCCCACGGAAAAGAAAGGCTTTGATATGCGGCGAAGAACGGTGACTTTTATCCCCAATTTCTGACATCTCTTTTAAGGTGAAGTTTTTAAACATCCGTTTCTGAAGCCGAACGGGAGACCTCTGGGTGGCCGTAATTCTTTGCTTGTGTCACGTGGCGACTACAGGCTGTCTGTACTTCTTAAAAAAATTCTACCAGGAAATCTCTCTTTTTCCTTTTCAAACTAGTTCAAAGCGTTTATGTGGAGGGAGCGCTGGAGAGGCCACTTGCAAACAGTGTCATGAGACGGGTCACGGCCAAGGACTTCATTCTGCTTCAGGCAGGGTCCCGCCGGGGGCTGGTTTGTTAGCCAGCGGGTGGGGGTGTGGAAGCGCCCGACTCTGCCCCAGTCTCAGAGAAAGAGAGAATTGCAAATGCGTGTGTCGGGTCCCTCTCCTCTCGGCACCTCTGAAGCCAGCGTGATGGTTCTGGCCTCGCGTAGGGCTGAACGGCTTTGGGAACCGCTTCCAGCCGCTGGGGCAGAGGCTGGCATCGCTTCCGCGGCGGGAGTTGGGGCGGGGGGGGGTGGGGGAGTGGGGTGGGGTGTGTGTGCATGGGCGCCCATGCGGTGCGGGGAGGTCAAGGGAGGCTTTTCCTTGATGAAGTGCACGCAGGGCCATCTGGCAGAGCAACCTGAGAATGTCAGGTGTGCCGCGCTGGCAGCTCATGTGCCGTTACCATGGAGACCGGAGCTCCCTCAGTAATGCGGGGCCTCTACTTCCCCTCGGAAGCGCTCGCCCGGGTAACGGAGCAGCTGCTTCGGCACACAAAAGAAGCAAGCCTTGAAGGCAAGCCGTTAGCAGTTTCTAATCTTTTTCCTTGACTCTTCCCAGAAAGCTTTCTCCTTCTCCACTCCTGGTTCTTATCTGAGCGGAGGCCTTGGCGAACAAAGGATGACAGCCACGTTTACTCGGACAGTACGCTATGTTGCACATACTGCGTGGACCCCTGGAGCGTTTCACTGACACCACAGATGACAGTTTCCAGGCTTCAAAAAAAAAAAAACCACGGTGTTTGCCCGGAGTCCTAGGCCCCGCGAGCAGCTGTCCAAGATGGAGCCGGAACCCAGATCCGACCGACTTCACTCTGCACACTTAACTTCCCGCCACAGGGTGATGACGCATTACGTCTGGGCTCTGTCTCTTCAAAGGATCGTCGGAGATGTCTGTCCTGCCCGGCTTTTCTGAATAGAGCACGGTGTAATCGGAGATGGGAATGGACTGAACTGTGACGCAGAAGGAAGGGGGTGTGAGGTCCCGGAGGCTTCGGGGTAGCCGGGTAGTGGCTTAGTGACGGGCTAAGCCACAGCCATGCTGAGAACGAATGGCTGAGGTTGCCCGAGCATCTGTGTGTGCCCTCCACTCTTCCAGCGGACGTGCATCCAGGCCTACTGTTCACCGAGGACCGCGGACGCACAAAACAGACCGAGCGAGCAAACGCCCCTGCCTATGGGGGCCCCCCATGTCGGCGTCAGGCGCCTGGCACTGCAAACTTGGAGTGAAATGTGGTCCTTACCCCGGGGTTAACGATTAAGGCACAAAGACAGACACTTGGAGACCCTGTGATGGGCTGTGCACAGTGGGTTATCGGGTGAGCATGGGGGTCCGCAGGCTTTTCTCACCAGCTTAGATGGCTCAGCCCTCGAGACGTCCCAGATCCACTGACCTGCCTCAAGGCCCTCGGGGGCCCTCACGACAAACTCCTGAGAAGCTGGGACCCCTCGGGTGACACATGCCAGCACAGGCCTGTGCCACGTAGGAGCCGCCATATTCCTTCTCTCCAACCTGAGCAGCAGGCGGTTGGTGAGCATCGGACCTTACACCTGCCGTCGCCTCGTCTCCTTCCTGCCGCCGCCTCGTCTCCTTCCTGCCGCCGCCTCGTCTCCTTCCTGCCGCCGCCTCGTCTCCTTCCTGCCGCCGCCTCGTCTCCTTCCTGCCGCCGCCTCGTCTCCTTCCTGTCCCTGCCTCGTCTCCTTCCTTGAATGTCCGTTTGCTCATTCCATGGCTTCCTTCCGCCCCGAGCTCCTTTGAAATGTGGCTCCAATAACCTCAAACACAACCCGTCCTCCCAGCTTTGGGTCACTTAGATGTCTGTCACCTTCCCCTTCGCCTTCTGTCAAAACCCTCGGAGAACGAGGCCGAGCTCCAGGGCCAACAGCACGGAAATCGAGCCTCTCTCAGGTCCAGCCCGGACCCACCGGTTATCAGATGCAGGCCCTCCGCTGCGGTAGTCACGTGGCCAGTCACGTGGCCAGCCACGGGCCCACGGAACGATCGCCCAGGTTACATTTCTCCACTGTCCATCAGGGCTTCAAGGCTTAGCAAAGATCCTCCTCTCAGGACTGAGGCAGGCAGGCGGGTGGGCAGACAGATGGACAGACGGACGGATGGACACACACACACACACCTCTATCTCAGTAGGAGGTCGAGGAGATTGCAGTTGCCTTGAAATTCATAACGTAGGAGGAGAATCCAGAGTTCTCTGGCTCCGGCCAGGCGGGTGAGCTCCAGCCCGCTGCTCACACTCGGGTCTCCTTGCGATGATGCCGAACCGTCAGCCAAACGCGAATGAAATGTTACAGCCGCCCCACTCTGCCTTACTGATGATGGAATCAGAGCACCACCCAGACCAGGGCCGCTTTTGGCACGAAATAAAGCTGATGATCAAGCAGATCTGACACACTTTAATGAAATGCATGGCCACCATCATGCTGTGTGGGAATCAAACAGGAAAGAGACATTCGCAACAGCCGAAATAACTTTCTTGCACAGTAAGAAAAGTCCCTGGGGGTGAGGACAGGGCAGAGGGGGGTCCCAAAAGGGAGAGAGGGGTGTGGGGGAGGGGTCAGGCTGACTCTGGGTCTGAGTGTCCCCAGGGAGGGGGAGGGCCATGCCCATACACACCAGTAACCAGCTGAGGGCTCCACGGGAAATCCCCCGAGTGACCTGTGTTGTCTGAGACGCTGACAAATGCAGATACTTAAACCGCTGTGTCGCAGGCGTGAGACATCTGAGAAGGTGAGGGGTGGCGGGTCCCGAAGACACGCACCGTCTCCCCCAAGAGCCCGCAGGCGAGCCCCGAGAGAGGGCCACGCCGCGCGCCGGCCCGCGCACCTCCCTGTCCCACCTCCCGCGTAACCCCTCGTGCAGCAGGCGCTGCGTCTCCCCATCACCACCCCAAAGGCAGCGGCAGCCCCGATTCTGCCCCCTGCTGGTCTCCCCGCCACGGCCCCCAGCGTGGGAGCTCGTCCCGTAACCTCCAACTGTTTTATCCCTTTCTCGCTGGCCGGTGACCTCGGAATCTGAAACCTCTGAGGAGCAGATGCGGGGTGCTGGTGAAGTCGGCGGCGGAATTAAGGTCGCCCGCATTCCCCACGGGGATCGCTGAGCGCCGTGAGGACGGCAGAGCCCCCGGAACAGCTCTCGCCCCGCGCAGCGTCTCGAGGAGTGAGTGTCGCCCCGACACAGGGGCTGGAAGGGAACAGCCGTGTCCCCCACGCGGCTGGTGGCAGCCGGCGCATGCGCACGGGGGCAGGGCAGCCGGTTTACAGCAGAGACGCGGGGAGCACGTGGGGAGCACGTGGGGAGCACGCGGGGCCCGAGACTTTCTCCTGCACCAAGCAGCACCCCGCTCCGCCGAGGCCGCGCGATGCACGGGACGACTCAGCCGCCCGGACACCACGTGGCTCCCGTAGCGCCCCACTCTGTGCGCCCGGCCCGGCTTTATCACCCCCATCCGCGTGCGCATGCGCGGGGGCGGCTTCCCCAGCGCCGAGTGCGCAGGGCGACCCTGGGCACGTCTCTGCTAGGAAAGCCGGGGCACCAGACAGACCCCTCTGCGTCCGTCCGTCCGCCCTGGGTTTCCAACTCTAAGACTTCCAAGCAAGCGACAGTGGACCCCGAGCACAGAAGGCCGCGGCGAGCACCCAGCCGGGGCGTGGGAGCGGCAGGGACTTGCGGTGCAGCCACGTGGGTGGACGCCCCACCCGTGGGGTCCCAGAGACTCGGCCCCGCCCTGGGAGGCGGTCGCGCATCTCCACCTGCCGCCACGTGACGTCCTGTGGCGCGCGTAGCGTTTCCCAGCTCCACTGGCACCGGCTTCGGCCACATGACTTGTCCTGGCCCCTGGAGCGCAGCGGAAACAAGGTTTGCCACGCTCGGGGGAGGTTTGCGGAGCCTCTGGTGGATCCCGAGCCCTCCCCCTCTTTCCCCTCTGCTCTGAGAACAGGGGCCACCGGAGAGACCCAGGAATCTCAAAACGAGACCGTGCAGGGAGTCACAGCCAAAGCAGAGCTGAAAATGACGCGTGACCAGAAACGCAGCACTGCCACTGCCAACCACTGACATTCCCTCAGCCTTACCTAGGAAAAGCTGACGGATCCGCCGCCGCGCACGGGGCATGTGTGGTAAGTACCCAGAGAATGGCAAGGATGGCTTGGCTGACATGTGCTCTTAAGAGCGACAGCTTCTGGTGGCAGCAGCCTTGTAATGCAGAAGGTGTCACGCACACCAGAAACACACAACTGTTCGAACAGGTGGCACCAGCTGCCTCCCACGGGAGTTAGGGGCGGGCACGCCGCCGCCGTGACGGCCACGCCCTCCATACTCCTTGTATCCGAAGGGAGCCTGATGTGGTAAAGCGGGACCTTGGCCTTAGCTCCAGACGCCCTGCCCGCTGCCTGAGAGCTGAATCCTTTAGGTTTGCAGGAAACCTTGAGCCTATCCCAGGAGCGCAGTCAAGTGACCTGAGAAGTCACAGTTCCTGATTAGAGAGGTTATCCGTCCCCAGGGGCCAGACTGTGCATATAGGTAGGGAGGGAGTTAGGCAGGCAGACAGGTAGGTAGATGATAGACAGACAGACAGACATATAGAGAGTTTATTCATCTAAATGAAAACATCGTATTTAAAATGTCCTCATAGAGGCGAACACACAGTATAAACACATATATGTGCCTTACTGTTAAAGTGTACAGTTGAAGCTTATTGGATTTTGTTAACCAATGTCACCATAAAAAATTAATTAATTAATTAAATAAAATTTCCTCGTGGAACGAATGGATTCTCCAGCTCAAGATGAGAAATGCTGGATTCAGCGACCTGTAAGGTCACCTCAGGTCTAAATCAGGCCCATGTCAAAGCAGTGCCTAACCCAGACACAATTCTCGCATGTCAGGGGTGGACATCCTATCTGTTAGGCCGCACGCACCGACGTGACACAGAAAATTAGGGCAGAAAACAGGTGGGTTTTCCCCGTGAGTTGACGGGGCGGTTTAGGTTCGATGAACACCGTTAGCAGGCGAACTGCCCCTACTTACCAGCCTTCCTCAGAGTGATGTGCGCACGTCACTTTAAGAGAAAAAAACAAGGCAGAGACTTAATTATATTTACACTCTGTGAACTCGAATCTATTTTTTTTCATTTTTAGACTGCCTGAGGGCAATAGCCAAAAGAAATTACTATTAAGTGTGAGTAATGCAAAAGAGATCCCGGGAACCTCAATCTGAAATGTGTGAATTTAATATACAACCGCGAATTGAGATGCGCCTGTGACTTATAAAGCAGGCTTGGTCCATACGTGGGACGGATTCTGTCCCCTGCCTCCGCGGGTCCCCGGCGGGCCAGCGGACTGCACGGGGACCTCGGAATCACAGGGAGCTCGGCACCCAGAGAAGACACGTTACGGCAGAGCTGCGCCAGCCGCGTGCGGCAATGCCGCCTCGCCCGGCAGCCACATCCCTCTCGGAAAGCAGGCCGGGAGGCTCGACGGCAGCTCCACGACCAGTCATCACACTGCAGAAAAGCGAAAGCGAGTGAAGCCCGCGGACCAGCCCCCCGGTTCCGCTCCGGCTGGTTCCAGCCGGAGCTTCGCCAGCACCCCGCGCATCCCGGTCTTGGCCCACAGGGTCACAGGGGAGAAGGGGACCTTGGATGGTTATGGCCTCCCTGCTCGCTCGGGACGCGGGCGCCCACCACACGCCAAGCCAGCACACAGCGACACAAGCGTTGCCGGCTCACCATCTGGTGAATCAACAGCCGTGTCAGAGAATGTTCTCCAATGAAGGGCCTCGGTCCCCTGGCCCAGGTCACCAGCAAGGCAGTAGCTGTGACTCCACCTGGGTCAGTAGCCCTCCCGCCAAAGCCGCCGGTAACGTCCTGTCGGTGCCCAGAGTGTGGCTGACGTCACCTCCTCTGTGAAGCCTGTCCTCCTCCCCTCCTCCACCCCACTCCTCAGTCACTCGCCGAGGGCCATCATAGCTCACAGGGCTCTGTCCCCCAGACACTGTCCCTGAGGGGGGGCGCGAAGCTTGGAACCGGCTGAGCAGTCCACAGTTGGGCCGACTCTACAAGGGTCTGAACAGCCGACCTGCGGGATAAATATCTAGAAACAAATACCATCGGTATCAAAGTCAAATGAGAACTGACGGAAGACTGCGTGCCGGCCGGATCCCTCCAGGCCGCGGGTGGCAGAAAACTTCCTTACACGGAGAGCCCTGGAGACTCCCCGTTTGGAACCCGAGGCCCTCGAATACCACGCGGTACCTTTTCTTCCCTGTAAAACGCAAACAGGACTAACAAATGCAGCCCCAGTCCGCGATTCTTAAGGCAGGCGCGCGGGCCCCATGGGGGCGTCTGGTGACGCATGCCACCTGCTATAAGGAAAGACGGCGTGTGGTCTGCAAAGTCCCCGTTTAAAGTGCCTCGACTTTGAGAAATAATGCCTGCTTTTTAGTTGCTGCTGTAAGTAGGAGAAATTCGGGCCTTGCTGTGCTAAATGAGGCAGGAGCTCCGCCCGGG
Source organism: Rousettus aegyptiacus (assembly GCF_014176215.1). NCBI lineage: Eukaryota > Metazoa > Chordata > Mammalia > Chiroptera > Pteropodidae > Rousettus > Rousettus aegyptiacus. The sequence goes on from NW_023416286.1 coordinate 3,326,633, forward strand.
TGCCACCGCCGACCGCCGCTATTTGGTTCAGGGACAGCACTGAACGAAGCGAGAACGGAAGTCCCTCTTCCTCCTGCCTCACCCGCCTCCGCTGGAAAACCGCCGGTGGCGCCCACGAACTTGGCACAACGACCTCCGGGAAAGCCACGCCAGCTCTGGGGCCCAGTCCCCCTGGACGACGGGAGAAGCGCGCGGTCCACGAAGGCTGAAAGCAGCGTGGGTGCCGCCCAGACACAGCTCAGACTAGGCGTCGGGGGACAGCGGGCTGCCCCTTCGGTCTACAATTGGTTATATTGCAATAAAAATATCGGAGTAAAGTACTAGAAAAGAGTGGTCCCTAACTTTGGCCATTCCAAAATGGCTCTTCTCCCCTTGAGCCAAAAACGGCTTCATCACAAATCAACCTGACCCTGACCTTGACACCCGGCAAGGTCGGGGAGAGCCGGGCTAGGCAGCTGGAGCTGCTCTGTTTGCAGAGAGAGAGAGACCCACACAAAGTTAAAAGTTTACCGGCAACGCACTGGTACACTGGGGGCCGTGCAGAGGACACGCTGACATGTGCGTGCGACTCTCGGGTGCAACACTCAGCAGCGTCAAATTTCAAGCTACCGGCGGTTGGAGGCTGGCAGCAGTCAGTCCTTGGTACCCAAGCTGGCTCCGGGAAAGCCTGTCACGTGCCTCCGCAGCTCGACACCGTGGTGACCACTTACTGGGGGTTAACACGCAGCCAGAAGGTGACAAGCACGTTCGATTCAAGAGCCCGTCTCATCTTGCCAACGTTCCATAAGGAAGGCGCGGTGAGAGGCGCAGAGGGGCCGGAAGCCTCGCCCTGTTGCCCCACATGGCAGTGGCGGGGCTGGAGCTGGAATCCAGGCTTCCGCCTGCAGAGCTGAAGCTGCCATAGCACCGGAAACGCCTCTCATGACCTGACACTCAGGCCCCTGGCTGACGTGGCTTGCGGACCTCGAGCCAACAGGCAGTACCGAAGCTTTCACGAGAGGACAGGCCACGTGAGACCAAACACAGGCAGCTCACGTCCAGCCTCTCCTGCCGGTCACAGGGCTGCCCTCCCCGCGTCTGCCTTCTGGTCGTCTGTCACCGAACACCTTCCTGCGGGCGACTGCGAGTCTGTCCTTCGGCTGGTCCCCCTCTGCCAACTCCCCTCCCCTCGCGCTGGGGCTCCGCTCCTCCTGCGCGGGCACGGCGCGGTCGGCCAGCCCACGGCGGGCCCTGCACGACCTGGTGCCTCTCGGGGGACGTTCTGAATATGCACCGTGGACGCTGGCACAGGGGTCGCCGGCGTGAAGGGGAGGAAGCACACGGTGACGCACCCCTGCCGTATCTGGATGGCAGGAGTTAAGACGGAAGAGAAACGAAAACTCACAAGAAGAATTAAACTAGTGCCACGTCCCTCGAGGACCGGCATGTCCAGACTCAGCGGAACCAGGAAAAGGTCCAGGGGACCCGGAGAACCAGAACTCGGGGCACGTGGGGCTGGCTGGGGAGGCAGGCGGGGGGCACGGTCAGCCCCTGACCCGAGGACGTCCCCACTGTGAACTACATCCTGTAAACTATCAATACAGTAACACGTGAGACTCACGGACATCTGATGGCGAGGCGTCATCACGGAAGTTCGCGGGGCACGGTCCCAGGATGTGGTGACAACGACCGAGGGAAGTGACATGAGCTTGGGAGCTATGATGAACTTTTAGGCCGAGGGCCTTCGGGAGAGGACGTCAGAGCGGGTATCGGCTTGACTTCTGTAAACACCGCTTTCTGAAAATGAGCTCAATAATTTTGAAAGCATATTTCCTTCACAAAGTAAAATAATTATCATACGGCAAGATACAAAGCAAGAGGTGAAAAGTCTCTCCTCATGGAAGAAGTTTTTCATTTTGGTTTGCATGAAGAAAAATTTAGGTGTTCATTTAGGTTATTATAAAAGCTCTTTCTAAAACACTGAGTTCATTTACAGCACTAACAAAACATGTAAGAAATGGGTATACCTTGAAAGGTACGGAAGATATTTTCATTGTTTAATAATCCCACACTCAAAAATTCAGAGAATAAAGAACGGTAGTTTCCATTAAGAACAGCAACTGAAGAGGTTGTTTTCTGCGATTAGCAAATATGTATTTCACACGATCCTCTCGTGAGAACCCAAGAAAGACATTCGTGTCCCCTTAAAGTGAATGTTTCCGGACACGGTTCTCGCTGCCTTGGGCAAACTCCACTCTGCCGCTGCTCGGTGCCTGCAGATCTGTCCCCGAGTCCCCGCGGTGCGTGACACTCTGTCCAATTAGCTGTCAGCACATTTCCTTCTGCCTTCGATGCGGTGCCCTTACCTTTTCAAAGACGATTTCATACAATCAGCCTATTCAATTAAAACTGTACGACAAGCTCCTCTCAAAGAACCGCTGCCAGGTGGCCGGGACCCGACCTAAACCTCGGGCAAGAAAGCGAGCACAATCACAGCCACTCCGCAGCAAATTAACTGTAATCCAGGACACAGAGGTAAAAACAAAAAAGATAACCCTTAAGGACTTAGACTTTTTATGGGCGCATGCATGCGTATTTGAATATGTACAAGTACGCGAACATTCAGCCTACGAGACAGACCCCCGATGATTTAATTTGACGTGTTTGATCAACCCGCGTTTGTCACCTGCGCCACGAATCTGGGAAGACGGAACGCCAGCGCGCTGTTTCCGAGGGAGCACGGCATTGTTACAGAGCTCTTGGCCCTGAAGAGAGGCAGACGAGGCTGTTTCTCGCAGCAAATGCAGAGGAACCTATTATGTTAATTCAGAACTAGCTCAGAAACACGGGCTCTGCACTGTAAACGCCGCTAAAACACCTCATCCACGTTCTCTGAGGAAAATAATTTTGATTGGGAAATAGGCTTTTAAAGCTGGCAGAGTTCACCGGAGGGTTCCTGAGGCCTCTCGGAAAACAGATTCTTAAAAAATGACTTTGGTAAGTGCAAACGAATCAGAAACATACGGATTAAATTTTCCTTAAAATACACAAAAGTTTTAAAAATAGAGAAAATATATTTGATACGTATGTTTGTTTGGAAAATGTTACAAAATCTATTTCAAAATGTTTGAAAAACAGCTTGAGGTATTTTGCAAATCCCAAATGAAGCTCAATTCAACCATCCCCACTTACTTAATTACAGACACGATAGTTTAGGGTTGATGTTATGGAACACGATGGTCGCTTGTTTAAAGAAGTTATTTAAGATGCACGCACTGAAGGCGTTTTGCGCACTGAGGCCCAAACTCGGCTCCACAGTGGAGCCTCCGCTAGGGACACAGAACCCAGGGCCAAGTTCACGGAGGGCCGCTCTCCCGGTGACGGGCGGCGGCAACACAGCACCTAATGGCTCCGGGCTCGTCACCCAGCGGGCTGAGTACTGGGAACCTTCCCGATGGACTAGCTCAGAGAACTCCGTGTCAGTTAGGCAGGTGGTCTGAACGTGATTCGTGGAAACTCAGGACTGGCTCCTTCCTAAAGCCCTAAAGCAGGTGTGCGTTCACACTCGGACACGGCAAACGGCAGCCAACGCCTGACTCCGTTTCCACCTCACAACATAGGGGATGCCGTTTGTCCCCGTCGTCACAAACGCACATCGTGCAACTGGATACAGCACGGTGGCCTCGGTCTCCTGGCAACGCTGCGTTGCAGGAAAGGGGAGTGAAACAGGGGTGGGCGATCGCTGAACAATGTCACAACGACTGTAGGGATTTCACAAAATCAAAGTCTCTGGCACGCAGTAAACGTGATCAATCTCAGTTCCAGTCCTGGAATGTAAATGTATCTCGTATTTCTTATTCTTAACTATCGTCGACTTGGGGAAAGAGCCTGATTAGGAGGCTTGAGGGTCATTAGTGAACGTTTTGCTGTCTGGTTCGCTTTCTTCACTCCCTACCTGCAGCATTCCGCAAGGTCAGAAAAAGACGTTAAGCCTGTTTCCCAGCTCTTAGGGTGCTCCTGGACGCACCCATCTTTGAAGGTCCTGAGAAGACCTTAGACAGCTTAAAATTAGGGCGGAGCTGGCCCTAGCACCTTGCGATCACAAAGAGGGCTGGATGCAGGCACTGGACACACATGCTTCTCCCCCGATGTCCCTCCCCGCCTGTCCTGGAGGTCGCAAGGGCGATGCCTGAGAATGAGGAGCCTCAGGAAGCCCAGGCGACCGCCACGTCCGTCCGGGCCAGGTGTGGCTGGCCGAGATGGTCGGAAGGGAGGGAGGCGTGCCGGCACGAGCCTGCGGCCTCAGGGACTGAGCCGATGGACCCAGGCGAGTGAGACGTGAGTCCCCCTGTCTTTCCAACTACCCACCTGAGGGGCAGCAGCTGGCGTGGGCCGGGCCACGCTTCCGTCCTCTCTCTCGGTTTCCCACGGGGTTCCTGGATTTTCCGGGTGGACACCGAACACTCAAGGACGCTTTGCCACATGAGCCAGTCACCACGTCCCTTCCCCAGGCAGCGCTGGCCACATCCAGAAAGGGCTGAAGGGAGAGTGGGAGGCTCTAGCCACGAATGTTTCCTATTTTTGTTCCTAATTGCCCTTAGTTCTTTTCCTTTATACGTTTGAGAGATCAGATCCTCAGTGATCGTAGCGAGATAAAAGGGTAAGGCCATGGAATTAAATTGTTTCTAGGGGCCTTTTGGCTATAAGTGTTATACAACTACATGACGACCCATCATGCATTGAGCATCTACCTCCTGTCTGGACCACTAGCTGCCGAGGGTGGCATGTCACAGGGGTAACTCTGAATCACAAAGGTTAAGTTCAAGTTCTTGATTTCACAAAGTCAGAGAAAATGTGTGATTCGTTTTAGCAAGGTTACGATTAAAAAAAAAAAAACTATGCAAGGAAGCTTGAGGTCTGGGCACTGAGAATTGGAGCTTAAAACAGCAACAAGATGCACCAAACACCTGTGCAAATGGCAGACTCGAACCTGGACGCCGCCGGGGGCCGTGGGCAGCTGCTCGGGATGTGGGATGGCGCGGGGTGCCCAGGAATGGCGGCCACTCGGACGGCGCTCCGGGGCCTCTCACAACGCTAAGCACCCCCGCTCCTGCACGCCCAGGCGCTCGCCCAAACGAGCTGAAGACTCGGGCCCACGCGGAAACTCGCGCGTGAATGTTTGTAGCACTTTTCTCCCTGACTGCTAAACCTTGGACGCGACCAAAACGTCCCTCAGTCGGTGAACAAATAAACTCACCGGCACACCCACATGACGGAATGATTCCCTGATAGAAAGAAGCCGGCTATGAAGCCACGGCAGACGTTAAAGAACCCCGAACACTTGAAACTAAAAAAATTTAAAAAAAAAAGTGCCAGAGAAAAAGGGGGTGGGGAGGAACCCCAAATGCACACTGTTAAGTGAATGGAGCTCGTCCGGAAAGGCTGTGTGTGCGTGGTAGGGCTCCAACCGCAGCACGTTCCGGAAAGGCAAACTAGAGGGACAGTGGCTACGGGAGTGGCTGCCGGGGGTGTGTGTGGTCAGGTGGAGCACAGCAGCTTTCTCGTGCCACTATGACGATGCGTATGTGACATTATGCCTTTGTCAAATCCCACTAAACCGTACAGCGCAGAATGACCCTGGACGCAAAGCGCGAGCTTCAGCGACAGGATGCATCAGGACGGATTCACTTGAGACAAAGGCACCAAGGCCGGACGTCGACGACAGGCACTAATAGAAGGGGGGGGTGGGTTACACCAGCTCTCTGTGCTGTTCAGTGTTTCTGGAAACCTAACACTGCTCAGAAAAGTAAATGGAATCTGTGAATTAAAAAGTGTGGAGATTCATAAGTTGGACGGTCACGAGCGTTTGTGGAACCGGCCAGGGTTCGTCGAGAGGCCCTTCACCTTACCTGCATCGGCCCGGACCCTGCTCGCATGACGCACGGCCGACACGGGTGCCAGCTTCGCAGTACGCGACGCTCTGAGAACCGGAGCTCCGGGGAAGTCGCCCCTGACTAGTGAGGGGTTCGCTACCCCCCGCCCCCCACCCCCGGTGACAGTGAGTGCACCAGCGACTGGAGACCAAACAGGAGCCGCAAAGGACACACCGACCAGCAGCACTCTAGGGATTTATTAGCAAATTACAGTCTAGGCACGAACACCGGTGGGCTCGCGCAAGTTAATACACACAAGTTAGAAACACCTTTTGCTTTAAATCAAGTTTAAAACACTGGGAGACAAACCCTGAAAGTCCCAACGACCCACTCGCAAACCCTCGCGACACAGCGAAGGGGCCTCCCCGGACACGGTGTCCCTGCCGCGCATCCTGCGTCTGCAGGAAGTGCCCAGGTTCCCAGCGGTGGACACAGCGGTGGTCGGGGTCCCAGACTTCGGATGCCGTCCCCCGAGTCTGTCTGGACGAGGCCACGAGGAGGGAGGGGGACGCGGGCTGTGCGGCACTGCTCCCTGAAGTGAGACCTCCCCGCAACGGAGCTGGCCACAGTGATGAGGGAGAGTCATTCGGGCACTTCACGGAAGGTTGATTTGGAATCTGTGGCTTTCCCAGAGGAAGACGAGTATTCTGAATGCAAATTTCAGGGTTAAAAAAAACGTTAATGGGGAGAGGGCAGGAGGAGCAGAAAGGAACCCGCGCAGAGCTGGAGAGATGACGAACTGGATCTGAACTCGGGTTCGGTTCCTCCCTGCTACGCCTGACCAGCTGAGGCGGACCCTGGAAATGACATGTGCAAGGATCCCGCTTTTCCACAGGGCGACACTGAGTCACCTTTGTTTTGAAACAAAAGTGCGTTTCAGAATTTTGAAAATAACATCGGACGGGGCCTTTTCACAGAGGAAAACTGCCATCTTAACTTCCTGTTTGCTGTGCCAAATTTCCACGTGCACAGAAACCCACACACTGCGGGTGACGAGGCAGGACCCGCTCATCGGCACGCACACATGGAGTAAGGTCGATGGAAAGATGAAGAAGGCCAAATGGAAGGAGTAAATTTCATGACATTACTTCAACATTTTTGTTTTTATTAATGAGTCACTGGGAAATGCAGAAATATTTCAGCTGAAATGTTGTCTGGAGGCTAAAAACCTAATAAAAATTCAAATTGCTAATTTGGGAAATGTTTTGAAACATATCTATTATCTTAAAATTTTTATTTTTAAAATGCTCATACAGTTCCCACATCGAGACACAATATTAAAAGCAAATGTCCAAAAAATTAAATAAATAAGTATGAAAAACCTAATTAAAAGTATAAATAAGTAAGCATAGTCATTACAACAAAGTTTTTAGCATTTTCTGCAAAAATAATTAGTGGAGATGAGAATAAAACATTTGAGTTTTAAATAGTTTTATCTCCTAATATTCCCTCCAACTGTAATTCCTACTTTTTTCCTACTGTGATAGATTCTGAGATTCACATAAACATTATGTGCATCACAAATTAAGTGGCATATAAAAAATCCCATCCCATTAAAAGTTAAGAAACAAAAGACACAAAATATATTAAAAGAACAATCACTACCGCTCCCTCACCCAGTGAAGACGACCCTTTCCCGGGAAAGGCCACCGAATGTCCTGAGCATTTCATGCCCATCACCCAGGACGCATCCAAGGGTGGTGTATCGTCAAGGAGATGTAAAAACGAGTGGGAATCTACTAATTCTGCAGCGGACTCAGTAATCCAGACGACAGCGAAGGAGCCGGCGCCCACACGGCCCGAGACGCCTGCCGTCCCTCGCGTCAGGGCAGGGGGACGAGGCAGGCCCACGTCAGCCGACTGGTCACACGACTCACATCGTGCATTCTACAGCAAACACAGAGAGGACTCGGCAAGCCCGGCTTCTCGAGCACGGACCATCAGTAATCTGTGTTCGGCAGCGCCGGGCTCGCGCAGCCGGGGTGGGCGGGACGATGACACTGTGAGCCTGGCCCCGGGCCGCGTCCTTTCTCGGTGCACCTGTGTGTGTGCGCGTGGCAGAGTCATCGGGGCCTGGCCGGCTCACGTTCTGAGTAATGAGTGATCTCGCCTGTTTTTTGACATTCGAATATTATACCATAAAACCTGCAACCTCGGGAGCCCCGTGAGGCGACCGCGCAGCGGGCCCACGCGCGCCCTCGGCCACACGGTCCCGCGTTCCTGGAGGCCGAGGCCCGAGCCCACGCACGTCGGGTCAGTCTGGACGCCCGAGCCGCCACTGCCCGGACGCTGCATCGCCCACGCGGGTCCCTGGGGGCTCTGGCCTGCACGGAAGAGCCCCCCGTCTGGGACCTCCCACGATATTAGCCCCCGTAGCAAGTGAAGGCATTACGAGAGCAGAACGTTTAGACGAAACATGTCGCACGTTTACTTGCCTACTGTAACGACGTGTGTGCACGTAGACAACAGATGAGTAGTTTGAGAAACGACAAGATGATTCATGAAAATAGCCAGATCTACACCAGTTACGCTGTTCCAAGAAACGGGGATCAGATCTAATTTTAAAACAGAGCAGGAGGCGGCCTCGTCCACGCTCCTTCGCAGGCTCACGCAGATGCCTGTGCTGCCGCTCGCGTGGCCTGGACGCGCCCCGCTGGCTGCAGCCGGGGGCTGCACGGAGCGCTCACAGAACACAGCCAGTCGGAGCCGCCCCGCCCGGGCCACCTCTGGCACCACAGAGCGCCCGGCTCACACGCAGCCGCCCTGCCACACGCAGGGCCCGCCTGACCGGGCCCCTGCCAGACAGACCCACCGGGACCTCCTGCTGACGTGGCCGTGCTGCAGACCCCAAGACACTCGCACGTGCGGATGTGTTAGGGGACCAGATCCTTCCAGTCTGATGATGCGGCGCAGACAAGAAGAGCGAGCGAAGCAGCAACATGCTCACTCTGGGTCAGGCAACGCCCCGTCTCCCAGAGACGACGGCCCACGCGCCACGTGCCGGGGGCCGCGAAGGCGGCAGGACCCGAGGGGGCCACGCACCACGCGCCGCGAAGGCGGGCAGGACCCGAGGGGTGTCTCTCAGGGGACTGGGACATACAGAGCACTCGCCATCCACTGACAGAGCGAAATGAGAGGCAAAGGAAATAAAGAAGCATTGACTCACATCTCTTGGAGAAGATCAGCTTCCAGGAAGCTCATGTCTCCAAACACTGCTCAACTGATAATTCTCAAAAATCACAATTACCACATCGTTATCCATGAAGGATTTTTTAAAAATGAAATGTGCGCCAAGGCTAGTAACACAAAACCTAGAAAAACAGTCTAACTAATCTACTAAAGTATACAAACAAGTTCTAGCAAAAACACCAATGTTTTAAGGACTAACTGACCCTGGGACTTACAGGAAAAAAGCAACTGAATGGCAATATTTTGCAACATTATCTTCATGGGATTATTTTTTAACTTAAAGTGAACAAAAGGAAATTTCTCATTTAATTTTTAAAGTGAACTAATTCAATTAAAATAACATCATGATGCGTTATAATTTTAACTCTTATAATCTATGCCTTGGAGGCATAGGTTATACTTTACACTATTAGACAAATACTGGAGTTTAGAGTCAGACTCAAGTTACCTAGTTCTTAGCAGGAAAAAATCTCCTAAGCGAGATACCACGTGGTTTTCTAAGTGTCTAAAGACCTCTACTGTTTTTACACCAGCAGGGGCTTAGCAAAGCTGAGAATTCAGGATGTCATCAAACACAAACTTTGAAAAAGCTCGACCATCACAGCATGGGCTGTCCAATCAAAACGGGACGAATGTGATTTTAAACGACCACCAGGACCCACTGAAGAGGAAATATGGAGAATTTCATTAAAAACTAAACAGCTTTCTATTCTCCTTCTGTAAATGTGCTTGCTGCGTGCAAGAGCTCCCTTGCACTCTGCGTGATCTGCAAATATAACTGTTTGTGCCTTTGCACCACGAATATAACTGTTTGTGCCCCAGGCAGCACCCGCCTTTTGTAGCACTTTGTACCCTGGCAGCTCCCACTTGCCAGTAACAATCTGTAACACCTTGTACTGGCCGGTAACCCATGACAACTCCTGCCCTTCTGCCAATGTTCCTACCTACAACCATAGCAACGCCCTCCACTTGTAATAATCTAAGTTTGAATCAACCAATCAGCTTGTGTAAAAACTCTGTATATAAGGAATATTGCCACTGAGCACACCACCCAGATCATCAGAGCACTAGCTCCTCTGGGGGGACCATGTGTAATAGAGCTGAGTTCTCCTCCTCTCCGAGTTACTGCTTGGTTTTTCACTGGACTGGTTTTGGGATTTTTCCACAACATTTTTGGAGACCCCTGCGAGATTCCGACCACGCTGGCCCCCTGAGCCACCGGACCGGTGGCTTGGGCAGACCAAGGCAGAGGGGTTCCAAGACGACTGAGGAGACGTGTTACCTGAATATTTCAGGTTCTCTTTTGGATTGGCACCCTGACTCACTGGGACGGCTGATCTGCCCACCTGGACTCACAAGAGGGAAGGACTGATTCACCAGAAACGGCTCCGGGAGGAAGAGGTACCAAGGCAAGATCAAAGGGAGTAAAAGAGTAGGAGAGTAAGTGCACGAAGTAAGATCAGAAGAGTAGGCGAGCTGAGTACGGTCCCGGGACAGCCCCCATTCAGGTCCCCTCCGTCGGAGGGAAGAGGAACTGGATGGTCTTCAGGAAGAAGACACTGGTCAGGGAACCTGTCGTGTGACTTTCAGGTTCATCAGGAGTCTCCAAAAGGGGAACGCGGTGGAGACCCAGGATGTCCCCAGTGGGGGAGGCGTCAGCTTGAGGAACGTACCCACGAGTCGGGAGCCCGTCATGTGATCCGGGTCGTATGGGTGGGGGAGGCCATGTTTTAACCTGATGCGTGAACGTGTGAGTGCACGAGTGGCTTGGTCGACTGGGTCGGTCCAGTACACGGCTGGGCACCCCGAAGGTCCCCTAAAGGCCACGGAGTTCGTGGGGGCTCATTCTGCGGTTTCGTGAGGAGTGGCATACGGTCTGTGGTGGCACTGGACTAGTGTTCACTTGTGAGTCACAAGGCTGAGTCTGCTACAGCCGATTGTCACCTAAGCCCCCCACGAGAGGACACAGCCAGATGAGCACCGGGATGGTGTCCTCCTGGGAGGGGGCACCCGCCTTCGTCTTTGGGTCACCGTCGCAGGGTGGGAAGAGTTGGGTCAACTCTAAGTAAAGGGGGGCGCTCCATCACCCCCCGCCCTCCACATGTTGAGGGGAGCGGCCGCTCGCTGTCCAGCGCACGTCGTGAAGGAATCGGTGGGAGGCGTGCGAAAGAGTGAGTGCTAACTGAGACGTGGCCTTGCGACGACGTGAGAGCTGAGCCCCAATCCGCGGTTCTGTGGCAACCCTCTTACGGCTAACGGTGGCACCACTGGATCCGTGGGGAGTTTACTCCAGTGGTCCGGGTGGGGGGTTTATACCGACACACCAATGCCAAGAGGTGCCTGAAATCCCCGCGGGGCAGGTGGGGTGGTGACCCCTCCCATTTCCCCGACCCCATCCCCCCTTCTGTAGTGTGGGGTGAATGCTATCTGTCGTGGGAGGCGCGGGAGGTACCTCAGATCCGTGTGAAGGAAAAGGCATGTCGAAGAAGGTTTGAGTAAGTAGAAAGGAAAGTGTTATTGGTAACAGAAGGTATAAGGTCTGGAGACATATTTTGAAAGAAATTGAAGGAAAGGTGTTTGCCTCAGAGTTGGTTATTTCTAAACAGGTGAAAAGAGGAAAATTGAGGGAAAAAGAAAGTAGTAGAAGGTTTGTGTATGTGAAGAGAAATCCTGAGGGGAAATTAAACTGAAGGAATAAAGAAAGCGTAAAATCCTGAAAATGCGAAAGGTTTTGGGAAGGGATCTTGAGGAGAAATTTTATGTAACTAAGCAAAACCAAGTTGGAAATGTGAATGTCGAAAGTAAGCTACTGTAAAATTAGAACTGTGTTTAATATTTCTGAGACTATTGGTCTGCGACTAGAGTTATGAAGGAGTTTCTCAGAAGAAAACAAGAATTCTGTCAAAATATTTTAAGTGTTTTATGCTGTCTTAACCAGGTTTCTGGAACTTCAGGGAATATATTAACACTGGCCTCTGTGCCCAACTTTCAAAAGCAGCTCCCTGTAGATATGGAGGGAAGTACTGGGAAACCAACTGTCCTAGACTATATGTTGGAAAATTTTAAGAAAAGTTTCTCAGAGAATTACAGGATGAGGCTGAACCCAGAAAAGCTTTGTAATCTTTGTGAGCTTGCACGGCCCACATTCGGGGCAGGGTGGCTCCTGGAGAGGATCCTAGCCCTCCCCACTGTGAGGGCAGTGCGTCGGGTAGTGGCGGGCACCCCCGGATATCCAGACCAGTGGCTGTTCATAGACAAGCGGCTGCAGATCGCTGTCACGGTGCCCCCATGGGTCCAGTTTAGTGCAAATAGGCGGGGACGGAATGAAGTGCTTGTGGCCCAACCAATCTGAGAAAAGACCAAGGGGGTGCTAGCAGAAATCACCTACCAAGGGGACCCCAGGGAAGAACCATCTACCAAGGGGACCCCAGGGAAGAACCTATTTTCTTCCAACCGCATCTCGGCGGGTCCGTCAGGCCCTGTGCAACTACTTTACACACGGTCGCCGGACAGGCCTCCGCCGTCGGTGCCCGCGCCACCCCCGCCTGCCCCCGAGTCCCGGGCCGGCACCGCGGCCCCCACCGGGTTCAAGTTTAACCCCTCAGGTCACTCGCTCCGCTTGGAGTGTGGGGCCAGTGTCTCACGAGGCGGCATTGACTCCAAGGCCGACTCCACAGCATGTTCCTAGGCCGCGACTCCCCCACCCGTCCCAAGGACTACGCGCGGTCCGTCTGAGAACTCACAGGTCTCCGACTGTGTCTTCAACTCGCTGCCCGACCGCCGTTTTAAGATCAGGGACCTAGAACGTGACTGCTCGCCAGCCCTGCTGGAGTTTTACAAAACTCGCCGCCTCGACACCGCCACCCTGATGGAGCCCGCGCCCAGACAGCGGGGCGCATTAGAACGTGCACGGACTCTGACCGCCCTGGGACGGACGCTGGGGCCCTGCCCTTTGAGAAGAGTGAGTTCCTGGTAACAACGGAGAAGCCCGACGAGCAGGGGCGGAGTGCTGGAGCCAGGGCGGCCTGGTAGGGATGGTTCCCGCCCCCTTCGTTACGAGGCCAGCCGGGAGTCGCCCACAGAGTTCGACGGGAGACCACGCGGGACGTGCCGGGCGTCTCCCCCTTTCCTCGGCCGCCGGGAAGTGCTCGGTCCTTCCGAGCAAGCGAAGGCTGTGCTGGCGTGAGGCCCTCACTGCATCCGGCGACTAGCTCCGCGCCCAGCAGCGCCCGCACCCTGACATCTCTCTCAGAGCTCGCGGGCATCCACCTGGCCCTCATCCTGCACGATGAGGTGACGGTAATGGAAGAAGCACAAGGTGTCCCTGTTAACAGTGCATTGGGGAACCCAGGTCCAGAACAACAGACTGCTGCCCCCTCACGGATGAGAGAAGCCAGAAGACGACCCCGCTGCGACCAACGTCTGAAAGGCCGAAGAGCTTAAGACACCAGCCCGAGGCAGTCGTCAGGGAGCTCAGCCGCTGGGCCGAGGAGCAATCAGTCTAGGAACGCTCGGGCTCCCTGTGCCTAGACCCTCAGCAGCCTACGGTCGCAATAGAAGCAGGGGACTAATCAATGACTTTCAGAATAGACACTTAATACCACGGCCTAACACCGAAAGGAGTCCGTGAGTTCCTAGGGGCCGCCGAATCTGAGTACTGGGGTTCTCTGAAATTGCCAAGCCACCAACTACGGAAAGATCCCCTGGTTTAGGGCTCCAGACAAACAGCAGCTTTCAGAGATATGAAGGGACTCTTAACCAGTGTCCCATGATTAGGACCACCGGACGTAACACAGGACTTGAACCTCTTTGGGGGAGGGTCCCCACACAAACGGGCAGGCCAACACAATGCCCAATTGCAGATTTGTCCGAACGGCTGGATCTGGCAGCATGAGGACGGCTGCTGTGCCTCCGAGCCTTAGCGGCCATGGTAATCCTAATCCGGGAAGCGAACGGGCTTACGCTGAGACAGCGCCAGAAGAACTCGTCACCAGGGGCCGCTTTACGGAAGTCCACGTGTCTGCCTCGAAACTTCAAGTTCACTGACTCTTGCCACGGGAGGGCCTCCCACCTGCGATCGTGAGGAGGCCGTGGGCGCCGTTCACTCCAGCAGGCCAGACCAGACAGATGTTCCCCTCTAAGACCCACAGCAAGTGGAGTTCACAGATGGGGACAGCTTCACGAAGGACAGCGCAAAGCCGGCTACGCAGTACAACTGCCGAAGGGGTTGTCAGAGCTGAGGCTGGTCACAGGGCTGGTCGGCACAGCGGGCTGAGTGACGGGTGCTCATCCAGCCACCACGGCACGCTGGAAGGAAACGGGCCGATGTCTACACCAACTCAAGGTATGTCTTTTGTCACCTTGCATACACTTGGGGCCTTTCACCAAAAGGGGATTACGAATGGAGAGAGAAGAGCAGCTCCCCACGGCCTGAAGGCTGCAAAGTTTAGGGGAAGCTGAATGCAAGAACCGGACCCACAGAACCACAGCTAGCTTTCTCAGGAAATCTGAGAGCCCGCCCCAATAAAGGCAGAAAAGGGAAAAGCTCCATGCAACCCCAGGACGCAGGGACCAAGACCACACTCAGCAGGAAGTAGATAAGGGAGAAGAGACCTTCTGTCCCTCAACATCCATATAATAAAAAGGGGTTCATGGCACTTAGAAAAGAGTTAGATGGGAAAATTAGCTAAGGGGGTTTCCAGATCTACCTGCAAAGATACTAAGGTTGTCCGACCTTGGAAGGAGCCCGTGTAATTCCCTAGTGGTAAGAAAGTTAGAAAGAACCCCTAGATTAAGAGTTAACTTTGAAAATGTCCCAACACCTTCAGACCTCAGGGAGAATTCCCCGTCACATCATCAGGGAAACTTTAGAAAAAGCCCCAATCCTCTTTGGAAATTAGGTCCACCCCTTTCACCCAAGAGGTATGGGTTAGAGGTTGGAAGAAAAAGCCGCTCCAGTCGAGCCAGACAGGTCCCCATACTGTGACAGCAGCGACTCCCACTAACATTTGCAAGTAAACAAATGAGCATAGGGGAGAAATAGCGAGACAAATTCTTAGTAAAACTTAGTTTGTTTTTCCATCAACTTTTTCTTAATAAAACCCGCCACAGGCATGCTCTAAAAATAATTTTTAAGAATCCTATGCTATAAAAGATTGAAACCAAGAAAGAGTACTATAAATTTTAATCCAGTGTATTACCCTAAATTAAAGCAACCTGGAGTCAGGAACTGAAAATACTATGTAAACTATCTGCCAAAATGTGTTTTATAATTTGGTCTAGCTAAAGTGTTCATTGGCCCAACATAATAGGTGTTATTAGAATATAAGATTGCTGAATTATATAAAGAATTTGGCTCAATACAATACAGATTCTATGAGGCAACTGTTATTGAAATATGTACTGCTGTATTCAGTTTGAATACATTAATTTGCAAAACCAACCAAAACATTACTAATGCAATTAGATTCTCAGTTTTGCCTGGTTTGTCAGTGTAGCTAAGCTTCAGGACCAGCCACCCAGACTGTCCGGATATTCATCAACCCCCAGCTTCTGCGGAAATCCCTCCATGAACGGTGAAAACGGAGTTCACCAACCCTCGTAAGTAGAAAGACAACATGCCCTGTGCCAGTCACCAACCAAGGCCGGCTGGTCTACCCACGGCCGAAGCCTGAAAAATGTCATTGTGGGGCCCCTCCTAATTGGACACTGGGCGGGAGGGAAATTAGAGTAAAAGACTGTGAGCCTTGTATTCATGTCACCAAAGGAGGTAAGAGGATTTTCACTACCTTAATCTTTTACTACAGAAGGGGACCTGTACCTATGACCAGACTCAGTATTCAGTACGTGACCCAGGAAATAACCAACCTTATGTGTGTTATAACCCAACTGACCCTTTCCCTGAAACAGGTAGCTTTATCCAACTGCACTACACATATGTGCAATCCATTGCTTATCTAAAGGCACCTGAGCCAACAAATATAAGGCCTCTAGAATTCTGGTTGTAACTCGCTATCTTCATTAATAGAAATAGATTAAAATGAGAAGGAGGCATGTATTTGAAATACTAATGATAATTAGAATTGGTGACAAATGTAAAAACCAACTATTTAGATTTTAAAGGTATCTTCTAGGCAAACTGAATTCGCTCTCCAAAAAGAGCTCTACATAGGCTAGATATAAACTATTGGAAATGATTCTCTGTCCAGAATAGTAGTTCACAGAATCCTTTAGCTTCGTGATGTCACTGATGATCAATGTTTCAGATTAGCAAAAACAGAATTCAAGCGAGAATCTGAGAAGCCCACTCCATTAATTTGAGAAGCTATAAAGCGATTTCTTAGGAGGAAGTTTCTATGTCACAAAATATCAAACTCTTTTCAGGATATTTAAATCTAAGAATGAAAATACAGCATATTCTATCTTAGGAAAAACAGCATTTCCTAAGCAGAACTAACTACGACAATAATTAGAATCAGGGAAAAATTCACTTAATCAGCAGGATAGAGAGATGGACCCGGGTTAGTACAGACTAGAGTAAAAGGAAATCCCAGTCAGATACGAATTCTTATCCAGGGCAAATATACGGGCAATTCTTAATTCGTCTACTCGATAAAATTAATAACTTCTAGAGTTTTAACTAAATTGCAGTGCAGCGGGAGAAGGCTAACGGCGCAACTGTTCATGTGGGCATCCACCCCAGCAAGGGAGCTTCTTAGACTAACGCTGGACATAGACCGCAAAAAGGTCCTAGAACATAAAGCCAATTCTCGCCAAGTAGGAAAAGAAAGGGGCAAATATAAAGAAGAAACAACCAAGAAGATACAGGAATAAAGTACTGAATAGACTGTAAGTTGAAATGCAAATTTTCAGATGATCTTTTAAAATGAATTTGGAAACATCTTCAATCAGGTAAATACTTGTCAGAATTGGCGTTTGCATATAATTTGCCTGAGCAAACTTTGAAACATGAGGCGAAATAAGACTCATGGATTTCTCCTTCAGAAAAAATCATTAAGTGTGGGAGTGCAGGAGGAGAAAGTGGGAAAAGAATATATTAAGGCAGTCTTAGAGGTCATTACTAACGCAACTGGGGGAGCCCTGACCTTCCTTGCACATCAGCAGACTCAGATGAGAAATGTCACCTACCAAAACACAGTGACACTACAGTATCTACCAGCAACAGAAGGAGGCGTGTACAGAAAATTCAGTCTCGCCGACTGCTGTATACAGATAGATGACCAGCCGGGGCTGTTGAGAACCCTGTCGAACGAATGAGCAAACTAGCACAGGTGCCCACGCTGGTGTGGCACGGACAGGACCCCGATGACCTCTCTGAAGGTTAATTTTCTACCTTCAGAGGCGATGCGCGAGCGTGGAGGTAACAAAGGTATATTCCCCAGAGCCGCGCTGGACGAAGCAGGATTTCCCACTTGCTGGACGTGGCGGGTGACACCCGAATAGGGACTGGAGTCTGGGAAAATGAGTGAAGAAGGGAAAAGGCAAAGTGAGGAAACTCCCATGGGGAAAAAGCAAACACAACAGAGGAGGAGGAGAAAATACGGATTACAGCCTGGCGGGGTCCAAGAAAACACGTGTGTTCGATAAGCTTAAGGAACAGGCTGTCGTCATCAGGAGTAAAATATAAGACAGCAAGGGCCAAAGGGATGTTCCTTTATGCACAAATGTGTAAGGCCACAGAAAAAAGGAATACTGCAGTCAAGACCTTTACGTAATAGAATTATCAGTATCTAGTCCAGGGAAATCAAGAAGGGAATCCAAAAAGTGATGTCCTAAAAAGAATTTAAATGGGCTTCAGAAGGAGGGAAGGAAGAGGAAATTTGGGGAGTTTCATTAAAAATTAAATCAGCTTTCTGTTCTGCTGCTATAAATGTGCTTGCTTTCTGCAAAAGTGCTTGCTGCGTGCAAGAGCTCCCTTGCACTCTGCTCGATCCACGAATATAACTGTTTGTGCCCCGGGCAGCACCCGTCTCTTGTAGCACTTTGTACCCTGGCAGCTCCCACTTCCCGTAACAATCTGTAACACCTTGTACCCACCATAACCCACTGCAACTCCTGCCCTTCTGCCAGTGTTACTACTTGCAATCACAGCAACTCCCTCCACTTGTAATAATCTAAGTTTGAATCAACCAATCAGCTTGTGTAGAAACTCTGAATATGAGGAATGTTGCCACTGAGCACACCACCCAGATCCTCAGAGCACTAGCTCCTCTGGAACCATGCCTAATAGAGTTGAGTTCTCCTCCTCTCCGAGTTACTGCTTGGTTTTTCACTGGACTGGTTTTGGGATTTTTCCACAACAAAGTGATTAGACACAGGCCATCTACTCTTCCGGCCTCTTCCTGTTGACTTATTTCTACCAGACTGAACGAGTCTGGCAGATTTCTACCCTGATCTTACTATGTGTGCGTGTTCTCAACCTAGACAGAGAATAATTCAAAATTGTCAAATGAACGTCGTTCATTAAGGATAATAGTATTTTGTTAAACAAGCTATCTGGAAAACTATAAAATTTTGTTTTGTTTGTTTTGCATTAGCCACAGGAGTGGACTTGTTTAGAATATAAAAGTACTATTTAGAATGTGAAAATCAAATTCAGCAAAAATCAAACAATGTTGGAGCTGAAAAAAACGAAGGGTTTATGTGTTTGACCATATTAAAAGAAAAGTGAAAACAAACTTAAAAGTCTGGAATGAAGACATGCGTCTTTATGCAGTCATAATGTTCTTCCTCCGCTCCCTTTCAATAAGAAATGTGAGAACTCCAGGCAAAAAATTCTAAAGGCCAGAGAAACAACCTGGCAAACTGAGGCTGCTTTCTCCTCCAAGCTCAGTAAATGACGTAGCAGCTGGCAGAAGGGGGAGGGTGGGGGCGGCAGGCGCTCCAACCAGGACACAGTCTGACGGTGACAGCCGGGTTCCAGAGGCTTACCTCACATGTGCACGGTTTCACGCAAAACTACTCTTGCTAATGACAAATCATGAATCTGACACAAACTCGGCTTTGACGTTTAAAGTCGACATGTGCAAGGTCCCTCGTGTTCAGAGCAAAGACTAGAAAAACACAGAGACAACAATGCAGTGAGAGCCGTCCTCTGATCCTTCGTGAGCGAGCTCCCGCCAGCATCGTGACCGGGCCTTGCGCCCTGACCCCGGTGTGGGTGCGCGGCGGCAGTGCACCCGTAGTTGGCCGGGCACGTGGCCGGGCGACAGGCCCGCTGGGCTCTCTGTCAGCTTCTCTTATTTTTCGACTACATTTATACTCTGCTTTTAGATGGCTTTCTCATAAGTGAAAATCCAATGAAAAGTTCCAAACCTGTTTTTTTTTTTTTTAACTGCAGGAATTTCTTCACATTTTATAAACGAAAATATCAGAAATGAAAGAGCCGACAAATTCAAGCAGACCCGAACTCAACCATCCACTTCTCATACTTCTCCAGGTCCGCGGCGGAGACAGACTTGGCGATTTTCTTCAGGGCCAGCTCGAAGTCGCCGCTGGTCACCGGCATCTGCAGCTCCTCCCTGGACAGCGCGCGGATCTCCTCGGGGCTCAGGCCGCTGATGCGTCGTCGCATGGCCATCAAGGCCGCGTCCCTGGAAGGCACCAGAGCGGGTGAATGCCCACCCTGCACATGGCCTCGACACGTCCAGTGTAACGAGGCCGCGGACAAATCTGAAAGGTCACATGACAGGTGTTTACGATGCTGCCTGGAGCATTCTACATAGCCTGGGGGCTCGGGAGAGGCGGAGGACGCACAGGGCTCGGACATGACCGGTACCAGAACTGGACCCCGGAGGTGCAGGCGGGCTCAGAGGGCACTGAACTGTCCCCGCTGGCTCCTCAAAGGCAGCTAGGTTCAAGAAACTGAAGCAGAACTGTGAAGTGTGAATTGTACACGTGGCGGTGAACACACGGGTAAATGTTAAGGTAATTCACAACTCGGCCCGGTTCACCACGGTCACTTATGTCAATTTAGGTATACTTAGGAAAGTAGGAACTAAAAGAAAAAAAACCACTGAACAGTGTGAATTATCTAAAAATTAGGATACCATTAAATCAAAATGAAAATTTTAATATACATGTATCTTTTACAGCTTAAACTGGTCAATTCTGTTCATTTGCATATAGTAAAATAATCCAGCCTAAACTACAGTTATTATTTGATGTTGATGCGGCTGGGCCCTAATTTAGGGCCAAATTAACCTCAAGTTGCCACAGTCATTACTTGCAAGCTACGCACAACGATTTCTTGGAGAAGGTGACCATCTTGCTAGGTAACTATTCATCTAAGTGACCAGGGAAGTTATGTACGAAAAAGCAAGACAAATGGGAAGTCACGTCACAGAAACGGGCAGCCACGGCCACGCCAGGGGCTGACGGCCTCGCCGCCCCTCGGGCCCGTCCCGCTCAACGCGGCCGACGCCTCGGGCCGCGGACCCCACGAACCTGCACACGTTGGTTATGTCGGCGCCGGAGTAGCCCTCGATCTTCGCCGCGATGTGCGCCAGCTGAATGTCAGGGTCCAGCTCGACCTCGCGGAGGCTGATCCGTAGGAGCTCGGCCCTGCCTTCTGCTGTTGGGAGATGTCGTGCTGTCGTTAGATGTTTTCCTTTACACATCGGCCGATGAGAAATCACATGTGAGCATTCAGGAGAAGAGACTACTGCACACAAGAGTCTAAACTGTGAGTCTCTGGCGTCACCAAGTCACTGTGTGACTCAGGGAGCCGTTTAACCCCCCACGTGCCCTGGCTGCGGCAACTGAAAGTGGGAACGAACTCGGAGATCCCTTTGGAGATGGCGAAGATACCTGCTATGAGGACAAAGGGTCTGAGATCCTTAGTATTCAAGCCCCAGAAATGCTTTTAGTGAAAAAAGAAAAAAAAACAAACAACCCCCCCCCCCGCCCAAAAAAAAAACGGCCTCGGTTTTACACAGCCGGACTGCACGGAGTGTAACTCCCATGAGCCACTCTGCCCACCTCTCACAGGATAGCGGGAAAGAATCCCACAACTCGCTCAGTAGTTTTCTTTAACACCCAGTTTCCTTTCTGTAAATCATCGATTGGCACCAAATGCTCATTAACGTGTATTTCACTTGGAAAGCCAGCCACAGACGTGGGTGGCTCAGTGGGACTACAGCTTAGGCCAACCAAGAATTTTCAAAAAAAAAACACTGAGATAATCTATAATGAGTCCGGCTACGGCCTTCTACTACTTGCTGATATGCAAAAGAAAATTTGATTTCCTTCAACTTTCATTTTGAAATTTTTAAAATCTACAGGTAAAAAAATAAAATCAGTGAGCACTCGTTTACCTTTCGTGTGGATTCGCTGGCGGCCAACATTCTGCCACGCCCACGGCCTTCGGCTCTCCTCTCCCCCGCCTTTTACCTGAAAGCCAGCTGCGGGCCGCACTACGCTCCCCCCTGAATTCTTCAGCACGCACCTCCCGAGAACACGGGCACAATCCAGATTCAACGTCCCCATCTGTCCCGGGCCTTCATCTCTCTCTTAAGACCCATCACACGGCTGCACTTAGTCAGCATAACTCCTGTTCTTCTTTAATCTAAAACAGTTCCCAGTGGGTTTTTTTTTTTTTCTGTCTCTTAGACACTGACAATTCCCCTCAAATGCTCCTAGAGGTTCAGTGCATTCCAATGAAGATCCCGACAGGTCTGTCTGGAACCGGACAGGCAGATGCTAAAATGTTTATGGAAACAGAACCAAGAACTGCCGAGGCGCGGGCAGGACATCAGCAGGGTGGGCGGACCTGCGCCGTCAGGTTTTGAGACGGAGCAGGAAGATGCACGTCAGTGTGACACTCTGGCAGGGACAGACAAGCGCGTCAGTAACCCAGAGCGGCGCACTCGGATTTGCCGCGCGGTGGCCCGGGGGGCGGGGGAGGCGTGTCTTCTCAATAAGTGATGCCAGAGGGGCTGACCAGCCCCGGGGCCAAAGCGAGCGGGGTCCTGCCTCGTGCCATACACGAAAACCAGAGCCAGATACAGCGCCAACTGACACATGAGCTGCAAATATACATTTTAAGAAAATAAAACAGGAAAATATCTTAATGACCCCAGAGAAGTAGTCTTTATATAGTCAAAATATCAACTACAAAGAAGAAGACTGACGAGCTGACCACAGTAAAGCTAGGAATTCCTATTTTTCATATTTATCGAAAAATAGTATAAATATAGTGAAAACACACATGCAACAGTTCGAGAAGATGTTTGCGACAGATTCAAGGAACAAGATTTACATCCAGAACATTCACGAGACTCCTATGAAGCAATAAAGAAAAATCACGACCTTATAGAAAAACGGGCAAAAGACGTGAACAAATACATCGCACCATCCCTATGGCCAATAAAGGAAAGGACGTCCTAATAATGAAGGAGATGCAAATCCAACCACAGAAATTTATACCGAGACCCGGGCGTGAGCTGCAAAGTCTGCCGCGACCAGGTGCTGGGGACGTGGGACAGCAGGGGCAGCCGCGCGGCGCTGGCGGGAGGGACGAGGGGCCGGCCGGACGTGCGACCTGGGGTCCCAGCACCGCGCCAGGACCGGTGCCCCTCACGAAGGGCGATGGGAGCCTGCGGCGCGGCCCCACGCTGCGCCCCCAGCCCGGCCTCCAGCGCCCGGAACGCGGCTGTGTCTGGGGACGGCGCCCTGAGCAGGTGGCGAAGGGACCGTGCGGCTGTACGAGTGGCCCCCGTCCAACATGCCTGGCCTCAGACACAGACTCGCACAGGAGGAGCCCGCGCGAGGGCGCGGGGAGCAGGCGGCCGTGCGGCCACGGACAGGCTGCTAACAAGAAGGGCCTGCCAGCACCGCGGCCCGCACTGCGGCCCCGGGGGCCGAGGGGGCCAGGCGCCTGTCGTGTGAGGCCCCGGCCTGCGGCCCGGGCCACGGCGGCACCGCCGCAGAGGCAGGACCGACCAGCACGGGCCTCGGGAGCGCGCCGGGCAGAGGGGCCGGGCGCGGACGCGCACACGCCGGTGCGATGCCGCGCACGCGGGCGCCTCGGGCATCGCCACCAGGTGGCAAGATCGCGAGGAGGACGCGGCTTCGCGGGCTGCGCGGTGGAAAGCGGGCGCGGAAAGGCGGCCTGAGGGGACGGCTGGCGGCACGGGGAAGCGCCCCATGCCACAGGCAGGTGCTGGTACAACAGGAGCCGCCATCTGCCACCGCGCATCAGATTCCACGCTCGAGACCTGTGCGCTTCATGGCGTGTAAATTTTATCTCAATACAGAAAGAAAAGTTACTTGTAAAAATTTCAACGTTCGTCAACACGATGAAATTATCTTTCCAAGCAGCATATTTTTAAAAAGATCTCGGGAGAACTTCGTTTTAATCACTTCGGGTGTAAAAGCGAGAACTCAGCTGCCTGCCAGGGTGATCGACATGCACTCCGCTCTGAACTAAGGCTCCACTGAGCGCTGGCCGCCGGGCCACCACGAGTCGCTCTGTGACGCACCGACCTCCCAACGGAGTAAGGACTTAGAGGGACTTGAAAATGTAACAGAAAGCAAAAGAAAGGGCGAAACACAGCGGGAGGAGCGCGCCGTACCTGTTGGGAGAGGGATGTAAATCCTTTTCTCTAGTCGCCTGCGCAGGGCTTCGTCGATGTCCCACGGGAAGTTGGTGGCGGCCAGCACCATGACCATTTTGGAAGGGTCGTCGCTCTCTAACGCGCCTCCAACTCCTGCGCACAGCAAGGGGGAGAGAGCGTTTTCGCACAGGCCCAGGTTCTTCCGTCCACGCGACAGTGCTAAGCGTCGGCCACGGCCAGGAGGTGGCTCCGCAGGAACTGCCGCCGAGCCCGACCGTCGGCAGGTGACTATGGAACGAGGCGGAGTTCACATGCTCTACTCTATCACTGGACTCTAACCCCGTAAGAAAAACCAGGTTTTTCTGTAAGGAAAATGAGTGTATACTTCCTCTGAAAGGAGAAGGCATAGAGATTACGTTCTTTAGTTTTCTCTAATTTCTTTAAATCATGAAGATCCTCAAAATTTTTTTAGCTGTAAGTCTATTTGATCTCAAGAGAGAACAGAAAGGGGTTCACATTTACTTATTATACTGGCGTGCAATCATAATTTTGAAAAGCAGGTTATACGGTAATAGTCTTTTCCTTCGAACTTCTAAGTGGCTCAAAAAAGAAACAAGAAATTTAAAAACAAACCTAATAATCAGTTACTACTGAAAATACCATTTCTTTGTATACCCATCCAAATACACGTACATAGAGTCTCCTTTTTCAGAATTACAATTTGAGAAGAGAAAACTTAAGGTTACACAGGAACTCTGGAAAATATGCACTGAGGAAAAAAATATCAAAAACTCACAAACTGTACCAGAGTTTCTAGCCTGACAGTGAAGTAGTGGCTTTAAAGCGACCCAGTTCGATAAGGTATTTGCTTAATAGATTATTACTAAACTCCTATTTGCATCATTATCGCCATGAATCAAGCTGTCCAACTAGGAATCAGCAGTCAAAATGCGAAACTCCGTGAAATCCGGCTGATCCGAATCCAGTGATGTTTTCCAAACACGTGATGTGTTTTCCTCTCCATCCCTCCGCGCGAACACGACACGGCCGCCCCTGCCCCTCTCTCTCCGGAAGTTAAAATGGCACATCCTTAGGGGGCGGGCGGGGGGGCCGCAGTAACCCTCTCACGCCTCTCCCTGTGCTGGGCGCTGGACGCGACACCCGCGGTGGGGGGCGGCCACGGCTGTTTTAAAACGACACACTCGGGGCATTATTTAACGCCGTGTTTTCTCGAGTTTGCTTAAACGGCCTCCTCGTGCACCACACAACCACCGGAGTAACGTGTCTCCCAACACGGCTCTGGGCCCGCCGCGCTCTCCCGCCGGGGCTCGCCCAAGCCGCCTCCCGGAGTGACGTCCACGCGTGGGTCCGAGCGGCCTCGGCCAGCCCCGCCGCAGCCCCCGCCGTCCGGGTGGCATCTCCCCTGCTGCGCGCCGGTGCGTGCCCCGGGTCCAGGTCTGGCCCGGAAGCCACGCCGCACCGTCGCCACTTGAGTGCCGGCTGCCCGCCTGGGCGCGCGGCCCGCACACTCTCCGGCCTCGGGACCCCGGCACCGACTCTTAAAAGTCACCGCATTCTGAAGAGTTGGTGCGTGTGCAAGCTCCACAACACTTACCGCCAGAAATTAAAACGGAGAATTTTTTAAAATATCAACTCATTTTAAAGTGATAATAAAAGCCATTATGTTAATACATTAAATACAAATCATAAAAAAAAAAAAAAAAAAAAGGATTTTTTTACGTTTTTGCAAACCTCCTGAACGTCTAACTCAATGGAGAATCGCTGGATTCTCCGTCTGCTTCTGCTCCCCGTTTATTACATCCCACACGACCTCCGGCCTCTGAAAAGCCACTTGTAAGAGAACGGGACTGGATGCAAAGGCAAATAATGTCTGGATATCACTACGAAAACAGGTCAGCCCTGCAGGCCTTCCCTAAGGGTCTGTAGGCAAAACAACAACAAACAAGCAAAAAAGCGAAGGGTCTCAACGCCCCCTGGGACCGCCTCTGGAACCTCCGCTCCCAACAGAAATCCCTCGAAGGCCACGGCAGCCCTCTTCCCTGTGACCTCTGAACCTGACTCTTAACACACAGACGCACGAGCAAATTAAAAATGGATGAACAAAGACGCTCTGACGGCCTTCGAGGCCGTTCACGGAGAACGTTCTAGGCACGAAACTCCAGAAAAGGCCCGGAGGACACATAACAGGTCTGAGGCGGCGATCGGACGGCGATTACCATCCATCTGGATGAGCAGCTCGGACTTGACTCTGCGGCTGGCCTCGTGCTCGTCAGAGGTGCCCCGGCGGCTGCAGATGGAGTCGATCTCGTCGATGAAGATCGTGGTGGGGGCGTAGAACCTAGCCTTCGCGGAAACGTCGGAAAGAAACCATTCAGTGATCTGAATTTTCAGAAATGCCATTTCTCGAACCACGGTAAAGAAGAGCAGATGTTTCTCGGTGCTTTAATGTCACATTTGGTCACTGACTGAGGTTAAATCAATCATCCACATCCAAAAAGGAAAGTTCCAGAAACACAAGATAGGTTATAAGATTGGCAACGGACACATGGGGTTCACGGCACTATTCTTCTACTTTTGTGCTGGAAAATGTCCGTGATACAAGACATCTTTTTAAAGTTAAATCACCAAGCTCCGTCCTCGAATACGCACTCATCAGTAACCGCTGCCGCCCCTCTAGGAAAAGGGGCACACTGCAGGGGCAGATCGCCTTCTAACGGCTCTTTCAGAGACGTATTAAAAGGGACTTCCGCTCGCCCTGCCCACTGGGCCCGGGGACACCTCAAAGCCTCCCCGCCCTCCGGACAGGGTGCCAGGGGGCCCCGCTTCACCTCAGCAAGGAAGGGAGCCGAGGGCACATCACGCCCACACCCCCCCCCCACGCCGATCAGTGTCACAATTAAACCCCGGCCAGCCACCGGCCCCGCGTGGACGGCCCGGACCACAGCAACGTGGCTGCCTGCGCCAGCGCCACTCACCATTTCGAACAGCAGACGGACTAACTTCTCAGACTCTCCTCTGTACTTGGACGTCAGCGTGGACGAGGACACATTGAAGAAGGTCGTGCCGCACTCGGTGGCGACAGCTTTAGCGAGCATGGTCTTCCCAGTGCCGGGGGGTCCGACCATCAGCACGCCCTGAGGGCACAGGAGAGTTAGTTCAGCAAGTGGCTTATCGGGTTAAAACGCTTTCTCATAAAATGCTGTAGAAGGAAAATGTCCCAGCAGAAGATAAACTCAATCGTTTCAAGAAAATCGTGGTGAATTTGGCACGAGTCTCATTTTATAGACAGAAAAACGTGAAGAGTGAAGTCACAGAATGTCACAAATCAGAGGCGCGCGGACGTGGGCTGACAAGGGCCTGGACAACACGGAGCCTCCTGATGCGTCTGGACAGAAGCTGCCCACTTTCCCGAAAACTGGCAAGAGATGAACACGCAGTTTTGAGTTTCACTTCGGAGAGACCGCTCTGTGCAAACGAAATGGAAATAAAGCAAACCTGTCTTCCACAACAACTTACGACACAGCTTTTACAAAAACAAAGAGCCATTTCTTAGTTAATAAGGTAACTAAAACCTAGTGAGGATTCAGACAGAATCGAGTTAGCTAGCATTTCGCCAGCCAGAGAGTTAATCGTGTACCCAAACGAGCGCTACTGGTGAAAGCGCCACTAAACGCGACACGGACTGGAAACCGGATCTGAGTTACTTCTCACTTCTGAGAATAGACAAACAGAAAAGCATTCTATGATGCTTTCTTCCTCTGTAAAACTCCACGGCAGCTTCGCCCGCAGCTGTCCGCCCTCTGCCTGAGCTGCAGCCCCAGGTTCCAGCCGCCTCTGAGCGTTTACCCGACGCCTCGTCTGTCGGAAGCGGCCCGTTTGGCTTCCCAGCGCCGGTCCACTGCGCCCCGTGTCACACGCAACGCGCTGCCCCTCCCCCCCCCCCCCGCTCCCAATCCTTGGACTGTCCCGAGTGACAGGAGCATCTCCGCCTCCCTGAAATTTTATGGAGAATTTTATGCGGTGGCCCCCTAAGAGATGACTCTGCATGGGGTGGCAGCTGGCCCTGCTAGAAAAACCAGCCGTGTGACCGGAGGGCTGGGGCTCGGAGCCCTGTGCCATCGGCCCGGGGCACGGGGATGGGAGCTGAGGCTCATGGGCCACACCGCTCAGCCGTGGCCGTAATGAACGCCACTCAAAGCCGGACACCGACGCTCGCGAGCCTCCCTGCTGGCCACACTCTAGGTTCTGTCACACGTCCGCATGCCAGGAGGATGACGTGCCCTGACCTTGCCGGGAGGGGACTCGGGCCAGGCACCCCGCCCCGCCGGGAGGGGACACACGCAGGCCTCACCGTCAGCACCCCATCTTACCCCGAGCATTTCTCCCTTGGGCCGGCTCTGAGGTGTCTCCTCTGCTATAATAAACTGTAATCTTAACTATGATACTTTCCTACGTTCTGTGAGTCATTCTAGGGAATTACTGAAGTAGACGGGGGTGGTAAGAAAGCCCAAATTTATAGTCAGTTGGTCAAAAGTGAGGGTGACCTCAGGACCCACAAGTTTGCAGCTGGCATCTGAAACATGGGCAGTCTGGTGGGAAACAGCCCTTGACCCGTGAAGTCTGGCCCGATCTGGGGCGGCTGCCACCCCTCAGGTAGGCCTGGAACCCAGAGTCAGAAATCCTAGCAGTCACGATGTTACCACTTACAGCCGCTAAAAGCCTCTCACAAACCCGCCCGCCTTCTCCAGTCAGATAACAAAGGCCTTAACCATGGCAACAGCCTCCATCAGACTCACCATCCAGGCCCGCCCCTCCGGCCCACGGCCCACAGCCCAGGGCCCACATCCCACATCCCACAGCCCATGGCTCGCCCTCCACTCCCCTCAGCCCACCTTGCCACATCTGCACACCGCCTGCCGCTGACACCTGCTGGGCACGTCACCAACAGGAGCCCGGGAGCCACACCTACCACGCCAGCTGCTTTAAAGCTCCTCCAAATACCGGCTTTAAGACCTCAGTCTCTCTTTTCAACACTGTTTTAGAAGCTAAAATAAAGGGAGAATGTACGGCACACGACGTGGTCCCAGAATTAGGTAAATCTGTAACTGTCCACAGAGGTTTTTAAGGCATGAGAGGCACCCAAAATGCCAGGTGCCCCCAGCCGTTCGCGGCCACAGACAGGAGTCGGTCCCAAGAGGAGAGACAGCCCCCAGCGAGGCCAGGGGGGCCAAGTCGGGTGAGCTTTCCGCGCCGTCTCCCAGCCAGAGGAAAGGCAGAGCCCAGAGCGGCTGCCCAGAGTCCCACAGCACGTAACAGGGAAACACCGCACTCGGGGCAGCTGGGCTGGGCAGGCGCGGACGCAGGGAGCTGGAATCGCACGTTCCAGTGGGTCTGAGAATCACACCCAGTCCAGGTGAAGTGACCGAAACGGTGAATTAGCGAGAAGCACGCCCACTTTCAGAAATGTATTTATTTGGTTAAACACCTATTCTATAAGACTATGTGCCAGTAAAAGTTAACTTGCTTGTTAACATATTTACAGAAACAGACACCTAGGAAACTCCTAAAACCGCTCTCTGGGCCAGTGACCCTGAAGGAAGTGACTTAACATAAGGCTACGGTCCAGCCCTCCGAGCCCCTCCGTGCCGGGCGGAGGCCGCACGGCCCAACCACGAGTTCAAACCCGCACACGTGGGGTCTAGCAAACCTCCCCGACCCTCGCGGACGTGCGCGCAGGACGGCAGTGCGAAGCTGCCCTTCGTTACAACGCGGGCAGCGACTCTGCCCCCGAGTGGGTCCAGCGAGCACTCACCTTCCACGGCCTCCGAATCCCTTTGAAGAAGTCGGGCATCCACATCGGGAGGACCACCGCTTCCCTCAGCAGCTTCTTCGCCTCCTCCAGGTCCGCGATGTCGTCCCTGCGCGAGACCAGCACAGTTCCGCGCTCATTCAGGGACATCTGTGACCCAGGGCCAACACTAACCCTTTCAAGTGTCTTACTTATGAAATTATTCTCATTAAGTTAAGAACACTGTTTAATTCTTATCGCATAAAATGTGATCAGTTGATCGGATAACACTGCAGTTATTAATTAGGACGTGTCATTCAATTAGCGGCCTCTGCCAGTCACACCGACACCAAATGAACGTCCAGAGGTCTCGGTTCCGAGCTGCCGATCCACACCCTCGTGTCACTGATGGAGTCACGAACAGAAGACGCGTGGGTGGCGAGCGAGGACGCGTCCCGAGCTGGCGGCCCGGCCTGCTCTCCCCGCCGCCTCCGTGCGCCAGCCCGCAGACACTGACCAGTGAATGCCAGGGTTCCTGGACACGATGTCTCTCTCGAGGGCCTCCACCAAGTCCTTGTCGTACCCGGCGCCGTCGAATTTGGGGATTTCACCCTCGCTGGCACCATCTTGCCCATTCTTCCTTCCCTGGGGACAGACGTAAAAGCGGGACCGGTTGATAACGACACAATTCTCAGTGATATCTTTAAGCTGTAAAAATACTTACTGCAACCATTTTAAAAAAATAATTTTTCA
The DNA here is from genome assembly GCF_014176215.1 of Rousettus aegyptiacus. Taxonomy (NCBI): domain Eukaryota; kingdom Metazoa; phylum Chordata; class Mammalia; order Chiroptera; family Pteropodidae; genus Rousettus; species Rousettus aegyptiacus. Next base: position 3,356,872 of record NW_023416286.1, read on the forward strand.
TTATTTTAAGACAGAGTTTTCTGATTACCCAAATGCCGCCCTCCCTTATTTAGTTCATCAGAAACAGATGGACGGGCCAACGTCACTATACGCACACGTCTTCAAATTTACGATCTGGCGGGGAGAGCCGCAGACAAGGCCGAAATGGCCGTTGCAAAACGCCCCTGGACTTCCAGGAGCAGGGACTGCCACCAGAGGGTATCTAGAATAGAGATGCGAAGGACGGACGTAGATTCATCTACAGAGAACCGCCCCCCACGTAAGAAACCTCACACGAATTTCCTCATTTCACACTCGCACTGGCCCTACGAGGAAGTCGTTAGGATTGCTTTTACGGGTAAGGAGCTGGGACTCCGAAAAGCTGAGCAGCTTACTCAAGTTCACGACAATGTCAGAGCATAGGTTTTACCACGCCCCGGCCTGGGCATCGGACCGTCCCATGCCCGGCTGAGTCGCTTAACGCTTAAGAGCAGGTCGTGCATGGCCGGACGCTGCCTCCGAGAGAGAGGCTGCGGACGAGGGAGCCCGGGACCCTGGCCCGCGTCTTACAGAGCCCTCTCCCCGCCACTGGCGGCAGGTAACCCCCAGGGTTCGGCTTCGCCTAGTCAGGGCCTTGGGCCACGTCATAATGTCACTGTAATGACGAAGGCAGGGGCCCTTCCCAAAAAGTATCATTAAGACCATTAAAGCAATACCCCTTTCCCCGAATTCTTTACCTAATAACACAGCGGCTTTTAAAGAATTATGTGCTACAGTTTCTAAAGGGTTCTGCCAAGATTCACTCGGCTCCGAAGAGCTTGAAATGAAACACGCTCCAGTGCCAGAGGCAGTTCAGCCGCTGGAGCGGCTTCAGCAGACACAGCCGCGCGCGCACCTGCCCACGGCGCTGGGCCCGCGGCTGCCGTCTAATGCAGAAATAAAAGGGGAACATGGTCCCAAAATGAGTCTGTTTCCTACGATTAAACCTGGAGAGCAAGGCCAGGAAGAACATCTCCTACCACACGGCATCGGAGACGGGCCCAGGGCTGGTCCTAAGCGCCCAGAGGGGCCTAACTGACTCCCTTTCGGCAAATGCTCTAAGTTTTTAAGCCTTTGGGAAAATGACCGAGCAGTATTTTGGTAACTTGATCAAAAAATGAGTGATTTACTGTTTCTGGGTAGCAAGGCGATAGTATTACACCCAATTTGCAGAAAGAGTCCTGTATTTCTGATGACAGATACCAATACCGACACTGTTAAAAGGAATCCCTTCTGGCATTCCCACACAACACACGGCAACGAATCTAAAATAACCTCAGCCTAGACTCACGTTTCATATGACACGCAGGCCAAGGCCACGAAGCCACACTCAAACGCTCCGCCGGGAACACGCTCGTCAGCATGTTAAAACCCCTCCAGAAATGAATCGACTCCCGACTGCAGCAGGGATTGCTATAGCTCACCCTGGCACTGCACACGACTCACGGAAGGACCGGTACCACGAAACGCACGCGGGCGGCCATGCTGGCCTGGCACTTCCCGGGCAGTCACGGGACTCCCAGGACTGTGAGAACCAGTATGTGCGCACCTGTGTCCGGCCCAGTCTGCTGAGCATCGGTGTTCCATCAGCGCGTGAGAACACATGACCTGCCCTCACTGAGCATCCGGGCTAGAGCGGGAAACGAGAAACTCGCCAACTCAGACACACGTAGTCATGAACGGTGGCGTGCCATGAGGACCGCGGCGGTCAGGGTGACGGAAAGGTACTGGGCTGGAGGAACAGGCTGGAGAGCCGGCAGCGCCAGCCCACCCGGGCCCTGCAGGCCGGGGGGGGGGGGGGGGGGGGCGGGGCGCTGGGCTCTACTTGGGTTCAGGGAACGACAGAATGGGACACGCTTTCACACGACCCTCTGGCCACGGAGTGGACAGGCAGTGCAGGCAGGAGTCCAAGCAGAGACACAAGCCGGTCTGTGCTCTAGGTCCGGGCTCTGCAACCACAGGAGAGGAAACCTGAGGACATGCCAGTCGGCTGACGGGCCCCAGAAGCCGACGTCCCTCAGGGGTAGATGCGTAAACATGCATTAAGTGCTCCAAGAGGATTCAAGGAACTTCTAATCAAAGTGGTGCCGCTGTTTAAAAAACGAATTTAGGAAAACCAAAAATAAACAATTTGCTTATACTGGGAAACCAAGAAAATGGGTGGCGATCATCTCCATAACCAACGCCAGGTAAACTGGTCGACAGGCTGGAACCAGCATGTCCGACACACCTGACTCCAGCTGCCGTTAGCCAGCCGGGTCACCACAAGGGCGAAAAGAAACTTGCTTCCAGCAATGAAGCTAAGCTCACCCAAGGTACTGTTAGCTGCACAGCTTATCCTAACGAGACTAGCTGCAAGGTCGCTGAGACCTCGGAATCCTTGCTTAGGCTTTCACATTAATGGGCGATGTCGGCCTTCAGCAAGAATGTAATACAGAGCGTGAAGGTTGATGTACTTTCCTTTCTCATTAAAGCAAAATATTTTAGCTTCTTTTTACTAACATCTAAATCACCCATATCAAGAAAGGTTTGTTAATGATGTTTTATTAGTATTGGCTAATCGTTCTATTTGAGAAAAATGAGGCTTCAGTTAGTGACTTATCCAATGTCATAGAGTCAATTAATGACACAGCTTGGCTGATAAATGCAAATAAAGGTTTTTGCATTTTATCATGTGCTTCTCCACTGGCAGATGAAGCAAAATGTAGCCAGTTATTAGCTCTAGGTCCAGCATTTCAAGGGAAATACTGACATGTGAATTACACCCAGACAAGGACGACCGGGATGATAAAGGCTTCAAGGCCATGTCACATGCAGGACGACCGAGGCCACCAGGGACATTCGGGTTGAAGAAGAAAATGTTAATGGAGCAACGCCACCAACTGACCTATTTACCTCCATTTATGCTATAGTCTTCAGAGAAAAGAACCAGGATCACATAGACTGACAGAGGAGGTAGATTTCAGGTCAACAAAAGACAGACCTTTCCAACAGAGTTTTCCGTCCATCAAGGGACTTGTGCATCGTTAGGTAGTGGCTCCCCGGCAGCCGCTTCCAAGCTAATGAGTAACAAACCACTGGCCTCGGCCACAGGGCGAGTCAGCGGCGTCACCGCCGACCCCGCGGCTCCTTCTGCAAAGTCACGGCCCCCCGCTTGCCCGCTTACTCGACCGTTTCCTGAGTTCAACAGCCCCACGCATGTGCAAAATGTCTTAGAAGTCTCGTGTCTCACTTAAATATTTAAATAAAAATTTAAAGTACTTTTTAAAAAGCCGTCTGCATTCTGCACCGCGTCTGTGATGGTCCCCACGGCCCCGCCGCCTCCCGGCCGGCACTCGTGGGCCGCTCACTCTGTGCCCGGCGCTGTTCTCGGCGCCTGCCACGGCCCCCGCAGAGGTGCTGCGAGGCAGGTGCGGCTCCCGTGTCTATCGCACAGAGAAGACGGAGACATGGAGAGGCCACGCGCACTGCCCGAGGCCAGGCCGTCTGGCCCTGGCGCTCCTCCACCGCACACCCCGCCGCACGCCTGAGCCGCCCTCCCCGGCCCCCATGCGAGAGGCGCGCCATGGAGAGCCAGATCCGACGAGGCCTCCGAGCCGCACCCCCCTCGGGGACTTGATCCCCTGACCACGAAACTCAGTGGACGACCCGGGCGGCTGGCCCCCGCCGGCTGTTGGCGTGTATGCCACAGTGAGCCCGCACCCTTCTGAACTCACCCACACACATGCTCCTCAGCGGCCTGTACCAACACCTCGCACCGGACACCGTGCCAGGGGCTGGGGATGGCTGTAAACCAGACAGACAAACAGGCCTACGCATTCGCGTCCGGACACACAACACACGAACGAGTAAACAGCCAGGGGCAGAACGGCGAGTGACGGCCAGGACCTAACGCAATGACGTAAAAAACAACAAAAAAAAGGAAAAGCAAAACCAATACTATAAATGAGCTGCCACCAGAGGAGAAAAACTTGTAATTTACTATCCAGAGGACGGAACAAGATGTATCTTAAAAACGACTCGCCAATAATATAAATGGCCAATAAGCACGTGAAACAACTTTCACCCTTAGACGTCATCAGGTAAATACACGATCGCGGTGGACAGGCTGGCAAACCACAGTAGGATGTGACCACGCCCACGAGAGCCGGGCAGTCGCGTGCCGGTGGGGTGCGGGGCACCCAGGGCTGGGAACCCGTACGGTCCCCTTACGGAACCATCTGGTGCCGCCCGCTGAGGGTTAACACTGCACCCCACGACCCACGCGTCCCACTCCTGGGCATACGCCCGCTGGAGACGCTCACACACACACCCCACAGGGAACCGTGACATCATCCAGAGCAACAGTACTAATGAGAGTTCCACACTGAAAGCGACCAAATCTGCATTAACGGGGAAAGATTTACCCGTGGCATGAAACTGTATAGCAACGAGAATAAACTTCACACACAGATGGCGGCGCAGAGGAGTCTCACCAAAGTCACGCGGAGCCAAGAAGAGCCAGAAGGAAAGAACGCTCTCCTGTGCCCCGGGTCGGAACAGGCGTGACAGGCTCGTGGATCCGGGATGCGGGCAGCGGTCCCCGGGGGGGAGGCGGCAGGGAGGGGACGGAGCAGCACTGGGGCCGGCGTCTGCGGAGCCAGACGCTCTGTCCGCGCTCCGTGCGACAGCCACGTGGGCTGCGTGGCCGCCGCGGGGCTGGCGTGCGCTGCTCCGCTGAAGCCGACAACTACCGGTTCGCGAGAGCCGGTCGTTACATTGTCAGGAATTCTGCGAGCCAGCTGCGAAACACGGCCATTAATGAAAATCCAATGACACTAACTCAGAATAAACTGTATTAAAAACAAAGGCAACAGAGACTCAAAACGCCCGCCTTCTCACTACTTAACTGTCACCCACGCACGTGGGGTGGCTTCGGCCCGCCGTCACGTGCCAGCAGACCCCACGGCACGGAACGCCGCTGCCCACCGCATTTCGACCGGGACCCGTGACGTCGACGGCAGCCTGGAGCCGGTCGCAGCGGGAGCACTTACGCCGCAGACAAACGCTGCGGACCAGGCTCGACTCACTGTCCTGTGACCTCCCTGACTCGAGTGAGAAGGAAAGCGTTAGCGGGGCAGGTGAAATTCCTGCAGCTGTTAACGGCACAGAAAAGTGAGGCTCTGCTCTTCCACGACCTGAACCCATCTCACTCGCCGAGGTGCCCGAGGGCTTGATGAACCAGGGAGGACCCTACGCGTCTGTGTGACTCCCGTCGCACTCGCGGAGGACAAACGCCTCCACCCGCCCTGCCGGCGCACCCCCATCTGCAGACTGCCCGGCGACGTGTGGCAGCCGGGCACAGCCGCCCAGCGCGGCCGCCGACCGAACGGCGCCGACCGCTGTGTGCCCACGGTCTGGAAATCACGCTTACACCACCTGTGTCAGTCGTGTGTGTGTGTGTGTGTCAGCTGAGCCGTGTGTCAGCCGGTGTGCCTGTGTGTGTCAGTCATGTGTGAGTCAGTCGTGTGTGAGTGTGTGTATGACCCAGGTACGACAGTCTCCGAGGGGAGTGTCAGACCTCCCTGGGCAGGCTTACTCTTGAGAAGGAACATATTCAAAAATGACCATTTACCATGAGCAATTCAATGAAATGAAGTCCCGTAAGAATAATAACATAACTCACTGCACTTTACTCTGCATTCCATTCAAAAGCACATACAGCTTTAATCATAAGATCACAGTAAAGGCACGGCTCATGTCGCTAAGAGGTAATTAACCAGAAAGCCACGGTCTCAGAAAAATACTTGAGAATCAGAGTTGAATGACTCAAATTTGTGTTTGGTAATAATTTTAAAAATTTCTTCTGCTACCTAATCTTTTATTTTTAGACTACTCTTCTTTTTAAATAAAAAATGCATTTGTTATTTCCATGTACATTTCTATACTGAATCTAGGCTTAAATACTATAATAATGATATATCCGATTTTTTCAGGTACATTCAAATAAGACCAAGAAATACAGCTGTTTAGGGTTTATTTATCCATCTGACTCCCTTTCGTCAACAAGAATATAATCGATTTGGGGCGAGGAGTCCCTCTTATTAGTTTGTGTTCCAAGAACCCAGAAGCGTGACTCACACGAAGTACACACGTATTAATACAGGCGTGTTAAGAGGACGGGGTACCAAACTGGCCTGCGGTGGCTCTGTGGACACCACGCGGTGAGACCGTAAGGACAGAAAAAGAGATCATCATACAAAGTGATTCTTACTGAAAAACAGCACCCTTAAGCTTGGACCTGACTTGAAGCCTGTCACCAGTTTGGAAAAACGAAACGATTTAACCACCCTCTGGAAATGAGCTGGTCCTCCTGTAAGAAATGTGTTCGTGATCAGTACGAAAAGACAGCGAGCCTCTGCAAATACGGGGCTGGGGAGCCTGTGATTAAAAGTCGGTCGGGTGTTGGGGTCCAAGTTCAAGGCCGCGTCCCGCCGCCCACTTCGGTCACGACTATGGGGCCTCAAGTCCCTTCACACACAGGACAGAAAAAATGATGCTACGTCACATCTACTTATAGACACTAAATAAGCCAACGTGCACGAAGCTGCCGGACAGGCCTGGTGCAGGGTGAGCGGCTCGAGGAAGGGCGCCGCCTGTCTGTGGCTCCGGCGCGCGGCCCACAGCGCCGACCGCATCCAAGGACGCCGAGACGCGTGGTGGGACGGCTGACTCCTCCCGGCCCCCCTCTGCTGTGCTCATGGTCAGGTGGCTGGAGTACAGCAGCGGCTTTCGGACCTTCCGGCCCCGACACAAAGGAGCAAATTCGTTCCAGATCATGCGCTGGTATAGACAAACACAGTTACAGACCTGAACTGTTACGGAGTCACCCAACTCGCGTCCCCCCGACAATGCTGTCCTTACCATGCGCAGGGCACTCTGGATTTTCTGATCTCTTCCGCGTCATGCTGTGAGCCGCCTGCACCGCACAAACCCGACTGGCAAAGCCGACGGCACCGGGGACTGCAGCGCCCCGAGGACCCTTCCCGTCCTCCTGGCGAGTCGCTGCAGTGGCCGTGGCTCTCTGTCCGTTTCGCCGTGACTGTCTCAAGCCCTGTCACAGCCCTCGGTGAGTTTTAGGGACTCTGATATGCTAACTGCCTACAATGATCTTAATGGAACCAAGTACACCTTTCAAATTCTAATGATGGTTCTGAGAATGTTCTTCAGCTGTGGTCCCTTTGTTTCTGGAGTGACTCGGAAAATCTTTTATCCTCAAACGACTGTAGAGTTTTGCTTAGTTTTTATAATAAAGGGCTTCCTTTCCCGTGACATTCTGAGTACTTAAAGGTCTATGAAAAATAGGTAAGATTTAGAAAATTATTTGGAACTTTTTAATAAAAAACAATTAACAATCTCCAGAAAATTTTATTTGACATTCAAACAAATGCTGCCTGTTTTGTTCTTTAAGAATCACATTTAAAAATCAACGTTTCCTTAATTGTCCTGGGACTCTTCAAATCCAAATCAGATTTTTAATCTAATTTGGTAGGGATACTACATAATGTGAAAAACCTTGAAATAGATAAAAAAAAGATCTGTGAATTCACAGATTTCCCTCCAAGCTCCAGTCCCTACTCTGTGAGCGTGGGCAACTTCCTTAGCTTTCTCTGCCTCAGTTTCTTCATCTATAAAATGGGGATAAGATGCCTCCCTGCTCCGAGGGCCTGTTTGTTGAATGACTGTCTGATCACTCTGCGGGCCTGCAGAGACACACCTGACAGGCCATAACCAGGGCTCTGCTCTCGTGTCACGTGAAAGAAGACGAAGCCTCAAAGTTCCGCGCCCAGTCCCACGAGCTCCCCTAAAAGCATCTCGCGGAGCGGGGGAGGGACTTCATCAGCCCCTGCTGCACACTAAGGTTAGCTGCACGAAAATGAAGAACACAGGAAAAAACAAAGGTGATGCCTAAGGTAGGGTTTTAGGTATCTACTTAGGTGGCTCTTGATAAGGGGGGAGAAACGGTTCAATTCTGTCAACAGGAAAAACGTATTCGTAACTCTCACTACCCAAAAGGCTCTGAGATGAAATCACTCAGTTTTATGGCACAAAGCTTCGACCAACGACAAGAAAAACACCTAATTCGTTGTCAGTGGCCTCACGAAGCAGAGAATCTATCTCGCGACGGGAGCTACTGCGGAAACAAGTTTTACTATCCCGGGGTCAAGCGCTGCGAGGCCTGGGAAGCCGGGCTGCATGGGGTCCTCAGCTGCTGACTGGAATCACACGCGGCAGAAACACCCGAACGTCGGCCCGAAGGGCAAGCACGTGTGACTGGCTACCCTTCCATGCGACTATCAGGGCACAAACGTGATGCCGCACCCCGAGCCCCTGCTGGTAAATAACACTTCTCTGTGGCCAGTCAATACCAGCATCCATTTTATGACATCGTAACGAAAACGGGAAATGTTATCGCGAAAAATTTATCTTTGTCTTCTCATTAAAGTCAGGGTCACGCGACGCGACGGGCCGCCCTGCTCACCCCTCTGTGAGAGCGCCTGCGGCCCATGTTTCTGACGCCCACATGATGAGCAGCGGAGAACTCGCGCCCGGAATTGTGTGTTCACCGGTCCCTTTCCCGGGACGCGTACATGCTGAAGCCGAGCCAGGGAGAACGGCCTCATTAAGGAAGGAAAGCAAATCTTGTCTACTCTAAAATTCAGAGTTAAATCACAGATTTTTTTTTAGCAGTAGTAAATGATAGCCATCATCTTATTCTGTGAATATACAGATCTGCTTCCCCACATCTTTCTCCTACAATTGTGTTTTCATCTATTATCCATTTAGATTCGAAATAATTAACGTGTATGGAAGTTTTAAAATTTCATTGTGACTATTTCTACAGAAGATCCGCTTTACTAAATGTTTGGATGTGTGCGTTTTTTTAATGTGTCTCTGAGTTTGTTGGGATTGCTGCGCAGCCTCGCAGTGCGAAGCCCGCCAGGGTTTCTAGCTCAGACTTTTTAAAGTCTCTTCCGTGTCACCAGCAGGGCACCCTGAAAAGCCCGTGACCGCTCTGCCCCGCGCCGAAAGCCGCGGGCTCCGATGCGTGAGCTGCAAAGAGGCCGCTCACCTTGTCCTCGCGGGCGCGCGCCCTGCACTCCCTGTCCCTGCCGGGCGCCGGCTTCTCGCTCCTGCCCGCGGGGTGTGCTCGGCCGGCGGGGCCCCGGGCTCCGGCCGCCGGCGTCTCTTTCCTCAGAGGTCTCACGTCCCGATTGGGGCGCCGTATCTGCGGTGGGGCTCTGACAAGTGAAAAAAAGGAGAGAAAGAAAAGTTAATCCAAGGGAAAAGTGTTTCCACACTGTCTTAGTCAATAAAACTATTAAGTCAAAATGACCGAAATCTCCCTTTTCCCTTTTGCCAATTTATGGTCAGTGCTTTCCTATAAAACATACCGGTTGATGCGATTATTAAATACATATAAATGACACATACAACAGCAATTACTTTGTCAAAAATAACTATTATTCACCAATAGAGGGCAATACAGACTATTCCCGCCTACCAAGCTTAATGGTGTAAGGGAAAGTCAATTACTTTATTCATTACTGTCTTAAACCATGAGTAACTTAAAAAAAAAAAAAAAAAGGCATTAAAAGCTGAAAGGAAAGGAAATCAAAATATGTCTATTTGCACAGTTTACAACCAAAGTGGTTTCCTCTGCTTGGAAAATGGTTTCCTCTGTATTGGAAAATCCAACACCTCATTCGTCAAATTACAAATGGCAGGACTTAACAAAGAAACCTTAAAAACAAAGCAATTTGAGTATAAAAATATTATTCATGATTTGAGGTTGTCAAAAAATCACAGGATCCTCCGGACTGCGCGGGCCTCCAAATGTGAATTTTAAATTCTGGGAACGGATGGCCGTGGAAGCCACAGACCCACCATGGTGAGCACTCTGCAATACTGATGGGATTCTGGATCGCGGCGCCAGGCGCCGGAAACCGACTGAGGCCGCATGTCGGTGACGCAGAGCGGCGCATTTTGCTCCCCGCGGCGTGAGGCGAGTCTCATCACACTCGCGGCGCTGCGGGCGCACAGACGGCGCCTCCGCGCCTGCCTCCCTGGGTGTCGGGGGCTCCGCCGCCCTCGCGGAGCTGCCTCCTCCGCCCGCCCCCAGCGGCCGCTGCCTGCCCCCCACTCCCCGCCGCTCCTGCCTGTCCTCGCGCCGCCCTCGGCCCCGCGCGTGGACGCCCCCGTCAGCCGCTGCCCAGCTTCGTGCTTTTAAATCGTCCAGCCCAGCATGGAGCTCTCCTCCTCGGGACAGGACGAAGGGGCGCGTGCACACAACTCAGTGAACCCAGAACTCAGGGCGGTGGGTGGGAAGCCAGGGAGCCCGCAAGCTCGCGGCCAAGAAAAGGTAAAACACGGCGAATGTCACACGGGTCCAACGCAGCGCCTGCGGCCTGCTGGAGCCGGCCACTCCGTCAAGCTGCTAAGGACAGGGAGGGCGGGCCCTGGGAGCCCACCCGCTAGGTTCCCACGCACCGACTCCTGGGCCCTCGGAGTTCAGCCACCGGAAGGACCTCGGAGGGGACAAAGGTGAGTGAGCAGCCTAGTGAAGGAATTCCAGAGAAAGCACTAGAAAATGGTAAACTGGCTATAATATTTGGCATTTTCAAATTTAAAGGCATTATCATTATACTATTGGTTGGGTGCATTACTCATCTTTTAAGCATTCTGCCAGTAAAAACGTGATGAGACTGGTAAAGAAAAAAACGGGAACCGCTACGTCGCTGTCCCCGCGAGGGCGGGTTACTTATCCGTATCTGCTCACGCCGGAGCGTCCTTCCTGAACTCGCAGGGCAGGCGCGGCCCCGGCGACGGGAGGGCGGCCCTTCCACACAGAACGCGCGCCACGGTCACCCTGTCGGCAGCGGCCCCGGCTGTTCAGAGTCCGTCACTGTTTAAGTGACACCGTGCAGCACAGCCGGCCTGAACCTATGCCCCCAACAGCGGCCGGTCCCGCGGCGCGCCCAGGCGCTGTCCACGGTCCGCTCCAGGCCTGGGTGCTCGTGGGTGAGCGGCCTGAGTGACCTGCTCGAAAGGCCAGCAGTGCGGTGCGGCCCAGCCCCGCCTCCCGGAACGTGCGCGATGCCCCAAGTCCTCAGTCCCGTCACTGCAGTGGGAGTCGCACTTGTAACCGACTCTGCCAGCTGCCCGAGGACAGCCCTGCGCTCCGAGCCAAGGACCCAGTGCCAGCTTCCAGGCCGTGTAAGAAATACACCTCGGGCTCCTCTCACTGGTCCTCTTAGGAGCCTTCGGCAGGGAGACGCAGCCTGTCCGCCTGCCCTGATGGCCGGAGACGCACACGGTGCCTCTAGCGGCCTTGCGAACACAGGGAGCAGCTGGAGGCGCCGCAGGGACAAGACGGGACTGTCCACACTGCGTGTCGTCCCCCCACGTGAGGTCATTTCCCTGTAAGAACGGGCAGACACGTGCCTTCTCCTCTCACATGCAAGCTAGCCTGCCTTCCTCCAGAATCCTGCCTCTTTCCCAGCTGTCGGTACTACACGCGAACGCCCTCACCAGCGTCGCCTGTATCAGCAGACGCCTGGAAACCCAAACGTCGGCATCGGCAGACACGCAGACCACTGGACGGTCGCGCTGGGACGCCGGCCGCCGAACGCAGAGGAGCGCTCCACGCGGCGACCAGAGACGGGCCGTGGCGAGTGACGGCCCGTTCCGAGAACGCAGGCAGCGCGGCTCCAAGGGAAACAGGACACCGCTCGGGGACACAGACGTGCGCACTGCAAGAGTAAGGGAGGCGACGGTGAGCCCCAGATTCAGGGCCGCGCCCCTCTCTGAGGGGGGGGGGGCTGGGGCGCGGAGGAGCCCACGCGACGGTGAGCCCCAGATTCAGGGCCGCGCCCCTCTCTGAGGGGGGGTGCTGGGGCGCGGAGGAGCCCACGCGACGGTGAGCCCCAGATTCAGGGCCGCGCCCCTCTCTGAGGGGGGGGAGGGGCTGGGGCGCGGAGGAGCCCACGCGACGGTGAGCCCCAGATTCAGGACCGCGCCCCTCTCTGAGGGGGGGTGCTGGGGCGCGGAGGAGCCCACGCGACGGTGAGCCCCAGATTCAGGGCCGCGCCCCTCTCTGAGGGGGGGGAGGGGCTGGGGCGCGGAGGAGCCCACGCGACGGTGAGCCCCAGATTCAGGACCGCGCCCCTCTCTGAGGGGGGGGGCTGGGGCGCGGAGGAGCCCACGCGACGGTGAGCCCCAGATTCAGGGCCGCGCCCCTCTCTGAGGGGGGGGGAGGGGCTGGGGCGCGGAGGAGCCCACGCGACGGTGAGCCCCAGATTCAGGACCGCGCCCCTCTCTGAGGGGGGGGAGGGGCTGGGGCGCGGAGGAGCCCACAGGCAGCTCCAGGTAGCAGCGCTGTCCACCACTATGAGCTCCGTGGTGAGCGCACGATGCTACCGTCTTGGGGTCCCTTATACTTTACGTAAACTTTAACTATTAACATGTTCTACTGAGGAATTAGCAAAACCTTAAATTTGATAAGACACCTGAGCCCCTAAGACTGAAATTACAGGGTTGCTACGAAGTTTCTGGCATATTCCGGAAACATGCGTGTTCCGTGACGTGGGCTCAGGGTGCAGCCTCCGCTGAGCCCCAGCAGCACTGCCTGGCAAACCTGCAGGGAAGGCCGTGCCACACAGGGGCCGCTGTCTCCCAGCAGCGCTGCTACTCTCCTTCCAGAACTTTCCCTTTGCACTCATGGCTTGGCCAACTCACGAGAGGCCTCACGTTCGGCCCAGCTCCGCACCCAGCCACCGTCCTCACCGAGCTCGGTCATGTCCAGCTTCTGCTTTAAGCAGGGCTCTTCCTCTCACGGGAACACAGAGGCCACTGCAGGTTGTTAGTGGCCTAATGTCACTGCTGTGGTGTCTCAGGGAACAGGGAGGCCGGAGGAGAGGGGGAGACGGGTACAGCCGGTGGGTGGAGCGGTCAGCGCACACGTTTATTAAGCTGTCGTTTACGTGGGTGTGGCTGGGGGGCCCCAAAGCAATGACAGTAGTGACATAGGAGATCACTGACCACAGGCCACCGTGACACATTGGTGACGATGGAAAAGTCTGCAACACTGGGAGAATCGCCAGATGTGACTGGGAGACACAAAGCAAGTGAATGCCGCTGGGGAAGTGGCACCCACAGACTCGATGCGGGGCTGCCACGCGCCTCAAATTCGTGAAAAACGCACGATCTGCAGAGCACAATGACGTGACGCACCAGCGAAGGGAGAGGCCTGCGCGCATGCCGGGTGCGGTCCCGCCACACGCGCCCCGCGGCGGCGTCCCCGGCGCCCCGCCTGCCCCTGCCCCTGCCCCGCCACACGCGCCCCGCGGCGGCGTCCCCGGCACCCCGCCTGCCCCGGCACCCCGCCTGCCCTCTGCTCCGCCACACGCGCCCCGCGGCGGCGTCCCCGGCACCCCGCCTGCCCCTGCCCCGCCACACGCGCCCCGCGGCGGCGTCCCCAGCACCCCGCCTGCCCCTGCCCCGCCACACGCGCCCCGCGGCGGCGTCCCCGGCACCCCGCCTGCCCTCTGCTCTCATGCTGTGTCTTGTGATGAAGAGACGTTCGTAACATTAGAATTCGGACTCACCAGCCTTTTCTCTCTAATGCTATTCGTCTGGTTTTTAATAAATCTTGGTCCACCCCTCCTCCCCACCAGCCAAGATCATGACGTGCTTGCATGTTGTCTCCCAGATTTATTTTATTACCTTCTATGTTTTAGATAATGAGCTATTTTGAATGAATTTTTCTATATGGTATGAAATGAGGGGGAGGTCAAGATTCCCTGCCCCCCCAACACACACACACACACACACACACACACACGGATAGTCGATTAACCCAGAAGCATCTACGGCTAAGACCCGCCTTTCCCAACCGAATGCAAGGCGCCTTCTCCATAAATCACATGACTTCAATTTTTAATAAGTTCCAGTTCCAAGCAGAACTTAAGAAGTTTGACTTGTTTGCTATCAGAAGTTTATACAGATTTTATTATATCTTCAGGAATCTGTTCAAAACATTTTTCCACAGCATCTGAACTTTTAGTGAATGCCGGGCAGTGCGCCACACGACACAAGAGGCTGTGTTCACTCTAACAAGCAAATCGGGCCCACTCAGAGACACTGAGCACGACAGGCCACGCTAGGCCGAGGTGCGGTGCGTCTTCCAGCTTTGTGCAGAAAATGCTCTTTAAAGCTCACTTGCATTTTTTAAATATTCAACTTATTAAAGTTAAAAATGCAAAAATTTGGTTATTCTTTAAAGCTTTCAAATTCAGCTTACAAATATTTTTCTATATTCAAGGGTAGCAGATTTTAGAAGTCGCTTTTAAGAGGCTTTTGGATAATGTTTGTTCCCATTTACAAACCTGGGAAATCAAGGGCCGCCAAAACGTTTTACCTATATTTATACATTTAATATGTTTTACTTCCTTTTTAGTTCTTCAATTATCTTACTTAATGAAGCATAATAACTCACGTATAATTTTATAAACGTAGTAAATTATACTTATAAATAAGGTAAGTGTATATTTCTCCTAAATCCTCCCCAACATAATTTTTTTATTAAAAAAATCGCCAATCTAATTATCCCATAATACATTTTAAATTGTAATCGCATGCTTATCACCTTCATTAGCCATATTTTCTTAAATCACAAGTACATAAAAATAACGAACATGAATCAATGCGCTTGTCATCACCAGGAAACCGCTGCTGCTACGCCTTGATTCTCTCAGGCACTTTCATTCTTAATCCTCGCTCTCCCTGAAGCCGGGAGGTGCTTCCCACCGCAGGGGACAGTCACGGCCCACGCTAACCGGAGCCGCCCCCGCGGGCGCCTCACAGGCCCGAGGTCTGCGCCGCAGACACGCTCCCCGCAGCGCCCCGCACGGCACCGTGCCACACGCCACGCCACCCCACGCCACGCCGCCCCACCCCACGCCACGCCGCCCCACCCCACGCCACGCCGCCCCACGCCACGCCGCCCCACCCCACGCCACGCCGCCCCACCCCACGCCACGCCGCCCGCCACGCCGCCCCACGCCACGCCGCCCCACGCCACGCCGCCCCACGCCACGCCACGCCGCCCCACGCCACGCCACGCCACGCCGCCCCACGCCACACCGCCCCACGCCACGCCCCACGCCACGCCGCCCCACGCCACGCCGCCCCACGCCACGCCCCACGCCACGCCGCCCCACGCCACGCCGCCCCACGCCACGCCACGCCACACCACACCGCCCCACGCCACGCCGCCCCACGCCACGCCGCCCCACGCCACGCCGCCCCGCCCCACGCCACGCCACGCCGCCCCACGCCACGTCGCCCCACGCCACGCCACGCCACCCCACGCCACGCCGCCCCACACCACGCCGCACGCCACGCCGCACCACACTGCACCTGCCCGCACCGCCCCGCCCCACAGCGCACCACACACGCTTCCCGTACGGCCAGCACCCGGCGCTGCCTTCCTGGCACCCTGGGGCCCCACACACGCTACTGCAGCCAGGGCAGGGACGGGGCTCCCGTCAGTGACGCGGACGGGCGCGGGCGACCGGCCTCCAGCAGCGGGGCTCTGAAAGAGCAGAAGGCCCCAGAACGTCAAGGAAATGAGTATAATCTCGACCCACCAATCGCATTAGGCAAATAACCTATTCTGCCGTCTAAAGAATGACCTTAACATTTCTGCCTTAAAATTCCTTACTTTCTGATGATTCTAAATAACTACCTCTAATCTCAATCTCTCTCAAACTCCGGTTCTCATTTCCAATTCCAATTCAACAGCTGGGTCCAGACGGTTCATTATCTATCCCAACTTTCTTCTCTTTCTCTGTAACTCATTCGTCACTGAGTCCAGCCCCTCGCACCTCACACTCACCTTACCAGACCGAACACCTGAGGGCGGGGCAGCGTCTCTGCGCCCCACCGCACCCGGCACCACGCTGCCCCAGCGCCTGGCACCCATCAGCACCCTGCACCCACCTCCAGCTTCCGGGATGTCTGGGCTATTTTTTCTCACCGGCTTCTTGAGGCCGAGGTGTCTGTGTGGGGCGTGGGGGCGGGGCTACCTTTATCATTTCCGCGGGGCCAGAGAGAACACCTAGCCGACAACGAGTGGTCATAAAGTACACGCCACATGGGCCAGTGACTTCCTAAGACTTCAGAACGAGTTTACAGAACAGCCTCAGCACAATGTACACTTGGAGGGCCGCTCGGTCACTGGAGCTGACAGAAACGCATGAACCGCACCCCCCCCCCCAATCCTAGGAGAGCCACTGGGCCAGAGCCCGGCTGAAGTACCTGTAAGGACGAGACGGGAGCCACTGTCCACCAGACTGGACCTTGGCCTTGACCGATCTTTTCCCACTGCAAATTGGGACTTGAAATGCTAGCAGTTACTTAATCTATGTGGGCACCCAAAGAAGCAGAAGGCACCAACTTTAACACCAACCCAGTAAGGACCTCCCAGAACAGCACGAATCTGGCAGGCATCAGTCTCCCCATCTGTGTGTCCGAGACACACACGGCGCCATTTTCCCTGCTCCCAGGTGAGCTAACGCAGAGTTCTAGTTTACCTGCGCGAACAAGCCAAATGATTAGCTTCAGGCTCGAGTATCCTTTTCTTAAAGCCATCTCTCCCAAAAGATATAATTTAAAAAGATCTAACATTTACTTTCTAAGTTAAATAAAAACTAGTTTATTGAATATACGCTGTGTCCAGTACTGCTACGAGCAACAGAGAAAATGTGAGCTTCACGACTCCGGGTCCCACGGGGGGGACCACTTTTAAAAGGGAATGCGCTTAACAAACTTAAGCATGCAAAATATTACAAACTAATTACTACAAGAAACCTTTTAACTTAGGACACTAAAAATGGACTGGAGGCTTCATCCCCTTGGAGTTTACTTCTCAAACTGGCATCGCAACCCACTTCTGTGGCTCACTTTCTTCACGTTGGAGGCAATGCGTCTAATTCATTTGAAAGGACTGTTCTGATCTGCCCAAGCGCCAGCTGGTGACTTAGAACAGGATCGGTGTTAAACACAGCACACACACGACACAAAAGGTGTAATTTCAAAACGCACGGCACGCCACCGCGGGAGGCCACGGGATGCAGGCCGCCTCGGTCAGCGGAGACAGGGAGACGGAGAAGTTTTGTGTTAAAAATCCATGAAGTGACAAGGACAGACCCCCAAGCAGAGTCGGCAAAGTTGTGGGTCAAGGCAAACACATCAGATGCATCCTGGAGACATTTGGCACGGAACAATGAGAAGTAAGTTCTATTTTCCTATGGACTTCCGCTGCAATGTCAGTGTGGTATTCCCATAGAGAATTTTTTTAAATTGCATTTAAAATATCAGTAGGTATCTCATTAGGCACTATATTGTTGCAGACCTTAGAAAAGAATCAACATCCAGTGTTTTTATAATGGGAATCATAAAATTATCTGTAACTCAGGGGAAAAAACCCTGAAGGGATAAATTAACCACTTTTCACAGTTCTTTGAGCGCTTTCAGGAAACTCTAAGAGATCAACAAGTTAAACCCAGGATCACAGCCACCGAGCAAAGCAACACTATTTTCTATGATGCAACGCGCTGGCCATGGCACTATTTCACAATCAAGGGGACCGAAAGCCAGGGAGACCTAAGCTCAGGCCCTGAGCCAGCCCTAACCCCCAGGTCAGGGTCGCGCAGACCTCGCCGCCACGTGTGGAACTAACATGGTTATTTATTCGCTGCTGGCTGAAGGCCCGCTGTGTGCCAAACCCTGTGTTAGCGATGCACGTTTGTTATTTTTGTTTTGAGTAAATAAAACCATGGCCCTTGTCCCTTGCAAAGCTCCTAGTCTCGTGAAGAGACAGAGAAATGCGACATGACGACTGCTCGGAACTGGTATGCCTGGGCTACTCCGACAAGGTGGCAAAGGGCAAACACATGAGCTGAGACCGGAAGAACGAACATGAGTCTCTTAGGCGGGGACCGCGGGCGTTCCCCGAAGAAAGAACAGAAGACAGGCGTTTAATGTAGCCGATGAGGCCACGTGACGGGAGTGTGACCTTTAACCTTTAAGGACAGTAAGGCCCTGGACGCTAAGACTCTGGAACCTGACTGGCCAAGCAGAAGAATCCAGTCTGTCCGCCATTTCACTGAAAGCTGTCAGAGCCTTTCAAAGAAGTTTTAAAGCAAAATAAGCCACCTAAGTTTCGACGCCGACCTTAGGAAATCTAAGAGCTCACTCGAATGACGACTTTTAGGACCAGCAGCTCTCTGCTGTTATGACTGCAGCAGTAAAACTTTCTAGAATAAAGCTAGACATATGACAAGTGACTGACTTCTGTTCTTTATCAAATACAAACTCTGTAAACCTGCAGGTGTGAAAATTATAAAAGATATGAGGCTTACAGGCCCCCCAAATAGACCTTTTCATCCTTTGTTCAAATCGAGCTTCGCTCTCCTCACTCTGAGTACCAGCTGGCTGCGGAAGCGCTCGGAGGAGGTGGGGTCCCCTTTACCTGTGTTCCGCGGGCACGGGGGGCGGCCAGACCGCAGGGTCCCGGAATGGCTCGTCCTGGCAGGACACGGGGAAGTCCGGGGGCTTGTCGATCTTAAAGCTCTCCAAAGTGCTGACGATGCTTTTAACTTGTTCATATTCTTCCAATAATTCCTGCCGAACCTTAAAAAATATACAACCTTTATGCTAGAAACTGTTTCAAGTTTATATAAATCTATATAAATTATAAATATATTGCTATAGCAGGTAAGTTTTCTTATCGCTGTTCGGGGTTTGCAAAATGAATCATGAACACACATTCAAAAGACAAAGAGCTAGCTAAGTAATATATCTAGAGGAGTAGGAATCTGGTTTGGAAAAAAGCCATAATTACACACTTTCACAGAGCCAGCAGCTGCATATCTTTCATAAGGGAACTTTATTTCCACCAAAAACTATGATGACCACGAACACAGTTTAAAACATGCGACCAAGTCAGTAACAAGTCAACCATTCCCAAAATCTACGTTATGCTGAAACCTTTTAACATATTTGTAAGTAGCTTCCAAAACTCTGAGCAGCAGCTCCCACCGCGTCACGAGCCACGGAGCGCCGGCCGGTCAAGCACGCCTGCAGCCCGTGCAGGTCCCCGGCCGGACCCCCAAACGCGCCCGGTCTCGCCTGCAGCCCATGCGGGTCCCCGGCCGGACCCCCAAACGCGCCCGGTCTCGCCTGCAGCCCATGCGGGTCCCCAGCCGGACCCCCAAACGCGCCCGGTCTCGCCTGCAGCCCATGCGGGTCCCCGGCCGGACCCCCAAACGCGCCCGGTCTCACCTGCAGCCCGCGCAAGTCCACGCCATGGATTGCCCACGCCCAGCTCTGATGTGAATTCTCTCTCCCTTACAGTCTGAATTCTTTTGCTCTCATTTAAATTCTCCTAAG
The DNA here is from genome assembly GCF_014176215.1 of Rousettus aegyptiacus. NCBI lineage: Eukaryota > Metazoa > Chordata > Mammalia > Chiroptera > Pteropodidae > Rousettus > Rousettus aegyptiacus. The sequence continues at coordinate 3,376,384 of NW_023416286.1, forward strand.
TCCTGTGTAAAGTTTAATTTGAACTCAAAGGTAAGATTTTTCCTACAGTTAAAAAACTTCCCTGCATTCTCGTGTTTTCAAAATTTGAGCCCAACCTGATTTTCAAAGGCAAACAGATGATAGACTGAAAATTACATGTATAAATCTGTGTGAACGATTCTAACTCCTTTAACCAGGAAGCCCCACTTTACTGCAGAGCAGAGCACCACACTGCCCCTTGACTCCAGCTTCAAGGCACACCCAGAGGAGCTGCGCAACCAAAGGTGACCCCGGCAGGACCCAGCTGCTCAACGCTCGGTCACACAGCACGTCTGGAGAAACGGGGGTGCAGATCCCAACGGAAAGGAACACGGCGGAAATACCTCCTTAGCACAATTAACAACACGTCAAAAACGTTTCCGTGCCAGATTGCAAACCGCTCTCATCCGTGGCTGGTTTGCGGGACAGAAGGAAACAACCAAGAAGTTCAACTGGAGTTAGAGCAAGCATATTGTTCCCGCTCAACATAATCTGGTGATGCTTAAGTCGGAAAACATGCCACATTTACCCTGGAAGTTAGAAAAACATCGATTTCCAACTGGGGGAAAAATCAGAAGGAACACTTAAAAGGCATTAGTACATAAAACGGGAACTTCAAAGAAATGTTTGACTTTGTACTTTTAAAAGGATTTTAAGTTTTAAGAATAAGTGAAGAAATTATAATTCAAGTTTTTATTAACCGTGCTATTATACAATTAAGTTGTACAGTCAAAAAACAGCAAACATTAGTTTTATTAGATTACCGAATCCTTTGTATTTGTAAGGGGTCTTACAGAAGAGGAGGAAACTTTTTCAAAAACATGTCTGTTCAGTTACGGCCGACGTTCGGCATCACGTAGCGTCATGTGCACAGCATGGTGGTCAGACACCCTTGCCGCTTCTGCTGGGTCCAGCGCCCGCCGGGCACCACGCACGGCTCCCACCACATTACGGCCCCACACAACACTGCGACTGCGTTCCCTTCCCAGCCCCGAGCAGGAAGCTTTATTAAACTAAAAGCTTCATGAAATGAGCCAAAACTACACATAGAAATGAAACGAGAGAGGGGACTAGCAATACCTTCTTTCGAAAATTTGTACTTGCACACAACTAGGCAAAAATTAAAAGTAGGTTCAATGAGAATTAAATATCTTTGAAATACATCTCATGAAATATGTTATCGAAAATATATAAAATATGACAACACAACTGGGTTTTACATCCAGATAGTAACAAATACCATTTTGGCATTAAAAAACATATACATACATATATACACACATACATATATATGTGTGTGTGTATACATTTTTTATGTTATTTTTTATTTTTTAACTTTTTTTAAATAAAAGATTTTGCTTTTATTTAAAAGAGCATGCATTTACAGTCTCTGAACTATGGATCATTGGACGGCACTGGTAACCCGCCCCTCCCCGGCACGCCTTCGGGCTCCGTGCGCTAGGAACGTCTGACTAGCTCCAGTGCGGATTGGAGCAGCGCAAGAGGCTGGCACCCAGCCAGTCTGGGCATCGGAGTTAAGGACACTGTGGCGAACCACGACCATCACGAAGGCATCCTTAATCTAGCAGATGTTAAAACTGCTAACACACACACACACACACATCATACATGTAACGCTAACTGGGCGAGACAGAACTGCTCAGCACACGCAAGTGCGTCTCAGTGCCGGGATGACTGAGGACCACCGACGGCTTCTCGGGCTCCTGCGAGCACAGGGGACGCGGCCGACGGGGACGCGGCCTACCTGCTGCCAGCGGCCTCTGACGGCCGGGTCCCTGACCGCCTGGCAGTGCCTCTGGATCTGCTGAAGCACCCCCTGGTAATACACCATCGACGAGTCGTAGTTTCCTAGAAGGGCGTATTCTCTTCCTTTCTTTGCATTGTCGCAAATCTCGGCCAAGTTCATCTTCCTTCAGAGACCTAGACATAAAATACGACAACTGTGCATTACGTTTTCGGCCAACTTTAAAACATTTTTTGTTACTCTTTAAAACGTCTGCTTAAACCACTTTGCAAGCTGAAAGGGCTCCCTGCCTCACTGAGGCTATGTGGCCGCATCGTGGGCGCGGGACCGCTTCCGGCTGCCGCACACGAGGCGGTCACCGACGACGGCCGGGGGACAATCCGGAGTGACACCCGGGCTCGTCGTAATTGCCACAAGCGGCACCCGCGGCGACGACGAACTCGCGACACTTCGTTCCACGTATTCCCGACAGCTAGAAATGCATGAGTATCACGTTTATTCAATTAAGTAACTGACATATTTAACTTGTTATTTTGATTCAAAGTGCAGAAATTCGTTCTCACTGCGACGTCCTGGCCCCCAGAAACGGAAAGCCATACTGAGGGAACACATCTCGGGGCCGGCCGGTCGCTGTCCACGCGCCGTTCTCGTGCACCCAGCGTCCCCGGCAAGGGAACCCGAGGCGAGCCCTGCGCGGTGCCCGAGCCCTCACTGAGCCGTGCCCGGGGCCCTGTCGCCCTCCACGGCGCTGTCCGCACGGTCACCGCCGCGTCCCCTCACGGGAGCCCCTGGCTTCCTCCAGGGCCCCCAGCCCATCATCTGAGGGCTCTCCAAACGCCCCCCAGAATCACCCATGGCTTCCATGCAGAAGCCTTCCCCCCGGACCTGCGAAGAGCAGGCAGCCCGGAGCCCCGAGGAGGGGTGCCCCGGGAAGGAGCGCGCCTCGCCACCCCCCCCCCCCGCCCTTACTGCTCAGCGGCCAGCCGCGCTCCCTCCCGCGCACACCTGGCTCTGGGCTCGTGACCCCCGCACCGCGCGCTCTCGGAAGCAGAGCCCTTCCCCGTGAGTGCCGGCGTCTGCCTTGTCCCCCTCCCAGCACGGGGCCACGGAAGGCTGCGCCCACGTTCTGGGAGCTGGCCACGGTCGGAAACGCCGACTGCCAGCAGGGCCACGCGGGACGGCCGTGGACGCCTCCTCGCCCCACGAGGACACTAACACAAGCAGCGAGGTCTCACTGCGGCGAATGAGTGAATGAGCAACAGCCAAAAGCCCAGCAGAGGCCGAGCCATCCCACGCGCTACTTTCTTTTAGCGTCCCTGGGAAACAAAAGCGTTGATTCTGCGAGTGCGCCCCGGTACACAGGACGCGGGAGAAAACGCCCCGAGGCGCGGCAGAGATCGCAAACTCTGCCCTGGGAAGGACCAGAAAGCAAACATTTTAGGTTTCTGAGGACCAACAAGCACACTGAGGATGTGATTTTAGTGCATAATGAGTCAAAATTTCCCACTTTTATTGATGAAATTCAAAATGTCACGGTATAACGGTTGAGCACAACTTTTTGTAAAACGGGTCTACTAAGAACGGAACGCTTCTGAGGGGGCCCCGTTCCGCTCAGCTGGGCTCGGTTAGCGCCCCCCCCCCCCCCGCCCACATCACCGGCCAGGGTTCACATGCTAGGGCTGCTTTTAAGGAGCGTTTATGGACTTCGTGTTTGGACGTGCCTTGTACCCAGGCGGGTACTGTCACACACTGACATCGAGGCACAGGCTGCCGTTCCAGCGAGCAAACTCACGGGCTCCAGGGGCGTCAAGTCATCCAGTCACTCCCCCACGCTGTCTGCTCAGCGTCATCGCGTCACGGAGGAGTCGCTTCCACCTTGGAGGTCAGGTTGGAAAGCCTCGACTGCACAGTTAAATGTATTTTGTGATATGCATTTGCATCAAAGACTGAAAAATGCTGCCGAAACAGTAATTTGAGCTCAGAAAACACATCTACTGCAAATCTGGGGCCGGGAGAGGTGGGGTTTGGGGGGGGGGTGGTGGATCTCTCTTCTTTGCTCTAACTTTTGGCAGTATGGAAAGCTACATAAAACAGCTTGGCAATCACTCGTGACTGCCATCGAAACAACTTTTAGATTTGTATATACGTGGTGTTTTGTCTCATAATTTTAGGCTGCATTCCTTTGGGAAAAAAAAAAATTTAGCAAGTCTGCAGTGAAAAAAACTGATTTCCAAAGCCAGTCGGTTTTCAGTAACAGTGGCTGAGAGCCGCGTCTCTTACTCAGAAAAACTGCAGACCAGCCCTCAGCTCGGAAGACTGCAGCGTGACTCCACCGCGCGCGGCTCAGCCGCCGACTGCAACCTGCTGGAGCAGCTCGGGATGCTCAGCTTGTCCCCGACAAAAATGCGCGGAGCTGACAACGCTGAGTCCACAAGACTGACACGCGAGCCCTGAGCCCCTGCTGTTTTCAGGCCGCAGACAGATTCAAATGTTCTCGCGAAACACCTGCTAATAAATAAAACCATGAGCAAACACAGACTTTAACCATTTCGCATGTTCACACCTTTGTGAATTTGCTCTCCCCGGTCTCTTTCTGTTACCACCTAAGCTGTAGCTGTCTCAGCAGACCCCACTTCCGGTTGTACGGAATTGTTTTCCTCAACTTTTTGTAACTACTCTTATCTGTAATTATTCTACAAACACAATTCGTTAAAACTAATTCTACAGTAATTTCGAACTCAGCACTGACTTCCGGAATAAGAGGAAAGCCACTCAAAATCATGTGTCTTGTTTTTGAATTGATTATTGATGTCCTCAACTTTTCCAGCAATCGTTTGCAAAACGGTTAAGTCTTAAAGTTATTTTCTCCAAACACATTTCTTGGGCTGCCAAAATCACACCTGACCGAGTCGGTCACCATCAGGAAATGACCTCCTCGCTTGGCTGACAAATGAGACACTCAGAAACTTACTGAGTGCAGCCGGTGCGTGCATGTGTGCATGTGTGTGTGCATGTGTGCGCATGTGCATGTGTGTGCGGGTGCATGTGCGTGTATGTGTGCATGCATGTGTGCATGTGCACGCAGGTGTGTGTGCACGTGTGTCTGTGTGTGCGTGCATGTGTGTGCATGTGCACGTGTGTGCATGTGCATGCAGGTGTGTGTGCACGTGTGTGCGTGCATGTGCATGGGTGTGCGCGCATGTGTGTGTGCGTGCGTGTGTGCGCACAGGTGCATGTGTGCGTGCATGTGTGCGTGCATGTGTGTTAATTCTGTGAAGAGATTCTGCTGCGAAGATGCGCCTTGCACAGTCCTAGTGTTCTGACCGCTGCCCCCTGCGAGCTGGCGCCACCGTGGCGAGGGACGTGTCCAGGCACGTCCGCGCACACCGCGCCCCCAGCTCAGCGACCGCGCCCCTGCACAATGAGCACACGCTTTGCCGTCGGACTCCCCCATCCACACACCACTGTGCGATCACAACATGACGCGCCACGTCCGCGCACCTCCCGTCCCTGGCCCGACTCGACGAGGACGTGCTGCTAAGCACAGTGTCGCGGCAGTGTGCGCTGAGCGGCGGTGCGGAGTAACGACACCGCGGAGTCTGTCACACCCGCTCGGCCCTGCCGCTCGCTCTCAGGGGCAGCGGGACGGGCGGCAAGCGAACGAGCCGCCCGCACCGGCACCCGCGTCTGCGTTTCAGTTAATTTCTGTGCGTCACAAAACAGTATCCTTTCCAACATCGAAAAATGTGCAAACAAGCCTTACTTCAGGGGCCGCTCAAAGACAAGCACCAGGCTGGGCTCGCCCCCCAGACCCCAGTCTGCCACAGTCTCCCTGCTCACAGCTCCTCTCAAGAACCGTGGACAATAAAAGCAAACGAAACCCCAAAAGAAATGGAACAACACGATAAAGAGCAGAAATCAATAAAACAAAAACAGAAAAGCAACAGAAGATTTCAATACAGACGGGAGCCGGATCTTTGCAAAGATCATTAAAATGGGTAAAACTCTACTAATGCTCGCCAGGAAGGGGGAGGGAAAACATAAATCGCCAAAATCGGAAATGAAGGCGGGGCCACCACTGCAAACCCTGGGGCGCCGAGCCCCCGCGGAGGGGGGCGTACTGACCCCGGACAAATGCTGTGACAGTCACAACGCGCCAAGGCTTGTTCGAGAAGGAACAGAACAATTAGTCTGAAGAGCCCTACAGCAATCAATGAAATTCAATTTGTAATCTAAAATCCTCCCACTGCAAACAAAAAACTAACAAAATAATTCCATATCCAAATGGCTTCACTAGAGAATTCTCCCAAGCGTTTAAGGGAAAAATAAAATCAATTCTAAATAAACTCTCTCAAAGAAAGAAGAGGCAGAAAAACTTCCAACTCACATTTTAAGGCAAGCATTACCCTAACGCCAAAACTAGGTACGGTAAGAAATTTACATACCGCTATCTCTCAGGAACATAGACACAAAAATCTTTAAATCTGAGCTAATCGAATCCAATAATGTATCAAAAGAATAATTCATTATGACCAAGTGGGGTTTGCACCGAAGATTCGAGGTGTTTTATATTAAAAATGAATATGCTTCTGAGACTAGAAATGAAACGTGATCATCTGAACAGAGACAGGAAAAGCATTTGACAAAATTTAACGCCGTTCATAAGACCTCTGCAGACTAAGACTAGCATTTCCACAACCCAGCACAGAGCATCCATGAAACACGCAGAGCTAACATCACATTTACGGTGCAAGGCTGAACACTCTGCCCCAAGATCGAGAAAGAACAAGGCCACGCATGTGCTCTCAGCCTTCTGCTCAAAATTAGAACCAGACACCTAGGAAGACCAGGTGCTGGAGGCATAAAAAATAAATTAAAAAATAAGGGATTGTAAGCTGACAAGGTCCTTGCGATCTGTGAGGTCAACCAAGGGTTGCCTCGCCCAAAACAATAAATAAATAATGAGAACTAGAGGTTCTGGCAGAGCAACAAGGTAAGAAAAAAACTAAAAGACATACTGATTGAAAAAGAAGATTGGTTTTATTCACATGATCGTCAATGGAAAAAACCTGAGGGAATCTATAATAGCGAGTAGAACTAAGAAGTGAGTTTTCAAGGTTCTAGGATACAAGGTCAGTATCGAAAAATCAACTGTACTGCTACATACTAACAATAAATAATTGAAAACTAAAATCAAAATGATGAAGTCATTCAAAAATGTCATTCAATAAATCAAAGATAAATTTAACAAAATATATGTAAGATCTGAACACTGAAAACTACCAAAAACCACTAAGGGAAATTTAAAATGACCTAAATTAATGGATACACATGTCTGTGTGTGTACGTGGGAATTTATGGATTGAAACACTCAGTGTGGGTAAGATGTCAATTCTCTTGAAAGTGATCCAGTCTATGCAATCCCAATCGAAACCCCAACAGCCTTTTCTATAAAAATTGACAAGCTGATTCTAAAATTTATATGGCAACACAAAGGATGTAGAATAGCCAAACAGTTCAAAAAAAGAGTAAAGTACAAATCATACCACGTGATTCCAAGATTTACTATAAACTTACAGTAATTAGGACAGTGTGAGATTGGCGTAAAGATGGACACACAGACCAATGGAATGAATTATGAGTCCAAAAATGGTGCGTTCCTACACGCACCATTAATTTTCAGCAACGGTGTCATGGCAGGTCAATGAGGAAAGGACAAAAATTTTGCCAAAAAGGGTGTTGTAACTATTGAACATCCATGCTAAAAAAATTTTTAAAAACTCTGAACCTCAACTCTTGCCTCCAATGCACTACTGACCTCAATGGAAGTCCAAACCGCAAGCCTGCAGAAGACCGCGCGGCCCGAGGTTCTGTCCTGCGTCTTTCCCGTGGCTTTTTGTTTGTTTGTTCTGCACCGGTTCCCCAAGCCCCAGTCTCCACAGGGCCATGATGCCAGGCCGGGGACCACCTGCAAGCGCAGCGGGCTGCGTCCCAGAAGAGGAACCCCAAGTCGAGGGAACCCGCATCCACCGTGCTGAGCGGCGTGCGCGCCCGGCCCCGGCCCTGCAGGAAGCTGCCGTCTCTCTCTCCAGGCCTCAGCAAGCCCAGCATCTGCCCTCGAGGACGCCGCCGGGCGGCCCTCCGCCCCTCCGTGCTGAATCCCTTTTTGCCGATCGCATGTCTTTCTGTTCCTTGCTTTACTCCCTCGCCTCTGGTGCAAACACAGGTGGGAGACGGTGCAGGTCCGAAAACACCTTTCTTCCCCCCACACCCTTCAGTGACCATCTGGCTGGCCAAATTCTAGCCTGGGGGTCATTTTCCTTCAGAACCTGGAAGGCTGTGCTATTACCTCCCAGGTTTCCGTGCGAAGTTGAGAAGACAGAAGGCGTTCAAGCTCCTAATCCTCTACCTGTCACCTGCTTGTCGCCCTTTCTGAGGTGTGCGGGATCTCTGCCAGAGCCTTCTAGAACTGCTGATGATGTGCACTGAAAAGGATCCAGTTGGGACTCTTTCAACTTACAAATAAAGTCTTTCCATTTTAGGAAAATATCTGAATTACTTTATTGATGATTCCTTTCCAGTCTCATTCTGGAAGTTTTTAGTCAGATACTGGCTTTCCTAGCTCGGCCCTCTAATTTTCTTATCTTTTCTCTCCTATTTTCCATCTTTTTTTTTGGCTCTTGAAGCCTTCTCTAGAGTCCCTTCCTTTTGTTTCACCCACTGAAGCACATGCCACGCAGACTGCACAAGTCTCACGTCTGCAGCTCGGTGGATTTAAGCCTCGGGGCCACACGCGATGCCGCTGTCCCCACGCCCCGCGAGGCTCCCCCAGGTCCCCTCGGCCTGCCTCCAGGGCAATCACTATTCTGACTTCTGCCACCAACAGTGAGTTGTGCCTTTTAAAAATCAGCTTTATTGAGGCATCATCTTTACACAATAAAACTCACTAACCTTTGTGTACGATTTGATTTCTTTCAGAAACTGTATCCGATTGCACAGGCGCCAACGCAGCTGACATGGGGAAGACTCCGACCGCCCAGGGGATCCCCAGCTCGCCTCGTGTCTGTGGGCTTATCACTGCGGCTCTGTCTTTTCTAGAATGCGACCTGTTGTATTCTGCTGTGTGTCTCCTCTCGTTTACAACGCTTCTGAGATTCAAGCTTATTGCTGCGGTAACTCAAGGCTTTTTATTACTGAGTGGTACCTCATCACACGGATATCCTAAAACTTGTTTTTCATTCGCTTGTTATCTAAAATTTCAAGACACAAAAAATGCTATCCACCATAAAGGAGAGTTGAACAATACAAAATACACCAGAAAAATGGTGTTATCTCAAGTTCTTGATAATCTGTTAGTTACTCCAAAATAAGTACACTTAGAAACATACGGATGAGACATTTTAAAATGAACAGGCAGATATCGAAATGAATTTTAAAACTTCAAGCATTAAAAAAAATCACTGAAATTAAAAACTTGAAGGACTAAAGCAGCACCAATTAGATACAGGAGAGCAAGAAACCAGAAGACAGAGCTGTAGGAACTTCCCAGAATGCAGCCTAAAAAGTAAGCGAAGGTAAGAAACGCAGAGCAGGAAGAGATGGTCCGCCGCATGTCCGTCCTCAATTCCAGAAGGAAAAAGGAGAAGCCACATGCAAGCATACAGTGGCTAAAACATTTCCAAAATCTACAGACAACATTTAACTCTGTCTCAAAATCAATAAAAAATAAGTCCACGCCTAGAGACACCACGGTAAAACTGAAAGGATACTAAAAGAGAGAGAGCAACAGCATATCGTCTACAAAGGAAAGACAACATAGCGACAGCTGACTTTTCAAAAGGGTCACTGGTACCTGGAGACAGCGGGGTGTCTTCCAAGTGCTAAGGGAGGAGACTGGCGGGGCTCAGGACGGGGGCGGGGGATGCCAACCTAGAACTGTACACCAAACTAAACTATTCGAGCGTGGAGGCATTATGAAAAATTCAGACAGAAAAACGTGGATATAAATCCAGGCACCACAAATTTTTAGGTGTGTCCTCAGGCAAACCATGCAATTTCTCTGGGCCTCAGTTCTACCTCTATAAAATAGAGAAAATAATATTTAATATTGAAAGGTTATTGTAAAAATTAAATGTGACAATATGTTAACATCGTTCCTAGCATACAACAAGCAATAAGTCAATGTAACTATTATTTTATTCCATACTCAATGTTAATAAGAGGTTTGAAGAAGCTTAAATTATTCCTCAAAAATATCAAGAAATCAACTTGGTTTTCATTATAAATTCCTACATGTGATACCGTAAGTTCAATGACTTTTAACCATAATCTTGGAATACAGAGGGTTTTCAGGAGATCAGCCTCCATCTAACGATGGCAGGAAGGATGTTCGCGATGCCCGCTGTTTGACGACAGTCTTCTCGTGTTGAGTTCACCCTGTTCAGCATCTTCGCCAGCTCTGACCGCTGGGCTGGCCGGTGGTGCTGGGCAGAACGGCGCAGGTAACACCGCAGGGAGGGCCGTGCTCAGGACGGGGAGCGCGGTCCACGCTCACGCGCGCACCGTCCCAGGTAACCATGCTCCGCGGCTCAGCTGTCAACGCAGCCGGCACAGCTCGGGGCCGAGCCCTCTCCAGCTCCACCTCCGATCACACCCCTCTCTCCTTTACATCCAACCCCCCAACACACCCACCCCACACACTCACCCCACACACACTCTCCCCACATACACCCCATATATACTCCATACACACATACCCCACCTCCCCCCCACGCACACACCCACACTCACCCCACACACACACCCCACATACACACCTCAGACACACTCACCCCACACACACCCCACACACACTCCCCACATACACCCCGACTCACTCACCCCACACGCATCCCATACATACCCCCATACACACTCACCCCACACCTACACACCCTCCACACACACATCGCCCCCCCCCACACACACACCTGCCCTGAATCCCGGAGACACGACTTAACCACACCCAGAGGTGGCCGTGAAGCCCTCCATCTGTCTCCGCACCTGAGCTCACTTCTCAAATCCCTGAGCAACAGAAAAATGACTGTCCATTCAACACAAAGGATCGACACAGATAATTCTCAGAGCTTAAGTGCTTTTCAGAAGTAATCATCATGATTTCTGCCCATGTACTAAACTCCACCGGAACCACAGGGCATGTTTATGGGCCAGCACTGCCTCAAGACGGCAGCTTAAGCTACAAGTTTTAGGTGCACAAATGCTCCTTCTGGCAGGGAAATGACAGCGACAGCGCTCACTCCGCATCAGACGATGTGGTGAAAATGGCTCTCCGGGCATCACCTCGACGACTCAGCGCCACAGCCCCAGATAAAAGCAGGTACCCCACGCACAGGAAGGGGGGGCTGAGGCGTTAAGGAATTTAAGTCCGCACAGAGCCTGGGTGTGCACGGGACGCGTCTGGCTCCGCCTGCTCTGTCGGCTCATCAGACTCTAAAGCCCCGAATGCTTTGAAATACATCGACTCCTCCGAGTTATACAGCTTGTTGAAAAATTGAAAAAAAAAAAAAGCTAATTAGAGAGATGAAATAATGTACTTTGTTCCAGTTGCCTGTGTAATTAAATACTGTTGTTCCTTAATTTCATAGTGGTTCAAATAACATAAAACCTTTCAAAACCGTTGCTTCATTTGTCTTTATCAAGTAGCGTTCAGACGAGTAATTTACCATCTTATCCATTCACTCACACATCTGTCATCCGATCCACACGATGCGGTAGGCGCCTACGCCATCCAGAAAACACCCGCGCAAACGGAAGGTGCTGCCGGGCCGCGGGGCGTTACGGCGCACAGGCGGGGGGCGGGGGGATGAAGGGACCCACGTCCGCATCCCGCATCGAGAAGCTGCGTCAGACACCTCTCCACCCACGTTCTCCCAGAGGCGGGCAAGAAGAAAGCGCCGCCTGCTGATCCCTCATGCACTGTCTCTTCCTACCTCCTAATGCCCAAGAAAAATGAAAAGAAGGGAAAACCGTCAAAAAGGACACTCGGGTACAAAGACACACACGGAGGAATAAAAGAACGAGATGTGAAACACGACACACACGGTTACATTATTTGTCCCTGAACACGTGACAGTTACGAGGGTTAGAAAGAGGACACGCTACGTCCTTTGCAGGCCATCTCCGAGGACCCAGGGCGCGCGACCACCTGAGGGTCTGCCGAGCGGGCGGGCCCCATCCTGCCTGTGACCCAGCAGGTTTGGCAGAGGCCCGCACCGGCTCCTGACCCGAAACACACGAGCACGAACGTGCTCGGCGAGTGTCTGCATCGTTCTCACCCAAGCGTTCACGGCCGGTAGTCAGCCACTAAGCACAAACGCAAAACTAGGCAGATGTGATTATAAACTATAAGTGTTTACAAAACGATCTTTGTGCCAGAACCATTTTAAAACAATAAAAGTGTCAAACTAAAGCTCACTAAAAAGAGAGGCTTAACAGGAGCCTTTGATCGAAAACTACTAATGGACAATTACTAATGTAGAATTACAAAGTCAGATGGGGACCTCCAAGGTTATTAATTCCACCTCTATACCTTTAAATAGGACCACAGTCAAAGCACCCCTAGCAAAAGAAACATCTTTAAAGACAGCTAGTGGAGATTAAACAACTCGCCTTAAGAAACGAATCCACCTTTACCATTCTCACAAATCTTTGCCTTCAATCTATCTGGCAAATGCCTATACGGACCTGCCTCTTACTAAGGCATGCTTTCGCTAGGTCTACCATGTATGAGTATAGTTACCTAGGACAGAAATGTTTAAAATAATGCTGAGTACATCAAAATATATACATTTTCATTTCTAAATAGATGCTCAAATATCAGTGAAATCATGCATTTAAATCAGTCCAGAAATGAGAGAGAGTCAGAGAATCAAAGAATTTTACGGCTACTGGAATCTTAAATCATGTAGTAGAACTCCCTGTTTCTCTGAAGATGATACCAAGGCAAAGATGTCACTCCTACTGGTCTCTAAAGTGACATTCTGTAGCATCAAGGAAGCCTCGTTTAAAAGAATAACTGATGAACTCTTCCCCAGATGAAATCGATTCGTACTGTAACCGCTACCTGACCTACCGGCCTCATATGGTCAGGTGACGTCCCAGAACGTGGCCTTCTGTCAAACAGAAATGACGACCTGCCAGGTTTAGTGGGGAGGGGAGAAGGGACGGAGAAAGGTCCCCAGCCGCCGAGGTCCTCCACTGCTCTGTCTCATTCTCCCACCGGCCTTAGCAAACAGACAGTATCTGCCCCTTGTTGAGTAAGGGGACAGGTCTGTGCACTCGCCCGTGACCGCAGGGCCCCTGTCCGCCACGCCGCTCGGCGCCTGCCCCCAGGCACGTGCTCTGTGACACACCACTGCACGTGCCGAGAAGTAAAGTACACGGCCGCACGCCAAACGCCCCGCAAGGCCCTGCCTAGTTTTACTGTGACGGTGGCACAAAGCGGACAATCAGCATTTAAGTGAACAAACCCACGACCGGCACTAAGCCCTCAGCCCGACTCTCTTCTCCGTGACACATCAGGCTGCTGGCGTCCTCGACGCCTTAGGCTCGCGGTCAACCGGTCATCCGAGACCCAAGGAAACAATCACGCGGCCTCGTGGTTCGCTCTGATGACGGAATGCTAACCTCGGCTCAGCGACACAATCCTTACTCGTTCGTCCCGGCTCAGTCCCCCTTCCCGTGGCTATGCCGACCCCCCCCATCTCCTCGGCTGGCCTTACGCCCCTGCACCTCTGAGAACCGACACTTTGAACTGCCTCACCTCCTAGCACGCAACCTATGAATACCCCTCTGTTCTCACCTTTGTGCCTCCTTTTTCGGAGCCTCTCCCCTCCCGTCGGCACGAGCACACCCCTGGGAACCCAGCAGCACGTCACAAAACACACGACTCAGGTCCCGACAGCCCGGTGCCCTCACGCCGCCCTCCCCGGCACTTCCCGGGACCTGCGTGGGCCCCGGCCCCTCCATCTCCGACATCCTGACGCATCTCCTCTTTATTGGCTCTTACCTTAATAGTCTCTCAATCTTTAAAAAAAAAAAAAAAAAAACTACAAACCTTTTTTAATTACGACCTCATCTCTTCTCTTCATAGTCAACCTTCTTTTAAAAAAAAGTATGACTGGAAATTTTATATTAAGAAAGTAATGTCAGTTTTTTTTAATGAATATAACACTAGTTAGATTTATAAAAATAACCCTTAACTTACAAAGATACATATTTAAATGATTACAGAATAAAAGATATGATATCTGAGTTTAGCCTTAAAATAATCCAGCTGGGGACAAGGGTCACAGACGGAACGAAACTGGCCGGGCTCACGCTCCACAGAGGTCGCCCGCACACGGGCGCGCTGTTCTGTTTTCTTTCGATCTGTACTACTATGGGAAATTTTAAACTTTTCTTTTCCAAGCAGCCTATACTCAGACTCCTCTTCGTTTCTGCCAAGTTCGGAAACGACCCGCAGCCACCGAACCCGCTGGCCACGTCCCACGCTCGGCTCTCCCTGCTCCTGCCCTTCTCCTTTCTCGTTGACCATGCGAGCTCCCCGCTCCTCCTCGCTGCCTCCTCACTTCTCGGCATCCTGTGTGGGCTCTTCCCCCACTTCCTCTCAAAAGTGCCCCCCAAGACACAGACAGACGGACACACACACCTTGTAGCTGTGGCTGCTTCCACACTGTTCCATATTCCAGCTGCTTCATGTCTATACATTCCTCCTTTGGGAACTGGTCCCCACCCTCCCCCCCTGCTCTACCACCCCCCCCCCCCCCCCCCCCCCCGCCGCAACTTCACCACCTACCTCCATGCAAATGCGCCCCACCCTGGGCTCTCTCTCCAACTCCGCACCCAAAAGCATCCTTCCCTGCGAGAACCTTGAACGCTCAGAACTGAACTGACTTACCTTTACCTTTCACCTACACACCTGCCCTTCATTTCAATCAGTCATTTCCCAATCCCGTCACTCATCCTAGCCAGAAATTCAGGACGCAGCTGTCTTTGTGTTCCAAATCTTCCTAGCCCCTGACATCCGAACTCTTATCAAGCCCTATCAATTTTACCTCTTAAATATTTCTACGATCTGTCTCATTCTGTAACTCCAAGTCCAGAGTTCAGAGTCTCTTCACTTCTCTCCTGGACTTTTTTTCTTTTCTAAAACTGGTTTCCCTATCACCACTCATCTCTCCAAGGTCCATTCTGCACACCAGAGCTAAAGTTTCCTGTCTAAAATACAAACACTACTCCATTTGAAATTCGTCAGCGGTCACCCCAGTGGAAGAAAAATTATAAACTCTTTAACAAATTACAAAACACTTTTAGATCTGGCCTCTCACACTACACTGCAAGTACTCTGAGATTCGTCATCAGAATGGACTATGGTTCCCCAAATACAAAGGACTCACGCCTGTCCCAAGGGCAGGCTGTGCCATCTGCCCAGAACGCCTTTCCTCATCTTGTCTCCAGCGAAAGCTTCCTCAACCTTCTCAGCACAAGTCAAATGTCACATCACACAGGAGACTTGGCCTGCTCTCCTTACAGAGTTGGGGTCTTTCCACCAGCCTGCACAGAGAACCGCATCAGTGGTTGAGGCGGTGACTTAGATGAGTCGGACCCCCGAGCTGAAATCCCAGGTTCCCGCCATATCGGCTATGACTTGGGTCAAGGTCTCTAACCCTGTATCTTCATTGCTAAATGACAGCGGCTACGTCACAAGATTGTTGTGAAGATTCGAGAAAGGGCTGCATGCAAAATACGCTGCACGGTGCCTCTCACGAAGTAAGTATTCAATAAACGTTAGTGTCGCATTACTATCCATGCCCACTCTGGGCTCCTACAGCAATTTGCACGCAACTCCATCACACTATTGTGATGACGTGGCCGTTTGCCCACGCAGAGCTCACACTATCGTCTACCCTCTCCTCATTCCCATCACCTGGTCGAAGGCCTGCCACAAAACAGGCTCCTAACAAATTTTGAAGGAATAAATAAAATACTTCGAATCCCTGTACTGGATAAAAGAAGGCTTCGATTTTTTTTTTCTAATGGTCTTACTAAACCAACTTTCCATCTCTGTACAAAATTGCTACTTTAAGGAAAACTTAGAGGCCAGCATCATTTTAATTGAAAGAAAAGGAACTTTATAGTGGCCTTATGTTCTTTTCTTATTTAAACACGCGCACGCACACACGCAGGCCCACAAAACTACGAACAATTTTCCGGCATACTATATAAAATACCAAGTTTCTAAGAAGGTTATCACCTGTCAAAAAATGTTTAAAGGGACATCGAATCAAGGCAGGTTTTCTAAATCTGTGTCAGCTTCCTTATCACCAGACCATGGGCCAGCTCTAGGGACTAGGTGTATTCCTTGGCATTAAAATGAGAGAGAGAAAACATGCCATTTTTTCATTCTGAAAACGGCTCCTGAAAGACATTCAAATAATCAAAAGAAAATATTACTACCAAAGGCTTAAAAATAAAAAGACAAGCTTGTGCTTTAAGAATTACTAGTACTGTTATTTAAAGTTGAACTAATCTTCAGAATAGAACCAAAATGTGTGAAGGCGATGCTCAAGCTAGTGGCGCGGGGCCGGGCGGGGCACCCATTGCAATCCCGGGCCTCAATAAATAAAATGCAAAAATGCAAAACGGTGTGAACAGCAGACAGTACCACCGAAGAGCGCGGTTCCTTTTATCTACTACGCTCCACCTTTAGACATCGACGCCCTTTGGGTAATTACCGGTTAATGAGTTTAGTGTGCAAACGCCCCCGGGCCACTTCAGAATTAACTAGAAAGCGACGACTCGGGGACAGGAGGAAAGCTGACAGAGCGAGGTGCGGGATCCCCGCACGCGCACAGGCTCTGCACCCCGAGGCGCCACAGGCCCCGCGGCGCGGCGGCCGCGCATCCCCGAGACGCGCCGGGCGGGCCGGGTCTCACCTCCGCGTCCCTCTCCCGGCGCTCGGAGCCCAGGTCGGCGACCACCCCGGGGGCCCCTCGCCACGAAGAGGGAGAGGGTCCCTCCCTGGCTCCGCTCAAAGTGGGTGGTGCTCGCCGGCCGCCGGGGCCGCCGGGCTTTGTAGTCCCGCCGCCGGGGGCGCCCGCCCGGGCCGCGCGGGCCCCGGCGGCCGGCGAACTACGAGGCCCGCGATGCCCCGCGGCGCCCCCGCCCGCCCCCTCCGCACCGCCCGCCGCGCGGGGCTGCGTCGCACCCGGTGCCCGGGGCCCGCGGGTCGGCCGGCCGGCGGGGGGACGCGGTCCGCGCGCAGCGGGGTGGTGCCCAGGCCGCCGCGGGGTCCGTTAGTCGGCGACGTGCGTGGGGCGGCGGCTGCGGCGCGGCGCGCGGTTGCCATGGCAGCGCGGCGAGGCGGGGCGGGGGCGGAGCCTGGGGCCGCGCGGGGGCGGGGCGGCGCGGCGTGCGTGTGGGCGGGGCCAGGCGTGACATTGAGGAGGACGGTGACTCACTGGTCCCGCTGCCTGCGCGGCGCGGCGCCGGCGGCCAGGCCCCGTGGCCAGGCGCGTGCCCTGGGCCCCTGCCGAGCGCGGCGCTGCAGCCGGACGCGCACGGGGCGCCGGCGGCGTCAGAGGCCGGGGCCGCGGCCGGTCCCCCTGCCGCCCCCGGGCTCCGCCCCAGGCCTGCAGCCGCCTGCGCCACCGCGGCCCGAGGGCCTGTGCCGCCCGCCACCCGTCCTCCCTGCCCTTTTCCGAGCGGTGGGAGAAGGGCGTCCCTGAGTGACGCGCAGGGTGACTCAGGAGGTTTGAGAACCTGCGAGGAGCGTCAGTCTCCATTGCATTGTGATCCGTAATACTTAGGGGTGTCGGATGCAGACTCTCCGAACCTCTCAGACGCTGCGGGGGCCGGAGAAGCTTTCTCCCACCCCTGAGGTTCTTCCATCCGGTCTAATATTCAAACAGATGCGAGATTCACACGAGAAAATGACCCAGTTTAAAGATACGTATGTGTGGGAACCAAACATACTGAAGAGGCAGAGACCCTCCCTGCGCGCGAGCGCGCGCGGACACACACGGGCAGGGGCAGGAGAGGGTCAGAGACCGGAAAGGGCAAATGGTGGGGCTTCGAGGATCACTGCAGGAGACTAAGAGCCCACACTGCCAATGGAGGCGTGCCCTGCCCTATAGTGGGTCAACGTGGTCATCTCTCATGCTCTCCCATTCAGGCCGAGGCCCCTAATCCAAGCTTTTCTAGGTAGTTATGGGAGGGGCAGGAGGGTCTCTCCATCCCGCTGCTGGTGTTGCCTTTAGCTCCATCTGCCCCGGGCAGAAGCACGTCTTGGGGTGACTTGTCCCAACCCCCCTCAGTGCAGCACGGTGCCAGCGGAGGTTAACAGCCTGGGCATGGGCTTCTCCAGCCCACTTCCTCTGGTCCGCCCACTCCGTTGAGTAGCTGATGGCCACGGAGGGAGAGTGGCCTGCTTTGATGCTGGGCTTTTCATCTGCAGAACGGAGGTAATATCCACCTCAGCGCTGGTGAGAAAAGCAATGATACCTATTGTTAAGGGTGCAGAATGTTCAAATGGCCAACTTCTGCTTCCATTGTTTAATGTTAAACAGGGTGTAGTTCTAGGAGATATTCTGTGCAAAGATATGCTCATGTTAAGGGTGTAGTTATCCTGTGTAAAGATATGTTAATGGCCAGCTTCTGCTTCTGTAAACCTGCTTGCTTGCTAGAGGGGGTTTTGGGGCTTTTTAAGCTATTCCTTCTAGAGCCTCGGGGCTGATTCTCTAGTGGGAAGAGTCAGTCACCGGCCGGCTAATAAAGGCTCATAATTAATCTCAATTGACAGGCTCATAATTAATCTCAATTGACTCCGTGGGTCTTAAATTTGTTCGCACCACAACACTATGAGGCATTATGAAACATAGCCTGGCCTTTAACGTAACTTAAATATTAGTTATAATGTCCACCGTGGTGAGAGCCAGAAGCAAGGTAGCCCGTTGGTGGGGGAGAGCTTTGACTGAGAGGGAATTTTTCTGTCGAGACGGAAAAGCTCTGTATATCTCTCTCAGGGTTTGGGCTACAGAGGTGTGTGCGCCTTTGTCGAAACTCATGGAAATGATATGCTCAAGATTTGTACATTTCACTACATGTAAATTTATCTCAAAAAAGAACATGAAAATATTGGCTGTTTTTTTCTAAAGATCTACTCTTAGAAACTTTCAAACATACAGCATATTATTATTAAGTATAGTCACATTTCCAGGACCTATTTACCTTATAACCAGAAACTGGTACCTTTGACCACCTTCACCCCCATCCTTCCCCCTCCCACTCTAACACCCCCCAATTTGTTCTCTGCGTCTCTAAAATTATTGTTCGAACTGTAGATTCTAATGGAGACCCTAGAGCTATTTTAGGTCCAATCTCAGGATTTTGCCGATAAGAGAAATGAGGCCTAGAGATGTAAATAAACATTGGGGGTGGGGGAGGGGATTTCCTGAGCCTGTCATGTGCCAGTAACAACTGCCTCTGCTGTGTATGTCATCCAGTCCCAGTCGGGGTCACCTTGTCCGCAGAGATTTTGTCGAAATTGACTCAAGTCCCCTTGCCACCTCCTGGGAAGAAGCCGGAGTTCGCTGCGGGATCACGCTGAGCTCCTGCTTTCCCCGAACGCTAGACTCCCTTACCTCGCATCTCACCTCCTGCTGACTCCGTCTGGAAATCAAACCCTTGTCTTCGATCGTACAGCGGACTCTCCCGCAGGCTGGAGCAACCGAGGGGTTGTAAATGAAGGGCGTGAACAATCTCTATACTGAGAATTTCCTACTCTAAAAGCACGGGCATCCACGAGCCCCCTCCTCTTTCAGCATCGAGGGGAACCTCCCGCTCCCCGCCGCGCCCTCCTCCTTGCCCTTGTTACCCTTTTCATTATCTCTGTCTCCTAATTCTACCTTCAAGCCACCTTCCGTTCCGAAACTGCTCGTCAGAGTGTTTTCCCACGGGAAGAAAGTGCCTCCCCCACCGGGCACTCGGGTGCCAGCTGTTAACAGGCTTTCTTCGCGCCAGCGTGCATCATCCGCATATGCTATTGGATTCAGGCCGCAGTGTCTTTACTCGGGAACCAGTAGGGTGTTTATGCACGTGCCCTGCCCGGGCTGCCACAGAGTGGGTTCACCTTTGAGAACTGTTCGGTGTAAACGAGGAAGCAGTTGCCGGTCACTGGAATCTGATGCCTCAGAGAAAGAAAAGATGTCGGCACCCAGGCTGCAAAACTCGGAACAAAATCTGAGTGTCCAGCGATAAAACGGCATCCGTAGAGAAGCGACGCCCAGACCTGTCACCGCTAACGATCTGTTCACAGCCCCGCGTATCTAATAAGCACATAAACAGGTTCTCCTTTACTCCTGGAGAAGACGAGCGTAGTCTGCTCACAGCCGAACACGTGTTTTTTGTCGTGGGGACGATAGGCTCACCTGACCTGTCATCCCTCATCCGGGTTCCCGTGTGACCGGTCGCTCGCGTTCGCAAGCAAGGCAGCTGGCCAGGGGCGCTGTGAGTCCCCACATGCAAGGCCCCGACACATCCCCCCTCCCTGCTCGGTTGAAGTCGGACTCCCGAAGAGTCGGCTCGGCAGGACGAGCCACGTGGAGAGAATGCACAGCGGCCGCGTCGCGGCGGGCGGAAGGAGGCCGGTCCCTCGGAGGAAGGCCGGAAGAACCGCGCGTGGCTGGGGACAGCCGGGAACGGATGGGCACCGGCAGGGAACTTTGTTGTTTTCACCGGATGGTGTGGGCCGGCTCCCGTGACGGTCAAACGCACTGTGGAGATCGGAAACACAGCACTGAAGATGGAAACCGATCCACACGCCCAGATGACAACATGGTCAAGAGCCACTCTCCTCATCAACGAGATGGCGCATCCAGTCCGAAGCCAGGCTTTTCCTCGGGACCGTCCCCCTGCCGTCCGCGGCATCTCGCTGTGCCGACCGCCCTCCTTCGTGGCCGCGACCTCGGTTCTCAGCAAAGCGTGCGCCCTTCATCATGCCGGGAGCCAGCTCTTCGACCTGCTCCTCGGGCGAGGGACCACCTCCCAGCGTCCCGTCTGCACACCCCCCATTTCCAAGGTCGCACCTCTCACGCTGGTTGGCGCTCAGGTCCCCCTTTGCTAGTTCCGATGCCCGCGCCCCAGGACCGCACCGGGCACGCTGCGTGCGCCCCGCTCCGCTCTACGCTCCCGACAGCCTCCCCACCCGGAATGTCGCCTGTAACCTAAATCCTACCTCGTCCGCAAGAACTAGCTCGGGCTTTCACGCAAACACCCCCAGACCGCGCCTCCTCCCCCCTCGCAGTGTCCCCGCCTCGCCCACTCGAGGACCAGACGTCCTGCTCGGTGGCGGTCCGTGGGCCGTCTGCTCTTTGAACCCGCCTTTTCTCCTCACTGGACTTCGGGCTCCCCTGATGCACCTTTCCGGGTATTCCCCCAAAACGTCTCTAGACGAGGAAGGACGCGGGAACTATTTTCGATTGGCGGTTCCTCATCTTTCCTCCTTAGGAACCCCTCCTGTCTGGGAGTTCTTTCCTTTCTAGAATCACACAGGACATGTGAAGCCTCTCAATATAAATACCCTGAGGCCTCGGGAAAAGTGTGGGCCCCCAGCGGATGGCTACCCTGGGGGCAATTCCTTTAAGTCGCGTTTGGTATGCAAGGAGGTCAGGAAGTCGGGGCGCTGAATTCCAGTGCTCAGAGTCACGCTATCCTTGAGGATGTCCTAGAGCAGCTGTCGACTAGGTCAGGACATCGGTTTGATGGGTCCCACCCTGCTCCGATAGGGTAAGGTGAAGTAGGGTCGAGTGGAGCAGAAAGTGGTAGGAAGTTAAATGCAGAGGGTGGGCTAGTCGTGTATGGCTGACGGTCAGCGTCGGCCCTGCCCGCTGCCCGCTGCTCTGTGTTGGTGGAGCCGGAACTGGGCAAAGCACACGGCAGGTCCTGTGGCTCCCAGGGCCGCGGCCGGGGGAGGGGGCGGCGCCTCGCGCCCCTGGTTGCTTCCCCTCACCGCGCGTCCGCTTGCCCGCATCCCCTGGGCAATGGCCTGTTAGCCTGTGTCCATAACGTCTCCTGGGGCCACGAGACCAAAGAAAGAGGCCGACACAACTCCAGCGCGACATCGAGGTTCACTGAGGGAACCTGCGTCCGGGCCATGTCTCGGTTGGTGACCAGACGACTTGGATGTGCCCCGGGCCACCCGGCAGATGCTGAAGGAATAGCTATAGGACAGGGCACTGGAGGGCGACCTGCCCCGGGCCGGGGCAAGGTGCGTCACATGCTTGCCCGGAGCAGGGCAGCAGGCTGTCGCTGGGGTAGGGGGCTGGGCGATCGGACACCCTCTGAGGGGACTGTCCGGTGCCCTCCGCACCCAGAGGCCAGTGCTAATGCGCTGGCACCCTGCGCTTCAGGTCTGAGAGCAAAGACCCAGTATCGTGACAGCCGTCATCCCTGGCCGAACCTGGCCTATGAGGATGGCCGCCCACGAACCAACCGCGTCCCCCCGAGTCCGGCGGGAAACCCTCGCTTCATCGGGAAACGGACCTCTCCCGGGCACGTGGAGACTCAGCTTTCTCACGCACTGCCTGTCCGCCCCTTGTCGGCAAGTGGGAGGGAGCAAGAAGCTAAGGAGCCAAAGGCCAGGGAGTGACCCCAGAGGCCCATAAAACGAGGCGGGACTTGGGGAAAAGGGGCGGAGTAAAAGGAGGAGGGCGGAGACTGAGTCTCTGGCCGGTGCCGCGAGGAGACAGTGGACAGGGGACGGTGGAGAACCGCGCTTTCCGCCTCGTCCAGGCCGGGCGAGGCCGGCCTGGCCGGATCCTGCGGTCCTGAGGAAGAGAACTGCCCTCCCCGCCGCCCCTGCGCTCGAGGAATTCGCAGCGTGTCTTACCTGTGCGGGAACCGGCACCGAAGGCCCTGGCAGGAGCCGGCGGGGATCCTCCTGGCTCGCGATTCTGTATTTTTATGTGAACTTAGAAACAGAGCAGACAGCCTCGAGGCTGTGTGGGGGGTCTGCAGCCCTAGGGTGCTGTGGCACAGCAGGCAGGCCCCCCACCCTCCGTGCCAGGCAGAGCGGTGGAGGTCCCCTGGGGCGCTGCAGGAAGTCGCCCCAGGCGCTCGGCAGGTACGCAGAGCGACGCGCCTTCCCCGCCACCCTGACTCAGGATCCGCAGCTGGTGTGGGAAAACACGACCACAGGCGACGTGTGGGCCGCTCGGGAAACGGCCGGCGCGGGCCGCCTCGCTCGTGACATGCAGGGTCTCTTCTTCACCTGGCTTGAGAAGCACGTCAGTCGCCTTCTGATTCAGCCGCCGGAGCCTGTCACAGCGTAGGCGGCACACGCAGAGGAAACGCGGCGAGCGGCCGGCTTCTCTGTTCCCAGCAGGACGCGCTGGCTGCCCCGCACTCGGGGTCCCCACGGAAGGGGGAGCGGAGCAGCCGGCCCCCCAGGCCCCTGAACCCCTTGCCGAGAGGGCAGAGCCTCTCCAGAGGCCCCGCCCGACCCCGGAGTCCTGGCTTTTCCTACTTTTCTGCGTCCCGTGCCACTGCAGGGGTAGACAATTGCGAGCGACAGCTTCCGGGGGTCAGTCCCACGTCCCTTCTTCCCTCTCGTTGTCCCGCCAGCTTTGAGGTCTTCTCGGTGAATTCCGTGCGTGCAGGACACACGGTTGTGATGTCGGCATACGGGAGTCATTCCTAAGTGGCTGAGCATTCGCGCACACTGCCCAGGCCCCGTTCCGCCCGACATGTTCTTGTCATGTTTGCCGGGCCGCCTGGCTCCTTCCCCAAATTTCGCCTCACATGCCACGCTTCCCGAACCCTCACCGATGGCTGTAATAAGGCATTTGGGTGGCCCTCGCTCCGCTGCGTCTCCCCGGCCCGCCCCAGTACCTGTCCTCAGCGTCTGAAAGCGAATAGCACTGACAGCCATCATCTAAGTTCTGTAAAGTTTCTTCCTTCTGGATCTATGGCAGGATTTATGCCTTGATGACAGATAAACATCCCACTCTGTTTTTCTTTAACATTTAACACATACATGAACATTATAGAGTCGCAACAACAGCAACCAAGAATATTGATGTAGTCTGCCATCACAGACCCAAATAGTAGTGGGTCGAACAAGAGAGAGATCCCCTCTTCTCACCCGCGGAAGTCTGGGCAGGCAGTGTAGAGCCGGTGCGGCAGCTCCATCACCGTCAGGGACCCATGCCTCTTCCGTCTTGTCAATCCGCCATTCACAATACGCGACGCCTACCTCGCTGCACAAGATGGCTGCCCCGGCGTTGCCTCAGTGCTGCATTCCAACCACCCCGATCCCGTCTACATGCCGCGGCCAGAATAATTATGTTCAAGTGCAAATCTAGTCATGCCACCGCTCTGGGCAAAAAACCCTTCACGGCAGAGTCTCAAACATTTGTCACCACTGAATCCTAGACACACACATATGTACACACCCACACACACTCAAACACACATCTATGCGCGAAACATAAGTTTCACGAAACGAAACTCGCCCTTAGTACGCGCCGCGCACCCTGAGGCCCCTACTCTGTTCTACTTGCGTCTAATTCGGGGGCTGCTGATGAATGTGGAGGCGCTGGCCTGCAGGGGACGGTGCAGTGCTCAGTGACCTGGCCGTGCATGTCCCCTGCACCCCAGCCTCCCGGTGCCTCCGCCCGCCGTGCCTGCACACCTCCTCCTCCCGCCCAACCCGCCTTCCCAGCAAGCCCCTGCTCCTCGAGAATCAGCTCCCGCGATCCCTGGGGGACCCACTCCCAGGCCCCCTGGAAGTCTGTGCCTCCCTCCGCCTCCCCCCTTAGGCTCCCTCTTGTCACTTCTCCATGCTCCGCTCCTCCTTCCGTGGGGACCCCGAGTGCGGGGCGGCCAGCGCGTCCTGCTGGGAACGGACAAGCCAGCCGTTCGCCGCGTTTCCTCCGCGTGTGCCGCCTACGTTGTGACAGGCTCCGGCCGTTCCTTGAGGATGGGGACTGTCATTACCGTAGTGTGTCCCCAGCCCTTGCGGAAGACTTGACACGAAGTCAAAGCTTACTGCCGTTTCTGCTACGCACACATAAGCGAACGAATGTCCTACGGTAAAGTTGCTGGCAACGGTTATCGAAAATCTATTGTACGCAGAGCATTGTGCTGGAGAGAATTATGGGAACACAGTGGAACTTGACAGTGATAAATTTCAAACTGGCGTAGAGTGGGCTGACCTCGTACATGAAGATTGTCTCGACGTCTGCAGCTAAATACCGTCTGATGACTCACTCACAGTGGATCGAATGGTGGGCATGGGCTTGAAAGAACTCACCTTTGTCGTCCCTTCTCTTAACTGATTCAGGGAGGCCCAGTGTCATCGAGCTGAAGGGCAGAGCCACTCAGTGATTTTTAATTAAGTACCCTGCATGACTAACTCGGGGTCCCTCGAAACAGGCCCAGGGAGCCAGCGTGAGGCACCGAGACGTTCACAGAGGTCGAGGGTGGGCAAGGACGCCTACGCAGCTGCTTCAGATACCGCCTCATCAGCCAGAAGGCCCAGGAACGAGGCAGGAAGGGAAGGGCGAACCCAGCATCGATTCGGGGTCTCCCTTTCAGACACTTCTTCGACCCCCAGGAAGCCCGGTCCACTCAGGTCGATTCTGTAATCCTGGCTGGTAAATCGATGAATGTAAACCAGGCCCCAACTGGTACGCTGGAAAGAACAGAACATCGTCGGGTAACGACTCACCCTTTGGGGTTCGTTTAAAATCCCAGGCAGGAGGACGGCGTGATGAGTGGCCCCACCTCACCCACCCACTGCCTTCGCCCTCTAGTTAATAGTCATAGCGACGGCTCGAATCTGTCCTAAGTCTTACGGTCTCCAAGAAGCTTTACTTCATTCGACCCCAGAGCGGCCCTGTGAGGTAGGTCCAGGTAGGTGAGGATAGAGGGCGGGGAAGCACAGCCCACAGGTCACACGGCGCCTGAGTAACCGGCACCGAGCGGAGCCCTAATGCACGACGGCACCGACCCGCGTCGAGGGAATCGGCATCAGAAGCCTGGATTCTGACCCCGACGCTGCTCGCTCCGTGGCCGTGTGGCCCTGGACTTGACGTAACACCTTCCTGCCCCGCCTCACGGGTGCTTACGAGGACAATGGGCGGCTTTCTAGCTGGGAGGCCGACACACAGGGTCGGGGCTCAGCAATCTTTTCTAACAGAATAATGAGGGTGACACTCCTTATCACCTTTTTGCTTTCACGGTGGCCTTCTCTCAGCCGTTCAAGATGCCTCTACGACACCCAGTGGCCAGTGTGTGGGAGGAGGGCGTTCTCTCTGTCCAGGACGGCATCGGAGCGCGGGCACCCAGTCGTAGCCTGTGGGCATCGCCCGCAGAACTTTAACCCTGCGGCGTCCTGGCCCCACGGCGGCCACTTAAAATTCTAATGCGGCGGGGGGAGGAACTGGGCCTCGGTATTTTTTAAAGGCCCCCAAGCGATTCTAAGCGGCAGGCAAGGCTGTAGAGGCCACGATCCGTCGGCTGTTCCAGAGAGAAGGTGCACGAGCTGAGTGTGTCTCAGGTCCAGGAGCTGGACTCTACGGTCCCACCGCTGCCCGTGTAGCAGACCCCGTTCTGGACCACGGTGGGCGGAGGGAAGCGTAGGCCACGTGCAAACGCCCGGAAAGATGCTGGGCCCAGAGGAGGCTGAGCCTCCATCCCGGACACTTTTCCTTTACTAAGTTCTGCTTCTCGAAAACGGCCCACAGTGACTTCCCTTACGTCACAGGAATTCAAACATTGAATACCTTTATTAAAAAAAAAAAATGTCAGGAAATAAACAGGTGATCTACGAGGGGCCCACCCTATAACTTCCCCCAACAACGATAAGGAACTGAGCACGCATTAGTTAGTTAGTTTCTTCGTTCGGTTCCGTGCACTTGCCAGTGACCTTGTCCCGCATGTTTCATTCTAGGGTTCACCAAACGAGCATCAAAGTACTTCATAAACGCGATACATTTCGTGTCTATTAAAAGTATATCGTTTCTAGTAAAAACATAGGTCTAGCTGTTGGCCTCAAATTCCTTCAAGCCACCGTTGAAGGAAAAAACACCCAGCAAAAGCCCAGAGTAGGACTGTAATTGGCACGCTTCCTCAACTACCCGCGTCTGAGCACCCTTTGCACACCGGAAATGAACACACAAACTAAATAAAAGGGCGTGATTCTTCGGAGTCCCCCTTTAGTTTTGGGCACCCCCGGAAAGGAAAATTCCCTTAAAACGGTCCCATCGGGAGTTACCTCGAGATGAAGTGCATCGTCTCATTTGGTCACTTCTACAAGACTGCAGACGATCTGGGTGGCGTAACCGCCCTTTACTGGACCTGGAGATTTAAATAATGAAGAGGTTTATAGTCTCCACAGCATAGCCTGCAGACAAATACTTACACCTGGGGACCACACACAGGCAGTAATTAGGCAGCATTTTTTTCATCGCAGTCAGTGAGTGTGCAAAAGATGGAGTTGGGCTATTCTCAGGACTTAAGGAACAAAATGGACTTCCCCAGAGAGCCAACAGAGGAAATCTGGCGCCTAGAGAGCTTAGGACCCCCCACGGGAGAGTTTGCAACTATTGAAGTAGGAAAGATTCAGCACTGCAAAGTCCAAAAAGGAGATTTTAATAATAATAATAACAATAATAATAATAATAATAATAATAATAATAATAAAACTCAGCGAAATACATAGGCATCAGGTAGGGCATCTTAAACAGTAATTAAAATTATACGTATCACACACACAGGAATCAATAAGAGACTTTGTATTTCCTTTATAATGACATAAGAAAAAGGCTCTAAAAAACAGACTCTACTAACAATGAACTCTTCCCTCTCCAGAGCCCGTGAGAATACGACAGCCCCGTTAGATGGACGCAATGCGCCATCTTCCCACCTCTCAGGCATGAACTTGGATGCGGTCTTCGCGGTCTCTTTCTCAGGCCTCTAACTACAATTCTGCTACTTACCCCTCCACGTAACCCGCATTTCGTGTGCTCCTTACGTGACCGAGATGCGGTATGCGTGACAGCCAAGGCTGGGGCACCGGGCCCGGCCACCTAGCCTTGCGACGGCCTCTCCTCGTTGCCTTGCCTGTATCACGGGGTGATAACGGTACCAGCCTGGCTGGGTCGTCGTGAGAACCAAAGCAGTTACTCCACAGGACAGTACTTGAAAAAGGGCCCGACGCATGGAAAGAACTCGATAAATATTCACTCTTCCTATCGGGGCAATTTGCGTTTCCCTCAGTGCCTATGAAAATGTTCGGCGCATTTTTAAAGTACAAAACAAGACACAGGTATAACGAAGGACTGCTTCCAGATTCCTATATTTATTTATGTGGGATGTCTCCGTGAGCCATGGAGGTACACATTTGGGGCATCGTTTTTTGTTTGTTTGTTTGTTTGTTTGTTTTAATTACATACAATCCTAAACTCCAGGAAGTATTCCATGATGGGGACCCCGATCTCGACCCATTTTGTACCACACTTGAGAAGAAGTGGAATTATGAGCTCATCAGAAATCAATTCAAAATGCAGAGCAGTTCGCGACTGTGCGCAAAGTACATAGTTCAGCCAGACGAGCTACAGAAATGTGGACGAGAACAAATTCTGCGGGAATCAAGTCTTCACTGCGCACACCAGCTTGACGTAGAGCTGCACGTAGACCACGTCACACAGGTCAGGAAAACGTGGAGGTGTTTGGTGGGAGGGGAGGCGGGAAGCTAAGACAGGTAAGGAGAACCCTGGTGCCAGGTGAGCGAGACTGGCAAAGCGAAGCCACCTCGGGCACAGGCTGCGTGGCTGTGGGCTTTCAATGCCAGGCTCAGGGGTCCGGTTTCGCCCCGCAAGCCCCAGAGGTTTTGTGAGGTGCACAATGGCAGGAACACAGCATGTGCACAGGACGGTTCACGCGGGGAGACATCGGAAGCAAGAGAAAAGTCGGGTGGCTGTTAATCGACATTGGGGCGCAAGGCGATGAGGTCCTGGACCGAGGTGGGGACACCGGGAACAAAAGAGAAGGGACGGCCATGAAGCTGTGACAAAGACGTGTCCCCTCCACTCCGTTCTCATGGCCAAATTGCTCCCCAGCCTAAGCCTGGGTTATCTGAGCAGAGCGGGCCAACCCCAAGGTTCCCGGGGGTGCGTGGGCTCCGGGCTGTAGGTGCGAGAGGACAGAGGCCCCCCCGGGCCTCCAGGGAACTGCTCCAACATCCCCCGGGCCGTCACATCCTGATCCTGACATGTCCCTCATGCCTTTCCGTAACGTGAGCGTCCGGTGGATTCCAGACGGCAGGCCGTGTCTCCCCACCCTGAAGCTCACCGAGCACTTCACGACTGTGCAGGGTTTTAGAAGCCATTTTTTAGTTATATCGCATTAGTTTAAATGGACACCATTAGAAAGTTTAGGCCAGGATGCAGTTTACACTAATACAGTTTATTGTACCGAAATCGTTCCTAAAATTAATCTAAACAAACAAACGAACAAACAAAAACAACCCAGGTTGGATGATTAAGGATACGGAGAAGTAACGAGCACAGCTTGAAGCTCAAATACAAAAGCCTCCCTGACCCTGACCAGCGAGTCCCCAAGCGTTAGCCCTGCTGGTTCGGAAGGCTGTGTCGTTGGTGACGTGTGACGTTTCTCGTACCGCGTCATGGGATGGTTCCTCGGGCGAGATGAACGGCAGGGAGCAGCCAGAGCAAGCGGCTTCTGTCCGCATGAGCGCCCGGATGTGAAACTACAGTCGCCCGCTCGCTTTTAGCCAAAAGTGGCAGCAAGTCTGGATGACCGCTTACAACGCCTTTCAACTCAGCAAGTGAGGGACGGATTCGTGCCCCCGCGACGACTTTAATGACGGAGACCGCGGCGCGCAGAACGGAGCTCCTCAGAGTGGTGCCCGGGTGGGTCAACGCCAGCAGCACCTGCAGGCTTGTCTCAGAAACGGATTAGAAACGCAGGTGCTCGGCCCCACCTGACGGCATCTGCCTCCGGGCGGCGGAGGGGTGGGAATCCAGCGGTCTCGGTTAGTACCAGGAGTGGGAAGCTGTGTGTGTGCATGCGTGTGCATGTGTGTAGGGGGCGGGGGTCCACGCACCGGCTGGGAAGAAGAAACAACAAAAAGCCATATGGCTACAAATGAAACGAATGAAGCGATTTTATAGATACGTTTTATACAGTTACAGGAAAATACATCGGCACATGTTTTGTGGCGACACATCTCTGCAGAGACAGAATACTCCTCTCATTATTTTTGAACACGGGAACTCACTGTTTCCAGTAGGGTCCCAGCACACGGCCGCACGCGCAGAGGCTGGGAGAATTAGTGTTTCTCATACGCATCAAATATGAGAAAGAGGGAAACATGACAAGAGCTAAATTTCTCTTTTCCAGGGAGCCTCTGAGATGGTCTCAGCATCGTTTTATGGTTCTTCAACCCAAAACAGACCCACAGCTGCAACGGGCATCTCATTCCAGATGTGCACGAGCGGACTGGCCCCCGTCACTGTGTTATAATGTCCTGCAACGTTGTGTGTGCCGAGGACATGGCCAGTGGTCGGTATTTTTTTTTTTTTTTACTCTTTTGGAGTGAAGGCCATGATAAGTTTGAGCCTCCTGGAAATGAATCCGGAACAGTAAAACAGGCTGGATGTGTTTCCCCAGTAGGAAGGAAGGAAGGAAGGAAGGAAGGAAGGAAGGAAGGAAGGAAGGAAGGAAGGAAGGAAGGAAGGAGAGAGAGAAAGAGAGAGAGAGAAGAAGAAGAAAGAAAGAAAGAAAGAAAGAAAGAAAGAAAGAAAGAAAGAAAGCAAGCAAGCAAGCAAGCAAACCTACTACAGGTAAATTGAAATCTTCAAACAGACCCATAACACCTCGCTGAGACATTCTCGAGATAATGGCTTGGGGTAGAGGAGGCCACAAATCTTCACATTCCAGCATTCGCCTGGCAGGGCTAATGAGATTTTATGGCGGGCAAGCTGTTTCTCTCTTGGGGGACCTCGGCAGCAGCAACTATATCTTTATCAATCAAGGGTTTTCCGCACTGCGGCGCCCCCCGACACACACACACACACACACACACACACACACACACGCCGCCCCAGCCTAGATCACAACACTTGGACACAGAAGAACCTGTCGTGTGGGTCTGATCATTCTTCCTTTAAGTCACATGGCTCCACGAGGCGGGCTGGCGGGAGAAATGGACGGAGGGGAAGGAGAGGAAAAGCACGATACGGGGCCGACAGTGCCACCCCGGGACGTCCCCCCGTGCCCGCCGGCCGTTAGGAAGAGGGCCGCAGACCGGCTGCTACCCGAGGGACCGCCGTGGCCGGCCAGGGAGAAGGGGCCCTGCTGCCATCCAGGGGGCTAGGGCTGAGGGCACGGGGACCGCCACTCGGAAGGCCCCCCACCCCTTAGTGCCCACCGTAGCCACAACGTCTCAGTCTGCCTCCGAATCAGCATTCGCACACGCACAGACCTACGCGCTCACGTCCTCGACAGCGGCCACTGTAAACTCCTACGGTGACAAGCCCACTCTACTTTTGTAACTGGGAAAGTGTCCCCAGTTCTCAGCCCGGAGGGGTGTTGGAGGCGCAGGCCAGCAGAGGCCGTGAACGGGTGCCAGGTCCCGCTGGGTGCTCCCAGCTGTTCCTCCCGGCGACTGCAGCTCTCCCACCTGGACAGGTGCGGGCAGCGGCTCTCCGAGGACTCAGAAACGCAGAGCACAGGTCGCTTGGAGGAGAAGACGAGAAGTCAAGGTAGCATCCAACTGGCCGTGGATTTACCGTCTCGCGGCATCCCCCAGACAGGCCACAAGGCACCGAAACCCAGGCGTGGGCATCCGTGGAGACGGAGGGAGCTCCAGCAGGAACCTGGTTCAGACTCGAGGTGGGAGAAAGGGGTCTTCTGCGGTGACGGAGGCAGCCTGGAGGGCCCGCAGCATGGAAAGCAGCAAGGAAGGGGAGCCTCCCTGTCCAACGCGAGGCGGGGTGGCCTGAGAGCAGGCTGTGTCCCCCGCTCGGTGCTCCCACGACTCAGCCAGTCTTGGGAACTGCCCAGAAGAGCAGAGTGAACCCAAAACCCCAGCTTTCTGGGGGGATGAACAAAAATGTGGTGCCCCCAGGAAACTGACACGTACCAGGGGGAGGACGGGGAGGACGGAGCGCGGAAAACCAGCCCGCGCAGCGATCCGCTAACTTCGGGGCTCACCCCCAACGTGGCACACACTCGGGGTTAATCACAAAAGCGTCAGGAAGAAGACTTAGAGACCCGAGCTAACAGAGTCATTGCCATCCGGGCCCCCCACCCGGCCAGAACACGGGACGGTGGGCACGCAGGAGAAGTCCACAGGGCACCCCAAAGACTTAGCAGTCGGACCTGACCCGGGAGTGGGGGGCAGCCGCGGGTCTGCAAGGGCCCTCGGCGAGGCCACCCCACGCTGCAGTTCTGCATTGCTCCAAAGCTGTGTTTGTGTGGCACAGCCCCCCTGGGCAGGAGTCGCACGGCACTCGGTTCTATGTCTCCAGAGGCTCACGCGGTGACAGACAGGCGGAGATGCGACATGAACATAGGTGGCCGAGCGGCAAACGGAGGCACACGTGACCGAGCAAATGAACCGCGTGACTGACGGGCACAGGCAAAGCCCCGCGAACACAGCCGACGGCCACGCGCCCCTGTCCAGCCATGTCTCCTGTCCCCGGAGGCCGGGGGTGGTGGTGAGCCAGTGGCCCGCGAGAGACCGGGGTGCCGACAGAGGAAGCCCGCCCGGCGGCAGGAGGGCAGGGGCATTGGGCCAGAGCGGGGGCCCTGGGACCTTCCCCACGGGCGGATGCAGGCGTCCATCGCTATGCCGCGCGGGAGGAGGATAAAGAACAGGTAGTGAGCGGCCCAGCGCGACATGCCGTGTCGATGTGCGGACCACGCACCCTCTAAAGCATCTCCCCTCCCCCGAATGCTCCTTCAAGAGCGCCCTTCAAACACGGTAAAGAAACACTACACACCGAGTCCCCTTCGGAAGGACAGGCGAGGCGCGTTTGCTGGATGAACGCCTCTGGAAATCCCCCACGGTAAAGAAATATGTTTGACGCTTCGAAAGATTTAATTGAGGGATGATTAGCATGTGCACAGATGCCAAGTGTTCAGTTCCGTGAGTTTGGGGAGCTGAGAACGTCACCCACCACGCCGCCCAGACAAGATCCATCAACCCAGAGAGTGTCCCGTGCCCGTCGGCACCCTACCCTGCCCTGCCCACGGCAGCCACCGTCTGCCTGCCCATCACCATCATCGGCTTTTGCCGCTGCTTAGACTTAGCAATCATGCTGCATGGATTCGGGCAGGGGCGGGGTCTAGCTGTTTCGCTCAGTGAGTTTCTGAGTGTCAGAAGTCTGGTCTTCTTCTTAGTTCATGGCCGCACTGTACTCCATGGTGCATGTATATCGTGATTTGTTTATCCATTCTCCTTTTGATGGGCACGTGAGTTGCTTCGACGTTTTGACTATTACAAATAAGGCAGGCGTGCACAGCCTTGTGCAAGCCTTTCTGTGGACATGTGTTTTCATTTTTCTTGGGTAAATACCCAAGAGAACTTGTCAGGCCGTGCGTGGGGTTGAACTTCACAAAAACAGCCGAACTGTTCTCCAAAGTGGTGGCACCTCCCTAGCTTTTTAAACTTGGCATTTCCTGCACTCATTAGACCACAGAGTCCCACGCATCTGTGAAACGGGCAGGCGGGACCAGAGAGCGTTTCAGATTCCTCCCAGCTGCACGCCATGAGAAAACAGCCAAGGCATTCAGAAGCCGAGTGGTTTTGTCTTCTCGTGGGCAAAAGCAAACGAGGTGAAGCCTAGGATGACCAGAGAGAGTTAGGAAGGTTGGAGGAGAGGGGAATGGAGGAGAAGACAGCCCCGAGGCCAGGGAGTCGGAACAGGTGCCAGCAGTGTCATTTGGACGGAGGCAGGAAGGTGTTTTTAAGCCACAGGGAATCTGAGATCCCAAAGTCAGAACTGATTAAAGCAGCGACGATGGTGTGCAGAGGTCCTGCGGTGTTTCAGACACTTCTCTGGTCCACGGGCATCGATCATGACAAGGTATTAAGAAAATTCTTCACGTACGGCCACGCCTCCCTGAACAAGCCTGGTCCCGTCTGATCTTGGAAGCTAAGCGGGGTTGGGCCTGGTTAGTACTTGGATGGGAGACCACCCAGGAAGACCAGGTGCTGTAGGAGTAAAAAATAAATAAAATAAAAAATAAGGGATCATAAGCTGACAAGATCTTTGCAATCTGTGAGGTCAACCAAGGGTTGTCTTGCCTAAAAAAAAAAAAAAAAAGCATTAAAAAAATATTTTTCATTAAAAATAAATAAATAAGTTTTAAAAATTAAAAAATTTAGGAAAAGAATATTCTTCAACATGACTTTTTTTAAAGGGGGGAGTGGAATAAGCAATTTGGGGTAAAAGTAAAACGAAGGCACGGTACAATTTTATTCATTCTAACTTTGTGTATTCAGCATTTCTAGTTAGAGAGAGGTAAGTCACGGGGATGGAATGCACGGCATGAGGAACGTGTTCAGTAGCACCGCGGTCGGCTTGCATGGTGACAGATACCGTCACACAGAGGAGAGACTCAGCCCGAGCCACTAAACCAGTGTGGCCCAGGGCCCGGGCCTCTCATGCTTCTTGGCTCCGATGGTCGGCGGGCTCCCTGTCCCCACAGGAGGCTTGTTTCCTCTGTGGTCTCTGAAAGGGACAGGACAGTGTCTGCCCACAGGGCAGACCGTTGGGGAACCCTTAAACGAACCTCTAGTGGAAAAAGGGAGCCCTCGCGCGCTGCTGGTGGGATCGGAAATCAATACAACCACTGCGGAAAACGGTACGGAGGTTCCTCAAAGCCTGAAAATAGAACCTCCACGTGGCCCAGCAATCCCACTTCTGAGTATATGTCTGAAGAAACCCAAAATGCTAACTCGAAAAGCCCCATGCACCCCTGTCTTCACCGCAGCATTATTTATGAGAGCCAAGATATGGATGCAGCCCTGGGGTCCATCGGTAGACGATTGAATAAAGAGGGTGTGGTCCATATATACAACGGAATATTACTTGGCCATAAAAAAGAATAAACTCTTACCATCTACAACAACATGGATGGACCTGTAGGGTATCACGCCGAGTGAAATAAGTCAGACAGAGAAAGAAAAATGCCACATGATTTCGCTTATATGTGGAATCTAAAAAAGAAATAAATAAATGCACAGACGAACACAACGGAAACAAACTGATAGATACAGATTGCTGGACAGGAGGAGGGTTAGGGGGGCCAGGTGAAAAGATGAAGGGATCAAGAAACACAAATCGGCAGCTATAAAAACAGTCACAGGGAAATGAAGTATAGCACAGGGAATGCAGTCAATAATACTGTGATAATTGTGTCTGGTGTCGGGTGGGTACTAGGTTTCTCAAGGTGATCACGTCGAAAGGTATATAAATGTCTCATCGCCATGTCGTGCCCCTGAAACTAATATAATATTGTATGCCGACTATACTTGATGAATGAATTTTAAAACGAAACCCTCCAGCCAGAAAGCAGAGGGTCGGAGGCACGGCCCAGGCGCCCGACTGGCTGGGGGCGATCCGGGCTTACGCCCGTCATTCTTCGCCTGGACTGTACGTTAGTCACGTTCTGGTCGCGGGATTCAGGAGGACTCTTCGCCCCTTGAATTCCAACCTCTACGGGCCACATGTCACCTCCTCTTTTGTTCCAGTCACTTCCTCATCGAACTCATATTTGGAAATAATGGAAGTCACAAAAGTGCTTCCCACAAGCACTGGCTCTACCGTCGAGTGACCGCGCACCTGGAAAACCACGACCTTCCCTCCGCCCTTTCCCCGAGGGCCAGCGCCTCCCCACCTCCAGGAAGCAACCCCTCTACTCTGTGCATTAAAATCAATATTCCTTTTCTTCATTGGCATTCACGCTTATCTTCAAAGACTGAACCAGAGTTCTTGAGATTCCGTCCAGACCTAATATCTATTATTCGATGTCCCTATTCATTTATTCACGTCCCTTGAATACACACCTACCCCCCCCCCCCAAATTGCCAGCGACACTATGCACATCCCCTCCCCCTTCTAATGCAACTCCCTAAAGTGTCCAGTTCACAAGCCGACTCGCTGCTGGGTAATTTCTGAGATACAGTTTATCTCTGTGCATCACAGAGGCCGGGTACTTGGTAAAGGTCCCTAAAGACGCACTCATTTCAAATCCGGTGAGAGTTCTCATTGTCCTGCATCTGAGGGTGTGTGTGCATGTGTGTGTGTGCTCACACGCACATGCACGTGCCTACAGTTTATTTGTCCCTCACCTCGCTGTGCCTAGCAAGCTATCAAAACGTGGCGTGCTCAGTACACTGGGCGGACTAAGCTTTCCCCTCTGCGTACTATTCTGCTTGGGCCGCCATGACGAAATGCCACAGACCGGGCAGCTGAAGCAACAGAAACTTATTTTCTCACACATTCCGGAGGCTGGAAGTCCAAGATCAAGGTGCCAGCAGAGTCGGGGCCCGGTGAGACCTCTCTTCCTGGCCTACAGAGGGCTGCCTCCTCCCTGTGCCCTCATATGACCTTTCCTCTGTGCATGGGGAAGGTAGAGATGGGGAGCTCTACTGCCTCTTCTTTCTATAAGGACGCCGACCCTATTGGGTTAGGACCCCACCCTTATAACCTCGTTTAACTTTATCTACCTCCCTAAAGGCCCTTTCTTCAAGTATCGGAGTTTATGACTTCGACCTATGAATTGGGGGCGGGGGCTGGGGGAGGGGGACACCATTGGTCCACGACGAGAAGTTGCAAAGTGTATATGAAACGTTAGATAATTACAGAGCGGCAAGGCAAAAAGCAAAGGTCATGACCCGAGGGAGAACGCTGGCTATTACCTGTGAAACGAGGAGCAGAGAGAAGGTCATAAGCTGTTTTATTACCATTTTTAAGAAGCTCTTCTTGTAGCTAGTACGTGCACACCTTGTTTACTCGCCCTTAGTGGCCATTGATAAATACGGCCATTTTAACTTTGCGAGAACAATTACATTTTGTAAAACGGCAAGTTCAGTCAGTCTTTTCACACGGTCCCACCTGACGTGGAGGGGAAAGTGACTTTAACACAAAATGCAAAAAGGTAGATGATTCGATGATGACGCCGATGTCCTCTTTCTGCCAGGAAATGGAGATCTTGGCTTGAGAAGCAATCATTTTGAGACGATTCAGGAAATTGGAACACGGATCACGTCTCAGACAACGTTAAAGAATGATCATTGACGTTTCCACTCAGGGTGGCAGAGTAAGTGAACACCGTCCTAGCCTTCTCGACAAAATTACAACTAAACTGCAGAACCACCACCACCAATGAGGACCACCTGAAGTCTAGCTGACCAGAAGTCCTGCAGCTGGGGACCCACAGAGGAGGCCACCTCAAGACTGGCAGAAGAGGCAAAGACGGAGGATGGGCTGGTCCCTCACCTGCGTGTGGCCGCTGAAAGTCAGGAGGGCCGTCCTGGCTGCAGAAGGGCCCCCTGAGGACCGACGGGTCCCGGGCCCACACCAGGCTCCCCGGCCCAGGGCTCCAGTGTCGGGAAGGGAAGTCCCCATAACTCTGGCTGTTAAAACCATCAGGGACTGTGGCCGAGTGGGACTGAGGGCCCTGAAGTCCCAGGTGCTCCTCCCAGTTGGCCCGCGTACAGACTTACTCGGTGACAGACTCGCTTGCTCTGAGCTCCGGCGCTGGGGCAGCAGCTCGAAAGGCGCCAGGGTCACACAGGGGGGAACTGAGGTGTCTGGCTGCAGGGTGAGGGCCGTGGGGGTGGCTTTCTCCCAGACAGACGTGCAGGAGGAAGCCACTGTTCCTTCACTGAGCCCTACCCCAAACAGCATGCAGAAACAGGTGGCTGCTATATTGAGTCTCCATCAACCTGGATATCACAGGTTGCCCTGCCCCGTGATTCCCTGAGGCCCCGCCCCGCCCAACTTGCGGGCCCATCCAAGGCGCTGCTGGTGGCTTTACCATCCAAGAGTCCTATCTCAGCTCATACTGTGAACTCTCCTAAAGTCTCTCAAAGGTTCGCGAACCCCAAACAAGCAGCATCTGGCATTGGCATGCCCCATGCCTCTGGCTGGGCAGCCCCCAACTCAGCACTGGAGGCAGCCGGCCTTGGTTCACAGCTTAGCCTCTCCCAGGCACTTCCAAGTCCGGCCATCTGCAGATCACTTTGTAGCTCATACCAGGTGGCCCCAGGCAGGGCACGGGCAGCCGCTGATCCTGGCCTACACCAGGGCCCCTCCGAGAGGCCCCAGAATCCACACACCCAGTGGCCAGCTTCAGACCACAGCAGAGCACCACCCAACCACCTCCGTGAACCACACACCCCAAGGGCCGACCCAGCAGACCCCGGAGCCCAGCTAAAGCCGATCCCGCTCCACAGGGTCAGCCCTGCACAACAGCGCCCCCACTGTGGTCACGGCTGGCCGGTCCTCGCGACCAGCCAGTCTGGGCGTCAGTCTCTCCCATGGACGCGCCAACAGCAATCGAGGCTCGACGACCACAGAGGACACCTGCAACCCACTCAAGGGACACACCTGGAGCACCTGGCTCAGGTGTGCCATTGAGCCCCACAGCTTACCTACCCTATAAAGCCACTCTGCCAAGACTGGGAGCTCCCATAAGACTGTCAGCTGAGTCTCAACAGAAACTTTGCAGGCCAGAAGGGACTGGCATGAACTATTCAAAGTGACAAAAAGTAAGGACCTACAACCAAGACCAACTCTACCCAGCAAAGCTGTCATTTAGAATCAATGACAGATAAAGAGCTTCCCAGACAAGAAAAAGCCAAAGGAATTCATCACGGGAAATCCAGCATTACAAGAAATATTAAAGGGACTTCTTTAAGTTCTTAAAAACTGTGAATAATAAAATGACAATAACTACATATCTAGCAACAGTTACTTTAAACATAAACGGATTAAATGTTCCAATCAAAAGACATGGGATGACTGAATAGATAAGATAACAAGACCCCCACATATGCTGCCTACAAGAGACTCACTTCAGATCATAACACACACAGGGACTGAAAGTAAAGGGTTGGAAAAGATATTTCATAAAAATGGAAATGGAAATAAAAAAAAGCTGGGGTCGCAACACTTACACCAGAAATAATAGACCGGTTATTTTTATTAATTTATTATTATTTTTTATCATGGTGACATTGGTTAATGAACTCTAGTAAGTTTCAGGTGTGCAATTCCACGGTGAGGCATGTATATATTGCATGGTGGGTCACCGCCCGTGGTTAGATTTCTTTCTGTTGCCACCACAATTTGACCCCTTTCACCCCATCTACCTTCCCCCTCCCCCTCCTCGCCCTCTGGTAACCACTAGTCTATTGTCCATGTCCCTGAGTCTCTGTTTGTCCTGTTCATTTGCTGCTTTTAGGTTTATAGCCCACATATAAGTGATATCGTGTGGTTTTCAACTTTTTCTGTCTCGCTTATTTCGCTCAGCATGATTATCTCGAGGTCCATCCACGTTGTCGCAAATGGCAGTATTTCATCTCTTCTTACGGCTGAGTAATATTCCATTGTCTATATGTACCACAGCTTCGTTATCCAATCATCTATCATAGGACACTTCAGTTGCTTCCACATCCTGGCCACCGTGAATAATGCTGTTATGAGCATCGGTGTGCAAATACCTAGAAATAAATAGACTTTAAAACTCAGGCTATAACAAGAGACAAAGAAGGACCCACCAATCCCACTTCTGGGTATTTATCCGAAGAAATCCAACACACTATTTCGAACAGCACGTGCACCCATGTGTTCATTGCAATATTTATAGTAGCTGAGATACGAAAGGCAATCTAAGTGTCCATCAATAGATGAATGGATAAGGACGAGGTGGTACATATGTAAACGATGGAATATTACTCAGTCATAAAGAATGAGATCTTGCCATCTGCAACAACGTGGATGGACCTAGAGGGTATTACGCTAAGTGAAATAAGTCAGAGAAAGACACATACCATACGATTTCACTTACGTGAGGAACCTAAAGAACGAAATACATGAACAAACAAAACAGAAACGAACTCATGCAGACAGCATTTTGTTGGTAAGCAGACGGGAGGGGGCGTTGCAGGGATGAGTGGGAAAGGGAAAGGAATTCGGAAGTACGAATTGGTAGTTACGAAATGGGAATATAAAATACAGGGCAGGGAATATAGTCAGTAACATTGTAATAAGTATACATAGAGTCAGATGGGTACTAGATTTATCAAGGTGATCACTTCATAAATTATATAAAAGTCTAATCACTACGCTGTACACCTGAACCTAATATTATATTGTATGTCAACTGCAATTAAAAAATTTAAAAAAGTATTTTAAAAACAAACAAGATAGGAAAAATGGGAGCAAGACAATATTTGAAGTGATTGTGGCTGATGATATTTCAGAAAGAACGATATGACTCCTAAGACATAAGAAGCACTAAATAAGATAATACTGTTACTGCAGACTATCAAAAATAAAGAAAAAGAAAAAAAAGATGCTCCAAAGTACAGATACCGAATACAAAGTAAGTATAATTAGAGCTCACATCGGCTTCCTGAAGGCCAAGGACAGGGCAACTTTTTAATTGCTGAGAGAAAATAGAATGAAATAATATTAAATTTCAAAAAGAAGAACTATTAGCTTTGTTAGATGTGATCATGACTTTCTGGTTATGAAAGAAAATGGAGAAACATACAGAACTATCTAGGGGTGAAAAAAAGACTAGGCAGAGGAAAGTATCAAGCAAATACAGCAAAACGTTGATAAATTGAAGGGCAGAAGGGTCCGTGAGGGTCTTTTATGATGTCTGCTTGTGTGTAAGTTTGAAAGTCTTCATTAAAAAATGTTTTTTAAAATTATAACAGTGAACCGTTACTGAATGCCTAAAAGGGGTCAAATGTTTGCCGGGCATCAGGTGAGGATCCAAGTTTTTTGAGGCTGGAAGCTTTTCCAGTTTGAAAAACCCTCTTGTAAGAAAAATCACGAACACGAAATTCTCTCCAATACCCCATTCACTCCCCTTGACACAAACTGTGTTATTTTGAAGCAAATCTCTAATATTTTTTTTTTGTCTCTAAAACATTTCAGCATGCATCTCTAAAAAATAAAGACTCTTTCAAAAACATAAGTGCAATATCATCAGCACACCTAAAAAATAATAATTCCCTAATCGAGTCAGCATTTAAATTTCTCTAATAGTCTCAGAATTTTTTAACACTTTGTTGGAATCGAGAACAAATTAAGGTATATATTGCAACTGGTTGATATGTCACTTAAGTCTCTTTTAATCCACAAGTTTACCTCCAAATTTCTTATTTTCCTTGCAATTTATTTATTGAAGAAACTGGTCATTCTGTTCCCTGGGGTTTCCCGAAGTCTGGGCTTCGTTAATTCCCTTCCTAGCATCATTGGACATGCCCGCCCCACCCCCCGACACCTCCACATCCTCTGTCTCCCACGTCGGTGGTTACCTGCAGAAGCTTGATCAGATTTGGCTTTAAATTTTTGACAAGAATCCTCCCTGGGTATGTACTTGTCTCAGAGGCACAAGAAAACTTATGTTTCTTTCTGCCGGATCTGCACTGAAATCCTTGTTTCCCAAGGTTCATTTGGTTGTTATTTAAAGTTGAGCACCTTCAGGCGGGTGTGGCTGACTCCCAGGGGCGCTGAGGCGTGGGAGGACCAGGGGCGGCCCCTGCAGCAAACAACAGGGTGCCAGCCTTGTCCGAAAGGAGGGCCCGTGTCAACGCAGGAATGTAACAGTAAAAGGCGTCACAAGTGACATGCGTAGTGTTCCCTCCGGGAGCGCAGACGGGAAGGGAGAGGCCTTTAACCCAAACGCTGACCTTCTCCGTCTGCAACAGGATGTTGTATCCGCGGGTCGGTGGCAGCACCCGCGTGGCTTCCTGTCGCAGACCATCCTGTCTGTCCTTCTCCGCCGTGTGTGCCGGGCCGAAGGCCTCGCAGCCAGGCGCCTGGCTCCCTCCTGGTCCCAGGCCACTCCAACCACAAGTTCCAACGTATTTTCCAGCCGTGGAGACAGGGGACGGGATCCGGCAGGACCCGCTGCAGAAAGTGCAGGAAAAAGCTTCGTGGCGCGTCGCACAGAGCCGGGCACGGTCACGCGTCGGCTCATCATGCCCCTCGCGGCAGCGAGACGTGGGCCTTGGTGGCACTGGCCCCGGTCCACGGTGGCTCCTTTCTTTCACACGGAATCCCGGTTTCGTTCATGGGGGCCACGCACCCTCTAATGCTGGCCCGCTCGGTCCCCCTCGCAGCTGAGTGCCCGTGCGGGTCGGTGCTGAGCGATGGGTCCCTGGGGACGGTGCTGAGCGATGGCCAGGGTCTCTGGGAATGTTTGGGGACTACGCCTCCTTTCCTTCGCCTGCCTTCCTGCATGGAAGGTAGAGTTTAGCGGGAGGTAGAGAAGCGTCTTGGGACCGCGAGGAAGACAGAAGCCTCACGCTGAACAGGACGCAGCAGGAAGAAAGAAGCCACCTCCCCAATGTCACCGGCCCTCCCCCTAAACGCCCACCTCCGCAATTCCTGAGATGCGTGAAGAAAGAAAGTGTCACTTCCATAAGCCACCCTCGTCGGCTTCCCGTCACCTGCGGCCCAAGTGCGATCTGCGATGGTTGTTATCATGATGGTGATTCCACTCAGCCGTGAAGGGGCTGAAGTTCAGATAGCTTAAGAAAGTTCGAGTTCTCACAGCCGGAAGAGGGCCACGCCCGCCGCCTGATGGCAAGACACACCCACCTTTCGCGATTCCACGACACGTCGCAGCGAGCCAACCGGAGGCTCTTTCTCAGCCCTTGGGAGCCGGTAGGATGGGCGCTGGTCCCTTCCAGAGTCCGCCGTCCTTCCCTCCAGGGCTGGGCCATTTGCTCTTCCGCCGGTCGGAGGCCGGGCTGCTGGCAGTGAGGACACCAGCCCTTTGTTTCCAGGCCCGTCTTCCTGGAATGGAACCGCAGCAGGTGCCGGCGATCCCTCTGCCACATCGTGCATGTTCCACCACGGAGCAGGACGCCCCCCGTTCCGACAGAGCTGCCTCCAGCACTGGGTACTGCAGCACAGAACCCTGGCTGCAGAAAAGGCGCCGTGTGTCCTGGGTTTAACAAACACTAAGATGCACCGTCTTTCCCGTTTCAATGTCTCTCAAATCAGGATGTTGGCGACAATCGGCGGGTCTCATCGTCGTTGGCAATTTTCCTCTCGCCTTAACGTCTCTGAAATCATTCTGCTTCTTACAGGCAGCGGCATTTTAGTTTTATTGGAATATGGTGTTTCCAAGTAAAACGGTCAAATAAGTTTGGAAACTTATTAGGAAAGGAATACACTCCATTAAATAGAGCAATTAAATAATGCAGGCCTTCTCAGAGCCTTTAACGTGCTAAAATGCATCTCAGGAGATCTGGTAAACGTATTTGGCTACGGAATTCTCTTTTTTTTTGTACAGCACGTTATAGTATTAGTGTTATATGGAACATAAATGTAAAAACACTGCGTCGAGCCGTTATATTCTGCATTAATGGTTCAGATTTGCCAACCATCTTCGGCGAGAGAATTCTGAGAAAGTTGGTCAGAAAAATCTGCAAACTGTGAAACTGGCAGGTCTGAGGCACAGTCCGTTGGTGGGAGGGTCGAAGACCTCTTAGAGGGACACTCGCCCCGAGTAGGTCACCGGAAAACAGAACGGATACTTTCGGGGGCGGGGGCGCACTGGCAGATGGAGGCCACGGTGATGCTAAATTTCTCTGCTTCGCTTGTTTGATTGACAGTCGAGCTGGCTTGCCCGCATCCAATCCAAAGGGATGAAAGTATGACTAGAATCCCACCTCCCTGATGCCGGGGGACAGTGGCCGATCCCTAGAACCTTAGGGCGACGTCGCTGGTCTCAGAGGGACAAACAATGCTGGTGTGGCCCCCACATGCTGAGACCCAAGACCTTAGATGATTCTTGGGACTTGATCAATTTCCCAAGTGGTTCCAACACACAGACAGGACGCAGGACCGTAGTTTTAAGGACCGACGTGATTAAACCGTGTTTAAGCCGGAGCAGCGTGGCGAGGAACGTCTCTATCTGCCGCCGTGGTCTAAGCCCCCCGCGTGGAGGAAATGAAAACTGGGAGACGGGATCGAGAAACACCGTAGAGAAGGGATCCCCGGGGAGGGCTGTAAATGACTCGGATGGCGAGAAGGTTGGGAGAACAATGCACCCCGAGGAGCCACCGGGCGGCGGCGGGAGGGGGGGCGGAGGTCCCGGGTTTGGAGGGAAGGTGATCGTTCGCGTCCACGCGGAGAAAGGTGCCCGGGAGGCAGGAGGAGAGGAGGCTTGGGCTTGCGAGGGCGGAGTCGTACAGTTTGAAGTCACCTGTACCCTCCCGGGCGGTGTCTACAGGCGTGGGAGTTGAAAGCGAGTCTTTCCCACGGTGCGATCCTGTCCGGAACGCCACTCATCGCCAACCCCCGCGAGTCGGTGGGAGAGACCGGGTGTCCACGTTCCAGCCCGGCCACCAGCCGGTCAGAGCCCTCTGCTCCCTATGAGCCTCGGTTTCCATCACCGGGAAATGGG
Organism: Rousettus aegyptiacus; assembly: GCF_014176215.1. Taxonomy (NCBI): domain Eukaryota; kingdom Metazoa; phylum Chordata; class Mammalia; order Chiroptera; family Pteropodidae; genus Rousettus; species Rousettus aegyptiacus. The sequence goes on from NW_023416286.1 coordinate 3,420,926, forward strand.
CACACGTCGCCAAGCCCTCCGGGAGGCTGCGGACATCCAAGGAGCAGATCCTTGTAAAACGGCGCCCGGGGCGGAGCGTGGCCTTGAACCTGGGCGGCCCGGCAGGATTCGCTCGCCCCGCCCTGCGTGGCTCTCAGGCCGGCTTGACGCGAGCTCGCCTCTCCGCAGAGTCAAGGGTGAGGCCGGCCACAGCGAGCGATCGGCGGGCACACACATCGACAGAAAGCGAGGTCGGCATCCGGCCAAACCCTTCCGAGTTCCTTCGGTGGCAGACGGAGCGAGCGAGACCCGTGATCCCTCTGTGCTGGAGTCTGACTGCAGGTTCCCTCGCCGGTGACGCCCCGTCGATGAGAGGCACCCTCATCTTCCTCGGCTGCAGGCACCGACAGCCGGAGACTATCGCCCAAAAGGCGGTTTATCGATGGCTCAGCACCTCCCCGGGAGCCTCCGGCGGGATCGCGTGTGGACATCGCTGACTTTGCCCCAGCGACGTGCCCGAGAACTTCCTGGTAAAGATCACAGGTGACAGCGAGTGGCCAGGCGTCCCTAAGAAGGCAGGAACGGAAGTCCGAACAGCATTAAGCGACTAGAGAGCTAGTTCTGAGAGGCTGTGTAACCCTTTCTGGAACAACCCGCAGCCAGGCAGTTAATGCTGGAGTGTGGTCCGGGTGCCCGGGTGGGTGCCCCGATGACTTCAGCACCCAACGGGGAAGAAGGCAAGAACATGGAGGGGGTGGGGGGAGGTAGGATGAGAATGGGAAGGGGGAGGAGAGTCAGGCGAAGGTCATGCTGGACCCGGGAGACGTGTTCAGAGCGGGGGACCCTGGTCCGCTGGCATCCGCGTTCCCGTGAGTAGCCCCTAGGTGGCTTCTGGAGCAAGGGGTGTGCGCCGGGCTGGGGACGTGGCAGCGAGAGTGACATTTAGAACCCTGTCCCCATGGGTTCGACCTCCACCTGCCTTTTAAACGTCGACGGGCCCCTTACGAGTCCATGGACCTCGTCCGTCGCCACTGCCAAGGCTTTCCATACCGTCCGCCTGACAATGACTCACAAACTCAGACCTCCAGCCCAGACTGGGGCGGCCGCTCGTCCGCCGGTCCTCTTGGTGAATCGCACCCCCGATTCTCCCCGCTCCGCGCCCAAGCCTGCTCCCTCCCCCGGTCTTTCCCATCTCCATGCGCGGCACCCTGGCGCCTGCGCCCCCACCCCGTCGGCTCCAATCCTCCGGATCGAGCATCAGACCCCACGGCTGGAAACCAGCATGCTCTAGCCACCTCCGTCCCGAAGACGACCGCGGACGACTGGAGCCAGAGCAGACGCCTCCCTCCTCCCGGCGCCCAAACCTGACCTCGGCTGAACCCGCCGCACCGGTTTGGCCCCTGGTCCATCACTTGCAGACCCGACGGGGACCCGCCAGAGGGCACAGTGCCGCCTCGCGCCTCAGAACTGGAGGCCCAACCTGGAGCAGGGCGAAGCGTGAGGACAGCTCGGGGTGCGGGGTGCTCGTTCTCCGGAGGCCGGGGGCGCGCGTGAGCATGCGGCCAGCAGGGCTCTGACGCAGGACCCGGCGCAAAGCCAGCTCCACCCCGGGAGGAACCACACTGCTCTGTGCTTGCAACGAGCTCTCAGAGATGCTGTTTCCGTAACGACGTCCCCTGACCGCCAGCTCCCTCTGCGCGGACGTAAACCGTAGTGACGGGGTGACAGTGGTCTATTGGGGTGCGGCGCTTCTGCATGTGTTTGGGGGCGGGGGGGCATTTTAAAATTTCCATTGCTGTTGGTGTAATTAAAGAAAAAAAAGTGATTCGGATGCAAGGCCATCAAGCACCGGCGCCGGTTAACCGGGGAGGCCGCAGACCGTCTGTCCCGGGGTCTTTAACGCTGAGACGCAGAACATCCGATCGCAGGGTTGAGGGAGAGCCTCGCTTGCCTCAGGAGGCTCCCTGGGCGTCCTGTCTCCATCATTCCGGGGGACCAAAGGAGACAGATGCCGCGGGAAGAAGAGCCCTTGTCCCCTCTCCTCCCACGACAGAAAGAGTGGAGATCAGCTCGCCACATCCTCGCCTTACACTGACTTCCCAGCGACTGAAGCTGCTTTTGAAATGGCACCTGCCTGCTAAGGCCACCCCCCCACCCCCAGTCTGCAGTGACGCCAGTAACGTGGGCTGCTGTCACCTCAAAGCCGCTTTGAAGAGGAGAGAGAAAAAAGCCTCCCAATAGGGCGAGGAACGTGTCGGAGAGGCCTCGCAGGTCGAACGAGACGCCGATGGTTTTTCCGGCCATCGCCTTTCCATGACCCGTTTTCCTCCCGCGGTGCACAGCGGGCGTGGGCAGCCCTGTGGTCCTCCTTCCGCGATGGCGCGATCCGTCCAGGCGTCTGGAGAAACGCCTCGAAGGAGAGGCGGCAGAGACGCTCAGAAACAGCCAGCCACGGAAGAGTCTCCGTTCCCTCGCGCCCTTCTGTCCTGGGCAGAATGTGTGGTTTGCACCGGCCAGAAATCGACCTGCAAAGCGTTTGGCCACGCCGGCTTCCGGCCTCACCCCGGCAGCATCGGCGCCGGCGAGCAGAGGAAGGCAGGCAGAGGGCCGCGTCACGTTGCAGGGGCCTCGCCACGCGGGGGCCCCTGGCACCGCCCGGCCGGCGGGGACGCACTCCGGCTCCCTGTGCCCCACGGCCGCCCCACCCGAGGCGGCCTCGTTCATCGGAGCCGCGGGGAGTGCGGGGACCTGTCTGGGCTCGTGCTCTGCCGTGAGCGCAGCCTGGCGGCCAGCCCAGTTCTCTCGGCCTCCGGTGTCCAGTGCCCGGCCAGGCCTCGCTGAGTAACAGCCTGACAGCACAGGTTCCACGACCGGGCCACTGGAGTCACACGAAGGTGACCCTTTGGGAGAATGTCGGACGTGGGTGCCGCCCTCTCTGACGCCAATTTCCGTTTTCCTTCCGGTCTGCACCTGTGTGGATCCCCGTGGGAACACTTCGTACCCCACTCTGTGGTCTCGACGTTGCCGCCTGCGAGCGGGCCGACTCTCCTGCACCATCGTCCGCATCACTAACTTCTCAGCTGCGCGAAATTCCACCGAGCCCACAGACCCGAATCTCTCAAACTGTTTCTCGCACGTTGACTTGTTTACGACGCTTCCCTGGCATAAAAAAAGGTACGATACATATTTTTTTCCCATATGTACGTATTGTTTTGTTTGTTTGTTTGTTTGTTTCCTGTTGCTGGGATTTTTCTTTGGGCTAAATCCCCCCAAAGCATAATTACAGTACCAAGGGGTCTGAATCTTCTATGTTCCGTTGTCTTCGTTACATCCCGAACACATGCATGTGAGTTTCAACATTCTTCTTCTCATCTGCTCAGTGTACCCGGGCAAAACGGATTCAATTCATTTCTTCGGTTCCCAGACAGTTCCGCGGAGCCGGGGTTAGAGCGAGCCAGGCTTGGCCGCACACAGAGCTGCCACCGACGTCCGAACGTAAGCCCGACATCATCGAAAATCCTTGTGTCTTCTGCTTAAATTCCAGACCAGAAAGAGAAGAAATAACTACTCAGTGCTGGCAAAGGTCCAAGAAAACGATGCAGAAACAAATGTCATGGCCTACAAGCTGGTAAGACCTCTGCGAAGGCCATTTGGCAACATGCGGGAAAAGCTCTAAAAATGTAAACATGCTGGAATCCGACCATCGGGCTTGAATCATTTATCCTAAGGGGGGAAAGTCAAGGAGAGGCACAAATACTTAGCTACGAGCGTATTCTTCACAGAGTTTCTTACGATAGCAAACATGGAAATAAGCGTATGTCCCAAAAAAAAAGGAATTTGGCTTAAAAATTATGGCACACCTTTCTATGGGGTACCATGCAACCGTTTAACATTATAACTGTAGATAATACACCAATAACATAAACACGGACTCGTAATGTACTTGACAAAGAAACGAGGCACAAAATAGCACTTACTACATTACCTATTTTTGAAAAACATATAGATCGAAATAGTTACAGAGATGTTCCAGCTGCTAACGGTATTTATATCTAGATAGTGGAATTACTGGTGTTTAATGGTTTTGCTTTGTTATTTGTTATACCACAGATACCATTGCTTTTATAATAAGGAAAACACGAAGTTTTTGTTTTTGTTTTTGTTTCTTATTTAGACCAGTTTAGTAAACCTACAGCGGCACAAAAATGGCTGTTTTGTTTTCTGCCCTTGAACCAGCTGGGACGGGGTGACGTCCGCCCCCGCCGTAGGGTCCGCGTGTGGTTTGTCACCCAGGAGCGAGGGTGTCGCTGAGGGATGGCAAAGGCAGGATGTCAGATGTAAGGAAAACGCCCTCCACACCTGTGCACAATGCCGGTGACCCCGGTGACCCCGTCCCGCAGAGGAAGTGTCGACGCCCCCGCTCCTCCAGCCAGGGACCTGGACGTCTGTCCCCGCAGAAGCGGCGAGGGAGGGAGGCCGGCTAGCAGGGACCGGAGCTGCCCTTCCCTCCACGCCTCGGGTATCTGCCGCTGCGTAACAAGGAGCCCTCGTCTCGGTCGCCCGAAGCAGCGAGCGTGAGTGATCCTCCCGGTCTCCGTGGGCCAGGAGTCCGGGAGAGAGCTCGCGGGTGGTTCTGAGTCCACGGTGTCACGAGCGTGCATGTCAAGCACGCGTCACCGTCATCTGTCCACGCGACGGGGGCGGGAGGGTGACACCCCCAGGCACGCTCGCACCATTCGTGGTTTGTGGCCTCGCTCGGCTACTGGCCAGAGGCCTCAGCTCCTTGCCTCACGGGCCTCTCCTTGGACGGTCTGCGTGTCCTTGTGACGTGACAGTGGGCTTCCTGAAGGAGTGATCCAGGAGGGGGAGAGAGGACGCGCCTGACCCGGAAGCCGAGCGTCCTTTGAGACCTAATCTCGGATGCGAAGTCCAGCCGCTCCTTCTGCACCTTGGCCACCCAGGGCCGTCTCTGAGCAGTGTGGGCGGGGGGTGGGGGGGCGCATGAGGGGCCCCCTTGAAGGCTGCCTAACCCACTCCCCAAAGTGCCATCGCTGAGACCCCCTCGGCAAGAGAACCGGGGACTCGGGGACAAAAAACCATCTAAAGGAAGAACAGCCAAGGGACCACGCTTGCAAACGAACGGACTCACGTTCTAACGGAACATCTTTCCTTTCAGTCAACAAAAACTTCAGGCCGCACAGTGCCCAGAGGGCCCGGCTCGTCATCACGCTGAGCTTCAGCGGACGCTTTCTCGGGCCTCCCTGCGAGCGGCTCCCCGGAGAGTCCGATCGGCTTGTTTTGTTTAGACGCAGACAAGGCATGCGTCGTCAGGGCCCATGTGCCGTGTGAGCGGCCCGCTCCTGGACTTGCTCTGGGTCTTGCCGTCACCTGGCTGTCACCCTGATGGCGCCGCTGGCCTACTGCGGTGAGCGAGGGGGTTGCAGGCCGTCGAGTTTAACACGGGGCGGTAAAGCCTCAACGTGGCCCTCGCCGACTTCATCCCAAAGGCTGCCAGGCCCCTGCGGTCCCCGCTCCCGACCCCCCAGATCCCGGGCTGCGCGCCCTCTGCCTGCCCTGCTCCCCACGCCTGCCCCACGGCCACCCCGCTGCAGCCTCCACTGCCACGGCTTCCTGTCACCCCTTCTTTTCCGTCCTCGCTTCCAACTCGTCCTTCGAATTATCGCCAACAGGAATGGCTGGCAAACCTGCTGCATTCTCCCCTAAATTCCGGAAGGGGATCACAGGCGTCCGGTGCGGCAAAGGGCGGAGTTGCAGGAGGAAGAATGAGTGTGGCTCTTTAGGGTCGCCTTGTGACTGGACTGCAGGGGTACCCCATACCCTCGGGGCTTACGGCCAGAGTATTTACTAGACATCGAATGAAAGAATGAACGAATGACAAATGAACGAATGAATGAACGAACAAAGAGTCGGAGGATAAATGTAAGCCTACTAGCCCTGTTTGGCAGAATAAAAAGTTGACAACTCTGTGACGTTGCCCACCCCCCCAATCCCCGCCGCATCAGATAAATAAAATAAAATTGTGGCCCAGGAACCCTACGGTCCGGGGGCCCCGCAGCTGAGGCGGCCGGTGCCATCGTGTTGTCGTACGGCTAGTACCGTGACGTTTCTCCTGCCTCCCACGGTCGAAAGACCAAGGAATGCATGTATCGATCACGTCCTCACGACCTGCTACCTTTGCAGTACGAGGCTCGAGCCAAGTAACGACTGAGAAGAATCTTACGGTCGAGACGTAGCATGTGTTTAGAAGTAGGAAGGTCGCGTTGTGGAGAGAGAGTACCTGCTTACAGGTTCGACGCAGACCAGGGTGAGTCGGGGAGCCCGGGGGCGGGCTCTCCTGCGCCTATCGCCGTGGGGATGTCTAGCAGCGGGAGAGCATGGTCAGGCTCCCCCCATGGCCAAGGGGCTCGAGCGGACCCCGACTAGCTTAGTTAGATAAGGGAGGCAGGGACTCGGAGACGAGGCTTCCAATGCCATCGGAAGTCCCTCTCCCCTCGCTCTCTCTGCCTTTCTCTGTGCCTGGATTTTATTCTCTCCCGCAGGGGAGCTTTCTTCACACAACGGGGGACCTGGGAGCCCACCTCGCTGGCTTCGCCGTCGCGTGACTCTGTGACCAGGCCTCTTCTGCCAGGTGCAGCTGGGAACGTCCCGGGTTAGGACTCGGTCGGGTGACAGCGCTATCTCTGCATCGGTCATCGTGGTCAAGAGGCCAGCTGTGTTCACTGAGATTCTCTAAGCTTCACTTTCCTCAGCTGTAAAACGGGAATAAAATTCATAGCAACCCCAAATCGTCGTAAAGGGTACAACAATTTAAGTGAGATAATGCAAGCAAAACACGAAACTCCGATCCGGCACACAGCAAATGTTCTGGACGTTGATAGTCTATTTGGCAATGCTTAGTGCTTTGTTATCTGCCGAACGTGGAAACCAACCCACAGCACTTGGTCTTCTATGTACCCCAATGGCGCGGCCTCCTGCTCTTGTCCATACCCCCTCTTCCTGCAGCCGGGCCGGAGTTTCGTTGAATAATGTACATGAAATACTATAAAATCATGCAGGAAAGAAGGTGTGTAAGGGTCGACGAAGGCCAAAACCAGAGTCGGACAATCTAGAACTTCAAAGAACTTCTTAATAATAAAACACCCTTCCCTGCTTAGAGAGGAGCAGAAAGTATTAATCAGTGCCAAAGATCTCACTGTCACAAAAAGGCAGCATGCCGGGTCTGCGCGCCGACAACGAGCGAGTCTCGGCTGTTGTGGAGATGCTTCGGGGCCTCCGTTCCTTCCACCTGCAAAACAGGGAGAATGACGTTTCCCCCAACTCCCACGCTGAGGTGCCGGAGACTTAGTGAGGGGCTGTCGCCCAGACGCTTCGAGCTCTGCCTGCAAGAGGCTCCGAGCAGGCCCAGCGTTGACACACACGCGTGTGGCCCCTTCACGGTCACGTGTCTGGCGTGAGCTGCTGGGTGACACTACTTCAGAGGACACTGAGAACCACAGGTACGCTGCCCGGTCGTCTTAAAAAGAAAGGTTGGCCCGGCGCCCGCCCCGTCCTGCTCATGTCGCTCTGAGGACCGGCTGTGCGCCCCGGCTGCCCACCCCTTCCTCACCTTATTTTAACTCTTCCATCCATCCCTCCAATCAAGCACCCTCTCATGCCACTGGGGAGGGGGGTCAGCTTTTCCCCTCCACAGTTTGAGAGTGAGTTAGACCATGTGCATTGGGATAGATCACCACTGTATCGACGATATAAGTTCTATGTCCATTATATCTCAATAAAACTGGAAGGAAGTCATCGTAATACGTGAGAAAATATAGAGCAGCGAGTTAAAGTTCGTTTTTTTTAGCAACAGACTAAAATGACAACTCATTAAAGAAGCATTAACCCGGTAGTACTGTAAGGCCGGCTAATACTGGCTTGTGAGAGCCGATTATTAAATTTTTAGGAATTTTTCGAGCCGGTTGGTAAATACGGTTATTTCCGAAACTAAATTATACAGGCTTACGATTTTTGAAGTTGCATTAAAAACGAAGCTAACGAGTCCTCAAAGCTCGTCGCTTCACGATGATGTTATAACCCCATATTCTCCTGAGGTCATTTACGTCCAGGGCCGGTGCCTGTTGTGTCTCTAGGGCGGGACTCTTACGGAGTGATGGGCCGCATGCGGCTCTGCCCATCCATTTGCTCGGCGGGGACCCGCCGGTAGGTCGCCTGCCACTGCCCACGCCGGGCGTATCTGCCCCGCGGAAGCCGGGCTGCCAAGAGCCGGGACGCCCTGCTTCCTGCAAGAGCTGAGCGTCACATGCTCGCCAGCGACACCGCTGTCGACACCCAGAAAGACGGACGGGGAGCAGGAACGAAGATGCCCGCCGGAAACACGCCAACGACCTCCTGGAAACCGAAAAGGCGGACGGACGGACGAGAGGGAGTGAATTTGGCAGAGACAATGAAGCCGAAACCTCAGCCCACAGGGAGCAAAGCCCGCAAGAGGAAAACCGGCCACAGCACGGAACCCTGGAAAGAGACGGAAACTGGTCCCCCCTGCGCTGGACGTGGTGCGGGTGTGCGGACCGCGGACATGCTGAAAATCGGTGCCAGGAGCAGTGAGACCCCCCCCCCCCGCAGTTCTTGCCACACCTGCGTGTGGCCCCACCCAGCCCTGCGAGAAAAGGCTGAACCAGAGGCGATTGGGACAGAGAGCAAACTGAGGCTGGGAGGCCACACGCTGCCGAAACGGCGGCTGAGCGAAGGCCGCGTTTGGGGCTGTGAGATACCGCAGGCCCCTTCGCCCTCTGGGCTCCCAGAATGCTGGCCGTGAGGTGTATACCCTGCGGGCAGAAGGTCAGATGGCTTCGTCTCTACAAAAGCTGACTGGTCCAGGGGGAGAGACATCCAGGGGCGGGCCCGGCAGCGGCCCCCAGAGAAACGCAGAATCACCGACGGGGAAGCCGAGGATCGACAATCGTCACCCAGGCACACGACACTTCAGTGCCGGCCGTTAAGTCACCAGACGTTGGAGGGAAGCCTCTAACATAAAGAGAAATGATTCCCAAAGCTGAGTTTTGGACCCAGACAAACTATCACGTGCAAGAGTAGAATAAAGACATTTACAAGGTCTCCAACACGTACCCGCTGTGAGCCCATTCTCAGAAAGCTACCGGAGAGTGCGCGCCAACAAAACCAAGAATCAACCAAGAGAGAACACGCGAGATCCAGCACGGGGGGGGGGGGGGGGGGAGGCCAGCGCAGGGCAGAGGCAAAGAGGACCCTCAGGCCATGCGGAAGGGAAGCCGAGATGGTGACCGCAGTGGGCCACAGAGGGGGAACCAGGCCCGAGGTCAGGGCAAGAAGACAGCTTCGGGAGGATGTCCCCAGGAGCAGAAAAATGCAACTGAGAGACTATCGATGCTTTCTCACACTGAGGAGAGTTAGAATGAATTACCCCAAGTCACGACGTTCTGAAATGCCTGTATTTCCTGCACGTGGAAAATCATACTGCCTCTTGTAGTCAGCGTGTTAAGTGTTGGGTGGTAGTTTCATCGCGGGCACTTTTGTTCTTTCGAAGTGACTCATGGATAATGCCACGCCTCGCGATGAGTGGCGGCCGGGACAGGAAGGCATACAGGCACTCAGGGGGGCAGGGAGGAGGAAGCGTGGACGCCTGGGTCCGGGGAGCAGGAGCGGGAGCAAAGCCCGCGTCTGCCCCAGCGGTACGTCGGGAGGCGAGATCCAGCACCGACCACGCAAGGGCACAGCCCGCTAAACGCTATCCGGGATGATCGCGGCGCATGGCGGATGCAAGGCTGAAATCGCAGACGGCGTGGGCCCGGGGGAGCTACCTGGAGGGCAGGCGGCCGGGGCAAGGGGCTTCCGGCTCACGATTTTTCTGTAAGCCTCGGGCGCCTGTGAATTTCTAAACCATGTGTGTGTGTGAGACGTGCAAGTGATGCATCGAGAAATAAACGTTTTAAATGGAGGAGCAGCACCACGAGCCTCTCAGGGTCAGGCTTGTCAGACCCGAAGATGGAGATGGACCTTTAAGGTCTCCCGACCCGGGACAAGGCAGTGACTGGTCCCCTCGGCGTCCTGGGCTGGTCTTCGGAGGGGAGGCTGTCGGTTGACAGGGCCATTGCCTCCCGTCTTAGGAAACGCGCTGCCTGATTTTTCACTCTCGGGAGACCAGATGGGGAAGATTGGAAACCACAGTGCACAGGACACGTTTTTCCAACGCCGGTGGGGGGAGGGGGGACCTGGAGCCCCAAGGGAGGAGAAAGGAAGCCGGCAGCTTGGCAGGTGTCGGGCCCTTCCTGCAGACATTGGTCTGGGTCCAGGGCACCCAGCCCCTCCTGCCCGCAGAGGAAGGGCCCTGGATTCCGGAGGAGATGAGCCAGCGTCCGTCAGAGCATCCCAGCTGCTCCACATCCTGGAAGGAGAGGGGGACGGGCCAAGGGGGGGGGTCCTCGGGGGTTACCCCGTGCACGAGCTTCTGCAGGCACACAGGCATGCAGCTGTGCCCCAGGACGAGAATCCGCACTGCTGGCCCCCGAGCCGGCCACGGCCACCGAGGTGCAGTAGTAGCTCTTACGAGGCGGCCAGAGGTGGCGGTCTCCCGCGGGACCTCTCTCCAGCAGCTGTGACATGCTACAGCCACATCACGTGTGCACGCGAAAACCCAGCCCCTCCCGGCCCCCCACTTCCCACCGGCCCAGCAGGGGGCCTCGGGGAGCTGGCTCAGGTGCCGCTCTGATTGGTCAGGCCCCCTCGTTAAATATTTTAAATCTCACTCCTTGCCACCAGACCCACCCATCGGCCAGAGGCCAGGAAGCCCCTCCGCGCAGCCCCTTCTCTCCCGAGCCCGCAGCGGCGGCCGGGTTAGGAGGCCCGGGTTAGTAAAGTGTCTTCTCTGGGAGCGAGAAGACGGGCCCTTTTCTCACTCCCGGGGGCCCTGGTGCCCCGACCGCAGGAGCTTTTCCCATGCGCCAGGCCTTTCCGCTTCCCCGACTCGTCCGTCGGGCTGGAATTAGGTTCAGATGGCAGGAGATCACCCTAAAAGCGGACATGGAGTTACCAGGGGCGGTGCGTGCAGCCCCCCGGGGTGACGGCACAGCCGCCTTGCCGGAGGCCCCTGGGCCCCACGCGCTTCCTCCTGGCTGCCAGATGCCCCCCACCCCCACCCTCCACCTCTCCCAGCTGCCACGCTGGGTCTCCTGGCCCTGCAGGAGAGGGAGCCCCAGGCCCTGTGTGGGGCAGGGGCTCAGCCCTGAGAACAGCCCTAAGGACAGTCTGGCTCCTCCTACACAGCCACGAGGAGCGGTGACCTTTCCCAGAGCGGGAAGTTCCACTGGTCCCCTGCCCTCGGCGGAGGCAGGCTCAGGCCCGGCCCGTGGGGTCCAGGAAGGGGCCCCAGCTCCCAGGGCTTGCGGGGGCCCTGTCCAAGGACCCCCAACAAAGGGCCGTGGGCACCCACGGATGTGCCTGGCGACCTGGGGTCTCACTCAGTCTACAGACAACGTTCTCTGTTAGCAGGCTCGGGGACGACTTAGCGAATGGTCCTTTTTGGTTGTGTTTTCGTTTGGCTTGTTTGTTGCTTGTTTTTAGGTGACATGAAAGGCGGGCTGTGAGGTGGAAAGGGCCCGGCGAGAAAGGACCCAGATGTCAGAGCCGACTTTTAGCCTCTCCTGCCAAGGCCAAGGCCATCTGAGGACGGTCACTGACCGCTTGCCTCAAAGGGCCACGCCGAGCGGCAGATCGAACCCCGTTTGTTAAACGCCCTAAAACGCGTAAAGCACCCACGTGCATTTGAAGGGCTCTGGGTCTCTCTTTCCTTCTAGCTAACGGTGTTTGTGTGTGGGGCCACGGGGCCTAGTCAGGGCACCGCACGGCCCAGCACGGCCCGCCACGGCAGACGCCACCTCGGCCCCTCCCGCCCCCTCCCGCGCACGGTCCCCCCCACCCCCACCACCCCAGGGCTCCAGGGTCCACAGGCTGCCCGGGACAGGGCCTCCCTGGGCGGGGGTGTCTCAGGGAGCGCCCCTCTCCCGTGCTCCAGTGGGTCCGGCCACAGGGCCCCAGGTCCAGGTGTGCGGGGGCAAGCACCAGCGGCCAGATGGCCCACGACAGAAGTGGCCGTCTGAAGAAGGTGCTTGTTGAACTTGGGGAAGAGGCAGCCGGTTGAAAGGGCCACGGGAGGAGCCTGCAAATGCATGCCGTCGTCGGGAAAAAATTCTGGCATAGGGCACAGGTTTGAGAGGTAGGACCAGGTGGGCCCTCAGCTACAGTGTGAGCGCTCGGATAGTTTGTAACCATCCGAACCGTTTTTAAGTGTACGATTCAGTGGTATTAAGTACATTCACATCGCTGCCCAGCAGTGCTCCAGAAGTTTTTCATTTGCAAAACTGAAACTCTGCACCCGTAAATGCTAACCCTCCCCCGGCCTCCCCTCGCCCCCCACCACCTCACTCTTGGCCGCCACCTTCCAACCTCTGTCTCTGTGGTCTGACTCTCCTAGATACTTCACGGGGGCGCATCCCGCAGCCTGCATCCTTTCGCGACTGGCTGTCACGTAGCATGAGGTCCTGGGGGCTCGTCCGGGTCGTGGCATGGGGCGGGGGTTCCTCCTTTATAAAGGCGACGTAACATTTCATCGTGTGTGTGTGTGTATACCACATCTGTCCTATGTAGCCATCCACTGATTGACATCTGGGTTGCCTCTGGCTGTTGCTTATTGTGACTAATGTTGCAATAGTGAATTCTTCTGGATGTATCGCTAGAGCGCGTGGTGATTCGGTTTTGCAGCTTTCTGAGGAAGCTCACGCTGGTCCGTGCCACGGCCGCGCCGTTCCCCACGCTCGCCGCCAGCGCGCGAGCATTCCGACTTCTCCACATCTCCCCCCAGCGCCCGCTGTCTGTTCTCGTGACGGGGGCCACCCCGATGGCCGTGAGGCGACATCTCGTTGTGGTTTTCATCTGATGATGAGTGAGGTTGAGCATCTTTTCATGATGCCGGCCATTTGTACGTCTGCTTTGGAGAAAAGCCTGTTCGGGTTCTTGGCCCATTTTTCGGCCGGGTTACTGGTTGCTTTTTTTTTCTGGATATGATTCTCTCGTCGGATGTGAGATTCACCAATATATGCCCCCATTCCGTGGGTGGCATTTTCGCCCTGTTGCCTGTCTCCTTTGATGCATAACGGTTTCTAAGTCCGACGTAGTCTCCTCCGTCTGCTTTTGCTGTCTCAGAGGGCACATTTTCCAAGACGTTTTCTTAATTCGATACTTGCACAGGGCAAGACATTTCAAAAGGAAAAAAGAGAGGACGGCATATCTACACGCAGATATGAAGACACGGGTATGTCCACACGTACACACGTGTTCATACACGCACGCAATTTTCCCTCCTGCCTCTGACGCCCCGGCTCGCGGGGGCTCCTCCGTCTTTCCAGATAAGGCCTAAACATACATTCCTCCGCATCCTTCTTTCCAATCACATAAGCGTGACACGTAGTTTCGAGCCCCTCCCTTTACCTCGCAAACCAACATGACTTAGAGATGGCCAGAGACAGGGACCAGCGTGAAGGCTTCTTCCTGTCGGTACGTGAGAATGCTTTAATTCTTTCACAGCTGCCCAATAGCCATTCCACAGAACAGATATTCCTTAATTTTTTAAATCAGTCCCTTGGTTGAACATGTAAATTATTTCCAGTCTTTTTCTGCAATGGATATCTTTGCCTACATGTCTTTGAGCCGTGGGGACTAGATCTGTAGAATGAAATTAAAAGCGATCAAAGGCTCCGTGCATTTTAAATTGCACTAGACATAGTCGCGTAGTGGGCAAATTTCACCCCAAAGTGGGAAAGAATTTTAGCAGCAGAAACTGCCCACAGCGGTGTGGGCTATTTTAGGAGTTCATGAGTGTTTGAAAGAAATCAAGAAATCATCAAACCATCCCATCCAGAACGCCGCTGGTCACAACCAGGCATTGTAAACCCGTCGGTCACGAACGTCCCTTCCGAGTCGGATGTGACAGCGTCCTCACAGCGGGCGTAGCCCAGGGGACTCTGCGTGTGCTTGCTGGGATCGCTGGGGGGTGGGGGGGGGAAGCAAGATGCTGGCTTGACCTCGCGGGGGAGGGGCACAAGGGAATCCCTGGCATGACACAAGCCAGGACCAGCCCCAGCGACTCTCACGCTGAGGACACTCCCCGGGCAGGCGCCTGCCGTGCGGGCCCAGGCAGGGGGTCACGCCAGGGGTCACACGGGGGGCCACGCAGGGGGCCACGCAGGGGTCTACGGCCCGCCTCGTCCTCTCCGTCCACCGGGCACACTTAGAAGCCCACGTTCCCATGCAGGTGGCCGGGGAGTGCTGGCCACCGGGAGGGACCGGTCACGGCCCGCCCCACGGCCGTGCCAGCGACAGAACGGAGGTCTCCCGGGGCGCGACGCTCCCGGCCCGACACCGGCTCGTCAGCACCGGCGGCTGGTCTCCAGGACGCTGTCCCCCAGAGTCACCGAGCTGAGCCCTTTCCGCGGGAAAGTCTGTCTCTCGGCCGACGTCCGTTCCTCCTTTGGGAGCCTGTTCCACGGCCCGGACCCTCAGCGGCCTGAGCTCGGCCACCAGGTGCCGCTCGGCCGCCGCCTCTGCGGGCTCCGTCTGCCAGTCCTTGCGCCGCGTCCCAGGTGCCACGCTGGCCACGTGGTCCCCGTCGTGGTCGCCCTGTCCGGGCGCCCCCCGAGCAGTCAGCCTCGTCGCTGTGCGCCCCACATCCTTCCGCTCAGCGGCGAAGCCCGAAACTGGCCACCGCGGTCTCTGGCTTTGGCCTGTCAGGCAGGCCTCTCTGGTTTTGGGGGTGAAAGCGCCCTGATTTCCCGCGAGGGAATTACTTTCCCCTCATTCTGCGAAGTCTCGCAGGGCCCTTTAGTCAAGCTTCTCCCCGGCCCTCCTCCCGGGAGGATGGAGCCACACAGAGCCCAGTCCAGGCCATTCCGAGCCCCCGGGGGGCGGGCGGTGACGGGAACCGGTGAGGCAGAGGAGTTGCGATGGGATGCGGGGGGGGGGGGGGGGGGCACAGCGTCTGTCCACTCGTTCCTGCTAACGGCCGTTCCCTTCCTCCTGAGCCCCGGCTCGCCGGCATGCAACAACCGTTCTAGACCTTTCCAGCAAAGTCCTTTCCCAACTGCGTCTGCTGGAGTCTGTTTCAGTCACAGCCGACGAGCTCTCCCGCGATCGGAAGGCCCTGCCGGCCCGATCTCAGCAGGCCTGACCGGGTCACAGGTCACGACCCGCTTCTACCCGGGAAGCCGCTGGGACCAAACTCGCGGGGCTCCTCCCACACCGACCGACCGTCCCCCCGGGTCTCCTGCAGTTTACTTCAGTCCTGACACCAACTCTTCAGGGTGAGGACCCACCCCACAGGTACGGGACAGTCCTACAAAAACACTGCTCCCACTTCAGGGGCCGGTGGCTCCTCGGGGGCCCCCAGGACTTGTGTCCAGCGAGCTGTGAAGTTGGGGCTCCCTCCTCGGGCTCAGTAACTTGCTAGAACAGCTCACAGAACCCAAGGAAATACTTTACGTGCAGTTTATTATAAAGGATCTTGTAAAGGACACGTGTGGACAGGGGAATGGAGGAGATGCATGGGGCAGGGTGTTGGGGGGCGGGGGGCCCCCATCCCTCCCTGGGCAGGTCACTGTCCCAGCATCTCTCTAGCCCTCACCATTCAGGGGTTTGAATGGAGGTTTATTACGGAAGTATGGCTGATTAAATCACTGGCCACTGGCGACTATCTGAATCCCCAGCCCCGCGCCCCTCCCTGGAGGGCAAGGGGTACAGGCCGGGAAAGTTCCGGCTTTCTAATCAGACGTGGCCCTCCCCGCTCCAGCGGTCACTGCATTCGCGTGAGCTCGGGTGGGGTCGGAAGGGGCTTATGATGACTAACAAAGGTGCTTCTCACTCCTGTGGCCCAGGAGACTCGGGTCGGGGAGCCGCCCTGGCAGGGACCGGGGACGAAGACGGAACCGTATTTCTTATTCTACCTCGGGGTCGCGGCTGTCGTCGTAGATGCTCTGGGACAGAAACGCAGCCCTGAGGGTCCCCGGTCTCTCCCGTTAGCTCCCTCCCACAGTCAGAGGACGCCGGCCGGCCGGCCCGCCGCTCAAGTCCCCGGCAAAACTGTCAGGCAGGTCACTATGGCTCGTGAGCGTGGGCCTCGCGCCTACTCTGTGCCCCCTTTGGGGCAAGAAAAGCAGTTGCCACGGAGGTTTCCTACCTGGCCAGGGAGCGATGGACCTGGGTTCCAAACTCGAATGGGTGAGCCCCAAGGCCGGGGCAGGGGGGGAGCAGGGGTCCCCTCAGGGTCCGCAGCCCACAGGTGACGTGGGGCGGCAGTGGGGGGAGCACCCTCAGCCGTGTCCCAGAAGGCCCGGAAGAGGCACGCGGACCCAGCGCCGGGCCACGGCGGCCCAGGCTCACGGCCGGACGCTGACGAGCAAAGCAGGACAGCCAGACCGCGGGCCCGCCGGGCGCCGAGGCTTCCGGGGGATGAAGGCCTGGGTCGGGGAGGCCCCCTTCAGCATCCTGAGTGCCGGCGCCTGCGTATCGGTGCACCCCTCGACCTCTGCCCAACGCCCCGCCTTGCTCCCGTGGGGACGGCTCTGCTCTCGCCACGTGCCGTCGAGTTGGCTCTGACTCCCGGCGGGCCCACGGCGCCCGCCCTGGCCTCAGCCCCGCTCAGCTCCTGCGGGCTCGGCCTCCAGGTTCGGAGTCGGTCCATCTCGTGTCCGGTCCTCCTCGTCCCCTGCTGCTTTCCATCCTGCCCGGAGCGACCGTCTCGCGCACAGACTCGGTCCTTCTCCTCACGCGCCCATTGCCCCCTGCCGCACAGCGCCTGGGTCCCAACCGCCCGGCTCCGGTCCCTGGCGTCACCACCGAATGCCTAAGCGCCCCGCGGGGGACAGCAGCTCTCAGGGGAGGGGACCACAAAAGACACCTGACATGTCCAGAGGAAGAAACAAACAGTGGGAGGAAGTGTAAGTTACGTTAGGATAAATTTAGATGTTGCTATTACTGCCGTTGCTTTTTTCCTTTATTCTCACCCAGATTTGGTAGTTTCCGGCCCTAATTTTACAGCCTCGCTCGTTGGGAGGAACTCCGCCGATGCCCGTCACTTTAAACTGCCTTTTACAGTCACGGCGTCTCCGGCGACATGTCCCTCCCGGTTCAACGTTTCTCATCTCTCGGCAGAACTATCTGGCAGAAAACGCCGACGTTTTTACAGGGAGGGGATACGATCAGAATGTCACGCATCAGATTCCTCTGGTCGATGATTTCTCCCCGTCACATCTTTCCCTGTGTTAACTTCGCCTTTGTGGCTGGCCATTTAAAATGTGATTTCAGCCTCGGTCATTCGCCTGACGAGACGTGAGCTCCTCGCTCTGACACTCAGGTTTCCAGGCTGAGCAGTGTCGCCTCCGCGGGGCCTGGTGGCAGTCAGGCGGCGGCCACCGCCTCCCACGCGCATTCCGAGGGAGGACTCTGGACCGGCCTCCCGCGTTCCCTGCCCCCCACCCGCTCTGCTCTGCTCGCCTCTCAGACTGCTCATTCTGAAGCATGTGCTGCCCGCTCCCCCTTCCAGCGTAAAGGCGTTTGTGAGCAAAGGCCAAGTTCAAACCCGAAATAGCACAAGTCCTGGGGAAGCAGCTCTCACTTCACGACCAAACCGGGCCGGGCCAAGTGCGCGGCTCAGCCACTTCCAGCTGAGTCACCGCGGTGCTGGAAGCGTTTGCTTCTCCCCTGAAAACGCTTTCTGCTCAGTGACTAACTCCATCGCGGATGTGACCCAGTTTGTTCAGCAAGACGCTGATTTTTTTTTTAACTCCTGCTGCTTTTACCGGTCACGACTCTCTCTCTGCCTCCCTCTCTCCCTCACTCTCTCCCCCTCCCTCCTTCCCTCTCCCTCTCTCTCTCTCTCTGGCATTTAGCGACTCCCTCCCAGCCTCGCCTGGCCCTGCAGCCCAGCCGGATTGATGGCTTTCTCAGCCAGCTGTTCCCTTTCAGCCCGCCCTCCTCTCCCCGGCAAATCCATATTCCATTTGCTTTTCTGCAGCATTTTGATATCTCCAGAGTCTTCTTAAAATAGATAAACACTAATCTCCCAGGGAAGTCGCGAGGCACAGCCCACAGCTTTGTAGCAGCTCGAAAGTCTGCCCTGCCAGGCAGCGTGGGAAGCGCGCCGCGGTCCCCCGCGTAGACGGCTCTTTATCCTTTACAAAGCACGTCGGACTCACGTGGTCCCATTTAAGGTCCGCGATCCCCCACGGTGCAGGTACGAGGGGTCCTGCCACTCTGCGGAGCGGGGACCGAGGCTCAAAGGGGCGAGGCGCTTGTCTCCACAGCGAGAGAGACGGCCTGGACTTGAACCTGCCCTTTTAACGAGCGCCGCGGAATTTATATTCAAAGAACACACAGATCTGCAGCGTTGCTGGATGAATTGCGACCAACGTGTGTCCTTGTGTGACCACCTCCGGAAGGGACATAGAACGTCTGCCTCACGCAGAGGGCCCCCCTCCGCCCCGTAAGCTCTGCACCCGCTGCTGACCTCGCCGCAGGAGAGCAGCGTGGCTTGAACCCGTCTCCGAGTCCGAACTCCATGCTCCCGACTCCGTCCTTTCCCTGCCACACCATGCTGCGTCTCCGACGTGGTCTCAGGGGCAGCACGAGTCCCTCCCGGCCGGAACCTGGAGACGGGGGACGTGAGGAAGCCGGGCCACAGCCTCTCAGCGGAAAAGGTCGACCAGCGGCGTGGGCCTCGAGGCTGGCGCCTTTGGGGGGAAGTACAGAGAGAGAAACCAAACCGCACGAAGGCCCGTGGCCCGAGCACACGGGACGCTGCGCTTGCCGCTCCCAGGCCTCGGTGGCACTCCTGGCACCCGGGGTCACCGCCGGAGGGTCGTCAGCCGGGGTCACCGCAGGAGGGTCGTCAGCCGGGGTCACCGCCGGAGGGTCGTCAGCTGGGGTCACCGCCGGAGGGTCGTCACCCGGGGTCACCGCATGAGGGTCGTCACCCGGGGTCACCGCGGGAGGGTCGTCAGCCGGGGTCACCACAGGAGGGTTGTCAGCCGGGGTCACCGCCAGAGGGTTGTCACCCGGGGTCACTGAGGGAGGGTCGTCAGCCGGGGTCACCGCAGGAGGGTCGTCAGCCGGGGTCACCGCCGGAGGGTCGTCACCCGGGGTCACCGCCAGAGGGTTGTCACCCGGGGTCACCGCGGGAGGGTCGTCACCCGGGGTCACCGCCGGAGGGTCGTCACCCGGGGTCACCGCGGGAGGGTCGTCACCCGGGGTCACCGCCGGAGGGTTGTCAGCCGGGGTCACTGCCGGAGGGTTGTCAGCTGGGGTCATTGCAGGAGGCTCATCACCCGGGGTCACCGCCGGAGGGTCGTCACCCGGGGTCACTGCAGGAGGCTCATCACCCGGGGTCACTGCGGAAGGGTTGTCACCCAGGGTCACTGCGGGAGGCTCATCACCTGGGGTCACCGCTGGAGGTTTGTCAGCCAGGGTCACCGCAGGAGGGTTGTCAGCCAGGGTCACCGCCAGAGGGTTGTCACCCGGGGTCACTGAGGGAGGCTCATCACCTGGGGTCACCGCGGGAAGGTCGTCAGCCGGGGTCACCGCCAGAGGGTTGTCACCCAGGGTCACCGTGGAAGGCTCATCACCCGGGGTCACCGCAGGAGGGTCGTCAGCCAGGGTCACCGCACGAGGGTTGTCACCCAGGGTCATTGCAGGAGGGTTGTCACCCGGGGTCACCGCGGGAGGGTTGTCAGCTGGGGTCACCGCCGGAGGGTTGTCACCTGGGGTCACCGCCAGAGGGTCGTCAGCCGGGGTCACCGCCAGAGGGTTGTCACCCGGGGTCACCGCAGGAGGGTCATCAGCCGGGGTCACTGCAGGAGGGTCGTCAGCCGGGGTCACTGCAGGAGGCTCATCACCCGGGGTCACCGCCGGAGGGTCGTCAGCCGGGGTCACTGCGGGAGGCTCATCACCTGGGGTCACCGCGGAAGGCTCATCACCCGGGGTCACCGCGGGAGGGTTGTCACCGCGGGAGGGTTGTCACCCGGGGTGACCGCGGGAGGCTCATCACCCGGGGTCACTGTGGGAGGGTTGTCAGCCGGGGTCACCGCAGAAGCCTCGTCAGCCGGGGTCACCGCGGGAGGCTCGTCACCCGGGGTCACCGCGGGAGGGTTGTCACCCGGGGTCAACATAAGGCTGAAAAGAGCGGGGTAGGACTTCAGCTTGGAAATAAAACAGCGGCAGCCTCCAGGCCACACGCCCGGGGCGTCCCCACACACCTCGCCCGCCACCTGGAGCCACCAAGCGGCAGGCAGCGTGCTGACTTTTCACACCAGGCCCGTGTGGACTCCTCCCGGCCGTCGGACGCGTGCGATCTGCAAACTGGGGGTCTCGCAACTGGAGACCTCTGTTTTAGGGGAAAAGAAAGAAAGGAAGGAAGGAAGGGAGGGAGGGGGAGGGGGAGGGAGGGAGGGGGAGGGGGAGGGAGGGAGGAGGGGAGGAACGGACGCCGACCCTGCGGCTTCCAGGGCCGCGTGGCGCGTGGCAGTGGCACCGAGTCTCGGGCAGCTCCCATCTCCGGCCTCGTGAACGACAGTGAACTCACCCGCCCGCCAGCCGCGGGCCCTGCTTCGCGAGCGCCGTTCTCTCTCGCAGGCTGGCTGCTCCTCCCGGGTCTTGTCTGTGCCCAGTGGCGAGCTGGCAAACGCTTCCCAGCCGATTCTGGGGGAGGCGGCGAGAAAGCCCTAATTCGGGGCCCGTCGCTGACCGCAGGTTTGCGAGGGGGCCTGCGTGACCCGGCTCCTACACACGCCCGGCGTGTACCGCTTCCCGTGACAGAGTTAGCACACCGCTCACCTCTGGGCGGCGCAGAGCCGGGGTGGGGGCGGCCACGCCTGGCACACCGGCCATCCCGGGGGGCGAGCGACCTGTGGGGCGAGGGACAGGGACAGCCCTGTCCCCCCTGCCTCCTCTCCAGGCTCTCCCAGAACACTTTTCTCTCCCCAAAAGATATATCGTACGGGCAAGAGTTTGCCAGGGCCCCTTCTCCTGGGCGGGAATGTCCAAGTGAACCTTCGGAGTCGTCCTGAAGTACGGGATACACATGAACCAGCTCGCGCGAACCCCCGCCCCCCCATCCCAGGGCGTCGGGACAAGTGGTCTCCCCGATTCTGCCGTCGCCTGGACTGACGACTGGGCTTCGCGCCTTCTTGGCGCAAACCCGAGCGGGCGGCTGTCTTGCTCGGTGCGAAGGCTAAGGGCGGAGAAGCCCCCGGCCCGCTGTCGCTCCTCGCCCCCGGACGAGCACGTCCAGGGCCCCCGGGCGGGGGCGGCAGGAAGAGGCCGCGGCCCACGCCGGACCCCGCACAGGGTTCTGTGGTCGAGACGGGCCAGGAGGCGGCCACACGGCGTCACATCCGTGAAGCCGGCAGGAGAAAGGGCGCGCAGCGATGCTCGGACTCGAGATGTCCACGCGCTGGAAAGACTCCCCTGTTTTCAGGAAGGCGCGTGAGGTCGGCCCGGCAGCCCGCGCTGTGCCCACCTGGCATTTGCCGCCCCGCCCCGTCCCCCTCGCCCCCGCTGCTCGTTAACGCCCGGTCCCCAGGTGTCTGCCTTTGCTCGGCCTCCCCCAGAACTCGCCCCGGTTCTGCGTGACCTTGGCTGGCCTCTTCCCCGGTCGCTCCTCCACTTCCAGCCCCGGCCGGTCCTTGCTCTTTGCATTCTGCTCTGGGCTCTGCCTCCCGCCCCGCACCTTCCTCGCGCGGGAGCGTCGGCGCGACACGTTTCAGCCTTCTGGTGGCTTTAGCTATTTCAAATAATTATCTCGGCTTCCTGTCCCTCTGCTCGGCCCGGTCACTTTCATGTCCTACGCTCATTAAATTCCTCCTGCAGGCACTCTGCCGACTGTTAACGGAGGGATTCAAAGGTGTCCGGGAAGAGGTCCCTGCCCTCCCTGGCTTTGTCATCTGGGAGAGGCGAGCGTAACAACATCCGAGCTTGCCGGCAGCTTTCTATCCATCGGGCAGTGCCCTTCCATTACCTTAGACCTCGTAACAATCTAACGTGATTCTCGTTTTCCATATATGGTAACTGAGGCTCAGAGAGGTCAGGTACCCTGCCGAGGTCACACGGTGGGTCAGTGGTGAGGGTAATTACAATTCAGGGGTTCTAGGCCAAATGACTCCGGACCTTGAGTCCTGACCCCTGAGGGACACGGTCCCTTCCCAAATGACCACAACAAGATGGAGAACGTGTTGATGGCAAAAGCGTGGATTCGGAAGACGGAGCTGGGGACCACGGCGGCTCCAAAAGGACCTTCGCTCTGGGACATGGCGAGCTCCTTGGCCTCAACGGGCGTCGGGTGGAAACGAGAGGGGTCCGCGGTGGTCTGACTCACACCTGCACCTGGAAGCGGCCCCTGCAGGCCCTTTGGCCCTCGGCTAGGGCCTCGGGCGAGGGGCCTGGGAGCCGGGCCCGGGAGGAAGGCTTCCTGTTGCTGTGGGTTGCGGGGGGATGGCATTTGGGGCAGAAAGAAGCCAGGGAGCGGCTCTCCAGAGCTGGAACACGAGGGGACAGCGTCCATTTTGACCGAAGCCCTCACGTGGCCCAGAGCTCACCGCCACGTGGGTGAAGAATATATATATATATACGAACATAGCTGCCATTTGACAGTTTGACAGTTACGAAAGCAATAAATGTGATAAAAAGCTATCAGTTCTCAGACCCTGCTCCAGGATTTATTCCGTGGCTGGACTCGGGGTTCTGCAAGTGAAATTAAATCACTGCAGTTATTGCCACTTTTCAGGGGCACAGAATGGCGGGAGTGTCCCAAAGCCGGCTCGACCTCGGTGTGTTCGGGCAAAGTTTGCCTCGTGCATTTTTCTTGAATCTTTGGCAACTGTGACCACTTGTCCGTCGGTGAACGCAGGTACGACAAAGCAAATAAATGAGCGCGGCTACAAAAATCAGCAGGAAAAGACGGAAATCGCCGCTCAGGCCTGGCGCGACAGGCTGATTTCAGGGTGCAGCCATCTATCACAGTCACACGCATTCCCCCCGGGAAACCGTTCTCAGGTCATTTACCAGAAACAAACACGTGGCTATTCCGGGGCGTTCTACGGGACAGAGCACCGTGGCTTCTGGCACGCACCCTCGCCCGCCTGAGGCTGATGCGGGAAACATCTCACGGCAGTGTGGACCCAACTGCGGGAATTCTGAACGGTGGTTGGGGCCACGGGTGGGCTGCTGGCAGCAGCCGAAATGCAGAGAGGGCCCCGGGCCTTCGCCCCGTTAGGCCTGTTTTACCTGTTCAGGCGCCTCCGCCCAGTGAGGCCGATCAGAATCTCCTCCTGAGCAAGCTAGCGTCTTCAAAACACAACAGCTCGGCCAGCTCCCCTGAGGACACCCCACGCTGGCACCCTGCCTGCCCCCAGCCCACGGCGTGGGCGAGTCTCGGAGTGGGGGGAGGAGGGCACGCACGATTCGCGCCCCTTCACCTGCCTAAGCACCTCCGCCCGGACCCCGGTGACCACGGCTCTTAGTGATGCTTCGCCGGTGGCTTCGGGGTTCCCGTTTGAAAGAGCGCCTCTGGCGGGCAGGGGTCTGTGTCCCCTGGCGTCCCCTCCCCAAGCCCACCTTCCTCCTGGCCCCACGGTACGACCAGGGCTGGAACACAATCCCCTGAGCCCTGAAAGAGGCTGGCTGCGGCAGCCCCTCCTGCAAACCCGGTGTAGGCCGCAGCCTCTCTGGCCACTGAACGTCGCTGCATCAGAGGCGGGAGCTGATGACCCCCGGCCCGGCTGCCAGCACGGCCATGTCCCCTCCTCCGAGCGCTGGTTGGCGCCCAGTCAAGCCTCTCTGTCCTCTGAGGTTTCAACAGTCCACTGGATGCAGCTGACGTTCACAGGGGCCTCGGGGCCCCCCCGGACCTTCCCCCAGGAGCCATCGGGCACCTCGAATGCGACGGACTGAAGCACGAATGTGTCACCTCCCGCCCTGACCCTGCTCCTCGCCTGTAGCTTCAGACGCAGGGCAGAGCGCCGCCACCCGCCCGGCCACCGAGCTGGAAACCCGGGCCGCCACTCAGTTCCCGTTCTCTGTCCCCCAGCCCTTCCCCCGTCACCGACCAGACGGGGGTCCTGCTCGTTTCATCACCTGGTTTCCCGCGGTCGCGGTCCTCGCCCAGGCCCTTGTCATCCACCTGGGTTTCTGGCAACAGGCTAGGCCCGTCTGGCTCAGCCTCTTTCACCACGGACTCCGTCCTCGGCTCTGCCGCCGGCAGGATCGACTTACAAACAGGTGAGGCTCTGACGACAGCCGGGCCCCTTTGCACGCCACACGCAGGCCTGCCTCCCCGCCTGCATGCTCGCTCCGCCTCGCCTCGCCCGAGGGTCTAAGCCCCGTCAGGACGAAGCGACACCCCCCACCGCCTCCCCGTGACCTTTACTGACGGTGCTGCCGCTGCCTTCGGCCTCGAAGGCTGACATTCGGCAGGCGCCACCGGCCACCTCCAGTCCCGCCTCTTCCCTCCCAAGGTAAGGCACCCTTTCCAAAAGTCCCATGACCCTTGGAAAGGTCCCCCTGGGTCGCACGATTGACCTGTCTCGGCTGTTCACACGTCTGCCTCCGCCCAAGAATGGGGCTCCTTGCGGGCGGGCGGTGTTTTCTGCTCTCTCTGAATGGCCGGCCCCTAGAATGGCGCTCGGCCAGTCGCAGAGCAGAATGACAGGCCGAAAATCTGAAGCAGGCTTCCGAGAGGGGACGTCAGTCACGGCCAAGCCCCACGGTCTGTGGGCCTCTCCGCACCATGGAAACGTCACCCACGGCGGGAGGGAGGGTTTGCACTGCCTTCTCTCACTCGGCCCCGGTAAGCTTCCTTAGTCCCTGAACATCAATGCGCCTGAGACATCGGCCAAGACCCGACGCCCACCCCGAGCTCTCTCTCCCGGGACCGGAAGTTCTCTGTCCCCCTCCTAGACACACGCACACGCGCGCGCGCACACACACACACACACACACACACGGGTCGAGGTCAAGGGTCTCCTTCCGGCCGCAGCTCTGCTCCCGTGCAGCCCCCGCCGAGTTGCCCCCCCCCCCCGACGCGCTCCAGGCCTGGCTCGACCCCTTCGGCAGCGCCGGGTCAGCTCGCCGACCCTGCGGTGACTACTGGCTCGACACCCTACAGACTCCTGGTCGCCCCAACCTCCCGGGCCGTAGACAAAGAACTGCCTGACCCTTTGGGAAGCAAAAGGCGCTGGGTCCGGGGAGGAGGAACGCGGCATCCGGCACGGCAGATCCGTCCGTCCCTCTTCAAATGTTTACTGGGTGCAGACAAACCTCGGAGACACTGTGGGGTCGGTCCCCGACCACCGCCATAAAGCGGGGATCGTGACAAAGCCAGTCGCGTGGCTTCTTTGGTTTCCTCCTGCATCTAAAAGTCGCGTTTACACGTCACTGTAGTCCTTTAAGTATTTAACAGCATTATGCCTAAAAAAAAACAACAACAACAAGGTACACACATACTTTAAAAATATTTCATTGCTAGAAAACGCTGGCCGTCATCTGACCGGCCGCACTGCTGGACGCGGGGCTGCCACGCACTGGGGTTTGTACAAAGCGCAGTGTCTGCCGAGCGCGACGAGGCGAGCCTTGCCTGGCTCTCCAGGAGCGTGGCGCTCACCGGCCCACTGCTCCGGGCTGCCCGACCTCGCGTGGGGAGCTCGGGCTCCGCGCTCCACCCCCGGGCCCGCCACGGGGCAGCTTCCTGTCTCGTCTGCGCCTTCCTGCGCCTCCGCTCGCCCTCTGCGGAGGGGGCGGACAGGATGGCAGCAGCCCCTCCATCGCGGGCCTGCCCAGAGGAGTAAGCGAGCCGAGGGCAGACAGCACAGGGCCCCGGAGACCCAGGGGCGCTGCCAGCCCCGGGAGCCTTTCAATTGTGTGTGCGTCGTCTCACTGAGTCCTCAGTGTCACAGATGAGGAGACTGAGGCTTGCGATGCGCACCGGTCCGGGGCCGAGGGTGTCCAGGATCCGCGTCCTCGGCCGGGAGGCGAGGCCCGGCTTCCGAGGGTTGGACCGGGCGAGGCGTCCCGCCTGCCGGCCCTGCCTCTGCTCGTCTCCTGAGGAGGAAACGTGCTCTGAGCGAGTTCAAAGGGAGGAAATGTCTCGTCCTGCACACCAGTTCTTTTTAGAAACACAAAAGCAAGCAAATGAACACTGAACACCGTTGCTGACCAGCCCCTGAGGCAAGCCGCTCCATCGCCTGGGAAGTCGTCGGCGGCCGAGCGCGTGGACGCGCCATCCCCGTGGGCACCCTGGGAGCATCGGAACCGTGGTCACACGCGGACAGCAGTGGCCGTGGGGGCACGGGGCCTCCGGCAGTCCACGGTCGCCGGGCAGGAAGCTCTCAGGGCCCTGGGGGCTCCTCGGGCTGCGTGATGTGACCGCCAGGTTATACTCCTGCAGCTCCAGCCCCCGGGGCCCCGCCGCCTGCAGCAGCCCTCGGTTGCTGTGATTCAGAGGCTAAAGCAGCAGCTCTTTTACTAAAAGGGAAAGCTCAGGAAGGAAAGGTCGCCTTCGGCCCGGGGTTCGTGGGGTCACGTGATGCACTTTTGCTGTGGAGATCGTGAATGACGCACAGGAGTTTTGGTGTTCGGTTCTGAATGACTGTAAATACGCCGGGCCGGTCGAGCGTAGCCAACCAGTTACAAACGACCGGTCGCCTTTCCCCTGTTGTCCCTTCGCACCTCTGGTCTGGAAGGGAGCGAGCAAACGACTTCCAGTCTCCAGCGGGGTGTCCCGCGCCACCCACGGAGCCCGGAGGCACCCCTCTGCCCAGCTGCACTGTGTGGCCACAGGTAACGAGACACTCAGGCAGGGTGCCACCTGGCGCGCCCACCCTGGCCTTCCCACACGCTGCGGCGTCAATCTGGGGGCTGGGATCTGACTGTCCTGTGTGCGGGGATGGTCACTTCATTCACGCTCCCTAGCTGCCTCTGCTGCGTGCACCACCGGTCACCGAGAGGAGGGCCGTGTGGGCCGTGCCTCTGAAAGCGCCGCGGCCACATCCGCATTTGGCGAGGCTTAATGATGCGCTCGAGCATCGACCATTAGGAGGCGTTTGCGCTCGGGAAGAGAACATCGCAGTAGACAGGTGTGTCCGAGGAGCCCAGGGGCATGGCAGCCGCCCACGGCAGGCTGGTGCGTTGGGGGCAGGGCGGCTCTTCCTGCTCGCCGGGGCTTCCCTGAGACCACTGTCTTCGGTGCGGGGTAAACACGCACGCACACGCATGCACACGCATGCACACGCACGCACACACGCGCACACACGCGCCCACGGCGAGCACCCTCCAGTGCTCAGTAAGACGAAACACGCGTGCGCCGTGTGTTACAGACCCGCCAGCCAGCGCCCGGCGAACTCCTTTAACACGCACGACGGTAGATTTTTAGTTTACCTGGGTTCCTTGAAATTAAACCGATTCGAACACATTCATCCTAATCGGGAGAAAAATTGTCTTTCAAACTGAGAAAACGGCTTCCCTCCAAGCCGACCCGAACCCGAGGAAAGTACCATCTGGCCGTCTGGGGCGCCATTTCTTCTCCGGCCGGAACCGCGCCTGCCCCCTAAGCCGGTCCCCGGGTCGGCTCCCGGTCAGACGGCCTTCGCGACACGTTTCCTTCTCCTCGTGGCCCTTCTGCCACACAGCCACGGCGAGAGATACCTCATAACCTGCGGGGTTCGCGCCTGGCCACGTGGCCAAGCCGGAAGCGACGCGGCTCCGCCCCCCGCCCCCCTCCACCGAGCCCTCTGTGCTCCAGCGGGCTGTGCAAGGTCACGGCAGGTCGGCCCCCCCGGAGTGCTTCCGGTTGGGGGGACGAAGGCCAAAGCTCCCGCCTTCATTCCGCTTGGTCACAGTCCCGACTTGCCATGGGATGGGATTTTATTAGAAAAGATGGGACGGTGACGTAACCTCGGGTACCGAAAGTAACCCGCGGGGGATCGGAATCCACTCTGAACGCTTCGTGATTTTTGCCGTGTCACAGGAAGCGCGGCCGACAGCAGGGCCAGCCGTCCGGTCACGCGAGCCAGAAGCCCGAGAGTCGCCCCTGTCCTCGTCCCTCGGCTCTCTGCAGAGGACCAGCCGGTCCCCTCACCCCGCCGTGTGTGGCCTTCGTGCCAGTCCTGGAGTCCGTTCATGGGCCTCGTCCCCTTTCTGGGCTCGTGGGCCTGGGGGTCTCCATGCCTCCGTCCCCCCGCCCGCCAGCCAGAGCGACCGCGACGAGGCTCCAAACGCCAGCTCGACCAGCTCGCTCTCCTAGCAGGGCA
Source organism: Rousettus aegyptiacus (assembly GCF_014176215.1). Classification (NCBI taxonomy): domain Eukaryota; kingdom Metazoa; phylum Chordata; class Mammalia; order Chiroptera; family Pteropodidae; genus Rousettus; species Rousettus aegyptiacus. The sequence goes on from NW_023416286.1 coordinate 3,449,299, forward strand.
CCCCGCCACCTACAACACAGCGTCTCGGCTCCTGAGCCGAGCCCCTCTGGGCTCGGCACGAGGCACATCCCTGTGACATGCACGGCTCACTGTCACGTGATCAGATCCGCCCATGTCCAAGACCCGTGACGGCAGATGCAGGTCTGAGGCCACGGTGCCCAGCGTGGGAAGGGCCCACTGACTCAACGAAGGTAACATAAAAAGTAACGTCTATACCTAGCCCCCTTCCAGATGAGTCTCGTTCCCAGGGATCGTCTCTACCACACTCGGGCCGTCCATGCACTGAGATGAAGCCGCGATTAAATGACTGTACGTACAATGAACGAACAAATGCCGAGTGTTGAGACCCCAGCCTTCCCCCAACTCAGCTCCTAGAACGCGGGCCGCCAGAGCCTCAGCGTCCAGGCAGGAGACTGAAATTCTGCTCTGGAGAATCTGACCAGCCCAAGAGAAATGAGCCAAAGGCACTGAAGTTTGGGAATGCTCACGAAACGGTCCGCCGGCCAGCTCGTCCTGCAGGGAGGCGGACAGTCAGCAAGCCCCGCCTTGCGCTCAGAGCTTCCAGCGAGCTCTCGGGTTCTCGCCTCTTTTTCGTGAAGATAGACACACCACGAAAGGAAAAAGCTAGTTGGAGTCTATGCAGGGAGAGGAAAACTTTCCCCCAAATAATTAATATCCTCAGAGAGACAACGGAAGATGCCTGTAAAAAGAACAGAATGCTATTTAAAAAAACAACAACAACAAAATCGTAGAGGGCGACAACAAAACGAGCCCTTGGGGATTAAAATCGCGAGCGCACAGATGACGAATTGCATAGAGAGGCCGGAAAATAAAGCTGATGGAAAATAGTGTGGAAACCAGAGCAAAAGGACAAAGAGAGAGACGGTTAAAGACAAAGGGAGAGGATGAGCCCGGGGGTCCGATGCCGAAACAGCCAGGCGGCGTCTCCCAGAGGGAGGCTGGCGACGCGGAGGGAACTTGTCCACGGAGCGATTCGAGAATTTTTCCCAGAACGGAGGGCGTACGTTGACCAGAGGAAAGGAGCCACCGCGTGCCCGACGCGAGGGGCGAAAGTGGACCGAGGAACATCGCCAGGAAACTTCTGAACACCGGGACCCCTGGAACCGGGCGAAGCTCCCGTAGGTTTCCACGGAGATAAAAAAAAAAAAAATACCTCAATCATCAGGAAGCACGCTGACTTCGGACTCTTGAAAGCAAAAAGACAACGGACGGAGGTTCCAGTTCCGGGTCGGATGGCGAACTCGCCCTCACCTGGGCTCCGCCGGGAACGGCCGTCGCAGCACCTGGACAGGTGGACGAGCAGCTGTTTGAGGACTGTGGAAAGCAAACAGGAGCCGGCGGATCGAGGAACGAGACCAGGGCCCAGAGTACCCCCGGCCCAGCTGGGTGGCATTCCTTCCCTCTGGAACGCTTCGCCTGGACTCCGGGCAGCATGACGGTGACCGTGGCAAGAGCCCGAGGTCCCCAAAAACTGGAATATTATCCAGCAACAAAAAGGATCAAATTACCGATTCGTGCAATGATAGAATGAATGACTCTTAGATGCAGTTTGTTAAACGAAATAGCCAGAACCAAAAGACTGTTGCGTGACTGGTTCCGTTTATTTAACATTCGGGGAAACGCCACACTTCCCAGGGCAGAAAACAGACAGGCGACGGCAAGGCCGGGAGGCGTGGGCGTGCACTTCCGCGACAGGGTCCTCCTCCGCCGTGGCCGTGGTGATGGACGTGTGACCCTAGGCGCCTGTCAGAACCCAGGAGCCACAAAGAATAAAAACTGCTATATGTAAATGAGGACAAAGGAACGAACAAACCGGAATGTGCCGGGAACCCAAAAAGGAATCTAAACTGTGGCGAATTAACCCCCGGCGTAGCACAGAGGAACGATACAACCACACCGAAAGGGGCGAAGAAAAGAACTTTGCCACTTTGAAAGCGCTATTTTAACAGGATCCCCCAAGGCTTAGGACAAAACGAACTCTACACGAATACCGTACTCTAGTCAGTAAACGTGTTTCTCGGAGGGGTGTGGATTAGCAGTTCTCGGGGGAAGGCTACAGTGAGCCCTATGGTGTTGGGTTGGACTCAGAAGTGTTCGTATAAACCCACATTTTTAAAATATGCATACGGATCGATAGCTAAATACACGTCTGTGTATCTGCCTGGGTTATTCTACCCACACGTGTTTCCCAGCTCTGTCTGCTGAGAAGGCTCCAATCCCAGGGTGTCACCCAGTGTCCAAATGTCACCCCTTAAATACCATGACCCATCGAAGGGAACCGCGGCTCTTTGGAGAAGTGGTTAATGCGGCTGAGAAACGGAAACCAGAAGATGAGCCTGGAGGATCAGAAGGTTCTAGAAAGTGCTCGAAAGGGGGTGGAGGTACAGGACTGAAAGGACACAGGAACGAACCTGAAAGAGCTCGCTCCCAAATGGCCGGGCTGGGACAAGTGGAGGTACCGCATGAAGGATGTCATGATTAGATTAGAGCCCGTGGGGTGATATAAGTGCCCACGAGTCCAGGCTGATATGAGTAACTTAATGACTACACGCCTCAATCGAGGGGGGAGAAGGGGCAGCTCTGCCTTGCAGAAGAATTAACAAATGCAGAAAAAAAATGAGGGACGTACAAAAGCCACCATTAAACACCACAATAATAATTGTTGCGGGCAAGAGTCACCAACGGACCCTACAAGCGGTGAGCAAAAGCTGGAAGAGAAACGGGATATATGTGTAATCAGACTCTCTTCCCTGAGATATTTCTTAACTAAAAAATGGGGGAGGGGGGGCGGTGACTTGCAGCAGAGAAACCCAGCCCCTCGGTCACGCCATCAAGGCCGACACCGTCCGTCACGCTGCCAGGAGCACACACGTCCTCTCTGGAGAACGCTGGCTGCAAACCCGCGAGGCGTCGACGGGCAAACCCAGCTGGGCAGTCACCTACGAAATAATAACTCCCTGGGTCTCCCCACGCTGCCACGAGCGTGACTGACAAGCGACGCCTTGGGAACCGTCCCAGATGGAAAGAGACTAAGGAGAAATCAGAACGGAATGCGAGGTCGGGGTCCTGCACTGCGTCCTGGGGCAGAAAAAGGGACATTCGAGGGGAAACTGGGCAACTCCGAAGAAGCGCGCGGTTTAGTTAACGGCGTCGCACCAACGTTAATTTCTGGGTTTCGATCACTGTCCCGTGGTTCTTTCTAGAAGACGTAGACTTCAGGGGAAGCGGAGCGGGGGACAGGTGGAAAGGCTCTGTGCAACTTTGACCTCTCTGCGCAGCGCAAATGATCTCGGGCCCCAGGTCTTTACCAAGCACACGGTCGGCTAAAGTAAGTCATTGGCCCTCCCACGCTGACCGGCCACCGCCACCTTCTAAAAGGCTCGCTCAGTGACGAGGTGGACGCGCTCACAGCCTCACGGCGGCCACACCGACACGACGGGCAAGGTGGAGCCGGCCTGGGCCGGCGGCCGGGCTCGCTGGCCTCGCGCACTTCCCCGCATCGGCCAGAAGGCTTGGCTTGCATCGCAAGACCTTGGACTTCGCTGGACCAGGAGAAGGAGGAGGGAAGGGAAGCCGGCAGTCTCTGGGACAGGCGCCGCCGCCGCCTCCGGCCCCGTGCGGCTGACATCTCCCTCTTATCGCGTCGGAAGGTGACCGGTGGTGCGGTCTGCGCTGGACCGCACCGCCGGCTTACGCCTCCAGACTCTCGCAAGCCCTTGGCGTGCGGAAGCTGCCCCACGGAGGCAGGTGGGGTCCTGAGGTCCCTCCCTGCCTGTCCTGCAGTGGCCTGGGAGGGGGGCTCGCTCACGGCCCGTGGATCGGCCTCCGCAAACGGGAGCATTTCAAAAGCTCGCCTCGCTGTCTTAAGGGGTGCGTGTTCGCTCGGCACCCCACCCCCAACCCCGGAAAAGCCCTGGGAGAGCGGGTGTCTGCTTCGCAGCCTCCCAGCCGCCACCCCACGCCGCCTTTGAAGTCAGCACAGTCAAAGGGGCCTTGTGCGGAGAACATACCCGTGGCCTGGGGCAAACATGTCATCACTCCGGCCTCCCAGTCTTCAAAGGAGCTCCGGCAGGCTCCCGAAGGAGCCGCCAGCCAGCGTGATGGGGTGACGTCTGCATGCTCCACTGTGCACGCCCCACCCGGGCTCCAGCCTCCGGTCGCTCAGATTTGAACCCCCTTACCCCGCTTGCCCTCCCCCCGCCCCCCGCCCCCTCCGTTCCGTCGTCTGGACCGATGGGTTCGTTTTCTTTGTCGCTTTTGATTTTACATCCCACCGATGAGTGAAATCGGACACGAATTCCTGGGCCAACCTTTGGTTCTTTCTAAAAATTACGTAGATGAGCAGAATTCCGCCCGAACCCTCCAGATCACTGTGCCGACCTCCTGCTGGGTCGACTCTGGCGACAGGTGTGCCAAGAGCCGCCTCCGGAATCTCCCCCGTGCTCCCTCTGGGCCCGCAGATGGCCCCCCTCTGAGGACGCCCGCGGCCGCCCGCAAAGCAATGCTCCCGCCGCCCGCCCCGCTGGACGCACGCGCCCCGGTCTGCGGCGTGCTGGCTCGGCTCGGCCGGCATCCGAGGCGTTCCACAGACATTTTTAACCGCATCGTGTCCATGAGATGTACTGATACGAACTCCGCTACAGACAAGATATGATTTTTAAAGAATGGTACACATTAAAAAAAAAAAAAAAAGTCAGCCTTTTGAGCCACGCTTCTCTTGCTCAGGCTTCCAAGTCTGGAAGTGTCCTATCCCTTCTAATAAAACTTTTCTTTTCTGCTGTAAAAAAAAAAAAAAAAGTCATGAATGTTGCTCCAGCACATGCACCGAGTCGTTCAATGTCAGGCAAGGTCCCGCAGGACGGAAGACGGCGTGTCGCATCTAAAGGTGGCCAACGATAACCCACGAGAGACAGGTCAGGGGACCCACGAAAATGAAAGGTCTCGGAGCGTCACGGCTCGGAGAACTTGAAGTAGATATCGTGTTATTGAACGATGTAACCCCAAGAAATGTAATAAAAATAAAGTAAATAAAATGTGAAAAATAAAATAAAAACGAGTGGATCACATTGGTTACGCCCTCAATATGTGTCGAGCATTAAATGCTTAGAAAGACCCTCAGATGTAGACAGCTGGGAGTGATCAGGTTATATTATCGTTTCCATACTGCGAATGAGGAAACCAAGATGCAGATAGGTAAAGTGAGTTGTCCAAAGCCACACGGCTAATTGGGGGCAGAGCTGGGATTCAAACCTGGGTCTCTGAGTGCCCGACGCTTAAGCTCTGTGCTAAACGTTTGGGGTGACTTCGGTCTCAGGCTCACTCCGACTGCGGAGTGTGCTTCTCCGTGACCTGCTTCCTCTCATCCCAGAGGGCGGGCCCCAGGAGCCCGGGTTTCCCTTACAGCACCCCCACTTTGGGTCACCTCTCTATGACAGACAAGAGCTGCCCTCCCTCCCCCCGTCTCCTGACCCCACGGCTCCACAACCCACAGAACCAGAAGCTGATGACGGCAGTCTGCTACCCGGCCCCACGCAGCCGCTCTCAACCGGGGCGATTTTGCCTCCCAAGGACTGACGATACTCCCGATGATCGCGACCTGGGGGTGGGGAGCAGCCGGGGGTGCCGCTGCAATGCACGGGGCAGGACCCCGCACCCCCCACCCCCAGTGCACCCCAAAACGTCAGTAGTGTCGACTAATGAATGCGTCTGGCTTGTTGGCAGTGGGGCCCGGGCTGGGGACTCGCTCTCCTCTGGGCGGGGGCCGCTGCCCTGGCCAGCTCACGAGCCGTCTGTGGGTCGTCTGAACGACGGCCTCCTGCCCTCCCTCCCAGACTGCGCGCTGGCGAGCCTGCGCAAACTCGAAATGCCGCCCGACAGGCCAGGCAAGGGGTCTGGCCCGCGACTCTTCCTGCTGTGCGGCGTGAAGGCCAGGGGAGGTGCAGTTTTGGGGTATGTGGGGCCACGATGAGGCATCGGCAGGAAAGGCACAGTCCATTGGGGGGAGCGGGGACTTCCAGGAACCCTGCAGCCCCGATCTGAGCGGGCGATGAGATCACACACATCACATGGAGGCAGAGAGGGGGCGCCCTGGAAAAGAATCCAAACCGAGACCCGCGTGGGCACGCGTGAGCTCGGGGCTCTGCGGGCGGCGGCAGCTGCGGCGTCGGCAGGCGGTCCGGGCGGCCAAGCGCCGGCTGCGCGGGCCGCAGGCAGGAAACGGCCTCTCCGGGCCCCTGTGTGTCATCCGCACAACGGGCCGAGCCACAACAGCCACCAGGCAGGGGCCGCCCGGGCTGCGAGGCGAGACCCGAGGAATAACCTGCTGCCACGCCCCCTCCCCATTTCTCGTGAGTGTGGAACAGGACACGGGCCCTGAGCCCCCTCCCAGAGCCTAGCTTGGGAAGGACATCGCGAGGGGGGAGCCGCAGCCCAGCAGAGACCTCTTCCTCAACGGAATGCTCGTGGACAAATCATTCCACGCGAGACGTCCACGCCAGCCGGCCTGCCGCAAGCGAGGGTCTTTGATTCACGGACCCAGCAAACGACTCCCTGAGACGTCCTCACTATGCCCCCCGAGGCCGCCAGAAGCAGATTTACCACGGAGCTAAGGAGCATGAAATTCCAGGCCCCGCAGAGCACAGCCCCCTGGGGGCCGACAGGAGCCCTGGCCGCACAGTCACGGTCACGGTCACAGGCGTCCGCGCTTGCAAAGTCAGCAGTGCCGGGACACTGGCAGCTCAGCCGCTTAGATCGCTGCCTCGCTGGGTGGCTCCGGAGTGGCCACGGGCACTTTCGGGGTCTGCCCAAGACGAACCTGGGTCAGAGACACCTGAACTCGGGGGTCGAGATGTACTGACAACTGTATAAGCGACATGGACAGTTAAGTGGCTGCTGGCCGTGCTGGCGTGTGGACATTTTCCAGGAATCTTCCCATGCCCACTGACTGCAGGGACACGGGACAGCAGAGGCCCCGAGGTCCGGGCACGGTGCGGGTCCTGCCGTGTCCGGCACCTGGGGGAGTGCGGGCCGGGCGAGGGGAAACCAAGGAAGACGAGGACCAGAGCAGACTGGTCGGAAGCCAGTCGGGGGACGATTCTCCAGTCGTGGAACTTGCACAGCCCCAGGCACGTTTAAAATCAATAACTGGTCGAGATGCAAGTTCCTGCCCCTCACGTTTGTCGCCATCGAAAAGTGTGCCCCCAAAAATACGGGGCCAAAGGGTTTCAGAGGGGTGTTAAGCGAATGATCATAATTGTTTCCGATTTTTTTTTGACACTAAAATACCTCATTTTGTACATATAATTTTAAAGTGTCTTCCAAAGGACCTCCCGAATTGTATAAGCTTCAGGTCCTGCAAAACCCAGATCCATCCCTCTAGGTCACATATTTTTATCTTTTCGACTAGAGTAGAGAAAAGGTAAGAGAACTCCTTAATGGATTTCCTGAAATACTTATATTTCAGCGAGACGGCGAACCTGGAGAACTGGAAAGTTTTCTGTATTGGTTCTTTCCGAAAAGAGTGGCCTGAAGTAACGGCTATGAGGCTCCGGACTCTGCGGCTGGGTTTCCTTGCAGGGCCGAGTCCCTCTTGCAGTGTTTTGAGTGATGTGAGATAAAACACACCCTGGTAGGTTGGTTTGCGTCTGCTGAGGCCTTTTCTCCATACTTTTACCTGTTCCGTCCCTCCCACGAAGATTCTAGAATCTGCTCGGGCCCGTGATTGTCTGCCGCTGCTGCAGTAAAACCGGGCAAACTCAGCTTGATCCTTACAGGTTTGGAAGCACAGGGTAGCACTCTACAAGTTGGACGAAGTGAAAACTTCTCCCCAGAGTCAAACGCCTAACCCAGGAAACATCCAGGCAGCTTCCTTCCTTAAGCACAGGACTTAAGGGGACAAAGGCTGGCTGCTGGTGTCCCTTTTCATGAACACCCCGGAAGGGCCCGCGAGCTCACTGCGCCCCTCACCCCCACCCGAACGCCGTCCACCCAGGAGCGCGAATTTCACAAGGAAGGACCATCTGGCTTTCTGCTCATTGCAGAGTTCTGTCTCCCACTTCCCCAGCACGGGGCCCAGGGCCGACCAGCCTGCCCCTTTGCTCAAAGCCCAGGCCGCTGCAGCCCAGGCGTCCTCCGGGTTTGCAAAATGGGCCCCCCCCCCTCCCCCAGCAAGGCTGCAGCAGAACCAACCAGGGAATGCCCGCCGGCTTGTCCTTCCCTTGGGATGAGAAGCACTCGGTAAGAACAAGACGCCCCACCCACCCGTATACTTTCTCCTGCAGCCCTGGCTGGTTTATAAAAACTGAGCTCGGCTCTTTAAAGCCTGCATTTTCTCCAGGGAGTCAGCATTAGTTAATGACTGTCAGCCGGTTTCTGTGTCTCGGCACCACGTGACCAGGACACGTGACTTGGAGCTGCTGCGATTGTCCCCTGTGTCTGAATAAAAAAAAAAAAATCGAGCTTATTATTGCGCTAAAAGCCTGTGCGGCTCGGCCATGCCACGTGACTCGGGGTGGGCCAGACCCAGCACTGCAGCCCAGTCGGAAAGCAAACACGGTTTCCTGCTTTCGCAAGCGCAAGCGAGAGAGTCCCTCTGCTCCTCGGGAAGTGGCCTCCAAGCTGCTGCGTTAGGGAAGGTGGGGCCAGCGGGCAGGACAGGGCAGATGCGTCTACCCTCCTTCCCAGCTGGGGACCTGGGGCCCACTGGGCTCTTTCTCCCTCCCCAGAAAGTCTTCGAAATATGCTCTTTCCTGCTTGTAAAAAAAAAAAAAAAAAATGTACACTGAAAAGGACATTTTTAAATTTAAATTTTAAATGGCACGTTCAGTCTGGGGAGGAGGGGGTTCCCTAAGATTTCTGAAACATCGGCAGTTAAATTTTGGCACGGCACACCCTGAGAAGAGGCAGGACTCGTCTCTTCCCAGGCGGCAAGAGCTACGTGTCCCTTTGCAGGCTGGGGCATAGGTGTGAGCCAGGTATGCAAATACGCGCAGATTTGCCTCCAAAGGGCTCCCCCCCCCCCCAGTTGACAGCTTCCTGTGCACACACACGGTTTAATACCGTCCTTCCCCTGCTCCCCGCCCCGCGGTGCAGGAGAAGCCTGGCAGCATTTTGCTTTCCCCAGAGACAGCTCGATTGCATGAGAAAGCCCAGGGAGGTAGACGGCCCCTGGGCCCCTGGCCGTCTCTGCCCAAGGCCTCCTCTGAATGGGACCGCAAAGGGCCGGCCCTCAGGCCGATGTCGGCTGGGGACACGGCAGTCCACCAGTGCTGACTGAGAGCCTCCAGGGAGTGCCTGGCGCTGATCCAGGCCCTCAGGAAGCAGATGTGACTGCGGGAGGCACCCAGGGAACCGCACTCCAGAGAGGGCATGTCATGTCATCTCCAAGGGGCCACGCCCAGGGGCCCTGAGGCCACGGCCAGGAGCTGGGGACAGGGCACAGCCCGTGAGCCTCCCGCCTGCATCAGCGCCTTCTGCATCGCCGGCCGCCGCGGCTCAGACGCCGGGGCCTCCTGCATGGCCACCAGCGCCTAAGGAATGTGCCAGCGGGTGCTTTGGAAACGAGAGGGAACTCTTCGCTTGCAGATCCCAGGTGGGATCTTGTTCCTTAGACACCTCCTTGTCAGCACCGAGGGCTCCTCGCTCCTCTGTTTCCCAGCCTGCGGGGATGAGAATCTTCGGGTCCGTGGCTCGTGGCTGCCGGCGGCATGACCAGAACACGGCGGGGCCATCTCTCCGCGAGCTGTGACCACGACCAAGCTCCGGGCGCACGTCGGCACCCTCTGCGGCCCCACGGCCCTCCCCCTGGGGACACCTGAGCGACTGTGGCCGGAGTCGCCCGGAGGCCGGCCTCGCTGGAGGGCCAGGGGCACGGCCTTCCAATTCGCTCGTCCTCCTCAGAGCGAGGCGGGTTAGGGACCTCCTCTGGGGCCTGATGCGGGTCCGAGGGCGAGAGCGAGAACGGGCCAGGTGTCGGGAGGGGAGTGGCTGAGGGACGGATACAGCCGTCGCCTGCCTCACGCAGTCTCGCTGGGACGCGGGTCGATGTTCAGCTGACACTCCTCTCGTGCCACACCAAAGGGACAGGACGCTGGCAGCTCAAACAAAGGGTGGAGATGCGGGCGCAGTGGCCCGCGGGCTGAGGGCGGTGCTCAGAGAAAGGCCTCGGTAACCACGTCCCACACGCGGGACAGACACGAGAACCCAGCCACCCGCGTGGCCACCGGTCGCCCCGACCCTGACCTGTGCGATGCTGGGAGGCGCAGCCCGTGAACGTTGGACCAGGTTTCTCCTCCCGGCCTACCCCGGCAACATCTTCCTGCGAGGAGACTAGTTGCCGCCTTCCCTCTGTAGGTGGGGAACCCAGGGCAGAAACTCGGGGATCCTCACCCGCCAGCACCAGCAGGCCTTACAAAGTCAGAGGAGAAAACGCATGTCTTCAGCCTCCTGCAAGCACCCGTGCTACCACGAGCGCCGGACCGGGGCGGCCGCGATGGACAGCGAAACGGCAGTTCCTCGGACACGGGAACGCAGACGCGCCCCAAGCCCCAGCGATGCAGCTCCCGGGAACGCACCCGCAAGAGCTGCACGCGGGGCCGCACCCAGGAACGTGTGCATGGCGCCAGGTAAACTCGGTCGCAGAAGCCCAAAGGCAGAAGCAACCCCAAGGTCCAGAGATGAGCAGATACACAAAATACGTTTTGTGTATACTGTGAAATATTACTCGGCCTTAAAAAGGGAGGTGTTTTTGTTTTTGTTTTCAATACTTGGCTTTTACTGGGTCTTTAAGATATCGCAGGTGGGCCTCAGGGGTTGTCTGGCATCTGAATAACTTAGATTATTATTCCTCAGCCCGCTGAGCGCTTCCTTTTTCAGAAACGGAGATGCCATCCAAATTTTCCTGGTAGCCTGTTCTTAACAGCTGTGGCTTGCTGAACCAAAGCAGCTGAATTTGATTCAAGTCCACTGTCATTTCCTGCAAAAATTAACCCATCTTTCTGGGCTCAGGATACCGAACAACCAACGCCCGGCCTGCAGATGTGTTTTCGCCCGAGAGATTTCGGATGTCGACAAGAGACCCATTCTCCTGGGTAACGACGTTGATGGAGAGTGGGCGTATTCAGACCCCATCTCGTAATGGGAGCCGCCAGCGTCACGCCCCGGACCCTGTTCCGTACACGACGAGAGGTCGTGCCGGCAGCGATCCGTCCTGTTTGTCCGCTCGGGACCACGTTCTACGCTGGCGTGACCGGGGTCCCACCACGGGGTCCCCTAGACCCCGTCACAGTCACCACGCCTCGTCCCCTCAGAGTGAGGCTGGCGTTTTCTAGAATGCCCACACTCTGTTGGAGGGGAACGGGCTTCGCTCTCACAGCAGATGCGGTGAAAAGAGAGGAAGGAAATCCCGACACGTGCTGGGAAGTGGGTGAACCCTGGGGACACCGTGCCAAGTGAAACAGGCCCAGCACCGAACCACGAACACCACACGAGTCTCCTTAGCTGAGGAACCCGGAGCCCGGTGCACAGAGGTGGACGTGGAATGCCGGCTCCCAGGGCCAGGGGGCGAGGGCCTAGCGGGTAAGCGTTTCCTGGGGACCGATTTCAGGGCGGGAAGATGAAGGAGTTCCAGAGACGGATGGTGGTGACGATCACACGGCAGTGGGAACGCACTTAACACCGCTGACCTGTACACACAAAGCAGCAAAATGGTGAATTCTGTGATGTATATATCTTACCACCATCACCACAACATTTTTTACGAGTGTCAGAGGGCCACGTGGGCATCAGTGACGTTTCGGGTAACCGCAAACACTCTCCGCCCTGGAAGAGTCATGCCCCGTGTAGCAACAAGATTTCTGGGACTCACGACCAACCCCAGCCCTTCTGATGTCCAAGGAGATGAACTTAAGAAGTGGCCGCGTGGGCTGTGACTCCGGCCGGCCTTTAGCCTCGGTTTTATGATGCTCGTGGCCCAGAGAGGTGAGGACTTGGGCCTCAGGCCGTGGCCCCTCGCCAGCTCCCTCCCCCAGCCCTCTGATCTGACTTCCTAGCAAGAGGAAAGGTAGCTTATGGGATGAGAGGTTAAGCCTTGCACTCCACGTGCCCAACCCACTTCCACCGCCTCCCACGGAGAATGCGCCAGATCAGAGATAAGTCGTTGTGCCCACACTCGAACGTTTTCTCGCATCTATTAATAGGCAGATTTTGCAGAAGGTCGTGGGAAATACCTATGGGGTGTGGGCGCAGGAGCCGGGCTTCAGGAGGCGAGGGAAGCAGGTGCCAGGAAGCCCGAGAGGAGAGCACGCGGGCGGCGGGCGTGAATGTCCTCGGCCTCACGACTCAGCGTGCGATAGGCGTGTGCACGAAGCAGAGACCATAAAGAATGTTCTATACTTATCTAAAGTGCTTGTGCTGAATAATTCTAAGTAAACTGGGTCCTTTGAGATGCTAGGGAAAAAAATAAATAAAAAGGATCCCCCGCACTTGGAAAAGCCAAGGGCCTCCCCGGAAGGAGCGGAGCCACTGGTCAGGGCGGCCTCAAAGTGTCATCCGGGAGACGTCGCCACGAGGCATCCATCAGCCCGGGAAGCCGGCCAGCAAACGTCACGCAGCCAGGCCTGTGCCGAGCGCCCGTGACGATCCTCGGGAGGGCCGACGGGTCCTCAGGAAAGGCCTGCGAACCACGAAGCCGTAAAGCAAGGCCCCGCCGACGCACTCCGCCCCGCCGACCTGCCGCGCTTCGCTGCACGCCCGTCGCTCACCCGCGTTTGGCGCCGTCCCCCCGGACATCCCACGGAGAGAGCCGGCACGTGTCTCCCGAGCCCCGCGTGAGGAAAGTCTGGCGTGCGGTCTGTGCGGTTCGCTCGGGCGGAGTGCAAGGCGGATGACGTCGGCCGAGACGCGGGGAGAACGCCCGGCCGTGTGCGGCCCCTTGGGGTCACCGACGACGCCTGGCCAGTGCCTCACGTGCCGCGAATCATCTGACCCGTGCCGCCGAGGCCGTGATGGCACCTAGGGCCCGGAAGGTGAGGAGTACGGCACGGAGAGGGCATCTCACTCAGAGGGTTGAGTCAGGCGAAGCTTCTCGCTGGAAGACGATCGGACGGCGAAGGAAAATATAATTCGAGAGAGAAAGTAAATGAAGGCGTTCCAGGATGAGGGAGCCAAACGGAGGACCCACGCGGAGGCAAGAAGTACCTCCTACCCGAAACTGACACCCGGATTTCCGTCTGCCCGAGCAGGTCGCCCCAGGACCGCAGCACCCATCCGAGTCTCGCTTCTACGCCTCAAGGTTCCAGCCCACAGGAAGCAGGAAACCCATCCTCGGAGTCCTGAGACGCGGCCTCGACCTGCCTGGCCCCTCCCCTGGGGCGAAGCACGGCAGGCCGCGTGGTGTAGCTGCAGGGTGGGGGGTGGCAGGCGCTAGAGCCAGGCAGGAGGGTCGGAGACCAATGTCAAAGGGCCCCCCGGGCCCTGCCGACGAGTGGCCACCCGTCCCACGAGCACAGGGCTCTCCGCGCCTTATCGGCCTGTTCCAGTTCCAGCTCGGTGAAGACAGGGTCCACCCATTCGTACCCCCTCCCCCAAACCCCCCCTTACCATGACTTAGCGGCGAGGCGGCGGCAGGCGGGGAGGACGCGCTAATACTACAACCCCGAAGAAATGACGGGTGTCTGCACTTTGCCTTAATCGGCCGTCGCCCCAACTAATGGCTTCTTGTTTCCCCTTCCCCCTCACAATTTACAACCGGCTCCGTAGGTACCTGAGGCTGGGGAAGGGATATATCTCAGGCCCTGTTCAAGGGAGAAACTGACTCCTCAAGTCTCAATTCCAAGATAAATAAGCCCTTCCTGCCAAGCCCGCAGCTCCCCAAAACGCAGCCGTGAGGGAAACGCTTTGTGCGATCAAGGCCAGAGGTATAATTAAACTTCAAAGAGTGTCAATTGCATCATGCTCCCGAGAAGTATGGAAAAAGAAAAGCCTCATGAAAAGAAACCCTCAAACGCCCCACCACCTAACTCTGTCTTGGGGAGAAGGAAAACTGGGACTCAGATTGGCACATACTAAATAAATAGCCAATAAACATTGAGCCTTATTACGCTGTGATTCTTCCCAAGCAGGAGTCAGGCCGCAGGCTCTGCCCGGGACACACCAGTTTGATTTGCAAAGACGAACTCTTCCCTGTGGCTAAGATGTCTGCTTCTCGCCTCACCTGGCACCTCAGAAACGTCCCCAAGGGCCTAGGGGAGAGAGTGGGGATGAGTCAGCCAGTAAAAAAGCAAATTAAAGACGGCGGTATCTGCTCCTCCTCGTTCGAAAGGCAACACTTGGACTGTGAAACCATCTGGATCTTTACAAAAGGATCTCGCCAGAAGTCCCAAATCTCCTTATAAAGAGACGTCAAGCAGAGAACCAGCACATACCTCGGCTTACAATCCCAGAAGTCACACCTGGCCAACATTCCAGGTTCCTAAGGATGAGGCTGATGCTATCTCTCCAAAGACAGGAATTCTAGGGGGAAATGCACATCAACAACAAAAAACTTACAGGGGGCGGGGGGTGGGGGGGAAGAATACCTGTTCCTTTTATACCTGTCTGTAGCTGTCCAGGCCTGTTTTACATTAGAATGCTTAAAAAAAAAAAAAAAAAGCCACAGCAGGTTTCACAAACTAATCTACGTGGCGTATAGAAAAAGTCCTCGTTGGGTCTGTCCATCAGTCGGCAGCCCGGCTCCTGATTTTCAATCTTGCCAGCCCGAAGGACGATAAGCTTTGAAACGTGAGGACGCCGAGGCGGAGCCTTGCCCTGGCCTTCCTCTGGGCCGTCCTGTTTGCCTGGGCGAAGACTGCATTTGAGACCTGCAGCTTGGCTCTTGCCTCGAAGCTACAGACAAGTATGTGCCGCTCTGTTCTAAATATGGGATCGCGAGTGTAAACAGAAGCTTGAAGATCTGCTTTGAAGCCGGGTGAAGCGGCCTCTCCCCAGTGCTGGGAGCTGGCAACCTCGGCCTTTAAAAGCCAGCGCATTCATTCCAGGCGGCCTCTGGTCAAACCCGAGGCCAGGAATCTGATCTTGACCTTCGTGCCAATGGGAATCCCACGGGGATCCTCAGAGTGGCCAGAGGAGTGCCGAAATATCGCTAATAATTAATAACGAAGAGAAGCGTCCCGAGTTTCCTGTTTTCCTCCCTTTCATCTCACACTGTCCCCCGGGAGTTCAAATCACTTCGAGACCAAACCTTCTACCCGCCGTTGACCTGCAAGCGACCTGAGCACAGAATATTGACCTGTTGTCAAGAATACGGCCGCGCTGAGCCTCTTAAGCATGAACGGAGGAAAGACGCCCACTGAAAATTAAAGTGTAGAATTGAAGGGAGGCAAGTTATAATTCTCCACGTGAAACCCAGCCAAGAAACGAAGGTTAACCCCCTTCTTCTGTGAAAAGCAGCCGGGCCGTTCTTCTGACTGTGCACGGGCTTTGCATTTTCACCCTCTGACATGAGGCTAGACCATTGTCCCTTGCAGGGCAAGGCCTGCCCTGTGCACCAGAAAATGCTTAGCGGCATCTCTGGCCTCTACCCACAAGATGCCTGTGGCACGCGCGTGTGTGCGCACCGCGCATGCCACACACACACCCAGAAATGCCTCCAGACGTGCCAAACGTCTCCTGGGGTCGAAGCTGCCCTCTGCAGCCAAGAATCACGGCTCTAGCTCAACCACTCGGCCAGGCAGGTTAGAGGCGCTGAGCTACAGAGCCTTCCGCTCCCCCAGGTTGCTGGAAGGGTTTCTCGTGGAAGAGGGATACTTCCCTGCCTCAGGGTCTTGAAGATCCAGAGGAACTTTGATTACGAAATGGGTCTTTAATCACAGCTTCCGTTGTGAAACTTAAATTATGAAACAGGGACCTGAAGAAAAAAAAAAAATCAAAGAAACAACACGACCTCAACGACCTCATGCTACTCTCCCCTAGGTAGCAGGGGATCTCTGTCTGGCAGGTGACTTCCCCGACAGTGGCTGTCGTGGGTGATAACAGGATAGCCCTGGGACAGCCTCGACATCCACCGTGCCCACCCACCTCTCGGACTTCCTGGGGTCAGAATATTGCTCTCCCATCCCCATCTGGAATCCTCAGCCACTGTCAAACGCCAGAACTGGGAGGCCTGTGTCTGATCACCTGAGGGCACGGTGAAAACCCCGCCCCCTCACTACCCGCAGCCCATGGCCTGAAACTTCTCACCCTCCCCCACGGCACCCACAGAACCCTCTGGGATCTCAGTGCCAGGAACTCGCCCCCACGCGTGGTCCACCTGCCCGCCTCTCTCAGACACTGCGGCCCTCAAACTCTTCTCACCAAAACTCACCACGGTTTGCACCATGAATCACCGTCCCGCCCAAAGCCCCTAGTTCGTGTATACAAAAATACATTTTATTTTTAAACTTTTTATTTCGAAGTGACTTTAGACTTACAGAGAAGTTGCAAAAACAGCACAGAGGATTTCCATCTATCCCTTGCTCCGGTATGAAAGCTCGTGTACCCTCCCCTCCACTGCCCCCCCAAATTCACATGTTCAAGCCCTAATGCCGGATGCCATGGTGTTAGAAAGCGGGGTCTCGAGAGGTGATTAGGTCATGAGGGTGGCGCCTCATGAATGAGACTAGTACCCTTATGAAAGAGGCCCCGGAGAGTTCCCCAGCCCCTAAGACATAAAAAGAAGGTTCCACCTACGAACCAGAAGCAAAACCGGCGGTCGCCATGATCTGAGACTCCCAGAACTGTGAGAAATAAAGGTCTGTTGTTTACAAAAGCTGTCCAGTCTGTGGCCGTTTGTTATAGCGGCCTCAAGAGACTAAGACACCCTCACTCAGCTGCCCGTTCCCCCCCCTTAACCAGTTAATTTACAAAACCAAGTGTCAAAACCAGAAAATCAACCCTGGTGCAGCGCCGGCAACAGAGCTACAGACCCTGGTTGTGCGCGAATGTCCCACTTCTGTTCCTGGACCCTCTCCAGGCCCCCGAGCGGCGTTTAGGAAGTTCTCCTCCGCCTCCTGAATCCCTCACAGTCCGTCAGTCTCTTCCTGCCACGTTTGAAGAGTATTGATCAGTCGGTCAAATGTCCCTCCCCGTCGGGTTGTCTGTTTTTTCGTGATGGCCCTGAGCGTATACATTTCTGGCAAGCACGGTACAGAAATGACACTGTTCCCCAAATACCTTCCGCGGAAATGTCACCAAACTGCACCTCTGCTCTGTGAGATGCCCACTGAGGTTTCGTTATTGCTGTAAATGCTGTTTAACAAACATATTGTTTCACAGGCCTCGAAGGGGCCTGAAGACACTGCCCAGGGCCAGCGGGGGCCTGAGGGCCTCTCTCCTCCAGCTGGCCCTTCTCTGCCCCGGGACCTTGCTGTCCCGACCTCCTCCTTCCTCTGTGCCCAGGTCTCCCCAGGTCTCCCCAGGTCTCCCCGTTAAGCTATTGGACTTCACATCCCCGGGCCTTCTGTCCAGTCATAGGCCACCAGGCTTATTCCTTCCCTCCGTGAGCGGGCCACTCCCTCCGGCTCCACGCACAGGGGAGACCCCATCCCTGCCCCCCACCTCTGACTTCCAGCTGCTTCGAGGCGCCCCCGCGGATGCCCTGCCATCACACGGAGCGCAGCGGGATCCCATGTCATTCGCTTGGCGCTGTCTGGCGCGCAGTCACCCTCCTGGGCCCGTCTGGGGTGCACCTTTATTCACTGCCCGTGGCTCTCACTGTGCCGGGAGCGCCCCGCGGGCTGCTCCAGGCCCCGTGTCCCGACCCAGGGGTTCCCGAACCCTGCAGAGCCTCGGAGCCACCCGGGGAGGGCTCGACAAAGACGCCAAGGCGCGCGCCCCGACCCCAGACGGCGCGGCAAGGGCCCGCGGGACCCGCACTGCCGCCTCCCGCCGGCAGGTGTCTCTTCGCTGGCGCGCGAGCCCGCAGCGGCAGCGTCACCGAACCGAGGCGCCCGGGGCGGGGCCGTGGGGCGGGGCGGGGCCTCCGGGTCCCCCGCCGCCGCCCTCACCTTTGAGACACTTGGTGGCTGCGCGGCCGGGGGTGGGGCGCTCGGGGCGCCCCGTCACGTGGGGCGGAAATGCCTGCGCGCGGCCGAGCTTGCAGCGCCTGGGCCTGGGCCTTGCAAAGCCAGCGGCGCCCGGTCCCCTGCAGAAGCCCGGGCGCGGGTCCCTGCGGGACCGTGACCCCGGGAAGTCACGTGGCCCCGCCCCAGAAAGCCTGGGGGGAAAGGCCTGCTCTGCCGCCCGAGCAGCTTTTCCCCTTGGGGAAATGCAGTTTCCTAACCTGCCCTGTTTTGAAAGAGGCCCATCTATTGGGCAATGACAGCAGCGGGCCCAGCGGCGAGTCCGCCCGTAGCCATGACTTCTTTTAGTTAAGGACTGTTACCGGGCGTCTCCAGGGAGCCAGGCACTGTCTGGGAGACTCCGAGGAAGGGGGTGGGGGCACCCCCTGCCCTCCTGCCCAGACCGCCCCAGAACTGAGGCTTCAGTTGACAGGAAGCAAGCACTCTCGGGGGCCCTTTCCTTGGCAATCCAGGACTACGTGGAGGAAGCAACCCGGGCTCCCAGACCTGAGCCCGCCGTCAGTTAGGAAGGGGTTACTGCGGGCTTGCTTCCTTTGGACCTGTTCACTTCACTTTATAATTAACAGTCCAGGACTGGCGCCGAGCCAGGTGCTGGGACCGCAATGCTGACACGATGGGTCCCTGGCCTTTAAGGCCCGGACGCCCAGTGCTGCCCGAGGCCAGCAAAGCATACATGAGAAAATGCGCCGGAACCGCTCCCCCTGGCCCATCCCGCTAATTCACCCTGTAGGGCACAGAGGACCCAGGAGAGCAAGGCCCTGATCAGACCCGAAGGCGAGTCCCACAGGAAAGCCACCATCTGGTGCTGACACCCGGTAAGAACGTGGCATGGTCCTGTGTCCCAGGACAAAGTAAATTCCGAGTTCGGGCCTGCTCCGGCTGCACTGGTCCCATTTCCCTATGAATTCATCTCCTGGGAAGATCCTGGACTTAGGATCAAACGACCACACACTTTCCTGCTCTTGTCACGACCCTGCGCTCGAGAACCTGGCTGCCGGGGCAGAGAGAGAAGGTTCGCCCTTTACGTAGCTTCCAAGCAGCTCCGTTCGTGGTTCGTGACGTTTGCATGTGCCGAAATTCTGGCTGGGCCTTTTTGTTGGCTGTTTGAAATACGCGTTCAAAAATCAGAATTCCGCGGAGGACTTCCGACTCATCCAGGGTACCAGAACACTAGCTGTGACATTCCAAGCCCTGGCGCTTCTAGGCAGCGGAAACCTCATCGCGCAGCCAAAGGAACGGCACACGGTCCCGCGACACGTTGTCGGGCCTTGTCCGGGCTCCCGAGGGTTCGGGTCCGTGGGAGCGAGTCTGAGCCCCGCGCATTAGCTGGAGGGTGCCTGGAGCCCCTCCACGCCGATGTGTAGTCCCCGCCCCCCCTGAGTGAGAAGCGCACAGTCCTCTCCAAGCACTGTTAGGTTGTCTTTTGTTTTGATTTATAAAATACACAGGCCTCTGTGTTCAGTATTCGCCGAGTTCTGTGTCAACCAACACTCAACCGTGAGTGCCATTTTCAAAAAGGAAACTTGGCCTCATTGAAAAAGGGTCTCGTTTACCCCGCTGTCTGGCCACGCCAGGATAAGTCCTTGCCGGCGACCTTCACTGAGTGCCATGGGGTAACTCACCTCCCTTCTCAGCCGCCTAGTGCTAAAACCATCTTCTTTGGAACAGACACCATGCCTTGCCTAGAAAGATACTCATGACCATTTATCAGGGTGGACACGTGAATAAGAAAAGTCATTTTGTACATTTTGGTCTCTTCTAGGATGCTCTCCGAGAACAGCACGCACTTCCCAGGAAATCAAAGTCTTCCTCCTCTGAATCGCGCACTTTCCAAACCACGGTTCAGAAAACTGGGCATCGTCTCTACAGAGCGAATCCCGTCATCCCGTTCAAAACGTGGAAACCATGTTCACACAGAAAAACCGTTTCAGTCGGCCCAATTAGAAAATGTTTTAAACGGGGAGGAGGCGACCCGACCTGTGACCACCTCATAACACTTTGGAACAGGAGAAGGTTCTTAAGTACTTATTCAAATTCCCAACAAGATCCCTCACAGGGGGCTTTCTCGCCGCTGCGGGGACAGGCCTCGGGCAGGGACGTTCCCAGAGGCCCACCCTTCCCAAGTCTGCGACGCGTCCCCGAGAGTCCCAGAGCTCTTTCCCCAGTGTCCCCTCGTCCCAGCCTGTCCCACAGAGTGGCTCCCCTTGTGTCCGCCGAAACGCTTGGAGCCTCTCCCGTCGTCCTTTGCAGTCCGGCCTCGTCTTATTCGTTGTGTTCACCCCAGATGGCTCGAGTCCCTAAGGTATGTCGGGAGCGAGAGGAGTTGTAACCGTGGGGCCGTTGAAGGGTCACGGAGAGGAAGAAAGGAGGGTCCCTAGCACAGGGAAACGCAAAACGGCGCTCGGGGCTGGAGAAGGAGCCCAGGCTGCGGCCCTCGTGGCCAGCTGTCCTTGGGCCTCATGAGGCACAGCTTAATCCCCGTGGTTCTGTAACCTCAGGTGGATCACCTGCAACCCGGGGGCCTTCACCAGGCAAAGATAAAGCCGGGAACACTGGGCTGTGTGAGTTTTCCTTTGCAACCTGTCCCTTAAGGGACCCCCAAGAGCACCGAAGTCCCTGGGGCTGCACTCCGTGGGGCCCAGACTGCTTCCCTCCAAGGCCAACCAGATGATGACATGGCACTTCCTCCAGTTGCCCTCCCCCGAGGGCCAACATGCCCGTGACTAGAGTCAGCACCCGACCCTGTGGGTCCGTTTTTGCCAACGGCACACACCCAGGGACTTGAACGACAGATCCGCAGGTGCTGGGGAGGAGGCTGGCAATCAGGCCTCCAGTCGCCTGCTCGCCCTGCACGGTCAGTCAGCATTCTCGGACCGCTGCCCCCCAAGGCCCGGCGGGGCCCCCCACTCTCACAGGTGCGGAGTCCCAGCAGCTGGAGGCAACACGTGTCAGAGGGAGAAGGTGCTGGAGGACTGACTTCCCCTCAGCTGTTTTCTGAAGTTGAAGAACGCTACGGCCGAGTGGGACGGGGTGCCCCAGCCCTGGGAGGGGGCGCAGCCCCGCCTGGAGCGGCCGTGTGGGGGTCGGGCTGACCACGCGCCTCCCGGCCTCAGTGTTCGCAGCTGCAGGGTGAGGAGGTCGAACTGGACGGCCGTTCATGGCCCTCTCATCTTCGACTTTCTATAATCTCGTGAGTGGGGAAGATTTACGCAGACCTTCACCTGCCTTTATGACTCGTAGTTCATCTCTGGCGACGGAGCCAGTGGCAGCCCAAGTGTGCGGAAGTAAGTGGCTCCGTCGGGGGTGATTTAGGAGGCGCTGAAAGGCCAGAGTGCCCCCCTCACGGCTGCCCGGGCGAGGGCCTGCGGCTGCCTCGCCCGGGATCCAGACGCATCGGAAGGCAAACACCCACTCTGCCCACTGTGTCTTGCCAAGCACGTTACCTTGGACTAGCCTGTGAGTTCTTGGGTCCACCAGGAATGGCGCCCAGCACAGGCCCAGCCACCAGGAAAGGTCTGGGCACGCAGGGCATGGTGGTGGCGGACAGGGCTGGCCGTGGAGGACGTAGGGTCACCTGGAAGCAGCAGAGAGCACCCGGGGCCCGCCGAGGCACGGCCCTGAGCCGTGCGCTCGCTCGGGGAGGCTGGTGTGCTGTGCTTCCTTACTAACCTACCCGGTTACCTTCTCTCCAGGGTTCCCTGCAGGAGTGGGGAGGAGACTGTGGGCCCGCCAGCCTCCAGGGCCCCTCCTCCTCTCAGGGCAAGCCTGAGGAAGTCCTCAGCTTGGGCCTCGGCCTCCGCCATCAGGCTAGATGGCCATGAGGCTAGGGAGTTGGCCTCCCTGCAAAACGTGGGGCTGCTGCCTGGAACCCACAGCCCCTTCTGTGGCAGGGGGCGCGGCCACCCCCACAGCTGGCCAGGGGACCCATCATCCTTCTCTGCTTAGCCATCTCCCTAAGGAGCCACACGCCTGCCACCTGACCCGCCCACCCCGAAAACGAGGCTCGGCTGTCAGGTTGTCCTGAGCTCTTCTGGTGGCTCCAGCTCCTCACCCTAGGAGGGCAGCTCCCTAGTGCTCCTGCAGGGGGTGACTCGTCAATCAGGCCGCCCAATGAGGTGTAGGAAGAAAAGCCGGCAGACAGCACCCTGAGGCGTTAATCCGCAGCACCGGCTCCCCTGAGCTCCACCTGAGCATGGACACGTGGGGGTTGAGGCTCGGGCTTCCCACGGCCTTCCTTAGAAGGCTGGGCTTGCGGAATCAGAATCTCATCCTTGGGTGAGGATTAGGGTGTGTTCAGGTGACTTCTGAGTCTGTAGATGTTAAGTAGCAGTAAAAATAGCGCCTGGAGGAAAAACGTCCTTCAGGCAGTGCTGGAACCTGCTGAGAAGCCCTCGGAGGAGTTCAACAGCACTGGGCGAGCTTTGCCTCGGCTGGACACGGACAGGAAAGGGACACACACGTGCTGGACCACACATGTCCAATGTCCTGTCTCCATCACCCCCCCCCCTCCACCCCAGGGCACCGCAGGGCCCAAGGATCCCAGGTTTTTCCACGGTGTTCTTCAGAGTCCAGCAGAGATTTCTAGGTGTGCTGTAAGGGTCCCGTTAAAAGCTTTCACTGGCCTTGCCGGTCTCCCCCTCCTCAAGATTGTTTATTTCCTCTGTAGAAGAACGGGAATTTGGGGGACTTTAACAAATCCTATTGGCCAGTCCAGTAGCTGGGGTCCCCTAAGGAAGCACGGGAGAGCGGGGTTAGCTAGAGACAAACGCTCCATGAGGTCCTACCCCGGAGAGGGTCTAGGATTTCGGACGCCTGCCACCGAAGGCCTCAGCTGCGTGCTGAGAGGTGAAGACGCTCTGCTACGTCCACGGTGAGAGACAATCCTGGGACGACTGTGTGCACGCGGGCCGCCCCGCAGTCCACGGCCGGCACACCCACCTGCCCGTCCTCCAGACAGGTATCAGGTCCATCTGTGCTGAGGCCGGACCACTGTCTCTCACCGGCACATCTAAGTCATTGTGACGTGGGTTTTGGATTCGGGCTGATGTAGACGAGTCGTGGGTCTGCCACTAAGAGCCGTGCTGCCAGGGGCCGGGTCACTT
Organism: Rousettus aegyptiacus; assembly: GCF_014176215.1. Classification (NCBI taxonomy): domain Eukaryota; kingdom Metazoa; phylum Chordata; class Mammalia; order Chiroptera; family Pteropodidae; genus Rousettus; species Rousettus aegyptiacus. The sequence goes on from NW_023416286.1 coordinate 3,472,535, forward strand.
GTCCTCTGCGTACCTCGGTGTCCGCCCGTGTAAAACAGGAACAGAAGGCCCGCCTGATTGTTACAAGGATGGAATGCAACACACCTGGCAGAGTTCTTATTCTTCGCACGGTGCCTGACAAGTGCCTACTGTGCGCTGGGCCTGTCCCTGGGAACAGCAGGCACGGCCCTCTCTGCACAAGGTCCCTAGTCACGGCTCATCTAAACAGACTTCGGCTGTGGCCCTGGATTTACTGTGTTCGAAGACCTGGAGGTGTGGTCATTATTCCTGGCAGCAAAATGCCACTCACATGCTTTCCTTCCTGGGGACTCCTGTCCAGGCCCCACTCTCTTTACACCTACCTTCCCTGCCTGGCACCCAAATAGAAGATTCCACCCTCAGAGCCCCTCTTGTCCCGGGGGCCTCCTCTCCTATTCTCTGACTCCCCCAGGCCTCCCCACGCACCTCGGTCCCTTTTTCCGCCCTCCTTCTCCTCTCTAAAATAAAAACGATTGCTGCCTTTTTATCTGTGCTGAACTTCAAGGGCAGAATCGTTGTTAAACAGAGAGGCGGAGAGGCTGGCCGCGGGCCGGGCGGAGCCACCGCCCTACAGCAAGGCCAGCTGCCAGGCGCAGAGGGGAGGGAGCCGGGCGGCGGGCCCGGCACAGCGGCAAGCTTTCTCCCCGGAATTCTTGACCCAGGGCCTTGCGACCACACTCTGCCCCAATCCGAGTCCAGGAGCAAGGGAGCTGCCCGCGGCCTGGGCACCGAGAGAGAGGGGGGTGGGGGGAGGGGAGGGCAGAGGCGGAGAAAGGACGCAGTGGGGGCAGGGATGGGAGGAGGCGGTGGGGGAGAAGTGAGGGAAGGAGGCAGGAGGTGGAGGAGGGAGGGGGAGGAGGAGGGAAGGAGAGAGTTGGAGGCAGGAAGAGACAAGGAACGAAGGCAATGTGGTCCGGAGATGAGAGGGAGAGGAGGTGGGGGGATGGGAGGGAGGCGGTGGGGGAGGGGCAAGGGTGGGGGAAGTTGGGAGAGGGGGAAACAGATGGGAGGGAGAGGAGGTAGGAGAGAAGTGAGGGAAAGACGCGCAGGGGGGAAGGAGGTGGGAGATTGGGGGGGCGGAGAGAAGTGGGGGAAGGGAGGAAGGCAGTGGGGGAGGGAAAGAAGGAAGTGGAAGGAGGAAGCGGGGGGTGGGGCGGGGGAGGGGGCAGTAAGTGGTATAAGGAGGAGGGCGCAGGGTCCTCAGGGCGGCTGATGGGTCTGGTGCCCAGTGCGAACCCTGCTCGTGGGCAGAGAGGACGCTCTGGATAATATAGGCGTGATAAGCAAGGTCTTAGTTTCTCTAAAGCCCAGGAGCAGGCGAGCGGGTTTGGTTAGCGCCCGCAGCGGTCCTGAAACCACCAAAATAAAAACGAAAAAAAAAACAAAACATAACACACGAACGAAGCCCGCCCTCCGCCTCGGCCCCGCCCAGCGCCCCGCCCGGCCCCGCCCCCTGCCTCGCTCGGCCCCGCCCCGCGGCCCAGCGCCCCGGCTCGGCCCCGCCCCCCGCCCGCTCGGCCCCGCCCCCCGCCGGGCCCCGGCGGCGTCGGCAGCGCGTGGGCGGGGCCGGCGCCTCGCCCTGGTGGCTGCGGCTCGGGGGAATCGGCCTTGTCACACTTCCGGGAGCGGGGAGGCGTCTCAAAAAGTCCACCCGGCTCCCTTGACGCGCCTCCGTGCTGCGGGGGAAAACTACAGTGGAAGCCCAGGGCCGGGGACATGCGCGCGAGTGCGTGGCCGCCGCGCAGGCCCGCGGCGGGGACCCGGCGCGCCCGCCGCCCCCCGCCGCCCCCCGCCGCCCCCTCCGGCCGCACTGCCGCGTGTGCGTCCGCGCTGCGTCCTCGCCGTCAGGCCCGTGACGTTGCGACATGGGGGCGACTCGGTTTTATGATGGTTTCTGCTTCGGGTGGTTAAGTCGCCTCCCTTGATAACATGAACTTCTTGTGTACACGTTGCAAAAAAAAAAAAAAAAACAGGCACGAAGGGAGAGGGCGGGATCTTTTTACCCCTGCCATCAAGTAGATACGGAAATGTCCCCTGAAGCAATGCCAGCACCGAAAGAATGGCGTATTCTTCAGACTGGAAGTGTTAAAAACAAACTCGCTGGCTAGTTCAGAGTCGTTCTACGGGAATTCATGTCACAAAATCACTCACATGCAGGGGCACAGGAAAACCATTAGTTGTCCTAGACTGAGCTGTTGCAGACTTATTGCATCATGTAAATCACACATAATCGGGTCTTTCCGTGTGAGTGAGACAGAAGTTCTCTGAAACAACATCTCTAACGCCTCACAGTACAGGGAAGTCCCAGTTAGGAAGTTTCCCCAACGCGTGATCACAAAGCTGAAGTGCTTCCCGGAGAGCCTTTACCCACTTTGCCTTTCAGAGAAGCCGAAAGGCCAGGGAAAGGCCAGGGATCATAAATTTAAAATTGCCCAAAGCCAACCGAAGATCACTCCAAAAGCAGAATGAGGCAACCCTACAATGGCAAGTTAATAGAAAGGCCCGATTCAATTTACAAAGATTTGGCCTGATTCAAGTCACATCTGATACACCTCTGTGAAATGAATCAGACCACGGCGAGATGCGGGTTTGTTTCATCACCTGGAGCAGTCCGCCTGTCCCACAGGTCTGGTTGGTGCTGTTCTGGTTGGTGCAGCTTAACTCCCGGGGTTGTATAGTCCCAACCTGAGGAGCAGGCAGCAGCCCCGGCAGCCTCTGGATGTTTTCCAGACCTGTTCCGTGGGCCTTCAAGGTGTGTTTTAAACTTCTGATACAGTTATCTGTATTTAGAAATCAGGGTGTTTCACAGGAGAAGCTGGACTTTTGGCTTCTCTTTGAAACAGCCCAGCAAGCCGGCAGGCTGGAGCAGAGCAGCTTTGTGGGGTGAGACGGTCCGCACCTCCCCACCCCTGTACACCCCAGTTTTCTACTTCCGCCCCAGACAAACCACTTCACCTAGTGCTTGGCCTTTTTTAGCAGGATTGTTAAAGTGGCAGGTGACCTAGACACTCCAGGTCCAGGCCTAAGCATGTGCAATTAACACGTCAAATCTTGATTCCCAGAAACTCATCTTGACAGATTCTGCCAATCAGAAACAGACTCTATATACATTTCCTGAAGACGGGTGATACTGAATGTCCGTTTTCTGTGACAAGTGGCCTGAGGACTTCAGCCTGGCTTGGAATCCCCTGAGGTTCTTGCTGTGCAGTGTTAGACCTAAGTTACTTTCCTTAAAAATAGATAGAATAAAACTTCTTTTTACGTGTCTACAAAACCTTCCTTTAGTAGAACGCAGGAGACTTACCTGGGTAGTTGCTTAAAATGGTAGTTCGGGGTTCCCGGCCTAGGATTTTGATTCAACAAGCTCTGAATGGGGCCCTGGAGTTGGACATCTGAACATTTAATTCTCGTGTCCCTGCAGTCCTGTGGAACAGTTACTTCCACATTACGCGTGGACACTTGGCATTAGCACCGCGTGGACGCGCGATTCATAATTGTGGGGCTTTATTTCCTCTGACAAATCTGTCTCCTGAAACGTAGTTTATGCTCCTTCACTCATCACATATTGATTCGAGGAACTTCCAGGAGCCAGGCACTGTGCTCCCGAAGCTAGGGGTACAGCAGTGACCAAATCGAAGTCCCTGCCCACGTGGAACTTCTCCTTCAGTCGGGGAAGAGAGGCCATATAAGCAAGGTATTTTCAATTCTCGTGCATTCGATTGTTATCTGTACCCTGACATTTACTGCAATCTTGTTTGCTCTGACTCCAGCCTCAGCTCCCGGCCAAGTGGACTTCTTTCCCAACCCTGGTGTGCGTTGCCCTGGCTCGGCTGCGGTTCTCTCTGTGGCTGGATGGCCCTCTGGCTATCCAGTTGCACTTTGAATCAAACGCCTGCATCTCCTCTAGGCTTTAACCAAGGTCAGCCCTCCATTTCCCAAAGCCATGAGCTTCCACAGTAGGCTAACTTTTAAAAATGCAGCTTGTACACCCTCTCCTCACAGAATATGAGGGAGGAGGCTCGGCAGAAGCCGAGTGACCCTGCTGTCACGTTTGTTTTGTTCTGTTAAATTATCGCTTTTCTTTTTCAGCTTCTTAGCTATTACGCCAAATATAAAAATAACTCTGACTGTTTTTGTGTTCATATTCCATAACTTATCTTGAGTAGTTTTAATAATTTAGCAATAAAAAATAATCTTACCTTTAAAGATGTGCTTTTGGGGGCTATATTCTGCTGTATCTTTACTTTTCTGGCTCTGATACTTGTTCTAGAGAAACACAAGTCCAATTTTATAATAAAAATGAGAGGGAATGTCAGTATGTTGAATATTCTACAAAGTGAATTCAATCTGATAATTCAGGTAAAGAAATATAATTTATTCTCTAAAGGGCAACTTTTTGTGAAAATGTCTCGAAATGTATTGTTTCTGTCTCTGTGCGTGGGTTTATTTGCGTATTTGACCTCTATCTGTTATCATCTTCAGCTCTCGGTTTGCATACATTTTATCATTTCCCAAGTCCATATGACTTCCTGTTGAGAAAAATGAACTGGGCTCCCAGAAATTCTTTGGGAAACAAATTCAAACACCTAGAATTTCCCTTCGTCCTGCGATGCACTTTGTGCAAGATGAATAATTTGGTCTGGACTTATCCATCTTTAATCGGGCAGCTGGTGAATATGCAGGTCGAATTAAATTGTGTCCGACCTACCGTGGATGGTCACTCCGACGAGTGGGTGAGGGGCGGTGCTTAGCGCAAGTGCAGACCGCCACGTTGGAACCTGACCGGGCAGTGTGTCCACAGGCAGCCATCGAAAGTGGCCGCTAATGGAGGGAACTGCCCATCCCAGCAGCCGGAGTTTTACCCGCCTGAGATCTGGTATGATAAGAATTCAGATTCGTGTTAACACACAGTCCAACCAGACTTTTGAACCCGGACCTGTGCAAAGCCGCAGTCAGAACTGTGAGAAATTCACTTTTGTTTTCTTGGACGTCTCTCAGCCCCACCGAACTGACACTTAGTGACAGAAAGACCTGGCCCGCACCCCGTAAGTTGGGCGTCTTTGCTTCGGCTGCAGGTGGAGACCACAGGAGGGCTGGCTAAAGGGGCTCAGGTGTGCCCGTTAACGGAACGGGACACGTGCAGATTTCATTGACAAAAACGTAGCTTCTCCAGCTCTGTTTTTTCTGCATCTCTCTTCATGCCTAGGCTTTCCTTCCCCTCGGTGACATATTCATGCCCCCCACCACCCACCACCACACCTCCCCAGTAAGATCTGTAACAAGCGTGCTAGGACCCCTGCATTTCCCGTTAGTAACTGGTGACGGTTCCTCCTGCAGTACAGACACATGTAGGTTTGGTCACTGTTCTGTTTTTATGGTATGATTTTAGGAGCTGAGCTGTTGAAGGCTGTGTTCGAACACGTTTCGAATGAGAAGTTCAATGAAGGGACCATGAAGCCAGTATCTTTCATTTGTCGTATCTGAACTCCATAGAAATGACGATCAGTCGACCTGCATTTACTTTTGACTTGTAAGGGAAGCTTTCCTGCTTCTTGTGTCCCCTCTGAACGTCCAGCAGGACCAGCCCTTGGGCTCATCACCATTTACAGGACACAGTCAACGACGTAAAATCGCCGTGTCGCCAAAATTCTAGGGGTTCCTTGGCTGGGTGTGGTCACAGCCCATGTCTTCTTGAAAGACATGTTTTTATTTCATTACTGCCTTAGGTGGCTAAGAGTCTTCTGGTCAATTTACTAAACTTTTGACTATCTTAGAATTTCATTTGCTCAATAGCATGGCCAAAGAAACCAACAGATGACTCCTTATATTAATACATACGAAATAAATGCCACATGCTGAGTCCTCCTGTGAGACTAACAGGGAAGTCCTCCTGTTAGTCTGGAGGAATACACGAGCTGTTTTGTTTTTGTTTTGGGGGGGTGGGGGATGTGAGGGCCAGCTGGTGTGGGTAGGTTTCCAAACTGCCCGAGAGAACAGAACCACAAAGCTCACAGCCAGCTCAGAGCAGAGTCATACAGCCGGCCGGAGACAGAGCTAAAAACAGCTAGTTAAAAGGACTAGAATCATTTAACATGCCAAGGGGAAATGTGGAGCGAGACTAGTCTATGGATTCAGAGAAAATGTGAGTTTCAGCTACGGCTAAACATAAAAAGGGGGAACTTCTCATGTAGTTAATTACCATGAGCTGATTAATAACCCTTAATTCTCTAACATTTTGTCTACAGCGCAAGCATCTAGATAAGGACTGAAAAAGTAGCAGCCAGGTATTCGGAAGGTCAGCTGCCACCCAAACATGAGAAAATTTCAAAGATACCAAGTGGGCTTGGGTGCTAGTCTCGATGTCCATCCTGCTTTCTCCCTCAGTGGCCCTGGGGGGCTGGGTGGGGGTGGGCGGGCAGCTGTCATCAGGACACAGACCAGGACGCTTCAAGAGCTGGAGGTATCTTTCAAGTAGACTTTTCCAGCTTATATAACAACCAGCTATGGGTTTACCACGAAACAACTTTTCTACAAGCTCTTTTGAGTGTGGTTTTATTTTCACTTGCTTGGCTTGGGGCAGAGAAGAGAAGCTGAGTGATTTCCCCATCATCGGACACTGGCATTTGGGAGCCCAGCACAAGAGACGTCCGACATGAATAAATGTCTCCTGCTATTTAAATAGCCAACCTTTAAACTGATTAAGAAACCACCCGGGCAGGTCTTCCGAGTCACCGTGTGACTCTGGACATGTTGCTGACCTCGCTCCAGGCTTAAGCGAAGTTAATGTTCTCCCACCAGCTCACAGGGGTGCCTTGGGGATGGAAAAGCATGAATGTGGCAAAGTCCGCTGCGGATTTTTTAAATGCCACAGGAAACATCAGGGCGAAACACCTCGTTTGTGCAACGCAGCCGCGTGAGAGATGCAGAGCGCAAGGTCGTCTTTGTTCAGGGCCAGAAATACGTCTGTCTACGATTCAAAACCACGGACGGTTTTAAGACAGGAAGCAGAGCGTCCCTTTTGGCCCCGTGAGGCCAGTCCTCCTCTCTGATGTCCCTGGAAAAGAAAACGGTCCCCACAAGGGCCGTTTATTGCCGATGCTCACAAATAGAGACCTCACGGCTCACGGCTCAGGAGCACGGCTTCGGACGCGACATCGGACCCCCTGAAAGCTGAGCGGGACCAGCCGAGATTTCCTACGAGGAAGCGTCGGTTGCTGGTGCGCCCCGGGTTTGGGAACGTGCCCTGGCTGCGGCCTTTGTCCGCCCACAACGGCCGCTCCTAATTCGCGACCTGCGCGTCCACGTCCTGCGCGGTCTCCCGTCCCCATAAGTGGCCCACGGGCGCAAAATGGCTTTACAGCTCGTGGCTGTCTGAGGAGCCGTGGTCGCAGTGTGCGCGCCGAAGCGTCTCCACCGCCTAATGGACAGATTTAACCAGAGGTGGGGCTGCTGGGGCCTCGGAGGACCAGGAGGCGCGGCCTCCGGTCCGGTCCGGAGCACACTGTCTAACGTGTCACACACTCCAGAGTTCATTTTCTCCTGATGGCGAGAAGCGGAGAATTGGGCCTGACCACAGGGGCGCCCCTTAGAGGGGAGGTGTCATCACTGCTGGTCAGCTGGTCAGTGAGCGAATGACAGGCCAGCGTCTCCCCACAGCGCAGCCTTCTGAAGGAAGTGGGGGGCTGCAGGGGCGCACGGCCAGGTCACCCCTAGAGTGCAAAGGACGTCCCTCCAGACATGGAAACGTGCTCGCGGGGACTCCCAGATGTGGGTGGGAACGTTTGGAAGGCTGTTTGGTTTTTCGTTTGGCCGGTTGGCCGATCTTCCGGTGACCGAAGTAGCTCCCAGACCACCACGTCTGGGAGACAGCTCTGGCAGACACGAATGCCTGCCCCCGGCTCAAGGTGGTAGTCTTGTCCTGTGGGAAGCTCAGAGACCCGGAAATCCCGCTCGCTGCTGCTTTCATTAACCTGCCCAGCAAACCTATGGGGCGCCCCTGATGTGCCCCCCGCGTTAGTGCCACAGATACAGACACAAAGGGAGCCGCAAATCCCGCCTTCGGGTCTGGGTTCTGCAGGCGTGGCCCCAGGCTGAGTCGCCCCATGCCACCGACCACCCATCCCAGCGGCAGAAGGTCAGAGTCAAAGGCAATCCTCACTAAAAGTGCTGTGTCTAGATGTATGAGATGTCCACGACCCATTTCTCAGGCTTCCTTTAAAAACGCCCTTGGAAAGCAAAAGTCAAACAATGCCCAGTTTCATTCGAAAACGAGGCGACAGTGCTGGACACCCCTGTGTTTCTGGAAATCTCCAACGGAGCAGAAAAGGCGAGGTTAATTAAGGGGAGGGTTGAGGGGTCCACTTCGGTTCAATTTTCGTTGAGTCGTAATCCCTCTCGTAATCCCGCAGAGGTCAAGGAGGCAAACGCAACTGTCATGGCTTCGCACAGGCTCCGTGTAATCAGATAGGCTTGATTTCTTCGGGGGGTTGGGCAGGAGGAAGCCCTGCCGATAGCGAGACTGGACAGAACCTGGATACGGGGTGAAAGTCCAGCCTTGGAAGGACCTCGCTAAATCCTCCTGCGCGCCCTGGCCCAGCCACCACGTCGCCTCGGGTAAAGAAGTCATCTGGGTGGCCAGATGACTCCGGAAGCCCAGGCTGATTCTCGCCTTGTATCATTCTGGGACAAAGGTGGCTCCCGGCAGTGCGTTTTGCAACTTTAATCCATTGATCAGGTGTGTGATCAATGGTCCAAGTTGCTTCAGCGCTCGGTTTAGGCTGCTAGGTTAATGATTAACTGAAACTGGATGAGCCATTTCACACTTCTGCCTGCTTCCTCTCTAAGTCTCTTAACAGAGTAAACAGTAAACAGCAATGAATTAATTCACAGGCAAAGATTATTTTTAGCGATTAGAAAAGTCGCACACTTTTCTGTTTATATGTACCCATTGTATACATAAGAATGCGTGTGTGTGTGTGTGTGTGTGTGTGTGTATACAGGCCACCAGTTGTATTAAATATGAATACTCCCTCAAAATAAAATTGCAATAGCTAACACTTACATTATCTATTGAGCACATACTATGCGCCAAGCACTGTTGAAGGCTTTACGTTATCAGTAAGTTTTTTTCATTAATTGCTCCTATTTCCTACCATTGATTTCTTAAAATATGCAGGTTTACAAGGTTTATCAGAACGCCTCGTCCAGCAGGCAAAGCTGTCCGTAGAGAAACGGTATTTCGTGAAAAGAACTCCTACCTCGTCCGGCCTCTCTGGAAATGCAGGTGCCCGCCTGGGCTTCGCGGTTCTGCCTCCAGAACACTCCTCTTTTGCAAAGAGGGAAAATCTTGGCGTTTCTAGAGAATTAGCAACATCTACATCTCTGACGAGATGAGAATCAATAATCTCGGCAAGGCCCCAGGAAAATGTTCCTGGCAGCGAGGGTTCGATGACATTTGGATCCCACGTTCTGGAAACAGGTTATAAACTTTCACCCTCGTGAGCAATCCAGGCGTGGCTCTTTCTGTCTGGGCCGTACCAAAGCCCACACTGTCACTGCACGGGAACGTCACACGGTTGCTAATTTTTACATTCTTTGCCCAGGCAACACTCCCAAAACAGAGATGACACATTCAACAGCATAAGGGATGTGTTTCATATCGTGACGAGTCTGGTTCTACACGGGTTTCTCCAAACGTACAAATGTAAACTGTGCCGAGTTCGACTCACACTTGTATGTGGAAAGCAGAAACGAAAAGTGTTGACTTTGGCTACGACAAACGTCATTCTCTTGCTCAGCGGCGTTTGAATGTCCTTCCGCCAAACCAAACACGCAGCTTCTCAAGATACTGGAATCTGTATTTAATACAAGAACGAGTTTCTCTCTCCCAACATCCCTTCTCTCTCTCTCTCTCTCTCTTTTTAATGGCTCCGTTGTTAAACGAGAAATGGATGATAACGTCGGCCTTCTCAATAGCACCTGTAATATTTATTGCTGTTTCATAAGTAATTTAGAAAAGCAACTGAAGCATAAAGAAGCTAAATTATTTATGATTGTATTCTCCTCTGTAGGATATCACTATAATTTTCGATATCGATGCCTTTCTTACAGGGGTGAATTTGGAAAATTGAAGTCGGCGGGTTAAATCGACAAATTAAACAATCATGCCATGTTTCCGGGTGAATAGCTGATTCCAATTTTATCGTCTAACCAAAATAGCGCCTCTCGCTTAACGCGTGCATTATCTAAACAGTTACCTAAGTATGTTTTTACATATTCCTAAATGTCGTCGTACCTTCTTTAAATGGTTGGCTTTTAGAGTCGTGCGCGGTTTGATTCAGTTCTCCCAAGTCGGGTGCTGCAGGCTTACCGACCACCAGCTCGGTGACTCGTGCGACAGGGGCAAGGCAGCCACTGTGGCGATGAGAACCAGCCGTCGGAACCCACTCCAGCCGGGCTGGTGATTCGAGCCATTTACGGGTTACCTCAAAAGCCACAACTTGGGGGAACCCAGGATTAGTAGAGAAATGTCCCATGTGGAAGTCACCTGAAGGCTTGTGCATCGGGCAGCCAGAGTAGGTCACAAGAGACACAAGTTCTGATGTTTCTCTCCAGCCCAACGTCAAAGAGTTTCGGCAGAGATCATGGAGCAAATGAAAGCCAAAAGCACTGGGCGCTCCTCGCCTGGTCCAGCGATCATCTGTGTAGCGAGGTCCCGGTAAAATGCACACAGGCAGCCCCCGGCTCTCACCTGCTCACCCAGAGAGCATGAACACACCTGAAGTTTTTCAAGCCGGAACCCAGAATCATCTTCCTCAGTGAGCGCCCCCTCATGCCAGGCCTCTGGGGTTAATGATGCCTCCACCCTCCTCCCGATTCCTCTGGGATCCTTTGGAACCCTGTCGCTCCCGGTCCACGTTCACTGCCGCGGTGTGGCCCAGCCTCCTAGCTCCCGCCGCCCTGGACCCCAGTAGGACACCTGCCTCAAGCACTATTTTTTATCGCCGTCCATCTCTCGCTCGAGAACCAACAGTGGCTTCTGCCTGCTTTACGGGTCGCGTCCTCCCGTGAACGCCTGCTGTCTCCAAAAGTCGAGCACCTTTTCTGTTCCTGAGCTAATCTATTTATCGTCCCCTCCCGAGCGCCTTGTTCCTGAGCCCTTTGTTACCCCCCTCCCTCCCACCCCCAAATTCACGGTTCCGCCCCAGAGTCCTCAAGCCACACCCACTCTTCCTTGTGCATTTGAGGCTTTGAGCTGTGTGGGCTCCTCCACTTCGTGATAGGGCACAGGGTCTCGAGGGGTCCCTCGCCGCTCCCCCTTGAAGAGTGAGTGCTCAGAGAGCACCCAGGGAGGGGGCGAGGGCACCTGTGACGGATACCGGCATGGCAGAGGCTGCTCCGAGGTAAAGGGGTGTTTGCTCTCGGGTGTAGAAAAATCGCCTCCTGCGTTTTCAGCACACAGTGGAGAAATTGCGATGTGGAGGCGATGCTCGTTCTTCAGACGTGGGGCGCGATGGGAATCACCTTTCGAAGGGCGTTTGGTGTGCGAAGAAGTGGTTGAGCAGACGACAGAGAAATGGACGTGCCAAACATCTCCGCGTGGACGAGGAAGGGGGCACCAATTTGGGATGGGAGCTGTCGCACGAACGCCTTCACGCGCCCACAGACCCTGTGATCTGGGGGAGATTAGAACGGCCTGGCTCCGTAGCCCCAAGTACCAGCAAGCAGCAGACGGGCTCATCGGCGAACGGGCTGCTTCCGAAGCCAGCTCCCACCGCCCGCGGGCCCCGCTCCGATTAAAGTTGCTTCCGGAAATAAACCTTTTTCAAAAACGCATTATCGACGCAGATTCTTTACTCATCTACCCCGGGGTGAGGCGACGTGTCTGCGGGCCAGGCCCAGCCCACCTCCGGCTCTGGCGACCAACGTTCTCCGGGAACTCTGCCCCGCCGTTCACTTTCTTGTTGTCCACGGCTGCTTCCCACCCCCGGGTCATTGTGACATAGACCCGATGGCCCACAAAATCCAACGTGGCCTGTCGGGCGGAAGGGTGCTGAACCTTGCCCTGCCCAACCTGGAGTTTGGCCAGGGGCGCCGGCGACCTCTCTCCAGTGGGAGCGTGATGTGGTCGAATATATTATTTTTTGAAATGACTGTTGGGATCAGGCCCCCTGTGTCCTTCCCACCAGGAGAAACCCAGGCCCGGAATCTGGCCGGCCGGCCAAGGGAGCAGCAGCCTCTGGTTACCGAGGAGCCAGCTTATCCTGGTTCTCCAGGGACTGTCGTGGTTTTAAAACCGAGTCTCGGGTTCCAGGAGCCCGAACCCCGGGCAAACTGGGATGGCAGGTCATCCCAGCTCACAGAACAGCTCACGAAGTTTGGGGGCAGGCTGGCTTGGGTCCAAACCCCACTCTTCTGACGGCATGCTGTGCATCCTTGAGCGGGTTGCTTGATCTCTCTGGACTTCTATGAACGGAGACTGACTGACTGTCTCTTGAGAGGGATGAAGGGGAGTTATGCACAGGGAAGGCCTAGCACCCAATAGGCACGTACTAGATACAGGTTCCCGTCCTATTGCTTCGACTGTTATGACTTGATTTTTTTTTTTACCCAATCTGTAGCTAAATTCTTTTCTATATAAAACCGTCAGAAGGGGGAAAACTGAAAATACCTTTCCTATGCCCACCATTTCTGCCTGTTACGAATAAGAACCCTAATAAATAACTCGATCTAGCGCGGGGGACGTAGCGCTTGTGTGTAAAAGGCCCCCGTTTCCAGCCCGATCGCTGTTCTACGTTGTAAACGTTGGGGACGAGCGGCTGTCACGTTCCGCGCTGTCCCACTATGCGTGGGTCCGCGAAAGGACCGCTCTGCCCAGCTAGCGAAAGGGGCTCGTGACGCCCCCGGGCCACGGCCAGAGGCGGAACTCCCGGGGTTTTTCCGATGTGGCCTTTCGTGCCTCTAAGGGAAAATGTTGACTGGACGTGGCCGGAGGCCGTGAGGGCTGCCTCGCCCGCGGCCCGCCCGGGCCGTCAGGTCCACCGAAGCGCCGAGTGGGCCAACGCGCTCACCGGTTTTTCAGCGAGGTGAGCAATGCACAGACGGCAGCGTGCAAAGCCAGTAACCGCGCAGCAGCGCGCCTTCGAAAGTCCCCAGGATGAGATTAGAGGGGCAAGGCGACATCGGCCTCACGCCGACGACTGGCACTTTGGTTTAAGGCCCAGGTGGCCAGCACGTGTGGAAGACGGAATCAATCGGTGTGCGCTCCTACGGTCATCTCTGTCTCCTACTTAAAATCCTAGCTCTTCCCCTCCAAATTCAATTTCCTTTAGGCTGTAGCGCTAGGAGCCTGAGAAATCAAATTGTTCACTAAATGAATTGGTCGGATCAATCCAAAACTGTATCAGCATTTTTATTTAATATCCAAGTTAGCAGATGTATAGAATGGAATTAAATAATGTGAACTTCTGCGGTAATGTGTCATTTAAAAGGCTCCAAAGACCTGCAGAGTCATAGCTGATTGTCAGCAAATTCAATTTGCTTGAGGCTGAGGCCGTATGATTATAATGGATCAAACTTTTTTACTGAAGTAATTAGTCGAATCAGTCAAAACACAAATTCAGTGAAAAAAAATGAGTCCGATTGATTGGCTGATCTGAATGCAATATGGCACAATGAGTCAAATGATGAGCTTGGAATATATATTACTTTAATTGGATGTGAGCCATAGACGTCTGTTTGCCTTTTGGTTTAGGACAATACCAAAAAGTTGCCAAGCATGGCTGTTCGTTAGAATCACCTGGGGGAACTTTCAAAACTCCCAAGGCCCTGGCCTGGCCTACACCATTTACATCAGAGCGAGACCCAGGAGATGCGGCGTCAGGCAGGCCTGGGACCCGGTGACGCCGACTTCAGGGAATTAGGAATGAAGCCGCGATGCTCACCTCCACGGCTTGGGCGGAAAGCCAGGCTGGAGGAGGAGAGGAGACGCTGTCGTCACAGAAGAGTCACGATTATCAGCCAGTCGTTTATTGCAGAATTCGTTCCTGTTATCGACAGAGCGAGGCCGACGAGTCGCCGAGCTCTAAGCACGCGACGGCGCTGTGCCGGCGTTTCGCGGGGACCGTTTTGTTCAGCTGTGACACACGCCGCCTCGTGGAGTCGGTGCGATCACCGTGGCCCCTGAACGCCCACCCAGCAGGGGGTCCGGCGAGGGCCGGCCGCCACCCCGCGAAGCCCGTGCTCGCGTCGTCCCGGGGCCCAGGGACTCAGAACCGCTCCCCGTCTTGGCGCGCCGCCGCCTCATGTCCGTGGGGCCCTGGTTCGTGACGCTTCTCCCTGTTTCTGGGCGCCACGGCCTCGCCCGACGGCACGCGGAAGCCATTGCCGAGGCGCCAGGGAGAGAGGTCGGCCGGGCTCTGCGGCCGCAGGAGGCAGAGGAGGCAACGCTCCACTTTCAGATCCTCTCCCGGGGGCGGCAGCCGCTGGCTGACGGCAGCCGGGCCGCAGGAAGGAAAACCAAGACCCAACGCCCACCTGGAGGACACAGACGGGTCTCCTAACGCGAGCCGAGGAGTCAGAATCTCACGGCGCGTCCCAGTCACCGCGGATCGTACGTTATAAACTCCTCCGTGTTGTCGGCCTGTCAACCTGTATGGATCTGTTTGAGAAAATGGCCTTTTATGTTTCGTTTTAGTTTTTTTTTCAGTTTTTTTTTTTTTTAGGTCGGCCCCATTAAGTCATGCATTAATACCAGCTGAATTCTTAACGTTTAAATTATAAACACTAACATTTTGGGCTGCACAGCGAAAAACAAAACAAAAAAGAGAGATGAAATTATAATATAGAGTCACGGTTTCCTGAACGCGCGTGTCTGCTTCGCACCCAAAAGCTGAGAAGGGAGGCGAACCCGCCCCCAAACGCTCCCGCAGGACCAAGGCCCACGCTGGCCGGCTACGGGTCAGCATCCGGGCCCCCCAGCCGTCCAGCCCTCCTACCTCGGAGAGCAGTCTTTCTCACTGTGGGGCTCACGCTCACCTGCACCCCACCTCACGCTCACCTGCACTCCGCCTCACGCTCACCTGCACCCCTCCTCACGCTCACCTGCGCCCTACCTCATGCTCACCTGTACCTGGCCTCACGCTCACCTGCACCCCGCCTCACTCACACCTGCACCCTGCTCGGCCATTGCATGTTTGAGGCTGGACCTGCAGCCGCCCTTGCGGGCCACGCCGACCTTGAAACAGACCAGAACTGTCCCCAGCAGCGGACCCGTCCTGGAGGAAGCGAAGCCATGGCTTCGGGGAAGGTTAGCTCCAGAAGGGCCGAGCGCCTGCTCCCAGCTCAGTGCTGCCAGGGTGGGGGGTGGGGGTGGGGGGTCCTGTCTCCTGGCAGAGCCATGCACCCCTGTACGCGGACTCCGGCCTTCGAGGGGGGAAGCCCCTGGAGGCCGAGTGTCACCTCTCCCACTCTCCTTTGGGGAACGCTGGCCGGGCCAAGCACGGCGACCCCTCCCGGCCGTGCGTGCGGCGGGGCCAGCGGGTGGGTGTTCATTTCCTCTCGGGCTTCCTTCTTTAAAGGCAAGTCTCCCATGGTGCTTTATAAATAATGCTCATGTGCTCACGCTCAGGAATGTGGCCAAGGCGAATGCAAGGCTGGGAACCAGCAGAAAGCGCCGGAGGAACGTCTTGCAAGGAGATAAAGTAAAAGGACTGATCAGACCCGAGGGAAAGGGCGCGCGCCAGCCACACGGAGGGCTGGATTCGATTCCGGGGCCCCCGTCACACCTCTGGGCTCAGACGCTCACGTCCCCCTCCACCTGGCGCAGAGGAGGTAATTCCTGGTGCCGCGTGACCTCCGAGGCTGCCTCTGAGGGCACCCGGGCCGCCCCTCCTCGCCTGCCTCTCATCATCCCGTGCGCGCACACAACAGAGCCCAAGACGTAATTCGCTCTGGTGAGTTGGCCCAAATGGCCGTGGTTTCTGCTCAGCTGCTCGCAGGGGCGGGAGGAGGCCCGCGGCGGCCCGGCTCCCGCGGTGGCAGCAGGTGGCATGCTTCCCGGGCGGCCACCTCCATCTGCAGCTGTCCGTGCTATTTGCAGCTCTTCACATCCTGAGAGCCGGATGCAGAGGCCTCTCCCCGGAGGGTGAGAGACACACAGGCCCGCAGCAGCGAGCAGGGGGCAGCAGGGAACACCGGGGAGCACTCTGGGCCCTCCCGGATCAGGGGAAGGCCTGGGGAAGTTGGGATGGAGTGACCTGCAGAGTCCCGAGGAACGGCTGCTGGGGCCACTCGACGGTGGCCGCCACTCCACCCAGCCAGCCGGGGGAGAGTCAGCGGGCCGAGGGTCCGGGCCTTCCCAGGCTGCCCGGAAGGCCGCCTCCGCCATCCACGCACGGCCACGTGGCTGGCTTCGTTTCCTCGTGGCCCTTAGCAGCATCTGGAATTATCCTTCTGACGTGTTTGTTTACTTCTTCACTGTCTGTCTTCTGCCCGAAATCATAAGCACATGGCAACGTCGGAGGGGGGCTGTTTGTCTCTGGGCCTCCAGGGCCCAGCCTGGCGCCCGGCTCGCGAGTGAGTGAGCGAATCCCAGACAGACGAGCCCCTTACTCGTTAGCCTGCGAGCCGGATTTCTCTACCCAACATTTGTTGGGAGGATGTGTCACCATCAACCTATAGAAAGACGCTGGATGGATTCAGGGCCACAAGATCCATTCTCCCCAGGTTTATAAACGTTCCAGTCCCCGGCGCAGGGTCTGGCAAAAGGACATGGCAGTGTTCAGTTTCCCTGTGTGACGTTTGCCGCTTACCGCCGTTTAATGGAATAAACTCACGTCATTGAAAAGAGGTTCAATTACAGGGTAAATAGAAAGTTGCAATAATATCATCGTAAGCACAGTCACTGACAGGAAGATTTTTCACCTCAGACTTGGTTAAAATAAACTGGAGGAAGTTTGACACGAGTCTGACTCAGTGACAGACCCGTCTGTGTGTTCGGTCTGTGTGTTTAGGAAGAAGCCAGCTCGTAAAGGCAGATCCGACGGCGTTGACCCAACCACCTTCACGTGCTCGTGGAACCGAAGGAGTCCATTCTGGAAACGAATGTTCTCTCAGCCTAAACGTTTTAGAGGTCAGGTTTCCTCGAGAAGAAAATCAGGACAGGGCTCATCAAAAGTGAGTCATTTCCGGTGGCGACGCCCGCATCCGGGGACCCTGTGAAGACTGCCGTGACCCCGGGCCGGCTCGGCGTCCCGTCCTCCCGAGCCCCTTCCGTTTCTGCCGGCGTCCTCCCAAATCGCGCGCGGCACCTGGGCCGCAGGGCGTGCCACACGGGACATCCGTATGTGGATGACTTGCATTGGAACGGACGCGCTGGCGTCGGTCGCTGGCCGCGCGGCAGGAAAGGACTGCCTTCCCAAAGCCCCGATTTTATGGGCAGCCGCACAAGTGACCACGCAGTCCTGACGGGAGGGGTCCCAGGGGTCTCGGCCCTCCTGCCGGAACAACGTCACCGTGTCACTTGAACGGAGCGGCAGACAATCGTGTAACTGGAATCGTGCTTTTTGGCTCTCTCCTTTCTAAATAGAAAGTGGAAAAGAGACATCTTGTGCCAAGGGACTTGGCTGGAAAGTCACGTGCCTTGGCAGTCCAAGTCCACACTGCCTATGGGTTCTTGGAGACTGAGAAGGAATTTTGGGGTGGGGCCTGCTGCAGCCCCCATTGGAGAGCTCCGGGCAGAGAGCCAAGAGGTGTCCGAGGTGCTGACCGGGTGCCCCGCGTCTCTGGAGGTTTGGGCCAGGAGACAGTTGGTCTGGTGTGCTCAGCAGAACCTACTGAGAGGGCAGGAGAGGCCGAGGTTGGCCTCGTCACAGAATTTGCAGATTGGGGGGCATACGTGTTTTCCGAGGGGTTCTAACATACCTCGGACCCTCTCGAGGAAATGACACTTGAGCATCTGCCCTAATTTGATCATTTTTACACGTTAGAAGTCAGACTGCCCAGTTTAAGGTACTGGGAGGACGCGTACACCCAGAAAATTCATACATCAGACGGCGCAATACCAAATACCTGCAGCAACAGCCACATTTTGATAAACGACATTTCTTTAAAAATCCTTAAATGAAAAATCAGAAAACGTCCATCTGGAGTAAACCTGAGTGTTACCTGTCCTTTTGATCCGCTTCGTCATGAACAGAGTTTGCCGGTTTATTCCTTAAAGATCTTCCTCGGACTTCCTCCTCCTAACTCTGAGGGCTGTCAGGTGGGCGTCATTCTGCTTTCAGGTAAAATTGTGTCCTGGAAAAAATCTAGAGCAGACGAGCAGAAGATGGCTATCACCTGACGACAATTTCCATTACTTACCTAACTGCTTTCCCTCCCCGGAATTAAAAAGATTGGAAACTTTATGGAGACCTCGGGCTCTTGGGAGGAAGAATAAGTGTAAGGAATTCCTTAGCATTTCTGAAAATTAGCAGAAGCTACTACTCCTTGAATGTCTACTACAGTGACATCAGCCCGCCTATGGGATTGACTAGAAGATAAGTTTTTACAATTCGATTTCATGTTGACCTGCGGCCACCGTCGACTAAGACACGTCTGTCCTCCCCAGAAGGACTGTTGCTCTGTCTCGGTCTTAAATCATACGCAAAAACACAGCGAACCTTATTTTAAGAAAAAAAATTCTGATACAGATGACTAATGAATGAGTTTGGGAAATGATGCAGGTTATTATTAAGACCAAGATACAATGAAATGAGAAGCAAGAAAGCTGTCGTGCTTTTCCCAATTTTTCAAAGTTTCCACCCATTCTATTTGATCGACACATCTTCTCTTGCAGTCCTGCGGTTACCTGACTATAAAAGCTTTTTCTGTTCATCTGCAACCCGAAAAGCAGTAAAATAAAAGAAGCCTAATGGGGACTGGACGTTTTACCCCCACGGCTCTCCCAGGCTGTGGCCTTTTCATCCGCTTGCTTTGGAAGTTCTCGCCCTTTCGTGATTTCCTCCACCGCTGTAGGTTCGAATCTCTATTCGACCTTAGAAACGGTGCCCCTACTCCGTATCCCTTATACGGAAGATTGTCTGGACAGCCTTCTAGCAAAGTTATGACATTTGGGTGAAGACTTTTCTGAAGGTGGCATGGCAAAACTCACCAAACTGGGCTCATCCTTCGATTCAGCAACTTCACTATGAGGAATATATTTTAAAAACCCAACAAAATAATCATGGGCACAAGGCTATGGGTGGAAAAGGGAAAGGAGAGTCATTTTAACCTTATTGATAATAGTAAAAAAATCAGAACCTATGCAAATGTCTGGCAATGTGGGATGGTATTGCACATTCGGTAGAGTACCATGGAGATATTAAAAATCACGCAGTGCGGAGTAAGGCATGGCGACAAAGTAGTTTACAAATAGAACGTAGATGCATTGCCATCTCTGCTAAACAAAACTATCCGACAACCAAAAGGCAACTCGATTTAAAAATGGCAAAGAACTTGGACAGACAGTTCTCAAAGGAAGACCTACAGGTGGCCAATGAGCACATGAAAAGGTGCTCAGCATCACTTGTCATTAGGGAAAGGCAAATCAACTCCCAAGGAGATAACGCTCCATATTTATTGTTTAAACATTATTTATTGTTTTAAAAAAAAAAGAAACAGGAAGTGTTGGCGAGGTTGTGGAAAAACTGGAACCCTTACACGTGGGTGTGGGCGTGTAAAATGGTGTAGCTGCTGTGACTGTCGGTCCCTCAAAAAGTTAAGCACAGAATTACCACGTGATCCAGCAATTCTGCTCCTAGGTATACGCCCCCAAGGATTAAAAATGGAGATTCCACCAAATATGCCTACACGCATGTTCATAACAGCACTCGTCACAATAGCTAAAAGGGGATGCTGGGTCAAGTGTCCTTCAAAGGATGAATGGATAAATAGGTTGTGATTTATTAAGACAGATAATTACTGACATGTACTGAAATGTGGAGGAACCTTGAAAACTCCGCTAAGTGGAAAAAGCCAGACGTGAAACATCGCACATTTACATGAAGTATCCAGAATGGGTAAATGCATCGAGATAATGGTAATTGGTAGTTGTCAAGAGCGAAGGGGCGGAGACTTGATGGGTTTGGGGTTGGCTTCAGGGCTGGTGAAGCTGTTTGAAACCAGACCAGGGCGGGCGTTGGTTAAAAACACTGTGAACGGACCGAATGCCGCTGAGCTGTGCACTTGACGATGGTTAATTCTGTTACGCGAACCTCACTTCGGTTTTCAAAATTTTGTGTGATACAGATTAAACTTACATGTATGAAGCTAGAAGGGCGCTCGGTGTTTTTACGAGTCTGACTCGCAGGATTGTGGATTTTTGTTCCTTGCCGTTTTCTTTCCACAAACGCGCATCGCGTTCCCAGTCAGGGTGGACGGTTTCTCGAAATGCGCTGCAGCGAGCGGTGGTCGCTGCCGCCCGGGGAAACGGGAGTGACGCGCATACCCCTCCCGTGGCTTCTTTAGACTCAGGTGGCTTGCGACCTGCTCCGCGATTGGCAGTTTTTGTTTGGTTCTGTCCGGAAGTGCCCGGAGTCCAGGTCAGCGGGAGGGGGACGGCCGGGAGGCGCGCCGGGGGCGCCCGCGTTCCTCTGCGCCCAGAGGTGCCCCCAGCTCGCTCCTCGTGCTGTCCCGGCCACCGCACCAGCACCTGAGGATGTGGTGACTGGGCTTCCTGTTTTTCTTTAGGAGCACTCTCACACCCAACGGGTACTTCCTATGTTTTGGGACTTTGTATTCTCTTACTTATGCTCAGAACACTTTACGAGATGATCTCTAATTAAAATGCAATGAATGTAAATATGGTGAAGCCTGTAATTAGAGGTTCTATGTAACTCTGAGGAACCGAGTTTAATTCCACTTTAAAGGCTGTGACTACGACTGTTTATAAATGCACCGGGGTGAGTCCTGTAACTTCAAGTGCCATCTCCAGCTCAAGTGCTCCACGTCATCCCATGCGAAGCAGGTCCTCGGTGTCCACCCCACTCTCCCACGTGACCTGCCACCTCCTGGTGCCCAGAATCAAGCTCGTGGTCCTCGACTACGATTTGCAGCCCGACTCACTTTGGCAAGCCTATTCTGTAAAGACTGACGCCATCTCTGCGAGAAAAAGCAGATAAAACCACCAGATGCTCCACCTGGGATGTAGGATGCCAAGATGGGAAGGAGTTTCTCGCTCTTTACACAGCGGGTTACTTAAATATTTAGTTATTGTGATAACTTTTCAGAGAAGCAATTCGTTCAGTAGTTTAACTTGTCAAAAGGCAACCCAAGGGTCTTGTCAGTTGATTCTACCTTCTTGTGCTTGGGTGGCTCTGAATAAATGACAGTATTTCAGTATTTTTATTTCTCATCTTTAAAGAATGAATAGCTATTTCATGGAGCCAAAGAATAATCAGTAAAAATCTTGATTTATCATAAGAATCGTTGTTAAAATGTCTCACGGTTAAGTATAGCCTATTGGGGGGCAATCTGTCAGTATCTGCCAAAGTTTTGAATGCAGATCTTTGAACCAGCAACTCTACTTGGAGGGATCTGCAGACCTACACATGGCTAAGAGAAACGGAGATTTTTCTGTATTGTTAGAGCAAAACCCAGGAACCGACATGAACCAACAGTAATGATCAAATCTATTGAGATATCAGATCATGAAACATCACTCAGATGCCTGAATTGTGACTAAAGAAAAATGAAAATCCTTACGTGATTAAGACTTAAAGAGTCTCCGTAAACCCCTGTCACTAATTTTCTGACCATCACTGGCTTTGTCTCCACGTACCCGACCTTGGCCTACCACCCGAAGTCCTGCCGTCACTCACAGTCTCTTAATTCCTCACATTATTCCACGTCTATATTACAACTTCCTTTTTCAGTGGGCTACCAGTAAATTCAGCTCTGTAGAAGGTCCCAACCAATGGACATACCTAAAAGGCGTAACTGACCACACTTGCTTCCGGTATAGCTCAGACCGCAGCCCTCGGGAAAACGGGTGTTACGTATTCCGGAGTGCGGCAGATGAAATGCTGCTGGTGTCGTCGGTGCGGGGTGGCAGGCATCTCTCTCTCTGTGCCATGACATAGCATTGAATTGTAGCAGTTGCAGAACAGAGCAAGGCTCTGCCTTGTTACTCCAGGGAGCGCCCTGGCTCAGACGCAGGGGCTTTCCCACGTTATGGCGTGTGATTTAGGACTACTGCTCACATCTCTGCTTAGAAGGGAGCAAGAAAACCAGCCGGCTTGCACCCTTTGTTGTACAGGTATCCAAATTGTTTTCTGGCTTTTCTGTAGGACGTCAAGGGTCATTGGAAAATGATGAAGCACAGGTACGGAAAATATAGAAAATAACTCACTGCAATCCCTTAATGAAAACAGCCTAAGTACTAGCCAGTGGTTCACACTCAAGCAAGTTAATTCCAAGATTTAAGCTGTATCGGATTTGTGCAAATCTGCGACAGGATCATATGCAAGCGCAAACGGTGCCCGGATGATACTGAAAAAGGGCTATCTCAGGCTCTCTCAGAAAGTGTGATGTCCCAAGCCGACCTAGATTTGAACTTTCCTCTTAGATTCTGATGCCAAGGGAGTTGGCCGTGATTTTCATTCAAAAATCACTATTTTGTCTCTCCCGTGTAGTTTGCAATATAGCTGAACACTAACATCTGAGGTATTCTGTATAATTCCCCAGGCAGTGAGGGGAAGTATTCGTTGAATACTGCCACACACTTATAATTTATTATCCCTGCAATGCACACAGCACAAGATTTCCCTTTTCTGATTTCACTCTAAAAATATTAAGAAATAGGGTATCAATACCTCGATTGAAAATCATCAAAACAATTACTACCAGCACGAGTTCCCAACTTTCCTACAGGAAAGTTAGCAAATTGGATTAAATTTTAATCAGTACACCGATTTTAAAATTGCAGAAATTTGTACCTATTAATCTTTCCTCGATGTTAATAGCTTTATATCCTGCAGCGCTACCTACGACTGTTTGTAAACATCAACTTAAAAATAAAATACTTGCGGTTTTACACTAAATTCTCTAAAGTGTCTTCCACCTTCATTTACTTGTTTCAGACATCCAAGTTCCAGGGGTATTACTCTGACACACTGATCGTAACTTTTTTGGTCCATTTTTCCTGCCGAGATGTGAAGCCAGTTAGCCCCCCAAAACCTTGTTCCCATCCTCAACACCTTAAAACACGGTAGTTGTTTTGACACACCCAGTAGTCACCAAGAAATCTGAGACAGAACTCGCTTTGGACTGGATCAAACTCGCTAAATGCTGTTGACAATGGTGGCTCCACAGCTATGGCAGAGAACTGAGTGAATCAGAGATAGTGACTTGTTCCTCTTGACTAAAAATCAGATAAATCTGGACATGATTTCAGCCTTCCTACTGAGGTTCTCATTCAGCTTTGAAAAATTTTTTTTTTTACATTTATAATCACTATCCCTGCTTTTTTATTTAACATGTGTCTTGCTTTAAAAAACCACTATCTTGTTTAACCCAACATTCTGAAAGTAAAATTAGTTTTTCCTCATTTATATATATAGCATCCTCTGAGAACACTTGGAAGGTTTGGCAAAAAATCTGTTTTTATCGGCCCATTAACCTATTTATAAGCATAAAGTGACTATTTTTAAAGGGAAAAAACTTTGTCAGCCTTTACACTTATTTAAATGGTGTTGCTAAGTTATCAGAAACGAGATTAAAATATGTATATAACAAAATCTCAAAATCTTAAGTGAAAGCCATTTAACTAATATTTAAAACCTCTGCAATTATTAGTTTATTAGTATCATCCAGGACTCAGATGTTCAGTTATTCCTCCTGAAATTACATAAACAAATGCAAATGGAAAGAATCCAAGTCAAAATTATATAACAAAACAGCACTCCATCACAAAAGCGTGTAAAATTACAAGAACGCTATTTTAAAACACTGGCACTTTAAGAGAACGATCATCTCAAAAACCACAAAATTGCCAAATTGTTCCCTAAACAGCTAAGCAGATAAACATATGATCCTAATGAATGAGTTTGTTTTGTAAAGAAAAATCAAGTTCAAATAAATTGGACAATTCATACTGAGACACAAAAGTTTAAATTGTCTTCTTCCCTCAAGTATTTGACTTATAAAGGAACAAAGCATAATATAGGAAAATATAGTTGATTTTAAATGTTGTACACGATCTTAAAAGTTGGCCTAATTAATTAGAAATACCTTTAATGGAGTCTCGTTTCCTAAACAATCCAAATTTAGGTAAATAGAAGACATTTACAGCCAGCACTTTTTAAAGAGCCTTTGCCTAGACTAACGTCAACAAAAAACGTAACGTGGCAGTCTTGTATTTTAAGGTCACGCTTTTGGGGCTATATCCTCAGGTCTTTCACGTGGGAACTGCAAATATAACTGCCATTACATGGTAATGGGAGTTAAAGAACGTGGAGTCCTCATTGCAAAGACTAGAACGTATTTTTCTATTTAGTCCTTCAAGGACAGACTTTCAAAACGTTTGATTCTAATAATCCCATGCTGTGAGCAGACTGGTTACTCTTCACTTCGTAAATGTAACTGGGCTGTGTGAAATTTGATATCAACTGATCGAGATTTTCGAGTTTCGGCTATGGATGAAAACTGTCTCCATCTAACTCTGATTACCCTCATCGTGAGTATGCAGGGCGTGTGGACAAAAGCTTTTTATCAGTCAACTAACTACATGAAAAGCTAAACACTGTAATAAGTCATGTGATCCAAAATGGGAAAAAGCAAAAGACTAGCTTCCCCTCAAGAAGAAAAATTCCAGACCTATGAAAAGGACAACAATACTAATAAAAAAAATTGTATTTACTTAGAAGCATTCAGAATGTCAACAAAACAGCTGCAATTTTTTTTTGCAATTACAGAGTGGTATTCAGTTAACAGAACGACAATTATTTCGTATAAGCTGCATCAGAGACAACTGAAGATGAAAAACTACCATCCCCATATATAACTAATTTGTGCTGTGCACCAACAAGAACCTGCTTTAAGTTTCCATGCCAATTTACAACCCCCATACTGTACCAGGCAAGGTCAGTGGCTACTGAAATACCACCAGGACAGGGCTACCTAAAGACACATTCGGTAGTGTGTTAACTATACAAAAAAAGACACTGTACAGTTTAAAAACAAATCTTACACAGCCTTACATTTCAATTTTTTTTTCTTTAAAAGGAGTGAGTTGTGTACAGGGGGGTTAAATGCTTTATAGACAAGAAAACTGCGCCAGCGACTCATTCGTCGTCCTCCTCCTCGTCCTCGTCCTCATCCTCCTCGTCTTCATCCTCCTCCTCCTCCTCTTCGTCCTCCTCATCCTCCTCCTCCTCCTTCTTCTTCTTGCTCTTCTCGGCCTTGACGACGCCCTTTTTCGCTGCGTCAGGCTTTCCCTTAGCTCGGTATGCGGCGATATCCTTCCGAAATGCAGGCGGGAGGAGTTGGTGGGGAAGACAAACCATGAGTAAGGGGAGAAATGAAAGGGACCCGGCGGAGCGGGATGAAGGGCCGAGACCCCAGGCCACCGGCCAGCGCGGCCTGAGACCCACAATAACCAGGACCTGCGGAGACGTGTTAGGAACGCCACGAGATGACGGCCATCGGTCACCTGCAGCCCATGGGCCCGCACGGGCACACGTTCGCCAGGCTGTGCCTCGCCGGAGGGAAATCACGGTCCCCGTCCTAACTCGTGTACTGGCACTACAATGCAGAGGCTCTGATTAAAGGGTAGACACTGCCACCTTCTGAATGCACAAAGGCATTCTACAGGTTCACAGCCAGACCCCGACCCGAGACGGGGAATCTGGTCTTTAGAAAATAACTCGCCCGCAAGTGTGCCATCACGCTAAGAAACATCTAGAACCCGAATACATTTCCCCAGAGTGATTAAGCTTAAATATTTCAACTCAAGATATAGGGTTTATAGCTTTTCCTTAATACCGATTTATCACACAGACATGAACTTTTAACTCAAAATTGAGTTTTTGGGTTATCTAAGGGAGAAAAATACATGTTTCAGGGTATGTTTATGAAGAACATAGTCTATTATCTTGTCCGGCCTGTTTTCATGCGATGGGCCTGACCATCTAAACTACCTAATTTTCTGACTCAAGGTAACTGCCAAAATTTTCTTGGACTTGAAGATACTGGGGAATAACAAACCCAGCTTAGATATATGGCCTTTGCCCAATGCAAAAAAATATAAAGTTAAAAAAGAAAAAAAATTACCAATGTACTTGCATGTTCTATATCATTTTAAGAAAAAGACTTAAGACTATAGCCAATGGCAGAACTGAACGCAGCTGTTATACTAAAATCTGCGCCACATCTCGAACTCTTCAGAAATCCACAAATAGACAAGGAAGATGCGGGCCCAGGGACGCCGGCCGAACACGCGGCAGGGCCCCGCCGTCCCGCGGGGCGGCCCGCGCCTCACCTTCTCGTACTTCTCCTTCAGCTTGGCGGCCTTCTTCTCGTAAGGCTGCTTGTCGTCCGCGGCGGTGTTATTCCACATCTCCCCCAGCTTCTTTGCGACGTCGCCAATGGACAGGCCGGGGTGCTCTCCTTTGATTTTGGGGCGATACTCAGAACAAAACAAGAAAAAGGCCGAACTAAAAGGAGAAATTGCATTTAGAATTTTAAGTTTACTATCAAATGTGGATTGTATTGCTACATAAAAGCTGTTTCTAATTTCTACCAGGCATCGGACAGGGCGCAAATATAACGTGCTAACGATCTCTCGTAACCAAAGCTTAATTTACAGTTCACTTCCGACACTAGTTAAACACACACTACTGATTCCAAAAAGACATTCTGCAATTTACTCTAAGTAATTCGAATACACATTTCTCGAGAAATAATCAAGATTGCATTCGGGAGAGATGATGGGTGGGGCGAAGGAGGCGAGTGTCGGATTCGAATGCTCTGGCTACAACTCCCACTCAACGTGAAGGTTCCTTATGATACTTAAACGTACCGACGTGAGCTACTACCAGCTAAGAAACTTTGATTATACACTTCAATCCCACAAGGTGGCTTGCTGAATTTCTAATTTTACTGCAAAACACTTCTTGAAAAGAAAAACGGCAAGATACTTACGGAGGCCTCTTGGGTGCATTGGGGTCCTTGAACTTCTTTTTTGTTTCCCCTTTGGGGGGGATATAAGTTTTCATTTCTCTTTCGTAGCGGGCCTTGTCCGCCTTTGCCATGTCTTCGAATTTTCCCTTCTCTTTAGCAGACATGGTCTATGAAAGAATTATTTGTAAACTTAAAAGTCGGTAATAAAATTCGAAGAATTTGTTCTTGAAGGTATTAAAACCAGTGTCCTTAAGCTATCAGGAGCCTGTTCTAACACCACCACTCACATTATGCAAATGGCACCTGGGCTTTTAAAAATCCCGCAGTGCAGACTTGTGGGTTACTACCTCCTCGGTCCGTTTCAAGCCCTCTTACCTTCCACCTCTCTGAGCACTTCTTAGAAAACTCTGAGAAGTTGACTGAAGCATCTGGGTGCTTCTTCTTGTGCTCCTCCCGGCAAGTTTGCACAAAGAATGCATATGATGACATTTTGCCTCTGGGCTTCTTAGGATCTCCTTTGCCCATGTTGACTTATTTTTCTAAAAAAGTAAATAAATAAAGGAAACGTTTGATATTAGCAAACTGACATTTAAGAAACTTAAATTAGTGCATGAAAAACTAAGGTAGCCGTTATTTAACTCCAGTGACATCGACCTCCCATAAGACCAAACCAAAAAATGATAGCAATGGCCAATTCCTATCAGAGGCTATGCCAAGTCCCCAACACCCCAGCCCCCCCCCCCGCCCCCGGAAAAAGAAAACACATACACACAAATCAAAAAAAATAAATTAAAAAACGGCCTCTCGGTGTGTGATCTCAAAAAAGCGTAGGCACAATGGAGCTCTCACAGTATTTACTTCTGCCCGTGTCTGTTTGGAAATGAACACCTAAGCGGACATTTAAACGAGTTTTTAAGCGTGTAAGACCATCTTTAATGGACAACACCGAGGGTCAGACAAGCAGCGCGGCCGGCTCGCGGGCGTGCGCGGCGCGGGGGGCGCGGAGCCGGGCCCGGGCGCGCCGCGGACCCTTCCCGGTGACGCGAAGTTTCCGCGGCCACTTGCGAAGTCCGCGGGGAGCGGGGGCCCGGAAGGCGGCCGCGCTCGGACCCGCGCCGGGGCGAACCCCGCGCTTCCTATCGCCTTGGCCCCGAGACGGATCTCGGCTCTCGACTCGACACGTCCGGTCTGAAGTTTCTCGGCGTAAACAAGGACGAGGGACAAAAGCCACTCCTGCTCGGGGCCCGGGCCGCCCCCCCACGCCCCCCCCACCCCCGGAGGGGTGTTTTCCTCCAACCCGTGAAAGTTGGGGCGCCGCGCGGGGCGGGCTCCGGGCGTGCGGGCGCGGCGCGCCTTCCCGCCACGGCGCCCCCCGCCGCCGCGAGCTCGGGGCGCCGGGGCGGCCACGTGCGCCCGGCCGGCCCGCCGCCCCCATTTTGTCGGGCTCGCGGAGGGAGAAGCCCCGCTCGAAATGGGGGCTGGCTCCGCCCGCGGCCGCCGGCCGGGCGCGCACGGAATGGCCGCTGCGCGTCTTCCCCGCCTGCGCCGCCGCGAGGGCGAGCGCGAACATGGCTCCTTCCCTTTGTGTGTGCGTGTGTGTGTGTGTGAGTGTGTGTGTGTGCGCGAGTGTGAGTGAGTGTGCGGCGGGCGGGGCGCGCGCCCGGCCGCCCGGCCGGGGGGAGGGGCGCCGGGGCGGGGGGCGCGCGCCGGACCCTCCCGCCCGCGCCCGCCGCGCCCCGCGCCCGCCGCCCCCGCCGGGGCCCGCGGGGCCGGGCCGCGCGCCGCGCCGCGGAAAAAGTTGCCTCGGAACTGCGCGCCCCGCTCCCCCGCCCGCGCGCCCGCCGCCTTGTTTTCGCTCCAGCCGGCGGCGCCGGGAGCGTCAGCCATGTTCCGCGGGCGCAGGGCGCCGCTCCCCCCGCCGCCGCGCCGCCGCCGCCCGGGCGCAGGCCCCGGGCCCGCCGCGCCGGCCGCGCCGGCCGCCCGCGCCCCGCGCCCGCCTCCCGCCGGCGGCCGTGCAGCCCCGGGGCGCCGCCGCCGCCCCCCGCCGCCCCCCGCGCGCCGCACGCCCGGCCCGGGCCCGAGAGCACGCCGGCCAGCGCTCCCGGCCGCCGCCGTGTGCTGCGCCCGCGGCGCGGCCCGGGCAGGGCGGGCGGCGGCGGCGGGGCCGGAGGCCGGCGCGGGGCAGGCGCGGCGCCCCGGGGGCTCGCTCCGTGCGCCGTTCCCCCCACGTCCCCCCTCATCCGCCTTTGTGTGGATCCCGAGCCGCCGCTCCCGGCCGCGGGACCCGGCCGCCGCGCGGCCCGGCGCTGCCGGAGGCGCCGCCGCCGCCGCCGCGCCGCGCCGGACTCACCCTCCGCGAGCACAGAGTCGCCCAGTGCCCGTCCGGCTCGCACTTGCCCCGGCGCTGTCTCTATGGAGCTCAATGTACTGCAATGGCTGTGAGAGCGGGAGCCAGACGCAGCCTCCTCACTCTCTCCGCTCTGTAACATTACTCTCCAGCCAGCGCGCCTCCTATTGGCTACCGCCAACTCACGGGGCCCGCTCATTGGCCCGCTCCCTCCCATTGTCCTGACCAGAGCCCGGCGCCTATTGGCGGTCTGCGGGGACACGTCATCGAGGATTGAAACAGCGCGCAAATCTGAATGTGTGTAGATGCCGGGCAGAGAGGCTGAGGCGGGAGAGGCAGAGGCAGAGGCAGCAGCTGCTACGGGAAAGCGAGCTCTATGGTGTGTGTGCGAGTGTCTAACCCGAGCCGGCCCCACGCCGGGGCGGCCGCCGGGGCGCCGCGGGCCGCACTTCTGCACGAGGGTCCCCAACTCCTCGGGCAAAACGGACACCCGCAGGCCTCGCCCCCCCTTCCTGCCCCAAACTCACGTCCAAAGCCGTTAAGATTGGAGGCCCCAGCATTTTAACAACTCTCCCAAAGTGAGGGCGACGGGCTGCGGTCGCGCCCACGGAAAACTGGGGGCTCCTGCCGGTGCGGAGGGGCGCCGGCAGCCCCGAGGCGGGCCCCCTCCGCCGCGCAGGCCTGCGTCGCGCCAGGCCTCTGCAAAGGCAGGGCTTTCCCCACGAGAAGGGGACACGGCCCAGGCGTCCCGTTCTAAAATGCCCCTTTTTCTGGGCTCGTAAGCCGCAACGCCAGGCTCGCCGAGCGGCCGAAATCTTGACTCACTGCACAGGCATTCGGTTTCAGCCTTTTTGTGGGTTTGATCGAGTTTCACAGCACGCCTAGGACTTTTTATTTAAATACAAAGAGCTGTCTTAACTTCCTGGAAATCAAATAATTATTCCACGTAATTAAAGCGCAGGTATTTCGTTGTGATATGGGGTACTCCGGCAGGAAATGTTTGCGAGGGCCTGCTAGAATTAGCAAATTCATTAGAGACCACATTTTTAACTGTTTGGCTGTTTTATTTGACTTGGTGTGGATTACTGTTACAATCAAACGAATCCTTGTGATGCTATCTTCGCTTCCCATCACACCACTTAGTGCATCTATGTACCTGCGCTAGGATTACAGGGGCTCCAGGTGTATGGTTACCTGCAGGAGAGGTGGAGGCCCAGAGCCCACATGCCCAAATCCACAGGCTGCCCTTTCTCTAACTCACCAAGCTGCACGGTGGTGATAGACAAATACATTCCGTCTATAAAGAACATGAGCCGGTTCTGGAGTTCTGAAGACAGTACACATATGTTGGTCCTTTCTGAAACTTATCTATTCCTCCTGAACCTGGGCAGACCACACCCCTATTCAGTTATAACGGACTTCCCCTTCTTCACATCTAAGGGTATGATTATACACACTTCTAAGCCCGCCAGCCAGTTCCTCCAACTGTAAGAGATCCGAGTTAAAATAAATCGCTTTATTATCCTACTTTTATTTCTTATATCTGCTCTAAGCATCCAGAACCTAATGTGTTTACTCAAATGTGTTAAACTGTTTGAGAAAAAGGCTTAGGTAACCTTTCCTGACCCGTGATTTAATCTTTATTCTTTTTTTTTTTTTTTTTAAATACACGATTGGTCTCAGGGCTTATAGTCTTGGTGAATGGACAACACACAACGCATGCACAAGAAAAATAATGTAACATTAAAGAGCATATAAACTAGTACAATGCACATTTGGTGCTTAAAAAGTAAACATTAAAGTTAACTTTTAAATGGTCATTTTCACACATACTTACTCTCCTCCACTCTCCTCTGCTTATCAAACTTTATTTAAATCTGGACATTTGTTCCAGTTCTGGTCTACCATCTCGATGCCCCCCTGTTACAAACTGTCAGTGAGAACAACTCACTGATGGCATCCACGACATCAAAATTTGATGATTATTTGAAGATAGCACTACCGATATTTTCCAGAAGCAGTTTGGGGTTTGTACTGTCCCAAGCACACATCTTTCTCAATACTCTCTACAAGACCTCACCCCCTGCCAGGGTAAGTTCATGGTCACAGAACAACAGGAGAGCAATGGACCCACCTGGGTTTCTGTTTCAACAGGACGGTGCAGTGAGTTATAACAGGCACTGGATTTCCTCGACCTGGGTTCGAATCCTCACTCAGCTACTTACTAGCTGGTCTTAGGCGAGGTTTTAAAAAACTTCTGTGTGCTTCAGTTCTCCCAGCTATAAAATGGAGGTGATCACAGGGTTGTTGCAAAGATTAAACTTTTTTCTTCCAAAGGTTTAAAATTGTTTTTGCAGATCCCTTCGAATCCATGGCCTAGGGAACCTTAAATAAAGTTAACCTTGAGTTTTTCTTCGTATTTTAATTTTCTGTGAGGACACCGATTGTGAAGCTAAGCTTAAAAAAAAAAATCCTTGCCTCAACCAGCATTAATCTTCCATCCAGTCTAGTGATGGTGACTTTATTTATTCCCAACTGTGGCAGAGGCCATGTCTGCTAGAGAGGAGAATATAAAAACTTCCACTTACAGGTACCCATTTCTCACATTTGTTTTTCCATGATATAGGGAGGGAGAAATATAAAAAGAGAAGAGACTTTTAAATAAACCCTACAACTTCTGGCTCTAATCCTGCAAACCTGATGTTCGCTTACTTATAATATTAGACCCTTACCTTTATCAGCATGAATCATTAGCCACACGTTTGGCATATATATTTACTTCAGTGTTATTGGGTGTTTAATCCCAAATGACAGAGTTATCTAATTTAAAAAACCTGACCATCCTCTCCCCTGCCCACTTCAGCCAAGTGATTTACAGAGCTTCATCAACATCGTTTCTGTCTTTCCCGGCGCCCGCCTTGACACCCTATGGGGTAAGGTACCTCTCTTCTGTGACCCCTCCATATTCTGAATGTTAATTACTGCGCTCACAATTGTAACTACCCAGCTACGTGTCTGCTTGTCCCCCTGCACTGCACCCCTGAAAGGCAGGGGCCCCGTCTTACCTTTGTGTCCCAGGCGCCTAGCAGGTGCCTGGCATACAACGGGCACTAAGCAAAGTCTGTCGAATAAATCAGTTAATAGCTGAGAGAGTACTTACTGCAAATTGTTTTAATCTTCCTCTTCCATCTTTGGAGGGAAGCATTTGGGTCGCTCTAAATCAGAAGACAGGAAAAACAGAATAATAAGTAATCAGTAGATATTAGGATACTAAAATTGAGGATAGCTAATGCACCTCATTCTTATCGATTAAAAAGAGGAAGATGGAGTTGGGGTGCTGCGGGGGATCTCAAATATAGACAAACATGAACATTTTTAGTATTTACCAATTCCCAACTAGACCAAGGTCATTCCTTTTTGGATACAGTGAACTATAGCAAGCCAAATAAGAATTTATCACAGAAACTACAAAAACGTCTGCCCAAATGTTGCTTCCAACGGGCCGTTGAAACTTAAGTCTGATGTAAACAAATACAAAACGCAGGCAGGGGGCTGCGAGCCTGGAGAGGGAGGATACTGTTTTCTCCCATGCGAGAGTCCCAAAGCCGAGCTACGTGAATTCTCTCGTCTCTCTTCATCAAAAAGGGCCCGCTTCTGAAAAGGAGCAGAAACAGTAAACCCAACTGTCTGAAGAGGTCAGCCGTACTCACGCATACTCAAATCTTATTATTATTATTTTTTAAGGTGCCAAAAATAAAGGATGGAGGAGCTCAGGATAAGGAAGGAGCACAGGGCTGTGACTCAGGGCTACAAGGTAGGACCGTGTCCCCCCCACCCCCCACACACACCCTCCCCCCGAGCCACCACGCGTGGGCTTCTGCTCGCCTCTGAGGTCCGTGTGGTTTCCCCAGCTCTTAGGGCTGCGGTACCTCATCTAACCTGCAAGGACGCCGTAGTACCAACTGGGCAGGCACCGGAGGCGGAGGGCAGAGGGATGGTGTGCAGAGACCAGGAGCCTCGTCACGAGCTGCTTAAGTCCTTCTGCCTGAGCCCAGGTGTTCCCGAGCAAGTATGGCCTGCAGGTGGGGACAGCAGGGCCTCAGCTGTGCGCCGCGGGGGTGGACGGCTGAGGCGGAGAAAATGGTACCGAAGCGACTTTATACCCGTAGTGCCTCTCGAACTGGAATATTTCACTGGTGAATAAGGAAGACATACCGTACCTTTTCTCAGTAAGATGCCTGTGCTCTGGTTAGTGAAAAAAATGGTACACACAGAGAAGGGAACACTCGTCAGTAAACGTTTTCTAATAAAACGATGATCTCGATTCAGAAAAGATCACTCTTGGGTCTTGATCTCAAGACCCACATCATCAGACCAGTTCAGAAAGCAGGAGGTAGATTAGTGGGCGAGGGGCAGGGGAGTGGCTGCGGATGGGGATGGGGATGGGGCTTCTTTTAGGGGGACAGGAATGTTCTAAGATTCCGTAAACAAGATCCTTCAGCCCACGACTTACCGCGCCCTGCGAATACACCAAAAGTCACTGAATGGTAGCAGGTGTGTGGATTATATCTCGGGAAAGCTGTTTTTCAAGAAAGAAAGAAATCGGTGTTTCACGCGCGGTTTCGGTCACACACACACACACACACACACACACACACACACACACACACACAGAGGGACGAGAGGACGCCGTCTCCTCGCCAGCGATGTCTGTGCGTTTACCGGTGACCTGGCGAAAACCACTTCATGGCAGGCGGTGAGCTCGTCCGTTCTTGGCGTTAAACGTGCGGTGCCTAAAACGTTCTTTTGCTACGGAATAATGTTAGAAGAGCACTTTTCAGGGTCCCTCGGGGGGTTTTTCCTGGGAGGCCGAGTGCCTGTAAGAAGCCAGCTGAGCCGCGGTGGGTTCGGTCCGGCAGTGCTGACCGGCGGGCCTGCGGCCTTATCTGACGCCCAGCGGTTTCATGTGGCCAACACCATGTTTTTAAAAGTTGGATTTTTTTTTCACGTTAAAAAAAAAATCCAGATATTTGGCCTTTTTTGGGCAAAACTCAGAAAGCTGATAAACCTGGCTCACAGTTCGACGGGGTGACGATCTCACAGAGTGGAGGGGGGCTGCCTCCCAAAAGGGGGTACGCGCTCTGCGCTTCGCCACAGTCCCCGCCACCCCCTAAACATTCTCACCTGTTCATGTCACCTGCCTGGCCCCAGGAGACCTCGGAGCTGGCCAAGTCTTGAGTTTGGGAACTTACTATCTTGTGACTGTGACCCACGACTCTGACTTTTTCGTGATCCGAGAGAGATTCCTTTCACAGGAAAGGAATCATCACGCAGGACACAGAGTGGGAAACTGAGGTAGAGGGGTCCCTCGGGCGGGTGACAGACCCATGTCTGGTGCCACCGCAGGCGGCCGGGACTCTTGGAGAGGACGGGAGAGCCTGGCCGTGCTGCAGAGGGCATCCGACCGGAGAGGGAGCTCTCCCCCTCACGCGCCTGCCGCACGCCACGCACGATGCGTACGTCGATCCCTTCGTGTCATTGTCACAGTCCTCTGCAGGCCGGGGTGCCTTCTCTCCTTCTCAGAGAACACCGAGGAGGCTCGGGGACGTCCCTTAGGCCGCCCAGGTTTACACCGCCCAGCAGACAGCAGCAATGTGGACCCAGTTCTGCCTCCGAAGCCAAAGTTTTCTCGGCCACGCCACACGACCTTCCAGTCAGCCTTGCTAATAAAATACAAGCGGCTCACATTTTCCCACCTAAGCACACCTCATGTCCTCATGGGAACCCTAAATAACTGTACGGCCTTGACTTTCAAGGTTTTGGAATAGGGCCCGTACACGTTGCATACATAAAACCTGAAAAAAGCTTTCATGAAATAATACCTACCATTATGGTGATGGAGTCTAATTTTTCCTTTTCCTTAAAATCCGAAGTTTACTTCCCAACCCACCGAAGGGGCCTTGAGGGTTGCAGAATCGCCGCATTGGACCTACGGCGAATAAGCCCCGTTTCCTAGCAAGGGCACGGCGGTCCCAGCCGACAAGTGCAAGTGCTTCCGGCTGACTGGGTCGGACTGAGGAGCGGAGCGGGCCAGGAGAGGTGCCCAGCACCCCGGCCCCGCAGCCAGAGCTCCCCGGCCCACACAGCGAGGCTGGCGCCAGGACTGTGGGGCTGTCCCGAGCCCAGAGGAAGACTCCGAGCACTGCAAAAACAGTGCCGGGGAGACCCAAGACCAAAAAAAAAAAAAAAATGGGTATTCCGGGCCAGAGGTCACCAGGAAATGAAAAGAAGATTCCTGCAGATCCCCGGAGGCTTAGGAGAGCCTTCCCAGCACACCTGTAAATACCTTCCTCACCTGGGTGAGGCTCCTCACCTGGGATGTGCCTCTAAGAACAGTCAGAGGCCGGAAGCCAGGAGTCTCTCCCGCCAGTCACGGGCTGGACCGGATGGGAAGAAGGCCTCGCCTCCCACGGTCTGGGACCTTTTCGTTTCAAAAACACCGAGTGCCCCAAATGGCTACGGGGCTAAATAAAAGATGACTGTCGACCCAGATCTGTCGTTCACACAGGTGTTAATAATAATTTTTTTAAAAATCAACAACAACAAAAGAACGGTGTGCTTTTTTTCAGAAGGCTGCTGCTGATTCTCGCTTTAAGCTTCCTTTTGGCTTCCGAAGGCAGAAATCAGAAGGTAGGAAGGAGACGGGAGGACTTGGCATATTTTAATGTGAGCACTGCAAGTTGATATTCGCCTTTGCGAACGGAACTCCGCCTCAGAAACAGAAGCTTTTACGTTCTCGTACGCCCTTCCAGGCTTTTTTGGATTCGTGTCCACACTTTTTTTTATTTTTATTTTTTCAAACCAGGGAATTCATGGCATGTGACCAGTAATTTTGCTTCTAGGAAATATTTAGAAAAATAATCAGAAATAAGTGAAAGGCACAAAGGTTTGAACAAGGACACCAACCGTAGCATTTCTGGAATGTGGAAACAACCCAGATGCCCAGTGAAGGAGGGATCGCTGTTATTCGTACCAAATCGTGACAAATACTAAAAATATTCATGGGCAAATATTTATGGTACCTTACCATGACAAAAAAGTATTTCAGAAGGATTCCCTGGTTTGAAAAAGAGTGTGCCCATGAACCCAATAAAGACCAGGAGAATGTGCAAAACCACAATAGCGTTTATTTCTGGGGAAAGGTGATTCGTGCTTTCTCGTTATCGTCGTCGGTATTAGCCCAGTTTTCTACAACCAATTTACCTTACGTCTATAATTAAACAAACAAACAAACAAACGAACAACACTCCGCTTTTTTTTTTTTTTTAGAGAGAGAGAATTTTTATGAGTTTATTTGAGCCGAAACCGATGACGATTGCTGGGAAGCGAGATCTCAAACGCACCCTCCGATGTTTCTAAGGGGAGAAATTTGCTAAGACTCAAAAAAAAAGATTCAGATCATTTTTAGAAATCCAGACTTCCTTGCTCCAGAAACCCTTCCCTACGAGGCGATACACGATGTACAGAAAAATCCAGCGCGTCTCCGCCAGCTCCCGAGCCAAGGCAGCTCCGGGGCCCCTGTGCTGATGACACACACCAGCCGGGTGACCGACACCTCTCTCGGGCCTCTCCTGGTGTGCCCTCCCTAACGCGCTTCCCCGCTGCCCCCATCGTCTGCCTGGACTCACTTTCTCATTGCTCGGCTGCGGTCTTAGAGACCTCGACGCCCGGCTCTAACCTCCCCCGTCTGTGCGGACACCCCCAAGGTTCCCTTTCGGCCTCCCTCTGTCCTGGACCCCACCTCTGACCGGCTCCCCAGGTCCGCGGGTTTGCTCTGTAAACCATGCCCCTCTTCCCATAGGATCCAGCCAGCTCCCTCCGCCCTCTCCGGTCATGGGGGGTCTACACCACTTCCCGATCGTGTCCTTTCTGCTCCTTTTTACTGCCCTCGCCTCCAGTTCCGGTGTCTAGCGTTTTGTGGTTCAGAACGGGGGGGGCTTCGGAACCAGACTGCCGTGAAGTCAAAACCCGGCCTCGGCGCTGACGAGCTGTGTGTCTGTCGCCTGGGCAAAGTGAGCTCACCTCTTTGAGCCTCCGCCGCATCCATAAAACGGAACAGGCCCTTTTCAAAGGGGGATCTGTGCGTGCAAATCGGCTCGCGAAAGAGCTGGGCCTGGCGTGCGGACTGCTCAGAGCACCGCCACTGGTCAGCAGGGGCTGGCTTTTCATTTTAGGTTACTTTAAACATTGATATTAATTAATATTTTCCTAGTGCATACAACTGTCCATTTAGTTACAGTATTTTCTTCCAAATTTACTCCCGAATCCTCACCTGGCCTTCACGGCTCTCCCTTCTGGTCACACCTGCTTTCTCTGGCCACGTCCTTCCCCCACCTCCGCTGCTAAAATCCAATCTGTCCTTTAACGCCTTCCCGACCTTTTAAGTCGCAACCGATGGGCTTTCTCTCATTTTCGAACGCGGTGGCTTTCGGTCATTCCTTTCCTGCGGCTTTGTGCGGCGCGGTAACAGCAACGTCTTGTTGTGTGTTTAATGACCCATCCAAACAGATTCCATATCACGTTGCCTTGCTCGTCTTGGCTTCTCCAGCGCTCGCCCGCCGAGGGGCCTCGATAAATGTCAGCTGGCTGTGAAGGTCACGTTCGATTTTCTGCCCGGGCCTATCGCGTCGTCGATCCTCAGTTTTAATAAACTACGCCCAGAATTCCCTTCCCTTCGTAGATTCGAATACGTTCTCGTACGCTGACGTCAGGAGCAAAACGTGTTATCCCGTTATCATTTTGGTTACTCAGAGTCATTTGATAGGTCACAAGGTTCAATTCTGTTTGGGTTGGCCCCTGTCCTGAAGATTTGGGGCGATGTTTTTATGAACCGCTGTTTTAGTAGATTTTTCTTCCTTGCTTTTTACTGCGTGGGGTGTCCATAAGCTCGTGAACGTATTTCTATTTTAATTTGTGTACACTAAAAATCTTTACAGTCAGAACAGTAACACCAGGTTGCATCCGTGTGGAAACAAAGATGCTTTTCGAGGTTAACACGTGTTTTTTTTTTTTTCCCCTGCACGTTACCAGATATCACAAAAGTACATAAACTTCCCCTAAATGTCATCATCCTTCTTGTGCAGAAATTTACTTTGACACAGAAATGCATGCTCGTGGAATCCTATGACTTCGATCTGAGTTTCAGATGTGGATAAGGTCAGTTCGGACCGGCACGAAAGGCCTCCAGGTTGGAGGGGTGGGTGCAGTGTGGGGAATCCCTTCCTTCCCCCCCCCCCCGCCCCCCGAGACGCTGGGACAGCAGAGCAGGCCTACCTGCAAGGCCCCAGGAAGGGCCCGTTCCCACCCACAGCTCGCTCCACAGAGTGCTTAACGCGCCTCATTCCTGGGGTTTGCAGCTGCCAAGTGGCTTCGGGGAACAAGCTCTTCTCAAGCCCGGGCATCAGATGGCACTTATTTCAACACCTCAAGGAAAAACAGCAACCGAGGAAATTAATAATCTCGTTCCGAGCAGAGGGATGTGTTTTTGTGAGGCCTTCTCTACAGCTTCCTGCCCACCTTTTCCAAGGCTGTGTAACGTTAGTCTCTTGAATCTTTTCTTCTCTCGCCTTTTCTTACCTGACCTAAAGAAACATAAACTTCTGCAGGTAGAAACCATACCCTGCCCTATTACAGGGTGACAAGTGGTCTTCAAAGGCTGACTGTGTGTTTACGAATGGCAATCGGGGGACTCAAGGAACATTTTTACGTGGCTATAGATTCTTCAGTGGCCGAAACCGAACTTCCTATCTTTTTTTGACGGGGCAAAGTCGTCGTATAAATGCGATTAGAAGAGGATCTGCTAGAGCAAGGGGAGGAAGGAGAGACAGACTGCCAGCAAGAGAGGAGGGAGGAGTGAAGAATCGGGAGCCCGCGCCAAAGACTGCTTCACTCAGAAATGTTCCCTGAGCCTGTCCAACGTTTGAGAAAGATGCCTCGGGGAGTTTGTGGGCCTTAAAGGCAAGGGTTAGATGCTATCTGTATCCAGAAAGACTCGCAAGAAAGGGCTGACATGCCTGTCTCCAAAAGCTGCACCACCTGGACAGGACTCGGGGCAGAAGGCCCGCATTCTTCCAAAGAGGGCTGTGGTTGCGCCACAGCTGGGGACGAGGGGGACAGGGCGGGCAGCCCGCGGGGGGCGGGGGGCCACCGGCTCACGCTCCGGCGGGACGCTCCGGCGCAGCCCGGGTGTTGCGAGCGTGAGGTGCGCCGCTGAGGATGTGTGTCCCGGTCACCGGCGGCAGGTCCGCGTGCCATTTGCGGTCGAGGAGGAACTCGTGCCAGACACTTGAGGGGACGCTTTCAGACAACACTTTCACCGACTCGGAAAAGGCCCCGACTTGACTTGGATCCTGTCCCCTTCCCGTGTTCTCTCCATTGTTCGAGGAATTAAATCAAAACAACAACAAAAAAAAACAGTTATTAGCAAGACGGTCAAGGTCGGGGTAGCACGGAGCTTCTGTAGGGGGTGAGAAGGCTGTGAACGGATTGGGGTGGGGGGAGCAGAAACTACCATTTGTTGGGCGTTTACCACCTGCTGGGTGCCACAGCGCTGGACCTCGTCCGTCTGTCCGTCTGTCAGAGTGAGTCCTTGGCGTGGGTGCCACTTCCTACTTCACAGAGGGGGCGGTCAGGCCGCCTGCACTCTGCCCGGCTGGCCTTTCTGGCTCCGCAGCCGCTCACACGACGCCCTGCGTGGAGGGCCCCTTGCCATCTCTGCTTTGGCACTAAACACCGACGGTTACAAAACACGCACAGGCCCGAGGCGCCAAAATGACAGCCGCAGCATAAACGGAGCCGCGCGGCCTGTCCCCGGCCCACAGGGGGGACGGGGGGCGCCGAAGGCCCTCGCCG
Source organism: Rousettus aegyptiacus (assembly GCF_014176215.1). Lineage (NCBI taxonomy): Eukaryota > Metazoa > Chordata > Mammalia > Chiroptera > Pteropodidae > Rousettus > Rousettus aegyptiacus. The sequence continues at coordinate 3,512,970 of NW_023416286.1, forward strand.
AGTGTGCAGGAGTCGTCACGGTGGAAGGCCCGCAAGTCGGAGACCCCCAGCGCTCCACCCCGAGGGGAGCGGGCCGGGTAGGCCCCGCAACCCCGCCTCCCTCCCCCACAGGCCCTCACCCTCCCGAGGCCTCGAGGCCTCGAGACTCGCAAGTCGGCACCACTTCGAGGACGCCACGCCTCGGGCTTCACACCCGTCATTAAAGCGTCTCTTCTCGTGCGCGCTGGGGCTCCGCTGGCCGCCCGGGAGCCCGCCTGCCGTCCTGACGCCTCCCTCTCCCCACCTCCCCACGGCCAACGCCACGGACGTCAGGCCCCGTGGACCCTCGGCCCCGCTTTACCTTACGTCTCCGATCCGCCTGCCTCCCTCCGTCTCGGAGGCAACCGTCTTGGTCGTCTTGGTCGGAACTGCTGTCCCCTGCTCCGCCTGCCCCAGTGGTTGCGAAGCGCCTGACGCGCCTGGGTCTCAGCCTTAGAAAACGCCGAGGGGTTTTTCTAAAGTAAATGCGCTGCTATCGTGATACTCCCCTACTCTACGAGTCCCTCTAGGACGTCCCATGGCCTTTGAGAGGATGTTCCGACACCTTCGCAGGGCGTCCGAGGCCGGCCGCGGTCAGCGCCTGCTCCCCCAGCCCATGCTCCAAGCCCCCGCCGCGGGAGCCGCCGAGGGCGCCGACTCGCTCATGACTGCCCCGGGGCTGTGCTCCCTCAGCCAGATAATCCTCCACCTGACCGACCAGCTCTGGCTTCTTCTGCCCCGAGAAGTCCCTCCTGAACACCCACTCTGAGCCAGGCCGGGGGGCCCTGGCTCACGGCCCCCGGGGCCTTCCCGCCCAGGCCTGCAGCGGCCCAGGCGTCCGCAGCCTTCCGGTCAGCAAAGCCCTCAAGGTCAGGGCACGTCGCACTCACCGTTTCTGCAGCGTCTACCCCGTGCCCGGCCCACGGGAGCCACTCGACTCAGGAGTGGAGGCTTGGACGGGATCTGGTGCAGAAAGCCACGAGAGAGACGTGCTGCCAACTACTGTATAACCTGCTACTAAAATTCACGCTAGAACAGAACGCGGAGTTTTGCCACCTTCCGGCGGGACCTGCGCCTCGTCCCTGGCTCCTCACCATCCTCCACCAACTGCCGCCCCCTCCCAGGGACCAGAAGGAGCAGGGCGGTGTGTCCTGTTTTGTTTTCAGCACTAGAAAAATGACACGGAAGCGGAAATACGCCATGTAGCCTTCAATGCTGTAGGTGACCCTTCTTCCAGGTGACGAAGTCGATGAACAGCCAAAACAGAGTCCTGCGAACGTGCAGAAAGCGAGAGGCGGGTGGGCATCCACGTGGCAGAGAGTCGAGCACTTGGCAGGAAAGATTTCAACGGTCGTTACGAGATGGACGCAGACCTCCCATTCGCAGCACGGGAACGGCATCTCGGGAGGCACGGGGGTGGCCCTCAGGGGCCACCCGCTCAGGGCACGGCCGCCCTCCCAAAGCCACCACGCCGCGGAAAAAGGAGAGGAAGCAAACGGGGGACACCGCGAGCCTGTCTCAAGTGCACGTGACTTTCTCCAGGGCTGGGCCCCTCTAGAGGTGGGTCCCGAAAATAACGAAGAGCATTTTGAGACTTTCTAAATGAAGGTAGATTTGGGGGGGGTTGGAGAGAGAGAAGGTCTGCAATCAGCAAAGATGCAGGAGGCGGGTACATGAGGACATTAATTCAGCCACGTCAAGCTCGGACAGGGCGAGCCCACGAGACTAGAAGTCGGAGCGCTCCTTGAAGCGTGACCAAAGAAATTCAGGGACAATTGCGAGGAAATTCTATCTCACGCCAGTGTTTTAAACACGATTCTCTGTGTGCTACGCCGTTAAGCGGTAGTGTGAAGAGGATGCATGGAATTTTAGAACCGTCAGAGTCAGGTCCAGGCCGCCCGCCCCGAGGTTTCAGACGGAGGAGCGAGGCCCGCGAACGCCTTGCCCGGCATCCCACGTCCCCCGTGGCAGGGCCGCGGATCAAAGGCGAGACTCCTCGCCTAACGCATGCTCTTTCCTTCAGGGTATTTAATAATAAAAAACACCGCGACAGACGATTGAGGCCCAAATGACGGCAAGCCAGGTGTCCTGTGGAGTCACCGGAAGGTTACTCCAGGGTCAGATGCAGGAGACGGGCCTGAGCTGCCGACCTCAGCCGAGTTGAGTTTCTCACTCAGAGCATCGATTCCCTGGACTCGAATGACCCGCACTGTCCCCGGGGCCGAGGAGAGACCGACGCACTCCGCGGCGCTCCCCAGGCCGCCGGCCGGCCCAGCCTCGCAGCCGCCCACGGAGGGCCGAGGTCGGAGGAACTCCACCAACGCTCGCCGGGCGGGGAGCGGGGCCAGCTGCCAGCGCCGAGGTATGGAGCACGGAGAGCCGTCCATCCAGAAAACTCTACCGGGAGGCCGGCCGTCAGAGCTTCGCGGCGAGGAAGCCTGGGAACGGGAAACAGCTTAAGCGTTCTGAGAGAGCCAGGGAACCAGTTGGACGAGACCGGCGAGGCCGCCTCCTGGTTGTGCGCCGGAGGCCGCCCCCTGCTCCAAGAGGCCCGATGGCTCTCTCTTCCCTGCAGAGCAGGGCGAGGACCAGGGACCTGAGCCAGCAGGGCGCCCGTTTGCCAAGATCTCCTGGGAATGCCTGTCATCCCGGGCCGAGGGGGCATCTGCGAACGCCTGAGCGACAAGTCGCGGGAAGGGAAGCTGCTCGGCGGACAGGGCCTGCTGCAGAGGTGCGCGGCCCGGGACCGGGAGGGGAGCCGGCCCCACGGCCCCCCCCTCTCCGCGCTGCTGCCCTCTGTCTTCTGGGTCGTCGTAACGCAAAGACGGTTCCGATGGGAGAAAACAGGATGCGAGGGACGGGACAGACAGCGAGGCAGCCGAGCCCTGTCGGCGAGACGCGTGTGGGCACCTGTTTCTGCAACGGGTCGGGGTGTCCTTCCGTCCAGCGCCCTGCAGAACGAGGAGGCGGCCGCGCCAACCGCCCCCCAGCCTCTGCGCGCCAGGAACCCCGACTCCGCAGAGCCCCGAGGCCCGCACTGAGCGCCTCGTCTGGTCTCGGCGTCTTCACCCGCAAAGCGGGGGATGGGGCATTCGGCAAAGCGCAGGCGCTTCTCCACGGGGGGCTGAATGACACCCTCTTTCACCCAGGAAGGGGCCGGGACGCACGGGTACGGATGCAGAAATTGGCAGGAAAAAGAAGCATCTGAGTGGAATCCTGACTTGGTGCTTTCTACCTAGCTATAGATAAACTTCGTGTACGTCAATATCTAAGACATGGTTTATCTTTTCACTGTAAGACGCGAGCTAAGTGACGCCCCCCGCCCCCCGCATTCTTCTCTCGAAAAGCTGCCAAACCTATTTTATTTTATGGTCTTAATAAATGCTTCACATTTCATATTCCACAATGGGAAAATGGAAAACGATATTTAAAAGTGAACAAATACAGTACTTCTTGCTTAGAAAATAAGATGCACGAACACTTAAGAATGGGGGAAAAAACAGCTACTATGGCAAGAAGACATTTTTTTGCCAAATTTAGAACCCGCTTGAAAATCACGGGTTCTAAGTTTAGAACTGAACTAAAAAACTCAAGCTCCCGTTGCATTTGGCACTGGCTTAAAAAAAATTCCAAGATGCTAATGACAGGGGGAAAAACTGATTTTCTTAGTAGTTCTAGAAGCTGAGGATTGTTTTTAAGCAAATTTTTTATTGGCTCAATGGACAGGTCCGCGGTTTAGAAAAGACGCATTTTTTTTTTCCTAATTAAATTTTCCTGACAAAACGATGATTCACAGTCGAGGGGGAAAACATTTTGCCAAAGGCTTTGGGGGTTGCAGAGTTGCTGTGTGACCTCCGGAGGTGACCAGTTGCACCAGGGGGTCCCATGGACTGGATGTTCACAAGGTAAGTGGCGTCCGAAACAGAAGTAAGGCCGTCCCTACCGCTGGTAAACTTTACAACCTCTTCGGAAACCGTCACTCCGAGTAAAACAAAACAAAAACTCTTACCGGCCTGCTTTTCCTTTTCTGATTTAGATGCTGAGATAGTTATCACAACATCATTAAGAAATGGATCGGGATTGCCGCCGTGGACATGGCGACACACAGTTCCAGACCCAAAAGGGCCGGAGCAGTAAGTCAGGAACCAGCAGCGAACAGACAATGCTCACAACGCGGCCAGGGCCTTAGCTTGATTCCACGGTTCTAACAGCTTTCGCAACTAGAGGAAGCGTAAAGATATCTTATGCCGTCTTCCACACGCCTGACACACACACACACACACACACACACACACACACACACGCATGCATGTATGGATACAGATATACAGACAACAGCCTAAGAAGAGGACCTGAATTCGAATAAGAACCCCCTTTCTGTTGACCGACATGGAGTCTAAAGACATTTTTGAGTGACTTTAGGGAGCGAGGTTAGCACTAGTGGGTTCGACTCCCTTCCTTCAGAAAGGTCGTTAGCGCAGCAGTTCAAAACCCTACAGTTTTAATTTCTGGGCACTTTCAAAAACTCTCGTCGATGGACATAAAATTAATTCCTGAGCTGAATGACGTGATTTTTTCTTACCAAGCAGCTGCAGTTCGTACGGGTGGAAAGAGGGTCGAGATTTAAAGCTGTGGAGGCAGAAATCACCGCATGCATAAGAGGAAAAGGATTTGCCTGGAACAGACTTCTTCGCTTGCTTGCTATTAAACAAGCCTGCCTGAGGGTTGTTAGGTGTTTCCTCTAACAGCACACGTCCCTCTCATGGAGATGATGGACAGACGTCCACACTCCTACGACGAGCCCCGAAATCGGAGGGAGACGTCCTATTCCCTGGGGCTGCTGGCTCACAGCACGTGTGGTCTTTGGCATATTCTTTTATCCTTCTAAATGAGCCCCTACAATCGAATGGTGTATTTAGCCTCTTCTATGATGTTTTCAGAAGTGTTCTCAGATTTATTTAAAATTCTCATTTACCAAAACAAAACAAAACACCACCTTTTGGGCCAGCTTCCTTCTCTCTTCCGGTCACTGTACCTGGGGAGACGGAAGTTAGAGAGCGAGAACTTCTAGGGTGACGAAAACGAGTTCTCGAGGCTCTTCTCGGATGGTGGTCGAAGCCATTTTCCGTAAAGCATTGGCTTTTCTTAGACTCTAGAGACAGAAAACGAGGCCCACGAATCCACACCGACACTGGGGAAACGTGGCTCGTGGCTCTGGAAGGGTCACCCGGAAGGTGACTTTACGCGGCGTGGACAGGAAGGAGAAGAAGCTGGGTAGTTGGCTGACGTCCGAAGTCCTTGATTATCTTTTTGGAGAAGCTTTTGGATGCTAACGCCGTCTTCCAGGCATTTTCATTTCTTCATCCTAAGAATTATTCCACGGAAATGGTACATGAATCAGTTTAGCGTTGCGAACAATTAGGTCCCCCAAATACTTTGTGCCCCTGTGCATTTGACCAAGTCTAAACCCAAGTTTTCCTGTTTTCCACTGCATTGTCATTGCAGGTCCTGCCTGTAATTTCGACCCATAAGAAACCACATTTCAGTCAATTATTTAAGAATCGGTGAGCGAACCTGACGATGGTAGGTAGGCCTTCCCGAGAGAGATGCTTTTTTTTTTTTCCATGGGCTGAGCAAAGATACACTGCTGATATTGAGCAGAAAAGTACCTCTGATTTCTCGTTTCAAATATTTCATGCGATACCTCCGCCTGGAACAGAATAGAGACTCCAGAAATAGACCCGCATCTATGTGGTCAACTGATTTTCAACAGGGGTGGTAAGACGATTCAATGGAGGGACGGAAAGTCCTTTTAACAAATTCCGCCAGAACGATTACGTAGCCATACAGCGGGGAATGAACAGTGACTCCAACTTCATGCAAAGATAAGTCAAAATGAATGACATATAGACCTAAATGCAAAACCTAAAACTAGAAAACTAAACAGAGATACTGAAGGAGGCAAAAAGGTCTTAAGACAGTAAAACAAACTTTCGTGAAAGAGGAAGTTGATAAACTGAACTTTACCAACATTTTAAAATTTGCTCTTAGTAAAATACTGTTAAGAAAATGAAAAGATAAGGTATAGAATGGGAAAATAGTTACAATACAGAAATCTGACAAAGGCCTGGTATCCAGCATATGTAAAGAACTATTACAGCTCAATAAGAAGCCAACCAATGCCATTTCTTAAACGGGCAAAGATTTGAAGACACTTTACAAAAGAAAAACACCAACGGCTGATACACACATGAAAAGGTGTTCGACATCATTAGTCACCAGGAAAACGCAATTTGGAACCACAGCAAGATACTACTACACACCAATCAGAATGGCTAAAGTTCAAAAGCTGACAATACCAAGTGCTAAGAGGGGTGCGGAGAGACTGCTATTGGTGTAAATGTAAAACGGAACAACCGCCTTGGAAAATCGAGAGCTTCTTAGAAAGTTTAACATACCCCTCCCCGCCATTCAACCGAGTCGTTCCACTCCTAGGTATCTACCGAAGAGGAATGCAAATAGATGTCCGAAGACTCTACGGGAATGTTCACGGTAGCTTTATTTGCAATAGTCGAAACTAGAACTAAACCGAAGACCCAACAACAAAGGAACCGGATACTCGAGTCGTGGACTATCAGTCAGGAATAAAAAGGAATGAACTATGGACGCACACGAGGACAGAGACGGTCCTCAAAAACTCATCACGCTGAGCGGAATAAGTCAGACACAGAAACCACGTATCGTAGAAGTCCCTTGATATAAAGCTCTAAAAAACACAATCTAATCTATAAGTGGCAGAAAGCAGATAATTGTCGTCTGGGGCAGGGGTGGGAGAGGATCTGGGTGGGGTGAGAAAACCTTTGGATGACAGAAATGCTTAGTTTGGTGGTGATGGATTCCTGAGGGTGTGCATCTGTCAAAACTCTTTGAGATGTGTGCTTTTCATAGGTGCAAGCGACCGCGCGCAACTCCGTAAAGTTGTTATTTAAAAAACGGACAGTTGGGTCATCGCCCGCGTTGCACGCCCCTGCTGCCCGCCGTGGGGGGGTCTCGGAACCTGTTGCCCAGGGCGTTTCGATGGCCTCTTAAGGGCCGTCCCTCCTCCTCCTCTCGCGCACCTTCTGACCGTTTTTCTAAGCCAGCAGCCCTGCCTCTCCACCGCGACGGAGCCTGTGTCCAATTCCAAACTGAAATGAGATCATGTGGCTAACGCTGTCTTGCAGTTTGCTGCTTCCCCATTCCACTGTGAACGACTCCGATGCGCAGAAATTCTTTTTCGTTTGAACCCAACGCGCATCTCCTGCTCACTTCCGCCCGCCGCTGCCGGCTCTGCCCTGCGGAGCAGGACGGAATCATACTCCTGTCTTCCGCGTGGCAGACGGCCCTTCGAATCCGAAGCGAGTCACCTGGTCCTCTTTTCCCAGGCCTTAAGTCATTCCTCAGGTGACTTGGTGGCCCTAGCTATTCTCTGATTGAGATCTAAGTCAGTCGGTCGGCGTTTCTCTCCAAACAGGAGGCCTAACGCAGGCTACAGCCCCCCAGATGGCCGGTGCACGTCTCGTCTCCTTCCTCTGCTGCTCTGCCACGGCCATGAGGCCTAATACTCCACTGATCTTTTTAGCTCCAAAGCTGGTGTGTATTAACTTGCAGTAAATTCAAAAATTTATATGTTTTCTTTTTAAAAATACATTTTTATGACACCATTGGGGGCCTGAAGAAGGGGTGGCCAGCGGCCAGAAGGGGGTGAGAGTTGAGGATAGGACTTTTTTCCTGACCAGTTCTGCCTAGATGGCAAATGTTTTCTGCTTCCGACAGCAAATGCAGGTCACCTCGGGCCCACCTCACACCTTCAGGCCTCCCGTCAGAGTTACTTACACACTCCAGCCCCTGATAAAGTAATTGCCTTTTCAACAATCTGTCCAGACGCACAAACACACATAGCCCGGAAATGCACTTATGTTAAAGTGTCTGGCGATTCAGACACTAAGCATTGAACAAAAGCCTCACCAAAGGACGCGCGGGGGACCAGCGAGAAACGGGCCTCCAGGCTCGCCGGTCTCTGGGCCGCGAAGAAGCCAAGGGGCGTGGCACCTGCACCCTGGGGTTCCACACGCCAAGTACGGCGTAGTCGGCAGGCGAGTCGCGGGATTTGCTTTTCCGGGTCATTTCCCGGAAACTTGCAGTCGTTTAAGAAGACCGTTGAACGGGTTTGGGTGCTTTTCCCCTTTATGGTCGACTTCAGGCTGATGGCTATTTATTCTTCCACGTGGGGATCCTTCCAGCAGATCAGAGACCACCCCCCGCCCCCCGCCAACCCGCACGGCACCCAAACTCTCGCCGTTCCCAGAGCCTCGCATGCGATGTCTCTTCTGTGCTTCTTAGACACCCGGCGCTCACATTCCCACACACGGCCAAACCACCTCCTCTCTGCCATCCGTCCCCTCAGTCCTGGACAGAGACCTTAAGGTCCGTAGTCTTCTCTTCTTCCAAAGTTATCCCCTAGCTCGTTCCTCTTCTCCTTGAAATAGGACCAGGACCCTCGGATGTGCAAACATATGTGTCCAATCCCGCCGCAGCAGCCCATGCCCCGCCTCGCAGCTGGATCATTTAGTATGTGTTTCATCCTCGAACCCGCGACGTACTCCATTTTCATTAACCTACAAAAATACGTCCTTGAAAGACTTTTGAGCTTTCCCTTCTCTGATACTCTTTCGTGCCCCACTGGGGTCCGGCAGAAGTGGGGGAGGCTGGAGAGGCGTCGCAGCTGCTGGGGGCACCGGGCGAGCTCGCCGGGGTCGGTTTCCCCTGCAAGGCGATCGGCGCTCACTCGCTCTGTCCCCTTAGGGATTTTCTCCCCAGAGTCTACTTACGAAGCAGGACACAATTCCAATAACGTCACGCGTCTTGAAAATTTCTTAGTGTAGGAAATTAGCAAGTTCTTCGCCCTGAAAGCAGGGTCAGAGGTCACCCCAACTCCTTCTCTTTTCTCACGAATTGTAACTGGATAATGGGTGTCCTCGGGGCTGCATGGGACCCATGGACTCTCATCTCCACGCCAGGTGGGTTTTCAACGGAAAGTCATCATCAGTTTTCAAGAAATGCAGCTCTCACCCGTCCTCAGCCCTGAAGTCGGTGCTTTCTCTGCTTCTCTTTTTCTCTTGTTTCAAACTGAGTTTCTCTCCGTGCGCTGTCTCTCAATCAGCTTGCGGTCTGTCCCAACACATTCTCCAAACCACACTTTAAAACCACAGTTCCCATCTCTTGTTCTCACGGAAGCACACAGTAGAAGAAATAACCCTTTATTAATTGCAATCTTCAAAAGTGTAGCTGCTGATCTTGAACTTCTTAGGATCTGAAGACCAAAAGTTGATTCTTTTTTTCACATCGTCTTCAAATAATTATGTAATGACTTTATCAGAGGTCAGAAAATTTCCGAATTCACTCAAACGAAATTAAACTCTGCTCCAAGTCACCGGGCTTTGCCTAATGTGAATCTGAAGTCCGTCTGCCAATCATTCTGGAGTCAGCTGAGTCCCTCTTACCAGAAGGAATTGGATAGCTTGAAGAGCTGCAGGTTAAAAGTGAAAGTTGCCACCATGGAAAAGCTAGATGCCTTGGTAAAATAATTTTTTTTTAAGTTAAAGATGTGTGTAAACTGCAGATGTGAACATGGCTATGGCTATCTTCATGCATTGTAATGATTTAGAACAAGAGTTATAACCTGAAAATTAGGACCATCTTCAAATGCAAGCGTTTTTCTAGTGCAAAATTTTCACCAGATCCTCAAGGATTTATGGACTTGAAGGGGTTTATGGCTAAAAGTTTAAGAATCACCCTCGTAGAGGAACACTGAGATTAAAAGTTAAGATATTTTTTTTTTTTGATATTTACAAATGTATTAAATAAAAAGAGGAAGTAACTTCCATTTCAGCAAACGGCAGATAAAATATATCCAATATTGTAAATAATCATTACATGTTTATCGACTACGTTTAAACAGCCACACATGATACTTTGCAGTATTTTGGATACCTATCAACAACTTTTTACCTTAATATACATAAAATGAGCTTATCAGGGACCAAGAAGTTCAGATACAGATTTTAACCTAGATTGAAAACTGCCAATAGACTCATGTCCACCACTTTTAAGAAAAACTCCAATCGGATCATTTAAAGGCAATACTGAATACGAATGAAACCATCATGTCACATAATTCCTCAGTTAGAGCCTCTCATTTTCTTACATTATTTAAGAGAAATTGCATACACAGTATAACAGACTGAACAAGAGATACCCTGTGGAAACTCCTTCACAGCCAAAAATCGAATTCGGAGCCTGCCTTCTCGAAGCCTGGGCCCGGTCAGGGTATTCTACGACTAGCTCTCAAACTGCTGAAAAGCATCCTTTCCATACGTCTATCTTGGATATGGATTTTTAAAATTAGCAAGTTCAAAAGAGCTATTTATAGGCTTATCAACTTATGGTGTCCACTATTTGTCTTTCTACATTTAAAATGGAATTTGCGTATTTATCTGTCATCTGACAAGTATTTATTAAACGCCTGCCATGTGCAGGCACCAGTCTAGGTGCCAGAGTCACAGCGGCAAACAAAACCTCAATAATACACAGTAATGTGTAAAGTTTTGCTTGCTGGGAAGCATTCAGATACAGAAGCGTGTAGAACGAAATCGAGGTGGTCTTCACAAGGGCCAGAACATGTCGTTCTCCCCCTGAAATGACTACTCTTTACAGTTTAGTGTGTGTTCTCCCAGACCTTTTCTGTGTTTACAGAAAATACCTTATAAGTAGGATTTTAAAAACAGCTTTATTAAGATATAACGCACATACCGTGTGTGTATGTATATGTACCATAAAATTCACTCGTGTAAAGGGTACAATTCAATGATCTTTAGTATATTTGCAGGTATAGACTAATCTAGGTAAGTGGAGTTTAAAATATAAGTATGTGTAATATTACTAATATATAAGTATATGTAAAATTACATATAAAATTTATTTAAGATTCACTTATCTAGATTGCGGTGATGTATAGATATGTGTGTGCGTATAACTTTCATTTTTTGGTTAGTATGAGACCTTGAAGGCGTTCTCTTATTGTTGGCATGGATTTGTGATTACTTCGCACAGAGACTGGAATGCATCTCCCTCATCAGATTCCTCAGAAAAAGGACGCTAAAAGCCAGTGATTAGATAGGACCGATTACAGTAATCTGCGATTTCAACGCACGAAGTTAGTTGTGGTACAAAAAATCTCAAGAGTCCAAAAATGGACCAGTAAAAGAATTACAGAAGACATTTTCAAACACACGAAAAATGAGCACATTTGCATATCTTGAATTAATAACATTAACTGCTAATATTTGACCTTTACTGTGTGCAAGACACGGTCCTAAAAGCTTAACAGAGTAACTCTCTGAGTCCTCGCAATGGCCCCGTGAAGAATTTACGGTTATCATATCCATTTTACAGACGTGGGGACTAAGGCACAAGAGGTCCACCACATTAATGAGCCAAAAAGAGGCAGAGTTGGGCTTCAAATCCAAGCAGACTGGCTTCAGCATCCACTTAACTGATTCAGTGGGAGGTGGGCTGAGGCAGAGGAGTGTTTAGGATGAGAATGGAGATAAAGTAGGTGAAGGGTTTAGCACAGTGGCTAGCTCCTAGCGAGCACTAAATCAATCAGTCGCTCAATCCGATCATTACATGCTGTCTTATATCTTCTGGGAAGAACATCCCTCTACTACTAGAAAAGTAAGGTTTCTGTTGCCAGCCTGAGGGGTTGGTTAACTAGCTGTCTTCGTTCGGGGCTGGTGCCGTTCAGCAGGGTAACTGATCTATCATGCTTTCTTTGGGGCCCTACGAGGTGCTAAGCGCAGGAGGTGCAGAGGTAAAGAATGGAGAGACCGGTAAAGTTTCGAGGCATCGAGGACAGCTTCCAGGAAAGAAACATTGAGACACACAGGGAGATAGGCAGAGGCGGCCTTCCAGTAATCTTATAAACCCTTTAAGAAATTTGGGTTTAATCCTGAAGAAAATGCAGAGCCACTGAGAAGGTAGAATGGAATGGCTGGAGGCTCTACTCAGAAAGCTGACCCCACCCCACAGTGGATGCAATGCCCCACCTGGAACACCCCACCTGGAACACCCCCCACCTGGAACGGCCCCCACCTGGAACAGCCCCCACCTGGAACGGCCCCCACCTGGAACACCCCCACCTGGAACAGCCCCCCCCTGGAACACCCCCACCTGGAACAGCCCCCCCCCCCCGGAACACCCCCCACCTGGAACAGTCCCCACCTGGAACACCCCCACCTGGAACGGCCCCCACCTGGAACGGCCCTCACCTGGAACACCCCCCACCTGGAACAGCCCCCACCTGGAACACCCCCACCTGGAACAGCCCCCACCTGGAACACCCCCCACCTGGAACAGCCCCCACCTGGAACACCCCCACCTGGAACAGCCCCCCCCCCGGAACACCCCCCACCTGGAACACCCCCACCTGGAACAGCCCCCACCTGGAACGGCCCCCACCTGGAACAGCCCCCACCTGGAACACCCCCACCTGGAACAGCACCCCCCCCCCCGGAACACCCCCCACCTGGAACACCCCCACCTGGAACACCCCCACCTGGAACACCCCCCACCCGAAACACCGCAGCTCTTACTAGTCAGCTCCTTATCTTCTGACTCACGAAGTTACTTCTCTTCAAGATTCTCAATCACAATGTGGTCTCAACCGAAAATAATCTTTTCTATCTGAAATTTGTTTTTGTGTAACTTCCTATTGTTAAGCATCTTATCAGTGATAGAGACACAATGCAGGCTACTTCCTAAAACATCAGAGACCTGGGGGAAAAGCTGGACAACAAAGAGTTATTTCATTTGGAGCTGCCTGAGGGGGCGATTTACAGAAACAAGCCCCTCCCTGTCACAGCGAAGTCCTGTCTGGGGTGGAAGGCGAGCTCAGGCGGCCACTGCCTCAGGACAAGATTTCAAGTTCGTCGCGGAGAGAACAGAGGGGCCCTCTCGCAGGCACGCTCAGAAGGAAGGAAGTTGTAGGGTGATTCTGATTAAAACCAAGGAGAGGAAGTGCCGGGCGACACCGGCCAAGGCCGGAGCTGGCGGAGGGAGGCAGGGGGCGACCTGAACGGGGCCCGCGCTCGTCAGTTCCTGCCTGCTTTGCTGCTGGTGAGGGATGTACGTTTATTCATCTCGACTGGCAAGAACGAAGCAGTATTGTAAAGTCACAGTATTCTTCATATTCCAACTGTTATTTTTCACCTTTTTACGAAGGGACATCGCAGACATGCCAAAGCAGAGAGAGGCGCGTGAGGAAATGCCGCGTCCCCACCGTCCGGCTCCGACGCAAGGCCCGCCCCGCCCTCGCCCACGCCTCTGCCTGCCGGCTGCGGGGTCGTCGCGCCCGCCAGCACCTCAGTGAGCCCCACCACTCTGGAGTCGAGCTCGCCTCTCTGATCCTCCCTTCCCTTCACTCGCTCCCACCCTCCCCGGGAAGTAACCCGAGGTCAACGAGAAGACAGCCTGGAGGAGACGAGAAAACCGCCTCCGTAGAAATACCGAACCGGCTGAAAGGGAGAGAGGGAAAGCCATCGGAACCAGGAGGAGGCGAGGAGGCGCGGAGCCCCAACCTCGTCCCAGGTGGGAGCACCTGGGGCCTGCGACAGCAGGGGTGGGGCCTCCAGGGGTGGGGGGCGGGGCAGGGCAGGGCGGCTCTGAGAGGAAGAACTTAAGAGGTCTGGGTGTGGCGCTAAGGACGTGCAATTATTTGATTGACCTGAAGCACAACCCCCTCTTTCGACCTGTCTGAGCTCATGTCCACCTTTACTTCTTTTCCTCCGCCCCCACGCGCGGACGCACCCCTCTTTGCTCCCGTCCCCCTTCTCCCCTCTGCCCCGCCTCCTCGGAGCTCTGCTCCAGGGGTCGCTCAGACCCCTCCCCCCTCCTCCGCGGGCTCCGGGCTCGGGCCTGTGGCCAAGTGTCCCCCACGGCCCTCGCATCACTCCTCCGGCCGGGGAGGCCGAGAGCAGGGCCCCGTCTTGCCTTCCCCGCCTCTCATGCTGCTCCCCAGAAGGTGCTCAAAAACGTTTGTTGTGAAACAATGAAGGCACGAAGAGGGACGAGCCCACCCGGCTTACCCGGTCCACCTAGCGGCCCGGAGGGCAGGCGCGCTCCCTCTCCACCTCGCTCAAGGTGAGCCCCAGGCCTCCAGGGGTCCTGCGCCTAAGTACCTCTCCTGCCGCTGGCTAACAAGGGCGGCTCCGCTACAAAGCCAACTTCTCCAAGCCCCCACCCAGGGCCCTCGGGTACGCAAGCCCCCTACCCAGGGCCCTCGGGTACGCTGCCCTCCCTTGCCTGGGGTCCCGACTCTTAACCTGACTGGCTTCCTACTTCAGTCAGTTAATGACTCGGTGTCCCGGCCTGCGAGACGCGCGCCCTGGCCCTCCCCCCGTGCAGTCTTCCCCACTAGGCTGGAGGTTCTCAGGAGCGAGGACTCACTCTTCATCCACAGACAGAGGCCGGGATATGTGTTTGACGGATGGCTGAATGACGGGAGGGAGCAGCTGACTCCTGTGGTTTCTGTCAGTGTAGAAACACAGAGACACAGACTATCCACAGTGATGTCTCTGGTCTGAGGACGACCAGCATCGTGCTTGGAATTTCTGAGGCCTCACGAGTGAAAATGTCAGGCAATGACCCCACCTTGCTTTGGCGGTAATAGAGTCAGCAAATTTCTAGAACACGGCGACCCATCTTCCTTCCCCGTTTAACAGCAGCTACCTGCAAGGCACATGTACCTGTTCACCGGTCACCAGTTAATAAAAGCCAGAAAATGCGATGGGCTGACTGGGTGGGCGCTGAGCCATCGCACTGCACAAAAAAAAGAGCAGAAATGTGTTCCTTAAGATTCCCAGTCAGGTTCCGATCTGTGGAGTTAGTTACAGTAACATCATCCAAAAAAAAAAAAAAAAATACAGATTAATCGAAGAAAGTTGTTTTTAAACCACCATCTTATGAAGTTGAAAATGACGAAAAAAGCAGACCTCAAAAAAAAACCTTTGTCACCCCCGGTCTCATCCTCGCCCTTGATCAAAACAGGGCTTCTAAATTTGGCATCGTCCAAGTTCGCGTGGAATGTTTTTCTGAAGGTTCGCCGGCTTTCCCCGGGCCTTTCATTTTGACGGTCAGGGGCTTTCCTGATCATCGCTTGAATTCTTCTCTCAAATTTTTCTAAATTTCCCCTCCCTTCACTTTTCAATGGTCAGACTATCTGAACATGTTTTTTGTTTTGTTTTTTTCCTGTTAATCACTCATCGCTCGTGCTGTTAGAAATCACGCTGCACAGCAGCACGGCCAGCTCACGCTCATTCCCATCAAATGGAAGGTACATTCATGAATCAGTCTGATCGTCTTCATTTCCGCTCAAAGCCCAGATATCAAGCCCTGTTCTTGTTTAGTTCTTGAGGCCACTGAGATAATAGAGTAACATTACTGCAAAATTTTGGTCTTCTCTGAGGCATCGGCTAAGCCGTAGGGTCACAGAAGATGCCGATGCTGCCACGACGACATCCCAGGCACGATATTTTCCGTTTATATCATGCTTGGCTGTTTTCCAGATCCGCTCCCCGTTCGTTCGATCTGAGATAATCCTGCGATGTAGATATTGCTGTCTTCATTTCTCAGAGACAGAAACTGAATCTCAGGACGGTTAAGTGACCCACGATCTCCCCGGGTCACCTAACTCGCTCTCAGTCTGAATTCTCACTGAGAGGCCAGTCATTTCCAAACCTGTTCTGTATCCTGGACCTCCGCCCTGCGGAAGCCAGACCCTTCTGTGAAACTCTCCCCTGGCCGGCTTCACCTGGGCGTCCCGGGGGCGGCTGGTGATCGGAAGGACGGTGGCCTCAGGGGCTCTGCGGCTGTTTCCTGTCGCAGGCTGGGGCGTGTGTGACCTACTGGATCACCCCCGCCAGAAACTGGAGCCCTGGTACCACCGTGCACCCTCAAGAAGTGTTTGCCACGTGAGCAATTTCAAGAGCGGGCGAGCGGGCTGGGCGGGTGGCGCCCAGCACCGCCCTCGCCCTCACTGGGGAGACCCATCGTCGTGGTAACATCCTGCTGTTCCCACATGGTAAATCTCTCTCGCATCCGCTTCCCCCTGTGTAATCTCCCCTGCCTCCCTCGCTGGATTGTGTCAAGGCTAAAATGAGATTAATCCACATGAAAGCGGTTAGCAAAGAATAAACCTCTGGGGCTGGGGGGGGGGGGGAGGAAGGATAAGCCTCTCTGGGCTCCGTGACTCGACGTCCCGGCCCCCGTCTGCCTGTTCGCCTCTCTCCCAGCTTCGATTGCTCCCGTCCTCCGACGGCACGCCTTCCCCGTGGCTCCCGGGGGCCCTCGCTCGGTCGGCCCGTGGGCGCTGCCCAGCTCCGGCCCCGCCTGGCGGCTGCTTCTGGTCACATTGCACAGGGACCTCCGGCTCCTCCTCGTGCAAGCGGGGTGCCTGCCGCCCCGCTGCGGGGGCCCGTGGTGCCTCGCGTGGCCTCGGGCACGGAGTCCGCGCTCAGCAAACGCTCACCGGCGCAGGGGCCCGGACGGGCTCCCCTCGGGACTCTGCTCCTCACTCCGCTCACGGCGGGGACATCTCCTCCGGGGGCATCTGGGAGGGAAATGGCCCAGATCAGCCGACAGGCGGCACTTTACCAAGTTATGCGCACGGGGCGACCCACGCGTGCCGGGCTGGCCGCCGTCGTCGCTGGGGACCGAGTCTCACACACGCGCACCGGGAACACTGCGCCCCCGGGGGGCCCGGCCGAAGCTCGCTCTCCCCCAGCCGCCGAAGCCCCGGCCGCCACGTCGTGCTTTTGCCTTGGAAACGATTCGCCACGGCGTCTCCTCTCCACACTTCGTCACCGTCCTTGTCCTGACCCTGCGCTGCCCACCTGCCTCCACTGCCTCGGCGTCTCGACGGGACCCTGGGCCTGCGGGGGCTCCCCGCTCTGATGCGGCTGACCCCCAGGCCCAGACCACTTACCCCGAAAGCGCGGGCCGTGAGCCGCCCGCTGGCCCGAGTGCCAGCACAGGGCACACACTCCCCGGCCGGCCTGCGAGGACTCTGACATCTGCGCCCCCCGGGGGTCTGACACGGCCCTCAATGCCCGAGCTGCTGGCCACGGCCGCGACGCGCCCGGGCGAAGCCTGCTCTGCGGAAGACGCACCGACGAGCTGGGGACAAACCGAAGCTCCGACCGGAACCCGTTCCGGGGAAGCGGGGTTCAAGAGGGATTGCGGTTTGGCAAGTCAAAGCCAGCGGGGACAGTGTGAGTAAAGGGGGGCCTCGGGGGCAGGCTGCGGGCGACGCCCCGTTAGGTCGACCCGAAGTCCGTCCAGGTCTGCTGGGAGGGACAGCGGGAGTCGGGCTGCGACGCCAGTGAGCCTTGGGGGGCCCGGCCATCCCTCGCCGGGGCACGATCCCGGAGCAGCGTGGTCGCCCGGGCCCCCCGCACCGCCCCGGCTGATCGCTGGCTGCCTTCCTGTGCGTGAGCCAGTCCCGGTGAGTCTGGCCAAGGAGAGGCCACCCCTGAGAAGGGGAGCCACTTCCGCTCCAGCACCGACACTTGAAGTCCTGGGCCGGGGCGTCGGCACCCCCGCGAAGTAACCCCCAGCAAGGCCCGGTGCGGGTGCTGTGCCCTCCCGGGCCCAGCCCCGCGGCCACTGCTGAGGGCACCCCGGTGACCCGCGCGGCACTGGCCCCGGAGCCATGCGGGCGCCCCGGAGAGCGGCCCCCGCTTCTGCTGCCGCCTCGTCTCTCACCCCGCCCCCCCGGCACCCCGGCACCCAGGGTCCGGTCCCACAGAGCCTGCAGGGTGCACGCGCGGTTGTCACCTAACTCGGTCACGCGGCCTCCTCCCTTGTCTGGAACTTCTCCGCGTCCATCCCAAGCCTCCCATTGCCCTGGAGAACTCGTCCTCCTTCAGATCTAGCTCAAGGTCGCCTCCTCCGAGAAGCCCTCGGGGACCCGCCGAAGCAGGCTGGAGCATCCCCTGTTCCCTAGGCCACTGTATAGGGTCCCCGTGCTCTGTACCTTCAGGGCGGTGTTTTGATCCCGCTCTCTCACTGTGACGTCCTGGACACAGGAACCGGATGTTTCTTCGGTATTAACGGCACCTCGCGAAGTGCCTGGCTTGGCGTAATGACCCAAGAAGGTTTGTTACCCCGAAGACCGACAAGGAGCCCATGGGCTTGGCCAGCTTTCTCCTCGAAACTCGTTTCCTCGACTGCAAAGTGAGAATATCTGTGAGATCTTCGTAAAGATCAAATGAGATAATTCAAGGAAACGGTACTTAAAACTCAATAAGTGCTAGCCACTGCTCTGAGCACCCCTCCCTCAGGCCCCAGCACAACGAAGACAACTCTGACTTTTCTAACCAGCCGACTCCACTGCGGTCACCCTCCTACGGACCGCGGCAGCCCTGTCTGTAGTAGTGTTCTGAATTCACGTCTGTCTATAGCCATCTGTCTGCTGACTGATGGGTAAACTCTGGAGAACTGGGGTGTGTCTTACATTTGGTGGTGGGCAAAAGTCTAGGATGGCCCCTCATGGCCTCTGTCCTTCTCCAGTGTCCTCCCCCTTTCGTTGTGGGTGGAATGTGACATTAATCCCGTGGTTATGTTAAATGGCACGGTTGACTTTAAGAAAGGAAGATGCCCGAATGCGCCCGATCCCGTCTGATCTCGGAAGCTAAGCACGGTCGGGCCTGGTTAATACTTGAATGGGAGACCACCTAGGAAGACCAGGTGCTGTAGGCATAAACAATAAAAAATAAGGGATTGTAAGCTGACAAGTTCCTTGCAATCTGTGAGGTCAACCAAGGGTTGCCTTGCCTAAAAAAAATAAAAAATCAATTAAAAAAATAATAAAAGAAAAAGAAAGGAAGATGAGCTAGGTGGGCCTGACCTAATCACATTAAATCAGGGGTCCCCAAGCCCTGGGCCATGGACCGGTACCGTCCGTGGCCTGTTAGGCACCGGGCTTCACCTGTATCTGCAGCCGCTCCCCAGCGCCAGCATCACCGCCTCAGCTCCGCATCAGATCCTCATAGGAGCACCAGTCCCTGGTGCCAGGAAGGTTGGGGACCACTGCGTTAAATCATTTAAAAACAGAGTTCTGTGGCCAGAGGCAGAAGAGGAAGTCAGAGATTTGAAGTGTGAGAAAGACTGACATGCCCTTGCTGGCTTCAGGTGGAGGGGCCAGTGGAAAGGACCCGAAAGCCGCCCTGGGGACCGCAGAGGAGCACCCGACTGACGGCCAGCAAGGAAAAGGAGACCGCGGTTGGCAGGTCGTGAGGATCTGAATTCTGCCGACGACCTGCATGCCTGGAAGTACGTTTTTCCCAGAACCTCCAGGTAAGAGCTCGGTTTGGCCGGCACCTGGATGTCAGCCTCCCGGCAGCTGGAGCAGAGACTGTGCCTCCCAGACTTGGACCCTGCAGCACTGTGAGCTGTTTGTTATGTGGGAGTTTTCAGAAAAGTTTATGATAATTTCTATGATAATTTTTGTTATGCAGCAATAAAAACACAAATACTTCCTAATGTCTTAAGTACCGTCTTAAACATTACTTAACATCGTCTTCGATAAATATTCATGGAGAAAACAATAACTGAAATAATTTTACCACCGATCAGGTCAAAATGTCAACTGGCTTTCAACAAAAAATTTTTAACAAAGATTTTAATTCGAGCATTATCTGTCATGCTTGTTTTATATTTATGAAATTGCTTCAAACCTTATATTCCAGAAGCAATGTTTTTATAAAACATGAAAAGAATTGCTTAAAGCAGAGATGCACCTAGATACACATTTCACATATCCAGGGGTTATATTTTAGTTTTAGGACACCGAGAATCAGTTCGTAAGATATTTTACAAACTAAGGTAATTATCGAATGAAGTGACAGGCGAAATTTCTTTGCATAAATTACTATTACAAAGAAGGTTCTATAGAGAGTTATTTCCATGTAGTGCAGAAGGTCCTTGAAAACAATAACTTCTTGGTTCGTTTCCCAAAAATCTTTTTTAGAAAGCTCTGGCAAAGGCCGTGTACGACACATCCCCCTGGAAAGTCACAGTTCACATAACCTACTGAAAGCTCAAAGAAGTCATGAAGTGAAACTATCGATTTAAATTTTTTTAGCCCAGCATTCCCCAGGCGTTTACCTCTGCTTTTGAGAAACAAGTTGGCATCTCGGCAGGAACGGCATTTGGGAAATCCTGACCTCGACAAATTCCTCACTTCCAAGCATCAGAGCGAAATATTAGCAGGGAAGGAAATGTTTCAGAAATGGAATTCATTAAAGATATTCAGGAGCCAGAAAGGTGTCTGCCTCCTTCCTCTTTGCTCTAGCAAAAAAATAAGAAGTAGCAACTTTTCACTTTTTTTTTTCTTCTAGAGTCGATACACTGGAAAAGTGATGTTTAACAACCATATTAACAAGATACCTGCACAGCCAAATGGACGTCCCAGGGAAGTTTCTAAAATAGTTCTAGTGACGTCATGTACCTGTTTGTGCATTACCGATGCGGCTGTTTCTTAATTAGGCGGAACAAGGTGGTGTCTGCCGTCTGATTCCTTACAGCTTAACGCGGAAAACACTTCAGACTGACAGACTTTTTAAGAAAAGATACGTGTAGACTATGTTAATTGCTAAGGAGGAGAATAGAATCAGATTTTTAGGCTGGGATTCTTGAGCTTTAAAATACGATACACGCTGTAAGAAATTGTGCGTATTAACACAGGAAAGTGAATATTTTTTTAACTGGATTTGAAGAAGAGCCACGACGTCCTTCCGGCAGGGAGGGGGGTGACCTCAGGATCCTAGCGCTCCAGTTCAGTGGTTCTCAGATTAGCGGGGCCAACCCGAGTCCCCGATCCAGCATCCTAACAGGTTTCTGGACGCCGCCGCTGGTCCAGGGGGCCTGTTCCGAGAGCCACCGAGCATCTGGTTCTTGGAAAGGCTCGGCAGGTGGTCTCGCTGGGCACAGACCTCTGCGTCCCTTTCCGGCCGTCCGGCTCTGCGCCTGGGGGTTTGGTCACCGGGTGCCCTCGTCCTGCAGCGGCACCTCCAGCCCCGGGTCCTTACCTCTCCCCACGGGCCCTGCACCGTGGCACACAAAAGCAAAACCGGAACGCTGAGAGACTGGGGCTATGAGCTTCGCGGCCCGTCGGCACGCCGCGCAGACGGGGAGCTGGGCTGCGGGACCGCAGGGTCTCGCTCCTCTGCGCCACGCTCCTCCCCGCAAGCCGGAGGACGCGGCGCCGACCCGGGCGCCCGGCAGGCGCGGGAGTCTGCGGCTGCCCTGCGAGCACGGCCTCCGCCCTTCTGCCCCTTCCCGTGGCGTCCGCGTCATCATCCGGGATTTCAAGACCCGATTTAGAACCAGCCGGAAAGGCGTTCCGGCGGAGCGGTCAGGGGCGGCGGGTCTCGTGGAGCCAGACGGGTTCCAGTCCCAGCTGTGTCCCCGAGGTGCTCAAGGACACCGGGAGCGCCTGATCTGTAACATTTTGTGAGCTCGGTGTCCTTGGCCATCGAAGAGGAAATAGCGCTGGGCGTCCACGAGAAATGCGCTTAGCGCGGCGCCTGGAACGGCGTCAGCCGGGGCCCGATGAACGGCGATGAACAGCACACGACTCTGCCGAGGAGCGAACGTCCCACGTGCACCCAAGGACCAGCGCCAGTCGGTCCCAGCGCTGGAGAAGCCAGGGTCGCAGCGCGAGGTTTTTCGGAGAGACAGCCAGAGCCGCCGCGTCACGCTTGGCAGAGGCTCCCTGCCGCTCTGGAATGCGGCGAGTCCCGCTCAGGCACAGCTGTTCCTGGGACCGCAGGCCCCGGGGAGGAGCGGCTCGCGGGCCGGCAGGGGTGGCGGGCGTCCGCTCTGCCGCCAGGCTGCGGTCACCCCTCGTCCTGTTCATGGTCTGGGAGGACGAAGGGATTTTTTGCTCATGCTCACGTTCTCTGGTCATGAACTATCTCCGCTACGTGCACGGAAATCAATATTTTATGAAATAATCCCCCTCGAGGTTAAGCGCCGCAGTACCATCTCTCCTGGACGGAGAAAGGAAACCTGCCTGCACTGTTATTAACCCCGGCCGAGCGAGGGAGGAGAGGACGCTCTCCCGCCCCCCGGCGAAGCCCGCTCCGAGTCGCCGGACCGAGGGGCCGCTCTGGCCTTACGGACCGCGACAGGCCGACAGCACCCGCCGTGTCTGCCGGAGCCCACGAAGGTTTTTCAGGGCTGGTCCCGAGGGCGAGCTGCATCCTTTCCTGCCGGGGCACCCTCTCTGCGTCCACGTGCCGGCGGAGTCACAGCGTGGTCCTTTGGGCGTCCGAGGCACGCTCAGGATTTCCCGATCGGGGTGACAGCAGCTGCTGCGCGTTGCCCCTGAAATGCTTCTGTTTCTGGTGGGTTTTTGTTTTTGTTTTTTTAAATTGGAAGGCAGTATCTGTAAGAACAGTAAATAACCCCCGTCTAACGGCGTTTATTACTCACGTTTTGCCCGCAGACCCTTGCCTGCATCTTAATTTATATAGTTGTAGTCGATGTGGCTGTACTAGTTTGTATTTTTATTTAGTCATCTAACATAATGTTAAAAAAGACTTCCTACTTTCTACAGTTTTCATAAATATTTCAGTGGCCGTATAATGTTCTGCCGTAATCTGCGGGGCTTTTCGCTGCTGTTGGACGTGAAGGCGGCTTCTGGGCGACATCCTTGTGTTAAGGGCTATTGCTTCTTTTTATGAGGACCCGTTCTCATAGAAGGAAATTCAGTCATTGAACACCTGTCGCGTACCATGAGTTCCGTGTGAATTGGTCATTTTCTCTGACTCGATCGGACGGTGCTTTTTAAACCCCCACTTTGCAGGTAGGGGACGAAGCCTCGGCGAGGTCCCGCCACGGGACGGGCATCTCGGGCGCCCCTCTATAAAACAGAGAAAACGACAGTAACCACCTCATCAGGCCGTTGGGGAAAAACAGCCAAAAAGCACCAAGCGAGTGAGCTCGGCACACGGCGAGTCCTCGGTCCGCGGGGAGGGCGGGGGCCACCACCCCGGCCAGGTCACCTGTCCCAAGACAAGCAACCAGAAAGGGGCCTGGTCTGCGCCCCCAGGACACCACACCCCGCCTTCCTGTGAGAGGCCCGGGTGGCTTCCCACCGCGGCTCTGACGACTTAGAAACACCTGGCCCTGCCGCGCCTCGCCTGTCAGATTGCAATCAGCCGCCGCTTGCTCCTTATCTGGGGGTTCTCAGCGTGTCCTGCTGAGGTTTTCTGCGCCTCCCGCAGCCAGGTGGGCTCCCCGGCCAGCGAGATGACGAGGGGGGCCCCGAGAGCCCGTGTTTCTCACCAGCGACCTGGCTGTTCCCAGCTGCCAAACCCCCACCAGAGCGGGGGCCGGCGGCTGTGGACCAGACGCCGAGCCTTCTCCTGTCCAGGGAGGCAGGGGACAGAGCTGGGACGGAGCGGCCATGTAGAGAGCGGGTGGAACCCTGCCTGGGGAGGTGGCCGCTGGGACCCGGGATGTCGCCCGGGCTCGGAAGCTTCCGAGACCCTGCAGGGGGCAGCGCGGGCTGGAGCGGAGGGCGCACAGAGCCCTCAGGCTGCTGTTGCCCAAGAGGAAACCGCTCCCCCTTCCCGGGGGCACCACCAGCCTGGGCCGAGAAGTGCTGTGACCTTTGAGGGGAGCTGTCACTCCCTCAGGTCAAGGTCGCCATCTAGGGCTCCCTTAAACGCAGGCGGGAGAGAGGCTGTGATTCCCTGGGACACGAGACGAGACGAGACGGGGGAGGAGGGAGGCTCTCCGTGCTGCCGGGCCTTCTTCTCCACGTTCGTGACTTAATCTCCACGAGGCGGTGAGGCCTCAACGTCCCCGCTCCCCGATAAGCGAATCGGGACTTAAAAGTAACGTTCCCAAGGCCGCCTAGCCCAGTGCTTGGTGAAGCCAGCGTTCAGAGTTAACGACGTTGAATTATGAGAAGCGCACATTCTTCCCTCTTCTGTTACGATGCCGGCCGCAGCCCCCAGACCTCCCCCCGCCCCCCCCGCCGCCTCTCCCCGCCCCCGCCATCGGCCCACAGCTCACTCACCAAAACGTTAAGAAAAGCAAACCAGGGGGTGATGATTTTAAAATTTTTACCTACAGCAGAGGACAACGGTGCAAAGAAAGCTGCCCGTGGACGTCCGTGCTCCGGTCAAGCTAAACTGGAAGGGGCAGACGCTTTATGGCACCCCAGTCTCGTGGGGCCTCAGCAGCCTGATCCCCAACACGCAACTCGGATCCCGGGCTCTTTTCTGCATAACACGTTTGCCTCGGAGCCCCTGTCGCCAACAGAATGTGACCGTGAAGGGTCCTTTTCCGGGCGGGGGCAGGTGAGGCGGGTATCCCGGACCACCTGCCCTCTTCGGCTTGATTGAAAAAAAGGGAGGCGAGAACCGGCTGTGCACACACAGTGCCGGGAGGACACGAAAGGCCAAGAAACCTCCTCAGCCCACGTCCGTGTGGCGGGGAAGTGCGCGGAGGCCGTGAGGGGTCAGGGGGGGTCGTGCTCGCTCACGAGTCGGTGTGTCCAGGTCGGCTGTGAGGCGGAGAAGCCAGGAGATGGTGCACGTTCCGCACGGTGAGCGAGGCGGTGGCGTCTGCGAGTTCCTCGCCCAGGTCTCTGCCACGAGGCGCGCGGGAGGCTGGTCTGTCTGTGCCCACCTTGGTGACAATCCCTGTTCAGCCCGGAGCCGCCGTCCAGGCTGCTTCTTCTAAAAGGGGGGGACCCTGCGTGTTGGAACAGATGTCGTAGCCCACACACGCCGGGGCGCAGAAGTCCCGTGCGCCAACGACAGCTAAGGAGGCGGAAAGCGAGCCGTTACCAAAACTGGCTGCAAAAATATCTGCGCGCCCCCACACGCACGGTCCCTCTACCGCGGGCTGAAACGTCACCGTTTCAAGCAGCGACGCTGAACCGGGGTTTCACGGGACCCCTGGGATATCGGGGCGCGCCGGTGGACGCAGCCTTGGTAAACGGCTGCCGGCTTCTCCAGGTGCTGGGTCAATGTGCCGCCGGCGTCCCGCGGGCCGAGGCGTGCGGAGAAGGACGGACGAGATTCCGCAGCTTCGAAAGGAGCCGAACAGGACGGGACGGCCGGTTTCACCCAGGCGAGGCGCTCGGGACGCTGGCCCGGCCGGCGCACGGGCACTGGCTTCTGTGCGGGGAGATGGGCCGCCACCCGACCCGCCCCGGCCTCCGCCACGGATGACCAGAAGCACAGCCGTGACCCTCCCATAGGGTCTGAGCTCACTCATACCCGACCAGCACCTGAGCAAGGCGCAAACTCGCGGCCGGCCTTCCCGTCGGGGCTGCGGGAACCGCAGTGCGCCCTGGTAGACGGCGGCGCCGAAGAGCAGTTCGTGGTCACCCCGGGAAAGCCATCCGGTGGGACGGCGAGGTCCGGCTTTCACGCACTGGACCGACAGAGATTTTAAGACGACGATGATAACTGCCGCACAGGAGAAGGCGCGTGTGGAGAGTTCGCACTCTCACGGCTGCCGGGGGTGTGAGTACGTGGGGCGGGAGAGCAATGTCATCTGTGCGCACGGCTTTTCACCAACACCAAGTCCACTTACAGGAATCCACCCTACAGGCCTCCCCAGCGAAGCGGGCCACGCTCAGTGTGAAAGTATCCTCGTGGCGCTGCTGGCGAAATAAATGACAACGCACCTACGAAGTGGACTGTTACTGCACGAGGTTCTTCCTGACAAGGACGTGGCGCATCTAAACCCAGGACGCAGAGGGACCGGCCGCGTGTGTGACATGATCTTATCCGTCACACGCGCACACACAGTCTGCAGCCGCGGGGAGGTGTCTGAGGCCACCCGCGGGACCGCGTCCGCCTGTGGGAGTGGGGCTCGAGGGCCGGGGTGCGAACGGGGACTTTAAGTTTTTACGTTACAAGCTGCAGGACTGTGTGAACCTTTAAGCCCAGCTGAAGTCGTTGCCATCGTGATTTTAAGGACTAAGACACACGATGGTGCACGCCAGACGGGCGCCCGAGCCCACGCGTGAGCGCGGAGGACACGCCTCGCTGTGAGAACGAGCCCGGCGGGGGAGGACGGGGGCATCGTCACCCAGGCCCCCGACCGGACGACTCGGAGCTCCGTGCCGAGGGGGATCCTCGCAGCCACCGCCAAGGCCCAGGGGCTCCGGCTTCGCGCCCGTGGCCCCTGTGCTGGGACACACGCACTGCGTGTGCGCGGGCACCGCTGTCGTTTTCCGGAAGGCCACGCACGCCCGTCGCCTGCCGCACGGCCGTGGTTCGGGGGTTCTTCTCGTCTTTCCTCCTTCCTGCTTGCTGGACCCCCCCGTCCTCCCTGTTCGCCTGTCGGCGAAGCAGAGCTTCTAGAAAGCCCCTGGGGAGGGGTGCGTGGGCGGCGCCTCCTTCCAGACTGTGTTTTGCGACATGCCTTTATTTGACCCCCGCCCGGAGGTTGGAAATGATCCTCCCTCGGAACGGCAGGGCGTTTTCCCGTCGTGGCGCAGTTTCCCACGTTACTGAGACGTCCTGAGTTTTGTTTTCCGGCTTCATCCTTCCACCTCCCCTCTCCCGCCCGGCCACACGCTCTCGAAGCTTCTGGGATCTCCCTCCATCGCTGGCACTAAATCGCACAATGACGCGTTCGGGGACGGAACTTTTAGAAGCCGTGAGCTTTTAATCGAAGGATAAGCTACGCGCAGCAGAGAACGCAAATCGTGAGACTCATCCCAGGAAGGTCTGCAGACGGACGTACCGCGTAATTAGGACCAGATTACGAGACGGAGACGGAATGCCACCAGAGGCGGCTCCCGGCCACCGCCCGCCCCGCGCGCCACCCCGGCCCTCACCCCAACACCGCGGGGCGCAGCGCAGCGCCTGCCTCGGCCGGTCCACAGGAAGGAGAGCGCGCACGTGGGGACTCCCGCGGCGGGCGCCGCTCACTCGCCACTACGTCTGTCTGCGCCCCGTCTGTGCCGGTGGCTCCCCACGGTCCCCTCCCCGGCCCATCGCGTCCCCTCCCGCCTCACGCCGCAGGGGCCGGCCCGGCCTTGGCGCTGACGGCGCCTGACTCCGCGCCCCGGGGCGCGTGCAGACGCTGGGCCCTCCTCATTCCTGTGCGTGGCCTTGCGGGCCGGGTGCCGAGCGGGGCTGGGGACTCAGCGAGACTTGTCCATCGGAATACTTGCTTTCTTCGGTTTCCAGAAATTATCTGGAAGTCCTCCTTTGGTTAATTTCTCCCTCTTTTTTTTTTTTTTTCCATTCCCATTTATTCTCTTTCTGGAACTCGATGAATCTCCTGGACTGACTGATCCTCTAACGCTCGTATGTTTTCTCTCATAGTTTCTTTTTGGTTTACTATCTGGGGGAACATCTCAACTTTTCCTTCTACATGCTTCTACTGCTTTTGAAACATCCTGTTTTTTACTCTCTAAGAGATTGACAGCTTCCTCCTGATTTTTAAAACAGCATCCTGGTCTTGTTTTATTGTTGCAATACCTTCTATTTAAAATTTTTTTTTTTTAATGATTTTTCTTACGTTTGCTGTAATGTCTTGGTGTCAGTCCCCCACCTCCCCGCCCCGTATTCATCTTTTTTTTTGGCCGCAGAGCTCCCCTCAAATGCACGGTCCGTCCCCCTTGGCTCCCTAGTCACACATGCGAGTGAGGCATTTAAAAAGCTGACCGGGAGCTCGTGTTGGGGGCGGTGCCTGTTGCCGGGTGACAAGGCGGAGCGCCAGACACACTGTGTGTGTGTGTGTGGGGGGTGACTAAGCGTCAGTTCTGGCGGGGTGCTTCCCTCAGAAGGGAATTCTCCGAGGCGGGCCCCAAGCGCGAGACGGGTCGAGCGGCCTCACCATTCGGTACGAAGGAGGCTCCTTTCCGTTGTTCAGTAAGATGACCCTCCACCCCCGTCCTCCGCAGGGCCTGGTGGCCTTGCGTCCGGAGCCGCGCTGTCCGACACGGAGGCCACCAACCCCACGTGGCGATTGGGGTTCAAATGAATGAATGTTAAATAAAACAGGCAGTTCCTCGGTCACGCTGGCCAGGCTGACCGTTGAGACACTTGATGATGGACAGCGCTGATCGCGGACAGTTCCGTCGTCACAGGGGGGCTCCTTCCGTTGGTGCTGGAGAGGGAACCCCATGCCTCATGCTCGGGGAGGGTCCTGACTACACCGTGGGTCAGGGATCTGAAAGTCTGGCCGCCTTTCTGTAACCTTTTAATTCTTTTAACTTCCAACCTTGCCCCAAAGCCCACCTCAGAAGTACTCGAAGGCCCGTCTCTCGAAGTTTCTTAAGGAATTTCGGGATTCTCTTCCGCGCTCCGCACTCCAACGCCCTGCAGGCAGCGGGTTTCGGTTTCCTGCTGCTAATAACCACCACCGTCTGTCTCCGAAATAGTAACCGTTTTCAGAAAACCTTGTCATCTCCGAGTTTTAAAAAAACATTCCATCGCCTTGTTCTTTTTCCACATATTATCTGAGAACTTACTGCAGGGAAGGCTCTGCTCTAGTTGGAAGGCCTCTTACTTTACCCTTTCATTTCATGGGAAATACTGTCGCTAAACATTTCTGGTGAACGTTTCGTGATTATGTGTGGTGGCAAATCCTAATGAACTTAAAATATGTCATTGTATTTGTTTATTTTTTTAATTTGATGAAACACGAGTGTCTTTTCCCCAGAGGCGGAAGCAGATCGCCCAGCCGAGCCCACCCCGTGCATGTGGACCCTTGGTCACCTGTGAGACCCGTGAGTACGAGAGTAAACACTCGGGGACGTGAGGCACTGCGTCGCGGGTGGCTTGTCGCACGGTGTTATCCTTGTGAGAGCTGTCCAGGCGGACGGGGCACGGAAGCAAATTACAGAGATCCGAGTCGGTCACCTGCACGCAGGAGAAAACGCGAACTCTCCTCCACGGCGGAAGGCCCTGCTCTGCCGTTTGCTGCAGTTTATCCACTGGCGTCTTCGTGAGGAGGACGCCCCTGGGTTTCAGACTGTTATACGGTGACGCGAGCGCCTGTCGTGGGGACTCGGATGCCGTGACTGCGTTTTCGCGTCCGCTGAGAAGGACGTTTCAGTAAAGAGCAGTGACTTGCACACAAACCACACCGAGACCTGGGCGCCTCGTTCCCAAAGGACAGCGCGCACGCGTCGTGTCCGAATCGGAATCGGAGGGTGCGTCCTGTCCGCGGAGTCCTCGTGAGGGACGTCCTCCTTTGCCTCGCGGTGGCTCCAGTGCGTTTTGACACGAGGTCACTCAGGAGTCGTTGCTCCAGGGGCCCGAGCATCCGTCCCGCGGAGGGAGGTGACACGGGGCCGAGCTGCCAGCCGCGGACCAGCTCCTTGGGGTCTGTGCCCTGCGCGGAGCGAGCCACGCCGCTCGGGGGGCGCTGGCCTTGGCGGTGGTGGCTGTCGGTGCGGTGTGGGGAGCGGGGACCGGTCACCGTTAGGAGACGAACAGCGCGAGCTCTTTTCGACTGTTCTCTCTCGGTGCCCCGAAATTGTCGTTTTATTGGAGTCAGAAGACGCAGAGGAGGGTCTGGCCGGGATGGGACGGCATCTTGTTATTGGCAGACCCTAAAACAACACGTTAGCAATAAACGCTAATTTTTAAAGCACACGAGCTTATCTCATTTTACGAATCAATGTTCGTATTTAGTAGAAGACTCCAAACGGAACATGCATGTGTGTGTGTACCATTAAAACGATCTCACGTTTTCTTCAACACGCTAAATCGAAACTCGTTACAAAGAAAGAGGTTAACACCGGTCCTGTTATGACTCCCGGGCGCTGGGACACTTTTAGGAATCACACGTTTACTTGCCCCTGTGTCCATCCTGGGCGCCACGCTGAGTGCCCGGGGCACAAAGGCGGGTGGCTTCCACGGTTCTCGGCCCTTCCAGTAGGCTGGGCGGGACGCGTCCCACGCCCTGTGCCTCTGTGACTTGGGGGTCCCCCTCCGTGACTGCCGTTCACGTGCCACCGAAGGACCTTCTTCTGTCCCTGGGCGTCCGCCGACGACACGCCCAGGCCACCTCCTCCCCGGCCAGAGCGTCCGCAGCGTCTGGGTAGGTGTGGCCTCAACACCTGTTCGCTCCCTCCTGTTACGCGCGCCAGGACTCACTCCCGGGAGGAAACGCTTACATTTGAGAATTCACGTTATGGGAAACATACAGGTTTCCTACTTTGAAAGTTCTGAGAAGACACGTTTCATGTGTTAAAAGTTTGCTACGAAGGAGAAATACTTGTATTCTCCAAGCTGAGATGAAAACTAGCTGGCGAAAGGCCAAACGAAGTCTAGAAACATCTGACAGATTTAAAAAGTGCAGGTTCGTGAAGCGCATTACCTGGCGTGTGTTCCTTTTCAATTGGATGTACATCGGTCCACAGGTGTCAGGGGACAGATGTTCACCAAATGCCTAGCCCACGGGAACAAAACATCCACAAAACACAGAGCACATTTTCCCCGAGCATCAGCAACCGAGGAGAGCATCTTACTCTCTGATGTCATGATTTCTAAAAACGACTTAAAAAATTTCAGTGGCTCTCTACTATATGCCAAGCAGTGCTAGATATGGTGATAAAAGGTGAACCAAGCCTTGACGTATAAACCAATCCCCTTAGTTTGTCGGTTTTGACTAAGGAAGGGCCGTAACTGATTCTATCACTCCACAAGTCTTTCCGTTCTACTGGGTTCACGAGGCTCACCGAACGGACCCGACCCGCGTCAGGCTCCTCGCGAAGCTTACGAGCGGAACCACGTGGTTTCAAAGCCCTCGTCCCCTTTTCATCTTTGGGGCCAGCCAGTTCCCTTTCGGTCTTCGGGGTCTGTCATCGGAACTACCGCGACGTCACACGAGCCGATCCTTCTGCCGTGGTTTTGCCTCGTTCTAATCCCCTCGAGGCAAAAACTGCTGCCGACGCGACCGCCCGAGGCGTGAAAGGTGCGTGGGCCCCCGCGGCGTCACTCCGGCGCCCTCGGGATACACGCCGGACACGCCGCGCGCTCGCTGCCTTGCTCCCCTCACTCCCGTCCCTGTCCGTGTGTCCGTCCGTCCGTGTGCCCGTCACCAGTCACGCCCCGCCACGTGCGGCTTCCGAAAGGCCCCGAGCTTCCCCACGCCTGCCGTGTCTGGCGCAATCGCCAACTTGATCAACGTCCCCCTCCAATTGCTTAACTTGGAGAACACGTCGCGGGCCGTGAGGTTCGCGCCACGAACACCCACGAGCCCTCCACCGCCATCCGCCGCCGCGAACACTTTCCCGCACGGCGTCCGCGTCCGGCGCCGACCCCCACGCCCGCTTCTGCCGGATCCTGCGGGGGGGGGGGGGCCTTGCGGATGTTACGACCCCCGACGCTCAAGTTCGCCGGCTTGCGTCTCCCGGAGACACGACGTCCTCTTCCCTGACCACAGCACCACGCTCACGCTCAGGACATTCGATACTAGATTTTAATTGGAACGTAGAGTCAACATCCAAATTTCTCTGCAATGCACTGTTATCTATCTTCCAAGACGAGGCTCTAAGACACACACATGCACGTGCGCGCGCACACACACACACGCATGCACACACACACACACACGCACACACACACGATGCTGTAGGTGTCTCTCTTCCATCTTTTTTTTTTTTTTTGCGCCTACAGCACCTGGTCTTCCCAGGCGGGCTACCATCCCAGTACCAACCAGGCCCGACCCCGCTCGGCCTCCGCGATCAGACGGGTCCTGGCGCGTTCGGGGCGGCGTGGCCGCAGACCCTCTTCGTCTTCTCACGACCTTCGGCGTGGCTCCCTGCAGCCCTCCCCACGCCCTGTCGTACGGCCTGTTTCCTTCTCCGTGGGACCGGAAATTCGGCGAGACTCACTCCGGCCGCCCTCGCACGTCGCACCCTGCTCGGCGCTGGCCGCTGACCGGGCGGACACGGCTGCATGAGCGAAGGCGGCGTCCGGGGCCCACCCCGTACGGCCGGCCGGCACGTCCCGGAGCCCTCCGGGCACCACGCGGGTCTTCTCCGTGTCGCCTCGTTTCGGAAGCTGGCCCGGGGCCCGGCGCTGCTCAGGCTCCTGCCCGGTGCGGGCCGCACGGTGCGACCTCACAGCGCCGCGCTCCGCGGGCGTCCGGGGCTGGCCCAGGGCGACACCGGTGCCGTGGTGAACAGCTTCCCCGCGGAAACCGGCGGTGAGGTCTGCGGGGCCGTCCCGGGCCGCTGGGCGGTGGGGGCTCATGGCAGAACGCGTCCCCACTTGCGATCCCGGGGTGGTCGACTCTGAGGTGTGTTCTGCAGGGATCCTCAAAAACCCCTGCGGGGTCAGGCAGATGTTCATCCCAGCTGCCGAAGAGGAAGGGAGCCTGGGATCGGCTCTCCCGTCTTCCCGGGGTCATCCCCAGGGGCCACGGCCTCAAACGAGCCACCTGCCCCCGGAACCGCCCGGACTAACGCAGCGTGGTGAAGCGCAGGGGACTCAGGCTCGGGGGTCGGGCGGGCTCGAATGCGGATCTGGGTTCCATTATCCACCTGCTGTGACCTCGGGCTGGGGACGGCACTGCTCTGGGCCTCACCTTCCTCAGTTCATAATGAGGATAATAGTACTTCGCAGGACTGTGATAATCAGAGATTGGAAACCCCCCCGTATACTGTATGTGCGTGTGTCTGTATATAATATACGTAATGCATTATACAATGTCAACTCCTAGAATAGGACTTGGCTGCAACAAAGCAGGTGGGATGTCTGTCCGGCCTACGGAGACGCTGCCCCCCCCTTCCACTCCCGTTAAAACCTACTGCCCCTCCCCGCAGACCCCCAGGAGGGCGACCACCTGGTCCTCCCCTCTCGCCGTCGTTACTGGACTCTGAGGAGGTTCTTCATCTCGGCACATTCAACTTGAGTTCAAGAAACAGGCAGTTGGTTGAGTTCTCAGATGGCTTTAGCTGTAGCACGTAAACCCAAGATGAAGACGCAGAGAGGAGAGGCCGCGAGGACTGCGAAGAGCTCCCTGGGACCCGGTGGCCTCCAGTTCCGGGCCCTTCCGCTCCGTGAGGGCCGGAGCCGTTCCTACCCACCTCCCTTTTTGTGCACCGGCTAATCGTAGTCACTTCCATGAGCAACCGAAGTTCTACTCAATACACTGACTACACTGATACACGGAATAAACCACGCCTCGAATTATTATTTTTTTGAATTCCCATCCTAAAATTAGGAAAAAGACAAACCACATATTAAATCTGAATTTCAGGGAGAAACTCTTAATCCGTAGGTGAGAAACTTAGGAAAACTAGTAGGATACCAACGTCTCGTAGGAATGTGTTATCTTATTTCTACCTAAGATTTCTGAAGCTCTGGGACTGCAAAAGTCGCTTGAATTCAAAACCTTCTCTTCATTACCATAATCTCCACAGTCAAACTAGAATGTATAAGGATTATTGTGCTTGAAATATTCATCTGTGCAGATCTCACAAAATGCTCCGGGTTGCTTATACACTTCGTGGGAAATGAGACTAAGAAAAAAAAAAAAAAGATTCGACTTTCTCAAGGGGAAAAGTATCAGAAAGCTGCAAACGCCTTATAAAAAGCAGATTTTGGATACTGCTGCCGTATCAAAGAGCGGAAGACACCTCGAGTCTTCAAAGAGCGAATTCACTAGAATGATTTACTGAATCCTTAAGATGCCGAAATTAATTTGCTTACACGAGAGATTAAAAATAAATGACGTCTTATGCTATTTTTTTTTTTTTTAGCATTCTAGCCTTTTATGATTCTATGTAAATAGTTTAAAAGTGTATAGTAGGGAAAAAGTAAAAATTGTATAATGCGTTTTTGTAGGTAGGCTAAAAAAATTTACACTGAATTCCCCATTTTTTTAGGGTTATCTTTTCCCATGTTTTCATTTTTTTAAAAAAATATATATAAGCAGTGTTTCAATGGAAATAAGTCCCCCAATTCTAGTAAAAAAAAATTTCCCTGGCTGCACATCCATCTAAAGATGTAATCTCTGAGAATTTAATTCTAAACATAATCACAGTGGTCTTTAACACCAGTTCCAGGGGCCGAAGAATGGCACCTGGGTCATTTTGTGTTGTTATTTACGTATTTTTTATGTGCCTGTGTGCATGGCTCTCGGGCGGAAGACCAGCCTTTCCATCTCCCGGACACGCCCAGTGCCTAGCACAATGCCCTGAGCGAAACTGTGCGCTAGCAAGTGTGGATCGCAGAACCCTAGATTTACGGACTCATCTGGGAGCTCAAAGGGCTTTTGAGGTCATCTAACCCATTTCCCTAATACCATTCTACTTTACGAATAGCCAGGCTTTGCAGAAACACTTTGGGGGAAAAGAGGTGTCTCTATGCAGAGACGATTTCATTAACCATGACCGAGCTAATTATTACATACTTATTTCTTAAACTGAGTCAGGCTTTCGTCCCTTTTAAGAGTGTCACCCATCGGCCCTTGTTCTAACCTAGGGAATTACACAGAAAACAGATACGGAAGGAACGGGGTGCTGGGGAGAGAGCGAGACAGGAAGAAAAGAGTTTCCCCTCCACGCTCGGAGGCGGACTTGAAACTCGGGTCTGCCCATCGGTCTGTGTCCAAGCGGGTTCCGGGTCTGGGGGGGTACGGCTGCCCCGGGCCCCGGAGTTCCCCACGCCTGGCTCTCCCCTCTTTCCACACGTCTGGCGTATCTCGTGCACGCCGGAGAGGGAGCCATGCTAAAACTGTGATGACATAGATACCCAAATTAGCATCGCGCGACTTCCAAAAACCGAGCCTATGCACGAGCTATTTAAAAAAAAAAGGGGAATAATGGAGAGAGCGAGGTTTGAGTCTCGCCTTCCCCGGGGGGCCTCCTCAGGCGACTGCCCAACGGAAGGCCGTTCTGGTCACCTCCGACCTGTGGCCACCTGGACTCGTACCCCTTGCTGTCTTGAACACCTGACTACGCTTCTCAGTGGAAAGGTAACCATGAGAAAACAAAAAAAAATAAAAAATTCTCCATCCTCTATAACGTGCTGGGATTCAGTGTTTGCTCACTTGGCAAAAGTGAATGGTGCTGAATTTTAAGAACCTGTGCCTGTAGCTTGCATTTCATTCTTAGCCAAAATTACGGCGTTTGAAACCATTCGCTCACCAAGACCTCGAGAGGAAAAGATAAAAAAGATCACATAATTCACATTAAAAAAAGCGCTACACCTTTTTTTTTTTTTAAGATTAAAAAAAAAAGTTCAACCTTTCCGGCTTTAGAGAAACGTAAATCAAGACGGCTGGGCTTTCAGGAATACTAGTTCCCCACGGAGCACCTCGTCTGCCTCGAGCAGCTATGGACTATGAAATCTTGCTCCAAAGACTTTGCGACAGACACGGTCAGACCTTTCAAGCGTCCGTCCTGCAAGTACCGCAGACGTCCATCTTCGAAACCTGTTTTAGCTCAGCTGCTGTAGCAACTGGCTGCAGCTCGCAGGCCTTAAACAACAGACGTTCACGTCTCCCGGTTCTGGGGGCTGGAAATCTGAGGTCAGAGTCCAGCCTGGCCCGTTTCCGGTGACAGCCTTAGTGCTGGTTCAGAGGCTGACCTCTTGCGTCCTCGCACGGCCGGGCAGACAGGAAGCACGCTCTCTCGAGCCTCTCCAAGCAGGGCCCTGACCCCACTAACGAGGGCTCCACCCGCACGACCGGTCACCCCCGGAGGTCCGACCTCTGCACACCACCACGCTGGGGTTTGAGATAACGGAGTTCACAGCAGAACCACAGGCATTTCCATGTCTGTGTCCCCAGAGCAGAGTGTCACCCGGGCCAGAGTCGTGGGCACTACTTGAGAAGGTGTTGGAAATGCAAGTTCTTGGGCCGCATCCCAGGTCTGCTTACTGGATCAGCAACTCTGGCGGGGCCCCAGCCGTGAGGTTTTAACAAGCCCGTGGGCAACTCCGGTGAGGACCACCACTGTGGCCTGGCTCCCGTCCTCCAGGGAGCCCAGCGCTGGTCGAAATCTGGAACCCTGGCACGTGGCTTTTGGTAAAACATTGAATAAATGAATAATCTACACATTTTCCCAGGAAACTCTGAATCTCCCAGGAAACTCTGAATCTACAATTATTTTTAAAAATTAAAAATACCTTTTGAGTACTTCACTAGAACCTGTTTCTGGCCTTTGTCTCTAGGTACGAGCTCCCTAAATCATCACAATTCCGTGATTTCTGAGATTGGCACTTTGGACCAGAGCAGCCTTGTTATGGGGGGTCTGTGACCTACACTGTAGGAAGTGTAGCAACAACAACTTTGGTCTGCACCTGCTAGAAGTCAGGGGCACCCACAGGGTGGCGGGAATCACAATGGGTGGGGGCGGGGGGCAAAGTCACCCCTGTTGAGGACCACTGCCTTGGGCCATTCCTCACCACCACGAACGAGGCACCCGCCTCCAAGGCTGGCTGCCCCCGGTGCTGCAGGGTGGCCGGGGCAGGACACCGCGGGAGAATGGCTGTCTCGGTCCTGACGACGACGACCATCCAGGAAACGGCCGCGTGTCTAACAGGTTAGACCCCCAACCCCGGTCTCACTGCCGGAGTCTCAATGCTGAGCTTCGATGCTTCCTTGAGCGGCAAATTCGAACAGTCGGTCGGACTCACGGAATGGCGGAGGGCCGTCCACACCGTGGCGTTCACAGGTGAGCCCGCAGTGGGCTGCCAACTCTCACACCGGTCTACGTCTACGGAGCTACCTGTGGAAAACCCAATTTTTGAGAAAGTGGATGGACTTCGGTTTCGCACAGACGGGCGCCTGGACTGCTGCTCTAATAATGTGCAACCGAACTGAAAAAAATGTCACAGAAATGCACTTAAGCCCCAGGCTCTACATAACTACCAGCAGGATGCTGGGAAGGAGACTCTGCACAGAAAAAAAAAAAAAAGGCTAAAAATATCTCCATTTGGAGACGGCAGATTGTGACAGGCTATGTGACTGACAGTTATTAAACGATCGAGGCG
The DNA here is from genome assembly GCF_014176215.1 of Rousettus aegyptiacus. Taxonomy (NCBI): domain Eukaryota; kingdom Metazoa; phylum Chordata; class Mammalia; order Chiroptera; family Pteropodidae; genus Rousettus; species Rousettus aegyptiacus. The sequence goes on from NW_023416286.1 coordinate 3,550,088, forward strand.
ATGACTAAGACGAACTTGCATTTCATTCACCAAAATCCCACGCGCGACGGTGGCTCGAGGAGAGCCCCAGGTCTCACTCAGGTGCTCGTACATCGCCCCCCGCAGAACCCGGGCCCGTCTACGGCTGGATGGGCGTGATGATCTGGTCGGCTCTCTCCCCGTACCCCGTGAACCCCGAGAGAGCGGGGGCCGCCGCGTTCTACTCTCCTGCCGCCCCGGGGTCTCGCTCAACTGGCACCTGTCGAATGAATAAAGAGGAGACCCCACGGAAGCTGCAGAGGAAGATGCCGGAAAGCTGGGGGCAGTGCCAGGGCCCCGCAGGGTCGCGCGGGTCGAAGGCGGGGCTCAGCAGCGTGACGGGTGAGGAGTCGGCCGGCTTGCGCTGACGTGAAGCTGACCGGCGAGTGAGCGAGAACGACTTTGTCGGAGTTTGGGGAACGAAGCTAAGTTTGCAGTGTGCTGAGGGAGGACCCCAACGGGCACCAGTTAGTGGGGACGGCCAAGCCCTGGCCGCTCTCTGGAGAAACGTGGACCTGGAGGGGGCGGAGCCGGGCCTGCGGCTGGAAGGAAACGTGGGGTGGGGACAGCTTTCCTCCCCAGGGGATGAAGCCGCCCCGGATGGAAGCCAGGATGGGCAGAGGGGCTGGGGCACGGCCCTGAGAAGCGGGGAAGGGGCTGGATCCGGCTTAACGGGGCAGGAGCACAGGCCTCCCCCCGGGGCCGAAATCACGGAGGCAAGCTGCCGAGCGTGAAGAAGGGGCCGAGGAGGTGCTGCACGCGGGCCGCACCCTCCGCTCCGCCGCTCGGCTTTCCCTGTGCAGCGGGAGGCAAGGCCCACCGCCAGGACCGTAGGGCTCGGAGCGGTGCAGACCCGGATGACTCCCGGCCCGGGGAGGCCGGGCTCACAGCTCCCAGTCCGCTTCTGCCCCTACAGTCGCTTAGACGCAGCAGGGGTCTGGGCAGCGGACGGAAGGGCAGCAAGACGAGGACGGCCAGGCTGGTGGGAGCTGACACGCACCCAGAGGCGGCGGCGGGAGCCGGGCACCCCGGGACTCGGGACTCACCGGATCCACTCAGCTGGAGTGCTTTCGGCAGGAAGCCACAGATTTAAGGGGACCGGGACATGTCCGCCAAAGGGCGCAGGGAGACGACCCAGGCCCTCGGGAATCAGGGAAGCCTCAGAATGGCGTGGTCGCCGGGCGGGAGCCAGCAACGATGCCCTGCCGCTCCGGACAAGGAGGCGACTCTGTCTGGTGGCACCGGGGTCAGGCTGGCGGCTGAGAAGACCCAGCCTGCGCGTGGGACGAGAAGGGAGGGGCCGGAGACCCTCTGGGGGCGCGGCACGCGGCGGTGGACGCAGGGAGCCTGCGCCAGGAGGCCGAGCCGCGGCTGGCGGAGACGTAGCTCGGTGGACCGGGTACGCCGAGGGCGGAGTGCTTCCAGAGGGACGGACGGAGGCCCCGTGAGGTGGCTGCCACACGCTGGCGACCAACTGGTGACGACGAAGGCTCTGAAGGCCCCAGGGGAGCCGTCGGCGCGGCCGTGCGGACGAGGACAGGGGACGCGGGGTGAGGATGTGGAGGTGTGCGACCCCCCCACCCCAGACACCCGGGCCAGCCACGAGAGGGCGGTGGCTGGGGAGGCACGTGCGGCCGAGGAAGACCGTTTTCCCGGGGCGGCAGGCACTTGCACATGTCTACGCGTCGTGGGGCGGAGCTCGCAGGTGCTGGCGACACACCTCCCCGTTGGCGGCGAGGGCTGGAGGCGGCCAGCGCACACGGAGAGGTGACAGGACTGTCCGGGGTGGGCTGGGGGCGGGACTGCCATGCTCGGGCAGGGCCAGTGAACAGTCTCCTGGCCGTGAGGACAGGTCGCCAATCCAGGAGGACATTCTGGTCTGCTCGGCTGGTCTCTAGCCTGGAGGACCCCAAAGGGCGAGGGTTAGGATGGACTCTGACGGGCACGTGACCAGCAGCCGGCGGAGACGACCGCGCCCGTAAGAGCTGGAACAGGGAAGCGCGTCCCAGGCCGGGGTGTGAGTCCGGCGCCAGCCTCCTGAGCCGGTGCATGCGGCCCCACGCAGCGGTGAGAGCGGGAACCCTGCCAGCCCCGCCTGCCGAGGGCGACTTCTCAAGCAAATTCTACTAGGACAAGGAAGACCTGCTTCAAGGTCAAAATAGATTCCTGCCATTTCCAGAAGCATCTAGAAGGTCTCCTGTTTAAAGCATAAGGGGACAGTCCCACAAATTTAATTTCTGATGGGGTGTCCCCCTGCACTGCCTGGTCGGTGTTAATGATATGGCCTGGCTATTAACGCTGAAACGTTTTATTTCACTTGGTACATTACAGCTATGCAGGGAAGAGGCCAGTATTTTTCTTCAAATCTACATTAAATTCTGGTAACCTACGACCTTTATTTTACGTTAGAGGTGTTTTTGACACAAGTGTTACATGGGAGAAACTTGTTAATCAATTGAGGATAAAGACATCTCCTTGCTAACAGAGATACGGTTTAAGGATTTTATGTATCCAGTTCATTTATTAACAACTTGTTTAAGCTTTATTAGCTGGTCTTCTACTCTATAACTGCAATCTTCTTTAGTTTACAAGGTAATGAAAATTAAAATAGTGACTGGAAAACCTATCTTGCTTTTCTGCAGTTTGTTTTAATAACTTCTGGGGAATTGTGCCTGAAATGTTTTAACTGTGGAAATAAACTTAATTCACATTTTTTTAGAACCAATTTTATTGAGATGATAGATTCTCAAAGGAAAGGCTTAAGACACCAACCATCGCCCTGTGCTTACAAAGATCTTTTTGCCTTCCATTCTGAAGATGGCTGGAAATAAGGTTTCGTAGGTTTGTGATAACTGAGAGGAATCATTTCTGTCCCACAGAAAGGTTCTGCTGAGCTTTTTCATTGTGGTCAGTGGTGGCAATATTCCAGAAGTCACATTTAAAGAATATACTTAGTACACTCAGCAGTTTTTCAAATTTGTACTTTTATCCCTCTAATATTTGTGATTGTGATTTATTGACCTGGTGGTATAAACGACCGTACTCTGTGATACCTCCTGGTGACATAAAGCGGGGGCCTGTCATCTTAAAACGCGGCAGAGGTCACTCGAGGCCAGTCGTGGCAACAATTCCACTGTGAAGGGAGTCGGTAAGCTGTCCCCTTGGTGAAGTACCACGGCCTGGTAAACGTAGCACACCGAAACGAATAGTGACGGCTACATTCAACAAAGCACACGGGCCTTGCTGGGCGTGGCGCGATCTCTCTCACAGATTGCCTTTTATAGATAATACTCTTGACCCCATTTGAGAGGTGAGGACATTTTGGCTCAGGAAAGCTTATGTAAGTTACATAAAAACGGCGAAATAAGTGACAGGCCTGGCACTCGAATGCTGGGACGGCTGGGTTCGCATTAAGCTTCCGTCCCTGAATTTACGTTAGGTCCGCACCCACCCCTGACCCTTTAAAATAGCGGTTGGCCCAGTGGTCTACACGGACGGACGAGCCATCGGAGGTAAACGCCTGCTCCCGCACCGCGGAAAATGCCAGTGGTCTGGGGGTCCTGACTCCGAGGGTCTGAGAAAGGAAGAAACTGAAAAGCAGGCGTAGCCCAGGGCAGCAGGACCCCAGGGAGAGCTGTCATCTTTCTGGGTTACTGCCCGGGCCCGAATCGTGCGCCCCCCAAACTGCCCGAGGATCTCCTCCACTTCATAACGTTGCCTGAAGTCTTACCCAAGTGGGGCTTCGCCTGGATGCCATCTCGGTTTTCAGTGGGGACCTCGCGACGTTGCAGCAGCTGGTTCGGGAGGCCTGGGGAGGGGCCCGGAGGCTGCATTTCCAGCACGCTGCCAGGTGACATGCCGCTGCTGGCCCTCCGACCGCACCTGGAGCGGGGGTGCTGCGGAAGATGTCTGATGCATACTCCGGCTGCCCGCGTGGCTGCTCTCATGGGAGAAAGCGCCTCTTTGTGAATCATAGTGGCGGGGAACGGTGAGTTGAAAACTAGCCTTAGGATTAAAGTGAGCTCCTCGCTCACTAGACTTGGAGCGACCGAATACCTCGCTCTCCTGGGCCCTGGCGAGCGGCGTGGGCATGTGAACTAGGTCTGGCCGACCGGGAACTTCCTTCCAGGGCCGTGACCCTTGAGACTACATCACAAAGACGCAAAGACACTTTAGAAACATTCCCCAGCTCGGGCGGCACTGGCAGTCCAATGTCAGTGGGACCCGGGGCAGCGTCCTGTTCCGCCTGACCACTCCCTGGCTTAGCTGCCCCGCTCTGCGAAGTGGCCGCCCAGCACACGAGTGCCCGTCCACAGCCCTAGGCCCCAGGCGGGAAGGGTGACAGTCGTTTCATATCAAACAGTGCACCCTGCTTTTCTTGGGTCCAGGTACAGACTGAGAGGACAAACTCGGCTTCTCCACGTGCTGAAGTTCAAAGTTGGCATTTCCTTAGACGGTGCAGAGCAGAGGGGCCGACGAGCCTTTGCTGCCAAGGGCCCGAGTGTCCGTGTTCTAGGACTTCCGGGCCACGGACGGTCTCGGTCGCTGCTCCTCGGCTCCACCAGCATAGGGCGAAGGTGGCCTCAGACATGTGACCCAACGAGCTGTGTTCCAGTCAAGCTTCGTGGACCCTGAAATTGCGGAGTTTCATATGCTCTTTACGTGTCGCGAAATAACATTCTTTTGATTTCTGTCCAGCCATTTATAAAGGCAGTAGCCACCGTTTCGGACGGTGGGCCAGGTGAAGCTAGGCGGTGGGCGGGGTTTGGCCGCAGTGACACCTGGATCTGATGTATACCAACAGAATTTTCTCCTTGAAACGAGGCCCTTATTTCTTCTTACCAGAAGAACAGGAAGTTCCTCTGAAAAATGAAGAGTGGATACCTACTCAATCTGGCATTTAAATCATGTCATTTCCTTTCTCAATATTGTGATCGTTATGGAAATCAGTTACAGCATCTTAAAAGTTGAGCATGGATGGAATACACTAAATAATTGGCTGATTTAAATATATCCTAAATAGGAACTACAAATGCAAAAAGGGGATAACGTAGTAATTACTTGGAGGATATCTTGGTCTAGAGAGAGAGCTGATGAACACATGAGTTTTGATTTTTAAAAAACTGTGTAATGCTATTTTCCTAAGCAGCTCGCTGTGTGTATCGGCAGGAAATTTTATCATACGACTTACAACTAACTCCCTGCCAGCCTCGATTTTGTTCAGCTGACTACCATTCGGAACCACTGCAGGGAGAGCTACCAGGATCGGATTCTAAGTGTCCGGCAAACTGACCCGGAATTAACACTGTCTTTCCTCCAGCCACGGGCCACGCTACTGTGAATAAAATTAGGTGATTTTGCTCCTCGTTCAGCCCTTGTAGGCAATTTCCAGTGCTCCACAGAGCAAAACCCAAAATATCAATACTAATCCCTCCGTCACTCACTTGTCAGCCACATTTCCACGGGAGACCCGTGGCCCTGAGACACACACGGTGCGCGCCTGCCACAGGGGGTGACGGGCGTGGCACTGGTGGGGGGGACGCGCCCTGCCAGCGGGCGGTGTCCTCTTCACTGCCGGGAACGCCCGTCCCAGCCCCGCCGAGCGATGCGCGCGCCGCTCGCTCACTGCCTGCTCTTCGCGCACACGGTGCCTGGGCCCCAGAAACCAGGGGGCACTGGCGTGGCGGCCTGGACAGGGCCCCGCGGTCACCTGCGGCTGAGGACGGACACCTACCTGGGCGGCGAACCTTCAGTGGTCCCATGGCCGCCCTGGCGGTAGCACTGGTGGCCCCACGAGCTGGAACCTTCCGTGGGTGGGGCCTTCCTGGACCGGGTCGGCCCCGTTCTGCCCGGATGCTGGTCCTCGCTCTAGCACAGGACATGATGCGGAATGGCGGGCCTCCAGAAAGGTAGGCCTCCCCGCCGGCACCTGGGGGAGTGACCTTAACTGGAAATGTGGTCTTGGTTTTGGTGTTCAAGATGTGGGTAAATTTAGGCTGTCGAATGAGATCGTCCAGGACACAGTGTGGGCCCAATGTCCCACGACGAGTGCCCTTACGAGAGAAGGACAGAGGGAGACTTGAGATGGACACGGGAAAGAGAGGCAGAGAGTGGGGGACACACCTGCAAGCCAGGGCGTGCCGGTGGCCCCAGGAGCCGGGACCGACGCACGGGGCCGTCCTCCCTGAGAGCGTCCGGCAGGAGCCGACCCTGCCTGGAGTTTGGACTTCTGGGCAACTTCCTGTTGTTTTAAGTCACGGGTGTGCGGGTACCTGTCACGGCAGCACTAGGAAACAAACTCTCAGCATGACCGGGTCGGAACGGATCCTCTGAGGGCCTCGCCGAGTCTGCAGGAGCGAGAGGCTGGTCGAGGGCCGTAGTTCGGGACGCAGCAGGACAGGTGTGTGACGACAGGGGGCTGGGGGAGCCCCCCCCCCCCGAGGGCGTAGCATTCCTACCTTCATATTTAGAGATTCCGCCCGTACTCCCTGTTAAAAGTGAATTTTTCTGAAAGAAATGGCACCTTATCTTGTAAGTTAAATGCATCCATTTTACTGTCAACAAGTCCAGTTCTGTTTCCATTTGTAGCCGTTTGGTCCGCACTCCTCTATTCTCTGCAATGAAATAAGCCCCTGAACACGCGCCGTGTCCAACCCCTGCAGAGTCCCCTGGGAGGGGGCGGGGGGGGCGACATTCCTTCACACCGGAGGGCCGAGGCGGCGATGCTGGCGTCTGCCTCCGACCGCGTGGCAGGGCCGGGCTCCAGGCTGCTCTGAGTCTGACTCCCAGACCCCTTCTGAGCCCCTCACACCCGCGTCGCCTTCAGACAGTGTGGTGTGACGGCCACAGGGTGGACGGCACAGGTCACGAGGTCGGGGAAGGGGAAGAGCCGGGAGGGAGAGATGATAAAAAAATATGACAAAAAAGGCTCTCGAACACCAAAACCAAATTTACGTCCATTACAAGTTGGACCAGTTCTTCCGTTAATGAGGCCGAAGGTTACATGCATTGCATCAAGGCTGGACGAAACTAAGGTCACCTAAGCTGCGTGAATGACCACCTGCTCCCACAACCTGCCGCGTTTCCAAACGCACAGGCCTGATCAGAGGGCAGGTGGGACAAAGCGCCGTGGATGACCTCCGAGCCAGCGGATTCCCGTCGGCAGGGGCCGTCCACCTCCCGTTCACAGGGCGAAGCCCCGATCGCCCGCCAGCGGAGCTCTTTGGGGGAGGGGCCTTTTGGGGGGTGACTAGGCGGAGCCCTCGCGAACGGGCCTGGTGCTCTCATGGGCGAGGGGGTCGCTCCCCGCGCCACGTGCGGACGGAGCACGGTGACAGCCTGCGAGGCAGGGAGCGTGTTCTCCCCAGAGACCGAGCGGCCGCTGGTGTCAGGCTTCCGGCCTCCGGAACCGTGAGGGCGAGGCCAAGGTGTGTTGTTCGGCCACCCCCGGCCCGGTGACCCGTTACGGCAAAGTCACGGCACTTCACCTGCGTGTGAAGGACAGCGGGGTCCCCACGACTCACGGGCAGGGGGAGCAAGAGTGAAAAGGAAGCCCGAGGCGTGGCGTAGGAGGGCGGCCCGCCTGCCTCGATGCGCAGGCTGACAGAGCAAGCGGCGGACGATTCGAATCCTCCTTCTTTCAGAAAAGCCCTTGGGGGCTTCCAGACGGCAGTGGAGACCCGCAAGTGTGGCTTCAGGGCTGCAGGGGGTTCTCACTTCACTCCGAGTCCCAGGAGACCTGTTTTTCACCATGAGCTTCTGCGTCTTGTCCGAGGATCACTCGGTTTTCACAAAGCGAAGTCGGCACGTGGGCAACATGGTCAGTGTGCACCGCAGGCTGACACGGGGCTCTGCTCCCGTCCCCGCCGGGGGACGGGGCCGTCGGACGCCCAGATCTTTCTACGCTGTGTGCGTCTGAGTTTGCGTGGGGCTCGCCTGTTCACCCACGGCGTTAAATAAATGCTCTGCTTCTGACCCTTTTAGGGACGATGGGAATAAAAGCAGTTTTGGCTCCTTCTTCATATCAAAGAAAGTTTACTCCTCGATTATTAAAGGATTTTATTAAACACCCATCTTTCTGTGCCACTGTGCTAGACCCATTAAATAGATAAGGCCTGTGCTACGTAGAGATGATTATGTAGTCCATATATTTTTTGGGGGGAAGGGGGGTGTTCTGATATCATGCAATTTCCTCTTCTTAAAAATAAAGGCAATTTTCATATTCTTGTAAGTTTTCATGTAAATTAATTCTCAAAAAATAGTACCGTGGGCCCTTTAAAAATAGTCTTGTTCAAAAGTCAGCCTCATGAATAAATCCGAGTATTCATTTCAAGTTATATTTTCATAAATTCAAATTTAAAACAGTAAGAATAGCTGGAACGTGGTAGAAAAATCTCATTCTGACTAGAAATGCACAGTCACAAGGAAACGTTTGACGTATATAGACATTTAATTCCGTGCTGTTTTCTGATCGACTGCGGCAGGAAAGAGCGACGTGGGAAGCCCGACGTGACAGCGTATAGGAGCGGCCGCCGTGTGCGGAGGGAAGTGCCCGTCCAGGATTAGCGGAAAACAGCGAGGTTCTTCCACGGATGATTAAGCTCAATAAAAAACCTCCATCTTCTGTCGATAGCATGGTATCCTGTGGTCTTGAAGCCACAAAGAGGTTAATGAAAAACATTTACATTTCTCCAGGTTCGGCGAGGACTAGGAGGGTCGAAGCAGAGAGTGAAAACAGTTCAAGATTAGTAAAAAGGGTTAGTAAATATATGTATTATATTTTGCAAGTATTATTTTATTTTTTTATATTAGAGTAAGAGTCAACATTTACAGTCTGATCATTTTGGTGAGTTATTGTATGCATAATAATTTTATGGACAACTGCTTGTATCTGCTCTCAGTAAACCGACGCATCATGAGTCGAGCTGTATGCACTGGGAGACTACACCTGAGACAGCTTCTGTGTTGACAGTTACCTGCAGAGCAGGCATGACTCGGGAAGATACAAAATCAGGCCTAGTTCTGCAAGCTCATGCTGTGACTTCAAAGGACTTTGAGTTAGAACTTGAAGAACGAATGTGATGTCACCAGGCATGAAACGATCCCAGGACTCGCGAAGAGTGTTCGGGGTACGCGGCGTTGATGAAGACCCCGGTGAGGAAGCCCCTTTCTGTCCTCACATGTCAGCAGCAGGCTGCAAGGATGTAGTGGATAAAGTGTTTGTCTCGGCCTTCAGAGACCACTCAGTTATGTTTCATCATGGCATAAAATTCACTTAATTTCGAAGGCAATTCTAAATGCAAATTCTCTACCCTATTGATGGAAATTGGGCTGGCTTTGTTTAGTATGAAACAATTAAAATTAAGTAATATATCTAATTAGCATTATGTCAGCAAAGGCAACTTCACGATTCAAGACTTCACAATCGCGGTTAAGATCATCTTAAAGCAACTTCGTTAATTAACTGACATCTCCTTTAACTTCACATCTGCCTTTTACTTCTCAAAACATTTTTTCTAGTATTTCTCCAGGGCAAGCCATCAGAAGTGTCAATCTTGGATCAACGAACTCTGCCAGTTCTTAGCAACTCCGGTAGAAGGCTTAAGGAGAGTCAGTGAAATCCTCACGCACTGCTGTGTTCCCTTACTCCGCAGACCACACTAGAGAACAGGTAGCTACAGGTACTATTTTAAAAGTTTGGGTAAATAACAGCGACCACAACCGCGCTTCGGCAGTTTTAACAAAACTTAAAGCGTTCCTTTAGGAAAACGCAGAGGCCTCCCACACTCTTGGCCGAATCTCACAATTATCTCAAACTGAACATCAGTCTAGTTTGTTACCTATAGATGCTGACAGCTTCGGCTTTGGGTGTCAGAATAGCTATTGTTTCGGTGGTATGTCAACATGGGAATTTCTACAAAGTGATTAGTTATGGCTGTAACTTCCATTAGACTAGCACTAGAGAAATCGAGAAGGTGCGTTTCATTAATTATGGGAATGTGACTGAGAGTTCTTGGCGGGGGGGGGGGGGCTCTGAATTTCAGACGAAGGCATTTTTTTGCAAGACAGACTCAGGCTCGGCTCCTTGCTAGTCTGTGATGCAGGCTCCTCCAAATGGCAGGAGAAATGTATTACTGTTTAGAAATTCCGGAGGAGTGCTACAACTGATAGTTCTGTAGAGATGAGAACAAGGCAAAAGGAATATGTTCTTAGGAGAATGGTCTTATTTAAAATAAAAACACTGTGACGACTGCATACCAGGACAGCTTCTCTATAACAGTGAGTCCATTAGGGACACTGTTTAGATATCGGCATTTTATGTTTTCAATGTGGGGGGGAAAAAAAAAAGAATGGTTTCAAACACAACATTTTTGTGTATAACTTAACAATATTTAAAATATGTAATTAGGACACTAATAAACATATTTGACAAGCTTTTGGTTATGCACGAAGCACGACCATTGTGAAAACTGTCAGCTACTCAAAAAGTTCATGTGACGATAGTGACCAAGTTAATACTGGAGGAGAAAGGGGGAGCCGCAGGGTTCCAGCCTTGCCGACGGGGAGGACTCAGGGGTGCGGGGGGCCGCGAGCCCGCTGCCGCCCGCCGGGGCGCACGCCTGCGGGCCTGCGCTGCGCGCGGGGCGCCGAGAGCAGACATGTCCACGGCTGCGCTGCTGATCTGTGGCCGTCCGTCGGCACGTCCCTCTGGCAGCACCAGCCACCTCCGCCGCGGTTGTTCGCGAGTGTGCCTTGTCCCTCGCCTCTCCGCTCTTCCCGGCCCCGCTGCCGGAAGGCCTGTCTGATTCATCATCGTGGCCCAGTGGCCACACGCTGAGTCCGGGCACGTAGAAGGTGCTCAACAAACAGCTGCTGAGTGAACCCTTACGATAAGAGCACTACGTGGATACGACCCCCAGTTAAAACTTCTTCTTAATGCTCTCCTCAATGGATAGGGCGCATTCATTTACTGAATGTTTACCGAGATCCCCTGATGACAGGACCTAGGCTGGGCTGGGAACGTCACCACGCGTGGGAGAAGCTCCCGCTCCGTCGTTCGTCCTGACCGGCGCAGTGTTACGGACCTGAGCTTTCACGAAACGCCTGCAGTGCTAAGGCTCCTTCTTCGGGGCGACCTGCGCCACAGGCCACACCAAGACTCCGAAACCCTCTGAAGCTGCGCTTTGCCCGGTCCATAGTTTTGCCGAGGGCTCTGCCTGATGTTACACCACGATGCTGACCGCGTGTTATCGAGCCCTTCGTACGATGTTTGCACACGCCCAGCTTGGTTTATTTTTATTATTATTATTACATAACATACTCTTTGTGATACACACATACCACGCTGAAAATTCTGATGATGCCTAGTCCCAGAGTGGTGTTCGTTAGCAAATCAGTTAGTGTGCTGTGTAATTCTATCCTAATCAGCTTATTAAAATCTACCAAAAGACAAAGCAAGAGTATCTTTATGGTTCGTATATATTATTTTAAATGTCAGCTCACACATTTTCAAAGTACAGAGTTATAAAATGGAAAAAGTAGTCTTGTTTTTCAGTCAAATGCATGCTTGCTTAGCTGGCGAAAAAAAAAAAAAAGGCAAGAAAGCATTTAATACGCAAGCCAAGATGGCGGCTAAACCTGCTCTAATTTTTGTGTCTTTTAAAATTTGGATGTGACGAATACAAAAAGCCAGCCCACATGTCCAACGCTGGCACTCTGGAGTGTGCTGACCCCGTTGAAAGACATTCGCGGGGCCACAGGTTTACCTGACAGCGTTTCCACCGGCGACAGGCCTCGCGGTCTTACAGAAGGATTCTGTTCTGTTCATCGCCACTACCTGAAGCACGTAACTCGTGCTTTGGTCACAGTACAGACAGCATGTGCTTCATTGATTGAATTATAAGGTAAGCCACCTTTCTGACGCCTGCAGAAATTCTCGCTTAGGGAATCCACGTGGTTGAAGACAACTGTAACATCCGGCCACGGAGAACGACGTTCCTCTCTGTGTAAGCAGTCTGTCAGGGTCAAGCCTGTAAGATGATACTGATTTAAAAATGACTTTCTAATAATACAGTATTGCTGTATACCTAATATGGGGTTAGTCGATGATAGAAAAATCATAGAAAGCAATCTCATTTTAAAAGGTGTGCCCAGGGCATAAGAGGAGACCCTGGCAACGTGCTGTTTCCACTCTAAACACGGCGGAGATGGAGCCTCTGCCTCGGTCGATTTTCGTATCACTATTCGAGGGCGACTCTGTTCTCTCTCCTCGTGGACACAGCTTTAGACATTTTATATACTACGTCTTCCTTCCCCCAAATGCGTGTAATAAAATTCGGATGCTTCTTTCTATACTCTAGTGTAATTTTTTACGATTTACGTCTTATTTTCGATCCCCACAATGATGGACGGACTTGATCTGATAGGTTGTGAAAAGCACTGGACGGACATCAAGGGGCTTGGGAGGCCTGAGTTGCGGTTCTGCCTGTCCCGTGCTGGAGACACGTCGGCAGGTTCTGCGAGGCCTCGGCCTCCTCTCTGCAGAGCGGGGGCCGTAAAATCCCCTCTCTGGTCCTCTCAGGCAGTAAGCTGCTGCGATTCTGTGACCGCTTCCCCCTCTGGCCCAGGAGTGCACATCTGACGCGGAGGCTGTGGCGTTGAGCGCTAAGGCCCCGCTGCCTGAAGCCCTCTCTTCCTTCGCATTCGGGGATGAAGGCCCGTCATCTCGTAAGCGGCCCTTTGCTGCTCTTCTGCCCACCTCGGACGGTCCTAGGTGGCACCTTGCTTTTCACTACACGCATCTTCTCCAGGTGACCAGACCGAACCCGAGGCCTGATCAGCCGCCGTCCCCAGGCCAGTGGCTCTCCTCACATCAGCCAGTGTCTCCAGGAGGTTCTCCAGGGGCTTCTGATTCGCTGTAACCCAGCCCCAAGCTGCTCCTTTTCCTGTCCCTTGTGAGAAGCCCGAGAGTCATGCTGAGCAAATCCGCCGCCGACCTGCACTGGTCTCCCGTTGCTGGTGCGCCCTGACACGTGTAGAAGGAATGAATGCGCGTCCACAGGTCGGGCCATCTGCTACGAGGGCAGGGCCACCCGACTAGGGGGAAAGGAACAAACGCAGGTGACGAGGTCCCCGTACGCGCAGCAGGGACACGACACCAGACCGTCCGTCCCCGGGGCCGAGACTTCATTTCTGACCCAGAGAGACCGTGAGAGAAGGCAGCCTCTTGCAGATAAGGCACCTCATCTCTTTTAGACTGTTTTTCACCTGTAAAAATAATTTCATAGCATTTCTCATTGAAACAAAAAAAGTCCTAGTACAACGCCAGAAATCAGAAACTTAGTAGGTGTTCAAAAGAAATATTAGTTCTGCGTTATTAGCAAACACCCGAGTGGTTCTAACCCCCAAATTAGCTCTCGCTTCTTTCCATTTATTTAACTTGGCCACCTCCTGTCACATATTTCAGTGCTGAGAGAGGAGGAGCTGTTCCGCTGACCTTGTGAAAATCGTCAGACACCCCCGGGGGGTCTGGACTGGCCCGGGGTTCAGGGCTGGGCGTTAGCTTTGGTTCGTTTTATGTATCAATTCGGCCATCGATTCGCGTTAACTGAATCCCTAAGAGAGTAATTTTCAAAGAAGGTCGATGTACTGATTTCTAATAAGAGAAAATGATTTAGCCGCAAATTTTCACCGAGCATCTCCTGCAATCCGGGCAACGGGCCAGGTATGTGGGGACGCAGATCCAAGCATTTGCATGAGATAGCTGTCCCTGGCCGAAGGACATTCTCGGGACTCACTGCCTGGCACCACACTTTGCACAAAGATATCTGACAACTACTCTTCGAGTGACCGTAATACCACCCAAGAGGCAAAGCTGGGTTCTTGAGCATTTCCGTCACGTTTTCCCTCTGACGCTGCCTTTGCCTACTCCCCAGGACCTTCCACGCGGCCAGTCGCCTTGTCGTTGTAACTGAGACACCATCACCACCGGCTACACACGGCCTTTCCTGCTCCTCGGCGTTTCCGCTGCGGACGAAGCAGACTTCGAGCAGGACGTCTACCTGCCCAACGTGAACACAAAAAACAGGCAACGACGAAGCCTTTTCTAAACACGCAAAGAGGGACTCGGATCCCAGCGGAACCTCATCACTTAGACCACCTGGAGCAGCGGACACATGACGGCTCCTCAGTCACAGCCCATAAACGCCACGGGCCAGGCTCGGGCCACAGCGGAGCAGTGTACCAGTGTGACAGGGCCTAGAGGGCGCTTCGGCCACAATCCCGCCCGCTGCTGGCTCTGTAAATAAAGTTTTATTAGAACACAGCCATTCCCACTCATTTTTCACGCTAGGACGGCAGAGCTGGGTAGCGGGCGCACAAAGGCTGACATGTTTACCGCCCGGCCCTGCCCTCGCTCGGGCTGCCCCACCAGAACACCGTCGATGGGGTGACTCCCAAAGAGCAGGTGTTCCTCGCTCACCATCCTGGGTGCCGGCAGCCAGGGTCTGGCGGGGCCCCTCTCCCCGCCTGCTGACTCCCTGCCATGTCCTCACGCAGTGAAGAGCAGAGGCGGGAAGCAAGCCCTCTGGCCGCGTAGTAGGGCCTGACCCTCACGACTCATCTAACCCTAATCACTCCCCGAAGGCCCCCCCCAATGGCGCATTGCCAGGCAGGGCTCCCACACTGATCTGGGGGACACGAACCCTCGGGCTAAGGGAGACCCTTCACGGGGTTTGCTGCTCCTTGGGGAGCACGCGCATTCCTGCTGAGGCTCTGAACCGCATGTGTTAGTAGCCAGCCAGGCAGGTGACAGTCTGCAGTGGAAACTGAGGTCCCTAACCCGGGTTTGGGCTCTGCCAGAGGCCGCCTTAACTCCGCAAGGGAGACACCTGCAGGCAAAGTCGCACCCCTCTGCAGGAGGAAGTCAGCCCACTTCACCCCGAGATCGAGGGCTTGGCTCTGTCCTCCGTCTGCTACCTGAGCCTCCGCGACGCCTCTTCTAGGTCAAGGCCGCTTTCTTCGCCCCTCCGGGGAGGTGGGGGCGGTGGGGGGTGGGGAGACAGTGCTCCCCGCAACAGGAGTGTGCTGTGATTCTCAACAGCCTCGCGCCAACGCTGAGCCGCGGGCCAGGGCGTGGAGCAAAACGAGACGGGGGAGGAGCTGGGGGTCGGGAGCGGGGCCGCCTCCGCGTGGCACGCTCGGGGTCCCAGGAGCCAGGCCCTGAGACAGGATGACATGCAGGTGGCCGACGAAACGGCGGCCTCTGCTGGGCCGGGCCTGCTGCTCCCCGTCCCCTCCCCTCTGCAGCCCAAACCTTTAAAAATCGTTTGAAAAATACATTACTCTTTAACTAGAAAATGAATTTCTTGATACCATTTAGGTGATTTTAAAAAACACACACCAAAATGGGAAGAAGTGATGGAGTATTACTGTCCCCGAAGGAGGGGACGCAGCCGCTTACATGGGTTTGCCTGTCTGCCCTCTGACATGGCGCTGTGTTAGGATGGGGCCCCGCGGAGCGTTTCCGGGGGACGTGCCGACGCCCTGTCCCCGACGCCCACATCCAGTCCAGCGGCATGTCCGGAGCCAGCCGGTCCCCACCAGCGCCACTGCCCGGGCCTCGGGCGGAACTCCCAGGATCCCTGGCCGTGTCGCCGCGGGCGCCTCGGCTCGGGCCTTCCTGCCGCTGATCCATCGTCCTTCTGGACACAAATCTCACCTCGTCCCTTCTCTGAATAAAGGCTGTCGACGGATTTCTGTCCACAAAAGCCCAAATCCATGTTCGTTCCCCAGTCGGCAGGACTCAGGGTCCCAGCGGCCTCTCCACGCACGTCACTCCGGACCCGCGACCCGCCGGGTCGGCCTCGCCGCGTCCACGCCGGCCCTTTTCTCAGCCGTGACCCTCATCACTGGGACTTCACTGGGAGGTTCTCGGGTCCCCCCTGCGATGTCGCGCAGTTTTTTCTTTGCAGCAGCGCGGGCGCTGTGCTCCGCGCCAGGCCCCGCCGCCCACCACGCTGCATTCTCCGGGGCAGAGGCCGCGTCACCCCTGTGTCACCGGCAGCTCACATGGAGCCTGGAACACGGCAGTGCTTAGTGGAGCTCTGCTTATCTACGTGTTGTGAAACATTCTCCCTAGGTAATTCCCCTCTCTCAGCAAAACACATGTGCTCTGATAAGTAATTAACTAAATATTGATTTTTCCAGGTGTTTCCCAATTATCTAAATAAAATATTTACTTTTTTGGCCAACCGGAAGCATTACATTGAAAAGTGTAGTAGCAACATCCGCCCAAGTGTGTCTAACAACGTGCATCCGCTACTAGACGGGGCACATGGAGCGTTTTCATTTATAAAAAGCAATGAGATGCTCAAACTTCAAGCCCAGTATAAAATATACAGTTGACTCTGCAGAGGCTTTTAAAGTGTGAATCTCTTTTAACATAGCAAAACTCCAGTCTCCGTAAGTTGAAAACCGACTGCTCGCTCATTCCTATCCAAATACCAATACACAAATACGATCTGTCCAGTCCCGGCCCAAGGGGAAAACGGTCCTGTGGCCCTCCATCGCCAGCTGCCGGCCCTGCTCCTCTCCTGACAGCAGAGCTTCTGAGGTTGCCCCTCAACCCACCTGCCGGGGCCAGCCCCCATGGGCCGCAGCCTGGCGCCCTCCGCAGAGCGCTTCGGGGGAGGCCGTCGGCGAGGCCACGCTGCCAGCTCCTGCGGACGCTCCCCGTCCTCCTCTTCCCCGTGTGGCAGAAGCAGGCGGCACAGCTGTGAGGCCCCCCGGAAACACTGTCCTCTGGACTTTCAGAGACGCCCACGATTACTGTCTCCCTCCTCCCCGATCAGCTCTTCCGTCACCTTCTTTTCCTCTGACCAGTAAATGCAAAGGGCGACTCAAGGACTGGCCCCGCTCACTCCCCCGTCCTCTCTGGGCCTCTCCTCGGGGACCTCGTTCAGTCCCAGGCCTTACACACATCTATATGCTGAAAACCCCGTTACATCCCGACTTTTCTCCTGGGCACTTTCAAAATCATCGCTCTATTTTGACATAGGCACTTGGACTTTAATAGGCAGCTCAGTGTGTTACAAAAAGCCCAACATGATGTCCTCCCCTATCTATTCCTGTCCCTAGTGCCTTGAATAAATAACATCATCATTCTGTCTTCATACAGTGAATAAATGCTTGCTCTAGCATTTGTTATAAACTTGCTAAAAACTCTTTCCTCACTCGTTATCGTGATTAAACTGTTAAACTGATTTTCTTTAAAAACTTTACCTCGTAGGATGATTTTTTTCCCCCTAAAACACAGATCGACGGTAAGAAATAGAACATCTCCAGGTTGTTAAAACTAGGGCTTCTCCCTAGTTGTGTTCCACTCAGGATCATTTCTTTGTAAAAACCAGAAGCCAAACCAGTATCAGCGTCAACAAAATCATAATCGCGTAACCTGTTAAACATAGCACGTGGCAAAGGATTTCCCCATCTTACATTATAATAAAAATTCTAGCTCAGATATTGGCAGCTAAAGCCCGGGCTGCTGAGAATAAGGCTGTATTCCTCAGCTTCCCCTGCAGCCAAGTGTGGCTGAGTCACTAAGCTCTAGTGTAGATGGAAATGTCGTGTGACGCCTTCAGGATACCGACCCCGAAGCGAAAGAGCAGGTATCATGACTTTTCCTTTGTTCCTCCCACACCTCTCTCGATCCTGATACCTAGCATGCCAATGCCAGCGTCTTCGACCAGGAGCCTGAGGCCAAAGGCGGATCAGCGACAAGCCGGAGCGGAGTTCTCTGATTTCTCGGGCTGTTATGTCAGGCTTGGATCACTACGCGGTCTTATGTGGTCAAAGAAACAAACTTCGAACTTATTAAGCCACCATAATTTAGGGTTTTCTGCCACTCGGAACTGAACCTATTCTCAATAATATCTAGCTTTATGTTCTACTGTGATAAATCTTTTCCATATACAAATTGTGTAAGCCTACCAACTTAGAGCAGTTACGCTTTCCCCATTTTACAGATAAAAAAAACAACTAAGGCTCAGACAGAAAGAAGAACCTGCCCAAGGTCACCCAGCACTAATGACAAAAAAATGATCAGAACTCACCTGAGACGAAGGCCTATGCCCGCTGCAAGGCACCGGCCACAACCCTTGTCACCCCCTAGTTCAAAATGACCTAAAGGGAAATACTAAATGAATAAAGCTAATACCAAATTTCCATATTTCTATTACGCACGCCACACTGTTTCACACCTCGTGCCTTTGCTAATGCTGACCCCGCTGCCGGGCACTCCCAGGTGTCCCCTTTGAACTGGGATGGACAAAGTGCCCTTTCTCTGTATTTCCAAAGCACAAAACGTGCCTCTCACACTACCTTCAGGGAACATTTTATTAAACAACTTAGATCTATATGTATTAGAATGTTCTTTGGGGTGCGGGTATATCTTTTATATCTCCTAACAAGGTTCATTGCAATGCTAAATACTAATGATTCATGATGCTTATACACTACAGGACATTCACATAAAATTACTCTGTCATATAGGGCTATTATCATATCAGGTCTTACATCACTCCGTCATTATAAACAATAACATAATAGGATTTCCTTTTATTGTAAAAAGAAGAGTCTGGAAAAATACAGATATTTCTGAGGAATAAACTGATAATGAGGGAGCTGTTAAGAGCCCAGTACGAAACACCTTCTAGAAGCTCTGGAAGTGGTGACTAATCTCCTGAAAAAAAGTGAGTGTGAAAATGAGAAGCTATTCTCCAACTATGGGAAAGAAAAGAAAAACATTCGTGAGCAAAACACAAATCCTATGAAAATGACCGTCAGATACTGTCATGTTTTCCATTCCTACTTATCACAATTATTATTGAACAAATATTTTAAAAAGATTTTTCATGTGCTCGGCACATGATAAATAAAAGAGTATAGTATCTATTCTTGCAAAACATTAACACAAATTAGATAATAAAAAATAATGAGACAATGCATATTAAAAAATATTATGTAGCAACATGGAAAGGCAATTACGTACACGCATTTAAGCAAAGACAATATATTATTTGTAAATCATGAAGGACAGAAAAGTTAAGATTCTGAAAAACGAAAAATGTCATGAAAAGCTTCATAGAGACGAGACGGGCTGGACCTTGAAGGATGGACAGGCAGAGCGTGTGTGAGAGAGAAAAAGGAATTCCTGACCGGGGCCCAGGGTGCAGTACAGCTCAAAACTGGGCGGTTGGACCGAGCAGAGCAAATTAATGGAGCAAGAAGGGATGCTGGGAAGGCACGCGGTTAAGAGGTCTGGCCGTTAAGGAAGAGCCAGACACTGCGGGTCTCGGAGCTGATGCCAAGGGTACCGCGATGCCGCAGGGAACACAAGGTTAAAAAAACAGGCAAGTAACAAAGATCCGTAAATTTGGCCTAGAGGATGGATTAACATGAGACCCTGGGGTCTGGGCCGTCGGCTAGATTCTGTGGTCGTGAGGGCTTGACCGAGGACGGTGGCGGTGGACGACCTCAAGGAAACGCCACGCGGAGCTGGACACCCGGCTGGTCGCCTCAGCTGTGAAGTACACGTTTTGTACGAATACACCCTGAAATCTTCAGATTGCAAATGGGTGTCTGTCCAGCCCCCCAATTTTTTCATTAGAGTCTCTCTTTTCATGAAACAAAGAACTGAGGAGGCTGGATGTATAACTGTTTAAGAATAATTAATTTTATAAAAATTAATTATTTAAAAAAGATCAGAAAGTAGAAAACTTGGTTACATTTTGAAATTTTTATGTGCTTTTCCCCTTCCATGCTGCACTTTTATCTTTAAAGAAATAACTTTATTGTTCTTTTCCATATGTACGTTTCTCATGGGGCCGCAAGTCCGAGATCAGCGCCAGCGTGGCCGGGCTCTGGGGACAGCCCTCCTGCAGCTGGAGACTGCCGTCTTCTCGCTGTGTCCCCACAGGGTACAGAGAGCACCCTGGGGTCTGTATCGTCAGCGCGCCCATCCCATTCCCGAGGGCTCCATCCTCGTGACCTGATCGCCTCCCAAAGCCCCCCGACTCCTACCGCCACTATGCGGGGGGAGGGAGGTGGGATTCCAACATATGAGCGGTGGAGGCACGCGGACGTCCAGGCCATGACAACCCGTGATGAGAGTGTCGAAAGCCAGGTGCGCCACTTTTATGTTATAGAGAAAACGAAGGTCGCAAAGACAGTACGTGGACGGGCCAGGATTCCAAACGAGATCTTGATTTCTGAGACTTAACTATTGCCGCTATCTTTAGAGCGAAGTGGATGGATTCGAGAAGTGTCTAGAAGGTGAAGTTTGACAAACGTCCCGTCCAGAAGGGAAGACACATGTGCAAACCGAAATCTCCACACGGGCAAGTGCTGATCATAAAGGCCGAATGCCAGCATAAATGAGGATCCTAACCCAGAAACTGGGAACCAACGGGACTGGCTGGACGTGTTTCTTGCATTAAACGACATGATATACATCTGGAAGGGCATGTCGGCTTCAGATCGCCGAGGCAGGAGGGAAAGGGGCGGTGGGCGGGACAGAGGGCTCCGAGCCCGGCGGGACTGCCCGCGGGGACCTCGGCGTCCAGCACCTGCGCTGTCCCACGAGGGGGCCAGCAGCCACGTGTGGCTCCTGGCTCCCTGATACACGGCAAGTGCGACAGGAACTGGATTTTCCATTTAATTTTAATGTATTTAAACTGCAATTTAAATAGCTACATGCAGGTAGTGGCTACCAGGCCGGACAGTGCAACCCTAAATTGTTGAGGTCAGATGTGAACAGGGACATGACAAGCTATTTAATGCCATTGGAAGAAGTTCAAGGTGGACCGAGGCAGGGGGGCAGGACAGAGAGGGAGGCAGGAGCCACGTTGCAAAGAAACCCATTTCACGGTTGAGTCATAGGACATTTCCAACGTTCGACCGGTTTTGATTTAGAAAAGACTCACTCTGTAATTTTATGTACTAGATTGTGCTAAAGAAATTAAAAACACTTTGCATTCTGCTCTCTAAGCTTTGTGCAAAGCAACAAGGATTTTTAAATTTAAGACAACTCAGTCAATTCTTAAACTGTATTAACGACATAAATAAGAACCTCTAAGTCATTCATGTTCCATTTACAGTGAGAATCGGCACGATCCTCATACTTCACGGTGCAGTCCCACTTCAGGCAACTCACAGCTAAGATCAATTATGTTTATATGCTGTAGTTAACTGCATTTAAACTGCACGGGTGAAAAGTGTCTGTGTTCCTTGCCTCTCGATTTTAAGAGAAAGAAGACGTCAAAACTAGTCAGCTTCTTTGGATGTCTTATCACAGAATTATTTTAATTCAAATACATATTTGTCAATAAAACACTTCTTTGTGGTCAGTATTTACCAACATAGAAAAAAGGACATATAGATAGTCACTTAAAAAAAAGAATCTCTCCCAACCTTATATTAGGTTTATGGGTCTTCCTGAAAACTTCCTGTTCTCCAGGTGCCTCTAAAGTCCTATTTCTGACGAAATGAAATCACAGCTCCTTTGCTTTGGCCTGGTATTCAGTTATTGTATTAACAAAATATAAAATAGTATTTAGAGGATAGCTATTACATTGTATCTATGCTAATACTGAGAACCGCATTATCAGTGTTATCAGAAAATTATCGGTCTTCCCAGGTAATTTACAGATAAAGAACGTCTACTGTGGTTGTGGAACACAGTACGACCACACTCATTTCCCCGCGTTATGTTTGGAAAAAACAGAAATTATCTTTAGTGGTACTCTTATTAGAAATTACCCCGGCTTCGGCAAAGCAGCATGTTATTTCCAGGGTTAAATTATAGTATTTTAGGCAACCCAGCCACACATAATGACAACTCCCCACAGAAACCGAGGCGCAAAGTTGAGTGGCTGCGAGCGCGTCCGTCGCCAGGTGAAATCGGTTGCCTGGGACGCTGCCGCGTGGGGCCGGGAACAAAGCCATAACTGATCGCAGCACCAGAGGACGCAGAGCTGTTTTATCTTCAGACTTAAAAGACACTTTTCACCTTAAACTAATGCCAAACATCACCTGTGACACTGTTGGGAATGATGCAGAAATAAACAGACGTATAATTAAAAATCAGGCGCTATTATCTTTTCTCAGGTAGATTCCTGGGACAACTCAAGCATTCGAGCATTAGAAGAAATACTCCATCTTGTCCCTCAGTCTCTGGAAGGGGCCGTCTGCACCGACATACTCACTAGGACTCGTCATTGTTAACACACCAGGCAGATGTGACTCTCGCGGCAGCTCCCGGGATTTCCCGGGGGACAGAAGGGTCTAGGCTCCCCCGCCCCGGGCAGTCGTGACCGCGCTCCCAGCTGCAGCTCCTCCTGCCCTGGTGGGTGCTGGCTTCTCTGGGATCGCTCCCCACACGGCCTCTGCTCCCCACGGTCTGCTCCAGCGTCTGGCGGATCATAAGAATGTAATAGCGTCTGCTGAATAACTTTAACAGTCGTGGGAAGAAAATCCTGGGTTTCCACAGGAAGACAGCACCGAAGGCCACCCTGCTGTCAAGACACCTCTTGACTTTTGAAAGTCTAGTCGTTGGGCCAATCAATCAATACGGTGACAGGAAAAATCAAAAACTCTTATTTTAAACGTTTTGTAAGAGGTCAATTCTATAAAGGTTTTGGTTTTCCATTCTGACTTCCGACTAGATATGGCCTACGTTTTGCTTTAGATTGAGTCTTTGGATGGCATGTGGCTTTCTTACTCTAGAGCACTTAAGAAGATGCTGAATCCAGCCACAAGGAAACATCAGACAAGCCCCGAATGAGACACGCTGAACTAAAGAGCGGGGAGGGGCCCGTGGTTTTCCAAAATGTCAACGCCGAAGACAAAGACAGTCTACGGAAGCGCTACGGATGGACAGAGATGAAAGATGCACAGCTAACGCGGGACCCTGTCCTCAGTCCTGGGCGGGGCGAGGCGGGGGCCACGGCGGGAGGGACGTGGTTGGATCAAGTGACCACACTGGATTACAGCCGAGTACGGGGTTACCTTATGGAAGTTTAACTGCAATTCCCTGGAAGTATACACTTCAGAATTTAGGGGTGTAGGGCTACGATGCGTGCGAGCTCCCCCCAGGTGATGTGGGGGCGCGCTGTGAGCGTGCACGCAGCCACCCGCACCCGCGCTGACGGCAAGAGCACACGGGGGCGTGACGATGGCAAAGGCACACAGGCAGGTGCTCTTCGGGGTCTCCCCGGCTCATGCGTACGTTTGCAATTACTTTCAAATAACAAATAAAAACAGGAAAGCAAAATGACACATCCTTTTTCTGGGTAAATTCTGTAAAGATGGCCAGTTCTACCTTGTTCTGCTGTCTTTCCACTCTGTAGATACTTGATAAAAATGTTAAGTCCCATATAAATAATCGTATTTTGTTTCATTTACATCTTTCAAACATGCTAACTTCTTTTTAAGAAAACCTATTTAAAATATTGCATTTATTTCCAAATAAAATGGTAGAGGTGATTTGCACCTTTCCCAGGTGCTGCGGCCTTCACCTAAGTCGGTCGCATTCGAGGGAAGACAGCGTCAGAGCGCGGCCACTTCTGCGTTGCCTAGAGTCGCACGGTCACACGGTCAGTCCTACTTAGGATGGGGGCTTCGCAGGGACACGAATGACGAGGCACCACCTTGCAGGCGGAGCAGCGCACGCTCTGCAGGAGAGGAATCCCCAGGGGGCGGGAAGAGGCGTGACTGACACCGGTCCTCGGGACGCCGATGGCAGGATGCGCGAGTCACCGCCTGGGGAAAGCCCTGCACGGCCCGGTCTCTGCTCAGAAGCCTGGCCACAGTCGAAGCGGAAATTATGACGGCCCGGCACTGTCCCTCCTCCTGCGATCGAGCGTGCGCGAGAATGTGCCCACGGAGAGCCAGCTCTGCGGACGGCATCTGTCACCAGACACGCGGGCCACCCCAGGTCGGCCAGGGACGTCTGTCTGCACGGAGGCTTCCCTCGTGCTCCTGAGTGCGCAGCCGGCGCACTGTCCCTGAGCGACGGGCAGCACCAGACGGTCCCATCGGCCACAGCCTCAGTGTGGAGTCCTGGAATTGCAGGACGGCCCGGAAAACCTCAGCCCTTCTTTCAAAGCGATGGGGACCCAGGCCTGCGGGAGGGGCTCGTCAAAGGTCCAAAGCAGGCGAGACTAGACTGTGGGCCTCGGCCCCCTGGAGGAGCCTCCACCCAAAACCGACGCAGGCGACGTCCCGCCACCGGGACCAGCTGCACGGGGAAGCGCGCCCTTGGTGACAAGGGGACTTCGGCCAGCCCTTTCTGAGTACACGAAGGCGGTTAACCGAAAACGAGCGCGCGACGCGCGTGTTCCCGTGAGGGACCTGATGACTGACTGGGAGCCGCCTACGGGACAGCTCACTGTTCTGCGACTGGTGGCAGGTACGTAAGGGCTGGCGGGAGGAACGCCCCTAGGCAGCTGCGTGTCCGGTGGGAGCGCGCAGGTGAACACGTCCCGGACGGACGGAGGGCCTGCGTGTGAAGAACCGACCTGCTCTGAGGTCGGTGCAGGACCCGAAACGGCTTCTTTACACTTTCTTGGCCTTTGTGTTCGCAACTGTAAAGCACAGGCTTAGAAAACGCTACGGGTGGAACTAGGTCCCTAAAAGACGCCGAAGCCCCGACTGCCAGGGCCTGCGGACGTGACCTTGCTTGCAAGGGGAGGTGGCAGGTGATCGCGTGGAGACCAGGTCGTCGGGGTGGGCTCGGCCCCAGTACGGCCGCGACCCCACACAAAGGGGCACCGCGGGCAGAGGCAGGGCGAACACGGGAAGGTGCCACGCGAACGTGAAGACAGATTTTCCATGTGTCAAAGCCAAGGAACGGCATGGGCAGCCAGCAAGCCCCGGGCGCACCGACGCGGCCCGGGACAGGCTCCGTCCCGCAGACCGCGCCACGCACGGCCACGCGGCCACGCGGCCATGCCGAGAGTCCTCTCAACCGTTCACAGCTCGCCACCCGTCTTCCGGCAGAAGACACGCGACAGATCGCCCACGACCACACGCGAGGCAAGGCGAACTTTTCTGCACAGTCGGATAGCAAAGATGCTAGGCTTTGTGGACCACGTAAACCTTTGCCACGGTCTTACGTTTTAACAACTTTTCGAATGTAAAATTCTTCCTCGGCACAGGGGACGCAGGAACACAAGCCTTGGTGCACAGCCGAGCCCCGGCCACGGCTGGGTGGCCCCGACGTGCAGGGCCAGCGAGCCCCTCTCCCCTTGGGCGCCCTTCTTCAGAAATGCAAGCCCACGGAAACTAGCTCACCTCCTCTTCGTGACTCGGGGGACGGTGTTTTACACCAGACCGGGCGAACCTCCGATGTCCTTAGAGCTACTGTCCTTTCTTGATAATACTATTACAACGGTCCAGAAGCTTTCCCTTCGGTTACTCTCCATGAACAAGGGGCAGGGACGTGCCAATCACTGATGACGGATGACAGGCTCTCAGAAGCACTCGTCCCTCATGCCACTGCCGAGGCCGTTCCCCAAGGATGCCCTGAGGACGTGCTGCTCCCACGTCCCAGAGCGATCTGTGTCTGGAGATTTAAACACTTTCATCCCCGCCGGGCACTGTGGGTCTGGCCGTGGCAGAGCTGTGTATAAAATGTAGGGCAAATGTAGGACTCAGAGCCCAAGCGATGTCGCGAGGCTATTATAGCCGCTCTTCCTTCTCTTTTCCCGAGTCGGGCCACTGCCGCTCTCTCATGAGAGGAGGCGGTTTAGTGAGGTGGGTGACGAGGGACGCGCTCCGTGAGTGCTCGGGCACTCGCGCCTCCGGTCGGGCTCCTCGCGTGTTCGCAGAGAGAACGCGAAAACGACGTGGAAGGTTCCTGCGGCTGAGGAAAGGCCACGCCAGCTTGTCGGGAGGACATGGCAGAGACGAGGGCCGACGCGGTGAGGGCCGGCGCCGGGTGTGTGCGTGTGCCGGACGGGGCAGGGCGGGGAGCGGGGGGACGGAGGGCAGGGTCACGGCCGCGGCGGCAGGACAGAGGCAAGAAGGCACTTCGAACCCGCTCTATTTCAAGGACCGGGTCATAGAACAATCTGACTGCTTTGTAGGAACAGGCGCCTGTGATCCATTCCTGATTTGTTTTCCTACGCCAAGAAGTTTTTGGTTTCGAAAGATGACACATATTTAACATCATGCGGAAGGGTGAAAAATGGGCCTGTGTTGGCGTGGTAGGGCTGCCGAAACAGAACACCGCAGACTGAGGCTGAAATAACAGAAATTTATTTTCTTGCACTTTTAGAAGTTGGAAGTCCAAGGTCAAGGTGTCTCACTTTCTCTCCAGGGCCTGTGCACATGCAGGTCTGGGCTCTAACCTCCTTATAAGGACACCGGCCTTATTGAATTAGGGCCCTCCATAAAGATTTCATTTCAACTTAATCGCCCCTTAAAAGGTCTTGTCTCCAAATATAGTCACATTCTGAGGTACTGGGGGTTGGAGCTCCCACGCACGCATTTGGGGGTGGGGTGGGGCGCAGGTCAGCCCATAACAGGCCCAAAGCCCAAGCTGTCAGCGCCGTAGTCTGCATTTATAGTACAGCGACCGCACCTGTGTTTATCTAAGTGTCACATATGCAAATGAGATAGTGGAGTATGATGATCTGAATTTATTAAAAGGCATCTCTCTTTTTTTCAATGCAAACCCAGATCTATAAATTATGCACTAAGCGTGGTGATTTGCTCGGCGATCTGCCGAGGCCCGCCCCGGCGGCAAGCGGACCACGAGGAGCCCCAGGGAGGGACCCCTTTCCTCGCAGCTGGCTCAGGGGCTGGCCGCGGGGCCTGAGATGCCGTCCCGCCCCCTCACTGGCTCTCGTTTCCTCCGCAAGTGCACGTGATCTCTGGAAGGGCCTTCCGCTAGGCGAGCATCAGCCACGGAGCCCCTTAGGGCGGAAGGGCGAAGACGGCAGTCTTCAACTGAGTCTGACGGACGCTCTTAGTCACTGCTCTGCGGCTGGCGTAAGAGTGACAATCCCCTTCAGCAATCGCTCTAGTCCAGGTCATTCGAGATTTAAGGCGATGAGGCAGAGAGTGCTCATAACTCTTTCTCTAATAGAGAGACCTGAGACGAGAAAGAGGAAGGCGCCGAAGCAGGCGGTTTGGGCACCTGCCCTCTGCCGCGCACGCTGCTGGGTGCTCGCCCCTAAAAATACTTCTGCACAGGAGTGCTGGCCCCACTTTACAGAAGAGGAAGTAGGCGCAGATAAACCACTGTCCCCGAGCTTGCTGCCAGGGAGCGGGGGGAGCTCACGTCTGGCCCCGAGGCTGGCCCGTCGGGTGCCCGTCCGTGGGTCAAACGGCTCGAGCTCAGCTTTAGTGGCCTCATTTTAAAAACAGCGATGCTACGGCACCCACTTCGCTTGGCCTTGCCGCGGGGTTTACATGGCTTCGTTTGCACTCGTAACAGTGTGGTGGGACGCAGAGGCCTCTGGCCGTCTCGGGAGAAGGCCCACGAAGCCCTGGAGCCCTTCGCTTTTGGCCCCAGGACAGACCATGGGGCGACACGCACACCTCGGCGAGGACCTGCAGTGTGGCCATCTCGCCCCGACTGCAGGAGCGGCCCAGGTGAGGCCAGCGGAACTTCAGTCACTACAGAGCACAAGAAAAAAGCCATTTTTTAAAGCCACTAAGTTTTGCAGTGGACCACAGATGACGACTTCCATTAGACTAAAAACATGTTAGCCAACTATGCCAAATTAAAAGCCTAAGAATGAGACGAAAAAGAACATTTCCTAATCCATACTTTGAAGTTTCTCCTCCCAGAGATTTCCAAGTTTGAAAAACTGATTTTTCTAGCATAGAAGTTCAGGTGACCTTAGCACCTTTGTGACCAGTAAGAGCCGGCAGGTTCTGTGCGTCTGATGCAGCCAACTCCTCGCTGAGCCCTGCGGAAGAGCAAGCCTTTAGCTGAAACCTGACTAAAGCCAGGGCACAGGCTCCCAGGTGTGCGCGACCAGACGGCCCCACCCCGCTCGTCCCCGGTCCTGGAGGAAGCTGGCAGTCCCTCGCCGCCGGGGGCCCCCTCGGCACTTTCCTCTGTGGCGTCCAGTCAGGGAGTTTCTTTAGTCTGTCATACCCAGCTCCGAGGCCTTCGTTCCAATGCTGACACGTGAACATTCTCCCATCATGGTGTATCTGCATCCACAGTCACGGCGATGGGCGATGTCTCTCCCGAGAGCAAGACTCGCGCCTCCTAACTGCCGACGGAGCGGCCTCGGGGCCAGTTCAGGACCGAGCTCCTCGGTCGCCGCTCCCCGCTTCCTGTGCCCTTCCCTCCTCTGCACCACCCGACCAAGTCCCAGTCAGGCATCGTTTCTCCCAGACCTCTCAAGACGCTCTGGGGCTAGGTCAGGTGCTAAGCCTTTCCTGAAATTGTGGCACTTTTCTTGGTACATCAGTATAATTGCATTTATTATTAAAATTGTGCATCTTGTATGCATCGTTATAATTGTGCTTCTCACCTTGCCATTCATTCAACAAATATAACACGTAAGGTGGTGATAAGGATGCAGGAGAGAAAAACGAGGGAGGGAAATGGGCTGAATCCACCTAGTGGAAGAGGTGCCCTTTCACATTTTGTAAAAAAAAAAAAAAAAAAAAAAAAAAAAAACAGCTTTGCAGGAGAAAACGCTGCTCTTCAACTGGTGTGCGCGTGTGTGTGCGCGCACACGCAGAGAAGGAGTCTGTAGGCAGTTACAGATTTGATCCTAATGAGATGGGAAGCCACTGGAATGCTTTGAGCAAAGGCATGAAATGATCTGCTTTATGTGTTCACGTGGCAATTTGGTGGCCGGATGGAGAGTAAACTGTAGAGACAGGCGAGGAAGCAGGGAGGCCAGGCAGCTACGCTGTACCCGGTGGTTCTCGACTGGAGGCAGTTCTGCCTCCTGGGGACATTTTGGCGATGGTCGGTGTTTTGGGTGTCACGACTGTGGAGGAGGGGGTTGCTACTGGCATCTAGTGGGCAGAGGCCAGGGGTACTGCTAAGCATCCCACAGTACACAGGAGAGCCCAGTGTCCCCCAAAAGAATTACTGGCCCCAAATGTCAGTGGTGCCGCGGTTGAGAAACTGTCGTAATCTGTGCCAGGACGGTGGCTCGGATTAAGAGGGTAGTGGCAGGAGCTGGAGACGTGTTTGGACTCGAGTTATATCTGACAAGCAGAGCTGATCATACTTGCTGCGGGATTAAAGGGACAGCGAGAGGGGACGATGGTGACAAGGATCCTCGCCTGAACAACTGCAGGACTGAGGTGCCTTGTACCGGGATGAGGAGGAGGGTGGGAGTAGTAGGTAGGGAACGGGGGCTTTGCTTAGTTTGGGGGTGAGCAGAGGGACTGATGGGATCCAGCGTTCATATCGAATTTGAAATTCTACCTACTTGGCGTTAAGTGACTACAGCAGGTGGGTGCGCGGATGTAGGATTCTGAGTTCCGGGGAGGCTGGGGCTGCAGATATGAACCAGGAAGCCTGCTGAGAGGACTCTACACAGTAGCTACAGGACAGGGTGAGGTTGTCTGGGGAGGGAACGGCAACTGGGCAGCGCGGTGAGGGTCCCAACGTGCAGAGGAGGCGGGGCCAGCAGAAGACGCCGAGAAGGGGAAGAAGCCTGAGGGGGAGAAGGGACAGGAGCATCGTCAGCCGTGGCACACGCTGCAGAGAGGCCAACGAGGACCCAGAAACGACCACCCGATTGGGCCACACGGATGCCAAGGGTGACGTGACAGGGAGCTGTTTTGACGGGACGGGGGGGGGGCGGTTCAGGAGCTCGCAGCTGGGAACTGGCGACAGTGGCGTGCCCGCCCTAGGCCTTCGTAGAGCTGAGTAAGGAGAACACTATCTGGAGGGGATTGCTTCCTCTCGACTTCTTGTTTTACATGTTCGAACATGGAGAAAAGCGTACAGTACGACGACTCCCCTTCTATCCACCAGAGTCCGCATTTGACACTACCATGCTTTTCCGATGTGAACGTATGTAGTCACATACGCACACACACACGCATTTCTAAATAGTGAAGATAACTTTGCCTCTAAATACACTTCAGATAAACCTCCTACAAAAGGCCATTCTCCTATATGACCACAATAACCATTAACACACCTAGGAAGATTAAATATATCCCAAATACAGTCTATAGCTAGGCATATTCAAATTCCCCCAATATGTGTCTCACAGCATTTTTTTCTCAGACCAGGATTTAATCAAAGTCTTTGCATTGCACTTGGTTATCATGTTTCTTTGGTCTCTATTGATTGCTTTTGAAAAAAAAAAACTGTCTTACAGGATAGATTTTATTCATTCTTTGCCATGTCATTTAACTCATTCTTCTGTCCTGTAAGGAAAGCTTTTGAGGGTGGTACATATATTTATTATTCTTGGCACAATACCTTAAAATTAGCATTTCCCAACTTTCCTGTATCTGCCTTTTTATTTTCAGAAAATACTCCATTTATTCGAAGATTTTTCCCCCTGTAACGGCCACCTATTATTCTGAAGACTTAACGGAGCAACTTTCAGGGGTTACACACTCCCCCGCCTCTCACCTACTGTAAGAATTCATGGGAGACCGCGTCTTAAAGCTAATCAACACCGAAAGCAAACATCATTTTATTGATTAATCACGACAAACTACCTTTGCAAAGTAAAATGAATTCTCTGAAATTTCATTCCTGATTAGCAAAATAGCTCCTCCTAATACTTGAGGGTAAGAGCTGCTGTCAAATGTGTCTGCGCGACTGAAATCATAAGAGCCAGATGCGCCGGCTGGGCTGGTGGCCGGTGACGTGTATGGCGCACTCGTCAATCTGCGTAGTCACAATTTCCGCAGGTAACACAAAATGTGACTATGCTTGTATTAGGGCTCCTAGAACTGGTCTTTTGGAACGTAGAAAGTTTTTAAACAATGCAATGAACCTTCTCTTAGCAACTTAAAATGCAAACTGACCCAACAATGTTCATGGTTAGAATTCCAAAGAACATTTACGCATTGCCAATTTACCTTAGAAAATTTTCTGCCATAATCTTCAAATTATTGTCTTCTTCGCAGTATTGGAAATCATTAAAAATAGAGTTTTTTTTATACAAATGGATTTTATACTCTTTACTTCAATGAACAGTTCAAGATTCCTTTAACTCAACATTCCAATATTTTTTTGCTATCTTACAAAGCCTGAAATTATCTAGTAGATTACATGAAATTTAACCTATCACGAAAACGAGTTCATCCTACTCATGGGTTCATAAAATAAAATGAAATAAATGAGTGAAATAGTGAAATAAGTTCGTTTCATATGATGAAATAAATGAATAAAAAATGGCTATTATTTTTAAATTTTTTTTATTAATGTACAGTTGGTATACGATATTAGTTTCAGGTGTACAACATAGCAATTCAACATTTGTATACCTTGTGATGTGATCACCACGTAAATCTAGTAATCATCTGTCACTGCGCAAAGTTATTGACTATATTCCCTGTGCTGGAAGCAACCTAAGTGCCCATCAGTGGATGAATGGATAAAGGTGAGGTACATATACACAATGAAATGTTACTCAGCCACGAGAAAGAATGAAACTGGCCATTTGCAGCAAACATGGATGAACCCAGAGGGCATTATGCTCAGTGAAATAAGTGAGACAGAGAAAGGAAAATACCACGTGACCTCACTTATACGTAGAATTTTTTAAAGGTTGAATTATTTTTGACCATTTTCTTTCACTTACTTGCACTTCTTCAGTGCTCTGGCACCTGTGCTTACTTAACTAGTCACCTTAAACTCCTCTGGGCTCATGGAGTATTTCAGAGAGGTCATGACTCTCCCTGGCCGCCCAGTCCACCCAACCCGATAAGCCCAGCAAAAATCCCCACTTGAATAAATCAGAAGCTGTGACTCAAGACTTTACGAAACACCTCTCGGGAGATCAGAAAGAAACGATTGGTCCACAGCGAAGTCAAAATCGTAGCTACTGTCACGTGCCGGCAGGCCCGCCTGCTCTCTCGCAAGGCCTCCTGGGAGACCGTGCGGACCGAGCGGCCCCTCCCGGACCGCGCTACTGATGGAGACGCAGGTGCACGGGACGGACGCGCCAGGGGCGGAAAATCGCCCTCTCAGCTTACGCTCCAGCTAAGAAATTACACACTCACGGAGACAAAAAGACGACCATCTCACGCGACGACCATCGACATTTTCACGATTTTAATGGTTCGGGAATCAAACACTGTTGAATCACTTGCTCTCAAATGAAGCGACACCACCAAACCAACGCGAGCCCCGTGAGGGTCACTGCGCAGCGGCCTCTAGGGCGCGCGCTCCCAACGCCCCGGCGGGGACACGTAATGGGGACTGGGGCGAGCTCGCGCATCAGGCCGGGGGTCTGTGCAACGAGCGATGGTGTCACCTCTGGCGCTGGGCCCCCCTCGGACACGCTCGAGGACACATGGGTAGCCTTCAGGAGCCCGCGGCCCCGCGACCCTGAACTGGACCCAGCCGCTGGGCCAGGCCTAGCTTCCGAACCGTCAGAGACGGCGTGAGACGACGAAGGCTTGGATTTTAAGCTGCTCAGGGTGGTTTCCTACATAGTAAAATATAGTTAACACAATTTTATACACGAATTATCTGGTCGAAGTTGTAACTTTAGTACCTGTCCTTTAGGTATTAAAACCCACAGCACACTGATGTGATTGAGGTATTAAAACATCCATTAACGAATACCTTAGCACCTCCGAGGGCAAGAAAACGCTCGTTCTCGAGACTTCCTTAGAGTACTGTTCGGACTGACGTCACCACCGCCCGCGGGCAGCGGGGAGTGACGGGTCTGGTAAGTTTGAGAAGAAATTCAGAGGCTCGGCCACTTCCGCTCTCCTGTCCATCTGGGGTTCAGGGGAGCGAAGGGAGCCATTTGCTCTGGTGTGCTCCCTGTCACACGGCCAGCGTGGTGGGCAAGCTCCACTTGTGTCCATGAACTCGAGGTTTAAATCTGCCGATTTCGGGCACGCAGCACTGCGGAGCTCAGCGCTGCTGCGAGCCTCAGCCCGGGCCCCGAACCGCGGGCGTGGTAAACTCCTGTTTGAATCTTTGTCAACCTGACTTCTGCGTCTCAGTCCTTAACTGAATCCAAACTTCAGCAAGAAGGAAAAACAGACCTTATCGCCCTCTATGCTAAGTGCCATTAGGGGTATTCTGTGCCTTTGTGGAGTTTCCAGGATATCTGGGGTGTAAACTAAAACACCTGAAGGGCTACCCAGAAGCAGCAGGTAATTACTAATAAACAGGTGAGGAACTATGGTCCTCGGTGAGCGTAAGGAGAAAGGAAAAACACAGGTGCCCAGACCCCATGCCAAACCCACAGAATCAGAACGGTCCCCAGCAACTCCATTTTTGGTAAGTTCCCAAGGTAATGCTGATCCATACCAATTTAAGAACGCAAGATACACTCGGTGAGCGCAATGACTCTGGAAAAGAGGAGACTGCTGTGAGCTGGCAAAGGAGAGATGACGGCTGGCCGAGCGAAGTAAACGTGAAAGGGCACGCGGAGTGTAGATGACGAGGGTCGGAGGAAAGCGGCATTTGCCGGCTCATCAACTGCCAGGCCCTGTGCTACCTGGAATGTCATTTAAGATGATTTCACTTCATATACAGAAAAACTGAGGTTCAAACAGATTACATAATTGGCCTGAGGTCGCAAAACTAGTTAAATGACAGAGCGGGATTAGTACTTCCATTTTGTAGATGAAGTCGAGCCTCGGGGAGGTTAAATATTTTGTCAGAAGTAGCAAAATTGGAAAGTGGTAGAAGTGTGGTTAGTAAGCGGCCACGCTGCAGTCGGGTCCGTGAATCTAAAGCCTGCATTGCTGCGGCTGCTTTTCTTTATTTACTTTTTTAATAAGGGGGGAGGAGACGGTCTATATCGCTTAGGAAAATGTACAAAGGTAGGGAACAAAAAGTAAAATTTAAAAAAGAAATCAAATCAGACCACCAAACATTCGTCTCTATTTTAACTTGTGGTGCAGCCAGAGAACCAAACATCACAGACCATCGATGGCTTAAAAATCACTGTAACTGATCATTAAACAATGACTGACTGAAATTAGTGACAATTAGTCAGAATCCAATTATTAGACTGGACCCATGACAGAAAAACTGGTTAGAAGCACCAACCTACTCAAAGTCCAATTACTCTATGGTTAACCTCAGTTTTAAAGTGTTATGTTTAAAGTCAGAGAACTTTTATTTGTAACTGAAATTTTTAAAGACTGCTTTATGACAATGTTTTATTAGACTTCTTTGTGTTCAATATTATTATTTTATAGACTTGTTAAAAAGTGAAGCTTAACATTTATTCATTTCTAGTCTCCACGTAGGGACTTCGGTTCTATTTTTCTATCTTCAAGACCAAAGTCAAAATTCGACCCTGTGAGGCCTTCCCGTAATTAAAACACGTCACCTCTTCTTCACTGCTGCTATGGAACATTGCTTGTACAGCTCTGTTTAGTACTTATTTTGCCTTGTATGAAGGCCATTTGTTTACAGATGTTTCTACTTCTCTGTAGGGATAAAGACTCTGCATCATTCACCTGTGCATTCACCCGGCATTTAGCACACTGCCTTGCACGTGCAGTAAAAGCCTACTGACGAGTTAGTATTTTTCTCAGTAAGATGAGCATACGACATACACACCTTCCGCCAAACCAATCCTCAGCTAACGAATATAAGAACCTGGGGAAATTTACTGTTGAAAGCATGCCAGTGTAAGAGTGGGTTTGGTCAGCTACGGAATTGGGAATTGGGAGCCAATGAGATCATTCATTCATCAACAGATGTGTTCTATGTACCAGGCACTGGATATACCATGGGACAGGACAGATGTAGTCCTTGCCCACAGAGAGCTCCCAACCTAGCAGGGAGACACACGACAACCTGCGCACACACGCACGCACACACACACACACAAATAAAGAACACGCACAGAAGGCGGTAATAAGAGATCAAAGTGGCGTGGAGGGCAGAGGGCTGCTCAGATAGGGTAGACATTCGACAAGCAAAATTTAAGCGGAGACTTGAAGGGCGAGAGTTCAAGACGCAGAGCGGGGGGCTGGCCAGCAGGGTTAAGGCCCTCGGAGCGTCTGGGGTGGCAGGCAGGGGCGCACTGCTGCAACGCCAGCTTCGGGGGAACAGTTACCACAGCACGTTCCCCAGCCTTCTGATTTTCAGTCTCGCTTCTATCACTTCTCTTTTTCTGACGGCTTAGATTTTCCCGGCTAAATTAAGTGATAGCATAAACACTGGGGAACATACGACTACCCATTTCCAGATAATCCTCATTTCCCCCCAGTCCCTGTGACTGATAAATTCCTCTCGGAGTGACAACTATGCCCCAATTAGGGAAGTGTTCCTCCATATCGCTTTTAATTCTGATTTGGAGCCCTCCTGATTGCTAATCAACATGTCGTGTGATTACTTCAACAATCACTTACGGAATGTTATCTTGTCATCAGGAGCAAGCGGCTTTCTGAACTCTAGCTAGGCCGAGCGAATGGCACCCCAGGCCGCCCCTAACCACTGAGCATGCTCAGATCTGCTGCTGGAGCTACAGGTTGAGCTAGGAGATCGTGAAGCCCTGGACAAAGCCCCGGGTCAGAAACCAGAGGTCGTAGGTTCTGGTCACAGGTTGGCCACTTTGCTATGCAAATATGGGCAAACTGTTTACTTCCTTTAGGCTTAGCTTTCTTATTGGTAAAGCGGGAATGCACAGAAGTTGCATCTTACACAGCTTCAACTACAGGTACATATGCTTGGCAAAAAATCTAAACGAAAAATATCAATTTAAACAGCACTCCACAGCGCATATGCCCTGGAGTAAGCAAGAGCTGAAAAGCCCAAATCTGTTGCTCCATCCACCTCAGTGCTTATGTGCCTCTCATTCGAAGTCTCGCTCTGCAGTAGAATTTCAGTCTTCGAAGATTTATATATTTGTTTGTTTAGAACGAGGTCCCTACATGTAATCCACCTGCTTCATCTAGGCCTCGAATGAAGAAACAGCCGTTCAGGCGATGTGATTTTCTCAAAGGTTTTCTTTAGAATCAAGCAGGGTGTCAATTCCACTATGCCACTCTATTACAGTGGCATGTAGGGGACCCGTACACCAAAGTTGATGGAATTCTAGAAATGGATTGTTGAGACTGTGATTTATCAATGTTTTTATGTTACTGGTTATTAAATTACATAATTCATCAACCACGTCACTATCCCAACGGAACTATGCTACTATCTAAGGCACAGATGTATTCACATATCTGGAAAATGATATATGTACAAAGTTATTCATTGCACAATGCTTTTAAAAAGGATCAGGTAAAAAAAAAAACCCTAAATGTACAAAAGGAGAGGACTGATGAAATGATACATTATCCAATGGAATATTATACAGTCATAAAAAATGAGGAAACACCTCATATGATACAGAACAACTTCTAACATCAGTGAAAAAATAAAGTATATAAACGACACATAGTATCTGCCATTTATGTAAAAATGGGAGAAAAATAAAATATATATAGTACTTATTTGGTTGTATAGGCTTAAGTTTTTTTGGAATAATATTCAACAAACTGTTAGCATTGGTTGCTTCTTCTGCAAGGAACTGGGTGGCTGAGGGCCAAGTATGGAAAGAAGACTTTTACCTCATGTCTCTTTGACTTTTTCAATTTTGAACTGTGTGACTGTATTTCCTATCAAAAAGGAAACACAAAAAGAAGTTTGAGACGAAAGAGGATCGCGTTCTTAACGGAAACCATTTATATATAAAACGTAGGCATAGTCTAAGGGTGAACACCTGTAGGTAGGATGTGGGACTATGAAGGACTTTCCTTAAGAGAGCCGTCTGTTCCAAGCTTCCCACTTCATAGATCTATGAGCCGAGGGCTTGAAAATTAAGTGACCCATGTAAGGTCACATGGCAGAAGAGCAGGGATTAGAAACCGGATATTCCAACGTCTACTCCAGGACTTTTATTATATTGTCTTCTCATTCTGTGTGGGCGACACAGAGCCCAGTACATTCAGGCTACATAATGGGCTGTCATGCTCTATCTAAATTTTAGACTCTGAAGTCAGAACGATCTCAAACTTTTGTACTACTCATTTCTTGTGTGGTCTGTGCATGGCTACACTTATAAACAGGCTGTGCATATTTCTATTGCTGTACATATTACAGTAAGATCCTTCTAACTCAACTGAATTCACTGAAGGAAAGAACTAAAATGTCTTATTTTAATTTTTTTTAAATATACAAATGCCTAGTACAACTGTACTGCCAAAAATATTAACATTGGTTTGCATTCCTTAACCAAATCTCAGGGGCTGGATGTGTTTTAGAAATAAGAATTTCTTGGAACTTAAAAAAGGTTACAGGGTACACAAACCATTATGTAAAACCTCACATACCAGTGGCCAAAGGCAGCACCCCATAATCAAACATATTAATATTTCTTCAGCAAAATATGTGATAAAAGATTACATGTATAAACTCATTAGTTCAGGTCGTATTTTGCTACCAAATGAATTTTGTCGCCAAGCTTAAAAAGTTTTTGGTCTTCAAAGCCTTCCAAATGTTGGAATTAAGAAATTCCAGACTTACAAAGGTGCAGCTAGAAAATATGGTTAGTCACCACAACTCTCATCTTTCTGATGGGGACAGAATAAAGAGGCAGCTTTTACATCCTAGATCTGGGCCAAGGACTTGTGATTAAGAGATCCAACCTAGTAGAGGGGGCAAAAGCTGAGATTATGATTAGAGAAGAATAAAAGAAAAGAAAATCCTAACTACAGCACTGCATTCCTATAGCAGCTCCATATGTTATTAATTTAATAAAAAGCTCCATTTGATTAGCTCTTGTTAGTTTTTAATGGAAATAGATAAATAAAACTCTGTCCCGCACTGCTGACGAGAGGACTGAGGAGGGAAAGAGCTTTAATCCTACTGGGAGGTAACTGTGCTTGGCCAGTGCAGCACACAGAAACAGCATTCCAAATACAGCGGGCAGGAACACACACCGTTTTCTCAACTTGGTACCACTGTGTTAGTATCCTTTTATCTTATAAAGGCGAGTTTTTTTTTTTTTTTCCACTCCTTACAAAGGGAGAAGCTCTGGAGTCAAAACACAGCTCACCCTAAAATCTTTTCTTTTCACAACCCAGGCTCCCCCTCCATTTTGTTGCTGTTAATATTACATACTTCTTTCCTGGCAAAAAATCAAATTTGCACTAAAAGACTATAAGTCAACTTTGCAGAACGATGTTTGATATATTTCAGTTTGCTGATACTCATTTCTCAATCTTAAAATTTTAGCTACATTTTAACTGAATCAATTATTTTGTTCAATTTATGAAGTTAACATTCAGCAAATGTTTATTACAAAAAAAAGTATATTCCATTCCGAAAATGAAAATAGCAATGGTGAACAAGAAAAAAAAAAAAAAACCCTAAGTGTTGGCTATTCCAGGAGGAAATGCTATGCTCTCATATTTTCATCATAATTCATTCTAAAAAAAAAAACCTAACTAGCTAGATCCTATAACAAATACACCAACACATTAATAACCTAATACAACAAAATAAAGTAAACAAAAACTAACCAGGCTATTTTTTTCAGTCTGAGAAAAACAACAAACTCCCTTGCTGGGTTTCTTGACCATTCGCATTGAGAAACAGCAAAAACTAAAATACTTTTTACTGTAGGATTTCACGGGACTTGTTTCCCCATACCATCCTATCTAAATGATCAGCGCTATCCCACAATATAATCATTCCGTTTGAGACCTCTTAATTGGGGAGGGGGGGGGGCGGGGAGCCAACAGTTACTCCATAAAGCACAGGTCAGAAACCACACACTGGTGTTCTAGGACACACAACCAATCGACCTGAAAGGACTTCTGGAGTTAAGCTGCCCCCCAGATTGGGAATGCAGACTCCGAAATAGCACACGCGGTCACGGCGTCCCTTAAGCCACATGACCTTCCTACGGAAGCAGAGCCTTTTAACTTAGAAACTGAATGAGAACTGCCCCTTCCTCCGACGTTAAGACAAGGCAGGGCGCTGAAGCCGGCGTGGCAGGGGCGGCCCGGCTGCCGACTGGGAGGGACCGGCCGCAGACAGCGCAGTGTCCCTGGGCTTTGACTACTCCCCTTACCGTTAGAAGATCTGGGAGGGAGGGAAAGGAGGAGAAACACGCCAGAATCCGGGCACAGAGGCCCCTGGCCTCGAAGGTGGGGTTTGGGGAGGCGGGGAGGGGCAGCTCCGTGTGTGGTGACCCTTTGTGAACGCGCATTGGGGCAGCTCGGCTCGCCCCGAGGCCTTTCGAGTCGTCGAGACCGCGGCGCCCCGGGGACGCACCGGCCCACGGCCTCCACTGCAGCCCCGGCGAGCTCGGCAGCCCGTCCCTCCCCCGCCCGCCAGGTCACTCAAGGGCGCGCCGGCTTCCGACCCGGGCTGGCGCGGGCGCGGGCCCGGGCCGGTCCTCGGCGTAATCCCTCCGCTGCGGGCCGCGCACTAGTTTTGATCACGCCCCACCCCCTGGCCGCTGGCGTCACCTCCGCCACCCCAGCGCCTTCCAGCAGCTTCCAGAAACGTCGCCTCCCCCAACGCAGCCACTCACAGATGGCGGGCTCTGCAGCCACCGGCCCCGCCCCCAGTCGTCGCCGCAGCAGAAACTGCGGCTGCGGCAGCCGGCTCGACGGCCACGCCTCTGCGGAGGCCGGCCGGAAGTGCTCCCGTCCTCGCCTTCCGCCACGCTCACGGACCAAATCCTTTGTGGCCCGGGAGGAACCGGAAGGGGAACTCTTTTGCCGCGGACCCAAACCGGAAGCTGCCTTCCCGGCGGAGAGGCCGCTGGGGGAGGAGCGGGCCGCGGCCAAACGTGGGCAGAACGTTTCGCCGCGCGGTTCGGCGCTCGAGCCGGGATCGGAGTTCGGAACGACGCGGCCCGAAGCAGAGTACCGGCGCAGGTAAGGGAGGAGGAGCAGCGTCCTCCGGCGCCGCAAGCGGGGACAGAGCCGGGCCGAGCTGCGGCGCGGCGTGCGCGCTGGCAGGGTGGGCCGGGCCGGGGCCCGGATCCGGGGCGAGGGGCCGGGGCGGGGGGAAGGGGTGCGGGTCGGCTTCCGGAGTCGTTCGGGCGCGGAGAGGTAAGAGCTGAAGAGAAACCAGAGTCGCGTCCGCGCGTCCCGAGGGGCGTGCAGCCGCGGAGGGTTAACGGAACCGTGCGCCGCCCGGGTTCCCAGGTCGGGTTTGGAAACTGACTCCTGGGTCGTGCCGGTCCCAGCGGACGACGGCGGGGCCTGGCGCCCGACCCCCCGCCTCGGCTGCAGGCCCCTCGCGACCTCGCCGTCGACAGCGCCCGCGGGGCCTCGGAGGGCAGGCTCCAGTGCCCGTCGGGCTCCTGTGTGAGCAGCGGCTTCTCTGGGTTTCCCCGTTATGCACGCGGGACTGCGAATCAAGCGTAGTTGCATCTTTTTCGCTTTCCCGCGGCCAACCTCACACATCCATTGCGCTGTCACCGCTGCTCACTGGGCCAGCGGTTCACGTCCACGCTTTCGGAGTGTCTGGCTCCCGGGAGTAAGGAAAAGGGGGGCGTCAGAAGAGATGCCGGGGGCGAAGCGGAAGACTGGGAGGCCGGTTTGGGCTGGCAGCGCAGTGGGCTTCGTTTTAGGTCCTCGTACTATACCTTCAGGTCACACACACACACTGCGCTGTTTGGACTTTCCCACAGTCGGGCTGGTGGTGTTGATAGGGGATTTTGAGCCGAGCAAGGACAGACTCAGACTTGTTTTATAGCGGTATGGAGTGCAGACGGGATGGAAGGAGACATGGGGATGGGAGATGCTCCCAAAGAACTGTCCACAGAACTTGGCGACTTACCTGTGTGAAGCAGAGGGAAGTGGAAGGGTAGAGAATCACTCAGATGTTCTAGTGCTTGTGTTTGGAACGATGGCGATACCAACGTACAGGCGAGATTCAAGAAAGCGGAGCCAGTTATTTTCGAAGGGAGCTCGGCCAAGGTGGTCATTTAGGGACAGATCGAGTTGTAAGAATCGCCCCCCCCCCACCCCCGCCCCGGATTTTGTATATAGGAGAAGGAAATTGTATTCGGAAGGCCTGAATAGCCCAATTTTTCAACTGAATTTTTTTCACCCAGCCACCAACCTACCTGCTTTTCTCGTTGATATGGTGACATGGGATCCGGGGAGCAGATTGCAAGAACCAGCCGAAAACGTTTTCTAGATCCCTCAAGCAAGTGGAAATTTTCATGAAGAACAGTTTCT
Organism: Rousettus aegyptiacus; assembly: GCF_014176215.1. NCBI lineage: Eukaryota > Metazoa > Chordata > Mammalia > Chiroptera > Pteropodidae > Rousettus > Rousettus aegyptiacus. Next base: position 3,591,512 of record NW_023416286.1, read on the forward strand.
TCAAGAGACATAGATTACCAGTTTTTCTTTTGAGAATAGTGCAGGACGATACAAGATGGGCCACATGTTTTCCACAGAGTGAAGTATAGAATTAGGACCGGATAAATAGTAGCTAAAATTTACCTGTGCCAGGTGCTAAGCATTTGACATATATCATTGCATTTAATTCTTAGAACAACCATTTTACAAATAATTTGCTGAGCCCAGATGGGCAGCTGTAAAGCCCAAGCCCTTAGCCACTCTAAACCTGTAGAAGTTTGCCTCTTTCCCGTATGGTTCCCTTTTGTAGGTATAGTCTAAGTAGAACCAGCCAAAGACAGTAAATTGGTATTGTCTGTGAGGAGCTTAAAAAGAAAGAGTTTAGCACAAAGCTTGTTTTTACCCTTTCGGTAGTGGTTCTCCGTGGGGCAATTATGCCTCCAAAGGGACATTTGGCACTGTCTGGAGACACTTTTGATTGTCCTAGCTGAGGGGGGTGTGCCATGGGCATCTAGCAGGTAGAGGTCAGCGATGCTGCTGAATGAACATCATAGGATCCATGGGGCAGCCCTCATGACAGAGAACGAGCTGGTCCAGAACGCCTGCAGTGCTGTATTCGAGGAGCCCTGTCGTGGGGATATTTCTTCTGGGATCGGAAATTGAGATGCACTGGGACCGATTTGCTTAAAAGCCTCTTTATTTTAAAAACTATTCCTTGGCTTGAAAGGTGTGTAAAGTGTATACAGCTGGAATAGAAAAGCATAACTTGTTTTTAAAGTGAGCTTGTGAGCTGCAGTTTCTCTGGAGATGGTTGTCATTAAATCATGGATTTTTAGATTTGAGGAAGACCTGCTTGAAATTATTTTATAACATTTCTACTGAGTCTCCCATATCTGGTTTTCCTGTATTTTAAACTACTTTTAACAATCACTTTAATCACACCAAGCCAGTCTCATAATTTTGACTTTATTGAATGTCATTCTGATCAGTGGGACTACACTCGAAACAAGCTTGTTACATGTGTAATTCGTAGTGTAACAGTGTTTCTGTTTTGGGGCCGGTACAGATCATTTACTTTAATGTAAAGTAGTATCTTGTTGGTAGCGTTTAAAAAGTAGCATTATTGGTGGTTGAAAGCAGTGTGGGTTCTTTTCTCCCTGTCAAGTAATGACACAATGAAGTTTTTAAAGTAGTAATGAGGTTTTTAAAGTAGTTTCTTAGTATCGTGCTGACATATTTGTTTCAAATTGTGCAAAAACTCAAATCTGCTGCATTCAAATTCTAGGCAATCTAAATTGGCTTTAAATAAAAGTTACCTCTATTAAAAGTTTTGATAAATTTGCTTGCAATAGAGTCTACTATGGAAACCGATCCTATTGCCAGCCTCTGCCTTCTCCCCACAAATTTGCTAGGTTTATAAATAAATTTAGATGTTTTATTTGCACTTCAAGATTACAATTTTAGACTGTTTATCTTAGGACGTGCTGTTCTCAGAATATACTTAGTATATATACAACTTGTAAAATAGCATAGTTCTTTTTCAGAGTAAATAGGATTTTTATTTAATTGTCTATTGACTTTTTTTTTTCAGGGTTCATTGAAAAATCCTTAGTGATATTGACATGTTTCAAGTGACATAAATTAGCCAATGACTCGGAATGATGGATTCCCCGAAGACTGGAAATGGTTTGCCAGTGATTGGACCAGGGACTCATATAGGGAAATCTTCACTCCACATGGTGGGGTATTTGGGAAAAGTTAGTGAACTTATTTTTTGCCTCCGTGCAAAGTTGGGTTTTTTTTCTCTTATTTTGAGACTTTAATTCGGTTTTAATTTTACCAATTAACTTTTAAAAATTTGTATCTTCCACGGAAATCTTACAGCAATGGCGAAAGATTGTTTTACTGTGTTTACCTCTCTGTCTTTTATTAATATGTGAAAGTAGAAATAAAGCGTAGATCTTATGGCTTACTATTCTCTGAAAATGTAGAACATGCATTTTCCTTGGCAATTGATGTTACTTTGTTTCCTGCAAATAAAACCGATGCTATTCTTAACACTTAATATTTAATATTTAGAAGTATGATATGTTCTTTTTGGAAAAATAGTTGTATTTAAAGCTTGTATGCTTTTTTATTTGCCATGTCAAAAATATCTTGCCAGTACATTTCTAGGTGAAAGGTGTAATTTTTTCCTGCTTACTCTTCCATTTAACTTTTTGTAATTTGATACAATGTAGGAATATCTATATTTTAATTTACTTTATTTCTCTTTTAGAATTCTGATTCTGCTAATGTCCTGTCAGATGGGTATTGCCCTGCTTGCAGAGAGAAGGGAAAGTTAAAAGCCTTAAAGACTTACCGAATTAGTTTTCAAGAATCTATCTCTTTGTGTGAGGATCTGCAGGTAAAGTATTAATCGTAGATAGTAACGAGATTTTAGTCTTCTGCTTTTTCTTGCAGTGTTTAATTTTGTGTTTTTCAGGCTGTATATTTGTAATACATGATAACCAGAGTTTCTAGATTTGTCTGGTATGCTATTGCAATATGTTTGATTTTATCGTCATCAGTCTTGTGAGAGGACAAAACATATTTCAAGATTGATTTTTTTTTTTTTTTAACTTGTCAAAGGGCCTTGCTAGCTGTTGGTATATAGTAGTTACTCTCTCATCTCTTTCGTGTATTAACTTCGGGACTGATCGGAGAAGTTATTAGTCTCTGCAGGTTATGTACTTAAGGCCCATGTCTTTTAGAATAAATTATAGTAATGTGTACCCACTGGTACAACTTTTATGTGGAAAGGAGCTCATTAAGTTCTGCAGAGCCCCACGTTGTCTTGTACTTGACTGCTGAGAAACTCACACACGCATTTAATTCTCACAAGTTCGCGAGGGGGGTGTCCCCAGGAAGGACACGTGCAGAGCTCAGGGGCGCAGGGCCTTTGGAGAGCAGCAGGCTGTGGCTGGAGCGCAGCCTTGGGGTGTCAGGTGCTTGCGTTCCAGCTAATCGAGCAGCTCGTTCGACCGCCCTGTGCTTTTCAAACATCCCTGGGTCTCACCCTCAGGTGCTGACTTGGTGGAGTTGAGCCAGAGACTCTACAGCTTTTTTAACTCTGGAGGACGAGTCTGGTGATCAGCCACGTTTGGAAAAAACTAGGCAGGATCGCACTGTTGGTGGCGCAACTTGGCTCGGAACAACTCGAGGAGAACCCCAGGCATTCTCACGGCTGGAAACACGTTCCTCGTGCGTTTACTCAGAAAACATTTCTTGAGCGTCACTGTGTTGGCACTTTTCAGATGTTAGGGTACAATCACAAACAGAAATGTCTCACTCAAAGAGGTGGTGTTCTAGAGTGGGGAAGAAAATAAACAAGTGAAGTATGTTTTGTTTTTTTGTTTTTTTTTTTTGGTGAGGTGATGAAAAGTGCTATGGGGGAAAATAAAGCCACGGGGACCGGGTGTCAGGGAGTGGGACCCAGCAGTGTCACGTAGATGCCGAACGAAACTCCTCACGGAGAAAGTGGCTTTGAGCAAAGACCTGAAGGAGATGAGGAGGAGGAAGCCGTGGGGCTCTCGGAGGCGGAGGCTGCCCGGCCACATCTGTGCGGGGCCACGGGGAGACCTGAGGTGGGTCCGGCAGAGAAGGCAGTGTCGCAGGAGATGGGTCAGGGAAGTAGCAGGAGCGGGCCGGGCCAAGGAGGGTCTCGTCGGCGTTATGAGGCCTCTGGCTGTTCCTCGGGCTGAGTGAAGAACCCAGGTAGGGATGTCGGCAGAGCAGTGACGTAATCTGACTTACGTGTTGAAAGGGGCGCTGTGGCTGCTGTGTTGAAAGTATGCGTCAGGGGCAAGACCTCAGGCAGGGAGACTGGTTGGAGGGCAGCTGCAGGGGCAGCAGGTGGGGACCGAGGCGACCAGGCATGGTTGCATTCTACGTGTATTTTGAAAGTGGAGCCAAAAGGATTTGCTGCGGGATTGGGCTACGCGGTAGGAGAGGTTGGGCTCAAGGATGAGTCCCGGGTTTTTGACCTGAATGATTGGAAGAGTGGAATTGCCAGTTACTTTGATGACACGGGTTTGGAAGGGGAGGGTTGGGAGAAGGATCAGGAGGCCAGAGCTGGTCATGCTGGAGACATCTGCCCAACATCTGTGGGTCTGGAGCAAACAGCTGGATCTGTGCTTCTGGCGTTAGGGGCAGGGTTTTTTGTGGCCTGAGATGCACGTGGGTGTCACCAGGGTGTAGTGAACCATGAGGCGGGGTGAATTTACTGGGAGCAGTCATCGCTAAAGAGCCTGGCTTATTCTTTATTAGGTAGGGCGCTGACTCTGCTTGAGATTGGGAAAGATTGTTTGCTTTTGAACTTTTGCCTCTTTGACATTTTTTAAAAATTTTAATCGCAGTAACAACAACAACAACAAAAAACCCATAACAAAGCTTATCGTTTTAACCGTTTTTAAATGTCCGGCTCAGGAGTGTCAGCTGCATCCACACTGGGGTGCAGCAGGTCCCCAGGACTTTTTCATCTCGCACAAGGGAAACCGTCCCCACGAAACAGTAACTCCCACCCTGCCCCGCCCCGCGCCCACCCCTCTGTCTGTCTGAGTTTCACTCCTTTGGGTCCCTCACGTGAGTGGCCGCGCAGTGATCGTCTTTCGGTGTCTGGCTCGTGTCACTGAGCACAGTGTCCTAAAGGTTCATCCATTTATAGCGTGCGACAGGATTTCCTTTTTAAAGGCTGAATGGTGCTCATTTTGTGCATATATCACATTTTCTTGGCCCATTTGTGTGTCCATGGGCACTTGGGTTGCCGCCGCCTCCTAACTGTTGTGAAGAATGCTGCCGTAAGCGTGGGCGTGCAAGCCTTTCTGAGGTCTTTTCATTTGGGGGAGTATACCCCCTTTTTAGGACATTTGAATATAAAATTATTGCTCTTGATTTTAAAGCATTTAGTGACACATGTAGGATTTAGGAAATACTCTCAAGGTGTAAAGTTGTTTGACAGTGACTGTACCACTAGTTGGTAACAGAAGAATCTAGAACTTGTTCTGTTAAGCAGTTTCATGATAAATGCAGCATCATGAGTGTCGCGTTTGTATTGAAGCAGCTGTATTTAGTGCATTTCAGTTGCCTGCTGCTGTGAAACAAAACACCGCAAAACTTAGTGACTAAAAAACTTCATGGTTTTATTTATTGTTCCTCGCGATTCCGTAGGTTGGCCGGGCGGCCCGTACACTTTGGCTGCCCTGGGCTGGATGCCTGAAGTGTCCGCCTGGCTGGCGGTGGGACCGCGCCGCCTGCTGGGCGCTCAGCTCGGGCGGTCAGCCGGGTCTAGGTTCTTCTCGCCGCGGGTCTCTCCTCGAGGCTGGCTTGGCCTCTCGCAGTGTGGTGGCTGGGACTGAGGTCTTCTGGAGGGCTCCGCGGGGGCCAGCCCCGCGAGCCGGCGCCTGGCAGGCCTCCAGGGGCGTCGCGCTTGCTGACGGCCCATCGCCGCTCATCACATGGCCTGGCCCTGCGTTGTGGGGCGGGTGACTCTGCGAGGACACGAGTAGCCAGAGGCGCCGTTCCTTAGTTCGGTAGAGGCCACCGAGGCAGCAGTCTGCTGCCCGCGCGGGGGCGGGGGCGGGGGTGGCGTGTGTGGAGTGAGGGCACGCAGCACATACGTTTCTTGAATTTGTCTTGTGAAACATTTTGCTGGCTATCAAACTTAGGGAAAACTTATCGATTATTTTAGCCATGTATTTATGCTGTTGATATTTGACTGAAGATGTGTTCATGCACAGCGAAATCTGACAAAGTCGTTGAAATCCGGCCAGTTTGACTCTCAGGCCCAGTAAGGATGCAAAGTCGAGGCACCAATGTTCTCTCAGGTTAATACTCAGCTTCAAAATGAAGAAGCAGAAGTGACTCCACGTCACTTTTTTATTTGAAAATGCTTTTCTAATTTTTAGTGTTATGCAGTGGACCTGTTCCTAAAAGAATAACATACTCATAAAAATATTTCTTTAAACTGTTGAAAATTTTTTATTCGCTTGACATTAGCTTTTTATTAAAGCAAAAGTATGTATGTTTTCCTTGTCAGCTTAACCTAGGGTAATTCAGATTAAAGCCTTGATTGTATAAATTCACTAAGAATAGTTATTCTTTTGAGGACCAAATGTTTTATTTAAAAATTGTTTATCTCTAGTTCCTTCAAATTTAGATTGATATTATATCCTCTCATGTCAAGTTAATGCTAAAATTTTGTGCATATTTTTAATGACTTAGAAACAGTAAAGGAGAACTTGAGATTACTTGACTTTCTGTAGTTTTATCATTTTATCTTTCCTTTCCAGTGCATCTATCCTTTGGGCTCTAAATCGCTTAATAACTTAATTTCTCCTGATTTGGAAGATCATCAGACTCCAAATAAGCCTCAGAAAAGAAAGCTCTTGGAAACCAGCTATAGAGGCTCACCTCCTTCAGCAAATTCCAAGAAGATTAAAGACCATGTCGTCACCAGTGGCGACCGGGACCTGGGCAGCAGACGTGGAGAGGCCCGTGATGAAGCCGCAGCGGACGCACCTGGCTCACCGCACGGCGGCCATCGGGACCCGGTCAGGGCCGACGATTCCTTGGAGCGAGACGAGGTTTTGGAAGCCGCCGATGAAGATGCCACTGCGGCGGGTGATTCTGGAGCTGGTGACGCCGCCCCTCAGCGTGAAGGCGGCATGCGGGAGCGGGGAGCGCCGCCGGCCCGCGCGTGCAGGCCGCTCTGCCAGACGCTGTGCGTGCAGTGGAGGAACTCGCACGCGCTCTGCTGGCTGGACTGCCTCCTGTCCGCGCTGGTGCACCTGGAGGCGCCGAGGACGGCCGTGCTGACCCACCTGCGCGCCAGGGACGGCTCCGTGTTCTGGCAGCTGTTCACGCGCTACCACCAGGCCAGCGAGCTGCTGCGCGCCAGCCAGGGGGACGTGGCCCAAGGTCCGTGCTCGTCCTTCGCTTCTCTTTGATCTCTCAGAGGTTAGCGTGGCCTTCCGTCCCACAGCCCGTGGAAAGGTGCCACCAGTCGCCTCTGTCCCGCGTGGAGAGCTGGGAGCCAGGCGCCCCGGGGGCTGTGGTGGCACTGAGGTGACACCGCTTCCGTGGGCACAACTGCCCCCGAAGGCGGCCCTTTCACAGAGGCCGAGTGGGGATCGCAAGGGGCTGTGGCGGGTCCCAGCTCGGGGCAAAAGGCGCTCCCCAGAGAGCCCATCACAGTAAGATTTTAAGGTTTTCAATTGCCGTAAAGCAGACAAAAGAGCACAGATCACCCACAGTTCTGCAGCTCCCCCCCAAATCTCTCGCCACAGTGAGGGACATATTTTTTGTCTTATTTCTGATAAAGTAGGATACCCACGAACCAGGCCCAGCCCTCCGCCGACCCAAGAAGAGTTAAGTAGGCTGGCGACTTGCGCCCCCCACGTGCTCCTCCCCGTCCCCGAAGGTGGTCATCGCCCCGAGTGTGTCCTGCGGGCGTGTCCTACGACGTACCGTCTAATTTGTTTTCAACTTAATAACAAAAGGATGTGATGCGATGTCTCCTGGGGCCCCTGTTTCTTTTCCTAAAGACTTATCCGTGCAGCTGCTCGCTTCAGTGGTCCGTGGGTGTTCAGGGCCGTAGAAGGTTTCCACTTTGTAAATCCGTCAGCACCTTCGTTCAGCCGCCCTCGCGTTGCTGTTCACCATCTCAGTGCTGCTGCCCCGACTGTCCTCGGGCGGGTCTCCTGGCACACGGGCAGCAAGCCCGTCGGCGCTGCGATGGGAACGGGATCGCCCCATCGTGGGTGCGAGTCCCGTGTCAGAGTCCTGGTGGTGAGTCGTGTCCCGCGGCGTTCACGCCCAGCAGCACAGCCCTCGTTGGCTTCGGGCTCTGCAGACCCTCCCCGGGTGCTGCTCCCGCCTGGGGGCCTTTGCCCTTTGACCTGTGGGAGCTGTCCGTGGGCTCGGCCTGCCTTTCCCAGACTGTGAAGAGGCCGAGCAGGGCTTCTTGTGCGGGTCGGCCGTGCGCCGTCCTCTGAGGGGTGCCTGCCCATCTGCGGCCACGTTGTCACTGCCTTGTGTGAGTTTTAGGTATCCTTGCTGCGCTCATGTCACGCATGTTGACAAATCTGCCAATTTTTACCTTTTTTTTTTTGATGGCTTGGGTGCATTTTACAGGTTTTTCAGAATTTGTGTTGTTATTTTTTAAAAGATACCTGTTTATGTGCAAAAATTGTTACTCTTTCCTTTTGTAGCTGGTAATTTGGCTTTTAAAAGAAAACTTTCCCCCGAATCACAAAGTCATTCTTGCCTATTTTCACTGAAAAGTCATCAAGTTTTACTTTTGACGTCGAAATCCTTAATTCCACCGGATGTATTTTTGTGGGTGTGCCGCGATGGCGCGGTCCCATGTTCCCCCCACCGCATAGCCAGTTTTTTGAGCTCTGCTTTTCGTCTCAATTCACGTGCCCCGCCGCTTTCGGCACACAGCATCCCGTATATGAGCACAGCCGTCAACTCCTAGTTTTCTTGGTCACTTCATCCGTCTCTGCTCCGATACCACACTGTTTTAATCATTACGGCTGTTTTGGTCTTGCTATGTGCTACTGTAAGAATCCTTTATTCAACTTGGCTTTGGTCATGTAGTCTTTTATATAAATCTTACATATTGTTTCCCCATTCAAGCTGCTCATTACCATTTTTTTGGTATTATGAATAAACAGCATGGCAGATATCCGTTTATCCTCTGAATCCCTTGCTGATTGTATCCTGGAAGGGATATTAAAGTACAAACATGAAGAGTCTTTCTGAATGGCCGTGCAGAAGGCTTACGCCCGCACGCCATTACGTTTTCACAGGTAGAAGAAAGCGTCCCAGAGCACGCTCGTCACCTGGGCATAACACCGAAAAGTTATTATTTTGTTAGATGGGAAGTATTTTGTTTCCATTTGACTTTCTTTGAGATCGAATTTCTTTGCAGTTTTTAAAGTTAAGTTTTTCCCAAGCATTTTTGCTTTCGTTGTCTATTTCTGTTTTCTATAATTATTGACACCGCAACGCTGAGTAGGGGACAATTCATTGCAGAAAATTATACCTCTCGCTCAAATTTCGACTTGACTGTTGAATTCATTTTAATTTTATATTTTAATCTAATTAATTTTTTTACAGAATATTTAATAGTATTTATAATACAGTTGTAATTACATTTGAGCTGTATTTCTTTGAATTATAAATGTCCTTTTTTGGCGTGGTCAAATAACAAAAATTCTGATTGATGGTTGCGATCAGCCATATGTATTATTTATTTGTAAGATCTGAGTGAAAAGATCTATTTGTAGCTTAAGAGTAACAGGATTCAGAGGTATATGGAGGCTTCTATTCAAAATAATTTTCTTATTAATCTTGGATAGTTTTCTGTCACAGTAATTCAATTTCGAGGACTTTTGTCCTAAAGAAATTATCAAAAACATGGACAAGTATGTGCCCAAAGACGCTTGTCATGATAGCATTCACAGTAGTGGAAACAAGCAAACGTGTTACGATAGGGGGATGATTAATAAAACCGTGGCTTCGCTGGAGTGCAGTAACGAGCCTGCAGAGTTTTTAATGAGGCAAATTTGAGTGAAAAAAGCGGGATGTGGAATTGTATAATTGCTGTGATGTTGTCGAAGACCCCTCAGACCCTTCCCATCCTCCCAAACAATGACAGAGAAGGAGGGATTTATACCAGATGTCTGGGAAACAGTCGTGACTTCTCAAGACGCCTGAGAGTGGCGTGGGCCGAGCCACTGGTGGGGGGCGCGTTCGCCTCCTGAGGGCGGAGGCGGGGTGCAGGCGGCGTGGCTTTTCGTTTTGTCTGTTTGCAAGACGTATTGACCGATACACGTTCGTTCTTGGTAATGTCGTAATGTTCTTTGGAAAGATGTAGATTGATGAGAAATGACGATGTTCTCTATTATATTTTTAGATGGAGATTGTAAACAACTTAATTCAGAAGTATTTGCGAAGATAGAGGCCTGTCTGAATGAAGTCAGAGATGAAATTTTTCTTAGACTCCAGCCTCAGCTCAGATGCACGTTAGGTAAGTAATTTGAGATCTAACTGTATTACTCACCTGCCATAAAGACATACTCACATCGTAAGGAAACGCAGCACTGTTTTATGACTTCGGATGGTCAGATTCTCGGGAGGGAGAACCGGCGTGGCTTCGTGTAGGAATCCACTGCTGTGTGAACTGCGGCGGGCAGAGCTGCGCTTTGTGACTACCTGGCCGCGCGCCACCCCTCAAGCGGGGGCAGGTCCCAGCCCGGTGAGGACTCCAGGGCGCACCTCCGCCTGCTTTCGCCCGGTAGGCCAGTCCAGCGTTTTCCTCCTTGGCTGTGCGTTGAAAACCACCTAGAGAGTGTAAGAGTGACTGCTAGTGCCGGCCCGTTCAGAGACTCGGGTGGGGCGCGGGTGTCAGTCATTCTCAGAGGCTCCCACGCGACCCTGACAGCGGGCCGGGGGGAGGGTCCGTGGTCTTCACCCAGCAGAGCGGTGTGCCCACCGCCGTGGCTGGTTCAGGCGTGGACAGATGGCACAGGCTTTGCCATAGGATGTGAGCAGAAGTACACTGATGACACCTTTTGGGAGAAGGGCACAAGAATGACACGTCCTGTGTCCTCTGATCGTCCTGCGGCCTCTGGGGGCAGAGTGGAGCCGGCCGCTGGGTCTGTGTTCAGCTTCGCAGGGAGAGGCTGTTGTGCTTAGCTTGTCTGAGGGGCATGTTTTTTTTTAATTTCTTATTCTTGTATTAACTATTAATAGTGGATCGTAGGAGCAGGCCGTACGGTGCCCCTGGTACGTGCCACCCACATTAGATCGTGCGACCTCGGTGCCTTCACGTTTCCCTCTCCGCGAGGGGCGGGCATTCCGTCGGGCCCAGCTGTTGCGTCTGGAAGCCGTGTCTCTGCTGCGCGGTAGTATCCCCAACTTCTTTGTGCTACCGTTTTGTGTCCTAGTTTTATCGTTTTTCATGAACACCCACAGATGTCGGCTTACTCCATTACTGTAGTAAACTGAACTTCCAGATGCCAAACCCTGGGCATGGCTACCTGTAGGTCGAAGGGCTGCTCAGGTAGCATCTCAAATATTCTTTTTTTTCTTTTTATTAAAGTGTGATTTACCTAAAGGAAAACCCTTTCTAAACGTATTCAGCTGTGTGACCATTACCACAGTCAAGATGGAGAATGTCACTGTAAACGTTGCCCCTGGCTGTTTAGGAGTCGGCCCCTCCTCGCCCCAACCGCCGGTCTGTGGGTGAACCCTCGTTTCAGGCGCCTTTTCCATAGGGCCAGCAGAGCACAGACCCAAGGGCTCCGTGCTGCGCTGTGCAGGTCCCGTTTCCCTCCCTGCCTGACCGGAGATGCTGTGCTCAGCGTCTGGACGCGGGGTCCCCTGTCAGAATCAGCACCTCCTTATCCCCGGCGATTGCGCTTGGAACAGGGGTGCATCTTGCTCCGTCGCTGCCGTGGGCCCGGCTTCCCTTGCAGCAGAGAAGGGGTTCGGAGTCACTGTGCAGCCAGGCGGCTGGCCAGGCCGTGTGCCCCCCCCCCCCGATCCAAGTGCGCCCCGCGTAGGGGTCGGTGCCCCCCAGCTAGCACCGCCGGATGCCGCGTTGGAGCTTGGGACCTTGCGGCTGGGGTCTGGTCTTTGCTCGGGGCACTGTGAATGTTCCCACGGGTCGTCCTCGTTCTGAATACTGCTGTGAAGAACTGGGGAAAGAGTAGAGTCTGCAGTGACCCTGAGCACGGGTCAAGCGTTTGAGATCAGCCACTTTGTCGTTTTGATTATTGTTTTTAAAAAGCACATCGTAAACTGTCCCCTCTGCTCTCACCCACAAGCACAGCCGAGGCCCCATTCTCGTCCCCAGTGCCGCCCTGCTCCCACAGAGGTCGCAGCCACCCTCGGTTGGGTGTTCTCTTTCTCTCTGACCTCTGTGCTCCTTGTTTTTTTTTTCAAGAAAAGATTAATATTGTTATGGTTTCTACTTATGTAAGTCGAAAGAGCTTCCTTCAGTCTGGGTGTTGTGTTCCAGTGTCAGGACAGAGCCCAGCAGGACAGAGCGGCCCAGGCCAGAAGGCCCGCTCTCGGCGGCTTTGTGCGGTGCCGGGCGGCGATGCGGGCAGGCGGGGCGAGAAGAGCAGCTGGTGAATGGCCCGGGACAGCTGGGTCCCGAGACGGGGGAATCGGATCCTACTTCAGACCATAAGCAGAAAGAAACGTCGTCATGTTTAAAGACCCAAACACGAAAAGCAGAGTTGTAAAACCTCGGAAGAAAATGTAGACGAATGCTTTCTCACTCAGTGGGAAAGAATTTCTCCAATAAAAGATTAGTAGATCTATCGTTAAACTTTAAATATTTCTGGGCAAAGATTGAACAGAAATGTCAAGTATATCTTATAAAAATATTTTGTACATATGTTAAAAAAAAAGACAGCTTGGTAGAAAAGTGATTAGAAGACATTAATTAATGCACAATTAACAGAACACTAGATAGCTAGACAGCAGAGTCACCGAAAGGCTTGTGTCATGGCCAACGAACGCGGCTGGGCGGGCGTTGGGGTCAGGTTAATACAGGCAGAGAAACCACCTAACGCTCTTAGGCAGGAGGTTGTGAAAAACGGAATTAGGCATTGGCATTATGTGTTCGCTAGTGGTGTGCTTGATATTTAATAGCCATAAAATTTATAATCAAAGGGGAAAAAGACCAGTTTAGGGTCTATATAAATGACCTAAGATGGTCTGTAATTACAACTCATTTAACAGTGTGTCGAGCTCTTTCATGATGGTTCATTGGGAACTTCGTGGATTTTTGGGCCTGAAGATTCCATGTTGTCATTATGAAATCCAAATGGTTTACTTTTCCGATTAATATTAAGCTGCAGTAGAGTGAGCATTAATGGCTAATGACAGACATGCTACACTACGTGCCGGTCACGCCTGTGGCGTTGCATGTGTCCATCTTCAGGAGATAGGTTTGTGTTCGTTTTATTTATAAAAACGTTTTGACTTTACATTTTTGTACACAAGTAGCGGCGGGACCACACCGCAGACGTGGCCGGCGCAGTGGCCGCTGTAGCTGCTGATCTTCCCGGCGCGTGCTTCTGCAGGAGCCGCTGCCGTCGCGCCTGTCGTTCCCGCCCGGGTCGCGGCCGGGGGCGTCCTGGCCGCCGCAGGGCCGGCCGGGGCAGAGCTGGCCACGGAGGTGGCACTGCCCGGGGACGGAGGGGTGAAAGGACCCAGAGTTGTTTTCGTGCCAGATCAGCGAGGCAGCGTCTGAGCTCCCTGAGGGTGGGATGGGAGAGGAGCCCGTGGGAGAAGCGGTGGAGGAGGGGGCCGGAAACCCTCCTGGGGGCCTTGCTTGCTGACCCCGCCCTGGAAGACAGTGTCCTGGTTCCGTTTTTGTTTCAATGACAGCAAAATTCAGAGCTCCTCTAGTCTTCACACTGCCGGAGTTTAATTTTAATTGTCGTGCGCACCGCCTGGCTCTGGTGGGGGGTGGCGGGGGGTGGGGTGGCCCAGCGCCCCCTGTTGCTAGCCGTGCTGTGCTGGGAAGAGGTTTGCTCCCTGGAGCTCCTGGCACAGAGCCTTGGGGCCAAGGAGGAAAGTACCGACCTCGCAGAGTGATGATGATGAGACTCGGGACTGTGCGTGTAAAGTGTCTGCTTCACCGCAGGTGCTTGGCACGTGGCGATACACACAGAGCAAAAAAAATAATAGTTAAAAGGTGCAGAAGACGAGTCAGCGAGGAGCCAGGAGACTCGGGCTGGTGCTCTACCCCGGGCGTCCTCACCTTGACTCCTGCCCTAACTTGGGCTCCTGCTCTGACCCGGGCTTCTGCTCTGACCCTGGCTCCTGCCCTGACCCCGGCTCCTGCCCTGACTCCGGCTCCTGCTCTGACCCCGGCTCCTGCTCTGACCCCAGCTCCTGCTCTGACTCGGGCTAGGCTTTCCACCCATAGAGCTGGCGTGGGGGTAGGAGTGGTTTTTTAACAGTTTTGTCCAATTCTGAACTTACTCTACCGTGTTTCTCCAGTTATGCTGTTTTTAGGATCTGTAGCAAACCATTTACAAATGTTTGTTTTCATAACGCCCTAGGGCTATTATAGTTCCAAGGATTAATTTTTTTTTTCTGAGTAAAGCTCACAAGATCCAAGAAGCTTATGGGTCTCCTGTGTCTTTTGTCTTAAAAAGTTTGATCAGTGTCCGTCAAGAAAAATGAGAAAATAGAGACGGAAGTGATCATTAAATCTTGACTGTGGACATTTTAGAAAAACGCTCTAGCAGTCTGCTCACGTGTGAATAGCTCATCTGCGGCGTGTTCGCGTTCGCCTGTCTTCTGCCGTGAGCGCAGGGGGACAGGCGACCGTCCGTGGGTGCGTTCGCCTCTTCCAGGTCTTCGCGAGCAGTAATTGTTCCTTTCTGTTTTCGAAGGTGACATGGAAAGCCCTGTGTTCGCCTTTCCCCTGCTCTTAAAGTTAGAGCCCTGCGTGGAAAAGCTCTTCACGTACTCTTTTTCTTGGAACTTTGAATGTTCACAGTGTGGTCACAAGTATCAAAACAGGTTAGTTTTTCTGTTTTTTAAAATTCTTTTGAACGGATTCATGCTGATGAAAATGGCCTGAGCAGTGACGTTTGAATAAAAGTGGCTGCCGGGCATAGCGCTGCTCCGCCCCCCTGACCCCCTCGGTGACGTCTCCCACGTGTCCCGAAGCGTCTTCAGCTTGTGGTCGAAGGGAGGAGTGCGAACCCCGGAAATTATAGTTTGCTTCTTTAGACTGGGGGAGTGAAAGACCATGGTTTGATACATTACTGCTAGTGGGAGTTATCCCGCAAGTTCCCAGTGGGGGCGGGACAGTGGGGACCGTGTCTCCCCCGTCGGCCCCCCTCCGCCTGCCTGCTGAGTGAGAGCGCCCATCAGACCCTCAGAGCCGCGTGCGAGCTGCCCTCTCCTGCCCTCTGCAGAGGCTGGGGTTTTGTTTACGTTTCTAGCACCATGGAAACATTTTAGGCTCCCCGAGTCTGGCGGCAGTTGTCAGAGGTAACTCACACCTTCCCATTCCTACTCCTGGTCCCCAAAGGCCAGCAGCAAGCACTCCAGAACCTTCCATGAGTGCAGTCAGCCATGTTTTCTGCCTCCCATGGGTGGGGAGGGTTGCGGTTGGTGTGCGGGGCCCCAAGGTCGGCTCCGGAGGGAGCAGGAGAAGAACGACTCCACAGGGGTCCCTCGCCCTGGGCACCCCCCAGGGGATGGGGGAGGGACCGGGGTTTAGAGGGGGGACAGGGAGGGACAGGCCCTTCGGACGCGATGCCCTCACTGTGTCCACATGCGGGAAGTCACTGGCTAGCGGCCGAGAGGATTACCAGACTGGTTCTGTTAGTCGTTTGTTCAGAATTTCTATAACAGAGAAATCCTTTCTTTAAACTCACCTACTCGTAAGTTAGAAAATTTGAAGTCTTTCAAAAATATTTAAAACAGTGAGAGGAAAATGATACTTAGATATTCATTACTTAGATTGAGGTGAGTTTTAGGTATTTGGGGTCCGTTGAGGGGCGAGTCTGAGAATGCCTTAGGGACTGTGCAGGCCACCGAATCAGAACACTTTTTTACCACTTATCTTCAAAGTACTAGCATTTCATGCATACATAGGACTTACATAAACTTGCGTAAGTAAATACGAGAATAAATACCTGTTTCCTGGTTTTTATCACCAATTTATGTAAATTACCTGGTTTGCTCCCCACTCGACAGATGTAGAAACTGAAGCTTGAAAGGGGTTAAACAGGTGCCCGAGGTGACAGGCTGGCAAGAGGCGGAGTTCGGTCAGGTTCTCTGGCCTCGCGGCCTCCTCCCTGCGGCCCGCTCCGGGACCACCCCGCTTCCCAGGACCACCCCGCTCCCTGGGACCACCCCGTTTCTCAGCTCAGCTCCAGCTTCTGCAAAGGCTGCGGCTCAGTCCGGCCGCTTTTCGCTGGGCACATCGGTGCCAGAAATCAGCAGCAGTGACCTTGATCTTGGCCAACCTCAGATAGCTAGAAAGATAACACACAAGCACGTAACAGAGGGTCGTGGTTATTTTGGTCTGTTGTCTGCGTTAAGTTATTTTGAATGTGAACCGTCAAGTCCATTTTGGAAGCGCATAGTAAAAACTCTGAAAACGCAAGGGAAAGAAGCCGCCAGCGACTTGGGTTGGCTCTTTTTGTTTTTCGTTTTTTGTTTTGTTTTTAACGTCCTTTGTTCTGAAAAAAAAAAAAAAGTAGTTTCAGAAGAAAAATTAAAACGAAGTGACATTTCATTAAATACATTTTAACATATCACAGGTTAAATCTTACTTTCACTCAAGCCGACTATGCGGCAAACTCGCTTGTTCTTGAGCTGCTGTCCTTAGTGCAAATTAAGGAACATCGGTGTCAGGCCCTCTGGGTTCAGACCTCGAGTCTGCCATTTACCGCAGGATGTGCATCCTGTGTTCACTCTTGTCGTCCGTAAAACGGGGATAAAAATAGCACTTAGCATTGTTTGGAGGACACGTGCTTACACAGTGTGGCCTGCCTCGCGCATGGTCAGCACTCAGCAGCTTTAGATGTCCAGTGGAGCATCGACACTTGTTTGCAGGGACGGGTTTCCTTTCATGGGCTGAAGAATAAGGGCCTTTGCAGCAGCCGACGCTGAGAACCAGGAGTTCATGGGGCATAAAGTCAGCGCATTGGTCGATCCCTCATGCCGTTAGCTTCCTTGAGAGCGGACCTGTTTTCACAGCCTGCGCTCACGTCACTTACCACACGCCAATGTTCATTGTTGTTCCGAAGGAAGCCAGCGTCTCTTAGGCAACAATTGTTTTTTTAAAGGTAGTTCGTATGAAAGTGAATCCAGCTGGGGCACAGTGTGCGTCTCTCAAGATCACTTTCGGGACGCCTGTTGGCGTCAGGTGCTCAGACCGCGGCGCCGGTGTAGCCCCTGGGGGTGGCCTGCGGAGATGGTCGCTGCCTTCACGAGTGTCTTCTGATTTTTAAGGACCAAGAGGGTCGAGTTGCAGATGCTCCTGATTCCGTGTCTGGAAATGCCCTTTCCATTTAGGGTTGTCAGTGATGGGTAGTCAGGCTGTGAATTTTTTGAGTAAAGTGTGAGAAGTTCATGGATTTGACAACAGTGGTTCTCTACTGGGGACACTTTCGTGCCCCGCGGGATGTTGGGCAGTGTCTGGGGAGCAGCTGGGGGCTGCTGTGGGGTCCCCTGTGCAGAGTCAGGCCCATGTGTGGGACGGTCCCCATGGCGAGGGTTATCCGGCGTGGGTGTCCGGGCATTGCTTTTGGGAAGCCCTGCCTTTAAGGTCGCCTTCATCTCTTAGCTGTACGGAACTGACGTGGAGAGTCCCGCACAGAGCTCGCCCAGGGTTAGAGGGCCGCGTCGGCCTGTTCGTTACGGGAGCCGGGGCGGGGTGAGTGTAGGTACCACCAGGACCAGTACCTCTTATTTTAGACGTCGATTTAAATTAATGGGGATGGATTCCATCCAATTGAATTAAAGCTATATCTTCTTTTTTATAGATGTATGAAGAATCTGGTCACCTTCACCAATGTCATTCCTGAGTGGCACCCGCTGAATGCTGCCCATTTTGGTCCATGTAACAACTGCAACAATAAGTCTCAGATAAGGAAAATGGTGCTGGAAAAGTGAGTTGAAATTGCCTTACTGATTTTAGAATGACGTGAAGGTGGGTTCACGTACTTTTTCGGAGGTGTGGAATCTACAGTGATGACTGCAGCCCGCCCCCCAGGGGTGTGTCCCCACGCCAGGGCCTCCGGGCGGGACACCCCGAGGAGCGGGCCCCCTCCCGCAGGGGTCTCTCACTCTTTTGCCTTCTCCTCCCTGTGGGGATATCAAACATCAGTTTTCCTCCCCTCTGCCAAGTGCCCGGAGTCACTGGAACCCCGCTGTGTCCGTAACCTAATCGTAGGCACCGGGGCGACCCGGGTGCCCGCAGGTGCGCCCGTCTGCATTCCCGGCTTCTCCCAGGCACCCTCCCATCAGCTCTCCGCGGCCCTTGAGCAGGAGTTCCTGTCATGTTTGGCCAGCCTTTCCAGTTGTCCTCAGTGGTCAAAACGACTGGTCAGGATGACCTTTTCGAGCGCAGCCAGAAGCCACGGGTCCGTCCCGCGCGAGGCGGTTTGTCTGCGTCCCTCTCGTTAAAACGCTCGCCCTCTCTGACCTTCATTCCGCTGCCCTCACCTGTGTCTCTGCGCAGGAAGTGTTCCGAGCTGTGATTCTGTGTAGTAATGAGCCAGTGACGGTGACCTTTTCGGTTGCCTTGGCTGTGCAAAGAAACCCCTCAGAGTCTTTGCGAAGGGTCTGTCGTCGTCCGAGTGAGAAGCTCCTCCCTTTCTTTTTCCCCCTGGACACCCCTCTTGTGCCTCGCATCCTCGCGCCCCAGCGTTGCAGTCTGTGCCGGCTCCGCTCGGGGCCTGTGAGTCGGAGCAGGCTGACACACTGTCTGTCCCTGCCCCAGGCGGCAGCCCGAGGCCCCGCCACCGCATCCTCAGCACGCGCTGCCTGTGGACGCTGAGTCCTCCGGGGGCTCCCTTCCCTGCGGGGGGCCCGCCTTGTCGCAGCCGCCAGGCCACCCACTCCGCGGCACCCGAGCCGCCGCTTCCCCGCTTGCCGTCTGGCCACTAAGGAGCCGTCGTTCTCTTGTCCTGTTTGCTCACGTCACCTTCCTTTTCGTCGTTCTTTTGGTTAATGACCCTTTTTTGTCCTTCACCGTCACCTGATGGCATTCACGGGGCGGGGCAGAGTGGGGCAGAGTGGGGGAGAGGAGGTCCCTGCAGCCGGAAGCCCTGCGCCCGTCTCGGCCGCTGGCGGTCCAGGTGTTGACGGGGCCTCTCGTCAGCCCTGTCCTTAGCGCGGGGCAGCGGGCTGCGGGCACGTGTGCGCCAGCCTGCATCGGACTGTTGCACGGCTCGGGCTCCTCCGTGTGTGTAATTTCATCTAACAGTTTACACCTACTTTTTCTCAAGCCCCAGCATGGACGACAAACTCATGCTACTACTTTGATCTGCAACATAAAATTTTTAATTACACAAATATGTTACTTTACTCATGTTACGTTATAGACTCATGCCTTATCTGGAAATGCATCTTGAAACCTCAGTGTTTCAGAGGGAAATGCTTCTAGAGTTCTGATGGTCCGTTGATCATCAGAATTGACGGCTCATTTCCTGCATTCAGTAGTAAATTTCACTTAAAATTTAAACGATAAGGTCTTTATAAAATGCTCTGTAGTGTTTTACTTAGGGATTTGTGTAACTTGTTTTGTTGGTGTTTCATGGAACTTAGAGACAAATGTAATACAGGGTTTTAAGGATAACTTAAAAGTAATTAGGCCCATTTTGATACCATGCACGAGTCAGCGTTACAGCGTTCCAAAAACTCATAGTGTTGTAAGTTCCTGAACACCTTGTCTCGGATAATCCGCCTCTGTAATTTAGTGTTCCCATTAGAGAGAGGCCAGTGATAAACGAGATGAATGATGTTTAGCAGCTTCGGGTGCACTTTTCTTCAGCTTGTTTAGGGCTTATATTCAGAGCACGGTGACATGAAGAACCAATTGAGAATCTAATGTACCTTCTGCCTCGCAGACTCTTGAAATGACTATTGCATTCCCATTACTGCCACAGTCTCCTTTAGGAGTTTGGTCACACACACCATCCTGGATCGTCATTCGAAAAGCTTATTTATTGAAACTTCAGTTTTAACACTGACTTAAAAAAAAACCCAACTATTCGTAAAGGATAGGCGAGTGGTAGAAGGAGAAATACAATTCTGTTCTGAGCTTTTTGAAGCATCCAATGTAATGATTTTGAGACTTTTTTTTTTAAAAGCACATAAATATACTTTTCCTTACAAAACTGTGGTTGGAATACTGATACATAAAGTAGTTAAAATTGTGTTTTTTAATTTAAATTTGTTATTTGGTAGAAAACGCTTTATTATTTATGAGAGCCTTGAGCCGCCTCCAAAGAAAGACACGTTTGTAAACCTTTGCTGAACCTTTGAATTTGTCTAAAAACGTATTTTCTAGTTTCAGGTAACATGAACCAATTCTGATTGTTTGAATTTCACCTGATTTTACTCATTTTTGTCATAGAGTCTGAAATAGTTTGAACAGTGACGTAATCTAAAATGTAATGAGGTTAAGTTACATTTGCAGACTGTTTTCTGCCTAAAGCCTACATTCTTACAGTTTGGAGGTAATATATTCACATTATTACATTGGCATTTTCTAAAATACGAATCATTATTGTGCATTAGTTGGGATGAAGGTCTGAAACTTGTACTCCTGGCCATCAGCCTGGGACTGGCTGCCCTTTGCTGGTCAGAGGCTCCCTATTCCCCCGCTGTCTTTGGGAGCGGGTCGGCTTGCACAGCTCCATCGTGCTGTCTGTCTATCTGTCCGTCTGTCTGTTTTTCTCCCTCTCTCCCCCTTTCCTTCCTCCTTTCTCTTCCCCCCTCCCTCCCTCCCTCCTTTTCCTGAGGGTAGATCTTCACACTAGGAAGGGTTGACGTGCACATTAGGAGATGAGTACAAACGGATCTTGACTTGAAACCTCTGGTTCCAGTTTCCTTGACCATCCCATTCAGTTTCCTGTGGTTGAGTCAGAACCTGACTTACTGTCCTCAGCTCTGAGCATCATCTTGGGCGCTCCAGGCATGGCGGGTAGGGAGAAGCCTGAGGATAAAATCTGCTGCCAGGGGTAAACTCCTGCCCTCCTGTGAGAGGCTGGAAACGAGACAGGCTGAAATCGTAGGTAGGAGAATATACTGTGACTTTTAGGGGGCACTGGAGTCTAGGGGACCCAGGGGGGAAATAAACTAGAAAAGGAAGAGGAGGGGGCATGTGCTTTATTTTATTGGCTCCAAGATGCCATCATTCGTAAGTCGTACCAGTTTCTAAATACGCCATTGAGAAATGCTGCCTCATATGACAACTTTCTGTGACGTCTTCTGAGGCTGGTTACTGCAGCATCTCCTGCTGGTCCAGACGACACGGTCCCGTGTCTTCCTGCCTCCTTCGTGTGAGTTTACGCGTGGGAATGTACGTATCAGCTAAGTATTAACGCTCAGGGGTCAGGCAGGCGCCCGCCGCCTGCTTTTCCCGCCGCGAGGCTGCGTCTTTGGCTGCACCGTGGCTCCTGGATGCTAAGTGCTCACGTTGTAGCGTACGTGAAACGGGACCCAACACCGATGGCCTGGTACAGCTTACTTGGCAGTATTCCTTCCTGGGGGTGCGTTTTGCAGTCAGCGGCGTCTCAGACTGACGGGACAGCTGTGGTACAAACTAACAGGAGCCGGGCGCTGCAGACGCCTTGCAGGACTTCTTGTTCCTAGGGACTTGTATTGTGAAGGCTTGATTATTCTCTAACAGAACGATCGACAACGGATAATTTACAGATTATCCTTGTCAGTCTGAATAATCTGCATTTTGGACATCGATTCAGGTTCATTTTCAGCGGAATAAATTTAGATAAGCTAAGTAAGTTTTGACAGCTGTTTCAATATTGGGAAGAGAGATAGTCAACATTTTTCTGCTCTGTTAAATTTAGTTACTTGAGGCTCATATTTGAGTTCTATTTTCTGGTTTGGCATGTTAGTGTAATGACATATTTCTGAAATTAGAGATGTCTTGAAGTTTATAGTAAATCAACTAGTATGTTTTATTTTCTTCTCTACTTAGTTCAAATAAAGCTTTTTCTAAATGGAAATTTTAATTTGATGGCCCTCTTTACTTCCTGAGATAGTAGAGAGAAATTGGCCAAATTATTAGCATTGTTGGGGTTTTTTAAATGTTTGACATTTTAGGCTTGTGACCTTGTTTTACGTATTACCTGTCCCCATAGTAAAAGCACTTTATTTGGGCACTCGATGCCAAAGGAAATTCCTACGTGTCTGGCTCATTCCTTTGACTCTAGAAAGTGGTTAAGAGACCTGCCTTAAGCCGAGGCCGCCCCGCGGCGACCTTTCGTGGTCTGCGCTGCAGCCTTGTGTGGCGGCTGCCGCCTGTCAGGGCGGCCGCGTCCCGCACGGGCTCCGCGTGCGCGCATCGCCGTCCTCCGTTCCTGACCGGGGCGCGCGTCGAGGGGCAGCGAGCCCCCGCCCGCCGCAGACCCCGGCCGCCTCCCCGGCCCGGCGGCCTCACGCGCCCGCCTCGCCCCCCTGTCCCCGCAGGCTGGCCCCCGTGTTCATGCTGCACTTCGTGGAAGGCCTGCCGCACAGCGCCGTGCAGCGCTACGTGTTCCCGTTTGAGGGCGCTGCGTACCACGTCGCCGCCGTGATCCAGTACAAAGCCAACAACCACTTCGTGACGTGGATTTTCGGGGCCGATGGTAAGTGCCGGACGTTTTCCTTTGTGATGGCGAGTGCGGAGCCTGAATGCCAGTTCGTCCGCTTGTCCGGAGACGCGCTTCGGCCTGACGCTGCCTCTCTGTCTTCTTGCCCTGGCCTTCCATCCTTCGCCCTGCTACGCCCGCGCCGTGGCTGAGAGCCACTTCCGACTTTTTTCTTTGCTTATATCAGCATGTTTATATTTCTTACATGTGCTTATATATTTTTTTAGACGAATAGTAAAATCATACATTACTAGTGGTTTAGAGTTTGCTTTTCCACGTAATAGCATTGCTTTATATGAGTTATCCGTGTTTAATGTCAAAAAACGAATGGTAACAATTTTGATTTTTTAGGTCTATGACCTTGTACTTCTCTTAAAAAGAAAGTGCATACAACTAATGGTTTTTAATTGAGGAAAAAAAAAAGTTTTGCTTACAGTCGTTAGTAATGTAAATAAAAGTAAACATCCATTTCTGAGACAGTTAGAGGTCACAGACCGTGTGGCCTTCTCTCAGCACGAAACAGTATCTGAACCCCTGGTCCACTAGCCTCTGTCTAAATAAACTTTGCAGTAGAAGGCTAAATAATATAGCTCGGGGATTTTGCTGATTTTCCCCTTTTGCTTTTCTAATACGGTTCACTATCAAGTTTGTTTCGCCCATAGCTTTTGCTTTGTCTTAGCGTAACCGCCTCCTCTTAAAGTGTGATGTCAGGCGGGGTACGGGGTCACTTTGATGTTTTTTTATTTTCCTGTATTTTATTGTTTGGACTCTTCATGTTTGATATTTCCTTCCTGGGGATGGTTTGAATGGATAACACAATAATGAGTTATGAAAGCGCTTTGCAAACTGAAACTCAAGTTATCAAGATAATCATTACCTTAAACTTCCACTCCTCCAGAATTCCAGAGGAAGTGATTCTCAATAACACAAACTAAAAAGCCAACTCATTTTAATTTTTTACTGCATTCCAGAGAATAAAAGTCTTCTTCAGGCAGAAGAGGTGAGATGGGTTCCAGCCGTGGCGCATAGAAAAGCCACAGATAAGGAGTGTCCCTCCTGGTTCTCCCCTAGACCGATGGCCTCTCTCTGGGTGGGGTCCGAACATTCATTGGGTCCCCCCAGTGCACACGTGGTAGAGGGCCGCCGGCCACCCAGTTTTACTGGGCACGGAATTAGAAGGGAGGGCGCGTCCGCATGAACCCAGTGCATGGTTTTCTTCGCATTTTTGTGTGTGCAGAGGAGGGTTAACCTCTTTCCTTGTCATTCATCATCTCATTCCCACTTGACAGATGAGAAAACTGAGGCTCAGGGGAAAAAAGCAGACACCTAAATACCTAAGCTTTTTTTGACCCCCCCCCAAATAAGAATTGAAACAAATGTAAATACTTGAGGTAACAGCTTCATTTATGTTGAAAAGTCACATGTATGGAAAAGAATCTATTTTCTGATATTGCTGGATAAGTTAGATGATACTATATTCTCAGTCCCCGAGGTGAAGTGTTGTTCTGTCTCGATTTTTGTGGGTATTTTAGGAAAGGTTAAAAACTACCTCCGTTTCCCAAATTTCTGGATGTACATAACTTCGTTATCCGAGTGAGGACAGTGGCGGCGGGAGGGTGTGGCCACGCCTCCCGGCGCTCTCCCGGGGTGGGTGTCCGACGAGGCCGCGGTTAGAGTGGCCCGAAGGAAGCGCGCCCGGGTGGGTGGCGGGTTTGGCTGTCTCACCGCTTTCCGTTTCCCTCCGCGTCCCCCAGGAAGCTGGCTGGAGTGCGACGACCTGAAAGGCCCGTGTTCGGAGAGGCACGAGACATTGGAAGTTCCTGCTCCAGAGATACACATCGTCATCTGGGAAAGGCAGACGTCCCGCGCCGCGGGCCCAGCGGCTGCCTGTCTCCCGCTGCAGAAGGCCGCCGAGCGGCGGGCTCCCGGTGTCGGCGGCGGGGGCCCGGGGTCCCCAGCGCCGTGCTCCGTCAGCGGCGCCGCCCCGGCCGGCGCGACCTCAGGAAGTCACCCCACAGGCGTGTCCGTCGCTTCCGACTCACTGTCGCAGGACGAAGCCGTCCCCCGCGGGCATCGCCTGCCCGCCGAGCCAAGCGGCGTGACGGACAGTCAGAGCTTACCTTTGGCGCCCGAAGAGATACGGGTTCGCTCCGAAGGTTTCCTCTTAGAAAATGGACCCGTGGCAGGAAACGAAGTTGCCGGGACAGACGCCTTGCAATCCCGCGAGCCCCTGGCGGCCGCCTTAGGGCCAGCCCCACGGAGGGCCGAGCGTTCCCGAGACCCGCTCGCGGAGTCCGGCCTTCCGCGCCCGACCGCGAGTGCACGGCGGGGCACCGAGGACGCGGCGGTCGCCAGCGCTGGGACTGGCACTGACGCCCCTCACCCCACTCAGGGGGCGGAGCCAGTTCCGGCGGAGGGGACAGTCGCCCCAGAAGGGTCTGTTCCGTTCAAACAACTCCTTTCCCCAGAAACTGAGAGATTAAAGCCAGAACAGTGTGTTCCACTTCGGATATGTGACTTGAAGAAAAAAGAAACTCCCGCGCTTTCTCGAACGGCCAGTTCCCCCCAGAACCCGCCTCCGCAAGAGGCTCGGAAGAAGCCGTTCGTGGGGAGCTGGGTCCAGGGCCTGCTGAGCAAGGGCGCCTCCTTCCTGCCGCCGTGCATGTCGGCCCACGGCAGGGCCACCGTGACCGGCCTGCAGCCCGCAGTGAAGGGCGCCAGTAATTTTGGTGGCTTTAAAACTAAAGGGAAAAGGCAGAAGGCTAACCAGGCCTCCAGGCGAGCCCGCGGGTGTGCGAGCAAGCCGCCTCCAGCCAGCGGCCCCCCGGCCGGTCACCCGGGGCCGGGCAGTGTGGCCTCGCCACACGCCGCCGTCAGCGCCAGCCCGCAGGTCGTGGCGGGGTGTGACAGCGCCCCCCTCGCAGCCCCCCTCGGAACCCCCCTCGGACCCTCCCTCACAGCCCCCCTCACAGCCCCCCTCGCAGCCCCCCTCGCAGCCCCCCTCGGAGCCCCCCTCGGCCACGGCTCTCATGGAGGTGACAGTGACGTTTCTTCCGCAAACCCCGGACACTCCGTTGAGGGTCAGATTCATAAACTTCGTCTAAAACTTCTTAAGAAACTTAAGGCAAAGAAGAAGAAGTTAGCTGCTCTCATGTCTTCCCCCCAGAACGGAAAGCTTCCGGGTGGAAACGCAGAACTCGCGTCCCAGTGTGGCTCTCCAAACGACGGGGAGTCGATCGAAGACTTGTTGAAGGAGCTGCAGCATCAGATCGACGTCGCTGATAAGTATGGGGGCGCCGCCGTCCCCGGCATGTCCCCGTGCGGCTCTCAGGCTCACGAGGACATCCTGGCGGAGCTGCTGTCCCCGGCGGCCGGCGTCTCCGCGGCGCTCTCGGAGCGCGGCGAGGCCGACCTCCGCTACCTGGAGGTGGGCGAGCACTGCGTGCCAGCCCCGGTGCCCGGTGAGCCAAGCAGCCTTCCCCGCCCCGCTCACCCGGGACAGGACCACAACTCCCACAGCCCCGCCAAGGACAGCCAGTGCGGGGTCCAGCCCGCCCCACCGACAGGCCCCGCCCGCAGCAGAACCCCCAGCTGGGAGAGCTCCGTGAAGCCTGACGTCTTCGACGACTTGTTCTCCAGTTCTGCACTAGACTCGTTAGCCCATGACACATTAGACTTACCTTATTTTGATGAGTATCTGTTTGAGACTTGCTGAGCAGTCGTTGACGCTCTAGTTTGGTATTTATTACTGTCGGAGAGGCGTGCCGCGTGTTTGTGGTGTGTGTGCACCGACCTTGTGAGCAACACGTAAGCGGGTCGAGGGTTCACCTTCGGTTCTGCCCACAGAGCATGTGATCTGTTTCACGGATTAAAACAATCAGGAATGCGTTCTTGTTGTCTTCATTTTGTGCTTGTAGGACAAGAAGGATTTCAAAACGTTAAGAAGGGAAAAGTAAGAGCGTTTGAGACCCTGCCTGCTAACACGTCAGCAGTTTGTCTCAAATACACTCAAAAATTCTCAGAAGAAGGTGAGAAGTGGTGTCTGGTTTCTGGCGGTTTGTGCAGTTCGGGTGCCTCGCGTTTGTTCGATTTCCATGCTTCAGGAAAAACGCTCGTTTACGCACCGTGCGTGGTGTATGACCGCGCCTGGTCCCCCGAGGGGCTGTGGCCTCCAAGAGCCCAGACCTGGCCCGCGCAGCGGCCGAGCGCTGTGGGAGGGGCTCGCCCCGCACGGCCGCCTGCGTCCTCCCCTTACGGACGGCGGCAGGAAACCTCGCTGCTCGAACTGGTACGTGACGGTAAGTGATCAGGAAATGCTCCGGAACAGGAAAGAGTCGTCTACTCTTGTGTCGATGTACAGAGACTTTGTCATAAACATCTGTCCCCGAGGCATGTATTTCTATAACCGAAGTGGGGCCCCATCGAACAGCTCTGTTTTGGAAGAAAGTAACAACCGTTGCTTATAAAGCTTGCCGTGTGTTCGGCTCTGCCATAAACAAGCCATCAACTCAGTTAAACCGCAATGTTCCTGGAAGCGAAGTGCTTTTACCACGTTCGGCAGAGCCCGGCCAGGCGTGGGGCTGGGGTGGGGAACCGTGGCGACCGCAGCGGTTACGAGAGCCGAACTTGGCGAGATGTGTTCGCCTCTCAAGCTTCCTCTGAAGTGTGGGTGCCCCGCAGCACCCCTACGCAGTGCCGAGCGGCAGCGGTGGTCGCCAGGGTTCGGGGGCGGCCGTCTTGGGTGCAGGGCTTTGCCAGGGGCGAAGTCCTTTATCATCAGTTTGTCAGATTTACTCCTAAACCTCCTGCTCCCTTTTTTTTTTTTCTGATTACAGAAGTAGCGCATGTTTGTTTGTGAGGAAAGACACAGAAAGACAGAGAAACAGCAAGAGGGTTTTGGATCGTCCATCTTTACACTGGGTGGTGGTCATTCCTGAACACGTTTTGATATCTATGCACACGGGCTGTAAGAAATAAAAGTGGGATTCTGTCGCACCTGTTTGATCTGTGTTTACCTAATGTTTAATGAGCATTTTCTCGTCTTACAGTTTTCGACAGCTTTTGGGTAGTCACGTGATGTCATTCCATGGTGTCCATCGTCTTACCAGTCCTTTTTGTTGCTGGGGTGATGTGTCGTATTGTGCGTTCGTTAACCGTGTTGCAGCAAGTATGATTGTTGGTAAGTTTTTGCACACGTTCAGGTCTTCCTGGGAGTGGAGCTGGGTCCGGGACACGCACTGTCAGAAAGCCTTGCCGGCCGCGGCGGGGTCCCCGAGCCCTCGCCGGACTCGGTCGTGGTGTCGCAGGTCAGGAGGCCCTTGGCTGTTGTGTGTAAGTTGCCTCGATTACCAGCGAGGTTGAATATTTTCTGTGACTTTATTGGTCAGTTGAGTTTCTCTGAGGACGCGCTAATCCACCCTTCATTCATTATTTAGTATTCATTCACATATCTGATTTCTCCGTGCCAATGCGCTGCTGTAAACCCCAGAGACGGGCAGTTAGAAAAGGAAGTTCGTGCCCTGCGAACGAGGAGGTACTTCCTGCTGCCGGGTGGTACCAGGAGGCGCGTACAGTCGACGCTTGTCATTCGTGGTAGTTGTGTGAAGTCATGTGAACCCGAGTCACTGGGCTCTGCCACGGCTCCTCGGGGAGATGCAGGTTAGGTTCCCGCCTCTGGCCACAGCGTTTTTGTCGCCGGATCGACCGATAACCTTGCTATTCGTGCGTCTCTGTTTAAAGACACCTGTGTTGTACAGTGATCCCTCCTTTTCTGTGGGGGCTAAGCTTCAAGAGCCCCAGTGGGTGCCCGAAGCCGCAGAAGGTACCAAACCCTGTACATACTGTCTCTTCCTGCACGTACCCCCCTGTGCTAAAGTTCACAGCTCCCTTCCGGCACACCCGGATGGCCGGCGTCACCGCCCCGGCGCTTTGGGGCCCCGGCCAGTGCGGGCGCGCACAGCGGGCAGGCAAGGGGGCTTGGAGCGCGAGGCTGCGGGGCTGGGGAAGCTGTGTCGGGCGGCCGGGGCCACCGTGAGGACCTCGTCCACGCTTGAGGGTAGTGGGAAGCCACTAGCAGGTTTCGTGATCCCGTCTGAGTGCCGAAAGGGCCACCGACGTGCGGAGCGACTCGGTCACATGCACGTCCCGTCTGCTACGATCTCTTTGGAGTTAGACCAGAGCGGTGGCCGTGGCGGCGTGAGACGCGGTTGGGTTACGGTGGCATCTCACGTTGAGCCGACAGGATGTGTCGGGGGGTTGGACGTGGGGTGGGAAGAGGAGTCAGAGACGGACCTCAGCTTCTGGTGCCTGACCCAACGGGGTGTGCGATGTACTGAGCTGAGACAGACGCGGGAAGGAAAAATGGAATTTAATAGTTCTTTCGGGTCTGTGAATTGTGGCGTGCCTGGCGGGCTTCCAGGCGGAGGCGATTTCCCAGGAGGCAGGTCTACAGTGCCGGGCCAGGAGCGAGGCGGGCGCGGGAGGCACTCGGTACGGACCCTGTGTCACGCCGGGCTGCAGGACAGGGCCAGTTGGGGGTTAAAACAGCAGGCGGGAGACCAGACGAGTAGGGTGTCCCGGGAGTCGAGGGCGGAGGGTCTGTCCTCCTGAGGGACCGGTGCTCGTCTGTCAGATGCCGAGAGCCGCGTGGTGTGAGGACTGAGGACTGACCGTCGGCTTCGGCAAAGGGCAGGTCCTCGGTGACTGAGCAAGGACAGCTCGGTGGAGCCGCGAGGACAAGGGAGTGGCTTCAAGAGAGCAGGGACGGCGACCAAGTGCAGACGAGGACTCGGCCTTCCGAAACACGCGGGGCCCGGCGGGGAAATGCGAGGTCAGGGTCCTCGCGATTTTAAGGTGAGAGGTGTCCTACTACGTGTGCGAGCCCGAGTGCTCCGTGGAGAGAGACGCATGGAAGCCACAGGTGAGGAGGGACAGCCACCCGCGCCCGTCTCCCCAGGGTGGGACCCAGTATGTCAGAGGAGGGAGTGGCCTTCCGCTCCAGACGAGTTTCTCGGTTTTAACTGTGGGGAAGACAGCGTGTGGCGTGCGGGTACAGATGTCGGGGAGTCTGACGGAGATGAGCAAGGCCTCGCGACTTTTCGCAGATGTGGCAGAATCTGTCGGCGGAGGGCGTGGGGGGGGAGGGCAGCTCTGAATCACGAGTCGGGGGAGCGGCCGTGCCGAGAGCCCAGTGGAGGCGCGTGCGTGGTCACAGGTGGAGCCGAGACCCACCAGCGTCGCCCATTTTCCTCTAGCCGAGTTTGCCGCTCCAGCGCAGGACAGAAAGGTGAGAAGTCGGAGGTGTCGTCAGACTCATGGGACAGAAAGAGGAAAGGAATCGAGGTTTCATGGAAAGGAAATGACGAGGGTGATGGACAGGAGGGGAGCAGGGACACGGGGCGGGTAGGTGGCAGTCGTTTGAAAAGTGGTGGCGGACCTCAGTGAACCGGAGGTGGGCTCACACCGCCCGTCGGGGCGAGCCGATTAGCAAGGCGCGTGCTTGAAACTGGGCTTTCGGAGGCAGCGCAGTGACTGGCGGGGACAGGCATGACGCGCGACGCGGCAGGACACGGCCGCGGTTGGGGGAGAAGTCCGCGCTCAGTGAGGAGGTGAGGGAACCAGCCCCACAAACGGCAGAAGGGGTCCCGACGGGAGGGAAGACAGCGAGCCAGGAGCCAGGGTCCTCAGGGAAAGGCGGGTGCGTGAAAATGCCACGTGACGGCAGAGGAACGGCCCCGGGGGTCGCCCGACGGTCCGCGCTTCGGGGCCGCTGCGGGGTCGCAAGGAGGATGGGGGAGCAGTGGCTGAAAGCATCGGGGAACCGGGAGGACGAAACGGCCACCGCGCGCCAGGGCTGTATGGGGAGCTGCTGCTTCAGGGGATGTTCACTGTCACATCGCACGGGGCAGGGAAGAGACCGTTTGCAGAAGTCTGGGACCCGGGAGGCCCTGCCAGTGACAGCCGTGCATTCCGGGGGGCACCGGCGGGCGAAGGCGTCGGACAGGCCTGGGAGACAGAGGAGTTAATGCCCCGGGAGGCTTAGAGGTCACAGGTAAACGAGAGCAGGTTCGTGTGGGAGCTCGGGAAGAGACGGGAGTCTCAGGGGTGCCCACGGCCCCCCACTTGGGGCGGGTGTCGACGAGGCATGTGAACAGGGAGCCTGAGGGGCTCTGAGGCCCCCTCAGTCCTTCGGGGGCAGAACTGGAGTCTCACGAATCTCTGTCTACTCGTTAAGTGTAAAGGTGCTAAACTTTGTCACGTGGTAATCTTGCTTTCCAGGTGACCATTTTTACCCGTTTGACAGAAGTTGTACATTTTAAGTCTTTTTTTAGTATTGTTTTAGCAAGGTCATTTCTACCCCAAAATACATATATTTACATATATCTCTAGAAACTAAGTTTCTCTCTCGCTGTCTCGTTCTCTCACGTGTGTGGGTGGAATCTTTAATTCTGTTGGAATGTGTTTTGATGTATTGCGTTGAGGTTTCTTTTTTTCCTCATTAGTAAATTCGTTTGAATACTATTTTTGAATCACCTCACTGAGCTTTAAGCATTCAGAATACACGTTCATACATCGTTCATAATAATTATTCAATTCCCATTGTAGGCTGAGGTTATATGGAAAAAAATTTAGTGACCAATTACAGAAGTCCAATTAAAGCATAAATACCAATTTCCCAGAAAAAAAAAAAAACACTAGGAGGAAAGTCTGTTAACTTTTAGCTGACTTTTCTCGCACTTTGCATCATCACGATGAAGCACACTGCAGGTCAGAGGGTGTGAAAAGTGGAAGACATGATCAGTTGTGTTTTATCCCAGTTTTATTGCGACGTAATTGACATAGGTCCTGTATACGTTTAAGGTGTGCAGAATAATGGCTCGGCTTACATATGAAACGATTACTGCATTGCTTTAGTTAACTCGGAGTTTTGCTGAGTTAACGCAAATGCAAACAACATTGAATGGAGTGGTTTCTCCAAATGCGGAGTCTGGGGGCCAAAAGAAAAATCGTGGGACCAGCCTGGTGGATTAGAGAATGCGTCCCAAAGAAGGAGTCATCCTCCGGCAGCCCCTGTGGGTGCCCTGCCACGGGTCCGAGCCACCCACCCTTGGCTGGCTCTGAAACAGGCCGCTCAGCGAGCTTCTCTGTGACTGTCTTTCTGGCCCATGTCTGCTCCCCCTCCCCCCCTTCCCCTTCCCCTTCCCCCCTGCTCTCCCCGAGCCCTCCACACACGTTGGGTTGCTTCTGTCCAAAGCAGGTCCGTGAAAAGGTGCTCGTTACCGTCCGCAAAGCAGCACAAGGGCTCCAGGGACAGCAGTTGTCCTGGGGAAGTTTAAAGCCAACAGGATTCAATATAACCACAGAAGCAAGAGGGGCTCATCAGGAGGACGAGAACGATGCACAGCGTCAGACCTCACGATGAAAACGCACCTTCTGCCCCGGTACCGCAGGCACCTAACGGCGTGCCGAAGTGCCCTTGCCAGCTCTCTCGTTACTAAACCCTTCCCCCCGGGCTGGGAGGCAGAGGCCACCCACGTGTCTGCAGCTCCCTGGTTAATGCGGCCCCAGCCAAGGGGGGCCAAACCAGGCCTTTTCAGCATTGGCGTCCCCCGGACGACGGGACTCGCGGTCACTGCCGAGGATCCCCGTGCTTGGTCATTAATGGAGAAATTCTGTATTTAAAATTTCCGTTCTGTACTGAGTCATCCATTGCAGATTTTGCCCATGTAGTAATTATAGCGGATTCCAATGATCAGACCAGCCTATACTCTAGTATAAGTGAATATATTGTTCAACTAAGTGTAGATAAACTATCATTATGCTCACAGATATAAATGATAATTATGATAATCTGTTTTTTACTGAGGTAGTTGAGCGTCTCCTTATTTAAAGTGTGTATTTGATTTCCTCGTCTGGGAAAAACTCATGTGAGTCCTTCGAGAGAGAATAATTTTTGGTTTTATAAAAAAAAAAAAAAAAAGCAATGAAACATGGGCTCATTTCTCTGAGCAGGTAACTAAATATGACGGTGCGCTGGGTGCCCTTAATGCAACTTGCAAGGGAATACAAATTGGTCCCGGCCACTGGCATGGATGGATGCATTAAGGCCCTCGCAGACGGACAACGAGGCGGAAGAGTTAAAACCTCAAGGAAAACCTTTTTTGCGTCTCGAGTTCTGTATTAGTTTGATATGTCCACTTAATTGCTCAGCAAGATAGGAAAAAAGAAAATTGGTTTCTCTGTCCTCGTCAGTAGTATTAGACATTTCCAGTTCTTTGTGTTACATTAAAAATCCGTTCAGCAGTTTTTCCATACCCAAACACTGTGTTTCGACACACTTCATGACCTTTATCGATCAATCATTAGAATACAAATCAAATAAGTAAAATATGAAGCCAGGCCTTCAAAATCTGGGGCCAGCAACCCTGCCCCAGAGAGTCCGTGACTCCCTTGGCCTGAGAATATATTCATTCCGGGTTAGAGGTCCTTAGCTTCCCACTCACATTTTCACAGGGCTCCACGGACCCCTACGCTGTCTCTTGGGAAGTTTATCTTAAAAGTTTGTCTCAAAATGACGTTTAAAAAGTGAGGATTGTTTATGGGACTGGGTTCTAGATGCACTCCATGGTGCAGAAGTAGCCACAAATAAGATAAGCTAAGAGCACGGACGATTTATAGTTTTTCCAACATCAAGGTTTCTTAAAGACCCCTCCAAGTTCCCAGTAGCAAGCAAGCAAGAGCATCAGCAGCTTCTGGTCGCGGAGGTCCTAAGTGTAGGCGCCTGCCTCACAAACGCTTCCTGTTTCAGCCCTGAGGTCTGTCCCATCTTCCCTCAGTCAGGCCGCGACCTGTTTTCTATGCCCACCTTGGCTGGGAGCCTCGCTGTTCCTTTCAAATAGAATCGCCCCTAACTATCCTTAGGATGGGGAAGGCCTGTGTGTGCGAAACTCGGGAACTTGAGCTGTATCTCAAAGGGGTCTCCTTTGGGACCTACAATGATCACTGACAGAAAACGGTCTCTTCCCTCAAGGAGCTCAGAGCGTGGTGTAAATACAGGCAGCTGCCAAGTGGAAGGGTGCGCTTCCTAAGTCCCCATGGCGACAGTAATGGCGAATATCACGCCTTCTTCATCTCGAAAAGGCTCCATGGAAACGCTAAATGATCTTGGGCCTTAATTCACCCCATTTTCTTGTTCGCACGGTAAGCTATCCTTAAGTGTGATGGAAAGTCTGGCATTCTGAGGGGCATCAGAAAGACCCCTGCCGGAGGGTATTTTGGGGGCTCCCTGTCCCACTGCCTGCCTCCCCCCCCCCCCACAGTGTATCTCCTTCAGGGCGCCTAACTCGACAGCAGAGGATGTTAGCAGCGGTAATTCGACGACCGAGCCCCGGCCAGCAGCGCCAGGGCATCCCTCCGGAGCCAGCCTGGTGAGGCGCTGGGCTCTGGTCCTCCCAGGTCATTAACTTCTACGCACGGTAAAGTCCCTGCCAGCGACCGGGTGCCTACTATGTGACCGTGACCTTGGCGGCAGTGAACAGTGCCCTGCTGTTACTGGGTTGCCCTGTTCTCCGTCTGCACAGGGAGTTGCGTGTTACCATCTGCTAGGAAAACAGGGGTGTGGCCGGTGGGCCAGGGGGGCCGAGAGCCACCGGGAAGCCGCGGCCTCTGCGCGCCCCCGGCGCCTGCGCTTCCACGGGCTTCTCGGCGCCGGCCGCGCGGCTCCCCTGGTCCGTCGGGCAGAGCCGGGGCGCTGCGTGTGCGTTTGGGGGTCTCAGGTTTCCCGAGACTGCCCTTGTCCGTGGGCCACCCTGTTTCCACCGCAGCCTGTGCACGCGGTGGGTGACGGCGCGGGCTCCCGGCAGGCTGTGTGCCCGTGTCCCCCAATTGCACGGAAACCGTGGGTGGTTAAAAGGAAGCTCCGCGGAGGTCGCCCCCAGAAAAACGAGCACCCCCGTCCCTGGGTGGGCTCGAACCACCAACCTTTCGGTTAACAGCCGAACGCGCTAACCGATTGCGCCACAGAGACTCGGCTGGGCAGAAGGCCCCGCGCCGCGTACAGATGCCCGCGGGCGCGCCTCTCCTGCCGCGCCAGCCCCGGGGGAGCGCGGCGAAGCGGGGGCGCGCCCCGACCCGCTCTGCGCCGCCGCGGCCCCGCGGGGCGGCCATGGCACGCCCGCCAGCCTGGGACCCGGAGCGCCTGGGACCGGGCGACGGCCCTGCGGGAGGAGGCCGAGCGCCCTGTGGGCCTGGCGGCCGCGGGCGCCGCACCCAGCCTGGGGCGCTTACCCGCGCGGCGAGTGAGTGCGCGTGCGCGCAACTGTGCGAGTGTGGGTGCGTGCATCTGTGTGTACGTGTATGTGAGTGCATACGCGAGTGAGTGCGCGTGTGTGCGCGTGAGTGTGCCTGCGCGAGTACATACACGAGTGTGTGTGCATGTGTGAGTGTGCACGTGAGTGTGCACGCCTGAGTGCGTGTGCATGTGTAAGTGTGTGCATGTGAGTGTGCTTGCGCGAGTGTGTGCACGTGAGTGTGCCTGCCTGAGTGCGCGTGCATGTGTAAGTGTGTACGCGTGAGTGTGCCTGCGTGAGTGTGTGCGTGTGTGTGTACAGGAGTGTGCCTGGGTGTGCGTGCAGGTGAGTGTGTGCATGTGAGTGTGCCTGCATGAGTGCATACGCGCGTGCGTCTGCGTACATGAGTGTGCACCTGACTGTGCGTGCAGGTGAGTGTGTGCATGTGAGTGTGCCTGCATGAGTGCATATACGCGTGCGTCTGCGTACATGAGTGTGCACCTGACTGTGCCTGCCTGAGTGCATGTGTACGTGTAAGTGTGCGCGTGAGTGTGCATGCGTGTGTGAGTGTGCACCTGCCTGAGTGCGCGTGTATGTGTATGTGTATGTGTATGCTCGTGAGTGTGCCTGTGTGTGTGCATACATGAGTCTGTGCATGTGAGTGTGCATGTGTGTGTGAATGTGTGCCTCCCTGAGTGTGCGTGCATATGTGAGCGTGTGCATGTGTGTGTGCTCGCCTGAGTGTGTGTGCGACTGCATGTGCACCCGATGTCCCCCCACACACACACCGTTGTCCCTAATCACCCCGGACACCTCCAGGGCAGGTCCTAGCACGTGTCTAAACTCGCTGCCCTCCTCTCCGAGCCTGGTACATAAACCGATTGTTCCACCTTCAAGAACCAGAGACCCCCACTGGGGAACTCCGGCCTCTGTGGCGGTTCCACGGCCTCGGGGACATTCGAAAGGGCGTTGTGGAGGGAGTGACCAGTGAGGTAGGCCATCCGTAGGTCTCGGCCCCAGAAGGCCCGCTTCCGCTGACCGCTGGCCCAACCTGCGGACACCAAGGTGCCAAGTTCCTGGGGCGGGGGCGGGGCGGTCCACTGTGCCACAGTGTCTCCAGCTCACTGGGACCCGTCCCGGCCTGTCCTCTCCTGTCCTCTCCTCGCCCTGCGTGATGGGGGACCCGCTCCGCACAGTGAATCCGCCCGGCGGGAGCCACATTCAGTGTGACCCACGGGCGAGGGGCCCTCGTGGCCCCGTCCCCACCCCCCTCCTCACGGTTCCTTTTCTCTTTATTTCAACCCTGTTCTGAGCTCCACGGTCCAGCGGCCCGTCCGCCATGAGGGCCACCCCACCACCACGCATTTCCAGAATGTCCCACCTTCCCGAACTGCACCCTGTCCCCGGGGGACCCCAACTGCTTCCTCCCTCCCCTTCTCCCGGCCCCACAGCCACCATCTACTTCCCGTCTCGATGACTGGACTCCGGGGACTTCGCGTAAGTGGCATCTCACAGCATCTGTCCTTCCGTGACCATCTGGCTTCACTGAGCATAAAGTCCTCAAGGTTCATCCGCGTTTTAGCCCGTTTCAGAATTTCGTTGCTTTTTTTTTTCTTTTTAAGGCCAAATCATACTGCACTGTGCACCCGGGCCATGATTTCTCTATGCATCCACCCGTCCGTCCACACCGGGGGGGGGGGGGGGTGCTCCCACTCGGGTCCACCCCTCCGTCAACACCGGGGGGTGCTCCCACTCCGGTCGCTATGAGGAATGCTGCAGTGAACTCAGCGAGCACGTATCTCTTCGAAGCCTTGCTCTCAGTTCTCTCCGGCGCGCACCCACAAGTGCACGTGACGACGCACACGATAATCCCGCCGGCAGTTTTTCGAGGAGCCGCCGTACCACGTGCCACCGCGGCCGCGTCATTTCGCCTTCCCGCCAGCGGTGTGCCAGGGCGTCTGTTTCCCCACATCCTCCTCCGACACTCATCTCCTTCCTTCCTTTCTCCATCCTTCCCTCCCTCTCTCACAGCCGTCCCAATGGGTGCGAAGTGTCATCTCGTTGTGCTTTTGATGTGTACTTCCCTAATGGTCAGCGACGTTGAGCATCTCTGCGCTGGGTTCTAGACCCTTCCGCTCCCTGCTTCCTCGGAGCTGGAGGCTGCATCGTTGAGCCGTCTTGCAAGGCGAGATGAAGGAATCTTCCGGATGAAGAGGGACCATCTCGAGAATCTGCCGTCACCAGGTACTAGCTTATCTGTGCCGGCTCACTGTCAGAGTCGGTTATGTTTATCCGGGCTCCGGAGGGCTAGTTACGGTACTGGTGCTCGTGAGTGGCCCCTGTGTGACCAAGAAACTGATGACCTGCACCTTGGAAATATTGGAACAGATACTGTTTCCCAAACCTCATTTGTAAGGGCGAATTTAAAATTACGCTAACTTCGTGGGATTTTTTTATTTGCATTTTCAGTTTCTTCTTAAGAACGGTGAGGATTTCTTATTAAGTGTGTAAACGATGATCTCTATCTGTGTGTGTGATTTCTCTCAAACAAGTGAGATCTTTCAGATGTGTCAGAAATAGAAATTTATTTTTCTATAACTCCGTTCAGTTTCTGGTTTGATTTCTCGTTCTTCTGATGCCAAAAAAAAAGGCAATCTCGGTTGATCCAATCCCGGGTTCCCACTGTTCCCTTTCCTGGAGCCGTTCCCAAGTGCCAAGGCTTCGGAGGGAGCTCGCCCGCCGGGCGTTTGGGTCACCCGTGCACACAGACCGCAGAAGAGGCAGGTCTGCTCCTGCCGCGGGGCCCGTGGCGCCCTCTCTTGAGAAGTCGGCTTTGTTGCCTCGGCCGTCGAATAGTCACCCCTAACACAGTCCCCTCTGCCATGGACTGAACGTCTGTACCCCCAGCATCCACGTGTTGAAATCTAATCTCCAACGTGATGGTGTTTGGACGGGGGGCCCATGGGTGGAGCCCTCGTCGATGGGATTAGCGCCCTTTTAAGAAGCCGCAGAGAACTAGCTCCATCTTTTCCCACCAGGTGAGGACACAGGGAAAGGGCCACAGTCCACGGCCCGGAGGAGGGCGCTCGCCCAGCCCTCCCACGCTGGCACCCTGACCCCGGACGTCCAGCCTCCAGAAGGAGGAGAAAGAAAAGTCCGTTGCGGATCAGCCACCCGCTCTGCGGTGGTTCGTATTAGTGGCCTGAGCTGTCTAAGCTGGGAGCCCGACCTTCTTTATTCTTATCCACGTCCCTCGCACACCCCAGACTGTGGGATACACCCGTGGTTGTAAAGTTTCTCCGTCCCCAGACTGTGGGATACACTCGTGGTTGTAAAGTTTTGGAGGCGCCTGTGCGGAAGGAAGAAAAGGAAATAGACAGTAAGCGTGCTCTCGGTGCCTCAACTCCCATCGGAAGGTCTGGGGAGGTCCTTTCAGTCATACTCGTTTGGGAATAATCGAATTTTCTCTGTTAGGCCGAGCTCCGTCTCGCCTCCCCCATATTCCTGAGGGTACAACGGTTTTCCGACAGGCCAGGAATGTTTATGCAGCCATCGGAATTCTCGAACTATAACACAGGTGTTCGGGACCTGGAGGGTTCTGTCCCTTGAAATTACAGTCTCGCCTGGAACCTCCCGCTCAGACGCAAACTCCAGGAAGACAGAGATTTTAGTCACCTCTGTCCCCTGCGCCTGCACCGGTGCCTGGCACACAGCAGGCTCTCAGTCACCACGTGCCGAATCAACGGGTAAATGAGAACCGGAAACCGGAAGCCGGAAACGATAAAAGGTGACAGAAAAATTACATTCCTAATGTATAAGGAGCACTTACCATGTAATTATAAAATAAACTCTTTACGACTGAACTAAAAACAAACAAACAAACAAAAAACCAAGGGAACAAAAAAAGGTGGGGCCATGGACATTTCCAAAAGAAGAAATGCGTGATCAACATAACCATAAAAGTTTAGCCTCGCTAGTCATTGACATTAAGATCACACGATATAAAAAATTTCCTTTTCCCAAATGGCAAAGAAGAAAAAGAGATAATACTAAAAATGCTATCGCGGGCGGGCGTAGCTAGAGGCCCCTGTCGCACAGACTGGTGAGGGTAAACTCGGAATGTCATTTCTGGTTAGCAGGCCGATGATGTACACGTTAAAGGACGTCCATACCCGATCGCTTTAGAAATTCTATGTTAGCAACCTACCCTCAGGAAGCAACCAGGGACGCATGTGACATTCTAGGAGTTATTTATAATAGTGATAAACAGCAAACAACCGAAACGCCCAGCGACAGGAGAAAACGATAAATTGTGATGCGTTTAGAAAACGGAGTATTAAATATAGAGAAGTCAAAAATGATATTCTCAAAGAACGTTGGCGGTGCGGTCCTGGTGGGCAGGGTGCCGTCTGCGGGGCGGGGTCCCTGTCCTGTTGAGGGAGAGGTGAGATGGGGAGCTGTGTAGTCACGACACCTGCTGGCCGCTCGGGTCCCCCGTGAGTGCTGCGGCTGGGAGCGCCCCATGCGCCCGCTCGTCCTGGGCCATGCCAGCTGTGCGTGTGAGGTGATCGCTGTGACTGCGATCGAAGCCTGCGGGCGCGGGAGCGTGTGCAGAGGGACCAGGCGAGAGGAAGGGCCAGGCCCCGGCCGCGGCGGGGCTCCCGCGGCCTCGCCCGACACCCCGACCCGCCCGGCCTCTCCCGGGTGAGCCCGAACTGTGGTGCGCGTGCGTGTGCATGTGTGCACGCATGCACACACGTGCTGTATTTGGAAAAGCCTCCCAAACAGGATTCGTGGTGGTCTCTGGAAGGTGATTTCTGGTTTCCTCTTCACCCCCTTTTCACTACTTTCTCAAGCGTTTGCAGCCAGTGGCATTTTCGAGGAGCCGGTGAGGACGGGAGGTAGCAGTGATTTCCCTAAATTTCAGACGGGGTGGTGGGTGGTTATTTTTGGCCAGATCGCCACGTGGGGAGAGGCGTGCCGTCTGCGAGTGGGGACCGTCGTCTGGGCTGTGCACACACGGGTCTTCGCCAAGCGCGGTACAAGTGTCATGATGGTACTTCTCCAACTCCGTTTGTCACCCGCCGTGAGGGAAGGGTGTCGGAGGGACACATCGACCCCTCTCGGTGTCCGTGATGCCGCAGCGTGTGACTCCTCGGGAGCGAACGTGCTTCCACTTAAAAAGAATTGGAGAACCTGAAACTTTAGGCGACTTTCACATTCTTTTTAATTTTTTAAAACACCTCTTGGCACGATTTTGTTTCTTTTTTTACGAGTTTTTTTTTTTTTCCATTTGAGTTGAGACGACTACAGTTGTGTTGAATATTTGTAAACAGACTATGAAACATTTAGCGCGTTTTGGGCTAAGTGACAGCCAGCAGGTGATTATCGAATCTCGTGAGGACCGGGGCTCGATGCTTCGGGGACCTCCCGTCACCCCAGGACTGTGAGACGTCATTCCTGCCCACAGATCCCTCTCCTCTACTCCAAGAACCAAGTCGTGAAGAACAGTTCCCAGGCAGCAGGTGACAGCTGCAGTCTGGGGTGGGAGCGGTCACCGAGCGCGCAATTAGACCCGTGCAGGGGGTGGAGGGGTGGGCGCTGGGCCGGTCCCCGGCTGGGTCCTTCACCCGTGAGAAGAAGGAGCAGGCTTGGACATAAGTTCAGCCCGGAGGAAGTGGAGGGTGACATGGAGCTCGGCGGGGCACAGAGACAGCTCACTGGTGACCGGCTGGAGGGTCTCACGTCCCAGGCTAGGAGACGGGCATCACGAATGGTTCGTGACGGGGGACATGGTAAGCGACTCGAATGCTCGTCGAAGGGGCAGTGCACGAGCTGCTGTGGGAGGTTTACGCAATGTGCGGGGAGCAGGCCTCGAACGGGGGCGAGCCCGGATGCCGGGGCGGGCTGGGGGAGGCGCAGAAGCCGGAAGGAGGGGACCAGGGGGTGACAGTTCCCGTAGACCAGGTGTGAAGTGAGGAGGCCCCACGAGTGTGGAGCCGGGATAACGGCGGCCCCGGAATGCAGAATGGAGGGACGGCATCGGGACGCCCCGGGGTGACGGGCTTCGAGACCTTCCCGTCTCCAGCTGGACGAGCACACGCCTTTGTACACTCACTCCCTCCTGGCATGTTGTCATTTTTACTGATTCGTCTAAATTTAATACACATATGATAAGGAGGTCTTCCATTTTTAACAATCTGCATTTCTTTAATTGCTTCGGAGGCCGTTCATTTTTTTTCCCTCCAGCGATTTATTCTGCCAATAAACATGGAATCCTCCCGTGGGCACTTTCTATTTGTCTAATAAACCAAAGTAAAAAAAAATGAGAAAGGAATCCCCTGATGATGGATGGGACATGTTGATCAGCACCAGGGTTGCAGAGAGGACTGGAATGTGGTCCAGGTCCTGGAGCAGCTGGCGCTGGGCCGGGGAGCTCGGGCCAGGGAGCTCGGGCCGGGGAGCTCGGGCCGGGGAGCTCGGGCCGGGGAGCTGGGGCCGCGGAGCTCGGGCCGGGGAGCTCAGGCCGGGGAGCTCGGGCCCGTCCGTGGAAAGGATGAACGTCGTCTTTCCCGGTGTGTGCCGTGCCGCGCAGCCACACAGATGCCGAAGGAGTGTCACCCGGAGAGGTCAGGACTGACTCGGCCACAAGAATAGATGTGTTTCTCTCATTCCTTTAAAAAGTCACCCCTTCCGGGGTGGGATGCAGCATCTGGGGTCGGGGATGGGAGTTCTGGTGGGCAGGAGGGGTAGTGGGGGCAAGTGGTGAGGGACTTGGAGAAAGGCGGGGCCTGCCAGGCCCCCTGGGTCCCCTGAGGCACGCCTGGGCCTCCATGGGCAGTCTCCACTCCTGGACCAGCTGTTCCAAAGGGTGTGTCCGCTCAGCTTTCTTTTGGGAAAATGAAGGCAGGGAGGAAGCTTCCAGCAAAAAGGGTCCAAGGGGAAGGTGTTTTACACGCTTAGCATGTTGCGCCGTCTTTCTCTACGGAGTCAGTCCTAAAAAAGGCTGTTTCTCCGACCGTGGTCCTCAAAGGAGGCAGCGTCCTCTGCCACAGAACCGTGCATTCTGTCCCCCGTCGACTGCTGGTGGCGTCAGACCCTGCGTGAGGTGCCGAGCTGTGGGGGGAGACCCTCGCCTCTGGGACGGGGGTCTCAGAGATCCCGCGTTCCCCTTCGTCAGTCAGCCAGGCAGGGGTCGTGGTGCTGCTGTCTGGCCGGCGCGGAGGAATCTGGGGGCTCGGCCCGCAGTGCTGAGCAGGTGCGGAGGCCCCGCTTCCTGTCGCCGCCTGGCGGCCAGTGCCCACCGACGGCCACTGGGGGGAAGGAGGGGGACCCAGAGTGACAGCAGCGTGGCCACCGCGGGCAGGGCAGGGGAAAGCCAGGGTTCCTGCAAAGCCTGGGCGGGGCGCGGGGAGGGGGACGGAGGGGCGGGGCGGGGAGGGGGCGAGGAGGTGGGGGGGAGCCCCCGTCACTCATGGGGCCCACGGTAAGCAGGTGCTGAGACGTGGCCTCCGGCGGCGGAACAGCCTGTCTCGCTGGAGGAGAAGGCGCTGCGGGGAGCAGGAAGGACACAGGAAGCGGCGGGTCAGGTGCAGCGGGCCCGGGGTGGGCCGGGCGGGCCCAGCTGCAGGAGCACTGCGGCCCCGAGGGGCAGTGGCCGGCGCGGGGCAGAGCCTCGGAAGAATCGTCTGCTTTCCCTCTGCCCGCACTTCCTCGCCCCGCGGGCCATGATCAGCGCCCAGGACAGGCGGGGGGAAGCCGGGCCCAGACGGCTCGCAACATGGGGAGGAGTGTCCCGCGGGTGCCTCCGGGTCAGGGAGGGGACGTCCCTCCTTCTGGTCATCTCCCTCGGAGCCGTAGGGGGGCGCCCCTGGGCGGTGGCCGCTCTGGGCAAACGTCATGGAGAAAGGGAGGTCAGCTGTGCAGCCGGTGAGGAACCGGTGCATGTACATGCGTGCATGTGTGTGTGCGTATGTGCACATGTGTGAATGTGCGCATATGTCTGTGTGTATGTGCACATGTTTGAGTGTGTGTCTGTGCGTGCACATGTGTGTGCATGTGTCTGCGTGTGTGTCTCTGCGTGCATGTGTGCACGCATGTGTGAGTGTGCACATATGTATGTGTGTGCATGTGTGCACCATGTGTGAGTGTGTGTTGGCGTGTGTGCATGTGTGTGCGTGCATGCATGTATGTGTGCATGTGCGCACATGTGTGTATATGTCTCTGTGTGAGTGTGCGTGCGTGCACATGTGTGTGTGCGGGTTTTTATGTGTGAGCGTGTATGTGTCTGCGTGTGAGTGTATGGGCGTGTGTGTATGCGCATGTGTGCGCATGTGTGCGCATGTGTGTGAATGCTCATGTGTGCGTGTGTCTGTGTGTGTGCATACGTGCGTGGGTGTGGGCGTGCGTGAGCGTGTTTGCATGTGAATGTGTGAGAGTGCGCGCGTGTGTAAGTGTGCATGGATGAGTGTGTGTGCGCATGCGCATGTGTGACTGTGTGTGCTTGTGTGCGTG
The DNA here is from genome assembly GCF_014176215.1 of Rousettus aegyptiacus. Lineage (NCBI taxonomy): Eukaryota > Metazoa > Chordata > Mammalia > Chiroptera > Pteropodidae > Rousettus > Rousettus aegyptiacus. The sequence continues at coordinate 3,634,710 of NW_023416286.1, forward strand.
TATGTGTCTGTGTGGGTGTGTGTGCACATGCGTGTGAACACATGTGTGTGCACTTGTGTGCGTGTGTCCGCGTGTGAGTGTGTATGCGTGCGTGCCTGCGTGCACGGAGCCAGGTCTCCAGCATGTGTTCCCCAAACTTTGTACCTGGCACCCTCACAGGGGACTTCCAGACGGGGCGGTGGGCTCTGGCCTTTGGCCTCCTTTGCCAGACCCTCTGGGACCCCGCCCCGTCTGTGGGGTTGCCACGGCGCCCCCAGCCCCTCGCCTCAGATGCCGGATGCCGGCCGGGACCTCGGCCCCCCTCTGCTCTGGGTTGGAGGCAGCCCGAGGCCAGGAGCCCCAGCCCCACGCAGAGCAGAGCCGCACCTCCCCCGCCTACATCGAGGCCAGGAGCGTGCGATGCTTCAGAGCCCGGAACCACGGTCAGGGCAGGAATGTCACACATTCACGATGGCAGTGCCACAGGGCGCAGGGAAGAGAAACTGGGTGCTGGACGTGGAGGTTTATTCTAAGGACGGGCGTGGCAGGAAAGACCAGTATAGCTCCTGGAGCGGAGAGTGGGTGGCAGGGAGGACGTGGGTGTCAGAAGGGGGGGGCAGGGCGAGAGTGGCAGCCCCGGGAAAGCGGAAGTCGGGGGCAGGAAGCCGGGGCAGACGCCGCCAGCCATCTCGCCACCCCCCCCCACCCCCGCGCTGTGCTCCGCCGCTGGGGACCCACAGAGCCTCAGCCTCCGACCAACGCGGCCCTCGTCTGTCCTTCTACAGCCGGGCCATTGGAAAGTACCTTTTGTTCGTTTTTTTTTTTTTTCTTCCGATACTCTGATTTGGGACGTTTGGCAAAAAAAGAAGCCGGGGCCTCATGCATGCTGCCCTGCTAAGATGAAAGTACAGGGGCTGGTCCAAACCATTACTTTTCTTAAAAGTTATTTGCAGAAAGAAAAATTTCCGTGATTGTTCTGGCTTTATCGTCATTTTTGCCACGTTCGGGATAGAGTTTACAATTCGATGCAACCTAACCACGTGCCCACAGGGGCGGGTGGTGAGAGTTTTGCGCTCAGGTCCTTTCTGTTTGCTGGGGATCGGCCACCGCAGCCCAGGGCCCGGGGCTGTTAGGTCGGAATGTGCCACCCGTTGGCTCTGTGACAGGGCCCTGGGCTAGCTGTCACCTCTGGGCCAGAGGCGCCTGCGGCATAAGCCGCCCTCTCTGCCTCTTCCCTTGGCTCACACCCCAACTAGAAACCCAAATAGACATTTTCTCTGACAGTTGCCCATCCTCATTGGTCAAAATGTGCCCCGAGGAAGATTCGCTTAACATTCCTTTTTGCACCAAACCAGTTTGATTGGGGCCAAGCGAGAAAGCCCTGAGGGAGGCTAGAGAAAGGGGGGCATTCCTTGTCACCTCGGGACCATAACCGCAATTGCGTATAATCCTTTCGATGCCCAGGGACATTTCCTGAAGCATCCCCGGCTAATGAGACAGGAGAGAGGTGGACTCGGTAAGGGACAGAGCGTTTGCGCCGAGTTCAGACCGGGGACATCTCGGTGTCCTACGTGAGCAGGGGACAGTACCCACAAAGCTGGGCCGGGGCAGGCAGGGCCCCCTTCACGGTGGGAGGGACAGTGGGGTTCGGCCGAGCAACATCCTCCGTCACTCTGAACGTATGGGGGCTTCCCCGGAATTTGGGGGTTTTTTTGGAGCTTTGCACTTAATTTGCAGCCGAGCGCACGGTGGAAAAAGGGGATGACATGTATATCCAGGAACTCTGGGGAGAGGACACCCCACGGGGCTCTGAGCCACGTGCCCAGGTCTCACTCACGCTTTCCAGGTCATCTTCTGACGGGAGAGGAGAGGAGGGAGCAGGAAGAGCAGCCAGAAGCCGCCTTGGGGCTTTCTCCCCTCACACAGGGGACCGGGGGAGCCTAGGGTAAGAAGGACCCCCTAACCAGAGCCGCTAACCCCCCCAGAAACATCGCGACCGCCGTGGCTGCTGAGCAGTTTCTTCTGCTTCTAAACCAAAGCTTTCCCAGGAGAGCTATGGCCCCCGCCAAGGAAAAGAAGAATTAAAGACAGCGAGCCATCACCGTATGGTCACCATCTGCTCCGCCACCACCTCCGGCTCCACAGGCGTTTGCCCGGCGTCTGTCCTGGGCCCGCGGCTGGTCTTGGTAACAGAACCTCGTGGTCGTGTTTCCATGGGAACCGCGTGGGGGCCGAGGAGCACCCTGGGCTCAGACTGCAAGGTCTTGATGGTAAGAACGTGAGGGCCCACACCCGCCCACCTGGGGTGGCGTGCTTCGGGTGTTCCCGGAGCCTCGGGCACGCTGGCCTGGGGTGTAGGAGAGGATCTGGGGAGAACGTCTGTCCTGGAGGCAGCAGCAAACGGACAAGGGAAGGTATCTTCCGGAAGAGGGTCCCACACCGCCATGCGCGACGCTGCTCTGGGCTAAAACCATAGCGAGCAGGTGACTCCTCAAGAGAAACAAGGACAGACACAGAATGCCGGCAGGGCCTCAGGAGGACTAGGGGCGCCCGTATTCGTCCCCTCCCTTCTCCTTAGCGAAGCCACCTCCCCCGGGAGTTTGGGCCTCTTGGACCTTCCAAGACACAGCTGGTTACGTTCACACACCCAGCTCCCCGGCTGCGGGTTTCTGAAGCTCGTCCGTCCCACGGTGCCGATAGCTCACCCGCCTCTGGCCCTTGGGTGGCCCCTCGGGAATGCACATACGTGCCCCGTTGTCACCAAAGGACCCACCCCAGCGCTCAGGCTTTTGGGGGCGCCTTCCCAGCGACTCGCATGGGCGATCGACACGATGGTGTTAGCACACGCCTGGAGGCCGGAGGCGGCCACACTGCGCGCCCCCCTGCCCCTCTCGCCTCTTCACGTCGCCGTCATAATCTCCGCCGTTCACCCTGCTTTTCCTGCCCCCCCCCCACATCCACGGGGGTCGCATTGGGCTGCGTTAGCAGAAACCTGACCGCACGGACGTAACCACACAGGGAGGGTAGTTTCTTTTCGTGACCCCAAGGACATGATGTCAATGCCACACATTTCGGTGAGTTTCGGCACAGGTGATGCGGCTATGCGAAAGCACCCCATCAAAATAGGGGTGTTTTTGTCACCCTAGACAGCAACCTCGCACCTTTCTTGTGAATTCCGCACCCTCTTCCCCCGCCCAGGGGGCACTCACTGCGGCTCGTCGTGTAAGTAAGAACAGCACAGAAGGCATTCTTTCGTGTCTGACTTCTTTTGTTCAACGTCACGTTCATAAGATTCCCTTACGCCGTCGAATGAATCGGCAGGTTTTCCTTTTTCATGGCTAAATCGTATTCCTCTAAATTCGTTTCTCCGTTCGCTATTGTTAAATATTTGAACCGTGTTCCATTTTTCGCCTATTACAAATGAAGCAGTGAAAACATTCTTGCGCAAGTTAGCTTTCGTTTATCTTGTATTCATTTTGGGGGGCCGGTAAATAACCGGAAGCAAAACGGCCGGGCAGTGAGTAGACGCACCCCGACGGCCACGAGAACCGGCTTTCCCGGCGGGGCGCACTGCCCTCACGCGCCCACCGACACTTTGTGCCGCCGGCTGTGAACGTCCTAGCCGAGCCGGCGGACGTGGACCCTCGCTGGGGCTGTAATCACACTTCTCCGCCGTTTCGCCTGCTTATTGGCCATTTCTATAGCTTCCTGTGACGTGCTCCTAAACCCGTTTGCTCATTCTTTAACATTGTCGGGCTATCTTTTTCTTTGTTTCTTTTCTCTTATTTCCCTTATATAATAGCATACATATTCTGGATACAGCTCTTGATTAGATAAATGTCCTGTGACTATTTCCTCCCGGTGTGTGGTTTGCCTTTCCACTTTCTGAACGCCTCTTGACGCGTGAGAACTTTAAAGTTTGGCGGAGTTTCCCATAGGTCGGGTTTTAATTTTGGGGGCCAGCACGTCTCTATTTCTGGGCTCTCTGTTGTGTTCCGTCGATCTATTGGTCCACTTCCTGCTGCTTTCCGCTTTCCTGACTCAGGGCTATTATCTTGTTTCCAGAGATGGTTGACCAGGGCCGGTGGACCTGTCCAAGGCAGTCGCCTGTTCAGAGCCAGGCTCCTCGTAGCTTTCCACTCCACCGCCTTACGCAAGTTGATTTTGTTTTCCAGGCAGCAAGATGGTTGTTGTTGTTGTTGTTGTTGGCACTGTATTTCAGCCCCTGTTAGGAAGTGGAGGACAAGTAGGAGAAGGGCCTGGCTGAGTTCCCCCCCTTTAGATCCGAAGTAAAAAAAAAAAAGGCAAATATAGAAAAACCTGCCATAGAAACCTTCCCGAGCCCCAGCTAGATCGCAGAAGCCAGAAGTGGCCTCACAGCTCCGAGCGGCCGTGGGGACCGGGGAGAGGGCTATTTACGTGCTGTGCGCTGGCCGCGTCCGTGAACCAGCCCCTGCGTGAGGGGCGGGGTCCCCCCTAGTGGGGTGCCTTCCCGGGATAAATGTGAAGACCGAGGATAAAGAGAAACACCCGGAACATTTTTTTTTTATTGTGTTTTGCCTCTCCGGCTAATTCTCTATCGGTGTCAGCGAAGGGTTACGCAGAAGGGTGTAAGGTTCGTGGGGAGTTTTTCAAATGATATGATGGCCCATCCACAAGGCGACCTGATCTGTGACAAAAACAACATCAATCTCTTATTCAGATCATCAAGTAAGTTTTGCAAATTTTGGATCTTTGAACACCGCCTGCCTCCTTCATGCCTTAAATTAATGACGTCTTGGAAACTCAAAGCCAGGGAAAGACTTACGGCAAATACTCGGGTCCCAGAGGTGTCGGTGAGCACAGCCCGCTTCTGTTCAGAGCCCACTCTGTGTGCACCTAGTGACCGCAAAGGGCTCTTGCGGGTGACAGTCTTACCACGTCCCAGAGCGGGCGCTGCTCACGGCGCAGCATGGACATAGGACTGTTTCTTGCCCGCGGGGCGGATAAATCCGCGCCCACGGCTTGCTGTCGAGGCATTCGGGGAGTCTGCCGCATCCCATCCTGGTTCCCGGGAGACGCGGAGCTCAGCGACAGTGACCAGGCAAGGGCCTCGTAGGCGGCAACCCAAACGTGGTGCTGTCCGGCGGGATGGACTGAGACAGAAGGGTCCCCCCTCACAGGTCACGGGGAGATCTGGGCACCACAGAGAATCCGCTGAGCCGGCACCGCCGGCCCCACCTGCTGGGTTAGTGACCTCGAGCTGAGCTGCTGTAACCTGCGAGGCTCTCTGGGTCCTGGAGCCCAAGCACCCAAAACCCAGGTGTCAGCAGGCGCCCCCTCCGCGGGCTCCTGCGAGGTCGTGTTCCGTGGTTTTCCCTTAGGTTCCGACGTCGTCGCCCTTGGGGTCCCTTGGCTCGTGGATGGGTCCCTCCAATCTCTGCCTCCTTTGTCACGGGCCCTTCTCTGTCAAGCACCTGTCTCCCTATCTGTCCTTCTTTGGATAAGGGCCCGCCCACTGCAGTGCGGCCTCATCTCCACTAAGTACATCTGCGGTGACCTTATTTGCAAATAAGGTGCCAGGCGTTAGGACCTGGGACGTATTTGGGGTGCGCGAGTCAAGCCGTCGCGGCTGCCAGGACCTGTCGTGGGGTTCGTAAACTGAGCCAGGCCCGAGAACAAAGCCAAGCTCGGAGGAGGGACATGGTCCCCTCACATCGGGCGTTGGGCTGGACGGGGCGACTGCCCCAGATGACGGCGGAGGCCATCTCACCGCCGGGGACTCTGAACTGCAAGGGGACGCCCCCCACCTCCCTGCTCCAGCTCCGGGGCCCAGCTCCGCTTGGAGGGAGAAGCCGACCCACAGAGGCACGGAGCGGGAGGCAGGGGCAGCCCGCGGGCGGGGGGCGGGGGGGGGGGGTGTCCTGCTGCTGGATGTGCTCCCGCCGCGTGGGGGGAGGGAGCCCACACGCCTTCGTTTCTGTCCTCAGTTTCCTCCACTCCTGACCTGGCAGACGTCGGGCAGAGACAGGCCCCGCGTGCATTTGACCAAAACGCGAGGCGCCGGATTTCCTAAGACACAGGAAGGTACACCGTCTGCAGACGTGGGGGGCGGGGGCTGGGAAGTGGGGGTGCTGGTGCTGGTGCAGGGGAGGAGATGCGGGGGCTGGGACGGCCGGCCCCAGGGGCGTGGTGAGACCGGCCCGCCCGGTGGAGTGACAGAGGTTGGGAAAGAGGAAGTGTCCACACCAAGTGCTGTCCTTCCACAGACCTGAGGCTGTGAGGCTTCCTCCCCACAAGGTGCCAGGGAACAAGGAAGTGAGGAAACCAGCAGCCTGGCCCCCTCCCCCCACTGCCCGAACCCCACAGGAAGAAATGGCACCTACCCCCTCCTGGCCTGGGGGAGCTGGGGAGGCGGGAGGCACCAGAAAGGGTCAGAAGTCACTTCCCTTCACCTGGGGTCGTGGAGGTGACGCAGTAGCAGCCTGGCAGGGCAGAGGCTGGAGCTGTGGGGTGCCTCTCGTCCCCCCTCCCCCACCTCTGTCCCCGGCTTCCCTCCCGCCCCCGCCCCCTGCCCCCCCGCCCTGGCATGGCAGCGTCCTTACTTGTCTGGGCCGTTCTGTGAGAGCCATGCAGATCTGCCTTCACCGCGAGCCGGGGCATTTGGGGACATCGACAGGGACCAAAGGTGCCGGACTCGACCACAGCTGTCTCAGCGTGCACGGGGTGGCCCGAAGACCTCTGCATCTGAAGTCTTTAGGCCCCTTGGGGGACATTTACGCCGTCGCCATCCCTGAGCGGTAGTACAGGGGTGTGTGTGCGCGTGTGCACGTGTGTGCTGAGGACACTTTCTGCACGTCCCCTACAGATCTGCCCGGGCCCCACGGCCTCACGCAGAGGTTTCCAGGCTCCCAGAAGTGGTGCTTGGAGCTGGGTGGTCTCGGGACATGCTCCCAGCCCCGCGGCTTCCAAATCCAGTTCCTTCTAAAGTCGGGATCCGTCAGTGCGACTCACAGGTCACGCTTCCGGGCGGGCGGTGGGCATGTGGCCCGACAGACCCGGGCGAACCCCAGAGCCCCTCTCCGCCCCTTCGGCGGGAGAAGCCAAGCCTTCCTTCGTGTGCCCTCCCTCCCGCCACGTCTGGGCTGGGGGGTCGCGGGGGCCGCCCATGGCTGGGGAGGCAGGGGCCCCTGCGTGGCCAGATCCGTTCCCCACGGCTGTGGCACACACAGGCTGTGGGGGGGCTGTCCACTTCCTTGGTTTGCCACCGCGCTCCTCCTCCGGGTTGACTTGCGGCCTTGGACGGGCCGCCTAGCCCCCTGGGCTTGCCCGGAACAACCAGATCTCGCCGACTTTGCAGTCAGATAGGTCTGGCTCTGAGTTCATGTTTGAACTTGCTGCGTGACCGCTGCCAGGTCACTGGGCTGTCTGAGTCGCACTCTCCCGTCTGGAAAAACGGCAGTAATGACAGGCGTTGTCCCCACTCAACGAGACAGCGGGCACCCGGTACGTGGTATAGAGCCTGGAATGTTCATCGCGCCTGACCATCTCTCTGTGACTCTGTGAGCATGGTCATGCCACGTGGCCCTGGCCGAAGTGGAGGTGGTGAGTGCCTTCGCGGGCCCGGGGGCTGCAGCGTGTCCTGCCCGGTCCTGCCTGCTCCCCCACCAGCTGCTGCCCAGCTCCAGGGAGAGCCCCGAGCCTGGGGACAGCCACCCTCACGCTGGGAGGAGCCCATCTTCCGGGGTGTGTTCAGAGGCTGGGACATTTCGCAAAGTTCCCCGTGGAGTTTCCTTCAGTGACGTGTTAACGGGCTTCTCTCCAGGACCTTACATTCAGGCAAGCGGCCCCTTGATTTTATAATATCGCACACTATCGAATGTCGTAGATTACCCAAAGCCCCCAGGCCACCCAAACAGATCTGTAAGTGGCTTGCAGCAGCCTTCACACACAATGCGAATTGTAATATCTCTCGGGATATGTGAGAACATCTGTTTTTCCTCCACTGCGGTAAACAGAGAAGGGTCTCCTGGGATATCATTTAAAAAGACTTAATGCAACGTTCAGGAATGATAAGCAGAGTATGATCACAGTCGAAAGGGAGTGCGAGCACTTCAGATTAACGACGTTGGAACCCCGTGTTTAATGCAGTGTCAAAAGTTGACAATTAAGCGTGTAGGAGTCAGGAAATTCAATTAAAAATGATCACGGTCGTACGAATTTAGCCACATCCTGCATTAGTTATGAAATCCATTGAACACCACAAACAATGATGTGTTCAGCGGGTTTGTTCCAAAGGAAAACAGGAACCAAAACGCGTAACCGCTCTGCGGACTCCGCTCGTGCGGTCGGGCCGAGCCGGCCAGGGAAGGCGTGTAACCCTGGAGCCTTTGAATGCCCAGTCACCGAATCTGAGCCCTCTGTTTGCTTGCCTGTTGCACAATTTCTGTCAATAAAAGGAGGACAGAAAGACAAACAAAGGTGCTTTTCTCTCTCCCCCCTGCTGACCCCTGAAAAGACCCAGTGCCCACATCTGAGGGCGTCTCCGATGTCTGTCTCCGCCTGTCCGTGGAGAGGACTGCTCTTTGAGTTTAGGGCTTGTAATTCAGTGTGGATGCCGAACCCCTGATCTTGGGCTGGGCGACCCCGTGGCCGTTCATCTGAGGGCGAATGAAGCCAGTGCTTCCCTTGTCCCCTCGTCGAGTCTGCTCTGTCGCCAGCCAGCTGGACACATGCGGTGATCTGCAGGGGACGGGCGCGGATCCCTGGCGTGCCCCTGAGTGCGGCCGGCCTCCTCTGAGGGGCATCACCAGGCAGGGTCGGGAGCTGCGCTGCTGGTCAGACCTTCCCTGGGAACGGCCAGGTCGCCCAGCCCTGGGAACTCCAGCTACACACCCAAGCGATCCCGAAAAGCGCTGTGACAATGACGACCCCGAGAGGGTCTCAGGGTATGGCGCGGCGTGCCGTCGGAAATCGAGACTTGCTCTGCATTCCTCTTCCTCTCCCCCATGCCATCCTGAGGCTCTCGGTGACTAATCAATAAACAGCCCTCGAGTTCACCAACTCCCGGCCGGGGCCTCTGCTACCCCGACAACCTACTCTACCGACTTTTGTCCACTGACCGCACGGCGGCCCCCGACCCCTCTCCCTGCCTTCCTGCCGGCCCCTCCCATCTCTTCTCCACAGCGTAGCTGGAGTGGTCTTCTAAAATGCAAACCTGGTCTCCAGACTCCCCCACCCACCTCAAATCCTCGGTGGACCTCCCTTCATCCCCAGGTTCATTTCCAGACTCCCCAGTGGGACCGGCAAGGCCCCCCTCCCCCTCCCCCAGGACCTCTCTATCTAGTTTCCAGCGAACCGCAGAACTTTTCAGTTCCTCAGCTGCATTGCGATCTTTTTCCTGCCCAGAATCTTCGAATACGTGACTTCCTCTCCCCTCATCCCTTTGTCAAGCCGATACCTACTCGCCCCTCGAGTCTCATCTTAGATGCCGCCTCCTCTGGGAAGACGTGCGCGACGTCTTCCGTGAGCAAGACGGGAAGCGGGGGCCCCCCCGCGCCGGCGCCCCCGCATCCCGGACGCCGTCGGCGCGGCAACGTGCCGCGATCCTCGTCTCTTCCGAAGCCGGGGACAGCTGCGCGACCGCGTTCCGGCCAGTGAGGTCAAAACCAAAATTCGTAGGGTAAGGCTTCCAGGAAAGCCATCGGAAACGCTGGTTCCTCTTTTCGCCTCGCACTCCCTCTCCTTCTTGCTTCCGAAAAGGAAGAGCACACAGCGGGAGCCCCGGAAGCCACCTCGGACGATCGGGGGGGGGGGGGAGGCCGGTGAGACGGGACAAAGGGAGGGCGCCTGGGTCTTTGACGACCCTGGAGCTGCCGCCACAGCCCCAGGCTGCCTACCGCCAGAGTCCCTTGACAGGAGGGAAAAATAAACCTTTACGCATCTGGCCATCGTCATTTCGTGTGTGTGTGTGTTTTTTTTCCTGCTTATAAGCAAATGAACTTAATCCTTTTATATATATATAATATAATATAATATAATATAATATAATATAATATAATATAATATAATATATATGTTATATATTTTACACACACACACACACACACACACACACTACTTTCTGGGTCTACTTTGCTCAGTACCAAACCAGCGGTATGTAGGCTCAATACGTATTTTTTGAATGAGTGAACAGATACGAGGAGACAGGTTATGCACCATTTTGGCCGCCTGCCTAGCTGTCATCCGATCCTCTTTAGGACTGTCCAGGTCCGTGGGACCGTATCTAATTCCACGATGATTCGATTATTCCTTGAATAGGTCAGTCGGAGAGCCCGGATCACTTTCTAACAAGAGACTTGAGACTCTACTCACCACACGTCTCCAAAAAATAGTCGTCCTGTCGAAGATCCCTTCAGATCATGATTTGTTTCGGATCCACTGACTCATTGCCGAAGCAGAAGATATGAAGAGACTCATGTGTTGATAATTTTCGTGAGGACTATAACGTCTGTGTCTAGATTATTTTTTGCATGTGGATGTCCAGTCGTTCATTCCATTTCTGGAGATGATGGTCTTTTCTTCAGTGTCTTGCCTTTGTTCGTTTGTCAAAGATCATGTGGCTGTTATTTACGTGGGTCGATTTCTGGGCTCTCTATTCTGTTCCATTGATCTATTTGTCATGTCTTTTCCCAAACGATAGACACTGTCCCGATTACTGTGGCTTTACGCTACGCCTCGAAGCCACGTGGTTGCGGTTCTCTGACTTTGTATTTCCCCTTCAATATCGAGTTGGCCCTTGTGGGTCTCTTGCCTCTCTGTATAAGTTTTAGAATTTAATTCATGAACACCCGCAGCATAACTTGGTAGGATTTTCATTGGGATTGCACCGAATCTATAGATCAGGTTGGGAAGAAGTGACGTCCTGAGAATAGTGAGTCTTCGTTTCCATGAACATGAATTATCTCTTCATTTATCAACTTAGCCTTTTAGCTCGTTCATCAGAGTTTTGTAGTTTTCCTCATATAAATCTTATACATATTTTGTTAGATTTATGCCTAAATATCTTACGGTGGGGCTGCTAATGTAATTGGCATCACGTTTCTAATTTCAAATTCCATTTGCTTATTGCTGGCAAGTAAGAAGGGGCCTGACTCTGTATATTGATTGGACCTTGTTCCTGCAAACTTGCAATAATCACATCTGTTCCAAGTTGTTTTTGTTTGTTTGTTTTTGGTCGATTCTTTCAGATTTTCTACATAGACAATCATGACGTCCTCAACGGACAAAGACAGTTTTATTTCTTCCTTCCCGATCTATGTATCTGTCATTTTATTTCTAGTCTTGGTGCATTAACTAGGATTTCTAGGACGATTTGAAAGGAGTGGCGTGTCATTCCTTAGCAGGAAAGCTTCGAGGTTCTCACCGTTAAATATGATGTCGCTTGAAGGTTTTTCGTGGATGTTCTTTATCAAGCGGATGACGTCTCTTCCAGTTTCTTAGTTTGCTGAGAGTGTGGTCCTAATTGAAAATGTTCATATTTTGTACCAGATAACTGAGAATTGAGGAGCGGACCAGAGCCGGTGGCAGAGACCATAAAAAGTGGAAACTAGACCCGAAAGAGAGACCAGTTCTTCCTTTAAGTCCTGCCATTGACCGGCCTGAATCTTGAGCAAGTGATCACGAGCCTCAGTGATGCTTGGTAAAGTGGGCCGAATCAGACAGTGCACGCAGAATGGCCGGCACCCGCCTGGGCTAAAGGCGAGCCCTCAGGAGGCGTCGGCCCTCACCGCCCGTCCCCGGGGGGAGTTCAGGGTGTCCTCTCCCAGCACCCCCAGCGGCCAGGTCCGAGCAGAACTATTTCATTCTCTCTTTGCTTGGGATCGCACCTCCTGGGACTCCCCTGGGATGGCTTACACGCTTCCGCGAAGTCTTCTGTGCCCGACTCCTAACGGAATAAGGCAAACTCCTGTCCGTTCAGCGATCCTCTTCTTCTTTGAGCTAATTTGCATGTCCTCCCTTCCTTTAGCTTCTAGACGCTTTATTTCTTTGTCGCTTGTTTTTTTCTGGGATGGAGCAGGTAATCCAATCTCGCAGTTGGTTGGCTCCTGGCTACCGATAGAGCATCCGAGACCTATAACAATTTACAGCTATTTCATTGATTTTTTTTTTCTTTCCATGTCTAGAAGTGAAATCTGTTTGTTTTGTGGGCCAGTCCCTGGTCCCTGACCGTAGACGCTCAGACAGGTGATCGTCGCCCCTAACGACTTAAAACAGAGGCCCAAGCAAACGGTGGAACAGGGCGTATGTAATAAGATACTGATGTTCCGGGCTTTGTCCTGGGAGCTTGGCTGGTTCATTCAGGAAGAATGAATCATGGGGGTTTTTGCCACCTGACACTTCTAACCTGTTTGAAATGCAAAGCCAGACGATACTCTAATCCATACAGTCCATAGTTCAGGTGGTATAAACTCCTTTGTTGAACATTTATCAAATAAAGCGATTATATATTTCTATGCAAGTCACTTTAACCCCGAACCGAAGAACATTACTGAGCTTCTCAAGCCGAAATTAAAAAAAAAAAAAAAAAATGCTCTTTTACTATCGATCTTACTGAGGCGCAATTTACATACAATGAAATGCAGCATTTTAAGTGCACACTTGGACGGGTTTTGACAAATGCATGTGTCCGTGTCACCGTCACCGAAATCAAGGTACGGAACACTTCCACGACCCCCGACCGGCATCCCCTGCGGCCCCGCCCTGGTCACTCGGCCCCCAGCCTCACTCCAGGCCGGCACCGTCTGCTTCCTGTCCCTACAGACTGTGGGTTTCATGATCCTCCGCACCCGTCTGCCTCTGCCCAGCGTGCCGGCCTCGAGACTCGCCTGCTTCATGGGCGTCGGCGGTTTGCTTTCGATCATCACTGAATAATCCCATTGTGCGAATACGCCACAATTTGATTATTCCGCTTACCTGCTGGCTGATGGACATCTGGGTTGTTTCCTGCTTGGGCTGTTTTCAACAAAGCTGCTGCAAGGGCCACAACGCAGGCCTGTGTGTTCACGTGTGGAGGGTCTGTGCTCTACGAAGCTTCCGCGGCCTCTCGGGGGCCCGGCGGCCGGAGCCGCGTGCAGTGTTCCCTCCGAGGTGAAGGACGTGTGTTACGTCTGACCCCTCCCCCCACCGAGAAAGTCATGATGCAGCCGGACCTATGCGAACCTCAGAGGCAGCTAGTCCGTTGCTAGTCCAAGCCGCTTACTGAAGACCCTAAAAACCTGCCCGTTTTGAGTGAGACCCAGAGTAAGACGAGGCCTTGCATACGCAGTCAGGCTGCTGCGCGAACCGCTCAGCCACGTGGGTCTGGAGACTCAGCAGACAGGTGCTGATTACAGCGTCTGTGGCCAACGGGGTGCCATTCGCGGCCTCCGGCAGCTCTGCAGGTGGGTCCCGGGGTAGGTTAGCGCCTTAGGGTTTTGGAGCAGAGCTATATTACCTTCTGAAGATAAATAACTATTTTCCTTTCAGAAAACACCTGAGTTGCTATTGAAAATAAACACCGAACGCTTCAGCGTGGGCCATCAAGTTGTCTTGTGGCCTGAGCTGTCCATCATGAACGGAGTGTCCCCCGACCCGAGGCAGGAACTTGGGTTCCCGCCGCAGGATCCCGTCAGCACGAGGAAGGGGTGTGTGTATGTACGAGACGGGGCGCCAGCGCACACTGCACGAGCCAGTAGCACATGCCCTCGGCCAGCACCATTGCCGAGATGACAGCTCCCCTGGGTCAGAATCTACGGCCTCATGAGGATGCCCGATGAGTGGCCGACCGAGAGAGAAAAAAATCGAGACGTAGTCTGCAGGTGTCTGCACATCATGCTGGTACCGCCCCATGTGGACAGCTGCAGACTATAGCCTCCCTCTGGGGGGACCCTGGGGACAGTGGTAAAGGACACTCCCCCAGCGAATGATTGCAGGGCAATGAAAAAATGGCCATCAAGATGAATGTGAGCTACCTCATGGACAGCGGCCAATGGTCCGGTTGGATTGTCAGGAACCTGGGACGTGCTTGGAAGCCGGCGGCAGGAGGTCTGGGGCAGAGGCAGGTGGATCGCTGTCTCCAAACGCACAGAAAATGTGAGGCTACGTATCCCACGCGGGCGCTTATAAAGGCGGCTGCGGCAGAGAAGGCACCTGAGAGCCAGGTGGGCAAGACGGTCCCGTTAGGTGGCACCATGAGCCTCTTTGTCCAGCCACCCTGCTCCTGGCCCGATGGGCTTCCGCGCCCAGAGGTCATGCGGGCGGGGTTATATAGCGACAAAGTCACGTGGATTTCTACTCTTCAGGACCAGTTCGGCTCTAGTCGCTGCTGAGTGCCGGGCCCGCCCTGCGTGGAAACCCGCAAGGATGTGGCACCACCCCCTGGGTTGGGGGAGGAGGCGAGGAGGCCACATGGACCGCTTTTAGCATGCCAGGGACGCTGAGTTGTCCTCACTGGAATGGACACCTGCCCCGGACGCGGACTTGCCTTCCCGGACCGCGAGGCGCCTGCCCGGCCCATCATCCCTGGGCCGCGTGCTATTGCCGTGGAACTCTAGCCGCCATGGCTTCTGCTCGAAGGTAATTTTAGAGCGAAGGAAACACGACGATGGACTCGTGACCGGGAACTTCACCGGTCTTACAGGGAAGCGGCTGGCCCAGTGGCCGCTGTGGCATGGACTCCCCCAGGCTCAGTCATAGCGGCAGCTGGCTGGCAGCGCGCGCAGGGCTCACGGGCCCAGGAGTCACGGGGTGAAAACGAGAGAGCCACTCCCGGTGTCCTCGCCTCTGCAGCCCTGGGCTCTGCCCGTTTAGAGAGCTTCGCCCCCGTGGGGGGGACCGCTTCCGCCGGAGACCCTACAACCGTGGCTCCGTGAAACCGAAAGCCGAGGGCCATCTCCGCGGGCCAGAGAGGATTGGTGGTGGTGGTGCTGGGTGGGGGGGTCCTTTCCCCTCTGGGGTGGTCTGTGCTGATTATAAAGGGGAAACCGGACCATCGCTATGCAGTCAGGTGAGGACTTCATGCTCCTGTGTCTCGGTGATTAGTGTCCATGGCAACAATCCAGTGCCTTCGGGACCAACGACGGTCCGTGCCCCCTAGAAATACACGCCTGGGTCATTTCCCCCAGGCGGGAGGAGCCTGACCCTCTGAGGTTCTTGCTGATGGCCAGTTGTAGAAACGGGGACCGTCAGAGTTGACTATTTCTTCTTTACCTTGATCTGAGTGTGACTGTGTATATGGTCACCATTTTTCCTATTCCTCTGCTTAAGTCCCTACAACATGACATAATAATAGATATCGATAGTAGTTAATCTTATCTCGGCATTTAAGTTGCCAGCTCTCAAAAGGGCGAGGTGACTCAGGAGCAGAGAGAATGGTGAACGAAGATGAATAAAGAGATTTATACCCTTTTTTTGGGGGGGGAGAGGGTTGGTGCATCTTCTGCTTTATGGAAGTTTCATGCTGTTAGATGGAAGCACGATTTTGCCGTTGCCTTTTTTTCCGGAAATTGGCTTGTTTTGTTATATGTCGTCCGTGCGTGTTTAGCCTTTTAAGAAACCACCCAGCGTTTCCCAAAACGTGTTCATCTACACTTCTCCACGTTTACCTGTACCGTCTCTCAGCCTCGCCAGCGACGGATCGTGCTCTGCTCACCGCACACACCCTTGCCGACCTGGCTACGAGGCTCGCGGCGGGCTTCGTCGTGGTTTTAATCTGCATTTCCCCGATGACCGATGAGGGCCACCATCTCTCCATGCCTTCATTGGCCATTTGCATGTCTTTGTCTGCGAAACATCCATTTAAAGCATTTACCCATTTTTCACATGTGGTTATCTCCTTACCATCGACCGGAAATAAGTCCTTTATATATCCTGGATAGAAGTCCTTTGTGAGATTTATGTATTATAAGTATTTTCTCCCTGTTTGTGGCCTGCCTTTTTATTTTCTTAATGGTGCCTTTTAAAATGCAGAAGTTTTAAATTTTGATGAAGTCTAACTTATTGATTTTTTTTTCACCTTACGTAACTCACACTGTGTCTAGCTTAAAAACTTTGCCTTCCTTATGGTCACAGAGTCTTTCTCCTATGCCTTCTTCTAGAAGCTTTATAATTTTAGTTCCTATGTGTTTGTTCAGGACCCATTTCTAGTTACATTTCGTGTGGTTTTGGGGTAGGTCAAGGTTCGTCCTCCCCCCGAGCCCCGATAGCTGTTCTAGCAGCCTTCGCTGAAAGGACTTTCCTTTTCTCGTTAATTTTCTCATCATAAATTAATTTGTCAGAAGTCAACTAAGCATAGATGAGCATCACGATTTCTAATCTCGTCGGAACCACATGCTCCCAAGTCAGGCCATCGCCAGCCTCCTCTCCTTAGATCATCTGTAAGAGGGGTCGGGCTGATACTCGGGTAAAGGAACCCACGTTGACCTCTGCATGCCTCGCATGGCGTGGTGTTTCCTGCGCTCGTGGGTGACTCACTGTGTCTTCTGCAAACTCGTAACAGCACACTGTGTGGCGTGCATCTGCGGTGGGCAGGGGAAGAGGCCGTCTGGTAGGAGAGCGGTTTCCTGCAGTCTGAGCAAACGCCTGTGGGCCTCTGCTCCTCTCTGCCTTCTTGTACCCATGTTGTCGGCTTCTAGCTTGGGAGTCTAGGTCGGGAAGGCCATGCCTGTAAACGTCATTCGATTTGTGAATTGCCGAGCTCGGGGCCCCGAGCTCGCGTGGCATCGAACCAGCAGCGCCGAGGTCACGGCAAATCCACTCTCCCTCAGCGTCGTTATTGTATGAGAGCTCATCTCGATTTAGTGTCGCTCAGTTCAGAAAGGCCGTGGCCTGCGGCTGGAGGAGGAGACACGAGCCTTTCACCGCGGCCGATCGAGTTCCCCTGGAGACCAGCCCTGTGTGCGCCGCGGCGCGAAGGCCGGGGCCTCGCCGTCGTTCACGTCCCTGATCCCTCAGCTCCGTACCGATCCGACTCTTCTCTCGACTGACCGAGATGAAAGGAACTGCTTTGCCACCGTCTAGGGCTTGTGCCCGGAGTCCGGGGCAACCTCTCTGGGTCCCTTCCGGCGTGGCCAGCCCGGCCCAGCGGAGTTCTGCACGCCCTCCCCCACTCCCAGCTCTTCGTGTAAGGGGGAGTCGTCCCCACCACGGGTGCCTCGTGAAGGGCGGAGATGTCGCCGGGGCGGCCAAGGAAGATGGGTGGGTGTTTTGCCCGACAGCTACGAAGTGGCCCCATGTTGCCATGGCGATGGAGGCGCGTCGAAGCCGCGCGCCTGAGCAGCTTCCCTGTTCCAAACGGCATCTGGTCGGAGCCATCGCCGGCCTTCCCCGCACAGCTGCCCCCCGAGTTCCCGCTCCGCCCCAGCTGTCCGGGGCTCTGCTGACAAATGGTTGTCCTTCACGGTGAAATTACAAACTGCACTCTAACTAATGAGTGTACTAATTCTTCTCCTGCCGCACGCCCAGCGCATTTGTCCCGCGAGCCTGTCACCCGGAGAAGCGCACAGACAAGGGCGGGCGTGCGGGGCGGGTTCCGCGCAGTCACCTTTACCGGCAGGCGCCGGGGAGGATGTTATGTCCCGTGAAATGTATCCGTTTTCCTTTCTTTTCTTTAAAAACGACTGAAGGTTGCAGGAACCTTGGCTTTTCTGTGTCGCTTGCCGAGGGCAGCCATTTACCGGAGAGGAAGGTGTCAACCGCCGGGCCACCTGCCGCCACCCCCTTCCCGCCTCCCAGCAAGTTCACTGTCACACCTTGTCTCTGCTCCCGGGGGAGGGGGTCCCCACACTTAGCTAGGGAGGCCAGCCTCAGCCTTCACCGCTTCCCCTCGGGAAGGTCTATTTAGGGGTCATCCGCAACCCCTTCTGCCACTGTTCTTAATTCTTTGGTTGAGCTTTAATTCTCTTGGTGCTTTGGTTTTGTAGAAGAGGAGACATCGGCTGAGCCTCTTCCCCATTCATTCATTCATTCATTCAGTCATCCATCCAGGCCTTACTACATGGCCACCCCTGTGCAGTCTGCCGCCTGTTGGTCCTTCCTTGTCTCCCAGGAATTCTGGGGAAGAAGGACAGTACTTGGGGACAGACCTTTCAGGTGCTCTGCAAACAAAAAGCAAGTCTCGTTTGTTTGTTTCTTTCTTGCGCCTCTGCCCAGCCCTGCTTCTCCTGGCAGGTCACACGGAGCCCGAGCACGTTGGTGGCTAACTGCAAAAAAAAAAAAAAAAAAAAAAAAGGGAAGCAGAAGGTGGCATTGTGACTGTGCCGGGCCCTTCGGAAATTCTAATGATGAGAGGCAGAGAGCCGGCCCCCACTTCCCCTTCCTGCACAGTGCGGGCCTGGGCGCCAGCGAGCAGTCCTCGCGCAGGAGCCCGAAGCCACCAGCATGGACCAAGAGACCCTGGGCAACATCGTCTTGCTGGCCATCGTCACCCTCATCAGCGTGGTCCAGAACGGTAAGGGGGGGCCCCCCAGGCGGGGGTAGCATGGGGGGCTTTTGTTAGCTCGTGGTCTGAGAGTCAGACTTGCACAGATCTGCGTGCGTGTGTGTGTGTGTGTGTGTGTGTGCACGTACGCACACTCCTGCTTTACCTGTGTGTCGTCGTACGTGAATGCGTAGAGGTGTGTGCATCTCTGCGTGGACTCAGGGTCTACCAGTTTCACGGGACGACTGATCCCGTCGGCAGTGCCGGGACAGGGGCCCAGGGGCGTCCCCAGGGGCCCCCCCGCAGAGGTGCCGGAAGTGCTGGCAGGCAGCCTTCTGACAGTTAATCAATGTCGCCGGAGAGGGGGTCTCGAAGCCCGGGAAGGGAAAGGGGGTGGTGTGTTCACTCAGACCCCGGGCTTTCCGCGTGCGGCTGGGGCGACCTCGGTGCGTCTGAGGTTACCTGTCAGGTGTAGGCTCAGAAAACAAAAACTAAATTTCAGGAGTGTGAAAGGAAAACCTCCCCATCCCTTTCTCGCCTGTAGTTTCGCTTTTTTTCTTTCGAAGAAACATGTTCTTTGTGATACTCTCTTTTCCTGTAGCGCTGTATAATTTCTGAAGCATTTTTCGTATGTGTTCTTTATTCACGTAAAGAGAGGGAGAGAGAGGGAGAGAAGTTTCTTTTGTTTGGTTTGCATCTCCATTAACCGAGCAGGGTCCCCGGAGCTGAGCGCGCAGGACTGTGCCGGTGGGACCTTCTCCCTGCGCTCCGGGTCTGGGCGGGGGCTGCGTCAGACTTTTCCGAGTTGCTCCTGTGGCTTTAGTCCTGCAGTTTATGAAGATGCAGAGAACAGGAGAGTCCTTCGTGGTGATTCCCATCGCGCTGCGGGAACTTCAGTGTTTAACCGACCCGGGATATGCTGACATTTCCCCCCAACTCGAGTGCCGACCGAGGCTGGCGATGAGCCTTCCAGACGTGGCTTCTCCGTGGCCCCACACCCCGAGGGTGTGTCCTGGGGGAGGACAACTTGGTGACTTTCTGACCCCGACGGTTTCGTGCTAGATTGCACGCAGCGCGGGGCGGCGGGGGGTGGGGGGAGGCAGCTCCGGAGGGAACGTGGAGCGTCCGGACGGCCACCTCCACCCCTCCGTTGGTGCGAGACGTTCACTCACTCCACACACCCACAGGGACCCGCTGTGCGCTGGGCAGTGGTCGATGCATGGGGTGCAGCAGGGGACAGGCAGCTACAGTCCCAGCCCCCAGGGAGGGAAGGGCAGTGGGGAGGGTGAGCAGCAGTCTGCGATGACCTCTCCGTGGAGGCCGTGCCGTGGGCGGGGGTTGGGCAGTGCAGGCTAAACTCCGGGGCGTCTCCCCCCGCCCTTCCCCGTAAACCCAGCAACGCAGCTGGGCTGAGGGTGTCAGGGGCCGGGAGCGGGCGCCCTCACGCCCGCCTGGGCGCACAGGGCTGAGCTCGGCCGGGCCGTGGCTGCTCTCTGAGCTGCCCCCTCTCAGCTCAGAGCTGGCGGCGGCCGGGGGAGCTGCAGTCTCCTGCCATGACAAGTCTCTTCGTCTCCCCTAAGGGAGAGGTACCAGGACCGGCCCTGGGCCGTCAGGTGGGGGCCGGTCTTTTCCGTGGTGACCTCGCGAACCCTGAGCAGGCTGGAGCTGGATGGTGACACTTTGGTTCTTTTGGGCGGGTGGGGTTCATTCAGGAGTTCGTTGGTGTGGGGGGGCGGGGTTTAGCTGGCCGAATGTCTAAAGGCCATTTAAGGTGGATGAGGACAGCAGTGTTCTCAATCACGGGGTTTCGCCAGCTGACCAGTGGGGCGCAGGCTTCCTGGTGGGGGACACACGTGTGGACAAGCATGGAGCTTCTGTTTTGGGTGGATTCCACACGGCCCCCATCCCAGCCGCTGCCCCTCCCCAGTGCCCTCTGAGCTGTTCCAGCCACATGGGGGCAGAGTGACCCCACGGCACCGTCCGGCCCGCTTGGAGGAGGGACCCACGGTTGCTCTTCTGAGCCCCAGGGGCCCCTGGGTGGCTCAGGACGAGCTGTGCTGCTCTCTGAGGCGCAGCCCTGGGCTCCCGCTGTGCCCCCTTAAACACGCCAGGCAGGGAGCGAGAGTGTCCCCAGGGACCTGGGCACAGCACCTCTGCGCAGTGTCAAGCGAGCTTTAGGCAAAGACAAAGGCCCAAATGTGTGTCCAGAGCCGCCTTTGCAATTCTAATCAGCCTCGACCACAGACCCACCTTACAGACTCCGGGAACATGCAAACACGGTGCTCCCTTCCCCGCCCCCAGGTCATCCTGCTCCCTTCCTGTTAGATTTAAAAATATTTACATGCCGTTGCCAGGCACCGCACACTTCGTCTTTGTCCCTCCCCGCGGCCCTCCGGCCACGGCCGTCAGTGTGGCCCCCGGGGCTCTGTGCTCTCGCACACGCGCGAGCGGGGTTCTTGGGGGGCTGGGCGGCCACCGCCTCAGTTGCCTTCTTGCCGCCCTGCGGTCTCCGGGGTCTGTGGAGCTGGATGGGGAGGGAGGGAGAGCTGGCAGCAGGGCCGCCTGACCCTGCCGCCCCCGCCACGCCCGCCTGACACACATGCACAGCGAGGAGGCTCGGTGGCACCGTGTGGGAAGGTCACACGCCCCACCCCGGGGTGTGACCGGCCCTGGACGCCGGCTCCTGAGCCATGGTGCGCCCCATTGCAGAAGTCTTTGCACCGTCCTCAGTGGCTCCTGCCAGACACCCCGCTAGTGGGGGGCTCACGCCCCACCGAGCATGCCCTGACGGTGGTCAGGGTCCGGAGCGTTGGCCTCGCATCCAGCATGTCCTGCTGGGCGTGACGCTGTCTCGATTCGTCCCTGCCCCCCAAGGGAACAGATCGATACTCTGGTTGTTCCTACTTTGCAGGTGAGCAGAGTGGGGTTCGGGGAGGCCGCACCGTTGGTGGGGGTCCTCGAGCCGGGAGTGGCGGCACTGGGACGCGAGCCCCCTCCGGAGGGGGGGCCCTTCCCAACACTGAGCGGAGACCCGCCCGCAGCTTCTGCCTCCCGGTCACGGTGCTGCCCTCCGGAGAGGCCCGGACCGCGCCCGCCGCTGCTGCCCTCACGGGGTCAGCTGCGACCTTCCTTCTCCGCCACACTGTTCCCCACGTGGCTTGGCTTCCCGAGTCGCTGGTCGCTGGGTCCGTCTTGCCGGGTTCTCCCGAAACCGCAGCTTTGGGCGTCTCCTGCGCAGAGAGGCTGTTCCCGACGTCCAGACAATTCCACGAAAACGGTCCGTGCGCGATGTGTCCCTCTGAGGACCCGTGTCGCCGCCGGCTCAGACTAACCCCGCGGCTCACCGGCATCTCGTGACCCTGTCTCCGACCCTGGCTTTCCTCCGCCGGGAAGCGGTGGTCGAAGGCCGTGTGTGGCGTGAGGTCGGGAAGGCCCTGGCGGTGCCCAGCGAGCGGTCAGCCTCCTCTCCCTGCGGCTCCGGCCCCCTCCCCTGCACCCATGTCTCTGGTTTGGTCTAACGTCAGCGGTTTGCCTAGGGACGCGTGTGAGCGGTCTTTGCACACACAGTGTCTGTGGCCTGCCGGGCGGTGGCAAGAGGGTGGGCGTGAGGGGGGTGGGGGCTGGGCAAGGTCAGCTGAGCTCTTCCAAGTGCAGCTTAGAAGGAAAGAGAGGCAGGTCTAGTGCAGGATCGGACTGAGACAGGCTCATTTCTGTCTTGTTTTGGGGGCGGGAAAGATCTGGGTGTGTTTCTGGGGCGAAGAGGAGAAAAAAGAAGAGACTGGCGGTTCAGGAAATGGGGGACACACCAATGAAGCAGAGCCCCGAATGGGGTCAAGGTCACGGGCAGCGGGCCCGCCCGGAAGAGAGGAAGGGGTTTGTCCTCTGAGCGAGGGGCTGACGGGGGGAAGGGCGGCCGCACGGCACAGCCTCCGACCGTCCCGACGCTCCCTCGGGTCACGGGCTCGGAGGCTGGGACGTCACCCCGGGTCCTCGAGAGGCCGTGCTCAGAGTTCTGGGGAGGTCGCCGGGGCTCGGGCGTGGCCTCGAGCCCTGGGCAGCGGGTGGGATGCGGGCGGCGGGTGTCACAGTGTGAGAGACGGCCCGGCGGGGTCTGCTCCTCACGGCGGTTACGTGGCCTCGTCTACGAGGTGCGGATGGCTCCGCCCCCATCACGGAGTTGGCGCGAGGCCCGGCAGGGAACCAAAGCCCCGTGCCTAGCGTGGGGACCCCTGCCCACGAGCCGGGCCGTCCCGGGGGGACGGTACGGAAGGCCACGCGAGGCTTTTAGTCACATATGTGATTGATAAGAGGCCTTTTCCACGCCTTCCGAGGAGGCGAATACGGAGTTGATGAAGAGGGACCCTGTGGCCGGTCCCCGACGATCTCACGAAGGCCTGGAGGCGGGGGCTTCATCGGCAGCCCAGCACCCCGTCTGTAGACCAGCCGGCCGGGTGCCGTCTGCTCGGCGGCAGCACCTTTAGGGTCCGCAGCGGTCACCCTTGTCTGCTCCCTGCCACCTCCCCCCAGCCTGGGCTCCCCGCTCTCCGCCTTCGCCCCCACACTGAACACGGCGACTTTCCGATCGCACCCGTCGGTCGCTGCCTGTTTTTCTCCAGACGGAAGCAAATTCCGAACGTCTCAACGGGGCTCTCACCAGGGTCACGGGCTCTGGGCGCGCGCAGGGGCCACGTGTCGGGGCGCAGGCCGTCTTCCCGCCTCGCCCGCTCACCCCTCGCTCTGTCCGTCCATCCGCTCTGCTGGGCGCGCCCCGGCCGTGTGCACCTGCTCGCTGTGCATTGTCTGTCCCATTCCCGGCCAGGACGCCAGCTCCCGGGCCCCGGCTCCGTGTGCACGCGTGTGTGTGTGCACACGTGTGTGCGTGTGTGTTGCTCTCAGACGCAAGCCGAGGGTCTGAGTGTGACGGGATAAGTGTCGTGGAAAGGACAGCCCACCGCCTACCGCTCGGGCGGCCTCGTAGTTCTCGGGGTTCCGCTCCCCGCTCCCCATCGGAAGCAGGACTCACTGACCCGGGGACAGTTCTCAGCTCTGGACTTGTGCATATTCCGTCCCGCTAAGAGGAGGGCCCTCCCCTGCAGTCCCCCGTTTTCCCTCCTCCCTCTGCCGATTCCTCAGGTGTAACCCTCGGGGCCACCACCCCCAGGACGCCTCTGGGACCCAAGCGCTGAATGCGGCCGCTGGCCCGGGCCCCGGGAAGCAGCGAGTTCTCACTCCATCTCTTCCCGGCGTGCGTCACTGTGGGGGAGGCGGGGTCCACTTCCCTCACGCACCCGTTTCCTCGGCCGTAGGGGCGCGAAGTGGGGGGCTATGTCTCGCTCAGAGACGCACCCCCACAGCGGTTGGAGAGCAGCAGCTGCTGAGTAGGTTCTGACCGACACTTCGGGCCGTCTGAGGCCACGTCGAGGAAGCACGGAGCATTTCACGGGGGGGCGGCAGGCTCGCCAGCGGAGCGCGCCGGGCGCACCCCAGACGCAAACCTCTCCCCGCCAGGGTTCTTCGCCCACAAGGTGGAGCATGAGAGCAGGACGCACTCGGGGCGCAGCTTCCAGAGGACGGGGACGCTGGCCTTCGAGCGGGCCTACACCGCCAAGTGAGTCCAAACCCCGACCCTGTGGGGCCGCCCGGCCGAGTGACCCGTGTCGGCCCGGGCCAGCCTCCGGGATGCGGGGGGCGGGTTCCCCCTGCGGGAGGCTCGGTGAGCACCCCTCACCCCCTGGGTGGCGGGGGGGTGGGACCCCACACCTCCTCGATCCTGAGGCCTGGGGGCTGCGGAAACCCAGCGGCAGCCCGGCCCTCGTCGCCCCTGGGGGCAGTCCGGGGGTGACACGTCCACTTCCTGATGCCGGTCGCTTGGGCAGCCAGGATGTGAGCAGAGGAAATGAGGAATTAGGCGACGGTTTTCCCCACTCTCGGTCTTCGCTTTTGAATAAACCAAGTGTCGTGTGGAAACGCACCTGGCCGGCCCGGCGAAGTGGACAGCCACCGCTCGGGGCGAGGGCGCCGGCGGATGCCGTGGGACCCTACCTCTTCCCTCCACGCGGACGGCATTTACACAGAGGCCCCGCCGGCATGTCCCCCGCCCCCGCGTGCCTGCCCCAGGCCTGTCGGAATGGGGGTCTCGGCCGCGAGCTGCTGGCGGGCCTCAGGCTCGGCTTGCAGGTGGCTGGCGCCCCCAGGGACCCTTCCAAGGGAGGCGTCGTGGCCCCCATGGAACGGAGTTTTAGGGTGTCAGGAACAGCTCAGACACAGGGCCGGGAGTCCCCTGAGGCTCCGTGGTAACGGCCAGGGAGAAGGCGCCACCCGCCGGGGACCGACCGTGTGAACCGAAGTGACTTCAAGGGCTCTGCACCGTGCAGGCCTCCGTGACGACCCCGACACGCTTCCTCCGCGGCCCATCATCCCGCTCAGCTACTTGTCCTTGCTCTAAACGCAGCCCAGGCGTGGGGGAGCCGAGGGCGGGTCTCGGCGGTGCCCCTTGTCCTCGTCGGCCCCCGTTTGTCGCCCAGCTTCTAAACTGCCGTGGACACAGTCCGAGCCACTCACGGGCGCGTTTGTAGGGCCGTGCCAGGCTGACTCCCCGGTCCCCACCCCCATGTGTCCCCGGTCCCACCCCCAAGCCCAGTGCTCCGGTGCGGCTCGTCCTGCATCCTGCTCTCAAAGGCACCCCTCGCTGAACCGCCCTTGGGGGATGGGGGCCTGTCACCAAGGGGGCCTCAGCGTCTCAGGCCCCGGCATCAGATCGAAGGCGTTTCGGACCCACTCGTAGGAGGGCAGGGAACTCGTGGAAGGCGCCATCGGCCACCTGCAGAGGGAGAGGCCAGAGCCCCTCCGGACACGGTGCGGGGCAGCCGTAAGGTCGGCGTGTGACGGGGGCGCCATCGAGGCCCCTGTGGACTCGGTGCCTCCTCAGCGTCCCACGGTGTCCTGCGCGAGCCTCGGCCCGCCCGCTCCACGGACGGCAGGCAGGTGGCCACGGGCGGAATCCCGCCGGCCCTTGTGAGACGCTAAGTCGCCGTTTTATGGCCACGAGGATGCAGCGGAGCAGGTCAGGCTGTCGCCTCTCCGCCCGGCCCCCGAGGAGCCAACCGGCTCCGCCCCTGAGAAGCCACCGCCTGCCACCGCAGCCTGCAGTGTGATGTCTCACGTGTAGGTCGCCGGACCTGCCAGGGGGCTGGGCCCCCGCCGGGCGTCTCCGCGGAGGAGAGGAAACGGGTTCTGAGCCCGCGTCCCACGTGGTGGCCTGCGGGCCACCGCGCGTGGGGTCCCGAGCGAGGAGCGTGCTTACGCGTGGCGGGTTTCGGGCGGGTGGCGGACGACACCGAGCCGAGCCCGGGGCTGATGTCTCGTCTCCGTCTTTGCTTATTCCACAGCCAGAACTGCGTGGACGCGTATCCCACATTCCTCGTCGTCCTCTGGAGCGCAGGGCTCCTGTGCAGCCAAGGTGAGGTGTGGCCCTCTGAGCGCTCCCTCCTGGGACCCGGCCTCGGCCTCACGGAGGCCGCCGCGGTGCCCGGCCTCCGGCTCCGATCTGGGAAGCCCTGAGAGGTGGCGGACGCAGGGCCACGTGTCCGGCTGCTCTGTGCCCGCCGGGCGGTGTGGTAATGCGTGGCCGAGGCTCGCTCCCTGCGGGCCGGTTTAAGGCTAACTGTGACGCGGAACCCGTAAGCAGCATCCTTACGCAGAGACGAGGGCATTATTAATGAGAGCACCAGAGGGATCCGCCCTGTGCCCGCTGTCCTGTCCAGCCCAGGTCCTTCCTCAGGCCTGCGTCCGCAGAGCCACAGCTGGATCCAAGTGTCCAGCCTTCCCTGGGTTGTCACCTGCCCACAGTCTGGACTTCTACCAGCCGAAGCCCAGCGTGCATTTAAAATTAAATGGGAACCAGACTCAGATTTTTTGGTCCCCTTTGGAGACGGGCACTATGTCCGGTGGAAGTTTGGCGTGGCCTGGCTGGTGTCCATGCTGCGGCCTAGCAGGCTGCAGCAGAAAGGCCACGAGCGTTCTCGACGACCTGTGTAACCCTCGTCACCTTCCCCCGCGTCGTAAAGCAGGCAGGCTGTGTATTCTTCCCCCCGCCATGATCCCCGAGGACACTTCAGTTCAGGGGGATGAGGTAGCATGTTCAAGGTCGCTCAGCTGGTGAGCAGCAAACCAGGACGAGAGCCCAGGCTGTTTGGGCTAAATGCTGGAGTTTTCACCAGGAGCCTTTACTTCATCATGTACACAGCACGTGTTCATCGAACACCTCCTCCGTGGCAAGCCCTGTGCCTGGATGCACGGAGGGACCTCAAGGGAGAAGGCAGGAAGGCACACGGAGGTTGGCGGGAGGAACCGTAGAGAACCAGTGAGCGGATAAGTTACGGCCAGGAATGGAAAGCGCCGCGAGGGGCCAGTGACAGCGAACAGAGGCGGGCGGTGGCCTCTTCCTGGGCTCCGCGGGCCGTTGGGAAGCTCGCTGTTTGTTTAGTTCCTGCTTTCTATCCTGGGCCAAACAAGAACCGTGTCCAGCATTTCCTGAAAAGTCGAGTCGTGCTACACTCATTCTAGGTGCGAGGATTCCTCCCGTGTCTTGGACGACACTGGGTCTAGGCGAATCTAGAATCGTTGCAGCCGGACGCACGCACGGGGCGTCCGCAGGCACGTCAGCCTGGGACCGTGCATTTCCTGTCGAAACAAGCATGGGCCTCTCGAGGGGACGAAGGTGTCAGTCTGCCGGGCTCAGTAATGGTCACGTCTTGTCAATGTAGTAAATGGTAGGAATTTTTAGCTGAGAGGAACCCCAGAGATCACTCTATCCGAAACCCTTCACGGCACAGACAAGGAGCCCAAGCCCCGAGGGGCGAGTGGCTTGCTCGAACCTCAGAATTGTGAGCCCAGAGGTGAACCCACTATGCGTCCCTTCCGCCACTGCTGTTCTGGGCGGCCCAGGTCCCCGGGGCGTGCACCGTGCCCGGCCTGGAGCCCGGCCGTTGCCCACCCGACTGCGGTCACTGTTCGGCCCCGGGCGAGGGCAGGGGAGATGGGCCGCTGCGTTAGCACAGAGCCACCCAGGTGGGACGAACGGGAGAACGCACAGTGAGCTGTGACAATTTCGTGGCTTTCGGAGAACAGGGCGCAGCTCACGAGCAGAGCCTTCTGTGTTTCGTGAGGCACAGGGGGTCCCTTGAAGAGGCCCAGGCTCAGAGCCGGGCTCAGGGTTCGAGTCTGCCCGTGCCCCTCCCCCCGACCAGCACACCAGCCCGAGCGGCCACACCTGGAAACAGAAAAGGTGGCGGACATGAGAACCCCTCGGGAGGGAACGCACGATGCCCTGGGCCGTGGCCGGAGTTCACGCCGGCCCACGGTCGGCACCCGGGGCCTCGGCTTGTTTCCGCGGCCCACAGCGATCGCGTGGTGCCCGGGGCCGGCGTTGCGCGAGCTCGGCACGTCTTGGCGTCTGCCGGACTGACTGACACAAGGTCCCCCCCTCTTCTGCACACAGTCCCCGCCGCCTTCGCGGGCCTCATGTACCTGTTCGTGAGGCAGAAGTACTTCGTGGGCTACCTCGGAGAGCGGACGCAGAGGTAGGTGCGGGCGCACCGGGGGCCACAGGGAGCCAGGCTGCTCGGCCCGGAGGAGTGACAAGTCACGGCCACCTTCTGCCTGGCATGCAGGCGTCTGGCGGGGGGGGGGGGGAGCTGGTGCGACCCCTCCTCCTTCTGTCCCTGAACTTCGCGGACTCTGACTTGACCCAGGCTCCCGCTGAGCACCACCCGCCCCGCCCACCCCCCCACCCGGCGCTGTTGGGCTCGCAGACACTCAGGGCGCACGCCTCGCAACGCCCGCCCCCTCCCCAACCCGCCAGGCTCTGGGGCTTGGATGGCTTCTCCGTCTGGCCTCCCCAGGCCTCCGGGGAGAGAAGCCTTTCGATGTCTGCCTAGAGAGGGGACGACTAACGCTTGCGCCTTGTGCTAAGTTCTCTTGGAGTGACGGACCTACTGGGGACCAGCGGGGTGCTGGGGAAACGAGATGCCATCGCAGGCGGAGGGCGGGGACTGAGCACGGTCACCACGGCACATCCGGGCGACAGCGCGCCTCGGAGGGCAGGGGGCCCGAGCCCAGCCTTCCGCGGCCTCGTCCCTTGTCTGGTTCACACGCCACCTGGCCTTGTGCAATGGCACACTTCTCCGGGGGCTGGTTAGCATCCTTCAGCGGCGGCAGGTCACCGCCTGGCGGGTCACCGCCTGGCAGGTCCGCAGGTGGACACAGCACACCTGGGGAGCCAGGCGCCCGAAACTGAGAGACAGGCAGGTTCCAGGGTGACAGGCAGCCGGGAGGAGGAGGAGGAGGAGGAGGAGGAGGAGGAGGAGGAGGAGGAGGACTTCCCGCAGTTCTTTCCAGCTCACGCCCCTCATTCCTCCCCAGGGCCCCCCTACTCCCCCTCTAAAGCCACGACCCCAGCAACTCTCCCCCAAAGGAAGCCTTTATTCTTCTACCCGAGGAAGTGTCTACTCTGCCCTCCCCAGGAGAGTGCCCGTCGTCAGGAGTTGGGGGCGGGGG
This sequence comes from Rousettus aegyptiacus, assembly GCF_014176215.1. Lineage (NCBI taxonomy): Eukaryota > Metazoa > Chordata > Mammalia > Chiroptera > Pteropodidae > Rousettus > Rousettus aegyptiacus. The sequence goes on from NW_023416286.1 coordinate 3,663,682, forward strand.
GCCACTTGCCTGAGGTCTTAAAGTTGCTTTAATTCTAAGACGATCCACGGCACTTGATAAAACGTGCCTGCCTACCCCTGGCTCTTTTTCCCTTTAAAGCTAATTACAAGCAGGGGATGGGCAGAGGTGGCAAAAAGAAACACTACAACACAGACTACGAACCCGAAAATCCTCGGGTTCTCCAGACCCCACCGGAATGTGAATGGCCTCGCCTCTCAAATCCCCCGGGTCTCCCCCATCGGATGGCAGTAGGAGGGTCCCGCCCGCCCCCTCCCCACGGCCTGTGCTGGCTTCCGCCCTCCTCGCCCCTCCCTGGTCCCCGGCGGTCATCACTGACCAGTCACGGTCTTGCCCGCTGACCTCCTTAACAGGTGTTCTCAGCGGCGGGAACGGCGGTCCCGTGCTCCAGGCTCATTCCCGCAGGAACCCAAGCACAGCCGGGGTGCGTTCCCCTCAGGGGCTCTGCGGCGCGGCCCAAGGGGGTCTTCAGTTCTGCCTTCCAGAAACCACTTGGGCATACCCTCCCCCATCGCGAACCCCGCCTTTCGTCCGCCCCCCTGCGTCCTGGGCTGTATCACCATCATCGGAGGCTGCGGCCACCGCGCTGGCCTCACGCCTTCGGGACCCGCTGCGGCCCTCGAGGCAGCAGAGGAGGCGTGCTCAGCCAGCTCCACCCCCCCGCAAGACGTCTCCCTCGGGCTCTAGGGACAGTCTTGCTTCTCCGGCTTCTGCAGCTCTCTCCTCTGCCCCACGAGGTGTTTATGGCTCTCGCTCTCAGTCCTGCGGCCTCCTGCCCAGCACCCCTCCTCCCCGCCCTGACCGCCCGGTCATGTCGCCTGCGGCCCCCGGGACTGCGCGGCAGCGAAGGGCCGATCTCGGCTTCTTCCCCGTCCGTTCCGAGCGGCTCTCTGGGCCCAGACTCAGCGGCAGGCGGCGCTCCGTCCTGCGGCTCTGTGACTTCTGTCCCCGACCTTCCCCGGCGGGCACGGGGTTGCTCTCTCTCCCTGCCCCTCGCTCTCCCCGGCCCTGCCCCCTGTTGAAACGCCCGCTGAATGCAGGCGACCGGGGACCCCTCGAGGCCGCGCGGGCCTCTCTCCCGAGGACGGCTCGCTCAGTAGCACGCATTTGCCGAGGGCCCGCGTCACTGGCCAGACGGCGGGGACGGCACCCGAGTCTCGTGGAGCTGTCCTTTCCATTCCCTTCAGAAGTCGCCAGGTTTAGAGTGCTGTTTCCTCACCGAAAGGAAGAGGGCTTTAAAGCCAGAGGGACCGTAAAGTTTTGCGTGAGGCGGGGAAGGGCCAGCGAGTTGCCCGAAGCCACGTGGCTGGGGCGGGAACCTGGGTCACCCCTCATCCCACACCACCCTCCCCAGAAGTGTCAGGCACACAGGAGCTGGGGCTCGTTGGGCCTCTTTTATGTCTTCCTGTCGTGAATGACATCCCGATGCGAAATGCCTGGTCCTTACAGACGCTTAGTGATTTAATCCCGACCGCTGACGCCCCCCTCGCCCACCCCCCATGGCCAGAGCCACGCACCAGCGGCGGAGGAGAGGCCGGCGTGGGCCTGGGTCCAGCGCGCGGCGTGGACCGTCGGCCCTCGCCCGTCCCCATGCTCTGCCCCACGGCGGTCCTCGGCGGCTCCGCCCGAGCCCCAGCCAGGTCCGCAGCCTCCCTGAGCGCCCCCTCGGCCCGGCTCCAAGCCCATCGAGCGCCCGGCGGGGGCCGCGTCCGCCCCGGCCCCTGTGCCAGCTCTAGCCTTCCACGCCTTTCGCACGGCCTGGGAGGGGTTAGGGCGCCGTGGCCTCGCCTCCGTGGGGTGGCTTGGGGTGGCGGTCCCTGAGACCTTCGAGAGGTCCCGCCCGCATTCGAGAACAGCGCTCTGCCGCCGGGAGGCACCGCCACGTCCCACCCGAAGCGGCTTCCCCCCGTCCCTCCGCCTGGTTTCTGAGCATGCGGTGGCCTCGCGCGCGTGGGAGAGATCCCGGCCACCACGATATTTGACGTCTCACCGTTTAATCCCTCCAAACCCTCTGTTCTCGGTCGGAAAAGCAGGCTCCTGTCCTTTCTTTCCACTTGCTTGCCGGCGCGAGCAGGTGAGTCGGTCGGAATTCGCCTGCCAGAGCCACCATCGCAGGAGCCCCGGACTGGGCGGCCAGTCCAGAAGCTCCGCGGGTCACGGTCCGGATGCGGCGCTCTTCCTGGGCGTGGGGGCGGCCGTCTCCCTCGGCTGCCCTCGCTCGGCCCTCCGCGCGTGTCTGTCCAGATCCCCTCTCCTACCAAGGACAGCAGTCGGAGTCGGGGCCACGCCGGTGACCTCGCTCCATCCTCGCCACCTCCTTAACGACCTTATCTCTACGTTCAGCCGCTTTCGGAGGCCCTGGGGTTTAGGACTTTAGTGGGTGGGACACAGTTCAACCCATAACCCTCCCTTTTGGGACCACATTCTCCGCCTACCCCCCGCCCCCCAACAACAACAAAAAAAACGATAGAACGTCTTAGTCCGTGAGCGTGACTTGCGGTCCCAGGAAGCCGGGGGAGAGGGACGCGGATGGCGGGGGACAGGGGCGCCCCAGCTGGAGGTGCTTCTCAGACTCTGCTGCGCCCGGAGTCCCCGAGGGAGCTTGTCACCACGCAGTTCTGACGCGTAACTCCCAAGGGCCCGCGGGCCGCGTTTGGAGCGGGGAGGGGGCCGCCGCTCACCCATCGCGGGATCTCGCACACCTGTGCCGGGGAAACAACGGGTCACACTGCGAACCTTTGGGGTCCCTTTAAAAAGGCAGAATTTCTAGCGTTAGACCCGCGGAGGCCACACTCGCTCTCCACAGGGAAGAGGCTCAGCAGCGTTGACCCGCCCGCTCGGCCGGCCTGGCCGCCGAGGGTCCCCTCGCCGAGGCCGCGTCGCGGCCTTCACGAGCTGCTTGGCCAGGCTTAGTGAGCGCCACGCACCAGCCACAGCGGTCACAGGATTCGGCAGAGGGAGGGAGGGGGCCGCGGTGGTGGCCGGGCAGAGTAGGCGGTCACATACCCCTGGCCCCAGCTGCCCATCCGCCTGGGCGGCTCAGGATTTAGGGCCTTTGATGGAAGGGCGGGAACACATACATCCTCTGTCTCTCCACCCGCTAGAAACGCCCCCGTCTTCCTACTGGGGGCCCCGCTTCTCCTCAGAGCGAGCGTGAGTTATATCCCGGGCCGGCGGGTGGAGCCCTCAGCCACCAAAGTGCCTTTCAGGCTCCTTGGGCCTCGAGGGCCCGTCTGAGTCCTCGCTGCTCCCCCGAGGCCCTCCGAGGCCTGCATCATGCCGTTGCCGGTGGGCTCGCTCAGGCGAGCCGGGACGGGACCCCAGGAAAAGGAGCCGTCACTCGACCCCCGCCCCCACCACACGCACACGCACGCACGCACCATCTCCAGGCGGGTCGGGCTCTGTGCGCAGCCGGGCCGCGCCCCGGCACAGCTCCGCCCTCGTCTCTTCCAGCACGCCCGGCTACATTTTCGGCAAGCGCATCATCCTGTTCCTGTTCCTCATGTCCCTCGCCGGCGTCGCGAACTATTACCTCATCCTCTTCTTCGGGAGCGACTTCGAAAACTACATAAAGACGGTCACCACCACCATCTCCCCTCTGCTCCTCATTCCCTAGCCGTCGGCCGAGTGCGGGCCGGCGCGCGTGCGGCCCAGCGACACCTGCAAGTCGTCGTGGTGACTCAGCCCCCGGGGGGGGCGGCCCCTCTCTCGGCGGGAGAAAGAGCTGCCGGGCTTCGCGGCTTGAGTCAACCCCAGACAAGTTACTAGATCCACTCCGTGTGCTCCTCGACTTACCCTGCCTCCTGGAGATGTTTCGAGACCCGATTTATGTTTTCCTAAAATAAAATACAGACACGTGTTTTCGGCTGGTGGACGAGTTTTTCCGTCGGGCCTGTCGCTACAGCTGAACGTGTGTGATTTTCTCAACCTGATGATAATAAAACGTACACTATCCTCACACGCACACACGCACACGCACACCTGGAAGGGTGGTCACCAAAATGTCAGCCGCGATTCTCTCCGGGTGATGAGAGCTGGGGTAAGGTTCAGCCTCTTGTTTATATATTTGCACATATTACTTGATATTTCTTAATGAGCAACTAAATGCCTCTGAGACGCAGCCGAAGCGCCGCCCCTTCCAGGAAGCCTTCGCCAGCCGCGGGTTGCCCGGGGTCTCCCACGACCGGCCACAGCACCCTGCACGCGGCTCCGCCACCGCGACTCCACCGTGCCACGTGGAGGCGTCTGTGGAGAGGTGTCACTCTGCCCCCCTGAGCCATTAGCTCCTGACCGTCCCCGATGCCCCGTTTACTCTCCCTTTCGTGTGCCAAGCTCAGGGCCGGGCGCGTAACAGGCACCCAACGACTGGGAACTCAGACCAACGTCCTGCAAAGCGCTGGGTCGCGGCGGGCTGCAGGTGTGAGGTTCACTGAGGAGTTCTCTCGTGGGTCCTGAAAAAATGTGTGCACCGTGGACGGACGGGCCGGCCTCGGAAGCGTTGCCCGGCCGCGTGCCCGTCGCCCCCGCTACGAGGATCAGGCCGGCGCCCTCACGTCCAGCGTCGTGCCCAGCGCGTGTCACGTTATCCGGTTTGACACGTGCTGTGCCCCAGTGTCAGAGCCTCGGATAACGCCCAGCCCATCGTAGGTGTCCCCCAAAACTGGTCAAACAAGTGAGCGAATGAACGAATGGCTGGCAGTGTTTGATAAAATGGGTGCGCGGAGCCATTTCCCATATGGCAGACGGTCTCGTGGTGGTTCGGCCACGCTCACACCTGGGGTCCCTTGGCACAATTTGGAAGGCGACTGGACGTGGCTAAGAGTCCGGGCCACGTGATGGGGAGAAGCCGGCTCCCATGGGGAGGAGGGTTGTCATCTCATCAGCGCTGAACTCAGTGAGAGTCTCGCGAGGGGCCAGGCCGAGGAGAGGGGGTGAATCCAGGGGCCCACCTCCCCCAGGCCCCATCGAGCCGCCCGGCTGGGGAGCGGAGCAGGTGGAGACCTGGGGCCCGGCCTGCGTGGTGTCCGGGTCCACGCGCTTCACGTGCGATGCTCAAGGAGGCCGATCCCTGCATTCAGGGGGACGGAGCCCACGTGGACACGGCTTCCTAGGCCTGTCTGCAGGCTCAGGCCGAAGCCCCGAGCTGTCATAGAGCTGGCTCTGCTCTTAGCTCCCGGTGGAGAGCGAGACTCCAATATCCTAGCTGAGCACGTCTGTTCTTCTTGGTGACAGGAAAGCCACAGGAGGCCGCAGGGAGGACGTGGCCTCCAGGCCCGCCCAGGCTGCCGCGTGGCCAGGTGATGATTGGCCGGTTCGCCTGGGGCTAAGGGGCCCCTGGCGGTGGGGCTTTCAGCCCAAACACTGGGACAGTCCTGGGAAAACCTGAGGGTGGCCCAGGCCCGAGTACTCACGGGGAGCCTGGGGACGCCTTAGCTCCCAGAGGCTGACCACGGGGCTCAGAGCGAAAGGAGAGGAAACGCTGAGATGGCTCCCCCGAGGCTGGCGGCCTGGGTGGGGTGCAAGTGACCGACGAGGGCACGACGTGGCCTCGGCAGGGTCCCCGTGGCGAAGAAGAGGGTCCGGGGCGCGAGGCCCCCCGGGGAGCCCCCCGTCCCCCCGGAGGCAGCACGGGAGGTGTTCTAAGACTCTTGGAGGCCCAGGCCCCCCACGCGGCTCTGTCACGTGCCGGGGCCACGACGACCCCTCGGCCTCAGGCTTCGTGCGCGGCGACTCGGGATCATGCCGGTGCCGGGTTTCGGGGTCGTCGTGGCGAATGGCGGGGGGCGGCAGGTAAAGTCGGCCGGCACGGAACCGGTCTTTGTTACATTTGTTCTTCTCATCGGATTGCTTTGCCGCGGCCCACAAATCCGGCGGCTTCGGGCCGCACACGTTCCCTGTCTCACGGCTTCCACGGCTGAGCCGGGCCGCCCGCTCGGGTCTCGGGGGGCTGTGACGGAGGCGCCGGCCTGACCTGCGCTGTGAGCTCGGCTGAGGCTCGGGGGTCGCGTCCCGGCTCGCCCGGCGCTGGGCCCCTGCCCTGCGCTCTGCGACATGGTGGCATTGTCCTTCCTCACAGCCTGCAGGGGAGCCTCGTGGGGGCTTTTGCATCTCAGACCCGGGGACCCCACGTTTGTGGGCTCGCCCACTTAGGCCAGGCCCACCCAGAGTGAGCACCCCTTCGATTAGCCTAAAGTCACCCGGCTGGGGACCTCGGTTACATCTGCAAGATCCCTTCACCTTGGCCTTGTCCTGTAACTGAGTGGAATCATACCTTGGGCTGCTCGCTCTCGCGGGGCGGGGATCGTGCGAGGTGTGGGTCAGTTCAGGACACTGACCGCCTCCGATGGCCCCAAGGGAGCCGGGTTGATGGTGACCACGCGGGTGCTCAGGGAGGAAGTGGGAGGTATGCAGATCTGTACATGCAAACACCTGGAGTGGGGGTCCTATGAGGAAGGAGGCCGGGGCTCCCTCTAATTCCTGGGGTCGGGGACGCCCCTTCGCCTCTCCCGTGGCGCCCGTGGGTGTCGGCAGAGCGACAGGAGAGACGAAGCAGAGACGTGTGTCTTCGAGCTGAGCGCCTCCCTGGTTGTGGAAAGGGAGTCTGAATTCTTACCATCGCCCCCTACCTGACCCACGCCCTCCCCGGCTCGGTACACGTCCACCCGCCGCCGGGCGCCCGGGCCGCAGACGAAGGCGCCGTCCCCGTCGCTCTGTCCTTTCCCACCCTGTGGCCGGCCGCCACGCCACGTCCCCCCAGCGGTACCCCGGCGTGGCTCCCGCCGTCCCAGCCAGCGCCGTCTCTGTCCTGGACCGTCTCCACGGCCGCCGCCAGCAGCCCTGTGCCACGTGCCCGGGCTTAAAACCCGCCGGCGTGTTTTCATTTCTCTCGGGACCAGCCCCACGTGCCTTCCCGGCTTCGTGGGGATGGTGGGTGACCGCGAGCCTCTCTGCTCCCGTGGCCCCAGCCTCGCCTGCCACCCTGCCTGCGACCGCCTCAGTTCCTCCCAGACGGCTCTCTGCCCCCCGCCTCCCATCGTCGGCCGTCGGCTGGAGGTCACACCTCCACATGGAGCCCTCCGGGACCACTGCGTTCTTAATTTATGAGGTGAAACATTCTTCTTAAGACTCGCAGGCTTTTCCCGCCGAGCTGGCTGCTGGCCACTCTCTCAGAAGGTCTCCGCCCTAGAGCGGTCTCACCCCGTCCTGGCCGGGCGCGGCGACCGGGCCCCGCTGGGTACCGAGATGAGCTGCGACCGCAACATGCGCACCAGATCTTGAAGGCTTGGTGCCAAAAACCCACGTAGGTGATCTCATCGATAGTGTTTCCGTATTGATTACACGTGGAAACGGTAATCTCGCGGCTCCAGCAGTGTGTGAAATCGAACGCATTGTTAGAACCAATGTCGCTGTTTCTTGGTACTTTCCCTCGGCGTGACTACGGGAGAATTGTATAGTCCGCCTGCAGCATAATGGACAGAACTGATTCGGAGGTCCCCCGGGAGCCAGCGCGTCCTCATGGTTGGGAAAAAAAAAAAAAAATGCTGACCCCGGCCCGAGCACTTAGCTCAGGCGGCATTCCTTGCAGAGAATACCGGAAGCTCCCACGGGAAGCCGACTGGTTTTGTCGAAGTCCGGGGAACCGTCCTGTGAAGCCTGCCACCCCGATCGTGAGTGTGGCGGCAAGTGTTTCCGATCACAGACCCCCGGAGGCGAGGGTTCTCTGCACGGGGACAGAGAAGCGGCCCGCGGGAGGCTCGTGGAAATGAAAGCCCTGGGAAGGGGTGCGCTCGACCGCACGGGGGCTCGGCGGCGTATTCTCACCGAAACGTCTCGGTTTGCGTTCATGTCTGCAGAGCCGCTCTCCACGTGAAAACTCTGGCTCGCCACACCGCTCGACGCGCATCCTTCTTCCTGACGGTCCTTGCTGTCCAACTGCCAGGCTTCAGACCGCGTGTGGCACGCGGGTTAAAACCGACCACAGCCCCGCAGACCGCGCCCCGCCCCGGGTCTCGAAGAAGTCAGCACAGGCATCGAGGAAACCAGAATGTCTGTCTGTAGAAGAGCAACGGCTCCGTCTCTCTTCGGATCATTCCGCGAGATGGTTTTTCGTGGAATCTGCCCTGAATGATTGAAGTTGCTGAGAAAGCCGGCTTGCTATGAATAGACCGGAAACCGCCGCAGTCACGTGATGAAACGTAAGGCTTCTCAGGAGTCGAACTAATAAGAAACTGCTCGGCCGATGGACAGGAGGGAGGAAGGATGTGCAGTGGGTGCGTGATTCCTGGCGCCCCGCGCCTACCTCCTGGTTTTCAGTGCCATGGCAACCAGAATGTGGCCGCAGCACCGTCTGGAAGTGTCTGTTCTCACCTGGAGCCTGGAGGCCACCCTCCCTGGGCACGTGCCCCCCTCCCCCACCCAGGACGTGTAACTTATCAATCAATGCACGTACCAGCGATCAATGCCATGAGGCTAGATGAGTCTCGTCATTTCCAGCCTCAGAAAAAAGCTGGGGGGCGGGGAGGGGGTGGAGAACAGGGGTGTGTCGTGCATGCGTGTGTGTGTGCGTGCGTGTGCGTGTGCGTGCGTGTGCGTGCGTGTGCGTGTGTAGTTTTTCCCCAACAGAGAGGGGAAGACAACGCAGTCACATTTTGCAATTCCGCTGATGCACGCTTTCCACCTCCGCTTTGATCACCCGGTGAACGGGAACCCGGAGGCCTCTCCTCTCCTCCTCTCATCGTGGCTGTTTCGAAGCCCTTCCTGCCCTGGGTCCCTGCTGTCCTTTTCCTCCTTCCCCTGCAGTGAGGCTGTTATTGAGAAATTACACGGGGGAGGCCCTGCCGAGAAAGGAAGTGGGTTCCCGGGAAGCCAGGAGTGGCTCAATCCCCTCCTAGAAAGTTCCACGTTACCCCCGTGAGGGATTCTCGGCAGGTTGCTTGCGTTCTCATGAAGCAAGTCAAATAAATCTCTGAGCACAGGGCCCGGCCTTGACGAAATGCAAACACACACGCAACACACACACACATAAATAAATGAGCAAGCCATCGCTGATTCCGCTCATGGCCCTTTCTGCTGTGGCGTTGGAGGCGTTTTCAGGCGGAGCCCCAGAAAACCTGCAATTGCTTTCCGGTAACTCGGTGTTTGTTTCGTTCAGACCTGAGAAAGGAGGAAAGGAGAAGGAAATGCCGTCCAGGGGACGGGAAATCGAGAGGAGAAAAGAGAAGAAAGAAAAGAAATTGATTCCAAATGAAAATGTTCATGAGACACTTTGACGCGCACAGAAAGCGTTGCCGTTTGAGCTCAAGGGTCCTGGCTGCCACACCCGGGGACAGACGCTGGTGTCTCGGGGGGGGGGGGCTTTGTCTCAAGGAGGCTGCCTTTTATTTAGGGGAACAGAATTCCTTATGAACAGATGGGCAATAGTTCAGGCTACAATGGTTAAGACCAAGAGTGGTGACCCCAGGGTCTCAGAGGAGGCCGTGGCTGCTGCCCCAAATGGCGGAGGTAGGGAGGAGGGGCCGCCTGGGGGCCCAGACCTGTGATAGTAGGGGGTGGGGAATGGGGCTCCCCGGTGAGCTAGAGAGTCCACAAATCATCGGGCTAACTGGGCACGTCTACTCGGACCCTGGAGACAGGATCCATCCAATCTTACGGGATGCCTATCATCTAAAATATTCCTACATCACGGCAAACGTGTGGATGTATTATGTGATAGAAACACAAAATTCATACGCATTCTTAATAAAAAACGCAAGACTTGAAAGCTGCGTCTCCCTTTATTCTTGAGTCCCCCCCAGCCCCACGCCTCCCCTCCGTGATGGAGGGGCACTTCAGCAGCAGGTGTTGGGGGACTAGACTGTGAACGTGGGGGCCAGGAGGACAGGGAGCAACCGTTTTCGCGTGAAGTGAAGGACTCTCAGAAGGAAGGTCCGTATGTTGGGTTGTGGAGATGTAAGGTTGGACGCTCTCGGCAGAGCGTTGTCGAAAGTGGGTGATAGCTTTTCATTTGTCTGTTTGTTTGTTCTGAGAGAATGATGAATTGTGGGAAGCAGAGTCGTAATAGAACGATGGGGCAGCTTTGCACAAGACGGTCTGGAGGAAGGAACGGGCGGGTCGCGGGAGGGCACGGGAGCCGGAGATCACTGCCGAGTGACAGTTTCAGTGGTTTCAATGCACGATGGTGCCGGACTCGGACGGTGGCTGGGGGGCAGTTTCGACTGACAGTTCTGTGTAAATCGTCATGGAAAACGAACGTTAACGAACACCGGAAAGCCGCTTAGAGTAAGCGGAAACGAGAAACCGCGAAACCCCGCATCCCTCGACAATCCCGGCAGCAACGCCTGCGTCGCTGGCCGGCCGTGTGTCCGGTACGTCGCCATGGGCCTTCCATCCCTGCCCAAGCCACAGGCGAGGACACCTTCCCCAAGACCAAAGAGCTAGGAGGTGGCTGCGGGGGCCCACGTCCGCGTCGTGAACTGGCTTCACGAAGCAGACCCAAGCTCGGCTCTGGTGACCCGGGGCCTGTGGCGGCCCCGAGGGACCGACGGTGGGCAGGGGTCAGCTCTGCCCTGCGCGCTCGCTATCATGCTGGGGGAGTAAGGTGGAGGCCAAGTTCGGCCACAGATATAGGACCGGCTAGGACGGGGCCTCACGCCACCCCCAGGCTCATGACCGCAGAGTGCCTGTCGCAGTCCTCCGGACTCAAAGACCTCTGATGTCCCCACTGAGAGCCTGTTCCTGGCAGTGGCAGTAGACCAGCAAGCCTCTCTCATTCCACTAATAGAAAGCCGTCTTCGGCTCGCACAGTCTCAATTCCCAAAGCCGTAGGCGATGACCGAGTCGTGAAGGGCCCGTCACCCCCGGGGGCCGAACTCTCTACCAGAGCCCCTCAGGGCGTCTAGAGTTGAGGCTGCCACTGAGGCAAACCCAGCTGCGTTCCCATGCATGACATCCAACTGTTTTAAATTATGGGCATCGTAAAGTAAAGCCACACTTTTAACTGTTACTCCGTAAAACCTATGATATGGATTTTTAAAAAACGGATAAACTTTAATGTACCGATATTGTTATTTTGGGGGGGGGAGCAATAGACTCCTAAACTCATGGCCCAAGCATAAAAATAACAGCTACTGATGACCGGCTTTATTCACGCCAAGGCACTGCGCCCAGAGCCTCAGAGGCGTCTCATTTAATCTTCAAAACGATCCGGTGAGCCGGGCCGACAGCGGGCCTGGGGGAGAGCAAGTAATTCGACCCAGATTCTGCAGGTCAGGACTGACAGATGTGGGTTCAAGGTCTGAACCTCGGGGGTGGGAAGCTCGAAAACCCCAAAATTATCCTCGAAATCGTGTCTGCGTGGGCACCCGTGGCTATCCGGTTGTCCCTCAGGGCGGGGGAGGGGAAGGGCTGCTCTGTCTGAGCCGGACGCCTTGCTGGACGGCCGCCTGTCCTAAGTCACCGTCCTAACGAAGGCACATGGCAGATGGCGCATTTCCTCCCGCACGGACTGGCGAGTTGAACGGGGTCTTTTAAGGTAAAAACGCAGCAGCGTGATCCTAATTTACGGAAAGCACGTCAGGTTAAAAAACGTAGCATTCGTAAGAAATCAATCGATCCTTCGCATTTTCCAACTTGGAACTAGCTCAAAGAGCAGAATGGCTCCACACGAGGAAACATAAAAACTCAGGACTTTTTCTCATTGTTTGTTAAAAAATCGCAACTTTAAGGCATTTTCCTGATAACGACCTTAGGAGCCTCTCGGACTTTTATGGGGGATTTCTAACTATGTAGTGCTTTGCTGTTTGGAAAAAAAAAAAAAATCACCGACTCCCATATTTATTTGCGTGGAAACAAATCGATCATGTTTCCTCTGGCTCGGGGAGATGACAGAACAGATCGTCGAAATCTCTGACGGTCGCTAAAACAGACCGACTTGAAAAACAAGACGAGACCGGGCGGGAAAATCAGGCACTTCTCGGAAGCACTTAGTCCTTCTACCTTTGTTCTGAGGTATCTCGGAATAATGCTTCAGGAATTAGTACAAAAAGAAAATAGAAGGGAAAAAAAGAAAAAATTTAAATCATGGTTTCAGTTAAAAAAATAAATAAATAAATAAAACACCTGCTTTCTCTGACTCCTTCTCAAGTCAGACACGTTTATCTAAAAATCGCCTGAAGTTTTACAGAAAAAGGTGTAACACTTTGTGATAACTTGAGACGTAGTCTCCCTACAGGGGCCCGGCAACCCACCACTTTGAGTACTGACCAGCTCTCTCTCTAGAAACGAGGCTAAAACGAGCCAATACCCGATTTTCCCTCGAGGCCCATCGCCCCTTCTACGAAGAATTCCCAGGAGCACCGAGCTTTGCTCTGTATAATGTCAGGGTTTGGGCCCAATATGCAGAAATCCACGAACTTCCCCCTATCGACCCTGGCTGTGCAGAATGGAGAAGAACATTTTGGGGTTTCTCTACCAGAACTGAGGGAGAAATCGTTGTGGAAATGGATTTCTCCAAAGCTTCGGCATTTCCGATGCGAAGGTTCTTTTGTCTGGTGGCTTCTGGGGAGATGAACTGGGAGCTAATGAACGGGCAGAGACCCCAGAGGCCGGCTGCAGCTGGTCCTAATTGCAGCCCCACCACCAGGCCCAGGGGATGCTCCCTGATTCACACCCGTGGCTTTACCTGCTCCCTGCCTTCCTCGGGCTCCACGCCCTGCATGCGTGTGACCCACAGCGAAAGGGAAGCACCTAAGGGTGCCTGCCGTCAGAGGGACGTTTGGTCTGGACGGCCTCCCACTCCTTCAGACGCCCAGGGCCCTTCCGCTCCACCCACGACTGCCTTTGTTTCCCCTCTGAGTCGTTCATTTGCATTCGCTCCGGTCTAGACTGCACACCGCACCGGCGGAGGCCCCGGCTGACGTTCCTCCGACGTGTTCTCAGCCACAGGCAGGAGCCGTGGCTGCAGCTGGCGCCCAGTGGCTGCCCGCGAGCGAATTCCGCCTTTCGATGTGGATGCCGCGTCTTCTCCAGGAGTCAGAAGGCTCCGCGAGGACAGGAACGCCGTGCTAATCATTTCTGCATCTTGTGCAACGTCCGCTTCAGTTATGGATCGGAGTCGGGGCGCGGTTACTCCAGGGGGACTGAACACAGAGGCAGTGATACGTGGACCGAGGTTGGCGACGCCTCAACGCGGCGGCTTACGAGGTTGGAAAATGCGACGGGGCGGCGTGCGGAATTCCTTCCTGGCCAGCTTTGCTCACGCTCGTCCCCTGAAACGCTTCGTGCGCTTGGCTGCCAGCGCGGCCCGTGCGCCTGGGTGCCGGCCCCTCCCCGACCTCGGGCGGCTTCATGCCAGGCTGTCTCGACGTGCAGTCCCCGCGACGGGCAGACGCCCCGAGTTCTCTCCTTTACACTCGCCGATTTCCGAAATCCTCTCCTTCGAAAGAGACTTCTTTTTTCATTTTTTATTTTTAAACTCCAGACTAAAATAGGCAATGGCCCTCATCATGGTTAGACTTAATATGTTCAAAATAAAACCTTTAATTTCCCCACCGCCCCGAGCACCCACCGCCGCAGCCCAGCGGTTCGTATCGCCGTAAATGACGGCCGTGTGCCGATCGCGCGGGACGAAGCCTTCATGTCGACACTGTCCCCTCGTTCTCTCCTGCTGCACATCCTGTCCTCAGCCAGTCCCGGCAGCTTCACCTTCAAAGGAGGTTGCAAAAATCTGGCCGTCTCACCCCTCCGCCGCCTCCGCCCCGTTCTAAGCGCCCGGTCCCACAGCAGCGTAAACTTCCAGGAAGGCACACGCCTCGTCCGTTTTGTCTGTCGCTGTATCTTCCGTCCCCGGGCCGTCGCCCGACACATAGTAGGCGCTCGTAACTATTGGTGAGTACTCCCCTGACCCCGATTTCTCCATTTCGGCGCTGCTGACTCTTGGGACTGGACCATTCGCTGCTGCGGGGACCTTGGGCGCCCCGTAGGCTGGTCAGCAGCATCCTTGACCTCTGCTCGCCAGAAGCCAGTAGCATCAGTGGTGACAAACCACGCCTGGAGACGTTGTCCGGAGGCGGTCTGGGTTGTCCGCGAGGGGGCAGGTCTCCCTCTTCCATGCCCATGTCCTGCGGTCTCCAGAGTGACTCTAAACCCGCAAGTCGCACCACGCACGCCCTCAAACACCTCGCGGCCCCTCCCAGGCCGCTCCCGTCTCCTCCTACCCCGGTCATGCCCACTGCTCTCTGTCCCGGCCCCACTCACTCCTCGCTTATCCTCCGGACGCACGAGGCGCAGTCCTGCCTCCGGGACTCCCCACCGGGACACCCTGCTCCCGCAGTCCGCGCGGGGCCGGTCGAGCAGTGCCGTCCCCGACCTCGCTGCTATGCCTCTGTTCGCGCTTGCCGCCTCCTGACAGACAGAGGTGCCTGGCAGTGGCTAGGCGCCCAAACGCCGTCGCCGAGCGCACGACGAACCGGCAGGCGGGTGGGCCGAGGCGCGGCCGTGGCGGGGTCTTCGCGGGCCGGCCTCCTCTTCCGTCGTTGGCTGTCCCCTGAACCCTGCCAACGGCCGGCTCTCCGTCCCCCTCTCACAGAACATGTGACCAGAACTCAACAAATGACATAAAAGGGACCCCACACAGGCAACCAGAAGCCGCACACGGGGGACGTCTTCCAGAACGCCGCTGGGCCAGGTCCCCTTTTTGCCCCGGGATTTGGGCTATATTTGGGGTCAGTGACCCAGCTTAGTGACAACTTGGGGTTGGATGGCCTGGGGGCTTCCAGGTACCTCCCCCTACTCCCACCCAGCCCCCTGTGTGGTCACGGGCAACTTACTTTTCCTACCAGTGCTCCAGGCCCTTATCTGGAAAACGCGATAATAACGTGACAATTCCCAGGGCTGTTGTGAGGATTAAAAAATTAAACATGCAAAGTGCGTAGTTGCGAAGCAGCCCTGGTGCCTGTTTGCTGGTGCCATGGGTCTGCGGAGGATCTGGTGTCCAGCGGGATGTCAGACCTTCGAAACTGTCTGCAAGATGTTCCCTCAGTCAGTCCGCAGGTACCGACTGACAGCCTACTATGTGCTGCGCGCTGTTCCGGGTACTGGGGAGACGGGTTGGATGAGACAAATGTCTGTCTTCCTGGGGTTTACCTGCTACTTAGAGGATACAGGCAATACACAAATAAAGTGCTAAGACCAGAATGAAACAGGATGATGAGGTGCAGAGGGAGGCGGGGGTGGGGATTGCTGCGGGTTTCGTGAGCTGAACGAGCTGCCTCGAAAGGCAACTCTTAGGGCAGCGACCAGGTGGACACCTGGGGTGAACATTTTCGAGGCACCGTGACCGGCTCAGGCTGAGCCCTGAGCAGGACAGAGCCTGGTGCGTTCGAAAAGCACAGAGAAGGCCAGTCGGCGTCGGTCGGCGGGGTGGGGCTGCGGGTCACAGTAAAGGGTCCGGGTGTATTTTCAGAGGGCCGGGGAGCTATCGCGGAGGCTTAAAGCCAGGGAATGGCCTTTTACAAAGACCCACCTGGCTGTGGATAGAGAACGGACCGCAGAGAGGTGAGCACAGACATACGGACGCCAACGGAGGTCAGCGCGGAAGACGCGTGGCCAGTGGGGGTCGCGACGTGACGCTTAGATGCGGTCCTCAGCCTCGGTGCCACGAGGCGTCAGGGTGTAAGCCAGGACACGGAGCCAGGTCGCTGACCCGTCCCCCTGCCCCCAGGAGGGAGCCGGCTCACCCCACGCCGCTTGCCTTTTGTCTCCGGGGAGGTTTTAAGGTAAACTCGTAATGTCATCTACGTGGGAAAAAAAAGGGCAAGGCTAGATCGCTTTTACTTCCAGAACCTTCTCCTACAGCTCCTAGAAATATTTTTTTAAAAATAAGCTAAAGCAGTGTTGGAACTGAGAGGAGCACAGGGGGCCGCGTTTATTAGATATCAGCTTCGACGGTGGCAGTAACTGCAGGTGGACGGTCACTCGGCAGGCAGCCTGGTGTTGAGGCGCCCAGACCAAATACAGAACGCCCAGTTAAACCTGAGATTCAGCTCTTAAGAAACGAACCATTGTTTAGTGTAAGTATGCCTTAAGCCTCACGTGGGCAGAATTCAGCCATTTATCTGAGACAGATTCGACTGGGCATCCTGTGTGTTTATTAGCTAAAGTGACGTCCCCGGCTCTGGTGGGGAACGGGTGTGAAGTGTTCCCAGCAGTGGGAGCCTCTGAAGTCACACTGTGCAGCCGCCTTGGGCCTGTCCATCGCTGGTCACCCAGCTAGAATCGTCAACGTACAGCAAGTGCGCATTGTCACTGAGGCGAGCAGATCTCTCTCTTCAGCTTTCTTGTGTCTCAATTAGGGTCCCATGACTACACTTAGGACAGTCCCTCCTTCACCTGGTCCATAGTACAAGCCACTCCCTATCCATCCACCCACCCACCCACTCATCATTCCTTCCTTCCATCCATCCATCCATCCATCCATCCATCCATCCATCCATCCACTCATCCATCCATCCATCCATCCATCCATCTATCCATCCATCCATCCATCCATCCACCCACCCACCCATCCATCCATCCATCCACTCATCATTCCTTCCATCCATCCATCCATCCACTCATCATTCCTTCCATCCATCCATCCACCCATCCATCCATCCATCCATCCATCCATCCACCCACCCATCCACTCATCATTTCTTCCATCCATCCGTCCATCCACCCATCCATCCATCCTTTTGATAAGTATTTGCAGAACACCTTTTAAGTATCAGACACCATGTGGCAAATCCATACTCTCCCTGGGAACATGTCACGTGGGCGATTCCTAGTCCGTTTTGCAGCCAACCTCTTGGAAGCAGCTGTTGTGATGAGCACACGGCTCTGACCCAGCCCCTCTAGGCCTGTCTGACAGAGCTCACGTACCTCAGATGCCACTAGGCACCCTGGTACTAGCCCCAGCACGTGAGATGTACAGGGAAAGCCAGACAGGGCTGGCCCGTCGTATCAGTCAGGAAAGGCCGCTTGCGGTAGCGGACACTGGAAGTCCACGTCTTGTTCAGGGTCCACCTCTGGGCAGGTGCAGAGGTTGGTGGGGCAACCTTCTTAGCGTGACCATTCAGGGGATTCGGCTGGCACAGGCTCTGCTCATTTGCCCAGAGGTCAGCGTCAGAAGAGAGGATTGGAGCGTGGAGGCACACAAGGGCCTGCGGGGGCCCATGCTCTTCTTCGGGGATCCCTCAGCGAGCCACTTGGCTGCTCCGAGCTGCTGGGGAGCGGGGTAACGTGTGCCCAGGAAGAAGCCAGGGGCAGGAAGGGGCTGGATTCAGTGACCTCTGAGCCACAGTTTCCTCACCTGTGAAACACTCTACTGACGGCCTCTCGAACTTAATTGGAAACATCTGCCTGGACCCACTAGGGCAGGTCTGACAGCGCCCCCTAGAACCCCTTTGGGAGCACTGGACCCGCTCCCCCCCCAGGCTGCTGTGCAGTGAGGGAGAAGCGATCCTTCCTCTCTTTCCCATCCTGCCTGCTTCTTGGTTCTGCCCTCTTCCCGCTAGCTGCCAAGAGTGAGGTCACTCCATCTCACGGGATGTTCATTTTATGGCCTGGTCGCTTGGGAACTCGGAATGCATTTCTCCATTAAAGCAGCCGCAGGTGGGAGGGCTCGGACCCCACTGGAGCCCCGCCCCCCTCTTCTGGCTCAAGGTGACTCTGAGGGGCGGCTGGCAGAGGCCCTGGCATCTGGGCAGTTCCCATGGCAGCATGGAGTAGGGGTGGAGGTGGAGTTCAGGGGCCCCAGAGGCTTTGTGAGTGGCTGGTTCCCATGACAACTGTGGGGAGGCCTCTCGGTCTGCCAGGAGCCTGTAGCCTTGGCTAGAAGCTGGAGGGAAGTTCGGTGCTTGTGAGTGAGTCTGAAACCGCTTGTGGCTGTCACCCGGAGCAGGATACCTTTCAAACTGGCATATTTCCATTACCAGTGTACCCTAAATAAGCCGTTTCCATTTCATTGAGACAAACATTTATTTATTACGCATCTGCGTGCCAGACACCGTAGTGGATGGATACCGGGAACCTGAGCTTAAGACACTCACAAGCCGTCTCCTGGCGGGGCGCCCAGCCTACAGGGTGAGATCAACGGAGGGAGACAACGGAGGGGAACATTGCCCATGTGACCCAGACAGGGAGGAGGTCGGGGGGCTCTGGGATGGGAGAGGTGTGAAGGATGAGGAGGGTTTCAGGAGGAAGAGGGACGCTGGTTGGTCCAAACGGCAGCCACAGCATCTGCAGAAGGTGAGTGTGTGGGCGGGGCCGTGGCTGGGAGCTGCTCATGGACTAGGAGGAGCACTGTAAGGACTTGGGTGACATCTTGGAGGGGGCCTGGAGTAGCAGGGGCGCGTGGACCCTGAAGCTTTTTTTGAGATGAGCGTTTGAGGACGCTGAGTTCAATGGGTCCATGGGTATTATGTTAACTAGTTTTAGACTTCTTGGATTCATAAAACGGAAAGAAAAACTCGGGGATGTTTCTCTAATATTTGGTGAATGCTGCCCTCTGATAAGCCCTGTTCCATTCTAGGAATGATCATGATTGTATTCTGGCCTGGAGACCAAGGCTGGAACTTTCTGGAAAGCTGGCAAGGTTCACACTGCACCCCCTCTCCTGGTGGGGTGTCCGTGGGTAGCGATGCTCCCTCCCCTCGCTCCATGCGCCTGGCGTCTGCACCTCCACCTGAGGCCCATCTTAACAGCCAGGTGTCCATACTCCCTTGTAGGGGCACCAAACTGTCTCAGTTTTTACACTAAAAGTCCCGCGTCCCAGGAAACCCGTTAGTCTCCTCTGGTCAACCTCCAGAGAGAAAGGGCCAGGCGCAGACCGCTGGCTCTCAGGGCGCCGAGTGGCAGGCGGTGCTGAATGGCAGGCGGAGCTGAGTGGCAGGCGGGGCCGAGTGGAGGGCGGGGCCGAGTGGAGGGCGGGGCCGAGTGGAGGGCGGGGCCGAGTGGAGGGCGGGGCCGAGTGGCAGGCGGGGCTGTGCGGAGGGCAGGGCCGAGTGGCAGGCGGGGCTGAGTGGAGGGCGGGGCCGAGTGGCAGGCGGGGCTGAGTGGAGGGCGGGGCTGCTGGGAGATGGCTGGATTTGAAGCCAGGTCTCCGCATCGGAAGCTCAAGTTCTCGCGGCTGTGCCATCAGGCAGAAGCTACTTTGCCCTTTCCAGCCTTAGATTTCTCATCTGTTTTAGGGGGAAAAAAGAGCACATATGTTATAGGTCTAGGAAAAAAATGTATGTTAAAGGCTATATCGCACAGGAAGCGCTCGGTAAATGATAGTTATTATTTATGTCCTGGGGAAGGCGGAGCGGCAGTCCCCATGAAAGTGGTAAATGCTGTCTTGAGCTTGCACGTTGAATGTCGAGGAGACAAGGAGAACATGCAGTTGCCTCTGGTGGCAGGGAGCTCTTAGGATCGCCACCAGCGCTGGCGAGGCGCTCAGGTGGGGCTCCCCTGCTCCTCATACGTCTGCTGTGGACTGTGATGAAGAATTAGAGAAACGGAAAATTTGAACAGTGAAGGTCGCAGGCACAGAACATGCCCAGTCTCTGAACTGTCATGCGGGAGGAAGAACCTGCAGGTGGGAGAGCCGCAGCCTGTGAGCTCCCTGGAGCAGGATGCTGGCTTGGTTGGTAGGAGTGTACAGGGATTCCGGCACTCTCAGGAAGTTCTGGAACCTTCTAGGACATTCCGGAATGCACGCCCTGTGGGTGAAGCCAGAGGGCAGGGAGAAGTTCGCAGAATTATTTGTGAGGGAGATGCTGAGTTTGGGACTTACCTTCCTATGGGGGGCCTTGTGGGGGGCCACAGACAGCAGCCTTGTGGCCACACCTGGAAAGCCATGCCTCTCAGAGGGGCCAAGGTGACAGACAGTGAAGCAAACTTCCTCCGGGGAGTAACCGGCTCTGAACCATGCTGCCTTTTCTTCCCAGCACCCTGAAGAATGCTGACCGTACCTCCCTCCCATCCCCCTCCAAAGCAGACAGGAGAATTCTGGTACCCGTCAGCCACTGGGAACCAATGGTCTCCCCATACTGGCATCGATATGGTCACTCGAAGCTAGGTCACTTAGGCGGGGACCAGCATGTTGCTCCCAGGCTCCCGCTGGGTCCAGATCTGTGACAGTCACACGTGACGTGTGCGTGAGCATTTACCATGCCCGGAGCCACCCCAGTGCTGCTGGCTCAGGAGATTAGGACAGCAGGAGGGTCTGGGCGTCATCGCTCCTAGTGGGTCGGGGGTACATGCCATCGACCCCGGCTGCTCACCTGCTGCTTTAAAAGCCTAACAGTACCGTCTGCAAACCCAGGAGCAAATGCCAGGCGTGACAGAGCACTCATCAGACTTAGGGATGAGGACGGTTCCCTGGTACCGTTCCCCTGAGCCCAGCGCGGGAGCCCAGTGTGGACACGGCGAGGGGCCGCAGGACGGGAGGGCAGGAGGAGAGGGGCTCTGCGCCAGCCAAGCCCCCCGCACGAGTGCTCACCCCACGAACAGCAGCCGCCTCGCCCTCCGTACCACTTTGCGTGGCTTCGGTCACCCGCGGGCGACTGAGGTCCGAAAATGCGAGGTGGAAAGTTCCAGAAACAAAGAATTCGTAAGTTTCAAATGCCGCGCTGTCCCGAGGAGCGTGACGACATCTCGCGGCACCCCAGCTCTGGGGACGTGATGGCTCGGGTCTTCGTCCGGCGTCTCCCTGCTGCAGAAGCCACCTGCCCGTCGGTCGCTTCGTAGCCGCCTCGGTTGCTAGACGGACCGCCACCGCGTCTCGGTGCTTGTGCTCGGGTGACGTGGGCAGCGCCCGAGGCTGAGTCACGCCGCCCACGTCATTCACGCGGGCTTCGGGTCATCCCACGGCACCCCGAGAGGCGAGGAGGCCGCAGCTGCGTAATTTCGTTACGGCGTGTCTTTACGATTGTCCTCTTTTATGATTAGTTGTTATTCTCTTGCCGCGCCTGATTTATAGATGAACCTTTGTCATCGGCACGTATGTATCGGAAACAGCAGTACGTACAGGGTCCGGGGCCGTCTGCGGCCTCAGGCGTCCACCCCTTTGGACGGAGGAGACTACTGTGTTTTTATCATCGCTTTTATTATATTATTATTATCATTATTATTACAGATAAGTGGACCTGTAGCTCAGAGAAGGTGAGCAAGGCACCCAAGGTCACACAGCTGTGAGACAGGCCAGGGTTTGGCTCCTGGCCCTTCGCCTCCGAAGGCATGAGCAGAGGGAGGACTCACACAGGAGGAGTGTCCCAGCATCCTTTTGAAAGGCTCCCCGAGGAGACGGGTCCCAAAGGGTGCCCCGGGGTCAGAGATTGAGAATCCACTTTGCCGAAGGCAGCCTGGGTCCCCTGTGTCTCTAAATCTCTCTCCGCAAAACCAACTCACGCCTTGTCCGTCCAGGTTTGTGAAGAGGACGGGGCCAGAGCCAGGCGCCAAACGGGCAGCAGGGGGTCGAAGGCCATCTCCAGGGCAGCCGGAATCCAGACTCTCGAGGGCTTTATTAGAGATTCCCGTTTCCTCTCGGCTCCCACCCAGGGGCGCCGAGGTGGAAGCGTCACCAGAACACGAGGGTTTCAGAGTCGGGAGGGGCGGGTGGCGGGCTGGCAGGCGGGGCGGCGGGTGCCGCCTGCTGACCTCTGTGCCCAGGGTGCCTCGGAGGTGTGCCGGGGCCCCCAGGCTCCTCCGGCAGCACCAGGGAGGCAGAGGGCTGCCTGTCTCGGGTGCACAAATTCTTTAGTCCCTTCTCCATCGCCTCCCCACCCCTCAGGACACGCTGATTTTGCAGGCGGTGCTGGCCCTGGTGCTGGTGGCTGTGAGTCTGCTGCCGAACAAGATCTCTTGGCGACATCGATGTGGGAGGTCTGTGGGCCCTGTTTTGAAAACTGCCTCTTTCCTCTCCCACCAACACAGCTGCATGGGCTCCCCTCTGGCCCCAGTGGCACGTCCTGGACCCATCGGATCTCAGGGCATCCTCTAGAAGACGCGTCCACCCTGGCCCGCTAGGCAGGGCCTGTTATGACTCTAGGGGAGGGCAGGGAGCAGTGGCCCGACCAGCCGTGGTGGGCCTCTCCTGCCCCAGAGCCCGGAGTGACCGCTTCCTGCAGCACTGCGGCTCCGAAAGGGTTACCAGACTCAGAAGCCTGGATTCCAGGAAGTAACTCGAGCCCTGAGGAAACAGGGCCCTTTCCGCCTGGTACTCTGCACCCCAGCTCTAGCGTCTGCCCCCCTGGGCCCTCCCTCCTGTCACCCCACAGTGGGCTGAACCCTCAGGACAAAGGTCAACTTCCCCTGAGAAACACAAGCACCGGTGGGCTGTGTCTGCACAGCTCCTCTCAGTTCTGAAAAGGGACACGAAGCTGGCAAATGCCCGAGGCAGTGACGGAGGCGGGCAGAAGACGGATGTCCCTTTGGAACAGGCGACGTTGGACGGTGACCGGGAAACGACTTGCCGTGGCCCCCACGCCCCCTTCTGCGAGGCTTCTCCCTGCTTTCTTGGTCTTTCGGGGTTACAACCGCCTGTGGGAACTAACAATTCTGAAAATTTAGTGCTTCGTAAACACAGCAAGGAAAGCATTTTCCCAGGCTGGCCATGCCGGCAGGGAGGGAGGCTGGATGGGGGAGTGGGTGCTCGTCGGCACGGTCTGCTTCTTAGGAAGAAGTGGGGTGCTCAAAAATCCCCCCAAAAGGGTCACAGGGAAAGCAACAGGAGCCGGGGAGAATGAGATGCATCCACGGACTTGAAACAATTCCAGCTGTTGAAATTTGCTCATAGAAATGCATGTTTTCCGTAAAATGTGTGTCCTTGGCAAGTCCAGCTTATTAGCCGAATTAAAGAAATCGGTTGTTTATACAGCTCAACCCACAGACAAATTACCCTCTTTGTTCTTTTAAGCCTTTAGGTCTGGCCAATGACACACAATCCTTGGAAAGGAAAAAAACCTCTCAGGACAGACACTCAGAAGCAGGCTGGGGAGAAGGGGCTGCGGCCTAGGGATGATGGGGTTTCATGCCAGCCTCAGGGGCAAGGTGCTAATCCTTCAGGGAGGGGTGGGGAGGGGCGGGGATAGGCAAGGGAACCAGGGGACGGAAGGGGCTCCTCGGATAAAATACCAGCTGCCCAGCTGTGCTCCCTTGGAGCAGGTTCCTGGTCCCCAGGCCTTTCTACCTCATGCGGCCCTTTTCCATTTCCCAGCCCCTCCCCTTGAGTCCCTTTCTCCTTGAGAAAACCGCAGTAACCAGTAACGTCAGTTAAGGGAACACTCACATCTCTCCGCACCTGGGGCCTCGGTGATGGGCATACTGAGGCCTAGCCCAGGGGTCCCAGCCATCCTTCCCCAGCGTCTGGGTTTGGCTGTGTTGGTTCCTTCATTTAACAAATAGGACGGAGCGTTTCCCGAGTTCAGACCCGGGGGCCAGTCTTTGAGGTGCAGGCGCTGAGTTCTCCCCAAAGCGTGTCTCCGCGCTCGGACCGCGAGGGCAGCCGGGACGTCCACTGCTTTGGGGATGGGCGAGCTTTGGAGTCCGCCACGCCCCAACATTCTCTGTTTCGTCGTAGGTTTCGAAGGCACCAGCCAGACTAGTGACATGGTTTTGCTTCTGACAGAAAAAGAGTTTAAATTTGTGAACCTATTGAAAATTAAAAAAAAAAAAAAAAAAAGAATGAAATCTGCTGCCTAAGCCCTCTGAGAAGTTAGAGTATGCTTTCTAAAATGAGAAACTCAGAAAGAGGAGGCTTTGTGTTTTATATGCAAAAGAGGAGAAAATCTACAAGGCACGACGTGGGGGTGTTCAAATAAAGGGGACCCCAAGGAAGGTGATAGCGAGTAGATAGTATTGGACGCCGTCACCCCTTAGACAGCCTGGCAGAAGATCTTAAAACCCTCTCTCCCCGCAGAGGAGTCCAGGTAAAAAGCCGCTACCCCTAACGAGCCCTCTGACCTCATGCTCTGCCACAGAAAGCAAGCGTGTGGAGATTTCATCTCATTCCGTCTCGTTCCTATTACTGTTTTGCTCTGTCGCGCATACCAAGGAACTAAGGCAGTTTACAAAGGAGACACCAATGCCAGTCTAATATACACAGAAAACAGGAGCAAGATGAGAGGGAAAGATAAAAGGGGCCACAGAAGACGGGGCCAACCCCCGGGGTGAGCGGAAACGAAGCCCCGACTTCCCTGCTGCCCGCCGCAGGCTGGGGGCCCGGCGCCCGCAAAGAAGGGGAGGCCAGGAGCGCGGAACATCAAAGCGCATCAGTGGCTTCCGAGCAAAGACAGGCTCTCCTGGGTCCTATCCAGCTCCCCGTACCTGACTCGCCTCCGGGCGGTCAGAATGTACCACTCTGGGTCCTGCTTCGGACTGCGCTCCAGTTTTTTTCTGGGTGCACCGTCTGCGCCTCAACACCTCAACCCCGGGCAGGTGCTTTTTTCAATTCCGACGGACCTGGGTCCAGGCAGTGGCACCGTGGAGAATCCGCCCTGCGGACGGAGTAGACGGCATAGAAAACGCCAGCGGGCGCATCTCTCACGTCCCCGCCCCCCCACCCACCCCCGACACTGCGAGCGTGTGTGTTCGCGGGGGACCCATCAGAAAAATCCGGGTCACCTGAAATATGTGGAGCACGCGGACGCAGCGCCTGGGAGAGCCCCGCGGGGAAGGGCGCGAGGCCGCGCGGTGCCCGCACCTGAGCCGCATCCGGGCGCCAGCGTGCGCCCCGGGGTCCCGCGTGGGCGCTTTGACCGCTGCAAACGGCGGCAACTCTGTTCTGCACGCCTCGGGCGCGTCTCACGCCGGTCACATCAGACGTGCTCAACCCGCGCCTGCGGAGGCGCCCCGGCGTCCGGGGACAAGCCAGCCCTTTCCTCCCGTGGCCTGGCCTCCCCTCCCCCCGCCCCGACCCCCCGGAGCAGGGCGCGTGTCATCAGGGGCGAGGACAAGCCCGGGGTCACCCCCGCCCGCGCCCGCCCGCGCGCTCCCGAGCAGGGAAGGGAGGGCGCGCCACCTAGTGGCCGCTCTCAGCACGTGCCCTGGCCGCGCTGCGGACGCCCCCGCGTCCCCTGATGACAGGAGGAGCTCGCAGGTCACATGTCCGCGCCTCCCAGCGGGTCACATGTCCGCGCCTCCCAGCCGGGGTCAGGGTTGTTGCGGGGGGTGGGGAGCCTGGGTGAAGGGGGCGTCGGGTGGAGGCAAGAACCGGTTGAGGAAGAGGCGGTGTCCCTTGGCCACAAGGCCCTTACTGCCGCTGCAGACCCCGTCCCTCTGTATCCCCAAGCCACATCCCTCTTTGGCTAAGCCCCGCTGCATGCACTTCGGGGAGCTCTGAGGTTGCCCCCGATTGATTCTGCCAGGAATGCTGGCCCGTCGCTCCTCGTCCCCTTCCCCAGCTGTTGCAGAACTTGCAGGGGAGCTGGGAGCAGCTGGGGCAGCTGGGGCAGCTCAGGGCAGCTCAGGGCAGCAGGGCCCCCGGCTCTGCCGGGTGCTCGGACCTCAGGCTGTCCTTTCCTGCTATTTCAACATCATTATGAATTTAATGGGATTTTGCAAAACGCCCGGGAGGCTCTCCTCCCGTTTAAACAGGATTTCCATGAGAAAACGCTTCCCAAATTCTAAATCACCACCCACGTGTGCACGATCTGTTCATCAGGTGAAGACTTCCCTTGTTCACGACTTCCCTAGCCCAGAGTCCTCTCCCCCAGGTCAAGTTCAGGGGCCAGGACGCTGGGACTCGGGGTTGACTACATGCCCACATCAGGAGTGAGGGCTTCAGCACGGCTCGGGCTGGGCCACTCAGCCCGTGGGGAGGATCAGCCAGGAGCAGTGTGCGGTGGTCCAGGGCACCCAGCAGGGTGGAGATGCACTTGGGGCCTGGATCCTCTCCCGGGGCAGGCGAGGCCGGTTACCAGGGTGATAGGCGTGGCTGGTTGGAGCCTCCTTCAGGATGCACTCAATTTCCAAGCCACCGCTCTCTTCAGGGGATCCATGACCCAGGCCAATGTCAGATCAAGGCTGTGCTCCCCAAGGACCTGTTGAGGGGTTCCTGGTGAGGTCGCTCTCCTACCTGACTGCTTCCCAATTCTGCTTCTCCCCCATCCCTCTCATAGGAGTTTCTCAGGTGCAGGTCCTCTGTACCCCTAACTCCACCTTGCTCTTTTCTGGAGAACCCAACCTAACAGGCTGACTATCCTAAGGAAGCCAGCATCTTCGACATTTCGGGGACCATGAACCCTTTTGTGATACTACGATGAGGTCTTCCCAGGAAATTCCCCCACAGGCACTCAGGGTCACAGAGTGCAGCTCCCCACCCCCCACCCCCACATAGGGCATCCATCCCTGGGGCCTTTTCAGAACCCCTTGACTTGAGGGAGGCGGGAGGGTTTGGGGGCCGGATGGGTGGGCCCTGGGAAGATGGGTGGAGGGATGAGGGCTTGTGGAGAGGCGGCTTAATTCTAATTCTGCCTAGGGTCTGACTCTCAGCTCAGCCTGCCAGGGGCTCAAGGATTCTGTGACAAGTGATCAGAAGCCGGCTGCTTGAGGTGCCCTGCAGGCCCTGTAGGCAGTCAGTCACCTGGCTTGGCCCCGTGGGGCTCTGCGCAATGCTGGGCTCAGCAAACAGGGCGGCTCGGCCCTGCCCGGCTGCCCGTCTCGCAGGGCTGGGGGCGGCCGGCACGTCATCCGGCGAGAGCTCAGGCCTTATTTAGTGCCTCGAAAGCGGATGCTCCCCACAGTGTCCAGCCGGAGAGGCAGAGGTGGCAGCGGCATGTTACAGCGCCTCCTCCAGGAAGGCCCCCTTCCTGAAATAACTGGCAGGGGTTCGCGGGGTGTCAGCCGTCCACCCTTAACAGTAAGGAGCAGTGCTGCACGTCCCCAACAGGGGCCAGGCCCCTCGCGTGCGAGGCGCTGGCTCAGCGCTCACACGCGAAACCGACCGACTTCACCCCTGACTTCATGGGACAGGTCCCGTGTCCCACCCACAGCAACGGATGCTCGGAGGGGTTTAGCAAACAGCTGAAGTCACGCGGCCCGAAGGCCCAGAGCTGGGATTTGAGTGCAGGCTGTGCGGGTCTGTGCTTTCCGTCTCTACCTGTGCCGGCTCCACACCTGCCGCCAGTCGAGAACTGGACGTTGGTGCCAAGGGGCTTTGGGTCATTCCCGGCTCCCCCTCTTACTGGGTGTGTGATCCCAGGGGGCTTCGGACCTCTCTAAGGCTCGGCGTTCGGGACCGAGTGTGAAACGACGTGAATCCTACCCTGCAGAGACAAGCGAGGTTGAGATGAGCTAACTAACTGCAGGAAGGGGTTTTGCTGGCGCGCAGAAGAATGTTCGAAATGACATTGCACTGGACCTGTGCGGGCCACGGAGCTCCAAGCGGCTTCTTCAAAGAAACGTCCACCCCGGACTCCGGCCCAGCCACGTAAAGCCTGAGGTGGGGGCCTGCGCCCCGCCGTCTTTCCCACGGATCCCCGTCACTCTCCTGGTGGCCGCATGCTCTCTGTCTCCACAGAGCGAGCGTGCCGGAGGCCCCCCGGCCCCGCACATTCCTACTGTGCCTGAATCAATAACGCAGTTGTGTGCCTCGGAGCCAGGGGTGTGTGGGAGAAGCCGAGGACACACGGTCGCCCCGCCGAGCTGTCTGGAGGACCTGGAGGGAGCTTGAGGACGGAGGTGACCGAGCCTGGGGAGGTACCGCCTGCCTCCTGCAACCCTGCGCTGACAAGGACCGAGTGCAGCTTGCCTCGTGGGAGGCTCTCGCTGACGCGGTTCGCCAGCGCAAAACTGCCCGACCCCACGAGTCACGCTCAGGAGCCCCGCACGCAGGTGCTGCAGAGTCGTCCCTGCGGGCGGACGGAAGGCAGAGAGAGTCCACGGATGCGTGGCTGGAGAGGGGACGGCGGCGGGAGGGGCAAGGGTCGCGGAGCTCTGGAATGGATTTTCACCCGTTTTAAAAATGACGCGGGGATTTGTTTTCAAACCTTTGTGAAATGACGAAAAGCACAGTGTCAGCTCCCTTTACCACGTGAGCCCACCGAACAGGGTCCCCAAATACCCAGAGGCCTTGGGCGGGGGCTTTTGTCTTTAATAAGCCCGCATTTTGACCTTTCTTGTCTCAATTCAGAATTCATTAATTTTGTCTTCTTAGAGGTCTCTCTCTCTCTCTCTCTCTCTCTCTCCTTTCTTGGGGGGTGGGGCTGTCCTGGCAGTAAGAGCTGGAGCTTATCTAAACGACCTTGACGAGCCCCAAGGTGCTCATTCTCACCTTAGCTGGAAGCAGGAGCTACTTCGGATGAGAAAGTCTTTCCCTGTCCCCTGTTCGCAGGATCAGACCCAGTGCACTAAGGACCTTCCACGAATGCAGATGTCTTTGCAATGTAAGAGGGTTTCTCTCCCCACAAAGTAAATTTGCACAGATGTTTTCATGAAATCAGTTAATTATGCATGCACCGGGAAAGCTGATTTTTTTAAAAAAACTACCCTGACGTGAGCACTTTTTATCCTTTTCGTTGGCTTTTCCTTAACCCATAGCGAGTGCTGCTTGTGTGTCAAGCGCTAGTCTGGCTGAGGGGACAGACGTGGGACACGATTAGGTGTCTGCTTTTTCTGGAGCTTCGACTTCGGAGCCAGCGAGTTTTAAAAACGAGCGAGCTCGTTTCAGAGCGTTACAGTGGAGAGAGGCGGGTCGGGGCGCCACCGGAGACAGGCCTGCTGGGAAGGCCTTCGGGGGTCTGCGTCGTGAAGTGACAGCTGAGGAGACTCAGCCACACGTGCCCCTAGGGTGGCAGGCGGGTCGGCGGGTGCAGAGGCCCCGAGGTGGGATGCTTCGAGGGAGCGATGCCTGGGGAAGCCGGCAGGCTTTGGGGCGAGGAACTGCCTTGTTCCTCTTGGTTGGTGAAAGTCCTCCACTGACGAGGGCTGGCCGTGAAACGAGGTGGGCTGGGTACAGTTAGCGCAAGACTAGCCGTGAGCTAGGTACCGAAGCCGGGATGTTATATTCTCTCTTGCTTTGTGCACACTTGAAAACTGCTGTCGTAAAAGTTCAGAGAAGACCTCTTTAACCTGAGAAAGAAACGCAGTGGGAAAGGAGCCCTTCCGACTGCAGACAAGCAGACGGAAAGGACGCAGGCGCCTCATCCTCCCGGCTGCACTGGGCCGAGCGGTGACGGGGCGTCTGGTCCGGGCAGTGGGCCCAGCTCAGGGGAAGCAGGACGTGTGGGGGTGGGCCTGGGTTTTGGGGACTTGCTGGTGGGCTGGATGTGGACGTGCGCGGGAGGGAAGGGTGAGTACCAGCGATTGCGAGGCACATCTGTATCTCCAGCGTGGTCACGGCCGCTAGACGTGACGGTCCTTCATTCGACTGCATCGACTGCTTGGTGGGCTGGAGAAAGCGCATTAATCGCGTTTCGTATGACCTGTGTTTTCCGATGCCTTGGCTGGCGGGGCTTTGCTGGCCCTGCAGGGACTGCCCCTCCCTGGTCCACTGTTAGATGCAGCCACCAGCTCGCCCTCCTTCACGTGCAAATCGGGGTCCAGAGCCCACACCCCCCCACCTCCTTTGTCCCCCAGACCCCCACACTCAGGCTTCTTCCCCTCCCCGATCACCCAGGACACCCCCTCTGCCCCAGCCCCCCTCGAATGATCCAAACCAGCCTGTCTCCTGCCTCCTGGCCGACCCCGGGGCTTCCCCGTGTGCCCCTGCCTCTTGGGGACAGTGGGCCACAGGTTGTCTTTGCAAAGGCAGTTAGTTAGTTATACGTAAGAGGATGTTTAGCTTTGAAGAAACTGCCGAACTCTTCCACAGGCGGCTGCAAAGAATGAGAGTTTCTGTTGTCCCGGGTCCTTGTCAGCCTTCGATATTGTCAGGTTTGGGGGTTTTTTGGCCATTCTAATAGGCGCGTGGCGACGTCTAATCGTCGTCTCGATTTGCGGTTCCCCAATGGCACGCCGTGGGGTGCCTCTTCATGCCCCGGTTTGCCATCCGCGCGTTTCTTTGCCGAGGCGTTTGTTCAGATCTTTCCCCTACTTTTAAAATAGGCCGTTTGTTTTCTCGGTAAGTGTTCAGAGCGCGTTACGTATTTTAGGTGCAAGTCCTTTATCGGATGCGTCTTTTGCAAATCCGTCCTCCCTGCCGGCAGCTTGGGTGTTCAGTGTCTTTTACAGAGCGGACGTGTTCATCCGGTGGAGCCCAGCTCATTAAGTCTTTTCTTTCACGGGTCATACTTTGAGGGTTGCGGCTAAACACTCATTGCCAAACCCAAGATCATTTAGCTTTTCCGCCTTGTTATGTTCTAGGAGTTTTGCGGTCTTTCCATTCTCCACTCAGGTCTGTAGTCCGTGGCGAGTTAGTTTTGTGAATCTTAGCCTGTGCCTAGATTCCTTATTTTGCCCTGTGGCTTCAGTGTTATGGGTTGGAAAGACTGTTCTTTCTTCACTGAATTGCTTTTGCTCTTCGGTCAAAGATCGACCGACTGTTTTTGCGTGGGGCTGTTTCTGGGCTTCCTCCTGAGTTGCCTTGGCCCGTTCGTCCCTCCCCTGACCGAGAGCGCGGCACCCTGATCCGTGTGGCTCTGTGGTAAGTACGGACGTCGGGTGGTGTCAATCTTTTAACTTGCCGGAGTTTTGATCGCCGTGACACGACCGTCACCATCTCAGGCGCTGCCACCGTCCGTGCGTGGAGTTACCCTGCCGAAGACCCCGGCGGCAGCCCGGCTCTTCCCGTCCCCGCTGGTCGCGAGCCACGCTCGGCCGGAACTTGCCGGTGGCCGACTGGCGTGCTGGGGCATTGCGAATGCCAGCCTCCCGGTGGGAGGCAACAAAGAGCTTTGACGGCCACTTGGTGACGGAAAGCTGAACCTGGGAATGCGAGAGGAAGGCAGCGTGCTTTTCAAGACCGGTCAAGGGGCTGAACTTGCCTTCGCTCAATGACAGAAAATGTTGGCCGGCGAGTTAACAGGCTGAGCATTTCTCTGCACACCCATTGACTTGTGCTCGGAGGGATGACCCATAAAGGTACACATCTTTGTCCCAAGATCAAATAGGGCCTGGACCTGCTGGCTGGATGTTCATAAGTGTAGTGAGCAAGAGGAATGAGCAGAGAGGCTGCGGCAAGCTGCTTTGACTCTGGACACGAGAGACATAACAATACGCCTCCGGGGCCCCTTCCACGTTCGTCAGCGCAGACGCCGCCACCCGCTTTGCCGCGTCGGCTGGGTCTGTCCGGCTAGTCCAGGGCACCCGTGAGCGGATCTGGCTGCAACTTTGTGGTACGTGACTTTTTAAACGCCGGAATCTGCGTCGTTGACGAGGGCTTTTGCCTGGGCTTTCTCCAAGGCAGCGGTACCCAAGCCCCTTCGATTTTGTCGTTAAAGTCGTAGATGGGTCCACAAGGACAGCGAGTCGCTG
The DNA here is from genome assembly GCF_014176215.1 of Rousettus aegyptiacus. Taxonomy (NCBI): domain Eukaryota; kingdom Metazoa; phylum Chordata; class Mammalia; order Chiroptera; family Pteropodidae; genus Rousettus; species Rousettus aegyptiacus. The sequence continues at coordinate 3,695,131 of NW_023416286.1, forward strand.
CGGGTGTGAGACGGAGGAGGGATCACCAGAAGCTGCGTGAGCCCCACCGAGCCCGCGTCTCGGGATCGCCGTGCAGAAAGCCGGGGTTCCCCCCGTCCTCTCTGGTCCGTGACCGTGACATCGGCGACCGTCTGGGCGATGATGAAATTCACGTCCGCACGTCCACCCGCACCTCTCACCCACCCGCTGGCCACTCCTCCCCGCCACGGCTCACGCCGGCCCGGCCTGCGGACCTGGCCCACGTGCGGCGAGGCCCCCCGCATCCGTCAAGCCCTGGCTGGCGCGCCCCTCCGCCGTGCTCCCCGCGGCCCGCATCCTCCCAAAGCCTGTTCCTCGGGCTGCCCATGTCGCTCTTTGTTTCCAGCCGCCCAGCGTCCTCGTCTCAGGCCCAGCCGCTCGTGGCTAAGCCGGCTTCCTAGCGAGTCCCCCGTGCTCCCCCGGCTTGGCGCCTCTCCGATCTGTCTCCCCCGCGTGGCCGAGTAAACGTCTTCTCTACGTGGAAATCTGCTTGTGTCGGCCCTTCTTAAAACCTTCGATGGGTTCCGGTCGCCTTCAGGGTAAAGACCGGGTTCCTGCGGGGGGCTTCCTGGGCCCGCCGGCCCCTCTCCTGGCTCTTCCCGCTCAGGCCACACCTGCCTGCTTCACGCAGCATGTCACAGGGCCGTGTCTCGTCCCCGCCGGCTCTGTGCACATGGCGCTCCCGCGGCCTTGTCACTCACGTCTCCGGCCCTCTCCCGGCCACACCGTCCCTGACCCGCAGCCTCAGCCAGGCGTCTGTCTGGTCACCTGCTTCGCCAGTGCCAACACCCGGCCCAGCTCGCGAGTGTGAGCACTGGGTCCCCCCATGTCTCCTGGCCGGCCCGGGCCTCCGCGAGACCAGATTCTACGTCTAACACTGTCCTCTCCGCCGGGGCCGGCGCAGCACCCGCTGCCCGAGTAAAGCCGCAGAGTCACCCCCAGAAAGGGCCGTTGATGCCTGTGCCAAGTCACCAGTATCATCTCGGAGAGGCAGCTCTGGAACAAAGAGTGTCTGTTTGATGCCACGAAGAAGAATTCCAGCAGGAAAGAAGGCTCCGGACCGTCCGAGGCATGTGCGCGGGGAAGACGGGGTGCAGAATGAAGAGCTGGCCAGCTCAGTGGTGAGCTCGGGGCTTCTTTTCCTGCAGGGTCGCGCGCGGCCCAGGTAACGGGGCCGCAGACACGATTCGCCTGGTGCCCGTGCCTTGCCTTCGGGGCTCGTCGGCTTTCGTGGAAGTGACTCCCGGATCCCGCGCCGTCGCTGAGGTGGATGTGGGAAGGGCGATGACGTCCAGGCAGCGGCGATGCGGAACCCCTGCAGCCGAGGGCTCTGCTGATGGCGCCCGGCCCGGGTCCCCCATCAGGCGCCGCCGTAATGCCATGGTAATGCCCGGGCTGACCATCCGCTAAAACAGCAAAGGCGCACGTCTCAGGAGAGAATCGGGAGCCATCACGCGAGGAGCAGAGGCCGCCGCGCACGGGGAGACCTGCTCCTGGCGATCAAAACTAACCCAGAACGGGCGCTAAACAGGGTCGCGCGGTTCGTCTAGAGAGACCGAGGGTGCCGCCTGGCCAGTAAGGCCTCCGGAACCAGTACCGCCGCGGGATGGGGGACACTGGTCAATCCCACGTGCTGTGGGGACCCCAGAGGAACGAACCCCAGTCAGAGTTCAGAAATGTCACAGGTAAATCGAATGCTGGAGTCCCGGGTTACGCAGGCAAGGGTTAAGACCACAGTGGGAAGAGGAGTGTGTGTGTGTGTGTGTGTGTGTGTGTGTGTGTGTGGTGTGCGTGGCCTTGTGCTGGCCAAGAAAGAATTTGCGGGCACGTTTTAAGCCTTTCATTTGGGCTCATAAACCCCGCTGGCAGTGACGGGAATTCGACACCCCAACAAGGAGAAACCTCCTCACACCAACCCCCTTAGTGCAGGATATAAATTAGCTGTGTGAACACACAGGGGCGGGGGTTCGGCAGGCGGGGTCGAGGGGAGGGGAGCGCCTCGAAACGTGAGCGAGCATCATCTGTTAAAACCTGGAGGGACAGAGAAGAGGGACCGAGCGCACACGGGTCCGAGACCCTCCTCTCGACCCGCTCGCGGCCGAGGAAAGTGGCGTTAACCTCCAGGCGGTGTGCGTGACCTGTTCCCGATTGTTATGCTGAGAACGGACATTCCTCTGGACCTGGAGACGCAAACCGCCGCAGCTCAGTGAGAAGCGTCGGCCCGTGGATCTCGTTTAGCGTTAATTCGCGAACAGCGTCCTCCTCCCAATGTTTTAAATACAATCTCTCATCTTCGTTCATCGGGCTGCGCCTGTGCCGCGAAGGCAAATGTAATTCGCGTTGGCCAGATCGCGACCATTTCGACTTATTTGGGCCGTCGAGGAAGAGGAATGTGGGGGATCGATTTCTCTCCCCTGTGAATTCTCCAGGTCGTCTGCTCCTGCCTCGGCTACGACAATCCTACCCCGTCCTCTTAGCCTCGGAATCGGAATGTCTTTGAAATAAATCAGAGAGAACAGCGCCTGAACGGAGCTGATTAGCAGAATTGCACGGGGCCTTTAGAAACACACAGCTCCTGGATCCCAGCCCAGATCTGTTGAATCGGCAGCTCTGGTGGTGGGACCGGGCAGCACGGGCCCCAGGAGACCGAGGCGGTCAGCGGTCAGACACGTTGGCTTCCCTCTCAAGGGTGGCCTGAAGGACGTGATCACAGGACATGATCACCTTCTGGCGTTTCGGGGGAAGGTCGATTAATCTCGGGGCGGTGACTGAGTATCATGGGCAGGTCCACCCCCGGCTCGGAGTATTTTCATGTCTTCCGCGTGGGAGGTGGCCTTCGGTTCCCTTAGGGTGGCTTCAGGCGCCCGCGCCTATGACAGGAGCATTCTCCTCTAGCCACATGGCTCTACTTCTGCAAACCCAGAGCGCCCTTCAAGGCTCAGGCAAAGACTGGCCTCTCCCACGAAAACGGCAATGGTGACGGCCACCACCCCCACGCCTCCCAGGATGCCGCGGGCCAGCCACACCATTTAACACTTAATTGTTTTCTAATTGCTTCTGGTCTGTTCTCTTCCCTTGCCCTATCACAAGCAGCTCGAGGCTGGAGATGGAGGTTCCCGCCCAGCGCCTTTGACGAGGCTGGCGGCTTGCCTGGCCCCAGAGCCCCACACTGGCGCCCAGCTGTCAACAAATTTGGTGACGGATTGCTTATTGGTATATAGAGACAGAAGACTTGGGCCTGAAAACAAACGACCTTGTAATGTGCTCGGTGCTGTTTCGTTCAATTGGCATTTAATAGATAGGTACCGTATGGCTCCCGCGTGCCAGGCCCCGTCCCAGTTGCTGGGGACACAGTGACAAATGTCCTTTATCATGCACTAAACCCGAGGCTCTGACTTGGGCAGGCTGAAGGCTCTCGAGGGTGGAATTGTTCTTCCAGGTCCTGGAAATGATGAAAAGCAGGACAGGGATCCGTTTGGTAATCATCATAACTCAGAGAGACGTGGGCTGACGGTCCGGCGCCCGGAACCGGATTTTGCAATACTACAGTTCACAGAAGCAGATGCTGTCGCAGACCTCCTGTTTCCTCGTCTTCTGTTCAAAACAGCTTTGGCTTTTGAGCCGGGGCGGGCTCGTCGGTCCTTCCCGCCCGGCCGCTCGCTCAGAGCCGGGTCGTCCCTCGCACACTGAGGCCGGCAGCAGGCGTCTCGGCTTGACCCGGGGCCACCCTGCCCTCGGCACAGGGCGCCGGCCGCCCCGCTTCGTGGTTACTGCCCAGCGGCCCGCGCGGCCTCTCACCGTCGGGGCCAGGGTGGTTCCCCGGGCCAGGAAAAGAGAGAAAAGAGAGAGACCTGAGTGAGAAAATGGGGTACGGGTGAGAGAAATTAACACAAACATCCGGACGAGGGGACGGAGCAGAGGGAGGCTCAGGCGGGGGCGGCTTCCCTTAGTCAAAGCCGGCGAGCGACTCCGTCGCGCGGAGGACCGATGGGGCTTTCTGACCCCGTCCGTGGCTGCACCTGCACAGAGGGACGACCGTCCCACGGGGAGGCCGGTTTCGCTGGGCAAACTGCTGCCCCAACAACGGCGCCGCCTTGCCTCTCGCTGGCTTCGCTGCGTCGGGAGCCCCCTGCTCTAGCGCTGTCCCTGGGGTCCCCCGCGTGGGACTTCGTGGGCCCCCCCCCCCAGGGCTTCCTGTGGGCCGTCTCCCTCGGGGGCGCAGGTCGCTCTTCCCGCCGAGGAGTTTGTGGAACAGGCCCGGTTTCCTGAGAGGTGGGGGTGAGGTAGGGCCGGGAGGGGCAGGAGAGCCTCTCGCTTTCCGCGCTCGTGCCGGAGACGCAGCCGGGCGTTCTGGCTTTCCGGTTTCCTTGACGAGGGCGGCCAAAAGCCAGACCCTGCGCAGCGTCCGGCCTGGGTTTCCGGCCACCTGGACCCGTGGGATTTCCTGATTTGGGAGTCATTCCAAGTCTTCAGGAAGGGCAATTTTTACGTCACAAAATAAGCGAGGCTTCGTTTCTACATCTTTGTAAAACCTGATGATGAGACGAATGAGAAAAAGACAACGATGGCGTCTGTGCTGAGACTCGTGCGTGAGAGACTGAGTCACTCTAGGGCCCCGGGAGTCTCGGGCTGTGCACCCCAAGCTGGCCGTGCGTCTGTCTGTCGCTCACCTATCTATTCTGATTACCTAGCTATCATCTATCTATCCATCCATCAATCATCTATCTTACTCCTCTCTCATCTATCACTATTATCTATCTATCTATCTATCTATCTATCTATCTATCTATCTATCTATCTATCATCATCATCAATCTTACCTACCGTCTATATCATTATCTATCATCTATCTGTCGTCTATCAATCTATCTCTCCTAATTTGTTATCCATCCATCTCTCTGTCACCTGTCTGTCTGTAGCATTCATTTCCTTGCAGCCGGCCGCCCCCTGGGTTCTGGAAGCTTCTGCGCTGTGCCCCCACGTTCCGTCTCAGAGTCCAGACGGGGGCCCGTTCCCCAGCGTCCAGGCTTCTCGAGGGCCCTGAAGCTGCGGCCCGGCCGTCAGCGCCTCGGTGGAGGTGCTCACGGACCTGGCTCTGTCTGACGTGGTCAATGCCGCTTGCCTGGGGACCCACCTCTTAGTTCCCCAGCTTGAAAACAACTCTGCCCGCAAAGTTCCCGCCAACAGGCTGTCACCAGCACGGTGCCAACGGCAGCCAGCAAGGGACCTCGGGGGGCCAGAGGCTGCTCCGTGCGGTGAGGCCGCGCCTTGCACTGTCGGGGGTACGAGCTCTGCGCTCACCTGCCAGTGCCCAGAGCCCAGGTGTCTCTTTGCCTCTTCTACAGCCCCTGCGGCCGGGGTTGCTCCTCCTGGTGCTCCCCTGGGCGCTTGGTCCTCGCGCCCCCGGGCGCCCTCGTGTGATGACCATTCATTTGTTCTCACGCCTGCAGCCTCAGCAAACCACGGGCTCCCCGCAGGACGGAGGCTGCGCTGGCTCATCTCTGGTTTTGAAAGGCCGGGCAGCGGCCAGGGCTGGACAGTGCCGCTCTGTTTAGGGTTTGTGGCATCGGCGAACGAGAGGCCGGGGGGTCAGTGGTGCGGGGCGCCTCTCCGACGGTCGCCCCCTCTCATTCTCGGGTTTCCTCTTCCGCTACCAGTCTGTGGCCAGTCCCCCCGAGGGCGTGTGGACTCTGCCTCACTTCCCTGTGTCTCCGACTCCGTGGTCCCAGAGGTGGCGGGGGGGGGGGTTGGTGAGCCCCCACGGGCTCCGCCAGCTCCCCCCGTCGCCACCCAACCTCCCCCAATACGGCGCTATCTCAGTGACGGGTCTTTGGGACCCCAGGTTCTCACGTGAAGCCCCCTCACACAAACACAGCACATGGTCACGTCTGCCGCAGGACACAGTTACGTGACCCCTGGGTTCGATGGCTCGACGGAGCTGTGCTCTGACCCCTGTCAGGCCAGCCGGGACACACCTGCACCAGCCCGGGCCCCTGGCAGCGGGGAGGGGTCAGCAGGAGCCCTCGTCTTGCCAGAGAGGCCCAGCGAAGTCATGGGATGGCTCCCTCGCGGTAAGCAGGACTGAGACGCGTCTTCAAGCAGAGACTCTCGACGTGTGGTCTCTGGGTCGGAAAACCATCCCCATCAGTGAGCTTGTTGGAAGTGTGTGCGTCCCAGGCCCTGACCTGGGCTCACGGAAAATGCCCTGGGGACGAGGAGGCAGAGCCAGTGGCTTAACGAGCCCCCACCTTTAATGAGCCCCCCACCCCCAGACAGGCGCCTGATGCTGTTGCTGATGCTTGGGGAGCCCCGTCCTCCGCCGAGGCCGGTCTGCAGCCTCCCGCCTGGGAAGCGCTTGAGGTGCCAAACTCACCCCTGGGCCTCCTAGATCGGGGTGTGAGACCCCCAAGAAATTCCATCCTAAAGCCAGCCCCGGGAGCCCACGGTCGCTGAAGTCGGCGGAAAACTCTGGTGAAGGGCTGAGGGGCCTGGGAGGGCGGGAAGTTCAAGAGGAAGAACCGCCCCGTGTCGGGCCGTCGAGGAAGTAGAAGCAACGCGGCCGGTTTCCGATGATCCGGCTGGAGGACCGATGAGCCGCCGTGTGTCCCCATGTGCCCTCGGCACGTGCCACCAGCCCCCACGGCTCTCCGGCTGGGCTCCGGCACGTACGCCACCCTCCCCACCCTCTGATCCGGGTCCTCTGCACCGTGTTCCCGCCGTGGGCAGGGAGAGGTCTCGGGTCCTCTGCACCTTCCTCTCGTCCTGTCCCTGTGGCACAGCTGTCCCCCGACTCCGACCAGAGCGGGGAGGGGACACTGTTCCCCTGGGGTAGCCCCTTCCCCCGAAGGCCCCTCTGCCGGGCAGAGACCAGGCTGAGTGCGTGAGCAGGTGCAGGGGTGCGTGGACGTGAAGGCCGCACAGAGAACATGACCCGTGTCTCGCGGGCCCGGCCCCACCCTGGCGCCTCCTACGGGCAGGCCTCCTGCTTTCCCCCCCTCCAAGGGGCCATCATGTGTGGTCCCCAAATCTGTGCGCCTCAGGATCGGGGCGCAGGTGGACCTCAGTGCTGCCGGAGAACATTTCCTCAGCACGGCCTCCTCTCCTGCCGCAGGCCCGGCTGGCCACGGGCACATCAGTCCCTTTCGAGGGAAGGTCACTCCACCCTCGGTCAGTTCGGGTCCTTGTTCTTTGGGATCAGCCCAGCGCTGGGTGCCAGAGATGCAAAGACACATGAGGTGACCGCTGAGTGACAGAAGGTTCGTTGCTGCTCGTTATTCGCCTCGGTGGCCCCGAGCACTGACAGATGCGGGCGCCTGGGCCTCCCCCAGCGGGGCTCAGGGCCCCGAGAGCAGCCTGGGCTGAGCTCACTGCCCGGTGCCGCTGCTGGCCGGGTCTGCTCACCGACGGAGAGCCGGCTGTGAGTGGAGCCGGCGCCGGGGTGCAGACGTTAGGCTGAGCAGGGAACCGGGGGCCGAAGGCCACGCCGGGCCGGAGAGGCTTCCGGAAACTGTCGGGGGGCCCTGCTGCACGAAGTGTTTTGGACGGTGGACGTTCGAGGTGCCGTGGGCGGGGGCTCCCCCCGGGACATGGGGACGCCGGCTGGATCCTGCACACACCTCATGCTTTGTTCATCGTGGACGTTCTGCATTCATTTCGATTTTTACAAATATCGCATTGAAATATTACGTGCGCCGGTCGAGGTGGGCGAGTGGGAGCCTCCCCGCCCCGCCCCCCGGCCCCCCGCAGGGGGTGGTCTGGCTCCCGCAGCGGCCCTGTGCCTGAGGCACACAGACAGCCCCTTGTCCCCAGCCCACACCTGCCTGCGGAAGCCGGAGGTGGTGACTGCGTTGCTGGCGGGGGGCCCGGGCACGCTCAGCAGTAGCCTCCCGAGTCCTGCCTCTTCCAGAAACTGCCTCGCGAGCCGCTTCTGGGCCTGGGTGGCCCTGGGCGGGTGTTTTCATTTTCTGTCCCTGTTGGTTTTTAAGCGCAGGCTGCTTTGGGTGCCAGGGCTCTCTGGGTCAGCCTGGGGCCTGCTCCCTGCCGCTGTGGCTGGCGGGGAGGGTCGTCGCCGTGACCCCCTGCAGAGCAGAGCCGTGAGCTGCCCCCGCCACCCCCACCGCCACCCGCGCCACCACCGCCACCCCCGCCACCAGGCCGAGGGCTCCAAGCAAGAACAAGAGCTCCGGGTTTCTCTGGTCACTCAGGAGAGTGACCCTGGACTGGCCCCTTTGTCCCCGGAGCGGGGCGCCGCCCTCCCCCAGCTGCAAGGCTGTGCGGCACTGAGCATGGCCTTCGTCACGCCTGGGCTGCCGTCGGGCAGGAGACGGGATCGCGTGGGCCAAACAGGCACAGAAAAGTGAAACCACTCGCCCAGCGTGTCGGGACGTGTCCTGAGCTAGACGGGCTCCTTCTCCAGGAACTCTGGGTGCAGCACTGCGGGGGACCCTGGCTCTGGGGTCCTCTGGCATTGGAGTCCCCATCCCCTGGCACTGGGATGCCCTGATATTAGGGTCCCCTGACACTGGGGTCCCCAGACACTGGAGTCACTTGGCACTGGGGTCACTTGGTACTGGGGTCCCCTTGCATTGAAATCCCTGGCACTGGGACCCCCTGATATTGGGGTCCTCCAGCATTAGGGTACCCTGACACTGGAATCCCTTGCATCGAAGTTCCCTGGCATTGGGGGATCCTGACACTGGGGTTCCCTGGCACTGGGGTCACTTGGTACTGGGGTCACTTGGTACTGGGGTCCCCTTGCATCGAGGTCCCCTGGCACTGGGGGATCCTGACACTGGGGGACCCCTGGCACTAGGATTTGAAGCCGTGTCATGAGAACAGCTGAAGATTGGAGCGCGCTGGCCACGGTGCCCTCCGGGGCCGCTGACAGAGAGTTGCGCCTTCTCTGCTCCTAGGTGGGATGGAGCTTTCTTGCCGTGTTGGACTCGGGCGTTTGCGTGGAAGTGACCGTGCTGGTCTGAGTGTGGCCATCGCCTCATTTGCCATGGTCACCGGCAACGCCCCAGGGAGCGGCCCCTCCCTCCTGCTCCTCACGCTCATCAGCCTGGGGGGCTGACGCAGGACCCTTAGCCACCTCCACAGGACCCGGGCCCTCGGGTCTGCGGCCCTGGCCTCCGCCAGCTCCTGCAGGCCACGGCAAAAGGCGGGAGAAGTAGCTTCCTGTCCCTTCGTGACCCTGCAGGGGGCAGACTCTGCAGCGGCATCATGTTCTAGTATAAGCATGTCCCAAGCAGTATTGGTGACATACTTAAAAATTACGCGTTGTTTACCTGAAATGCGTATTTTCTCCGGCGACCTCGCCCATAAAACCTTCTTTCCCCTGCACTACGGTGCAGAGGGTTCCAGCTCCACCTGTCACGTGCCGCCTGGCACTGCCGTGGTCACCGCCCCCTCGGACTTGGGGCCCTGTGAGGACACACTGGTTTCTCCCACAGCACCGAACCCAGTCTCCCCTCCCACAGCAGCAGCATTGATTCAATGAAATCGGCTTCGCTGTGGCGAATGGGGCACTTTCAGGGGTACTCGAGGAAAAAGTTGAAAGTTCAGACTATCGAACGTTCGTCCCAGCACGGGCGTTAGGGGACCCTGGCGTTTGGCGGCTCGCCGCGGCTGGTTCCCGGGACAGGAGCGCACAGCCGGACTTCTCCGTGAGGCCGAGCTCACCCCGCCGCAGCGGGCCCCGAGCCCTAAACGGCCCAGTCCCTCCAGGTCCGTCACCGCCTTGGGAAGCTGTACAGCACACCCTGGTGGCTCCTTCTGGGTGCAGGGCACACGCTGCCTCAGAAAGCAGGTGTTTCACGGAGGGCCAAACGCCCGGAGGCCTTCCCGAGCCTCTATACGCAGGTTAACCCTGGCAGGGCCTCTGCTGGGGCAGGATCTACTGAAGGACCTTGGGGACAAAGCTGTAGACGACCACACGGGGAGGTGGCTGGGCCGAGGGCCGTGCCTTTGGAGGGACGCGCGACCCCCTTTTCAGCCTTGCAACCCCCTGTCGGAGCCGTCGAGGTTGCACTTCCTGCAGTGTCTGCCCTTTTAGCCCTTAGGGACGTGCCACCACCCGAGAGCAGACGTGACATAATGTGTATGTCACTCGTCTGGGCGCGGGGTGAGGAGCGCCTGGCACCCGCCATCGGTACCTGCTGATCCTCCAGCCTCAGGGCTGTAAGCAGCTCCGAGCTTCTCCCCGCCCCTCCTGCCCGCCGCGCCCTCCCCAGAGCTCCCGCGATGTCGGGGGGCAGGAGCAGACTAAGCCGATGTTTAGAATCGTGCGAGACCTCCGACTGTTACCTCCGCCGACAGTGGCCAACGTGATACCTGAAACTCAGCTCAAAGGGGTCCATTTTCATAAAGGTTCACGCGGCCCACGAGTTTCTCTGCATTGCAATATTTCTCCCAGGTTCACGCTGGTTCGATTGTCCCGCATAATAATGACCCGTAACTCTCCATAGTAACCCCATCCCAGAATAAGTGAAGAGAGCCGCCGTCTGCAGACTTGCAAGCGGGGCGCTCGGGGCTTCTTATCTTTTTCTCGCAGGCCCTCGGGGTACGGCAGGTATTCCTCGCTCTCCCCCCAGATGTGACAGACCCCTGCCCCTCGATTTCCCTGCGGCGGCCCCTTCCCCGCGATTAGTTAGACACACGAAGAGTTTCTACCGGAAATCGAGGAGGAAGAGCGGAAAGGCCCACATCACGGCACCGCGCGTCGGACGAGGGAAAAGGCGAAGACTGGGCGCCCCCCGCCCCCCAAACTCCTGCTCCCGTGAAGCCGTCACTGGGACAGGGGCCTGAGGACAGCCTGAGGTCCCGGCCTCTTCTGTGCCTTGACGTGGGCACGGCTACGTGGCTATTTGCTTTACACTGACTTTTGAAACGGCGCATACGCGGCTCACTCACCCTCCCGGACGAACGCCGTTACCTCCCATTGAAAAGGGCAGGAAAACAAGGCCCCGTGCGTTTCCGACGCGGCACGGTTCGGCTCTCGCTTGTTTACTCCTCCTCGCCAGGCCCCAGAGCCCTATCTTCTCTCCCGAGTGGGTTATCTAGGCGTTTGGCTACGTATGGGTGATTCTTCCCCGGAGAGGAATGTCTTTACGATAAAATTTCTTAGCGGGACAGGCACCGCAAGGTTTTGAGAACTGCCAGGGTCCAGGGTGGCCGGAGTAGTGAGTGTTTCAGGACAAGAGGCAGGAGACCAAGATGGGAAAGCCAGCTGGGCCCCCCGCCCCCCGAAGGGCCCCACAGGCCGGCCTACGATGCCGGCACCTAATCCCAGTGGCCAGGAGCCACGGATCCAAGCGGAGGTCAGCACAGACTGGGTCAGAGGTCGCGATGGGGCGCTTCAGCGCCTCGGAGGCCAGTTCGAGGGACTGCTTAGGTTCAGGTGGGCACGGAGCTGGGGTGATGGATTGGGGGGCGGGGGGCTCGGGAAGAGCTGGTCAGCACTAGAACGTTGTGTTCCTGGTGAGCTGCGTACCAGCTCCGGGGCTCGACGCAGCCCCAAGGTCCCCCATCAGAGTGCGGTTCGCGACCCGCCACCCTGCGCGACGAGTCCCGCTCTGCGCCTCGAGGCCACCCAGAGCGCGGCCACGCGCAGAGGACAAGGGCTTAGCGACGTGGGCTGTGCTGTGACGAGCTCTCCGAGCACACTCACCCGCAGACACCCCGCTAGTCGCCCGCTCTACGTGCTGCAAATCACACACACACACACACACACACGCCCCGCTGCCAAACAAACACCTTCCTCGGCCTCAGTGACTCTGTAAACGAAGCCGGCAAAGGCCGAACACACGAGCGGGGCGGAAAAGCCTCGGTTTCGCATTTAATTCTAACGTGCTCTTCTGAGAAGCGTAACGTCCTCGTGAGAGAGCCGGGTTGCCTGGGAGACACGGTCCTCAGGCCAGAATTCCAATTGTCTGCAAAGGAACAGTGTCATTATTTTAGAAGCTGTCACGCGGTGGAACGGCGAGAGGAGAGGCCACTTGGATAAAGGCAGACGGAGAGGCGGCCGCATGGGTGGGCGTGCGCCCGGCATGTTCCCGCCGCGTGTGCCGGACCGCAGGGCCCACCGTCTCTGAGGCCGAGCAGTTTCCGGACGCGTCACGCAGACGCCTGAGACGGTCCAGAGGCCCACGGTGTGACGTCCTGCTCGCTCTGCAGCTGCTTGCCACCGCGTCTGCTGCGCACTCAAAAACGCGCCACCCCCGTGCAGCCCGCCGAGGGCACAGCACCCCACCGGGGCCCGGCACGTCGCTCCGTGGGCTCGGGGCGGAGCAGCCGGCGCCAGCACCTTGACTCCTCGTGACGCAAGACTGCTGCGGACAGCAGTGTTTTTCCTCTCCGGCCTGGGAGTCTCGTGTCTTCCACCAGCACCCTCGAACCGTCCCAGCTCCAGGCGAGGCGAAGCCTCAGACCCTCCGTGGGTCTTGGCAGAAGAAGGCAGCTGCGTGTGTGGGTTACAAGGCGGCCGCCAACCCGCGAACAAGGGGCCTCGTGCGCAGGCGAGAACAGCGCCTGGCGGCGACCCCCAACGGCGGTTTCGACAGAGGAGACCAGCTTCCGCATAATGTAAACCTTGGGCGGATGATGACATTCATCTGAAAGAAAACATCACACTTAGGTATCACCTTCTTGTCGTATTCCTCAGCACTACGGTGTTCCTGAGTCAACGATGCTTTGTTCGAAAACCGAAAAGCCCTGCGGCGAGAGGGACTCACTGCGAAGAAAGCGTGTACCCAGCGATGGCCTGCAGGGCGACTTCCCCGAGGAGAACGCACCCTTGGCACAGGTGGCTGTCTCCCCGGTGAATTCCGTTGGAAGTCGCTGGATCCAGCCAGTCTACGCTCAGGCAGCGTGCGCGCCACCCAGCGGGGCCCGGGCTGGCGGCGACATTCACGAGCTGCCCGGCTGCTCAGAGGAGAGGCCACCGAGTGAGGCTGTGGACGCGAGCACAGCCCCGAGGCCTGGGCCCGGCCCCCAGCCCTCAGGAGCAGGAACTGGGAAGGGGGGGCGCGACACGGCACCCCACTCATCCTCCGCGTTTCGTTCTTGCGAAAGAGAAGCCCCTTTCCCAACCCCGAGCTCAGCGAACCTCTGCTTCCCCTCCCCCACTCCTGACCACCTAAATGATGGGTCGGTGAGCTGGTCCCCGGCCTCCCAGGTGGCCCCTTAGCCTAAGGCTGGTGGGAGGCCCTCAGCCGGGGCGCGGGGAGGGACAGTGAGGCGGGGGCCTGTGCTCACCGACAGGTCACCGTCCAGGACTTCGATCCAGGACTTGGGCAGAGCTGGCTGAGTCGGCCGTGAGCTGCAGAGGGAGCACACGTTCGACTCTGCTCCGAGCAGCTGAATTCCCGGCCAGGCGGGCAAGTGAGGAATGGCGCGGCTGAGCAAACGGACGAAGACGAGGACAGCGATGGCCGGGCCCGCGTTGGCGGCCGCTTCCCGCCTGCCAGGTGTCCTCCCGGCTGGATGTCGTCCAGCCGTCCAGCCGTCCATCCATCCGTCTGTCCGTCCGTCCATCCAGGCAATGTGAATCGAGCACCGTCCACGCCTCCAGCGCAGGCCCCAGCATGAAACTTCGAGACGACGCTGGCCACGGCCTTGTCCTCAAGGAGCTTATCATCTAGAAGACCAGACAGGCGTGAGTGACGTGGCCACACAGGTCCGTAAAAGTCGCCGGCAAAACCTCTCCTCGGCCTGACTCCAGCCAGGCTCCGCGGGGCCTGCTTGGCCGCCGGGCCCCGGCCCCGGGCCCCGGGCCTGGCCTGCCGAGCACCCTCAGCCAGCTCCGCGCAGTTCTGCACCCTTCCTGCTCCCCCGCCCTCGGCATCTGATCCCGTGGCTCATCCCGCCCTGGGCACCGGGTCCCCCGCCTGCCTGCAGCAGGAATCCCTCCGTCCTGCTGTCCCCTCCTGGGAACCGTCCGCCCCCCGTCCCCTCACTCTGCCCGAGGGCCAGAAGTCCCCGTGGTCCCTGCGCTGAGGGTCGAGCCCGGCCTCTCCTGCATGGCGGCCATCCTGACACCTTTTGTGATCGTCCCGAATAAAGTCTTCGTCACCTTCTCAGCAAAACTCGGGCTGAGCTTTCCTCGGACCCAGCTGCCGTGCAGGTGAAATTCTCCCCACGCTGTGGAAACAGACGAACGGGTGGCCCCGACCTGGTCTGGGAAGGCCGAGGGGGCCTGCCCGCGGGGGCCTGCCCGAGGAGGCGGCGCTGGAGCTGAGAGCTCACTTCTCGCAAGACGGAGGACAGGTGATAAAAAAGGTCCAGAGCAAGAAGAGAGTGACGTGACCGTTCGCGCCAAACCGCAGCATTGCAGAAAAGGCCCAGGCAAGGGGAATCTTACTCTCCAGAGCAGCGGGCCCTGACCTCTGTGGCACCAGGGACCGGGGCTCCCGTGAGAAGCTGGTGCCCGAGGATCTGAGGCGAGGCTGAGGCGGCGATGCTGGCTCTGGGGAGCAGCTGCGAACGCAGATGAAGATTTGCTCTCTGCTCACCTCCCGCTGTGCGGCCCGGTTCCTAACAGGCCTCAGGCCAGTACTGGTCCATGGCCCGGGGGTTGGGGATCCCTGCAAGGGATCCACCTGGTCTGGCCTGTGGGGCGATCCCTTGTTTTGTATCGAGCTTAGCACACTTATGTCACCATTCCCTCCCTGAGAGGACGTGCCTCTAACTACCCGTCCCACTGGCTCCCCGTTTGGGAGCGAAATAGCCTGTTAGCATATCTTTGTATGAGTGTCACGCTTCTAAAAATTATTTGAAATCCTTCTCGGGTGGGGTGGGTGGAGCGGACCGGACAGGTGTGGTTGGTACTTCGGCTCTGGGCTTTGAGGAATCTTGGGGAGACCCGGGAAGGGGGTCGCCATGCTCATGGGTGAATGGAAACGTCACCGAAGCGTCTGCCGGGCAAGGCGTGTAGTGGCGAGGCCACTCTGTCCCCCGCTCAGTGGCGGGGGTGGGGGGAGCTGTCACTGCCCCTCCTCAGACACAAGATTATGTATCTAAACGGGGATTCCCTCGCCTTGCTTACCCCTTCCCTGCCCGCACTCGGAGGTTTTCTCTCTGTCCAAAACCTCGGCTTCGTCCCTGGGTGGACCTCGCCTGCTTGTTCCTGGGCTGGTGAGCTGCCGAGTCCGGTGGATGCTCGCTGCAGCCTGGCCCTGGGCTCCTGCTTCTGTCTCCACGGCCGCCGCCCACTCCCGGGGTCTGGATCCGGGGTTTTGAGGCTCTTCCCTCTCCATTCCTTTCCCGCACGTTTTTGCCACGTTCGCTTTCCTCGTGAACCTGCCGTTTCACTCATAACCGCCCTGTTCTAGAAGTGTCACACTGGAGAAGCCGAGTGAGGTGCTGGCTGGCGGTATTTCCTCCTGGGAGACCTCGGGGCTCTGTCCCCAGCCCCAGGTCTCCCCAGCTGTGGGGTCCGAGCACAGCCTGCCAAGCCCCGAGCCCCGCTAGTAAATTCATCAGCCTGCCAGAAGGCACTTGATTCGTGGGCGGCCAGCTTGGGCGTCCCAGCGGGAAGCCCTGCCCGGCAGCCACAGGCGGTGTTGAGCGGAGGCCGCTGGACCCGTCTGAGCCTCTCCTGAAAGTCTGACGCCACACAGGGCAGGGGCTGAGGACGTCACCCATCCGGCGTCCCCGAGTGGCGGCCGAGGGACAATGAGATGGTGGCACTACTAGAGCCACCCCGTGTCCTGAGGGGGCTCTTGGCCAACCACGGCGTTTACGGTCTACGTTCTGATGCTTCGACATCGGGGTCTTGGGGACTCTGGAGGGACCGGCCCTCCCAGGGTGAGCTGGGGCTGAGAGCTGGCACGCGACTCACAGGGAACACCCTTTTCCTATGCAAAGCGCCCAGCCCAGGGCCCGCACCCACCACCTCCTCTGCGGGCTCTCACCCTGAGCCAGTGCCCCATTACCCCAGGGTCCCGTACCCCAGAGGGAGGTACCAGACAGCTGGACACAGCCCTGCACCCCAGGACCCACTGAAACGAGTCACAGCAGTGGATCCCACATCTACCCGCCCTGCCTCCCCGCACCACGGGGGAGGCTCCTGCCCACAGCTCCTCCCCCGCCTCCGCCTCCAGGCTGGCCCTGGGGCTTCCCTGTGTGGCCCCGCGGGGCGAGGCGCAGTGGGCCCCCACCCCTTGGGAACTGTGGCTAACAAACTCTCTTCTCAACAGCCATCGTCCCCTGATCTGTGGGCCTTACTATCCCTCGAATTTCCTCGTGGCGCTCTGTGCGTTGGAGCCCTTGCTGCCCATGCCCCACGGTGCCTTCGAGCCTGCGGAGTCGGCTGCGCCTGCTTTTCTCAGAGGCAGTGCCGTGTGCTGGTTCCCCGGGCCCCCGCCCGGCTCTGACTCAGCCCCCTTGGCTTAAGGTTCCCGTCCTGGCAGCAGAGGGTCCCGGAGGGTCCGCCAGAGGGTCCCAGAGCGGGCCGGCACCCGCGAATCCCGCCATCCTTCTCAGACCCCCTGTTTCAACCCCACGGGGCTCCATTTCCCACACCTCCCAGGAACGCCCCCCACCCCCGCTCTCCTCGCGGCGTCCACGACTCCGCCATGATGGCGACCGCCGGGGACGTTTATGGGACGGCCCGCGCCACCTTCCGCGGTCGGCATGCACCTCGCAGAAGCCGGGTGCGCCGTGTCCCCCAAGCCTTTACGTGCTCTCGGTTCAGGGGCCAAGCGTGTGATTTGGTTGGTGTCCAACACCAAAGGTGTCCTGAACACCTCTCTTCCCATTGGGCTGGGGAACAAAATTGCCAGGAGTGACAACAGCTGTGGCCTTTTTGCACCAGGGTCTGGCCGGGAGAGGATGTCAGGACCTGCTCACTCCTCCGTCTGGGCCTCCGCCACCTGCCCCCGGCTCTCGCCCGGCTTCCTGCCTCCTGATGGCTGGGGAGATGCCATGATCCTTGGTGCCCGGTCAGGCCTGGGAGGGAGGGGACGGGGGCCTCTCAGAGAAATGGGGGAGGACCCGGGGAGGGGCAGGGCCCCCGGGAGGCACAGAGAGGACCCTTTCCTGCGTGCAGTCTTGGAAGGCAAACGGGAACCTCCCAGTTTGGTCTTGAGCTCACTTGTTTATTTGAAAAAAGGAAAAAGAGAAAAAAAAAAGAAAAAAGCCTGTGGTCTGACTCCCACAGAGCCCGGCACATGATGTAAACGCTAAAGCATTTTGGGCTGGTTCTTTCCCGTCCCCGGAGAGGGTCTTTTCGTCAAGCACGAGGGCTGGCTTCGTTCTGAGCCATGCAAATACCTCCCTCCGGTGCTGGAACTCAAGCCCCGAATGCGCAGTTTATAGGGCACAGGATCTGTGCGCGGTGGACGGCTGGTGTCTCTTTAAATGCTGCTTTCATCCCTCCCTCGCTCTCGTGGTAATCAGCAGATGGTGCGACCTCCCCCCACCCCGCCCCACCCCCCCCTTGACAGACCCTTCTAATGGCTAATATCCTGCAGTGACCAGAGCCATTAGCAGATTAGGCCATTAGTGCCCTGTCCAGCAGACGCGGCGTGCCCGCGGGATTGCCTCTTTTCCGTTCAGCGGTCGTGTTTACGGATGCAGCAGGCGGAGGGTTACTGCCGTCCTCTCGAAGGACACCTCCCAGACGGCCTTCGTCAACGCGACAGCAGAGGTCGGCTTGGGGACCGCAGCGAGCTCTGGAAGTATGCAGACCTCCGGCCCTGGCCCCCGCCGCCAGAGACTCCATTTCCCGAGCACCCCGGACGGGCTGGCTCCGCTGTGTTCACACAGCTCTGTTTGTGCGGTAAATGACAAACCCGCAGCCCAGCCCCGAGCCGCCGCCAGGCTCCGGAATGCTCTGAGACACTGCCACCCAGTGGCCGTCCTGGGCATAACAGCGCACGGCTCCGGAGCGGGGAAGCTGCAGACGGATGGGGGAGGGGGGAGGAGAAGGCGGGGAGCTGCGGAAAGCTCGCTTCGGGGCACAGGGACGAGAGGGAAGCTCATCTGGCCTGGCTAGCCGGGCCAGGTGACAGAGACGTGGAGAAAGGCAGCTGGAGAATCAAGAGATTAAAGGCGGTGACGAGAGGGTGTGTCTGAGCCATGTTTTGCTAAGCGGAAGAAACGCATACTTCCTCTGAGCGCGAGCTGGAGGAGGACGGCAAGGTGAGCCGAGGGGACGCTGTTTGGAGTCGGACTCCTTTGAGACGACTCGGCCGGGTTCTGGAGCGTCCTTGGGCTCCGCCAATTTAAGGGACGTCGCTGGACCTCGGTTTCTCCACCTGGAGCGGTGACCTAGACCTCTACAGTCCCTTTCGGCCCTCACGTCGTGACTTGCTCCTCAAAGCCACGTGCGAACAAGCGAGGCACAAAACGCGGCGATGTAAGCCGCGGGCGACCCGCTCGCAGACGCCGGCGGGGCTAGCGTGGAGGAGGCGCCGTCTCCTCCTGCCGGTGGCTCGGTGCTGGAGCAGGGCTCCGAAGCCACCCCCAGGGTGTGAGGGGTTCTGGGGGAACAGCCGCTGTCTCACCTTCCAGCCTCGGTGGAGACCGAGGTCTGGGAACGTCCAGCACTTGGTGGGGAGCGGGGTAGGGGCGGCGGGGAGGGCAGGAGGGGGGCTCGAGGCCGTCGGCAGCAGGGAAGAAAGCCTGTGTCCCCTCTCTGTGAAAACGGACCCTGGACCGCAAGCTAGGAACTTCGTCGTTCACTAGTCACCCTTTTCAGTAACACTTCAATTTTTAAAAGAAAACCTGTATTCGAAGGCAACTTTTCCCAAAGAAGCGAGATTCTGCTGATCAAAATGTATGAATCCAGGTGTGGGGGTGGGGGACACAGGTGTCCCGGCTCCCCAATCTGGGATACTCCCCATCCCGCCTCCGTTGTCGGTTCCCCTTGGGGTGAAGAAGCGCAGGTGACCGCGATTCTAAAGGCCGTTCGGTCACGCCCCTGGCCAAGGCGTGAAAGGGGGGTGGGCAGGGTCCGTCCGATGCCCCCACTGGCACTGGCCGGCCGCGGGGCGTGGTGGCCTCTGCCGATGGCGGGGGCTCCCGTGGCAAAGGCGAGCGGCAGAGCTGGGGGTTCGAACTCCGTCCGGCTGGGAGTTTGAAGGGGACAGGCCGCCCACTGCCGCTCTGAGCCGGGGGCCACCGAGCTCGCCGTGACCGCGCGTGGCCCTCGCAGCCGCTCCGCGGAGATCGGCACGATGGCAGCCAGCTGGCTTTGAGGCGGCGCGTGCACGGGGCTGAGGGGCCGGGGCTGCTGGGCGCAGGTGAGGGCGTCTTCCCGTCACGGGCCCGTGGCGAGCCCTAGAATCCAGGCCGCTGGGCTCCGCCACCGCCCCGGGCCTGCTGCGGAGTGTGCGCCAGGCGGAAGTCAGCACGTGACTCGGGGCAGCGACGCTGGCGACTCTGAGAAACGAGTTTGCGCCTCGGTGCCTGGCGAGTATTCCGGTGTCTCCCCCAGGTGAGCGAGTGCGTAACCCGACTCGGCTGCGTTTTCCTGGAAACGCAAACTGGGCGAGTGCGCCCCGGGCCGCCCAGGCCCTCCCGCGCGACGGAGACTCGTCTGAGCTCTGGCGCCGTGTGGCCAGGTCTGGCGCAGCTCCCGGTCCCTGCCCGGCGGGGAGGTGCCCGTGTGAAAGGCGGCCCCGACCGGTGTCATCCGAGGTCATTCACTCACGTGCCCGAAGAGGCGCGGAAGGGAGCATCTCCGGCGAGGCCCGCGGGAGGGGCGGGGGAGGCCGGGGCCAGTGGGCGCCCGAGGGTCAGGCCGACCCTGCTCTGCACCTCGCTGCCAGCCGGGCCGGAGAGCCCAGGTTGCCACACCAACTGGTATTTCAGAAGAAGCCAGAAACCAGAATTTTCACAAAACACAATATGTGCCAAGTCAAATTCATCCCCCAGCCAAAAGCAACCTGAGGCGTGGAGTGTAGGGCTGGCTTCTTGTTGGGCCCCTCCGAACTTATCCCCAGACCACCGGGCCTCCGGGCCATTTCAAAAGGGCGAGGGGACAGAGAGACAGACAGAGACAGAGACAGAGAGACAGAGAGACGGGAGGGGGGGGAGAGAGAGAGAGAGAGAGAGAGAGCGAGCGAGCATGAACTCCCCCAGCAAGGGGTTGCAAAGTCTACCACATTTGGAAACACTTTTTAGATTTCGAGTTCAGACCTTCCACACGGCAGCGTAACTACTCAATCAACAGGAATTTAGCACGCTTGCTTGTCGCAGCTGGGACAATCACCGCTCACGCAAGAATTTTAAGCTCACTTGGCATTTGGCAGGAAGAGACACCATCGCAGGCTCTGGGCTTCATCCTCTCGAAGGCGGCTCGTGCTATGGACGATGAGAAGTGGCGGCCGCGGGGGACCTCGCACAGGCCCCCGGTGGCTTGGTGCCTCTGTGTTCTCCTGCGTGAAGTGGCTTCTCTCTACCTCGTGTGTCCTCGAGGCGCCGGTTCTGGCTGCCGTGGGAAGGTGTGTCCCGTCCGTCGCCCGGGCAGACAAGTGACCATGCCACACTTACTCCCTGTGGGACCCGGGGCAAGTCCCCAGGTTGTCCTCTCCTCTAAGACGGGGATCAGAGCAGTGCTGTTTGTGCCGAGAACAGAACAAAACGCTCCAGGCTGAGCGGTCAGCTCAGGTCCTGCCACGCGGCCAGTTTGGCAGCCCCGACTCAGGGGACGGGCGGGGCTCGGGCCCGATGACGGGACAGGGGAGTCTAGGGTGGTCCAGGCTCCTGGGTGACTGGCCAGCTAGTGGAATCGTTCCTCAAGGCAGGCGACCCCCGAGAAAGAACAGGCTGGGAGACAGCTCACTTGCTTAATTCGTGACGTGCTGAATTCAAGCCAGAACCCAGAGACGCCCAGGCGGAAGCTGCTACACAGCTTCGGACTCTCGGCTGGAGATGGTCTCTCAGCCGGGAAGTGACGGTGGCAAATGTGCATGAGCGAGGTTGCCCAGAGAGAGCGTAGTAGCATCGGGGGACAAGGGACTGCAGAGGACGGAGACTCCAAAGCGAGCCCGGGAAGAGAGCCGGTGTGCACCCAGGGAGGTGGAGGGAAGCCCGGGAGGGGGTCCTGGGCACCAGCGGGGAACGGAGGCCGTGGGTCCACCTCGGAGGGGGTGACAGTCAGGAGGGAGCCAGAGCTAAGGCTTGCAACGACCGAAGGACTTTCTCGAGGTGGCGCATCCAGGGGCGGGCGGAAGACCCCGAATCGAGGCCTTCCACGTGGGATTGTGGAGGAGGGGCTGCAGGGGTGAGCGGGGTTGTGGAGAAGGCTGCGTGAGGTCGTGGGGGAGGCCCCCCGGGGACCGCACAGGGCACAGTGGCCTGCACCAGCGTGAGCTGGGCGTTCGGGGCCTGCAGGGGAAGCAAAGGCTCCAGGCTGCGTATCTCAGGAGGCAGCGGCCTGTCTGGGCCTGTTCGGTGCTGACGGGGTGCGGGGGAGCCCCGGTCCTGGGAGGAGAGCAGGGGCCTTGGCATCACCTTGAAGGTGAGGGGGACCAGAGACTGGCTGGCCGGCGGCGGGCTGGGAGCTGCCGAGAGACCGTGACACATGGGTGGGACACCCCGCCTGTGCGGGGAGACTTCAGAGGGAGCATCGCCGCTTTGCAGGCGGCAGTCGGTGAACGTTGCTGAGAGGGCGAGAAGCCCACCAGCCAGCTCCGGAGTCTGCGGACGGGTCACCGAGGGCCAGCGAGAGTGTCCCCACAGCCGCAAGCCTGCCCTGTCCTTCCTCTGGGCGGCGGGAATGAGCTCGGCCTCTCTGGGGGAGCAGCGGCCATGGGCGCCATGTGGGGACCTGCCCGTGTGGCCACACGGCCCGAGTCCTTCCCAGCTCGGGGCGGCCCCAGCTGGGGACACACCACAACCAGCCTCCCTGCCCCTCGCTGTGGCTCTCGGAGTGCGGACCCTGCAAGGCCTGAGCCACCTACAGCCGCGAAGGCAGCGGGTGCTGACTGAGGGCAGGGGACAGCCCCGTGCCTCTGCGCCCCCGGCCACCCCGGCTGCGGCGCCGTCAGCGCGCCCCCGGCAGCACAGACACGCTGCTCCGCAGGCAGCCGCGAGGCTCAGCGGGGGGCCTACGCCGGCCCGCCCAATTAGCGCGCCCGTGAGAAATCAGAGCCCACAGCTGCGGGGGGGACGCCGCACCCCGGCTCAGGCCCCCACTTCTCCTGTGCTGTCCTGCCTCAGCAGTGTGCAGTCACGGGGGGGCAGCGGGGTGGACGAGGGGCGCGCACAGACACACACGCATGCACACGCACACAATGCATGCACATGCACACACGCACATGTGCACATGCACGCAAGACACATGCACACACGTGCACACACATGTACATACGTATGCACACACAATGCATGTGCACGCACACACGTGCACGTGCTCACATGTGCACACATGCATGCATATGTATACACACAGAGACAGGCACAGGCAGGCACATGCACACACATGCACACATGCATGCAAGACACATGCACACGTGCGCACACATACACACAAACACGCGTGCATGCACATGCGTGCACACACATGCGTGCACAAATGCTCTCACACATGCACGTGCACACACACCACACACACACATACACACATCCCTTTCCCTTGGTTCTCCCCTTCCAGGGAAAAGGGGGCGGTTTCTGTGCACTTGGGGCTCTGGAATTCCGGTTACGCTGGTTTTGAAGGGTCGAGGAGGTGGAGCTGGAGGTTCCCGAGGCTCCGCCGACCCGGTGTGAGGTGGAGCACGGTCCGCGGTGGCTGGCGGGCTCGGCTGCGCCCCGGAGCTGGCGACAGCCCAGCCTGACATGTCTGCCGGGGGAGGGGTCACTCACACAGGCCCCTGACAGCAGGGAGGGCACAGGACGCTTGGGGGGGCGTCGGCGGCTGGCACCCACCAAGTCGGGAGCTGGCATGGCCCTGAGGTCGTGCACGGTGCCGGGGAGCCAGAGGCCCCGCCACACAGTGGGGCCCGTGCACAAGAAGCGCCCGGACATGTGGCCGTGGTCACGCCCATGCACGCCCCGCCTGGGTCCCCGGGGCAGGCCCATGCCACAGCCCTGGGCCGGGGTTTCCCAGCGTGGCCACCTGCACAATGACTGCAGAGGCGCTGGGCGGGTCGAACCCGGCAGGAGCAGCTCCTCACTCTGGGCTTCTCCCTGTGCCTCCGGGCCACGTCCCCGCCCGAGGCCATTTTGCATGGAGCCTGCCATCCCGAGTCTGGGCAAGGTTTCGCAGCCAGTGGGCGGCCAGGAGGACTTGGCCCTCAGCCCCAGCACCCTTCCCAGCTCTGCGCTTCTGAGAATGGCCTCCCCAGCCCGGGGCCAACCCCATCTGCACGCAGACTCCCCTCAAGCCTTCACACTGGCCCCCGCCTCCCCAGCAGCGGTGGGCAAGCCCCCTCCAGACAAAGCCCTGCCTGGCCTTTTCCCTGGGGAGCAAGTGCCCCTTGGTTGGGGGCCTGGTGGAGGGGAAGGCCTCCTCTGCAACTCTGCCTGCGCCCTGCCTGCCCCCCCGCCTGCGCCCCGCCGCCCACACCCTGGGGCTTTGGTCCAGGCTGTTTCTCCAGGGCTGCGGCCCTCGCCCCTCTCTGTGCCTGACTCCGCTTCCATTTCAAAGGGTTCTGCAGAGCGTCTGAGTCACCGCTGGCACCTTCAGGAGTCTCCATGGCGACGGGGTTGAGTGGGCCGAGGGAAGAAGCCAGGATGCATCCCACCTCCCAGACAAATTCCTCCTTTCTGATTGCTTTTTTTTTTTCTTCTTCTTCTTCTTTTTCAACAGAGACGGGCACCGAGGCTTAGGTTTTTTGTTTTCTAAGCAAATCGCCAAATGGGAACCCTCTAAGCTCCGTCCTCGTTTATCACAAAAACACTGTGTACAGATACAAAGTGTCGTCTCTACCTGCCTCTGCTGTGACTATAGAAAACAAAACAAAAAGTGTGCACTTGTGGGTTGTTTCGCTGGGTCTTTTTTTTTTTTTTTTTTTCAAGGGTTTTGGGGAAAGATGTGATTCTCTTGTTCGTATCATTGAAAAGGCTCCAGGCAAACTGTCGTCTGCACCACCCTCCCCCAGGGTGCAAGGCGGGCGCCTGAGAAGATGCCCCTTACGCTCGGCAGGGCCGCGAGTGCCCTGTGGCCCTCAGGGAGGCGTGGCGGTCCCCAGCACCAGAGAGGATGAGCCCTGCTGCTGCTGATCCGGTCAACAAGAATCTGAGCGGGGACCTGGGGGACGTTTTTAAATGGGACTCGCAGTTCAAACCCGTCAGGAATGAGGTGAGAATTGATTGACGTGCACGTATGTTTGTGTCATCTTTTTGGGGGACAGACCCTGCGTCACACTGACGCGCCCCTCACGAGGTCCTGCGCGAGTCCTCATGTCGCTTGAATGTTTAAGGCGTCTCGCGCATGCACCGAAATCGCTCTGTTTTCCTGCCCGTCGTTTCCGGCGTCGTGGAGAAATTCGTTATAAAGTAACTTCTCTCGCACGCTTCCCTGCCTTGGGTGCTGGCGATGGCATCTGGACCGGTTTCCAGGGGCTACTGGGAGAAATTAGTCCAAAGAAACAGAAACACATTCTCTCCCTGTCCTGCAGGCCAGATGCCCAAAGCTGAGTCCCGGGCTGGGGCCGCCCCGCTCAGCTCTCCGCCTCCTCCTCCTCCAACCTGCGGGTCTCTCTTCTGAGTGTCTCTTATAAAGACACTTGTCACCGAACTTAGGGACTTTCATTATACCTGCGAAGACCTTTGCAGGTTCGTTTCCTCAATCGGGTCACGTTCACAGGTTCCTGCGATCGGGATGTGGACGTGCCGTTTCGGGAGCCGCCACTCGGCCCGCCGCGGTATCCCTCATTCGTACCCCCAGTGTCTAAACGTGCCGGGCACGCAGCCGCAGTTCAGTGGGTGACGCGTGTTTGGTGTGGTGGCTCGGAGGTCGGCCTTGCACCCGGGTGCTCCACCTGCAAAATTCGGAGTGAAATGTTCGGGATGCAGTAAATGTCGCCTCCTTCCCGGACTCTGAAGATAGCTGCCAGGCTGCTTAGAGCGAAGCCTTCCTTGCTTTCCCTCAGGCGTTTCTATTAGGGTATTTCACGCCACCGTTTCGGCTTAGCGTGTTCTAAGCATGCAGGCAGGCCTTACTTACCGAGGAAGACGGCAGAGGTGTTCGAAGGTCTCTCCTTCTCCCCTGGATTGGGGTCTTCTCAGGCCCTCGGCACCCGAAAATGAGTTGGACGTTATTTCTGAGATCATCGCTTGTGCGCGCACATTACGATATTGATAAAAGCCGTGCGTTTATGCGAGCGTGGCTGTAGATTGACATAGCGTTCGCCTTGTTTCCGTCACGTGGCGTATCACGGACCCCGGATGTGACGTCTAAATGTTCGTGTAGATGACATAAGGGGTGGGCTCGTGCTTTCTTTCAAACACGGCGGGGCGCGATGCCGCCGGCCGCCGGGGATGCGTGGCTCCCGCGGGCTCCCCCGCACCTGCTCCTCGGCAAGGGTGACGGTGAAGCCTCTGCAGCCTCACCGCCCGGGTCGGTTGCGTCCGACACAGTGGCAAGTGGCCCCCCCCATCGAGCAGCCCGGCTCCCACAGCTGGGACTTTTAGGACAACCTCTCCGTGCGTTCGCGGCTCCTGCGGCACCCGCCTCGCGGTGTCGCGCGAGCAGCCGCGTTTTACGCGCGAGATGTTCGGAGCCCGGAACGCAGAAGCAGGGAAGGTCCGCGTTCCTCGTTCCCGATTCACGGGGCGGCCTGGCTCGAGCTGCTTTTTTTTGCATCGTTTTCGTTCCACGATTCCTTGGAATATCAGGCCGCGCGTGGGCGTGTGGGAGATGTGTTATTCCGATGATCGTTTATCCACTTTCCAACGAACGAGCCACAGGCGACTCCAAAGAGAGCCAGGGAAAAAGCGGGTTCCCTCTGCCCCACACTCGAAGCCGACCACGTGCCTCGGGGACCGGCAGGAACATGCAGACGGGGCGCCCGGAAAAATCGAGGCACGGCGCCCCACGCAGGCAGGTGTACGGGGCACGTGCGTGGCGAGTCTCGCGTTTCAGATGCATGAACAGCGGGCCTTTTGGCCCCACAGAGTAATCGGGCCCAGCACGGCACGGCGTCCAGCATCTAACTAAGACTCCACTGGAAGAGCCTGCCCATCCCTCCCATGGGAGCCCCACAGACAGAGCTCAGGTCCAAGTCCAGGTGGGTCAGAACCGCCTCCCCTTTGTGCTGGTCCGCAGACATTCGCCGTTGTCTTTCTCTCCTGGAAGGACTTTTCCTCCTGTTTGCAAGAAGGCTGGCTGCACGAACCGGTCACCTGGTCGACCACCGAGCTCGTGCGCCTCATGGCGTCAAAGTGCTTTGTGTGGTTTCTGTTTAAGCTCCCCGGCCGCTCTGTCTGGTTTTAATGAACGTCTTCGAATTCAGTTGTTCTTCCACTCGAGGGTTCGTGGATAAAAATGAGCATCATCAGCTTGCGTCCGTGTGTGGCTGAAACTCGCGCTGAGGTTTTTGGCTGCGGAGAGACGGGAGATGATTTTTTCTTTGTTTTTTTCTTTTGTTTTTGAATCAAAGGGCTGGTTTTTCGTGCATAGCTTTGTGCTCGATACTGGCCGAGATGACTATGCAGGAAATCAGGCCCAGACCAGACATGGCAGGGGGAGACAACAGGCCGAGGCTTTCGCAGCCGGCGGTGGTGGGCGTGCGGGCTCAGCGTCCGACCCCCCGTCCTCACCGCGCGTAGCACCTTTCCCACCTGAGCGCCGGGCCCCACCTGTCGGCTCTTTCAACTGGCCAAACGCAGGGTGGCCAGATAATCTGCTGTCCCCGTGAGGGCCCTTTTGGCAGTGGACGGGGGTGCTCCCTGGGTGGGCTGCCGGGACAGTGGGTGCAGAATCAGGACATCCCAGCAAACAGGCAGGGAGGGTCCCCCCAGACGGACGAAGCTCCCTGTCCCCTGGGCCGTCACCGAGGACCGCCGAAGGCCCCGTGTGTGCTGGGAATGGCACTCAACCTCGCCTGCCAATCATGCCCATAAACGGGGCACCTGTTCTTCCTGGAGTCGAACATTTCTTCGTCCCTGGTCCATCCGACCACAGGACCACAGGACCCTCTCCCACGAAGTCCTTTTTCGGGCTCGATGCCCCCGCCCGTCTTTCCCATCCAAGGAGGTCCTAGCGCTCGTCCGGCCGTCCGAGACCTACCCCGACGATGCCACTTCCCCAGAGGAGGACTGGGTGGCGAACCTTTCCGTCACCGCAGCCCCCCAGGGCTGCACCTGTGTCCTCCCCCAGCACCGGCCACTGTCACTATGCTTTTATGTGTAGTACCGCGCTCGCTGCCGAACAGAGAGAAGGGACCCCCGAAGTCCTCACTGGACACGAGCCCCTCACCTTAGCTACCTCTCAGGCCTTATTTTAATTTGGTCTTCCGGGCATATCGTTTTCTGGAGTGCGAAAGGGAGGGTCGAAAGCGTCCCCATATTTGGCGTTTGCAAGGAGCAGGCCCCCGCTACTGCCGGACTCAAATGCCGGCGTCTCTCCGCACAGGGGCCGTGCGAGCTTGTGCGAGTCGCCGAGCCTCTCTGCGCCTAGAAAAGGCGGCTGATCACAGTCCGCGCTTCCGAGGCGTGTTAGGGAGTCTCGGTCCTCACGGAACAGAGCGCGGTGATATGAGCGGTGATCTTAGCCTTCGTTGCCGTTCGGACCGCCATCGTCCCCGAGCCCTTAGTCGCGTCTTCGAATTGGACTGCAACGAAAAGAAAACCGAGAGCCGGCAGGACGTGTCGTGCGGCGGGGCCTAACGTCCACCTACACGTCACACACCAGCGCCACCTGCTGGACAACCGTGGCCTCGGTGACCCAGTGGACGCTGGACAGGGCGGAACGAGGCGGGTGTGGGCCGGTCCCCGCGACGCCGTGAGAGGTCCTCTTAGCGCCCAGCACTGGTGGGGCCACACCCCACCCCCCAGCTCCGATCTTGGGGCTGTCCGCCCATCTGCACCCCCTTCTGTGGACCAGGGCCAGAGTCACCGTTTGGGGCTGAGGCGAAGCCCGAGCGTGACAATGTGTGTCAAGCGTTTGGCGTGGTGTCTAGTGGATGCACGTGCTCGGGGAAGGCCTGCCTCTGTCCTCGGCATCCACCAGGAACATGGGGACCGTTGTCGAGGGAGGCGTTCAGTGACCCCGGGGCTGGAGGCGTCCTAATTCCTTCAGCCACAGGGCGGCCCACGCCAACGGCCGGAAGAACGGTCAGGCTCAGATAGATACAAGAAAGACCACGACGACGGAAGCGGTGGCCAGTGAAGGCCACAGGCTGGGTCCGGACGAGAAGCCCTTCCTGATCGCCAAGGGGAGGACGTGACCCCCGGGGCCACTGCCGGGCGAGGGGAGGCCAGAGCGGCCGCGCTCCTCGGGGAGCCCTTGCCGCCGGGGCTTCCCGCCAGCGTGGCCTCACGTCCCGCACGCCTGGGGCGTAGAGGTAGCGAAGACGGGGGTGGGGGGCCTGCAGAACCGGGGCTCGCACACGGCACGGGGCGCAGCACCGCAGCTACTGCGGCCAGCTGGCCCACCGACCCCCAGGGCAGGGCCCCCGCAGACGCCCGTGCCCTCCGGCGCCGCCCTGAGCGATGTTTCCTCACGTTAACTCTGTTCCTTCCTCCTCTCTGCTCGCGGGCAGCTCGCTGGCGTGGGCGGCGTCCTCCGCCAGCAAGCCGGCCCCCAGGAGCCCGAGTGGCACAGCTGTCCTCAGCTGACCTTCACTTAGACGGCATCCTCACCGTCTCCATGTGGTCCCTCGGACCCTGGACAGCTCAGCGGAAAACCGCGACGTGGCCTCCAGCCGCTGCTCCCCGCCCTCCCTCCTGCGGCTCGGGGACCCGCGCTCGGTCCTGCAAGGCCCTCGTTTCTGGCTCTCTCTTTCCTAGCAGGGAGGTGACGCACGCTAGAAGCCGCGTGTGACGCCGAGGTTTACCGGGCATGCCACGAGCCCTGTGGGACATACTTTCAAATCATAACGCCTGTGCTCGGAACCCAAGTTTAAACGTGGTGACGCAGAGAAGCCCCAAGTCCGCCCCCACCCTCCTCGGGGCTGTCCCCTTTCCCTCCCTGAGGAGGCGATGAGGACGGCTTCGGAAGTGAGCACGGTGCTGAGTCTCAGGGACACCCAGGCAGTGTCCCACGGAGCAGGGCGACTCCAGCACCCAGGGCACCACGACCGTGGAGTAGGCTCGCGATACGCTCGTCATAGGCAGGGGCCGTCCACATCACACCGCGTTTGCTCCAGTAAAAGTGGGTTTCGGGGGCAGCCTCGCGAGGGGCTGCGGTGGCTCAGGAGGTGATCCAGAGAACTTTCTCTCATGTTCTCCAGATCTTCCAGACCAGGCTCTACTCTGTCCAGCCGTCCCACCCCCATGTCTGTGTGGTGGCTCCGGCCGCGAGGTTGTCACCACCCCCAGGCCAATGGCTCGGGGGAGGCCAGGGAGCCGAAGGGGCTCCAGGGTGCAATCGCTTGTCTGGGGACAAAGCTCACAGCCTCCAAACACTCCTGCCCCAGCCACGGCCAGCCATGGCCCTGCCCTCTGCAGAGCGGGAGCCTTGGCTGGACAGACACGTGTTCAAGCTACAGTGCGGGAAACCGGATGGGGCGGGAGCTGGGGCAGGGGGAGGAAAGAGAGGGCTGGGCGTTCGGACAAGGCCACGGTGGCGGCGTGTGCAGCGAGACACACAGGGTGGGCTGGAAACGCACGGGGTGCTGTGGGCTGTGTCTGGGGGGCCCCTCCGGTTTGGGGGAACCGGCGGAAAGGACTGGAGTCACTCTGATGAGATCCCTTTGGTTGGCAGGACCGTGTTTGTCGGCCGCTCCGGGGCGGGGTGCGGGGTCCAGGCTGTAGAGAGATCACAGGGGGGGAGCGGGTGATGGAACCTCGTCTCTACGGGCGGAGGGAAGGGTCTCTACTCAGGCACAGAGGACAACGACAGCCCCGCGCGAGAGAAGCCAAAGGCTGAGAGGGACGCGGGGGTCCAGGGCGTAGGGAAGGGGCGAGCGTGCAAGGTGGCCGTGGGCGGCTGTGGCGTCGGCTCACACACCAACGCGTTTGCTGGGAACTCTGCGTCCTGCTGGCCTGGCCGTCCTGCTGGCCTGGCCGTCCCTCGGGAGGGGACCTTCGCTGGGCCCCGGGGCTGTCTCTGCTGCTGGCAGCCGGTAGTGCGAGGCGACCCGCAGAGAACACCGAAGCGTAGGGTCCTCGTTAGCACCCGCTTCCGCCGCCGGCACCTTCCTCTTGGCAAGAGCCACGGCTTCGTGACTGAGCACCCGGGGCCCACGGAGAGGAATCGCCCTCCTAGGCTTCCCAGGCGATGGCTGAGAGAACCCGGCGTGAAGAAGTTCAGATTTTCATTTCTTCCCACAGATGAGCTTGAAATTCTTGCTTCGGGCCATATGGCGAAGATATTCCAGAAGGAAATGATGCACTGATCTCTGCTTCTACTCACCTGCTTTTCTCTGTGTTGAGGGGACCCTTTGAAGGGGCATTCCCGTCACCTCGTATTCTGATGTGAATAATTGTCTAATTGCCTTTCGGTCTGCGCTCTAAGGGGCCGGGTCTCCAAACTGCATCATTCTCTTAAGCAAACAATAGCAGAGCCACCCAGAGCAGGTTGCAAAGGAAGAAAAGAATTCCTCTCATATGTTAAGCGTTTTATTCTTTCCAAAGAACTTGGCGCTGCGGTATTTTGTCAAATCGGATAATGCGTACGAAGCACTGTGTAAATCGTGCAACAGGAAAGTACGATTTTATAACGGTTATCCATCTGATTTTCCGTGTAAAGAAACGGAGGCTCGTGGGGGGCGGGGGGAGATGCAGGCCCCAAATCACAGCAGTTCGACTCAGCCCAGATGGTAGTCTGTCCCCTCTGCTCCGTCCTTCTGCTCCAGATGCCCCCCCACAACCCCAGAGGCCGAGGACCACCTTGGACCCAGAGGCTCAGGAGGCTGGCGCAAGGCCCGGAGGCGTGTTTCCTGACCTGGGCCGCCTGGCACGGACTGACCTGCCATCTCCCCGCCCCGCTCAGGCGGAGCCTGGCTTGTTGATCCGGCTCAGCTGCTGCCAATTACTCCCCAGCAAGGCCCTGCCCCTCAGGCTGGGGCAGAGGGGTTGTTTCATTCCTTAGATTTTTAAAAATGTAGGTTGCTTTTACTTAAAAAAGAAAAAAAGTCTCTGAAATGAGCTCGCAACCCATTTCCATATTTTAAAAAAGCTGTTAGCGGCTTCTTATGCTAGAACGTTGTCTTCAAATGTGCAAGAGATGGCACGGGGTGATACTACTGGTACTAAAGGACCCGCCATGCCCCCCACCCCGTCTGCCAGGTTGAGTCCACCCCGGGAGGACGTCGCCCAACGCCAGCTAACGCCGTAAGGGGGCGGTGCAGGGGAGCCGGGGGGAAGGGTCTCGGTGCAGCGGTGAGGCCTTGAACAGAGGGTTTCAAGTGCATCAAAGGACACCCCAGAGCCAGAGGACGCCCCAGAGCGAGAGGAAGCATTTGCAAATCAAATCATCTGATAAGGGCTTAATATCCAGAACAGACAAAGAACTCTTGCAACACAGAAACGAAAAGAAAGAAAAACAAACAACCCGAATAGAAAATGGGCGGAGGACCCAGACAGACGCGGCTCCGAGGGAGACTCGTCGGCAGCCGACGTGCACACGAAAGGCGCCCGGCTCGGCGCCCCTCGCCGTTAGGGATGCGCGCGTGGAAGCCGCGACGGGGCCGCACTTCGTACGCATCGGGGCGGCTTCTGTGAGGCTCGGGAAACAAAAACCAAAACGAACAAACAAAAAAAAATCCCTCGACGAACCGGAAAACACCAAGCGTAGGGGAGGATGTGGCAACACCGTTGGCGAGAACGTGAAATGGTGCCACCGGCACAGAACACTGCGCGGGGGACCCCCAAAATTAAACGGAGACGTACCCCCTGATCCAGCCGTCCCTCTTCAGGGCACATACGCGAAATAATCGAAAGCAAATACTCGCACGCCCGTGTTCACAGCAGCAATGTTCACCATAGCCAAAAGGTAAAAACACCCCAAATGTCACCGACGAGACATGAATGAACGAATGGGTACGGACACACGGCGGAATGTTCTTCGGCCTTAAAAAGGAAGGAAATTCTGACACCTGCTTCGATGTGGACCGACCTTGGAGAACGTGTGCTCATTGGACTACGCCGGGGGCAAAAAGTTAAACACTGCTCAAGGGAGGGACCTAGGGGAGTCACATTCCTGGGGACAGAGGAAAGGTGGCTGCCAGGGGCCCTGGGGAGGTGGGAATGGGCCTCGTTTTGTGGGGACAGACATTTGGGAAGATGGAAAAGTTCCGAGGGCGGACGGTGCCGATGTTTGCACGACGACGCGAATGTGCTTGAAGCTGCTGATCTGTGCGCTTAAAAACGGTGGACCGGTAAATTGTATGTCGTGGGTGTATCAACACGCTTACAAAGCTCCAACGGGCTAGGACGCTTTCGCTCAGGACCATTTCTAATGGTTAAAAGGGAAATTTTATGTTATGTATACTTTACCGCAACTTAAGAAAACTTGAGGGGGGTGGCTAGGAGGGAAATGGGGGGTCTGCTGGGAGAAGAGAGGGAGGGAGACGAGGAGGAGAGCCCCTGGGGGGGACTCAAGCCCCCTCCTTGCCTCTGCTGTGTGTGAGGCGCCCGCCCCACTAGGTGCTTGGTCTGGGGGGCACGGAGGAGGAGGCCCCTTCCCTGTGGTCATCCACCTGGCGGCTCATCTCCCTGGCCTCTTTACGGTGGCAGACGGGACAGACGGTGCCTGTTGGGGACAGTCAGGGCTACTGCCCTGATGTGCTTTGTCCCCGAGGGAGTGAAGACTCCCTGTGGCCGCCATCATGGAAAAGGAGCGGTCCAAATAAAATGCGATCCAAAAGTTCAAGACGCGAGGGAGGTAAAGTGAAGCACTTTGGTTGGGGTTGGGGTGGTGACCCCAGAGGCCTGCGTCCCGTTCTCTCTCCTGGGGGCCTGTGAAGAGGCCTCGGGGACGTATGGGGCTCTGTGGCACACAGCGTGAAAACCACTAGCTGACCTTTGCCCTGAGCTCCCGCATGGGGGACACAGGAGCCTCGCCAGCTGGCGCCGTAACCCCAGCACCCTGACCTCTCCCACGGTGACAGCTTGCTTTTCTTCCACTTAGAAATGTGGGGGCCCTTTTGGACCTTTCTTGAAATCTCCAGTGCCAGTCCTGAGCGGAAGCATCTCGGTCTGTTTGCAGAGAACCGGCCGATTAATTAAGACGCCGCTGCTGGCTCTGTTCATTAGGGCCCCCTACTTTCTCAAGTTCTCTCTGATGACTTCTGGAGGCAGGTCCCACATCCCAAAGCTCACATTGCAAACATGTAGGAAGTGTAATGATGGCTATGAGACTCACCTGTGGGAAAGGTCCTTTACGACCCTCTCTGGAGACCTCACCTGGCTGTGGATATGGCCCGTGAGGGGAAGAGCCCAGCTGCCTCACGCCCACATAGTGGGGCGCGGCTGGGTACAAAGGACTGTGGGAAACTCCTCTGTGTGAAAGGCCTTTGCCTGGCCTGTGAGGCGCCTTCAGCGACGATTTACATCCCTTCTAGACGTTTAAGGGTTTGGATGCTTTTCCTTGGGGTGTCTCATTAGGTAAGGCTGGCCTGGGGAGGCCCCATCTTCTCCAGATAAATTATTCAGATGTGAAAGGCACTTCCTCTCTTTAAAGAAATGAGAAATCATCATACCTGACTAACTAGTAATTTGAATAAGAGACTTAAACAAACAAACAAAAAAACTCTTTAAAAAGTTCTCGAAAGTTATCTTTTATCGGATGGGCAGATCTTATTTTTTTTCCTAATAATTTTATGAATGTCAAAATTTACTTCATACAGCCATGGTTTGAAGTTAAATAGTGGGTTATGTCAACATTTCTGTTAATTATCTTACTTTTCAGAGCACTATTTATATATCTGTAATCTTTATATAGTGTCTTCATAGAGTGTCTATTCATGCCTCTAAATTTTCCAAATGCTGAGATTTTTTTTTTTTTTTTAAGTACACCTGGGACCATAAAATCGATTTCGGGCAGGATTATTGGTTGACTCTTGCATCAGATTCAGCTAATCAGACAGTTCGTTGATTATATATTCATCATTTCTTCCCCTCCATCCTCATGCTCTGTCCAGTGGCCAACCACTTTCTACAGGGGGTTCCACAAGGTTCCAGGGAAGCTGACTTCACCCCCATCTTTGGGTCTCAGCTAAGCCAGTCAGCGCCGTCCTCTGCTCTGGACACAGATGTCGGCTGCAGAGTGGACGTGTGACTTAAGGAGACGCAGTCAGAACGAACCTTCACGCTTTCCTTGGAGAGGCTGGGCAAGGATGCTCTCTGCCCTCTTCTGCATTCGAATGAGGAAGGACCAGCCCTGGGAGCCACAGGGAGCCTTAAGGGGAGTAGGCCTTCGAATTTCTTGGGGATACTGTCGAGCTGATGGATCCAACTTTATTTGAAGCCAATGTTACCTCTAGCATCTTCAGTTACTTGAGCTAATAAATTTCCTCAATGGCGGTAGCCATTTTTAATAACGCTTTGTCACTTTTAGTCTAACCGATGGGATTTATCGCTTATAGATTGGTATACAACTTAAATGTGATTTGTGAGCACGGCAAGTGTGGACGTGTTTTAAAATTGTGTCTTTACAAACCTCTGCCTCTTTTGCAGTATTTCTCAACTGAATATGATATTTGTTGAACGAATAAATAAACCGAAGGACAGAGGTGGGATGGTAAAAAGAATAATAAGCTTTGTTTTAATTAGTCATTCTTTAGTCCAACAGACATTTACCGAAAGCCTGCTGTGTGCCAGGCGAGAGACGAGGTGTTTAAGTATTCTCGATGCCGGCACCTCTGGTACGAGAAAGAAAAAGGACGTCTTCGATATCTTTAATATCTTACGCTCTTTTAGAAGTTTCAAACTGTTGAGAGATTATTGATATTTAAAGGCCTGTGGTGATTCGCTAGAGAGGATCCTGTGTTTTAAATTCTTTCTCCTATCGCTTGCATCCACGGCTTCCGCCTCATTCGTCTTGAGAGTGGACACGTCTCGGGTAGAAAGACGCGTCCGTGTTGCATGTTGTAAGCGCTCGGTGCAGTCCGAACGCCTCACAAAAACTGAATTACCGTCTTCTCACCGTCTAAGTTCCTCTGACATGTGTTAGGGTATCTGCCCATGCAGCTCTCTGGGGGACCGATAAAACCGAATGTCACTATTTTAGTGTGTGTCATAGTAGGTCAAAAATCCATACTTAAGGGGAGAAGGCGTTATAGGCGTGGACTTGAGACTCTGTTGGACTTCAGAGTAACGACAGAGAGGAAGGAAGGTGGGCCTCTGGGATGGGCACTGGCCCAGACATCAGGGAGAGAGCCTGAACTCTCATGTCCCGATGGAGAGACAGACAACCGCAGGAAGAGACAACCAAAAAAGGGGAAAAAAAAGTAAATGAAGAACACATGGGACTTTCCAGAGAATCAAACTTTTCTTACTCAAAATCCGATCACGGCTGAATAAGGGGATGGAACACCGGCTCCTCCTGTCTCCTGTTGCTAAATTCATGAGCGTTCGTCTGGCGAGGAGGAGGGAGGGGGTGGTCTCGGTTCGCGCCGAATGCCATTCGAAATGGCTCATGTTTCTAATAATGCCACGTAAGACCTCGAGCAAACTAACAATGAAAGAGATGGATGACGAAGATCATTCAGCACGTTCTCGATGTCCTTTCGGAAACTTTAAAAACAGTTTCTGCCCCGTTCGCTGATAAACGTGGTGCTGTTTCCCCTTGGGTAATGTCTGTCATCTTCGAAGCTGAGTCCGCGCCTGCTGGGCATGGCACAGTTTCTTCCCGTTCAGGACCAAAGGCAGAAGCAGAGCGCCAGGTGGCTCTGGGCTCTCACCCCTGCCTCCTTCAGCCACTCTAGGGAGGGCTGCCAAGAGACAGGGCTCACTGCATCCGGGCGCGAGGCTCTCTGGGGGTGTGGGCGTGGGTGCCCACGGCTCTGCGCAGAGGCCAGAACCCCTGGAGGAAGTGGGGCGGCCCGCCCGTCCACGGCCCACCTGTTCCTTCTCTGCAACACTCTGACTAGAGGAAACGAAAGGGGAAAGTTTGCCAATACTGTGCAACGAAAATGGGAGTTTCGCATAATTCTGACGATATTGGCATGAGGCGTATGGAAAATCAAAGCAAATTAGGAAACGCAAGTTTTCCGTGGAAAAAGCTGATGATTAACCACTTCTTACTTTTTACGTTATAGAGCTTGATTTTGCTTTTCTTTTTTTTGTGACAGTATGTGAGGTCAATTCTGTGATATTCTAAAGGGGTAAAGTATCATTGGCACATTTAAACCATACCTTTATCCCAAACAATCTCAACATCTCCCTGAACCTGGCCTAGGAAGCTTTAGCAAACGTATCAGTCCTTACAACTGAAGATTCTCATTCCTCAAGGTCGTGAAAGAAATTCTCAGCCCTGGCATTTCCAGGTCTCACTCCCGTGACATTCTGAAGTTGGATTTGGTAATAATTGTGTATGCTGCCATGCCGCTTGATGCTTTTCAAAACATGTTTATTCACGATACAATAAGCAGAGGAGATTTCATTATCTTCACTTTTCAGAGAACATCGCTGTTCAAAGAAATTGACCAACTGGATAACAGTCAGTTTACAGACCTCCCCCCTGCCCCGAGCCTAAAGGAGAACATGATAGATTCGAGTTGCAGATTAAGTCTGAAATAAATTCAATGTTTAGATGTAAACATGATGCTTTAAATATTTTGGAAGAAAATATAAAGGACATTGTTATAGTTTGAGGGGTGGTGGTGGAAAGGACTTATAATTGTGACTCCCAGGACAAAAGTTATAATAGAAATATTGCTGGGTTTTTGTAATTAAAACACATGCATTCACACATACATGCGAAACCTCTGATTAGTAAAAAAAAAAAAAAAACATACTCTGACATACTTGGGTCTCGGACAAAACTGAAAGGCAAATGACAAACTTAAAATAAAAGTTAACATCTTTAATATGTAAAGAGCTCTGGCAAACCAATAAGAATAAGGGGAAGCCATATGTTAACAATGGACGTAAACAGCAAATTCAGAGTGGGGAAAATAAAAATGGCCAAAAACATCCACGAAAAGTGTTAACCTTCCTGGTTACAAAATAAAAAAAATTAAAAACAGTAAAACTTCCCAAACTGGTGGTGGGTGGCGGGGTGAGGTGGGTGGTGATGGAATAGAATGAAAATCCCTGAGCTGACAAGGACCGGGAGGCAGGTGCTTCCATGCTGCGCGGTCGGAGAGCGATTTGTCACTCTGCGCCCAAGTCCTTTAGAGAGAGCGAAACATCTGGGTCAGCTTCTCTGGGTGCTTCCTAAGCGAGCAATTGAGCAAGACACCAAAGAGCCGAGCGCAAAAAATATAAAACGGCAGTATCTTTTCATGGTGGTGAGGAGTGAGAGACGGCTCAAGATGCCCACGCCGCGGTAGCATGTGAACCACAATTTGCCTGTTCACAGAAAGGCTACGAAATACCGTCACCAGTTCGGTAACGTTTCCTTTGAGAGGAATGCGTATGTATTAAGGGGTCCACACACACGCGTGTGCATGCACACCCGCGCGCACACACACACACACACACACAACACCACCAGTCAGGGTTCGAGTGCTTTACATATAATCATGTATTTACGCCTCCCTGCAACCCTGCGAAGACCTCTCATTATTTCCCAAAGGAGAAAGCAAGGTGCACAGTGAGGCCACAGGGCGGGCAAGGGCAGAGGTGGGATTTGAACCAGCGCCCGCAGCGCCCAAGCGCCCGGCCTTCCCCGCTGACCGACTCCGTGGAGTGAAAGCACGAGCTTCCCGCGCTCGCCGTTCACGGAGAAAGGCCGAGGGTCACGCAACGACCAGGCTCCCGGGCTCGCATCTGGGTGGGGGGGCGATGGGAGGGATGGGGGCCCCGGGGGACCCCGTTTGTTCATTTTATAAACAGAATCAGTATATTCTGATTTTTCTGCGCTGAACGTATTACTTAACGGTCAAGAATTGTTAAGTTTTTCAGAGTTGCAGAGTTCTCACAAACAGTGAGGCAATATTCACCACCAGGCCCCCCACCACCACCCTTCACCATCCCCCCACCCCCGGCACCCCACTCCCCCCACTGTGCCCCCTCCACCCCCC
Organism: Rousettus aegyptiacus; assembly: GCF_014176215.1. Taxonomy (NCBI): domain Eukaryota; kingdom Metazoa; phylum Chordata; class Mammalia; order Chiroptera; family Pteropodidae; genus Rousettus; species Rousettus aegyptiacus. Next base: position 3,733,392 of record NW_023416286.1, read on the forward strand.
CCCCAGTCCGCAGCTCTGGTAATTTACAGACCAAAACAGGATTAAGGGCTGGGCTCAGCTTCCCGAACCCGCCGCCTTCGCTAAACCCTTGACTGTAAACCCTCACAAGGACACAAAACAGGTTTTTCTTTTTAAGATTTCATTTCTTTCTGAACATTCTGTGCCGTCCCCACCCCCCACCCCCCGCCCTTCTAAAGCGATGACGTTGCCGGGCCCAGCATTCCAAAGGCCTGAGGCCGGACCAGGGGTCCAGGCTCTTCCCGCTGCCAGCCCCCTGTTGCCAAGATTCCGGTTGTTTCTGCCCTGTATGTTTTCCCACAATCCCAGAGGAGAGGGCTGAGAGGAAAATTCTCACTTTTTTCTTCTGACTCAAACCATGTTGGCTCTTGAGATCATAACAGTGCCAAGGGGCCTGGAAATAGGACGGTGTTTCCTGGTTTAAAATTTTTTTTTAGACGAGCGAACACACTAGGGATTGCTTTTTCTAACTCTGCCCACCCTGTGCACAGTGCATACAGACCGATGACTCCTAACAGGAGAGGCAGAGGGAAGGCCAGTGGGTCAAGGGTCACGGAGCTCAGAAGAGGATGAACCGACATCTTAACCCTGATCTGTCCACGTCAAGGCCTATGCCTCACCCCTTAGGTCAGGGTCTGAGACCAGACATACCTGTCGGCCATGTGGATAGAGACTGAAGATTCGTGATGGAAAGCCCCAGGGCGCAGGGGTCACCGATGTTGGGGGGACGAAGGAAGGATGGGGTAAATGGACGCACAGACAAAGCCACCCCCAACTCGCCAAAGAAAGCGAAAATAGCCATTAAATTAAGTTCTATTTTTATTTGAGAGGGGCACTTAGGGGCCTGAGGGTGCGGGTTTGGGGGTGGCTTTTATTCCCTCGTGGTCTGGAGCCTCTCAAATGGGGGGGGGGGGACGGGAAGCCCGGAAAGATGGAGGGGCCGCGGGAAGGGGGAACTGTGGGACTTCGGGCAAGTTATGGGAGCTCCGCGTACCTCGAGTCCTCCTTCCGCAAAGTGGGAACATGAGTCGTCCTCGGCTGGGACAATGGAGTGGCGTAATCTGCGGAAGGCGACCGGTGTCCGGCACAGGGAAGTCCTCACCGAATGTCACCCGTCGCCACGGTGGCGGCCGCCATCGCGGCTGGCGCAGTCCCTGGGCCGCAGGACGCGAGACCCCACCGGCGGCCTGTTTCTCCCGGGGCGGCAGTGATTTGGGGGTTCCCTGGGCCTGTCTCGTGGCCTCCCGACCTGCTCGCTTCAGAGCAGTAAGAGTTTAGAGGTGGGAGGGTTCTCAGAGGCTTTCTCGTCAGCCTCCGTCCAAGGCGGCACACGCCTCCGAAGCCACCGCCGTCACGCCAAACCCGACGTGCCGTTCTGACGGTGCCGTTCGTCACTTCCTGTCCCTAATCGACACCTGTTTCCCCTGCGTCAAGACCCTCCACCCCGACGCTCTTCCCCGTAGCCGGCTGCCCTCACGCCCCCCGCCCTCCTTCCTCCTGCAGTTTCTCCTCCATCTCTCCCTCCAGCCACCACTGACGGCCGGAAGCTGGCCCGATTCGAGGTCTTCCGCACCCTTGAGACCCAGGCGCCGAGCCCGGGCCAGCACCCAGCCAGCTTTGGGAGGGCCGAGTTGTGCCTCTCTTCACAGTCTCGGTCCTCATCAGTGGACCCCCGCCGTCCCCATCGTCTGAACTGGTTCTAGACTCCACGTGCCAGGGTTTCCCGGCTGCTGTACCATCCTACCCACCTCTGCCTCGGCGCCCCAGCCCTCCGTGCCCCAAAGCGGTCAAAGGATGTCACCGGGGAGGACCGGCCTGGGTAGGCTTTCATGTGACCTCCTGCCCCCGGAGAGGGAGTGTTTATTTGGGCCGAAAGGAAGCAGTGATCTCAGAGCGACTCAGCCAGAGCCCAGTGAGCTAAGCGCACAGGGGCGGAAGCAAAACTTTCCGTTCTGGTCCGGCCGTGAGCAAAGCGGTTAGGAATCGGGGCGAGAGCTTGGTCTTGAACTGATCCGCCTCGGCGAGTGTTTTTCGCGGATCTGGGCTTTCCTTCCCCATATGCTCTCACTCCGGTTCTCACAGAACTCGAGCGGATAATTGCAGGGAGGAAAAAACAAAACAAAAAAAAAACTCGCGATCTGAAACATGTTGAGTGTATTTCTGTTCACTTGTTTGACAAACTCGATGGCACAAACCACGTGTCCCGCGCCATTCTAAGCACTGGATAGAGAACCGTGATGCCAGGCTGCCTTTCATCCATGGATTCGCTCCTCCGATCAAAATAAATTGGATATATTCTGCGAGGCCACATTGTGCTAGGAATAAAAAGTCATGAGATGCAGTTTTTTTTCCCCCTCTCTCTCATGGATTTAGTGGGAGAGACAGACAAGTAAGTCCATCAATGGCACAATGCCTGGAACAAGGCCACACACACACGTAGCATTCGTCCTGGGGGCTGGCAGGAAGGCCATGCCGCTCAGCCCAGAAGAGGGGGTGTTTCAGCTGCACCTGGAAAGGCGGGCGAGGCTCCGCTTGAACAGTGAGGAGGGGGCTTGCACAGCAGCGAGGGACCAGCAGCCTGCTCCTCCCGGGAGCTGGCTGCAGGCCCTGTGTACTCCTCAAGCCCAGAGCAAAGCTCTCGTCTGCTCAGCCGCCTGCTGCGGCCACGTACCCCATGCTGGGGGCTTAAACAGCAGCAGGCGTGCGCCGCAGCGCGGAGGAGGCCGGGGTCCAAGATCACGGTGCCAGCGTGTCAGATTCTGCGGAGGCCTCTCTCCGGTTGATCGACAGCTGCTGTCTCGCTGTGACCTCACATGGCTGGCATCTCCTCCTCCTCTGATGGGGCCGCCAGTCGGATCGGATTAGGGTCCTGCCCTAACTTAATCGCCCACTTAAAGGCCCTCTCTCCGAATGCGGTCACATTCTGGGTTTCGACGTACGACTTTGGGGGAGCGGGTGGGACACAGTTCGCCCACAAGCCCTGAGGAGGGAGGACTGAGGGGGACGAGGCTGCTTAAACAGTCCAGGGAGGAAGTGAGGGCGGCTGGGAGGCCAACGGCCATGGGGGTGGGAAGAAACCAAGAGATTGCTGAGATCTGTAGGAGAATCTGCGGGAAAGGTGGGGGGCGGGGGGCACCAGCTGGCCGGGGCGGAGGGGCCGCAGAGGAGGGCGTGGGTGGGTGGCAGAGGAAGTGAGCCGATGCAGAGTGGGGTGACCTCGGAGCTCTGGGCGGAAGGAGGGTGATGCCTCCCAGCGTGAGGCACGCGGGGGAAACAGAGTAATTCGGAAGTGGGAGGAATTCGACGAGAGAAGGTGCCCAGGCCATTTCGGAAGACGGCGGACCGTGTTTCAAGAGCCTTCCGCTTGTCTCCATAACGTCGTCTCTGAGAGTCAAGGTTGGGAATGCGGGAAGACTGGAACCAACCTGTTTCCGCGTGTAAAGCAATGCCCGGACGAACGATAGCACATCCACTCGATGGAACGTGACGCAGTGGCTTTAAATACCACTTACGGAGACAGGCTTTGAAACGGGGTTTACGTACGGCGTCGCGTGAGAAAAGCAGAATAAAAACTCTGCAACATGAACACGACCAGGTAAACATGCCAGCAATATAAACAAGACTAGGGGGAAAAAAAAAAGAAAAGATCCCCACCAGAGGTAATTTTGTCTGTCTGGTTGGAACTTCGGTAATGAAAAAGGTGAACCGTGGAAGGGCCCCTGGAGCCGTCCACTCGCTACCCCTGGCTCGACGTGACGACGAAGGCTGTTTTTTCGGCTCAGGTCTTCGCGCCATTCTTCGGCATTTTGGCAGCGTGGAAGTCATCCGTGAGGAAATGCAGGTGCTCTCCTGGCACACGCCAAGTGGATCCTCTAGATAGCACACAAGAAAGCGTCTTTCAAATGTTTTTATCCTGCTCGGCATCGTTTTACAGAACAATACACACTCCTCTGGAAAATGCGAAATAATGGCAGAGTCAGAGAACTACGGAGAAACAAAGGAAAACCTCATTTAATCGTTCCATTCAGATAATCAGTATTGACACGTAGTGATAAATAGATTTCGATGGGAGAGACCACCGTGTTCATCTTAACCAAGTGCACTTAACTGTGACATAAGACCCCTGGACGAGGCCAGATCATCCGGGCAGGGTGGGGTTAAACTCGGTCAACGGTATGGAGCTCCCTCCGGCTTCGCGGGGCTGGGCCGGGATGTGCAGTGGACCTGCCCTCACTGACCTTAAAATTCAGAGAGCAGCTTTGGAGCCGTCCATCATGGCCGTCGAGTGTATTCCATCAGGAGATCGCAGACGTGCGATGAACAAGCTACGACCAGACGTCTGGGCGAGGCGCCGGAGGCCTGGCGGCCCAGACCTCGCGTTCTCCCGGGCCTCCTCATCGCAGAGGCACGAGGCCTTCCTCTGTTCACGCCTCTGCATCTCCGGCGAGTCGTGGAACATAGTAGGTGCTCAGTAAACAGAAGTAAACGACAGGCTTGGGTTCCAACTCCCGCCCTGAGACTTCTCTGGGTTCCGTTCCCCGTTTTCAAGCGAACGACTGTCAGACTTTTCAATCGTTAACCCTGTCTTCCCTCCAAAACCCCAGACCCAGCCCGCTAGCCGCCTCCTGGGCTGTCCACTTGGATGCTCCGCTGGTAGCTACCCCATCCGTCTAGGTACCCAAGCGAGAGACCAAATGCCTCTTTCTGCTTCTTGGTCTCATTCTTCCCTCCTCCGTTTCTTTTGCTCAGCAAATCCTGCTGACTCTGGTTCAAACACACCCCGGATTCCCCCTGTCACCTCTGTCCCCACAGCAGCTGTGTGGACTGCTCGGACCCTCACTATATGTTTCCGAGACGATCCCATCAAGCCCCTGACCAGTCGCTCTCCCTCCAGTCTTCCTGTTTCGAAACCTTTTCTAAGAGGCCATGAACTCAGAGTCACGTCGCTTCCTTCCTTCACCACGACCTCAGAATCCGAATCCTTAGACTGCTCAGAAGGCCTCTCCCTTTCGGGTCTCCTGTCTTAGGAACCTCGCCCCTCTTACCCCAGAGAAGCCCGGTCAGCCGTACAGGATTCCCCGCTCTTCCGTAAATGGACCATACTTTCTCTCTTTACACAGACTGGTCTAGAATCTTCTCTCCCCGTCGCTCGCTCACGGGCGGTGCTCCTTCGCCTGGGGGCTCTGTCCCTGCATTCAGAGCCCACCCCCTGCGTCACCTGCCCGGGGCTTCCCAGGTAGCAGCGACCTTGACCTCGCTCTCAGGGTCTGCAGTCCACGCATCTAATTCATCCAGCACTCATCTGGCGGGGGTCTTGGTTCTGTCGTTGTGGAGGGAGCGTGTAGAGTGTAAGGTGGTCGCCTGGTGCGCAGTGACGTTTGGGTAAGACGGGACAACCGCGTAGTCTTAGACTGCTGGGTCTCAGTTCTGACACCACACGGTCCCCGCGAACCCTGCCCCCGCCCCTGGGGCCTGCCTGCGGCCACAGCTCACCCACACCCGCCCGGGCGGCAGGGGTCCTCGGCTTCACCTTGCCGGTGCGTTTGTTTCACAGGCAGATCCCACCTTCTTCCCCGAAAGGGCTGGTTTGGTAGTGATCCACGCTTGCTCGGTGAACGAGATGTGCTCGGAGGCACCTGGCCCTGGGGATGGAGGCTGGGGCGAAGGGCCCTAGTCCGCAGAAAGGACACGTGACTGGGGCTCATTTACATTCCGGGATTTAAGTGAGATACGGAGTCCGGACTCCACGTTGGACTTGATTAAATCTGCAGACTGGTCCATGCTGGGGACGCACACAGGCAAATTAAAGGTATTCTCTACGCTTAGAGTCCAAAATTGTGGGACTCCAGGAAGCCTGCTCAGCTCCTCAGAACTGGGCGGGGTTCTGCTCCCATAAATCTGGGGTACCCACCGCCCCCCCAGCAACACTTTTTGTGGAGTGTTGTCCTGCTGGAATGCTCAGGTGTCCCCAGGCCATCGGGAGTGTCTGCCCGCGAGCACTCACACATCTAGCGACCCACTGGACAGAAGACTTGTGGGAACTCAAGGGGGCGGGCAAGACGGAGGGGCTGGTCCCCTCTACCCCAGTATCTGGCCGGCATCTGTGGTCTGTGGTCCCCCAAGCAGGAACCGGTGCCATGAAACCCACGGGCAGTCACAAAAGCATCACAGAAAAGTGGCCTGCTGATCCGTGGGCTCTGTAGGGCGAGGGGGAGTCTCAGGCTATGATCTGCGAAAGGCGGAAACTGGGGGCTGGGGTGGGAGCGGGGTGCAGGATGCGGGGAGCGGGGTGCAGGATGCGGGGAGCGGGGGGCGAGGCTATGAGGAGCGGGGTGCAGCGAGCGGGATTGCAAGATGCAGGATGCGGATGCGGGGAGCAGGGTGCGGGGCGCGGGATGTGGGGATGCGGGGTGCGGGGAGCGGGGTGCGGGGTGCGGGGAGCGGGGTGCGGGGAGCGGGGTGCGGGGAGCGGGGATGCGGCCCCGCAGTGTCCGGACGCCCCTCCCCCGCACGCAGGGGCCGGTGTCTTGGGCCGGCGGTGCCGGCGCCTTCCCCGCCCACCGGGGCCCGGAGCCCAGCCGAGGCCCAGCCCGGTCCGGAGCAGGGGGCGGGGCGGGGGGCGGTGAGAAACCCCGGAGCGGCCGGGCGATAAAAGGCCGGCTCCTCCCGCGGGCTCAGCGCTCCACGGCTCGGGGCAGGGCGCGGGGACCTCGGGGCGCCCGGACCGAGGGGATGGCGGCGGCGGCGGCGTGCGCGCCCGCGGCCCGGCCCAGCCTGACCTCCATCTCGTCGGGGGAGCTGCGCAGCCTGTGGACGTGCGACTGCGAGCTGGCCCTGCTGCCCGTGGCCCAGCTGCTGCGCCTGCTGCCCGGCGCCCTGCAGCTGCGCGGCGACCAGCTGGTGGCGCCGGGCGCCGCGGAGCCCGCGGCCGCGCGCGGCGGCTTCAACGTCTTCGGCGACGGCCTCGTGCGCCTGGACGGGCAGCTCTGCCGCCTGGGCTGCTACATCAAGAGGTGGGTGGGCTCCCCGCGCGCGGGCAGAGGGGCCCCGGGAGCCCCCGCCCGCCTCCCCGCGCTCTCTGGCCTTCAGCCTGACATCCTGCAGCTGCGCCTGCTGCCCCCGCCCCCCAAAGGGGGCACTCGGGGGAGCACAGGGTGGGGACCGCGTCACTGCCGGGTGATTTTCCCTTTCTGGCTCCTTAACGGGGTCAGATGAGCTCAAATTGGCGGCCACACCCTTCGGGGTGTTTTGGGAGGACTGGGGCCCTGCCCTCGGGTGGTGGCGAGGGGCGGGTCGCAGGGGAGGCGGCTGCTCCATTTTTGCGCCCTGAGAGCTTTACTCAGCGAGGAGACCCGGTGGAGAAGCACAGGAAGTTCCGAGGGTCCCACCTTTGACCTCCCTTGGTGCTTGAGATAAATAAACCACCCAAAGCTGAGGAGGGACCAGCTCCGGGCGAGGCCCAGCGCAGGGCCCGTGGGCCGGGGCGTGGGCAGATAGATACGTTCTGGAAAAAGCCAGAGCAGGGCGCGTCCGTGTGAGTGTGTGTGAGTGTGTGTGCATGCGCGCACATGGCGGGGGGACGGGTGGGGAGGGGGTCATATTCGGGCTGCAGAACCAAGCGCCAGGGAGTGGGCGAGTTCCGTCCAGAGCTTGGTCCAGACATGAGCAAGCCACCCTGGCACGAAGCCTTTGCTGTTGCGCTGTGCCACCCGTGGGTGGGAGGCAGCCCAGAGGGGCAAGCAACCAAAACGACCTTTCACATGGCTCCTTCAACGCGCCTGGGAAAACCTCGTTTATTGACGCAGAGAGAGCGAGGGCTCCGAGTGCCTGAGAGACCATTCCCCGGCCCGAACGTCTCCCTTTCTTGGTGAATGGAACCTTCCGACCCGTAAGCAGGGGACCAAGAGAGGAAGAATTAGACGTCAGATTCGCGAAGACTTCAAAAGCAGATAACCATGGTATTCGAGAACAGCTCGAAGAATCAAAAGGCCCAGAATTAACCGAAGCTGTAGGTTCGGCTTCCGGCAGAGCCGGCTCGTCCACCTGTCATAGCTGGGCCTGACAGACCAACCCTCTGTGGCTCCATAAAGGGTTCTAACCACAGGCCCCTCCTTATGTAAATAACTGGGACTGGACCCTGGAACCTGCCTTCCTCTGGCATCTGTATGTGTGAATGATTAACTAGTTCGTAAGCCTCTGAGTGGGAGGAACATGGCTTAGACCGGTGCTTTCCAAATTTTGAGTAAGTGTGCCGGTCTCCTGGGGATCTCGTGATGCATACTTTCCAGTCGAAGAAACCTGGAGAGGGGCCCGAGAATCTGCAGCGTCACGAACTCCCCCCTGAGGCAGCGCTGGCGGTCCAGGGACAAGGTCCGGCGACAAGGTCTGAGACCGTTTCAATAACGAAAGGCTGCGTGTTCTCGTCCGTCCCCTCCACGGACTGCAGGACGGTTTCCTTTCTCAGCAGATGTTTATCACGCGGACGAACCCACGAACGCGGTCACGGTGTTTCTCACGAGCACCGCACGCGCATCGCTGGCGAACGGGCGAACCACCCCGTGCACCCTCGATTCGCGTCGCAGACGGCAGGGCGATCAATCTAAACGTTTTGCCTGATTTCGCCGGCGCGGGGACGGAAAGGGGGACGGGAGGAAGTGGGGCGGCAGGGACGGCGCGGACTCGGGGCGAGGCTCTGGGTGAAGCCGGCACGTCGACCCTGGAAACACAGCAGGGCCGGCTCGCGGGCTCCCAAGGGCGCGATGTCCCCTCCAGCTTTGGCTTGCGTCGCAGCAGAGCGTGATGAACGCCGCACAGATTCCGGGCTTCCTACACAAAGATCGTTCCAACAAGTGTCTCTTTTTCCTCCGTTCTACTCTCCATATTTTTTTTTTTTTTAAAAAACGAACACACGCACATGCTCAGATGGAAGCTATGGGTTCACATTCTTATTTGCCTTTGAGCAGTAGATTGTCGGAGCCAAGGGAAGTTTGCAGCAGCTTTTCCGACCGTGCCAGAGGCGATGTGAAATCTGAAGGGAGCTCCAGAAAAAGAGGGGGGTGTCCTAGAAGGTGGGTGACCTTTCAGCCCGTCCCGACGTGCTAGAAGCAAAAATACAGCGCTCTTTCTTGGTCCCGCCTTTTGAGCTCCCTTTAGCCTTTTAAACAGGAAAAAAAAAAAAAATTGAGACTAGAAATCGGAGCAAGGAAGGAGAGACTCTGGCTCGGTTCTTTTTCAGAGACTCGTTTTGTCCTCCTCTCTCGGTCACTCAAGTGGACCCAGGCCCGATTGGGTGTCAGCAGCTTCCAGAACTCCACCCTGTGGCCAGCAGAGATGAGCGACTCATCGTGTTTGTGGAGCATCTAACCAGGGGGCCGAGTGCGTGTGTCTCATGTTACCTGCACTGCCGAGTCGTCGAACAGCAGGCAGTACCGTTATGTCCCTTTACAGACGAGAGCACAGGTCCCGGCGGGCGAAGTCAGTCACTCAGCGTCACAGTGGGCCGTGGCTGTGGGACCGAGTTCACGCGGCCAGGCAATTAGCACATGACCTTGATGTTCTGATTTCGAATCGCTCCGCAGCTCGCCCTCGGGGCTTTGCACTGGGGCCGGGTGTGGAACGTGTCAGGGGCCAGGGGAAAAGCCATGAAGAAATGAGAGCTCAGAAGAACGGTCTTCGACTGACTATGTGCTTCTGCTCCCCAACGATACCGTCAGCAAACGTAGTAAGTACCCAGGACACAGAAGCAGCGTTTGCCCGAGCGATTCAGAATCGTGCAGGATTGAAGAGCAAATCATCGGTCGCCAACGCAGCCTCATAACGCGTCTTAAAACGAGCGGTCAGCTGTCAGATTCCTAACAATCTGTCAGACTTCGCTCCTCCGTCCTCAGTCTTTTCGTGACTTATTTTAGTGACTGACACAGCCGGATTTTGCCCAGCGGACTCCAAAGGCACGCTCGCGTTTCGTTCTCGCCCTGGGGTTCAGAGGTGTTTCACGACTAGATCAGAACCGCGGGGCTGGGAGCGGATGACTCGCCGAGGTGTCTCTTTCTTCTTGGCGCCCCGGTTTAAGTAGAGCGTTTGTTAAGTGGGAACCTTGCCCCCGTCTCCCGTCTGTGGCCCCCGTCGTGAGAGCTCTGGTGCGAGGCGTTTCCCCACGTGATGACGGACGCGCCCCGCGATGATGTTTGCGGGCCCCTTGGGATGAAGATTCTAGAAGCGCCTCTAAGTCATCAGAGGGAGGTTAAATGATGCCGCGTCCAGTTTTATTCGTCAGGGCGTCTTATCGATCCGGACTCTAAATGAAAGGGGGAGGCTCGGGTGTAGGGGACACGGTAGCCCCCCGCCCGGCCCCGGTCTCTCAGTTCACATCACAGCGCCGTGAGCCCCGCAGCATTTCAAAGCGCCTGCCACGGAATCCTGGGGGCGGGGGGCTGATTATTTTCACGACCCGCGATCATTTCTCAGTTGAGATTTTCACCGTTTCCCCACCGATGATGCTTGCGATCGGTCGGACGTCCGCCGATCCCGCGGGCAGAGGCGAGCGGGGTCGTTTCCGCCGCCGGCATCGTAATCGGCTTCCCGGCTGTGCTGCACACACGCGCTCTGGGCTCGCCCTCAAGAGTGACAGTCAGACCGTGCCGCCAGAGCAGAGCAATCGCCCCAAGTAAAATGTTATGCGCTTAAGTGACGATGAATGAGCTGTGACCGGCGCTAGGTCAGCTGCGGGTGGCTGGCTCACCGCGGCCCCTGCCTCCGCCCTGGCCTCGCACACCTGTCTTTTGTACCTTTGCTCCCGCGGGCCTCGCTCTGCCCTTGTCCCTTGGCTGCGAGAGTTTCCTTCCTCCTTTCTCCCTCTGCGCCTTACCCCCGCCCCCTGCGACCACAGACCTCGCCTCTTCCCCAGCCGGCCTCACTGGCCTGCCTGGGCCGGGCCGTGCCTGGCAGAGGGGCTGGAGGGCCCAGAGCGGCCCTACCCCGCTCCCCAGGCCCCGAGCCCCTCGGATGTGCCGAGGCCCGTGTGAATGCGCGCCGGGTGGCCAGCACGCTGTGAGTGAACAAGAGGGACGAAGGTGAGCAGAACGTCCTCTCTCTGCCGGTACGGGGCGCGAGAGCGTCTCCCTTCACGTGCCCGCTCTGTCCTGCCCGGGCGACGGGCGGGGGGCGGGTGAGGAAGATGGAGGAGGAGCTGAGCAACACCCCGGGCCTGCGTTTCACACCCCCAGACGTCAGCAGCTGCTCCCCCACCCCCCCAGCCCTGGAAGGCAGCAGGCTGAGTCCCCTCCCCCTCCCCCTCGCCACCAGCTCCCAGGGGACCACGTTAAAAGCCTGGCAAGGCAGAAGGCAGGAGGCGTTCTAGAGGCTCCGTCAGGGGTCAGGCCTTAAAAGCTCTCAAACTCAGGTCTGACGAGCCCAGGAAAAAGAGGACGACCCCTAGTTCCAGGATGCCGAGCCGGGGGGCAGACGCAGGAGCTGCGTGTTCCCGGCTTGGGGGTGGCGTTCCCCCACACGCCCCCTCTCTCCCCACCCCCGCCGGGTCACGGTCTTGCGCGCTGGCCCCTCTAAGCGGGTCGTGGGATGGCGGGGCGGGGGGCAGGCGGCGAGGGAGGCTGTGGGGAGCTCTCCAAGGCCGTCATGGTCATGTCCGACACCGAAGGACGAGCCGCAGGGAAAGGCTGGGGCCGTGTCTGCCGGTGCCCAGGCGCCAGGAGCGGCCCGCGCCGTGCGGCCGTCCCCCGCCGGGCCGTCAGGGGCGCCAGCTCCGTGGCAGCCACGTCCCCCCGCCCGCTGGACAGGGCGCCGTCCGTCCGGCCTGTGTCCACACGGCCCCCGAGCTGGGGTTCGGTTGGGAAATCGTCGCCTTCTTGAAGGAAGCTCGTCTGCACCTGGACCTGCCTTTGTAACCAGCAGCGCGGCATGCAGGGACCTAGAAAGGTGGCGTGGCAGATCCGTAGCGTGAGGAGGGGGCGCGGGCACCCCGGACGGCGGGCGGCGCAGTGAAGGAAAGGACGGCGTGGGAAGCGAAGTCGTCGGGGCCCGTGGGGCCCTGGACGGCGCGAGCTCAGGGGCAGGGAGATGCGAATTCGCTCCCGTGGGGGTGGGTGTCACCTGGGGGCTCGGCTGGGCTTATTTGGCGACTGAAGGAGGAGAGGGAGGGGAGAAGGAAGGGGGGATTTCTTACCCGCTGGTAAGACGGGGTGACTGCACTGGAGAGACCCAACTGGTTCCACGGCCCCTCGTTCTCAGTTCTGAGAGACGTAGACTTCCGATAGCGCCACATGAAAACTCTCGGCCGTCATCGGAGGGCCCGGCGTCGCTGTCAGGCCACCCCGGGGACCCTGGTCACCTCCGGGGTGCGTGATGGTTTCAGCCAACCGGGAGAGAGGAACTGACTTCTGTGGGACTCAGCATGGCTGCCCGCGCAAGGACGCAGTTTAGGGGATGGCCTCACAGGGACCGCGGATGTGGGGGGCGCCTGCCCGGACGCCCCTTCCTGCCTGGGCGGGGAGGCCGCCTTCCCTCCGCAACGGCCTCTGCTTCCCTCGCAGGTACGTGGAACTGACCAGCTACTGTGATTATAAAAACTACAGGGAAACCATCCTGAGCAAGCCGATGCTGTTCTTCGTTAACGTGCAGACGAGAAAGGACCCCTCGAAAGGTCGGTGTATAAGTATTTCGGTTTCGTTCCGCTGTTCCGGGCTGCGGACCGTGGCATGCTGGAGGGGAGGGGTGGGGGGTCAGGCGTGGAGGCAGCAGGGTGACTGTCCCCTCGTGACGCTGCATAAAGCCGTCACCACGTATCAGCCCCTCGGGGCTCCCAGGCACACCCCAACGTCCCCGACTGGCGCGGCAGCCCGGCAGGGCCTGTGTTAATTGTGCGGGGACAGAGGTGTGACTGGGCCTGACAGGCAGACCGGGAGGCGTGGTCCCTGTACCTGTCAGGTGCTTCTTTCTGCCAGCCCCGTTCTGTAGACGAGGAAGCTCAGGTAAAACAGGTACCCCAGATGCCCCTCTGTCTCGTGCTGTGATCTTTGAATGTCAGCGCTAGAAACATCTCTTTATTGTTTCCTCCTAGAAATCGGACTAGCTGATAACAACTATGCTAATTCAAATCCCAACACGGAACTGTCCCAATTTCCCCTTCTTCCTCCTGCGCAGAGGGGTAGGATAGTTGGGAGAATCAGGGACGTAATGACGGAAGTAGAATTCCTGAAGCGTGACTTCTAAATAACATTCTTAAAGCGACACGTTCCCAGGAGACTCCCTCCCACGTCTCGTTCCTGGCCGACCCCCTGCTCTGTGGGGTCGGCCATTCGGGTTCTCTGCTCACTCCCCAACTCCAGGTCAGGCCGTGCTCTCAGAGGGAGGGGCGGGGGGCAGAGCCCGGGGACAGGCAGCTGCAGGAGGGCCTCCAAGTCCCCGGTGTTGTTCAGCTTGACGATGGCCAGGAATCAAGTTCGCCTCCTAGTCCGCCCCTCAGGAGGACTCTCAAGGGAGAATCAGAGACCTCTCCTCCTCGACGTGTTAGAGCAGGCGTGTGGAGCCTGGGTCGTCGTGAGGACAGAGTCGTGGTCCGAGAAAGCTTAATTCAGGTGGTCGAGTTTCATTCATGGAAACCGCCATGGCAGAAACACACCTGGCCCCACTGCGGTCGTAAACCGTACGTTTGTGCCAGTTGGAAAAGGCCACGGTTAACTCAGGACAATGAGCCGCCTCTCCCCAGAAGTCGGTCGCGATACGTACGCAGGCGGCCGAGGCCCGCGAAGGTGAGGGGCGCTCTTCAGAGCTGCGCGGCGCGCAGCCTGTGCGGCCAGGACGCCGGGGCGCGCTGGCCCCGGGGGACGTCGCGAGGCTCGGGGTGCTGGGTCGGCGGTGCTGACGCGGACTCGAGGTGTATGTAGCGCCGCTTCCGGCTTTACTGGTTTCGTTGCGTCTCATCTCAAAGAGGACAGTACGTGGTTTATACCTAGGGCGCCGGGGAAAGAATTCGGGAGAGAGAACAAGGGATTAGGCCGCAGCAAGGTTGGTTCAAAGTGTGTTCCTCGAGGACGTGGCGCGGGTCCCTGGAGGGCCCAGGCTCGACGCGCGAAGCCCAGGCGAAGGGCTGAGTCTTCAGAACCGCCCAGCGACTGCTCCGTGGCCTTTCGCCCGAGGGCGACGCCCTAGAAAAGGCCTTGAGCGTCTAAGGCCGTGCAGCTTGCTTTCTGGGGGCCGGAGAGTTAAGGGGCTGTTGTTTAACAGTGTGTCCTATTTCCTAAGGAGTTAACAACGCTCCCTTGGCTTAGATTGCGTAGAGTTGGACAGGATCAGAAATTTAAGAGCTTAAAAAGAAAGGCGAACAATACGAAACCTCCTCTACCCCCCTGTGCCAGGACGCTGACATAGGGTAATCTAAGCAATGGAAAGGCAGCCCGCGGTCGCCTGCCCCTGTCTGTAGCCCCGGAGAACAGCGCCCTTTGGCGGAACAAGCCCGGTCTCTGGGGGAAGGCGGGGGTCGGGGGGAGGCATGGGGGACCCCTCCCCTGGACCTGGCTGGCTTTCTGCGAAGGAGCCATGCTGGCGAGCACCAGGTCGCCGTTCAGACGTCCGGCGAGGCAGTGACCTGAACACCAGAGGTCCCGAGTGTGGCGTGCACGGCGCAGGCTCAGTGCTCCGCCGTGACAATGGGTGACACGGAACTTCCACTTTCCCCAGGCGAGAGCGCCCAAGGGCGGCCTCAGGGCAGCTGATTCCCTCCCGCCCCCAGAATTCTCAGGAACGTGTCTGGAAATCTGGCGCGGGAAGCTGTCATCGCGTAAAATCCTCCCGCACGGTGGGAACCGCCACCTGGGTGAGCCCCGAGAAGTGTTTCTGTCGCCTGCTCCTTTCTGAATTCCACCCCCTCGTTTCTAGAAAGGACGTATGCGTTCCTCGTGAACACGAGGCACCCCAAGATAAGAAGACAGATAGAGCAGGGGATGGATACCGTCATTTCCTCGGTGATCGGAGAGAGCTACCGGCTTCAGGTAACGGCTGGGCCCGTGGGGACCCAGAGCTACGGCCACACACGCGGGGCCCGGGCACCTTCACGTGCGGCTGCCCCCCCCCCCCCCCGCCGCCACTCCCGGGCTCAGCGCTAACCTAGCTGCTCCCGGGCGTGGACGTTTTCTGTTGCATTGCGACCCAGAAAACGAGCCGGCTTGCTGGCAACGTGTTAGAAATGGCCTAAGACGCCAGGCCTGTTCCGTCGGCACGTGGAATGTGACGTGAGCGCAAGAAATAAAGGCGACTGTTCAAAAAATCTGTCGGAATAAGAGAGAGAAATACGGGGCTGATACTTCGCACGTTGGGGCCGTTGTTGTTTCTGTAATATAATGTTGTAATGATCTAGAATTCTGGGTGGGAATGTTATTGCGCTATGCATGAAATTCATCATCGAGTCCTTCTCTCTCTCTCAGTTTGATTTTCAAGAGGCGGTCAGGAAGTTTTTCCCTCCAGGAAACGAAGTGGTGAACGGAGAAAATCTGAGCTTTGCCTACGAATTCAAGGCCGACGCGCTGTTCGATTTCTTCTACTGGTTCGGGCTCAGCAACTCCACCGTCAAGGTGGATGGGAAGGTTCTGAATTTGTCGAGCACGAGTCCAGAGAAGAAGGAGACGATTAAGTTATTTCTGGAAAAGATGAGTGAACCGTTAATCCGAAGGAGCAGCTTCTCGGACCGGAAGTTCAGCGTCACTTCCAGAGGTATGCTAAACATCCTCACGTACCCGGGGAAGGTGGTGACATGGAAGCCTAGAACAGTATCACGAGAGAGGGGTTTGGAAACGGAAAGGCCTCTCGATGGGGAGGAAACGGCACATCCCGTGATTCGGAAAGCAAGGAGCGAGGAGATCCAGCGTCTTCTCCTTTTAGGCTCCTCTCCGACGTAGCGGCTGCACTGTGCGGCACACGCAGAAAATAACGTAAAAGTCTGGTATTGGGCTAAATGCATATGGACGCTCACGATTGTGTAAATATTAGGAGAGAAAGGCGCTTTTCTCGCGTGTGCGTTCGGGGTATCAGAACGTGCAGGAGACGCGTCCGCTGGGCGAGGCGTCTACCTGTCGCGAACGGTATCGAGGTGACGTCCCTAAAAAAGAAATGCAGAGGGTCGCCCCGAGTTCACGAGGCCTCCGGAGAACAACTCCTGAGACTCTCTCACGTAACGAACGGCGCGTCACATGCGATGTGTCCAAGGGTCTAATATGCACTGCCCTCTGCCCTCTGGGCTGGCCAGACTGTCCGGGCCGGGTGGCCGAGCGGATGACGCAGGTCACATCGCGTCCGGATTGTCCCCTCTGAGCCCGTCCTCTCTGTCCTGTGCTGGTAGGGCCAGAAAGCAACCTCCCGGAATGGCGACGTCTGCTGCTCATTGCAAAAAAAAAAAAAAAGAAAAGAAAGAAACAAACACGAAAAGTGCCAGTTTCTGGGAATCTGCCGTTTTCAAAAAATTGAGCTGTGAAATAGAGAGTCTTCGTGAATTGTAGTTAAAGACAGTTGCTTTTTTCCGGGTTCGCGGCGGAAATGCTTATTGAGCTATTTCTTACCTTGGAAGTGGCCTCTGTGTCCCCGTCAGCCCCTCCCTCCCTCCCTCCTTCCCCCTCCCTCCCCTCCTCCCTCCCCTCCCTCCCTCCCCCTCGCCCCTCTCCCCCTCCCTCCCTCCTCCTTGCTTTCCTTTCTCTGTCTGGATGTCGCTTACAGGATGAGTGCCGCTCTGCTCACTACAGCCATGCCTGGGGGCTGTTTGCTGACCCCTTTGGGGGAAGGCGAACTTGCTGGGTCGAGGCAGCCTCAGATGCCTAGTCCTTCCCGTGACACCCTCCACCCCCCCTCCCACCACCCATGGCAGCCTGGGCAGCGTTTTACTGTTTCCCTATCACTCACCCTCTGTCCTGCAGGCTGCCCGGGGTGTCCGCTGCCCCTCGGCGGACACCCAGGGGCACAGAAGTTGGGCAGTGCTTCCTTGAAGTGTGCCCTGAGCCAGCCCTGAGAACACGCACTCAGAGCTGTGGGGACCACAGTCCCGTGGAGCCCTCGTGTTAGCGTGGACAAGGGCACGGCCAGATGCCCCCAGCGACCGGGCAGACGGGCCCGGCCTGGCCTCCGCTGTCCCCGTGTGGGTGGCCGGTCAGCTCGGCTCCACCTGCTGCTCGAAAACCGACCTCTGACCCTGCTGTGCGCCTTTCGTCATCAAGCGGGAAAGAGTTCACGCCGCTCGCTGCGGACCCCCTCGCGGCCACGGGGGAGCGCACGGCCACCGCGTCCTGTGCGTTGGCGCGGCCCCGGCGCGTGTCCGCGGAAGCCCGGACCCCCGTGGCCGTGACTGCGGGGGCGGCGGTGACGTGTGCTGGTCTCCCTCGACGGTGACGGCCCGCCTTCCTCCCTCCAGGTTCGATAGACGAGGTGTTTAACTGCAGCCTGTCGCCCCGGTCCTCCCTGACCGGGCCTCTGTTGGAAGAGTTGCCGTTTTCCGTGTTGGAATCTGAGGAGACTCCCAACCCGTTTCTCTGATCGGCCGGAACGTTTCGCGGTTCCTCCTGCTCTCCGGGCCCGGGCCAGGGCTGAAGGTCGAGGGGACTCCGGCGGGGGTGGGAGGCAGGCCCTTCCACCCGCTGTCCTCACGCCTCCTGCCTCCGGGGGTGCCCCCTGGCAGGCCCCAGAAGCTGACTTCAGGAGGGGGGGTGCCTCTGGCCCTGTGGCCGAGAGGGTCCCCTCCTCTGAGCATGTCCCCAGAGAGGCAGAGGGGGCGGCAGGGTCCTGGCCACCCGGAGCGCCTTGCTCGGGACCCTGGGTGCCGGAGCGGGCACACTGGGCGCTGCTGGCCCCTGAATCAGGTCGGGACACCCTCATCTGGACCCAGACCCAGCCGGCACGGCATCAAACCCAGCTGGGCAAAAATGCCCGCGACCCCTTTCGCCGGATGGCAAGGATGCTTCTCACCCTGCCTCTGGGGTCTCTTAGGAGGGCCATTCCAGGTAAGGGTTGCTGACCGACTCGCCACTCGCTGCCTAAAATTTGGACTCCCTTGGCCTCCCTCTCAACAACGAAGCCGGGAGATGCGGTACCAAGCAGCGACCGGGGAGGGATAGCGCACACGGCAGCGTCTTCTTTACGGAAAGCACGTTAATTATGTCGGTCGGGGATTTTAAGTAACTCTACCACTAAAAGCAAAACAGGGGGAAACTATGACATTTCCATCATACATTGTCACATCAGTGCAATGTTTCTCATCTCATAGCCACAAAAGAATTCTTCAAAATGAAAAAAAAAAAAATCATGGTATCCACATATAAAACCTGCATGAGTGAATCACTCACTACCTATGTGACCATGAGGACGACTCATGGGTCCCAGTACACTTTCTCTGTCCTTTTAAAAAAAAGTCTCTGATTTTTGATAGCACTACCCACTGTCCTTTCTTTTATATTTGAAATGTTATGTACGATCTCTGTGCAATTAAACCAACAGAGAACTGATTAAATTTGTGACCAAGTGTGTGCGTGATCTTTCCGTCATGGTCCTATTTTCCTCATAACCTATTCAATCGCAAAGAGAATTGCGGTTTTCACAGCCCCTGTCTCGAGAAGAGTCTTTAAGAGTTTTTAAGAAGTGCAGCGTTTTGGAGAAAAAAAAGAAAATTCGATATGGTCTTTCAGAATAGGGAAGGCATCTTCCCAACAGGGGAATAAACAATTGTTATTCAACTCGACACAAAATGATAAACATCAACGATGAAACGAGTCCTATGCCAGGGCAAACGAATCTCGTGTGGATATCAAACATTAAGTGTTTTCCAAAGGAAATAGACACTCGATTCATAGGAATTGACAAAGATTTTTCATAAGTAGCTGAGTTAAAAAAAAAAAAAAAAAGCCATCAGTAACCATCCTGGGAGCCAAGTAAAGTTCTGGAAGGTTTCTCTTGGCATTAAAATTTTTTTTCCAGTCAACTGTGAACCGGATGCATTCAGTCATTCAATATTCACTCTGCAAAATTTTATCTACTGCCTATAAGGAGATTTATACATCGTGCCAATGGACTATCAGCAAACATCACAAAAAGTGACGTTGGGTGATATTTAAAACCGGCAAAAAGTTACGGGGCGGGGTCACATCTTCCTGGGTAAAAGTGGCCTCAATCCGGGTGTAAATGTGGCCTCACCCAGATATTTGAACAGTTTAAGGTCAGCAGACATCCACAGGGCGACAGTGACCTGAGCGGTGCATTCATTCAGCGCGCTCATTCATTCATTCGCCCTGTATGATTTTGAGCATCTACGACGTGCAGTGTGCTGAGGTGGATGCTGGCATAGAAAGGTGCCTACGGCATAGCCCAGGCTCCCGAGATGCCCTCGGCCTAGGGACAGAAGACAGGTGTACAAGTAATAAGAACAGCGAAGTACGTACCGTGAGAGAAGTTAAGGAGAATCACATCCCGGATGCTTATGACCCGGCGTCGGAGATAATTCCCTATAAAATTTAGTTGTAAAACGAATCTACAAGGGTCAGTTTCTCTAAATGGCTGATTTAGCTAATCGTGCAGTAAAAGGGTCTCCTCGGTGTCTATTAATTTATTCCAACAAGAATGCAAAATGGGGGTATTATCTACAGAAGGAGGACGTTTTCTTCTCATTACCTCGGGGTTATAGTTTGATTTTCGGCTAAGGGATAATATTGCTCAACTCGATCGCCTGCCTTAATTATCGGCTCGAATGTCCTTTTACCGTTTCAAACACTCAATTTACCGCCGAGCTACGCCCGTACTTAAGAAATTCGAAAGAGTGCTCACCCATTTCTGAAGGGAGTTCCTAAAGAATTTTTTAAATGCTTTAAGCAACGCGGGGCCATTAGAAGAAATTATTACTTTGAAGGAAAGAATGTTCATTTGGATGGCTAAATACAGGTACAACAGATTTTAAATGGGTGTTCACACTTGATAGTCACTAAGTAAACGTGTAAGAGCTCACAGTGCAAAGCATTGGTAAGTACCTGATAGCTGGCCAGGACAGCTTACTTCTTAAGGATCCAGAGATGGGAAAAATATAAGAATCGGAGAGAACAGTTGGCCGAGAGGTGACATTTATACAGGACTGATGAGGTCTCGATAGAACCAACAGTCTATACTTGCTGTTAAAGCTTTATAGGTAAAGTGTAAGTTTGTTTGTTAAGCCTTTAATTTAAGGTTTAAAATTTCCCCATTAAATTGGACTGCTCTGATAAAGTAGAGAATGTTCCAGCAGTTTCTTTTCTGGATTTTTGAATTAAAGGACAGCAATCATTCTTGGACTCCTTGGCCATAACCCTCCTGGGTCGCAGGTAAGAATTCGATGACCCCAGGAAGATCTGAGTCTGTGATGGTTAATTTTATGGTGTTAACTTGGCCAGGCCACGGTTGGCCGAACGGTATTCCAGATGTTTCTATGAGGTGTTTTTGGATGAGATTAACATTTAAAAGTGGATTTTGAGGGAAGCAGATTGCTCTCCATGGTGTAAGTGGACCTCTCCCACCAGCTGAAGGCCAGAACAGAACAGGAAACCGACCCGCCCTTTGCAAAAGTGAATTCTGCACAGAATCTGGCTCGAGCTTCATACGCTCTGCCCTGAGCCTTGCGATAAATCTCACTTTATACACATGCACGCATGTGTGCGCTCTCTCTCTCTCTCTCTCTCCCTCCCTCTCAGTTCAATTTCCCTAGAAAATTCCAAATAATACAGAGGCCATTGCAGACATTGAGAAAATGTTTTACGAGTTAATCTTTTGCACACATATGACAATGAAGCCAGAGGAACTTGCTCAGCACATTCATATCCAAAGCACGGGGATGGCACCGGATGGCACCGTGCGTGGTCTGTGACCGTGACCTCTTCCGGGCTTTTGGAAGCAGCCACCTGCCGAGTCTTTCATGGGTCCCTCATCAGCTTCCTCTTTAAATTCTCCCAGTGATGCATTCGCCTCCTCCCTCTGGTTCAGCAGACAGCCTGGCCTCGCATTACCTGGAGCAGAGGTTCTCAGACTTGAATGAGCCCAGGAATCTCTTGGGGGGTCTTGTGAGGCTGCAGATCCTGCTGGAGCAAGCCCTGGGGCTCTCCACCTCCAATGCAGCCCCCGTGCTGCCCAGGCTGCTGGCCCTGGGGCGAGGCTCGACATCTGTCCATCTCGAACTCTCTGCCTCAACCTGGGGATCTCATTGGAAAAGCAGAATTCAGGCGCCACCTGCCGTGAGGCTCTCCCTCCCTGCTCCTTACCTTTGGCCTGCGAACTTGGTGACACACCTCCCCGTATAAGTGATAACTTTCTACCTGACCCCTCCCCCACCCCCAGCGGGAGACTTTCTCCCCCTTCTCAGCCCAGATCTGAGTGTTGTGTACTTGCTGTCTCTGACCCACTCTGACCCACTCTATTTCATGTTCCTGTGTGTGTGAGATCATTTATTGGGATCATTTAAGCTGCACACAATCAAGTAGTAGTTAACCCATTCAATATAACCATTCTCAGGTGTTTTTGTTTTGTTTTTGTTTGTTTGTTTACCAATTCGAAACTCCATAAAAGGCCTATTAGTGACCTAGATGTCTTTGCTTCTGAATAGTTAACTTATTCTGGCAGGTGATGTGGAACCTTGCTTTTCATCCTCCTGGAAAGAGGCCAGAATTTACTTCCACTTCCGACCTGACCCGTTCGCTCTGTGGCGTGACCCTCTCCGGTCATCTCGCACACACGCAGGGGAAGTCCAAGCTTCCCGGGCAGGTGGGTAAGGCCTCCTGCTCCGGCACCAACTAGCTCCAAGCCTCTAAGGGCCTCTGCGGTCTGTTCTTGCCTCCTGAGCCCTTGCTCTGCCTTGTGGCACCTCTCCCTGTGACCTGGCATCCTGCAGAACTCAGCGGGGGCCTTTCCACTTCCAGAACAAGACCCAGAGCTTGCATAATGCCCTGCTGTCAAGTGCATAGTCAGTAGTTATGTGGAGGGAAATAATAATAATAAAAAAAAAATCGGTGAAAGAGACTGCCTCGAGCAACTGCCCCGTGCTGCGGTGCCCCCAAGGAAAGGGACCTGCACCAAAACTCCATCCTGAAACAGAAGCGAAAGCTGACAGGAAGCCCGAAGACGGGGAGAGCAGTGAGCCGGAGAAGCCGCACCCCCGGTTCGCGTGGCTTCCAGGTTTATAAATCGTCGGGGGAATTAGTCATCTTCACAGCCTGATGAGGCCAGCACTACCAGACGCGTTTTACGGGTAAAGAAACTGGGACTCAGGGAAGTGCCCGCCTCACCCCGAGGCCCCCGCCCCCCGGCAGGAAGTCAAGGGGTTCTTGACACATCTTGCCCCTGCCACTTCACAGCTTTACCCAAGACGAGGCGGGCGAGAGTAAGATGCGGTTAAGAATTCACTTCTCAGATTCTATAGACTCGCTGCGCTATTTTAGAAATACAGCTCTCCTAAATTGCACTATGCTAATCAGCTCTGCTGTTTCTAGACAGTCATCTGCTGTCGGGTGTTCCGTTCTTCATTTAGATGCCACTACGAGATCCTAATTGGGACTCTCTCCTTTTAACGACAGTGACAGAAGCCCGCGCCTTCTAATGTGGTCTGCCCCTCATTGCCAGGGAGTGTGAGCGTCTCTGATGTGCGCCAGTCATTTCATGACAGGGATAAGGCTCCACTCTCAGAAGGTTCTAGCTCAGATCCTCGTTAAAAACAACAAAAATCCTTCCTTAAATGTATACTGGAAATCCTTCCTTTGACATAAACTTCGCCATGTCCTTGGGTAACCGTCCCTCTGTCTACTTCACTGTCCCAAGGTCCGACGTCACAGACCCCCTAAGGTCCTGTGTCCCTGTGACGAACCCCTTTAAGGATAAGGAGTGCTTGCAAATTGCTTTCTAAACCTGGAGCCAGAAGTTTCCACCCAACCTCCTAGTTAGGGCCTCCTCTGCATCTGAGTGGGGGACTGTGTCCTACCCCGGAGGCATGTGACATTGTTAAGCACCTACTATGAGTCAACTTGCCAGGCAGTCGCCAAGAATCTGAAGACTGAAGACCCTCCACAGCCTGGGAAGATTCTAATGGGCGTCACTGGTGGGTGTGGGCAGATCTAGTACTAAGACAGTCACGAAATGTGCCCCGGAGCTTGGTGAAGAGGAAGGTGTCACCGAGGAAGGTGTCGCCGTGGGCCTGCCCGCTCTGGCTCCCAGACACACCTTCCCCCTCCTGCGCTCTCCTGACTCCCGGGCCCGGGTGACCAAAGCCTCTCAGGGACTCTGGTTTTGCTTCTGTCCGCACGAGGTGACCTTCGAGTCCTGCTTGCCCCCACTCGCTTAAGCAGAAAGAGCGAATGAGAAGTTGGGGGTGACAATCTGACAGCGGCGCTTTCTCGTCCGTCTCCTGCCCTTTGGCTCGTTCCTCTCCCCAAATACACGAGACCAAGCTCAGGACAGCTTATCGCGAAGCAGCGGACCCCAGAAAGCAAGGGATCCATCAATCCATCCATCGTTCCGGGCGCGCGCCTTCTCGCCCTCCGCGCCTGGGCCCCGGCGTTGCTGCGGCTGAGCCCGGAGCCCCTGAGAACGCACCGCGTCTCCATGGCGACGCGTCACAAAGCGCCGGCGGCCGGGGCATCCAGTCCCGTGGCGCGAGGCCCCCACTACCCGTTGAGGCAAAAATGGCTCAGCCTGGGCCCGAGGCTGAGCGCCCCTGGCGGACCCGGCCAGGTGAGACTTTGGGGCGGGGGCGGGAGGGGTCTCCCCTGCAGGCGGGGTGCGCCCGGGGCGTCAGCGGTGTCTGCCGCTGCCCTGCGGTGGCGCTGCGTTTAGGGGGCTGAGGGGAGGCTGGGAGTCGCGGGGCTGAGCGGACGTTCAGGACCCCGCGCGTTCCCAGCCCCTCCCAGAAGGCTCGGGCGCTTTTACGCACCCCGTGTGATGCTTCCTGCTCACCTGGGAGGGGACAGGAAAAAGGAGGGGCCCGCGCCTTTCCGGAAGGACAAAAGCAGAGACAGAGAAGAAGAGGAGGGAAGCTGAAGCCGGCGGCCCCCGCGGGAGTCCCGGTCCCCTGGGAAACAGCTCAGGAAGTGGGAGGGTGCAGGAGGCAGGGACGCGGCCCCCCAGGGGATCCACAGAGGCCCCCCACCCCCAACACACACCCGTGGCTGTAGCGGAGCCTGGGGGCAGCCTACAGCTGTCCCTCGTCACCTTCGCTGATTTTCCTTTCGAAGTGGTTTTGCATGTAACAGCGGAGCGCTTTAAGTAGCGCTTTTGCAGGCAAATGTGGCAGGTTTCCTGACTCGGCGGGTGTCAGCGGAGCGGCAGCCACTCCGGCTGCGGATGCGATGCTCGCTGGGGGCTCCATTACCGCGGGGCCAGCTCGGTGCGGCCTCTCCCACGGCCTTCCAGGGGGGCGGCTGTGGCCCCGGGGTGAGCTCCAGAGGAGTCGGGAGGGCTGCCGGGCGAGTTCCCCAGAATTGTAGCCTCCCCCCCCCCCCCGAAAATGGATGAGACGTGTTCTCCATTCCATTCACGCCTTCGTCAATTAAGGATCGAACATGAAAATGCTCAATGAGTATGAGATATAGGTAAAACCCCCAGTGTCTGCATGGTGGCGGGCCAAAAAGGAGGGGGGCGCCTGCTGGGGTGCCCCCCACGCCGCCTCCCTTTCTGCCCCCACCTCCCCGTGCCCCGTCTCCTCTCCCCCTTCCTGTCGAGAGGTGCTGGAGTCTTCTGGGGCTGATCCGTCTCTGCTCACATCCCCTGCGTGAGTGGCCACACCTGTCTCAGGTTCTACGTGAAGGTGGCTCTCGTCTGCACTCTTAGTTGGGACGCCCACCCCCCCCCCCCATTTCCAGCTCCGCCGGATGCCGCTGAAGGGCCACAAACTCAACACGCACAGAACCACCCTCCTGCCGCCCCCGTCTGCGCCAGCTCGGTTAGGAGGGTCCCAGCCGCTCGGAGCAGGCACCCCAGTTTGACCGATTCTGCTCCCAGTGCACCCTTCCTCTTCACGGCTCCAAGACATGCCTCCTCACATCCAGCCCTCCGTGCTACGCCATCCTCCCTCCCCGAGTGGGCCCCGCGTGTCACTGCCCGGCTTGGTCCCCAGACAAGGACGAGGCTGATGACGGCTGCGTGGGCCACGTGCTATTGAACCATGGCTCCGTGCTGGGCTCCTGAGGGCTGTGCCGGTTCCCCGGCTGCCGTAGGTACCACAACTGGCGGCTTCAACGGCAGAGAGGCGTTTCTCTCGCATTCTGGAGGCAGGCTCTACGCGTCGGCGGACCGCGCCCCCTGTCGGTGGCTCTAGGGGACAGCCCCTCCTTGCATCTTCCAGCCTCTGGTGGCTGGCCGCAGGTGTCCTTCGGAGGAGGTTTCCGGTCAGGTCAACCGGCGGCTTCTTAGAGGAGCAGCCCCGCCTCACACTTCTGCCCACTTACTTATCCACGCTTGACATTCTCTTAACCGAAGGCATTTAATTCAGCCGTGGGAATAAAATGCCTGGAAGCATTAAGTGACTCCCATGAGAGCAGGCGTCTCGAAGGGTGACGTCATTTCTTCTTGAGTGGGGCCGGAGCACGGGCCCCGGGAGCCCGTGTGAGCAGAGGCATGGAGTGTGCCATGCGGGGCTCGGGGGCGGGGGGGACCTCCTCCGCACCAGGTAAACAGCCACAGGTGAGCAGATGCGGCCGCATGGCCGGACCCGAGGGCCTGGCCAGTGAAACACAAGCCCTGGTCGGGAGAGATGGGGAGACGAACGGCAGGAAGTTTGCGCACGGCTGAAACTAAACGCTTGCTCGGGGCTCTGTGCGCTTGGCGTCGGCCTACGGAGTTTGAGACTATTTGTGAAATCAAAAATGCATTTGAGGAAGAGACCCGACAGCCATCGTATTTAGGACACATGAGCGAGAGACAAATGAGGTGTGGCCACGGCGTCCCGCCGGTGAGGCGACGGACCCCAGACGCCGGTCCGCTCAAACGTTAAGGGGCTCGTTTTCACCAGGTTCTCGAGAAGTGGAAAAGGTCCGGAGGCGAAGATTTAGAGGAGGTCCAAACTGAACTTAAAACACATGCTCTCGAGGAATTAGGTGCTGCGGGGTGGACGGCGGGGGCGAGGACGATGACTTCTGCGGTTAGAGGAGGGGGAGCCACTCTGGCTGTGAGGCTAGTGGTCTGTCTTCAGTCCTCGTCCCGCTGGGCCCGGCCAGCATCTGCCATGGCGACGCCTCCCTCCCCTGGAAAGGCATTCTTCCTCTGGCTTCGGGGGTCCATCCCTGCCTGGCCTTCCTCTCGCCTCACCGACTGCTCTTCTCAGCCCCTTCCCTGGCTTCTCCTGTCTCCCCAACCTCTCGTTGGTGTGCTAGGTGTGCCCAGGTGTGTCCAGGTATGCCCAGGTGTGGCCAGGTGTGCCCCAGTGTCCCAGATGTGCCTAGGTGTGCCCCAGCGCCCCAAGTGTGCCCAGGTGTGCCCCGCATGTGCTCTAGATGTGCCCAGGTGCACCCAGGTATGTCCAGCTGTGCCCCAGGTGTGCCTAGGTGTGCCCTAGGTGTCATCCCCTCTAACTAAGCTCCTTCCTTTACTGATCCCAACTGCTCTCACCATTTTAAACAATACACACCGCAGAATCTTACGTAGTCCTTAGAGAATGAATTAGAGCGCCCGAGATGAGCTCGGGGGCGGGGGGTGGGGGCGGTTGCCATACGACACGGTTAAATGACGGAAGAAAAGGACACTCTGTGTAAGACGAGCCCATTTCTGGAGAACAGAATGGTGAGAACTAAACCCCCGTAGGTCCGCGTATTTGCACGTGTGCATACGGATCTGTATGTGATTCTGTCAGCAGCTACGAAAGTCTGGAAAGGAACAGGCTAACGGGAGGAGGGCTGGGGAGGAGGGGGGTGATGAGCAGGGAGAAGAAGGAGCGAGGACAGGGTGTCTCAGCTGAAACCCGGAGCCCAGGCTCTTAGCCCCCTGTACACAATCTCTTCAGGTGTTTGCAGGTACGTCTAATGCAGGAGAAGCTGGTCACTAGATCGGAAGTAGTGAACATCTTACGACGGGAGCATCTTTTTACATAGTGCTTGAACTCTTTAAAATAGCGTGTATGAATTCTGAAGAAAAACAGTAGACCTAGTTTAATATGCAGGGGAAACCCAGATCGTTAAACTGAGCATCACTTCCCAGCAGAGGCCACAAGCATTCCTTCATTCTTCTGGACTCAAAATGACTATTCCAAATGCTTTCCTCTTGCAAAAACTATTTTAATGGTCAAAACGACGTCTGATCAGAGTGTGCCAGTCTGACCCATCTGAAACCGCTTTATCGTACTTTTGACAGGTGACACCCGCTGGGACTCCTACGCCACCACCACAAAGACGGCATTCCCGCCCAAGGCGGGCACCATGCCGCCCCTAACACGGTACGGCCCTGCTCGAGTCGGACTGGCGTGCACACTCTGTAATTTGTCCCCTGGTGCTCTGTTATGCAGACTTCTAAACAGTCAGAAAGAGTAACCCGAGAAGGCGCGTGGAGAATGCGCTCAGGCCAGGCCTGTGCCATGCCTTCTACTCCGAACATCAGAGAGAGTTCCCCGCCCCCCCCCACCCCCCCGTCCAGCATCCGAACCTCCTTCCTGCGGGAAAGCTAGGAAAGCGGACGCGTGGATTCTTCCTCGCGTGTCTGTGTGACAGGGTTCAAGGCAGAGCGGTAACTAGGTTGGTGGAGTCGAGCTCCCCGAACCCTGAGTACGAGTCGAGTCCCCTACCCGAGCCGCGGAGGCAGGCAGTGGGGGCCGTGTGAAGGAGCGGATGGCCTGGTGTCGGCGCGTCCGGCCTCGCGGGTCCCGGAGGCTGGAAGGAGGCCGCCCGCCCTGGCCCCTGAGCTGTGTGTCCCTGCTCCGCTCTGCAAGCGTTGGCTTGCGATGCCGGGGCCGGTGGGTGGTGGGAGTTTCCACCCTTGGCTGCTCCTGCAGGTCATCGCGGGGTGAGGGCGGAATGACAGAGTCCGGCATCTCACGTGGCATTAGCGGTAGGTGGGAGATCGACCTGGAGAAACTTCCCTAGGCTGTGTGAACTCCATGAAGTGTTCACGATAAAAAGGATCTTTTCGCCTTAAAAGTTCAAGCGATCGTGACGTCAGATGCGGAGCAGCAGTAGGACCAGGGCCGGGCGGCAGGCAGAGGTGGGTTCTGACCTCTGTCCCTGCTCTGACCTGTTACCTGTGCGGCCTTGGGCGGGTAACAAGCCGCCCGGGGCTCATTGTTAAGGTGGGTGCTTTTTCTGAGGCGACAAGCCCAAAGAAGTTACTTGAAAATTATTTGTTCACTCTCCCGCAGCATAGTATCTGACAGACTTGCAAAAGGACAGGACTGCAAGACTTCTGTTCCTGGCTCTCCCTCTGAGCCACACGATGTCCCCTAAGTGGGGGGCTCATCACCCGACAGTAATGGTTCTGCCGGCTTCCCAGGCTACATACGGTAATCGTCATCTGGAGAGAAAACGTTTGGGAGGAAGCCAAAAACAAATGGGTATTAAGGAAGTCTAGGTGGGTGGGCCTGCATGCCACACATTTGGGTACGCAGAAACGTTTTTATCGTTAATGTGCATCGTTGCAAAAGATAGACCTTCCAGCCCATCCCACATACTGACATTTAAAAATGAACCGGCCGGGTCATTTCTTTGAATTTATAACCAACCGGGAATCCAAACACCCGAGGAAATCAATACACGTTACCATCCTTTAGAAAGATACACAAACGAGCTCTTCTTTAATAGATCATTTATTTCATTCCTTTTCCTTCTCGAATTCTCATTCCCGCTCCATTTCCTCCACAAAATTTTACCCCGCTGCAATATATTTTATGTTTGAAAGCAATTTATCGATCACTCCATTATACTTCTCGGCAACTATTTTAGTCTATTAATTGAAATTAACTTTTAAACATGTCGTGTGGCCCTAAGTATTGAGCATATCACAATTATTTTTAGTGCACAATTGCTCAAAGCAATAACTACATTACACGTGTTAATAATTACTAAATGCAAAAATTAACCATTTTGGAACTGCATCTTAATGAGGTAAAAGGAGCTGTTTCGTTTTCAGTTTATGTATCCAGTTTGAACGTTTTTATTTCTAGGAGGAGATGGGATTCGGCATGAATTTTTATTTATTTATTTTTTGCTGCTTTTAAAATTTTTTTTTTTTTAATTTGCAGAGGCTAGTGTTGAGGAACTTCATTCAAATAAATAAGATGACGTGAATGAAAGCAGTTTTAATACAGTATTGTCGATACTCTGAACTCTTTCTGAGTTACATGCCAAAAATCACGAGGTGACCTTTAATGATTGATTGGCTGACACCTTGGTTGAGTACTCATTCAATTTCATTGAAAGCAAATAATTAGATGATTTGTCATCCAGATATTGAGTTATTTACTGTCCCGTTTTCTTAGAAGTATCCTGGAAAAGTTCGTCTTAACAAATGACTGTAAATCCTACCTGTTCCTCTCTTACTTGGAGGAAGCTTGTTAAATATTATATACTCTGAAAGGACTCAGAAAATGAGAACATTAGTTTTAATAAATGTTTTCCAATACAGTTTTTTTTTTGATAAAGGCTTCTATCATCATTACATTCTTTAACTATAGTTTTATCAAAATCTCAGAGCTGAATATTTAACTCACATAATTTACACCAGGCTTAACTAGTTGGCAGAATCAGTCCTTGCAGCCACACTGACAAGCGAAATTAGGTTTACTAACTATCAAAATAAAATCTGACCACACTTCCAGTTCAAATAACTATTAACATATGTTTTGAGGAACAGTATGAAAACTACTGATAAATTGTGGAATGCATATTTTAGAGAAAGTAATTAAAAGTAGATAGGGAAGTATGAAAATATTCAGGTCTGATATGATTAATAATATTCTAGTCATAAAAATAATGCAATGAAATGTATAGCTAACTAGGTAAGTTATCTGTTAAGTGAGGAGTATGATTTTTAAAAATCTGATGTTTCTTAGTTAAACATGCTCTCGTGTGTGTAGACCTTTGGTGCTTGACTCTAGGGAATGCTTAAATCATAATCATGTATAAAAATCAGAAACAATTTCATCAGTTTCTTAAGGTGCCAAATCAAACGTTTATTATGCATTTAAGGAAAGAGAAAAGTATATATGTGAAAATTAATTGGTCCGGCAAGCCGGCACATACTGTCAGGTATTATTAATATTTGACAACGCAACGTGAAGACTGGCTATGTTGGGGTAAATATTTCACAATAAAATCGGGTTAAAAAAATAAGAGATAAATACCTCATTGAATGATGAATACAAAATTTGAAAAAAAAAATCACGAGACTTTTGGGTACCAGTTTTACCCGGCGAGTCTTTAAATTCGGTGGCTTCGGAAAAGGTGGCAGTCACACTGCAAAGAATCACCACCGCCGTCCTGTCCCGCTCCGTCTCCTCAGACACGCTTTTCCTTCCAGCTGAAGACGTATCCTAGAGACTATTTTTTAAAGCGGGGGCGGGGGGGA
Organism: Rousettus aegyptiacus; assembly: GCF_014176215.1. Lineage (NCBI taxonomy): Eukaryota > Metazoa > Chordata > Mammalia > Chiroptera > Pteropodidae > Rousettus > Rousettus aegyptiacus. The sequence continues at coordinate 3,763,938 of NW_023416286.1, forward strand.
AGCTTACCTTTAAATGTGTGGGGGAAAGAGACCTTTTAAGCATGCTGCGTTCTCTGCTCTCCTCTGATTGGCTCCTCGCTAAAGAGGGATGAGCGTTGTATAATCGTGGCTGGGCTCAGGGCACCCCTCACTCACCGCAACTCCCTGGCGCTGGCACCTCTCTGCACCCACTCAGAAACCCGCACGAGAGCTAGGCCGGTGGCTGGTTTGGGTGCCCTGGAATCTAGGACAAAGGTTTCCTCCATGGGGCACCTCTCGGGTTGGAGGTGTAGACCCCAGGCGTACGAGGCGCCATGCGCCTTCTTAAGAAACGTGGTGTCGTGGGGGTGGCAGGAAGGGCTGTAGGAAAAGAAGGACCCGCCACCGGGCAGGCTTGCTCTCAGGCAGGTCCCCGCTGGCAGAGGACCCTCAGAGACGGACATCGACCCCTCGAAAGCTCCCCGTGCTCTATCTCCCTTGAGGAATCTTCATGTGCTTTTGATCACGTCCCCTGGATAGAGAGAGGACCACAGTCCTGCCTGACCCCACACATCTGGGTGACGAGTCAAACGGTCCACCATCCAGATGTGTCCTGCTTCCCAGATGTTTGGTTTCGTGCGGAAAGAACCGGAATCTAACCTAGCCTTCTTTAAAAAAAAAAAAAAAGTCAGTATGAAATATTTGAGATACGCACAGGGAATCTCCAGCTGTCGCCCGGCTTCCATCAGTGAGGACACATCGTAGACACTTTGTGTGCGTCCCTTCCTCACAGCCTGGCCGCTGGACAGTGTTGGAGCGCATGTGTATCATTTCAGTTCTAAGTGTTTTTCATGTATCTCTAAAAGTCCTCCTGTGTCAATATGGACTCTTTAAAAATATATAACAATGCCATTATCTCACCTGAAAAAGAATTCCTTAATATCAAATATAGCCAATCGGGGATCAAGTTTCCCCCAACTGTCTCATAATTAAAAACGCACACACACACATTTGGATGGAAATTCGTTCCATTTGGTCATTACATTTCTTGTCTCGTAATCTATATCTATACGTTCCCTTCCCCCCCCCTTTTTTTTTTCCTGAGAATTTCTTTGTCGAAGAACAGATTATCGTTTTGGATTTTTCTGATTTCATCCCCATTGTGCCATTTAAAATAGTCCCCATTCCATTATGTCCTATAAGCCGATATTCCAGAGTCTTCGTCAGATTCCGGTTGGGTATTTTGGCAAAAATATTCGATGGGTGATGTCGCAAATGTCCATCCAGAGCACGTGACACCTGGCGGCCCCCCTTTCTAAGCTGTGAATGGAAACTGCCTAGATGTATTATTTTACCGAGGACTTGCAAACCAGTGGCACTCTTAATTCTTATATTCATTCTTTTTAGTAACCGGAAGACATCTATAGAGAGAAAGTCGTCTTCACCGCCTGTGTGGTCATACTGCAGTACGGTTCATGCAGGAGAATACTCAGCTCTTTAAAAAATGCATTTAAAAATGAGCGATGTTCAGATTTCTATTCCTTCGAATTTCATTTTAGAGCCTCCCATACTTTCATCAAGAGCCATCCTAAGATGCAGGGTTGCTTCTTTTCAGGGAAATCGGGAGATTAAATGATTCTGCCATCAAGTCTTAAACTAGTTAATCTTTAAAAAAAACGTAACAGGTAAAATCGAAGTGTGTGTATCGTTGTGAGACTTGGCATTTAATCTCTTAATCTAATTTATGGTCTCTTTTCTTATAGTCCCAAAAGTACCAGAAGATTAGGGTACACCTATTTCCTGAATGACCCTATTTTCAATCAGACCCATTACAATGACGAGTTCACTTGGAAATCGTATCCTAAAGACCTGATCCAAGCCAGGACTTCGAGAACACTCGGGAGCCACAAGTCTCATATCAGTCAAGTAAGATAATATCTACCTGTCTGTTCAGCTCAACATTGCATTGATGATTCCCCACCGAGATTTTGACTACACCCCAAAGGTCCTTCATCACCTACAGTTACGGTTCTTCTAAGGCTATTTTTGCCCACCTTCTCACGCTCATTATTAATTGATTCTCCACCGACCCCTCAATTTAAAACGATTTGCAATTGAAGTGAAATTCACATAGAGCAATTATGAGAGAGAAAGGGGGTCAAAGGGGGAGCCTGGAGATTCCGAGACTGGAAAGGTAAATTCGGGACAGTGAAGTGTATATGCCTGTTTGAAGATTGTCACCGCAAAGGCAAACTGGGAACTCGCTCAGTCCGTGGAGGAAGGAAACAGGGTGGAGAGGGAGTTTTCTTCTTAAACGGAAGACACACAGGCAGGCTTGGGTCCTGACAGCAACTGCCCAGGGCAGAGGGCAGAAATGGAGGCTTCAGGAGTAGTTGGAGCAATGTGCTGGACAGGGCCAGATGCAACGGGCTCCAGGGGACCAGGCGGGGCAGGGCGCTGCTGGGTGCCCGCGTGGTGGCCGTGTGGTGGCCGCGTGGTGGCCGATGGAGGGAGGTCTCTTCCTTGGCTTCCATTTTCTCAGGGAAACAGAAAACAAGAGGGAAGAGAGAGGGAAGATGAGAAAAAGAGGCGGAGGTTCCAAGTTTATCATCACAAACTTGGCCTCGGGGAGAGGGCCTGGGGCCCCCGGCGGGGTGCGCGTGCGGCCAGAGCTTGGCTCTCCGCGATCACATTCTCTGTCATCGACAGGAAGTAAAGGAAGCGACAGAGGGCCTGCGTTGCAGCTGGGGAGCTGTGGGCTCCGCCGCCAGGCTCGCGTGCACGCGACTCCGGGGCGCAGGGCCGAGCGGAGTCTGTGCGCGCGGGCACCCGCGGGCGCGCGCGCCCTTCATTCCCGCTGGGGAGCCGTCGCGTCCGCTCCCATGTCCTGTCTGTGTTGCTAGGACCTCTTCCACTGGACACTCCCTCCGGGTCACGAGGTGTCGCAGAAGATCTACCTCCTCCGGAAGAGTGCTGCTTCGGCGGCGGGCGAGGTCAGGAAGGCCCTCGCGAACCAGTTCGTCTCCCACACGAAGCGGGACTTTGTGGACAAAGCCGAAGGTGAGCGAGCGCCTTCCTCTCCGCCCCGCGAGGGCGCGCGAGGCGCTGGAGCCGTGTCAGGGATCTCACGGTGCAGACTCTCACAGTGGAGACGCGGGGAAAAGCAAGTTACCAAGGGAACCGGTCGAGTTATAAAAGGTGCACGTTGCAGGCTGCTGCGGGGCGCACAGTAGGACATCTAGCCAGAGCGGGGGAGGGAGGTCAGGAAAGGCTCCTTGGGCTGAAGGGCCAGGACCCCCCTCCCCCACCCTACCCCCAGCCGAGTGACGATGAAGGGATGGAGTCGCACGGGCTGCTGCCAGTTCTTAACTGCTCAGTTACTGCTGTTCAGAACCAAACCTTCACCGGAGCCCACACGCGCACGTGCGTAAACGCAGCTGCCCGCGGGCCCCGCGCGCGCCTCCCGCGCCCGGCCCCACGTGCCGTCCGCGGCCACCGCCAGCCTGCCGCTCCTCCGGGCGGTAAAATGATGCGTTTACGCGGCTATCGTTCGATCCGTCGATTTTGGGCGTTCCCGTCGACTTCCTGTTCGGGCATCCAGCGTTTCTGGCCATCCCGTCGTCTGACTTCCCCCCATCCATCGTCTCCATCCAGTGCCATTCCAAACGTGTGGCTAATTCAGTCGCTAGGGTTAATGTTATGATCGCGGCGATATGATATATCATGATTATGTCAAAGTGTATTGCTGAACCGGCTGGCATTTTATAATTATGTTTCCTCTTACCTTTTGTTTTCTTTCGGGTTTTGTTTCGTTTGGTTTTTACCGGAGTTAATGGTTGACGCTGTTTTCATTTGCTTAGTTTTCTACACGGTTGTGACTTTTTCCAAATACTTTGTCACACACTAGGATTTTCTTCTGCCACCCTCCGTCGGTCTCCCCCGATCTTGAGGAGTCTCTGGGTAGATTTGCCTCCCACCTGTGCTACCTGTGACCTGGGACTTCCTTTTTCACCATTCTGGGCTTTTCTGGGGCTTCTGCCTGCCCCAAATCCTGTTTCCTGAGTCTATGTCTTCCTCTGCCTTGTCCCCTCACCCTCATTTTTTGGAAGCGCATCCTCCAGTAGCTTTCTATGAAAGGACGCGTGGGAGAAACACTTGTGCGTGTGCCCCTCCTGATCCGGAAACACCCTTTCTCCTTCCTTACATGTGTTCAATAGTGTGGCTGTCCTTCTAGGGTGACAGTCATGGTCCCAAACTGGACTGCATCCCACGGGCGCTCTGTGCTCCAGTGCCGACCGAGCTGGGTCTGCCTTTCCTTCCCCTAACAGAGCTCATCGTACTCTCTCTGGCTTCCGTAGCCTCCAAGCCAGTGCTGCGCAAGTCGATGAGAGACTTGTCCACAATATAAGCACCTGGGTCCCACTTCCAGAGGTTCTCAGTGTCTGGGGCGAGCTTCAGCAGGTGTAACTTAGAAACACCATCGCGGGAAATGTCGGTGGACTATCTCTATGTGGGAACCCCAGTGCCAAGCGTTACGGCTGCCAGACGTCGCACTCCGTATGTATTTGTCCTCTACGTACCTTTCTATGCACACTCGTCTGAGGTCGTCTCAAGGTAGAACGAGGATTTAATTATCTTGGCACAGAACACATACAGGAAGCGAACGCATTTGCCTTAGAGTAGTCTCTCCCAGGAATGGGGTTGGGCACATGCCTCAAGTATTTCAATAGGTTTGGCTCTGGAAAGCTGGTCATAATTTACAAACCCAAGTGATGGATGATGCTTGCTATAAACGAGGCCAGATGGTTTGCCAAAATATCTAAGGGAATGTTCTGATTTTGAGCCCTAGAGTTTCCTCCTCTCTGTAACCTCATCATCGCCTTGGGCAGTTTACAGGTTCATCATCATCACCCACACCCTCTCGTTCTGAGTCACCTAAATTGAGAACATGCGGATCTATACAGATCATTTTTTTAAAAATCACTAATAAAACACTCTTGGGTGCCAGTAGATGACATCACACATTGTTCGATTTATAATGTACATTTGAATTTACTTTGAAAAGACCTAGAATCTGGTGTCATAGTAATCGACCTTGAGTTTGGTGTCAGAGTAATTGGCACCGTTTAGACGTCGTTCGTGAAATCCACGTTTTTAACATCTGCGTCCTGAATAAAGCTGAGGGTGTATGATGTGCCTCTAAACCAACACTTCGTAGCAAGAATTAAGGGTGAACCCCGTGTAAGTGAGGTGCCCATGACTCTCTCTGCTGTAATCTGGTACTGCTTGCGGATCCAGGCATCTTTCTGGTCAGTGCTTAATAAATATTTAACAATTATAAATCTGATGAATATTTTTTTAGCAGTTATTTCGAAGAAACGATAGAGTTGTTGTCCACTAGTGACAGTGGCGTTACCTAACCCTCTGTCAGTAAGGGACAAGCTCTGCGTGGTTCTCCTCCGGGTGATGGGGTTGATACGCACTGTCCCACCTAGGTCTGCCAGACACAGCAAATAAAAACACCGAGTGCCCCGTTAAATCTGAGCGACGATGTGTCGGAGACCAATAATGAGCACCCACACAATCTTACACTGAAAAATGATTTGCTGTTTATCTGAAATTCAAATGGAACTGGTGTCCTACATTTTATATGGCGACCTGGCCCTATCCGAACTCTCTTGCTCTGCTGCCTGCCCCTGCCCCACGGACGAGGCCGGCCTGCCGGAGCGAGAGGTGCCTTCCGCGTCCACAGAGCAGAGCAAAGGAGCCCCTTTAACTGACCCATGATATGTTCAGTAACTGCTTCTAGCCCCTTGAGCATGTAATTCCCGTGCCTGATGAAGCAGAAAACGATTTCTTGGTTGAAATATCCTTAAAAAGTACCCTGAACGTACCTCTCGATACAAAAAGAATGGGTTTTGGCGTGATCGATGGGAAGCTACTACCCGAAGCAAAATGGAGCGGAAGTTTGATGCTATTTAGAAATAACTTACAGGGAATAAGTGTTTCCTTTGGTTTCTACCTCCTCCCCAGCTCAGAAGATTAAGCAAAATTCCCAGATGTTTCCGGAAGGGAAAAAGTTACTTCCGCACCCCAAAGACACTGAATTTCGGCGGAATTACCATGTTCCAGCTAAAATTCCTGAGTTTCAGGATTTTAGGTTCAACTACAGATGCTGCTCGAGCCTCCCAATCGCTTCTCATGGTCCAGGTGAGTACACCTGTGGCTTTTCAAGCAACTTTGTAGATTCCATCCCTCGCTCCAAGATTCCTCCGGACCTTGATGAGAGTCGTGGAGAATGCCAGCGACCCCCATGTGGAATTAAAACTATGCCTCTTTGCGCTTAGCCTCAAACTCAGGGAGTGAGTCTCAGAAGAGAACTGACTGCTTGTGGCGAGAAATAGTACATCCTCCGCCTGGGAGGGGCCGGTGTTGGGATTGGGGGACCCCCCTCCCTGCTTATAAAATGAAAGGAAGGTTTAGTTGCTATACAATGACAGGGGAAGAGATTAGGTAGGGATCAAACTGGTCTTGTCCATTATTTCCTGAAAGTTTAGCCACAAGGCGTACCCTTTGGATTTAGCACTCATTCTAACGGAGTCATTTTTTTGCGATCGAGATTCCTATTGTTTTCAACAGAAAAGTTTTTGAAAGTTCCGTGACCCAGCCACCTCCAAGCCACAGGCAAAGAGGATAACGGGGTGTCAGTTTGAGATAGCGATTTTTCCCCGGCGTGGAGTGGGGATCGAGTAATACTTTAGAGAGAAGTCACAGAATGGAAGCTTAGCATCTTGGAGTTAGAAGGTAGCCAAGAAGTTACCTGGTCTAGGTGGTCATGTCACACTTGAGTCACCTTGTCCCATCCTTGCCAAGGGGTGATATCGTTCCTGCTCAAACTCTTCAGAGGGGTGCCTCTACCCAAGATGATGGCTTCTTTCTTAGATGGTTCGGCTCTTTGAAAGTCCCTAGCAGCTAGACTCTTCCTTGCTCAAATTCTGCCCTTGGCTTCTTGTCTTCCCAGAAGTTAACCAGTCTACAACTATCATTCTGTGAAAACCTTAGTATGTGCCTTCTAAGTTTCCTCCACGGAAAGCATTTCCGGTTCCTACCAACACGCTTCTCGGATGTGGCGGCCAGTCCCTCCCCAGCCCGGCCCCTCCGTCTGGCCAGTGGTCCTTTGGGAGGAGACGCAGTATTTAAGGTGTCCTTAAGGTTTACAAAGACTGGACAAGTCCTCACACCGTCTTCACTTTAGGATAATTCCACAACCATCAGGACCCACGTCAAACGAGCAACAATTGAGATGAGATTTAAGCGATTGGGTCCCGCCGGCCCCCCATGCCCCCGTTAGTCTGCACGCACAGCGATGCTGACTACAGCTGCCAGCCTTCTTCCTAACCGCCCGTCCCAAGACACCCAGGCCCCTGGGGGAGGCCCCGGAGCACGCCCGGCCAGGTCTGCCCAGGAGGTGGCATGAAAGGAGAGGGCCTTTGTTCGCCAAGCAGGGGGCGAAGCCTGCCATCCTGGCCCCTGACCTGCAGGAGAGCGGGCTCCAGGGAGAACAGCATCTCTGAAAACGGGGGTCAGATGCAACCTCATCATCTCCAATCCCCACCCCTGCCCCCCACCTGACAGCAGCACCCCCTCACCCCTTTCTCTTAAAGGCTGCTGCGTGCCAGGCCGGGCTCATGGTCCGGGCCGTGCTCACCAAATAAGGGCGGGAGTGCTCTGCTCGGTGACAGCCTCCGAGCCTTTCCTTCCCTTATGTCCCCCCAGTCCCCGGGGAGCCCACGAAGAAGCAGACTACGTACCAGAACGATTACGGCAAGGCCCGCCTGGATTCCCTAGGAGCCTGAAGTCACCTCTTCCCTCCCGAGTCACAGCGTACCCGCAGAGCATTTCCCAGGAAGGTAAGATGAGGTCTCGAGGCACAAGGGAATGAATTTGCAGGTCCTGATTCACTGCTTTGGGCCAAGTAGAAATCGTTCTAGCTTTTGGCCACTGGAGTCAAATGCTCACCAAAAAGAAAAATATTGCTTTGAAAAAAAAAAAAAAAAGAATCCATAGTTTTTGTGCAAACTTCAACCCACTGAAAATATATATACTTTTTCTTAAAACAGGCCCCAGGGACTACATCCCCACCTTTTAAAAAGAAAAACGCAGCTTCTCACTCATGGTTGACCTCACCGCCTGCAGGCGTATCGTCCCGGGTTTGACTTTTCCTTGCAGTTAATGGGTTTCTTTGGGGGCTGTTCGCAGCTCCCACAGTTCTGTCTTAGCCACTGTCGCCTTAATTCCATGTTTGATGCCGCTTTCGTGTGACAGGCTTCGGGATACACGGGGATCTCCGCGTAGCACGTCCTCGGAGAGCAGGTGCCATTCCCAGGTTCCCCCACACGACGAGGACTTGCCCCGGCTTTAGGCTTAGTGAGGGAACCGGCGAGCGAGGACCTCAGGGACCGTGTACATTACAAACCCCACGCCGCGCCGAAGGGGAGTTGAGAAGCAAACAGGGCAGAGGTCGGCATTTCCCCCTGCGCCGAGCGCACCATCGCCTGCCCCCGCCTGTGCTCTAGGCTCCGCGGGGGACCCGGCCTGGCTTTGTGCCCCGTGGTCAGGCTCAATGAGCTCAGAACTGCTGCCAGCTCCTCAGTAGCCCCCCCCCCCACTGCTCTCCATGACCCCCGTCTCTGTCCCCAGCCACCATCGGAAGAGCCTGCTCCTCTGAAATCCTTGCTGGAACGCTTTTTCATTATTGGATCTCCTGCCCCACACAAGACAGAAACTGTGCTGGGGATAAGAGGGTGTGTATGTGTGTGCATGTGTGTGCACGTGTGCTGTGGGTGTATGTGTGTGTTCGTGTGTGTGCATGTGTGTGCGTGCATGTATGCGCATGTGTGCATGTGCATGCACATGTCTATATGTGTGTGCACATGCATGTGTGCCTTGTGTGTGCATGGGTGTGCTGTATGTGCATGTGCGTGTGTATGCATGTATGCATGCGTGTGTGCATGCATGTGTGTGTGTGTTGGGGGAAAGAAGCATTTTCCACCCTCAGATGAGGGCCGATGCCCCACAGGTGTCTGGCGGAGCTCGAACGCTGGGTCTCACGGAGCCACTAGCCGCGGGTGTCACAGGGCGGATGTCACGCCTCGCTCTGAGGCAGGAGCAGGAGTCTGTGTTTCCCACTCGGAGCATCACAGCTCAGAACGGACGCCCCTGGGCCCGTGTGACAACCCAGGACACTGAGGGTCCTGGAGGTCTGTTCTCAGCACTCCCCGGAGGCAGAGCCAAAGCGTGCAGGGCCCCAGCCCGCCCTCATGCCCTCCCGGCCTTGATCCCATGGGAAGCGTCACCTGCATGTCACGCCTGCCTCCCTCCCTCCCGGAGCCACGCCTGGCTGACCCGTAGACTGAGCATTTCCGTCCCCAGAAGCAGACGCTCCCACCTGCCCGGGGCTCACAGCAGATGGAGCTGTCCCTTCTCTGCGGCCCGGACGCCACGCCGTCTGCCGGGGCCTCTGTCTCCTGTCTGCTTGTCGTTCTCAGTTGGCGCCTTAGTGGTGCCCCCCAAGAGCGAGCTAAGGACCCTCAGAGTGCTCCCACCCAGTAGCCCCCTCCTCAATGCCCCGTAACCTGACCCTTCACAGGGACACTGTCCCCCAGTTGGGCTTTCTTCCCAGACAGTTGAGAATCAGCCTATGACCTGACAAGGTAGCTCTGGGGCAAGTCCAACCTTCGGCTCCTCCTTAGCTCCCCTGCTCCCCGGTTCCCTAGACAGCCCAGGGCTGGCGCCCCGTACTCCTGGCCGTTCGTGGTGATCTGGGTCCTGTAGCCTCTGCTTCCAGAGGGTTCTCATTTTTCCTCCTTCACTTTGCTTTGGAATGGCCACTCGCCGAGGCCAGCTGTCCGGAGGTGACAAGCAAAAGGGAGGCTCCCTTGGGACGCTTACGCCTGGAACGTCTTGTCATTTGCCTTTGTCCAGGGCGACACGAACGCTTTTTGCCAGCGAGACCTCAGCAGAGCTCGCCTGTCTCAGGGCTGAGCGCGTGTGCAGGAGAGTGAAAACCAGGCGGGTGTGTTAGGCTGAATTCTTAGCTCCTCTGCTTAGGTCGTCATTTGGGGTGACCCCTCTCAGACAGCCCAGGAGCCCGGGTCCAGGTAGACTGTGCGAGGGCGGAAGGGGAGGGGCCGGCGTCATGGCCCACGTCGGGGTGAGCGGGTGCCGCGAGGTGGCAGGGGGAGCTGGGACAGGGAAAACTCCAAGAGCACACAAAACAAAGCCGGGGCGAAGGCAGGAGGAGCCGCCGAAGCCGACCCTTCGCTTCTGCTGGCTCCATGGCTGTTTGATGTTGCGTTTCGGGACTGAAAACTTGAGGAAGAGGACCAAGACGGCTGTGGTGGCCTTTTGTTTCTCTCTTCCAGGGGCTCGGGCCCCACGACAGCCTACCCTTTGGGCCTCTGTTATGTGTTGGCAAACGCAGTCATCTCCCATGGATCGCACCTCCCCCCTCAAAAAAATAAAATAAAATAAAACCAACCGAAACCCGCTTTTCGGAATTTTTCAGCTCTGGCTCCCTCCCATCTCTTCCCCCGATGAAAACTCCCACGAACACGGCTGTTCAGAGGGTGCGTCTTCCTAGGGCGTAATTCCGTCCGGTTAAGAGTGCGTTTATTCGCCCGCCGGATCAGCTTCCTCCATCGATTGAATACCGATGATGCTTGCTTGATACAAAGATTCGTGAAAAACAAATCCTCCCTCTCGGGGCACTGGGAGTCGGGGTGGGAGACGGTGCGCAGTTACGATGTCACCAGCTCCGTTAGCCTGTGAGGGAACGCCCAACCCTGTGCATTGCTGGCGGGCTGCCTGGAGGAGGCCTCCTCTGAGCATCACGGGTGAATCGGCACGACAAGGGGACCCAGGACCATTGCTAAGCAGGGGACCTAAATCACGGGGACCTAGCTCTGCATATGTAGTACACACGGGTAGCATCCGGATTATGACTGGTGGCCTTTTTTGAACAGTTATTTCAATCGACATTAAATTTGACACGAAAATCATCTTTTTTATTAATTCGTGCCAAACTTGAGTCATCTTGGATGTTTATCTTTGGTATCAAATTTTTTTTTTTTTTTTTTTTTGCTTATCTTAAACTTAACTCTTTGGCATAGATAAAAAAAAAATAGAGACATTTCAGGCTGAAAATGTCTCTAAAAGGGCTGACGACAGCGATGTTGGTGCCCCAGGAAGGACGTTGCTGGGGGCCCTAGGACAGTGCACTTTCCCTGGGAACAAATCTGGTAGTTTCTCACGAAGCTAAACGTGTACCTAGTCCATGACCCAGAAATTCTAGGGGGGGAAAAAAACCGCATGCCCACAAAAGGTCTTGTGCAAAAATATTTATGATCATTGTATTCTTAAGAGCCCCAAACTGGATACGGCCCGGATCTCCACCAACAGAAGAACGGAGAAGCCGCGGTAAAGCCACGTAACGAAATACTGCTAGACAATAAAAAGGAATGAATTATTGATGCAGTCAACAAAATGCGTGAGCCTCAAAAGCAGTATGCCGAGCAAAAGAAGCCAGACACACCAGATAATACATCCTGTCTGACTTCTCTGATCCGGAGGTGTGTAACGTGCAGACCTTACCCGCGACGAAGCGAATCAGAGCCTCGTCCGTCTTGGGGTGTGGGGCGCGGACAGGGGAGGGGTGTGGCAGGGCTTTCCCACGTGACGGACGCGCTCTGTACCGTCACATGGCTGCGCGTTACACACGTGCGGGCGTCGACCATCGAACTGCACGCGCGGGAAGATCGGTACATTTCACCTTGTGAAAAGTGTGCCTCGATCGAAAAATGCCGGGGCCGGAGAAGGCGGGGTTCAAAGTGGCGTGGGAGGTCATAAAAACAAGCAAGTGCACACAAGCAAGTGTACACACCCCGCACACACACGCTCATGCGCACACACGCCCCTGGGTGGCGGACCTCGGCGGGCATTCGTACCCCTGGCCATGAAATCTTGGTATCACCTTCTTCCTTCCTCCTCCCGGTTCTTTTTCTTTGGCTGCACAGGTGACAGTCGCTAGACATGACCCATGTTTCACAGCTTCGCTCTATATGATTTTAAAAATAAGTAGTTAGGGTTAGGGACGCAGAGATGTTCAGAACCAAGCGCGATTCCTTCATCTTCCAGACGAGGCCGTGGGGGCTGGTGGTCGAAGGGGCCAGTCACCAAAACCAGCAGAGCCTACCCTGGTCGGCGGGCAGGTAGCAGCCCTGGCTTCGAGGGAACTTTTGGAGCGATGTCTCTGTGACTTGTTTCTTACGGGTTACTGTGTGCGCGGTAATGAAAGAACAGGCTCTCCTGTGATTGGGTGTCTTTATGGACCTGGCTCTGTCTGGGGGCCTCACTGTATGACATGCTTAATCCACTCCCACACCTGGGCAAGGTAAGCACTGTCGCCTGCATCCAAAGACGAGGAAATGAAGAAACGGAGAGGTCGAATGACTTGCTAATAGTTGGCCAGCACAGAACCGAAACCTAAGTCTATCTCATTCCAAACTCCATGCTCGCTCTCTGAAGACTGGCTGATCCCTCGAATGTTAAATTTGCTCTTTTTAATCAATAGTGACACAGCTGGGCCTTTTTAGCTATTGGACCTACTACCCACTGGTTATTTTGGTCTCATCAAATTTGCGTACCGAGTACTATTACTGGATATTCACCTCCTTCCTAGAATTTCTTTAGCACTTAAATAGTTAAATGGAAATTTTCATCCTGTTTTTGTTTTTTTATAATTTTCAGACAGACGAATTCTCGATCACTTTGTTCGCTCTGACGGTGACGTTGACAAGGGACAGAATGAGAAAGGAAAACAGTCCAAAGGAAGAAAATCTGAAATTCGCTTCAAGGACCTCCTGGGCCGTTTTACTAAAACTCAAGGAAGAATAATATCCAGATCGTTCCAAATGTGATATTCATGACTGTGTGTGATTTCGTTTTCTTTTTAAACAATAAAATCATTTAAAGCTATAAATCTCTACGCTACCCATCTCTCTCCGCCCCCGACAAAGCTTTAACTGTATCCAGAGGAGGTTTTGATTTAAAGTTTTTCCTAGTCTCTTTTGGATACATAATTTGTGATTTCAATTTTGATTTCTTTTTTGAACCAGGAATTTTCCAGTATTTAGAGGATTATAAAAACGTTTTTATTATTGACTTCCGGTTTGTAAGTTTTTAAAAATGTCTGCTTTGGGGAAATTTAAGCAAAGTTTTCTTAATGTCGAATATATAATTAATTTGTGTATTACATGACTAAAAGAAGAAAAATACATAGTTTATTGTATTTTTCAAATCTGTTGTATCTTTGCCTTAATTATATACTTGAACCGTTGAATTATAAAAGACAATTAAGAACATCCCACAATGAAATGTTTTCATCAATGCCTCTCTGTATTTCTAGGTTTTTTGATTTATATATATGGCTTTGTTGTTTATCTTTAATGTTTATGACTTACACACAGCTTATTCATTGATTAACTTACTTTATTCCATTTTTTTCTCTTTAATAATGCTTTTGGCTTTGAATTGCCTTTTAATTGATATTAGTATCGCCATTCATGCTTCTTTTTTTTTTTTCTTTTCTTTGTATTTGCCTAACATATGCTTGCCTTCCCTTAATTTCCAGTCTTTCTTTGTAACTTTGTTTTGGTGTGCTTCTAGAAACACCTCGCGCCTGGGTTTAATGTCATACCTAACATCAGGGTCTTTGTCTTTTGAGAGGAGAATTCAGTTCATAGTAATTACGATGCTTGATGTGCTTGCTTTTTACGATTCCTGTATTTTTTTGTTTGCTATTCTTTGCTGTTCTTTTTCAGCTTTGCTTTGCCTAATCTCCACTTCTTTATTGCACGGTTAATTTTGATAAGATACCGTTTTCCGTGATCCTCACCATTTGTTTCCTCGCATGTGGTCATTACTAAATTTGGAGTTCTCGACTAAGGTGTAAAACTCGCGCGAGGCCTCTGCTCCCAGTCTGGGTCCTCCACAGGCCACTCTACCCTCACTCACTGGCCGGAGACGTTTTATTTTCCAACCGTTCCGCCTCGTACGTCCCGCTCCATCCCTTGCACGTGTGCGTGCACACGCACTCACACGTGTGCACGCATGCTTCGTTGCTGAGATAGTGGGCAAGTTTCGTTTCGAGCTTGTTTAGGGATTTCCTTATAATGTCCCTCTCTGTTTACGGCGTAGTGTACAGCAGTCCCAGTCACAGCGTCGAGATCCTCCGTTTATATTTGATTGTCACCGTTTCCTGCGTTCTCTTGTTTTTTTTTCCAGATCCTGGGTTTGCTTTCTGTTCGTTTACTTGGTTACAGCAGTTTCTACGTGTTTCCCCAGATGGGTCACAAGGGTCACAACGCATCGAATCCTTGCTTGCCCCCAAATGGCGCTCTTCTGCGGTAGATTCCATCTTGTCTTAATATAGAATTATTGGAACTTAATCCTATTTTCTCAGTCGTCCAGTGTCATCCCACCGTCTGTCTCCTGGTTTAGCACATAATTTATCATTCAGAGTCAATGACCATCACGTGATCCGGGTTTTCCCCAGAAGCTTTCGCGATGGTCTCTTTATTTCTGTGATATTTCAAGGCCGTGTTCCGTTTCATTTGGAATTGTCTCGTTCAGGAAATGTTTTGTTTCGCCTTTTTATCATTGTCACCTTCCTCCTCTCTGCTACTCTCCGAGATACATTTTCTCCTGCGTGTAGTAACATTCGTATCGGAGGCCTCTTGGATCCGTCCTTCAGGCCTTTCGTCTTCCACCTTTTTGTTGACAGTTTCTCGTTTTTAACGTTCTCGGCTTCTGTTGTATCAAATGTCTTTACTCTGCTCGCTCAGAATATCGTTTTGGTTCTTAGCAGTGACTGTTCCGTTTACCGCGTTTTAAAATCCGGGCACCGCATTTTATTATAGTTTCAATTTTATTTTATTTTATTGTTTTCATTTTTTATTTTTTCGGGCGAGGCAACCCTTGGTTGACCTCACAGATTGCAAGGACCTTGTCAGTTTACAATCCCTTATTTTTTATTTTTTATGCCTACAGCACCTGGTCTTCCCAGGTGGTCTCCCATCCAAGTACTAACCAGTCCCGAGCCTGCTTAGCTTCCGAGACCAGCCGGGATCAGGCTCGTTCAGGGTGGCATGGCCATTTACTAATTTTGATTTTAGAAAGTCTTCTTTTCCTTATGTTGTTGAACTGATCCTTTACCTTCTCCATTGGCTCTGCCATTGATTCCTGATGGCACAGACTCACATTCTAGTTTCTGTTTTCCAGAATATTCAATGCATTTTTGCTGATTCAAGTTGTGGCTCGCTCATGGGCATGGTTTGATTTTAGACAAATCTTTCTCTTTGAACGAACTGTGCTAGTGAGGCTTTGGCTGGAGATCTCGGCCACCGCAGAAGGTATTTCCCCAGCCCCCGACTGTGAGCTTGGCTGTGTGACTTGCTTTCGTCAATGGGGTGTTAGCAGACAGTGGCCGGGGCTGCTCACTGACCCAGGAGGAGGGGGAGACGTGTGGGGGAGCTGCTGTGATGATCCGAATGTTTGCGTCTCCCTCAAACGCAGCTGTTGACGTCCCAGTCGCCCAGGCGGCAGTGTTAGGAGGCGGGACTTTGGGAGGTGATCGGGTCGTGAGGAGCCTTCATGACTGCGGTCCGTACCCTTATGAAAGAAGCCCCACAGAGGTCCCTAGCTCCCCACGCCATGTAGGACACAGAAAAGACAACTGTCTATGAACTAGGACGTTCCTGCCAGACACAGAACCTGCTGGCGTCATGAGTTTGGAATTCTCAGCCTCCGGAACTGTGAGAATAAGTACGTGTTGTTTGAAAACTATCCAGTTTACGGTAACAGCCCAAACGAACAGATACAACTACTCCAGCCCACCAGATGACCTACCAACTGTGAGCGAGAAATAAATGCTTTTTCTTTCATGCCACCGAGGTTCACGTAGCAACAGGTAACGGATACAGGCGAGGTACTTACTTACAGGAGGCATCCGGGAAACCTCGGAAACAGAATGGAAGTCTGGAAAGAATCGCCACAAACAAAGGGTTTAAAAAGCCGTCCTCTTTCAAACAGAAGAGCGTGGCTGTGGTTCTTTTGCATTTCAAAACCTGCCAAAGGATGGAGGCATCTCAAACGCTGAACACTTGAAAGGTTCCAACGAGGCCGGGTACCCACTGTGGATTTTAAGGTGCCAAAGGACGGGACAGGGGGTCACATGGCTCCTTCTCAGAGCAGATCACCAAGGCCAGGTCAGCCAGTGCACCTGACCGAGTTAATTATGTGGCACTATTACTCCCATCAGTGTAGGGGAGGGAGCAGGGAGGGTCCACTCAGAAAGTCTTTCTCTCGGGCTATCCACTCCCCCCACAGCCCCCCACAGCCCCGCCCTGACGACACCCGGCCCCATGGAGCTTTCGGTTCCCTTTTTACCTTCCTGCAAAACTTGCCCTGCACACACAGCCAACTGAGGAAGTACACCCAGCGGAGTTCTATCTTCCCACAAACATCTGTTTTTTGTGTTTGATTTGAGGAAACTATTACATAAATATGTTTAAACTCGTTCTATTTTAAAAGATGCTTTCACAAACGAGAAAGTGGAAAAAGAAACCACTTTAACCCGAAGACGGCAATAACCTGTAACAAATAAATTAACCGCGACGGATCGTATACCGTTGACCTTGAACAACGCGGGGGTTTTAGGGGCGCCAACCACCGGCACAGTTGAAAATCCCCGTTTAACTTAAGTCAGCCTCTACACATGCAGACTCTCATCTACCAGCTGACCTTGAACTCACAGGTTTGAACTTTGAGGGTCAATTGAAAAAGTGTGTGTGTGAGTGGACCCACCCGCTTCAAACCCACAGTGTTCGAGGATCGAGTTTTCAGTGTGAGCTGACAGTCTCCGCGTGCAAGGGGGTCTGCGGGAGAGGAATACTTCTCAACCTGGGCCGCAGGACAGAAGGGCCCGGAGAGATTTTAAAATCCTGATGCTCGGGCCGCTCACTGGACTGGTGACGTCAGACGTTCTAGGGTACAACCCCGCAGCAGTCTGCTCTAAAGGGCCCCAGGAAAGCCCAACACACAGCAAAGAGCCAGGCCCACTGGCCCGGGGGAGCGAGCTAACTGGCAGATCGCACCTTCTAAGGGCAAAGTCGGTCATTCAGGCGAGGAGGTCTCGGCAGGAACCAGGATCCGCCCGCTTGGCTCACAAGGTGGGGGCTGCTTCTCAGGGGGAGGCTTGCAGAGAGCAGCAGGGAGAGGGAGCTGGCACCTCCCTAAGCCTGCGTGGACACTGTGACTGGAGCCCGGAGAGACTGTGTGTGGGATTGCCACTGTCCCCTGGGAAGAGGGTCACGGCCAGAGACGTGAAGCAGAGAGGAGGAAGATGCCCCCGGTTCCTGCTTCCTCCTCAACTCTGATGGCGTCTGGCCTCCCACAACGCCTCCCACTGACCGAACCCCGCGGGCACCCAGCAGGAGGCATGGAGCGTCCGCCTCCAGGGACTCAGAGCCGCCCAGAGGAGGGTGTTAGAGGGCATTCGGAGGCCTCAAAATATCACCGATGCAACGGGCCAGGCTTTCTGAACCGAAACCAAAAGCAGAGTGTGTGGTCAACTACTCATTGTGATTTCTGAATGTAATTTTATAAAGCCCCTCACAAAATACAAAGCGCAACGATTTATTCATTTAAAGAATCATCTTAAAAAATCATCACGTTTTCATGAAATCGGGATTGCCCCCAGAAAACCCGAGGTGACAATCTAAACATTATCTATCCTTCATTCGACACTCGTTTAAAAACATTTCTTAAAAGCCCTTTGTGCCCGACGCTGCAGTGTACACTAGATACCGAAAGGGAAGACAGCATCTTCTCTTAAAGACGTACGAGCCTAGTGGAAAAAAAAGACAAGTTGGCAGCCGTGGCGTTTCATGAGCCCAGAGCCGTGCGCCTCCTTCACGTCTCCGCCCGCACGCCCAGCCGCCTGGTCCTGACGGCAGCCGGACCCTCGCCCTGCCGCCCCCAGGCCCGGCGCGGAACACGAGCCTCGCTCTCTGAGCGCAGTCGGGGCTCAGTTCCAGCGTTTCCCCGGCAGGGGAGCGGGCAGAGCTCCCTTTCTTCCAGCCTCGTGGCGACGACCAACCCAGGAGGATGGGGAAAGGAGAGGGGATGCGCGAAAGAGAGGACGGACCCCTGCGAGACCGGAGCGTGCGTCCCGGGGGCCAGCTCCGCCCCTGCCGCGTGAACCCCTTCATTTCCCCCACGTGACGAAAGCTGGATTGAGCTGGATCTCTGCCACTTGGAATCAATGACGTTCCAACGAAAACCGAGATCCAGCCTGAGGGCTCGGATCCGCGGTGGGGCCCAGACTTTTAGTGCAGCTATTGGTGCTGTAATTACGCTGTTCTCAAGAGCGGGGGTCTCAAACGTAAATGCCTGGCGGGTGACCTAAATAGGGGAGGCGGGCCAGGGTGAGACCATAGGGCATGGTGAGGACTGCGGCGGGCTGGAGAGTGCCCGCCATGTCGAACGCGCTGCTGAGGCCAGCTGTCACCGCGCCACATTGTATCAGTTACGTGAGGTTTTAGGAAAATCCAGAATTTAAAAAAAAAAAAATTTTATACGATAAAATTCACTCTCTTTGGTGTACGGAGCTATCGATTATGAGACCTACATGGAGTGCTGTATCCAACACCACAGTCACGATACAGAAAAGCCACATCCCTAGTTTTCATCCCTATAGTTTTGCTTTTTCTAGAATGTTCTCTAAAGGGAGTCATATAATATATAACCTCCCACGTATGGCTTCTCTCGCTTAGCAAAATGAGGTTGAGGTTATTTTTGTTGTCGCGTAATCCGCAAGGATTTCTTCCTCTTTGCTGCCGAGCACGGATGGATACGTGGCCGTTTATCTCCTCGCCGGTCGAAGGGTGACTCTGACCAAAGCTGCCATTCATTCATTCTTCGCCTGCACCAGGCTCACTTCTAGGCTGTGGGGGTTCAGCAGGGAAAGACACACGTCGATGGAGCGTATGCTCCGAAGGGAGAAAACTGATCAACTAATAGATGAGATTCGGAAGGTCGCAGAGGCCCTGAGGTCGTGGTTTTACTCAGACGGAGGCGAGAAGCCTGGCTGGGTTTTGAGCGGAGAATTAATAACACTAGCCGACGTCCGTTTGTAAAAGACCAGTCTCTACACAGAATAAATATATCGTAGGGAAGAAGCAGACATTACGGCAGAGGCCGTTGCCAGGGTCCCAGTGAGAAGCGCGGTGGCTTAGACTGGGGGTGCGGGTGGGGAAAGCCGGGGTGCGGTTGGCTTTCTGGAGAGTCTTCAAAGGCAGAACCGAGGGGGTTTGTGGGGAACGGAGTGTGTATTTGGGGGAGAGGGAGGGGAGGGGCACGACTCCAAGGGCTTTTCCCTAAGCAACTGGGAAAGGGGAGGTGCTCCCCGAGGTAAGGAAGGTGGAGAAGGAGTGAGATTAGAACAATCGGGGTTCAACTTGGGGCGGCGGATAGCACCCCAAGACTATTATTCTTATTAACCGCACCCAGGCGGGGTAAGAGGCAAAGAGCGTGCTTTCAACGCCGGAGTATTTTCCTCTTTGTTCCCTCGTCTGTCATCCCCAGACCACCTGCAGCTTCAGGTAGCGTCAATTTCCCTCAGGTGAGGTGGGCTATGCTCCGGGGCGGAGCTGAGCGAGGAGGAGCCCACCCCGGGGCTCCGGGTACAAAGCCTGGGCCAGAGAGGCCGCCACCGCTGTGGGCAGAGCTCACGACACTGGCTGCCCCCACGAGGAAGCAGCAAGCCTCCTCCCTCCTCCTCCCTCCTCCTCGTGGCACCTCTCCGATCCTCAGTAAATGCTCCGTGGTCCGAGGGGACCGCACTCTAATCAGCGAAGGAGCCCTTGGCAGGTGTTTCTGCTTGAGGTGTGACTCGGAGCGGAAACAGAGCGGGTTCTGCTTCGGGAAGGGTACACACATCTCACGTTAACAGGTAAGAAAGAGTGATCCTTATTCCTTGCCTTTTTGTTTTGTTTTGTTTTCAATCTCATAGAATTTTCTAGAATTCTGCTCGGGGAACAGGCGGAGAGCTGTTTACTTAAAAAAAAAATGTTATAGGTAACTGTGGTGTACGTTGTCAAGGCAGCGAGTTCTGCTCCTTGGGGGGTGGGGAGGGGAAGGTGAACAAAGCCTGTTGCATTCCCCGTGGGGCCCGGCCACACTCCCCTGGGGCCTGGGGAGGACTTGGCGAGCAGCGGCCGCTGGGCTCGGGCTTGTGCGTTTACCTGTCTAGGACAACGCAATGTTGTCTCTACTCAGAGCCTTGATAACTTAATTGCACTTAAAAAAAGAAAACCCCGAATTCGAGCAAATCCTGAGACTATCATGAGGGCTTTCGATTAATGTAGAATGAAAGCTTTTTCAGAAGCATTAATTGAGCTGTGAATACATCCCGAACCATTTGGAGATACGGACTCTACAGCCAGCTTCTTTAAATCTGGCTAATTAAAGTACTAAGTGTCATCAAACATTTTGACTTCATTTATATTTACGTTTCTGTGTAATTTTCTCCTGACTATTAGGTATCTATTTTTTTTTTTTTCTTACACTGCCTTATCATATCTCTTCCGTGTAAGCAGGGGAAAAAAAAACCCTAGAATATTTCCAACTCAGTCTTTCAGCCCATCCTTCTCACGGTCCAAGTGTTGATGAAATGTCACAATTAAACGTGACCCATTTCTTCCGAGACGGCTAACATAAAACATGCTTTTAGCTTGGCAGAAGAATTTGGTCTTGGGCTGTTGAAAGGAGCAAGCTGTAAGCATAATATTAAATTAGTATTAAGACCGACAAACAAGACACTTAAACGATTAGGTAACTGCTATTCCCCCAAATAAGGTGAAAGAGCCCGTTTAATTCTGGGCGCAGCAACACCCTCAGGCCCTGGGTGCGGCCATGCTGCCGGTGGGTGTGAGCCGCTCTGCTTGTCGTCTTGTGGAACGGGACAGGTACCAGTTAGATGCTTTGTGCTGTAGATCATAAAGGACCCACAACCCATAAACGTTTGAAAAATCCATTACCTTAAATCATAAGTTGATTGGTAGTGAGTTCTTGAACGCTGGTTAATTCAACAATTCGAAGGTGTTAGTTTAAAAGGAATGTTCTCTTTGCTGTCTGGGCTTTTGGCCTCACGCTTGTCCTGGGTGCAAAATGGTTGCAGCGTCTGAGGGAGGAGAGGAACTGGTTTTCTCTTTTCCTTCATTTAAAAAAAAAAAAAAACAAAAAACACAGAAACCTTTTCCAAAAGCGCCCAGCGGACTTCCGCTCACATCGGGTTGGCCAAAGCTGTGTCGCAGGTTCACGACTAGACCCCCACTGGCCGCCTTCTGAGACCAGGGAGAAGGTACGGCCCTGACGCCTGTGCAAAGGCCCAGCCCCGCCCGCCAGGGGCGGGTGCGGGAGGCGGTGAGGGGTGGGGCCGCGGGGCCACGCGCCCGTGGCGTCCCCTGCACACGCTGGCTTTCTTCCCGCCTTTCCAGCCTCTCCGCTGCAGACCCCTCGCTCGCTCTCTTCCTCTGCCTGGCCTCGAAGAGGTGGGACCCCACGGCGCTCCGCTGGGAGGAGAGCACCCCTCTCCTCCCCTCTGTGTATGGTCTCTCTCAATCCTGCGGCTGTAAAGGCCACCTGCCTGCTGGCGCCCTCCAGAGCAGGACCTCTGGCCGGGACCGCTCCTCTGAGCGCCACCTCTGGGCATCTAAATCCCCACGTGGGTAAACTGAGACAATGGCGGTGCTTCCTGACAGGCTTCCGGGAGCCCCGGGGAGAGGCGGACGTGGGGCCTGACGATGGACGCAGAGCCGCCCTCAGACGCGCTGGCCTCCCCGCGAGGCGCCCGGTGGCAAAGCCGTGTCCGACGGCACTGCGAGGGCCCCGCGAACTGAAATCGTTAACGCGGGTCGTGGATTTTCTCTCAGCAAGGCTCGTAGCCCGTGACCTTAAATGGAGACTGGAGGGATGTTGTTCTTTTTTTCCCATCGTCCATGACATTGAAAGCCGTGTCGTCGGAAAGATGGGGGATCGTCACAGGCCACTAACACGGCGTGACGGGCCCCTACGGGACCGTGGTGGCACAGGGCGCCGAGTGTGTCCTGCCTGGGTGTGACTCTGCTCCATGCGCCGGGTCCCAGCGGAAGAGACAGCCTTCTCAGTAATGACAAAAGGCGCCGGAGGGCCTGTGTCAACACCGCCGCTCCCCAAAGCCTCAGCTCAGAACCGGCTCACTGCCACTCGGGCTCGTTAGTCGAAGCGAGCTCCGAGACCAAGCCCGAAGTCAAGGGCGGTCCGCGATCCCTTTGTGGGAGGGTCTACGAGTTAGAGGGCCAGGAGCGGGGACACCGGGCGGTGGGAGGGGGTGCGGGTGGGGAAATTCTCTACTCTGCACGTCACATGGACAGAAGAGACAGCGTGGGCTCAGCAGGAACTGAGCGGTGGGGGAGCAGCTCCAACGGCCCCGTCTGCTGCTCGCTGCCTTTCAAGCTGCACTGTGGCCCCTTGGGGACAGCGTTCCCAGGACAGGCTGCATCCCTCCCCCGCCCTTCCCACCTGCTACCTGGTCAGCTATGCCCAGACCTCTTCCCCGCCTGGTGCCCTGGAATTCTCTAGTACAGTTGTTATGGGAAACAGTTCACTTCACATCTGCCGACAGGATTTGCTGTCTCTCCAAAATTAAAAAGAAGGAAAAAAAGGAGACAGAGAGAGACTCATCCTCTGATGGTTGTAAGGGATAATGAGTAATTTATTCAGAGCTCCATACAAATCAGGCTATCATCTTCCAGACAGAATCAATAATATAATTTTTAGCCCACACACACTTGCGAATGCGAACACTCGGGAGCAGCTGGGTTGCCATGGGCAACCGGGGCATGCAGCTCCGCAGACAGACTCCGGCGGGGCAGAGGCGCGAGTGGCGTGTCTGATCCGGGTGCCACACCAGCGCACCCCGCGATGGTCGGATTCGTGGATTCGTTCTCGTCCGAACTGCTCGGCTTTTCGCAGCCCCTGTCCGCACTGCGCCCCCTGCAGGTCGCTTTGGCGTCCGTGTCCTGGCGGGCGGGAGCCCGAGTGCGCAGGCGCGGGAGGGAGCTGCGTGGGCGGCGCGGGTGACCCACGCGGCGGCGCAGGGCGAGAGGCGAGGGGCAGGCGGGCTGCAGACGGGAACTGGGCCCCGGGGGACGTGGGAGAGGATGGGTGGCTGCGGGTCGGGAGAACGAGCCAGGAGCAGGGAGGCGGGAAGCGGGGTGCACAGAGGTCTGAGCAAACGCGAGCAACGGGGCGCTGGGGCGAGGGGCGCACGGGAGTGGCCCCTGAGGCTCCCGCGTAAGCTCCTCCCTGCAGACCTAGGTCCCCCCGGCGGAGGGTCTGCCCGAGTTAGCTCTGGCCCCGGGGACTGGGGGGCTTCAACGCCAAACGTCCGTCGTCACAGTTTTGGAGGCCGGCAGGACAAAGGTCAGGGTGCCAGCAGGGCCAGCTCCTCTCTGCGGACTCTCTGCCCGGCTAAGAGGCAGCAAGCCTGTCCTTGTCACCGCACGTTCCGGGAACAGAGGTGACCTCGCTCGTGTCTTCTCTGCTAAGCACACCAGCCCGGTTCCGAGGCTCCGCCTCCAAACACCCCTCACGTGGGGGGTCAGGGCTTCAACTCCCGAGTCCAGGGAAAGGACACAGACTCTGACCTATGGGATGTACCTGGTGACGGAGCCGTGATTGTCGCAAGAATCATGAAAACTTTTAGTGCGGATGGAGGTGATGCTCGATGATACTAACGTGTGTGTGGGGGGTGGGGCTAACGGGTATGAGGTGGGCAAAGTCAAGGGCCTCAGAGCGACCGCACGAAGCGCCTGGGCGATCACCCAGCCACCTCGCTTCCTAGGCATGAAAGCGGAGGCCACAGACGCTGAATGATCTTCCCCAAGTCGGACGACCAGACAGAGGTGGGTGTGCCCGGGCCACGGGGCAGTGGAGAGTCCCTGGGCTCCAGGCAGAGGGGGGCAGGAGGGGAGCAGGTCTTGGGCCACGAAGGATTGGGGAGACCCAGAAGCCACCCAGGTAGATACCCGGAGAAGGACAGGCGGGTAAAGGGGGTGCAGGGCGAGGAGGAGTAACATAATGGCTCACGTCTGAGTTTGGGCGGCCGGCCAAATGGTGGGTCTGTTTCCGGGAAGTGGGGAGCAAGAGAATCAACAAGGACTCAGGGACGGAGGCCAGGAGGCTGGTTCAGCAGTGGGGTCACTCCCAGAGAGCCGAGGCACAGTGGCTTCTGGCAGGCTGGGGCCCAGGGGCCAGCAAGACAGCCACCAGGAGAGGCCAGTGAAGGCTGCCGTGGGTGTCAGGATCAGCGGGGCGCCCAGCGCCACCCCTGAGCCCCACACGAGGCCGGGGGCCTGTGCCCACGGCTCCGGAGTTCGCTTCTTGCCCTTGGCTCCCTGGCTCTCAAATCCCCTGGGTCCATAGTGCCCAGTGCCTGCCCCGACCTCCTCCAAATCACTCGCCCTGACCACCGCTCCCCACGCACGTGGGCTTCAGTGACACTGACATTTCCGAGCGAGGACAAGACACGCTGCTCACGAGCCTTCCGCAAGTCGCCTCACGTGACGAGTCCCTGTTTTTACGAAGTCCTGCGGAGCCGCTTCTTGACCTCTCTCTGCAGCCTGGGTCGAGCGCATCCTTACCCGCCGCCGCATGGCTCCAGCGGACTCCCTTCCCCGCGGCTCCGTTCGCGGTGTTAAAACGATCGACCGGCTCGCTCGGCTCTGTCCTCCGTCTCGTCTTCGTGGTCCCAGCAGCCGGCCCGGTGTGTCCCGTACGAGCCACGCACTTAATAAAAGCCGATGGGAGGGGAGAGCGAGCGAGCAGGTGGACACAGGGTTCCCCACCGCCCTGCCGGCTCTCACGCCGTGTCCGGAAGGGACGCTGCTCCCAGGACGCCGGGTCTGACCCCGGAGGAGACCGGAGGCCGCCCCGGTCACGCCGGTTACAGGCTGGGCAGCACAGACCTGCTGAGATGGTCAACGAGTAGGCTGGCAGCGAGATGGACCTAGGGATGCCTCAGGCCCCTTCTCCTGTTGGGGACAAGGGCACCCTCGGGACTAGAGAATGAGAAAACCACTGAACGCTCGCTCACTGTCCCCACACACGGGTCCTCGTTTCTGCTCAACACATGAGTGGGCCAGCTCTTTTGCTTAAAAAGCATTTTTTTTTAAATTACGAAACAAGTGTTCACTGCAGAATACCGTAAGTTAATCACACAAGCTGAGTGTCAAAAATATAGAACAGAGAGAAAAAAAACGGGAGGCTCGTGCGGCTCTTCCACCAGAGACAATGAGTTATTGCAACTTGGCTTTTTTGGGCTGCAGGGGACGGAAGTCCCCTCCAGGGAGCACCGCCAGGGAGCTTCGTGGTGGGGACACCCCTGGGGGAACAGGGAGTCTCGCAGACGTCCGGGGACGGGCGCTGTCTCTGCGCCGGGTCCCAGCGAGGCCGGGGCGGGGGCTGGCGTGCATGAGGCCGTCTGTGTCCCAAGCCGCAATCGCTCGAAATCTCTCCTCGCCTGCTGCCCCCGTTCCCTGGACACGCCTCGAAAGTCCTCATTTAAACCCTGAGAGAGAAAGAGAGAGACTAGCACTGGCCCAGCTCATCTTCAACTGTTCCGGGGTTGGAGGACAGACAGCTGTGGGCAAGCGGGTCAAGGGCGCTTGTGGGGTGGGGGAGGGCAGGGTGGTCTACGAGATTAACAATAACAACAACGACAGCAGCTAACATGCATGGATCACCTGCCACGTGCCTCCCACTGCTCTAAAGACTTGACGCATCATGAGGTTCTCTTGACTTTTACCCTCTGCAGTCGGCACTGGAGTCACCGCCATCCCACAGCTGAGGAACGAAATGGTACCTCATCCCCACACTCTCCCTCGCTGGCACAAAGGCTGCCGCCCTGTTTCGATAGCGGACGCTCTGCTCTTCCCTACACCCCCTTCCTGCAGAGGCCCAGGCCCCCCAGAACCCCCTTCTCCATCTCCCCTCCCCGCACCTCACCGCAGAAGAGCCTGGTCTGGACCTCCCTCTATCAATCAGACAGGCCTTTCCTCCAGGACAGACTCCAAGTCCTTTCGCTCACGTGAAGTAAAATTTCAGGGCAGCAAAAGTAACAGGCTCTGCGGACAGCGGCCTCCACGCGGTGTCCGGGATGTCCCGTGCATCACGGAGCATCCCGGCCCCCGCCAAGGCCACGGCACCTGCCCGCCGCCTACGGCGGAGACTGAGCTGGGTCGCTGGCCTGTCATTCTGTTCCTTCTCCCAGAACCCGAATTACGGGCCCAGGAAGATGAGTTTGCAAACTTCTTTTGCCTCATTTGGCGACTAAAGAGAGGCGTGTCTCCCGAATCTCCGTATTTCAAAAAGACCCAGGAAGCAAAGCCTTTGAACCGAGGAAGGGACCAGCCAGTGCTACTCTGAGCGCAGACGAAAAAAGTCTAAACTCCGTTCATGCCTGTTTCCTTAACACGAGCACTCAGAGAAAACCCAGCGGAGTTAGTCACCTTTGGGGATTTTCTCGAGCAGCCCCCCCCCCCATAACCTTGTTGTAAAATTAATGGTAATTAGCATTATTGCTTAAACAACTTGTCAGTTTTACCTAATTACCATGCACAATAACAACGGTCACGATGGATTTGCTTGCTTGCAGACTCTATTCCGTTATAATCCTTAACGTCCACGGGTTTCGTGTTAATGGCTTACTGCTCGCTTGTTCTGTTCAGAAATGAAGACGTTTAAGAAACCAGTAGCTCTGCAGCGGCATCTGGGTCTCTGTTTTCTTATTTTCCTTCTTCATTTATTTTTAAGCCGAGCGGGAAGGGCCGCCCTGGTGCCACCCCTGAGAAGGTGGCCACTTAGGAAATTGCACGTGGCATGTGGGCAGTGAGTGTGGGGTACAGTGGGACCCCCTTCTCCTTCCCGCGACCCCTAATGGGGGTGGCGTGTGGATGCAGCGGTGATCTGGGGGGAGCCGGTAATGCACGGGGCTCAGACTCACCCTGCTGGACCTGGCCCACGAGCAAGCAGGGCCTGCGGAGAGCGGACCCCAGCCCGGCTGCTGTGGGCCCCCCTCACCAGGGAGAGGATGCGTGGCCACTCCGTCACAATGGGGGACCGGGCCAAGGTAGGCCACTCCCCCAGCTCACACACCCGGCTGGGAGCCTGAGCATGGGACAGGTAAGGGGCAGCCAGCCGACTTAGGCCTCTCCGGCAGGGCTCTGGGGCTGGGCTGGAGCCCCCTGGGGCTCAGGGTCAGGAGGTCAGCCTTCCTCCCCTGACCCGGCTCAAGCCAGGGTCCATGCTGGCTGTGTCGTGGCTTCTGGCCAGGTAAGGCCCCATCCACACGTTTGCTGCTCCTCACCCACCCCTCCCCCTGTGCATACACAGCCCCCCCACCCCCACCCCAAACCCTCTTCTCCTCCTCCCTCTCCTTTCCAGGTCCATCATCGTTTTCCTTTCTCGGTCCAGCTCCTGTCCAGCCTCGTGCTCCGCTTTCCAAGGTCACAACCGCCTCCCGGAATGGGCGGATTGGTTCCGAAATCGTTAATGATAGAATACTGACGCTTAACGTGCCCTAGAAGTCCAGCGAGCACATTGGACCTACGATTTCACGATCCCTGCTGTTCAGAACAGACTGAGGAAGGCCGTATGTGAAATAAGCAACGCCAGTTCCTTATAAATAACATAGAAATGCAGAAATCAGAGCAGATGATGGACTCGGGGCAGATTTTTAGGAAAAAGGAAGCTCGGCGAGAGAGGGAGACATGTATCCAAAAGACACGTGCTCTTAACGGGGAGGCGGAAGTTACTTCCGGTTTGGGGCACAAGGAGGGCTTCATGGAGGAAGCGGCGCGTGGGGGCTGGGCCTTCGCTCTTTTTTGCCGTGGCGACCTACGCAGACGACCTATGGAAAGGGGCCTGCGCCCTCGAGGCTGCAGGTGGCATGGATGGACGGGGTCAGGAAGCCGAACTGCCGGCCCGTGACCGGCATGGAAATCCGCGGCAGCCGGCAGGCGGCGTTGCGGGGCGCGCCCAAGCCGCGCGTCGCAAACCGCGTGCGCTCTGCGTGTGCGTGGCGTCCTGGTGCACGCGGCCACAGTCCTAAAGGTCTGCCGCTGTGGCCCCGCGCGCCGAGACTTCCAGCCCCTGGGCAACCTCGCGACCGGCTTCCGGGTCACCCGCCGAGCACGGGCATCCGGAGGCCCTGGCGTTGCTCCTGCTCCAACCTTGGCTTTGCCCATCGAACCCTTCGGCGTCCTCCGAGATGCGGGAGGGAGTCCCCGGGGTGGTCAGAGGGTGGCAGAGGGTCGCGGGGCGTGCCGGGGGCGCGGGGCGTGCAGTGGCTGCGGCCAACCTGGGTTTCCACCCTCTGCCCAGCAGGTTCAGCATTTCGGGAACTGCAGCGGCCCAGGCCACATCGTTTGTGACTGGGCCATGCTGACCGGGAGCCTCTGAGGCCCGAGGCTCCCGGAGTGAAGTGCGTGCGTGTGTGTGTGTGTGTGTTTGGGGGCGCGGGGGTGCTGCAGAGGCGAGGCCCAGCCGGAGAACGCGGGATGCCCTCACATCCTAAGTGGCACATGCGTAAATTAGCTGTGGAGAAACGGGCGCACAGCAGCATTAGAAGCTGCAAGAGCCAGGCGTGCTCGGCGTGGAACGCTGGCCCGGGAAACAGGCCACAAAGCCGTTTCCGGCCCCACAGCTGACCGCTTTCCCGACGCCTGTGGGACGGAGGCCCGGGGCAGGGAAGGGGGCGGGGCCGGCCGCCGTGAACTGGTTCAGGTGTGTCGTGTTTGCTCCACACTCGGTCACCTTCGAGGGCTTCGGCCTTGTGCCCGTAGCACCCCGGCTCTGCTCTCTCTTATACAACACTCCTCCCCCGCTCCAGGTCTGCTCTCGGGAAAAGATCTAGAAGTTTCTTCCTCAGCAGGGTGTCAAAGACCGCTGAGTGCTTAAATTTACCTTCGGCAAGGCCGAGTCCCTGGATGAGAAGGAGAGGGTGTCGGCTGGCGAGGAGGGCGTCCCTCAGGGCGGGGCCTGCCTTGGTGCCGTGGAAGCGCGGTGAGCAAGCAATTGTTCACCCCACCTGTGCTCACACTCAGATCCAGGCGGTGTACACAGAATCGGGGTTTTTTTTTTTAAGCCGGAAAGCACCCCGCCAAATGTCTTCCCCTTAAAGATAAAGCAACCGAGGCCCGGAGGGACAAAGTAACTCAAGCTCACCTGAACAGGTGCCGTTTGGGGCACTGTGTGCCAGATGCCGTGCTTGACACAGGGCAACAGCGATGGATGCGAAATGGCACCTGCCCTTCGTCTTCCAACGTCACGTGGTCGGTCCATCTGCACTCAGGGTGACGTCCTCACTCCTGCAGCCTGCTCTGTCACTGGAGTCGACGGGGCAGGGCACAGGATGGGCGGCTTTGGGAAAGATGCTCGAATTCGTTAGGGCTATGGGCAGTGACTCAGAAACGGTTACCACGGAGACTGGAAGGCCCAGAGCAGTGACTGACTGTCATGTCCCTGGAGTCTTGGGAGATAAGGGAGGACCCAGGAGGCAGGGATTAAGGAGGCGAAGCCAGGACTTCGTAGCCCAGGCTTCTCTCAATTCAGTCGAACTCAACAAACACTCGTCAAGTGCCTATTCGTGCCCACAGCAGAGAAGGAGCCGAACACACAAAAACCGATGAGGTCCATTTGCCCAGAGCCTGGAGATGCGGCGTGCTGTGATTTTCAGCATGCCGGTCCTTCGGTCAACTTGTTTGAGAAACGGAAAAGAGTTAGTAGAAAGAAGCCAGGCTTCCAGTCTTGGCACTGATTAGTTCTGTGACCTTAGGCCAGTTACTGCTCTTCTCTGGGACTCGGTTTCCTCACTGGAAAGGGAGGGGAGTGACTGCATGGGTTCTAAAGTCCCCTCCAGCTCGTCCTTCTCAGTCTCTTTCTTTTTCTGTTGCCTCGCTCGAGGCGCAGATTTGCTGCTCCCCGCCCGCCCCCTCGCCCCAAGGCTTGTAGCAACAGAGCAAATCCCCCCTGTTAAGAGCAGATACTGCTTCAGACCCCTTCTCAGTGCCGCAGGTAGCTCAGCTTTGCCATTTTCATTTGGCGAGGCTGGAGGAGGCTCTTCCCTCCGAGGAATCGACCCAGGCAGCTTGAAAAGCAGCAACGGATTTGTTTCGGATGGATTTGGAGAAGCAAGCAGGGAAATAAATGCTTGGGCCGCTCCTTGCAATGATTTTGGATCCTCTTTAAAGGCCACATAAGCTGTGAAATGTCCCAATGGTGGGAAGTCTTCAGTTTTTACTGAGAGAAGGGAGAGGATACGACTCTTCAAATAGCACCGTTACTTTTAACAGTTGAAAAGAAATAACTAAATAAGAACGCCCCCGAATAACAGGGGGTGTGAGGGTCACATGTAGGGGGCCAGCAGCTTGGGCCGAAATGATCGCCTCTGATTTTTAGCCTTTGTATAGGAGAAGAGACGGGAGGGCTGCGGACATTAGAGGTCTTGAAGTGCACGGCCCCTCCGCAGTCTACTGGTCTGTGTCGCCTGGAAGCTGGCACTGGCTGGGGCCGCAGGCAGAAGGCGGGGTTGGGCGGCGAGTGACCCGGCGAGCTGGGTCACCGAGCTGGGGTCCTCCTGGTTCTAGCGCGCCCTAGCTGTGGGAAGCAGGGCACGTGACCATCGTCTTTAAAGTCTGCGCTATCACGAGTTGCAATGATCCTGGCAGAATCACCCATTTCTTTCTCCTCATTCCTTGGTTACGCCATGATTTTTTTATATATATATATATATATACACAAGGGCTTTCACAATCTAGGTGCATTGGAGAATTCCTACAGCACCCCATTTTCCTCTTCAACAGGGCGATCTGCCATGGAACTTCCTAAATTTAAACCCATGAAACACCAGAAACTTCTAGAGTTACTGTGTCTTGTAGGATCGCAGGAGCACCAGGATCAGATCTATTTCCCAAGGCAGCCACTTAAAGGACAGATTTGCAAAAGGATCCTTCATTCGATTAATTAGTCAATTCCCTCACCGTAGACATGAAATCGGCCCCAAACCATCCAGGCTGAGGAGACTCTTACAGCAAAGGAGCAAAGGGATGTTGGGTTATACCGATAGGAACGCTTATTTGCAATGCAAATGAGCGACCAGCAGGCTGCCGAAGGCTTATGGGAAAAACCACTCTAGTCATAAAATCCACTTGCTCTGGGGAGGCTGCCATGTAAGGACGAGCAGAATCACGGCTCCATAAATTCCCTCTCGTGGAGGGTGTCAGAGAGTGTATCCAGGTAGTGTTCTACGACACTGCATTTGCATAAAGCCAAATGCATTTTGGGTAGTAGATAACATCTTTTAAAAAAAGGACTCCATCGTTGGGGACCGAATTATTTATGGTTGTCACTATAGCTGTGATAGTTTGGAAATAAAATAGTCGGGCTTCTCTCTGTGTTTTTATTTGTAGGAAAACAAGCCATTCAAGCTTTTTAGTGATACCATGTGACTTGCTGTCGATGGCAGTTACGAATTTTCTAGCCCTGCCAAGTGCAGAAATACCCAGAAGGGACATATGTTTTCGCTGCTTTGTGTTCCAAATTTGCCTTAAAAACATGCAATTATGTGAAGGCCTGACTTATATTTTCAGGGAAAAGCACAATAATGGCTCTGTTTTGTAGCTGTGTTTCTCCAAAACAAATTTATACGGCTGCCTTTTGAAAAGAAGTTGGCTAATGATCACCGCATTTTCTCTTTCCGTCATGACATTTGAAAACGGGATGAGGTCTGTGAGATTCAAGAACGGATTTCTTGAGTGCGATGGAAATTTAGTTCACATGGTTTTGTACCGCAAGCCTAAAAAAATCTTCTGTAGTTAACCCATTTCAGCCATTTCCTTATTTTTCAGATGGTGGAGAAGGGGAGGCAGGAAGCAGGTGTATTTGCAGCCAGGAGGCAGAGGTAGGATAGAATAACCGGATGACAAAGGGCAAACCTCGGAAGGTTCTGGAGGCTGTGGGTGTGTCAAGACTGTGAGCAGGAGGCAGGGTGAGGTAGGACACTTGTTGGAGATGGAGGAGTGGCTCTGCGGAAGGGAAGCTTTGAGTCGCATTTGGTGGGTGCTAAACGAAAATCACTATCAAGCCCTTTATAAATTATGTGCTCACACTGGCTTGAGATTTCACGCCCATTGTTACTATGATTAATGATGGTTTCCACTCCACGCGGAGGCATTTTTAGGAAGTTTATGAAGAGAAGATGAGAGATCATCTCTTTCTGGATCGGGGTACCCCCTCCTGGGAAATAGGGCAATTTTTTTGTTATTTGTTCTTTCCCGGTAATGGAGGTAGCGAAAGGTGAAAGGTCAACTTCACATAATAAGACAATGAATGAACAAAGAATTAGCACAGTACGAAATCTCAGGAAATTTCGAATTCAGGAGAAAAAGGTATTTGGAAGATGAGGGAGAAAAGATAGAAGTTTGTGGTAAGGATAATACACACGCACAGCATGTTCTGATCACTTCGTAAACTCTAAAGCCACTTTATTGGTTCGGGACCATCAATGCCTTATGTAACGTACAGGCTCAGTAAAGTATTATTATATCGTATATTTAGAATTGCGAAGGCTCAGAAAAACGCAGCGGGACCAACGGAAGCACTACAACGTCATCCCCGGAATTTTTCAGTCTTAGGGGAAGTCATTTTCAGACCCTTCTGAATTGTTTCACCCTCTAGAATTCACCTGCGGGGCGCAAGGTCAGGAGTCATGTGCTCCTGGGGACCCCGTCAGGTGCAAGCGGATTTTCTCACGCGTGCTGTGAGTGTGCCCGATACGAGCCTGGCATGCTCCCCCCTGCGTCTTCGGATGCCGGGGAAGGTCTAGTCTAAGAAAAGGGTGGATGTGATTGGCGGTGATGTCCTGTCGGGTGAGGGAAAAGGCTTCTCAGCTTGACAGATGGCTTTCCTGTTCCAGAGCTAGGTCTCCAGCTTCGTTCCTCGGGAAAAGCTAGTCGTTAAACGGTAATCACGGGCTCATTCAAGGTAGAATTTGCCAGGTGCTTCGATCTGGCAGGTTGGTGGGTCTCGCGGTAACTTTGGCGTCAACCAGAGTGTTATGGAGTCTGTGCATCTCTTCGAGACTCTGCCCCTCGGAAGCCGGTGCCTAGGAATTTGAGAAGATGGCCCTCTCGGGGGACTAGCCGATTTACTTCTCTGCTGTCTTCGTCAGGCCTCATGAGCTGGTGCGAGAGCGTGGCTCTACCCACGTGGCTGTTGACTCATTCATTCTAAGCCAGATGTTTAGGGATTTTCAATTCTAAAGACCAAAGTGTTGAGACAGTAGCTCAGAGCCAGGGGCTGAGAAGGAGGCTTCCTCTGGTGATCTGTTCCTTGCGCTAAGGACACGTGACTAAAAGATAACCAATTTCCCTAACCAGAGCCTTTGGCCATAGTTTCAGAAAATTTACCCCAGAAAAAGAGAAGGAAGGTTAGTTTTTCCCAGGCCTCCCCCTAGCTTAGCCCGAGGTCAGGTGGAATGGGGGCGGTGGGGGACGGGGGTATATACAGAAGTCCTGTCTACTGCCCGGGCCTCTGCAGGGAGTAGAGTCTCTGGAATAAGATATGGCAAAATACTTGGGTCTCCCCTTCTCATCTGAGTTCACCTCCTCATCTTCTCTCTCCCAAGGCCACGCCTGTCACTACCTCGTCAAGCCAAGTAGGGCCAACCCCAGCCCAGAATTTTGGGCTGAGGAACTGACTGAATTGGAGTACAGACTGGGAAAAATGAGAGTTAGGATATTAAATATGACTTGGAGGCACGGTTATCTCATCGGCCTCACAAAGAGCGAAATTATGGGTTTCCAAAAATTGAACTTATTGAAACATACTAGCATTGTATGTTTTTCATTTAGTTTCCTTTCCGTTTTGATGAGGTAGAGCATCACATGACCCTGGAAGAGCTTCACAACATAAACGTCTTCTTTCAGGTAGGAATTCACCAGGTGAGCTGTCTAAGTATTCATCCGGGTAATTTGACTCTCTTTTCGATGGTTGATTTTTCAGTGGTTGATTTAAAAGTGCGATCCTTTTAAATCTTATAAAATAGCAATGAAAAATAAATTCTCTTTAGTCGTCGTTTCTTGATGAAAGCGAAGTAAGGCGTCGGAAGCCGACAGAGTTCCGGGAAGTCTAATTAGACACTTGCTAAGTCTTTGGGCACTTGCTCCCAGACCAAACAAAACGCAACTACAGTCATAGCTAATTATTCTCTTCCCTCCCGGGAGCAGGAGACAGCTGCTGTGTATGGAAACGTTCTAATGCATAACGAAGCAGAGTATGAAGTCACAGGATAAAGCAAATGGGTTTGTGGATGTTGGATCGTTGAAACCATCGTCACGGCGTGAACCACAGGAACCAATTTCGCCTGACGCTCTGTCCGGATCACTCTGGGCTCCACACTGTGATTTACGCTAAAACCCATTGGATTTACCGAACAGTCTATACTTAGCACACTGGGCCGACGAGATATTCGGAGACCGTTCGGGAAAGGAGAAGAAGGCTCTTGCTGGACCACACATCGAAATAGTACACGGGTACTTTCCAGAGGGTTTGGGCGCTTCTCCCCGACCCAAGCTGTGGGATTTACATGTTTTAAACATTCCCCGGTCTTGGTAAGCCCAGTCGTTAGTCCAGAACGTGAGCTCTTCATAACCGTCTAGGTCATCCAAGCTGCTGTGACAGAAGAACATAACCTTGTACACAGCAAGCACTTGTTCTCCCAGTTCTGGGGGCTGGCAGTCTGAGACTGGGGTGCCAGCAAGTTCCACCGGGGGTCCTCCTCCAGGTGGCAGACTGTCGAGGGCCGCAGGGGAAGCTTAGATGTGGTTAGAGCTTGTGGAAGAAGTGATTGTGTTTTTAAAAAGCCTCCATCTGTGATATCGAAGAAAGAACTTCTGCTGGGAGGAGAGAGGACTATTTTAAAATGGATAGATTATTAGGTGTGTTACCAACGTCCCAGACTTTTTTTTTATCCAAAGCAATTTCCTATATTTTTAGAATGTCTGAGTCATCTACTCATTCCCTTGTCACATTCATTCATTCATTCATTCATTCAATAAGTCTTTCCCCGAACAATATTTATTGTAAAGCCAATGAATTTTTTCTTCTCCAGAGTTTTGAACAAATAGAACAACTTTTCATGAAGATAGATTATGAAGCAGTGGGCAGAATTCAGTGGGTAAGTTGGGTTACGTTTTGTGACTCAGATTTGAGCACAGAAGGAAAATTCATAACATGTTTGGCTCCAAGCACGTCCATTTCTGGAGTACCCTCTGCCAGTGAAGTTTTGCCAACTCAAAGTTGAACCGAAGAGACCAGCGTGTTTCAATTTTAAAATTCTTGTAATGGTAGGCAACACCTGGAATCCTTTAACTAGGGATTGCAGTAGCTCAGGCAAAGCGAAACACCAGTGAGCGAGAAATCTGTTAGCTTGTGTAAGGAATATAGAGTGCGAGCAGTAACAGAGTAAATCCTCAACAAATATCATCGTCATCTCATTACCAGTATTGCTCACCTTGGGCTGGATGCTAACGGAAAGCCCACATATCTACTTTAACGTTCTCTGCCATTGCGTCTGCCAGTGCCCTTCTATTGTGCTAGGATGAATTAATTTCCAAAATGACAGTTGAGCAGTAAGCACCTCTGTTGCATGGACATTGGTATGCCCCCCATCACCACCTTCATCACTGTCACCATCACCATCACCACCACCACCACCATCACCACCATCACCATCACCATCATCACCACCATCACCATCACCACCACCACCACCATCACCACCATCACCATCATCACCACCATCACCACCATCACCATCATCACCATCATCACCACCACCATCACCACCACCATCACCACCATCATCACCACCATCTTCATCTTTAGGGAGAGAGATGGGTGGGGAAGAAACTCCCACCCCAGATGAACAGTTATTAGCCCTGGGTCTCTAGCAGCCAAGTTCATATTCATGAAAGGGTTCGTACTAATCATTATATCATGACCAAAACTAGATCTTATCTGTGCCCTGATGGTAAAGAGAATTTTTGAAAGCCAGAAAGACAGTAAATAGCTGTTTAACAGATTCCCCTCTGCTCTCTTGGGCGGCTTCTGCACGGATCTGCACCCAGAGTGTTCTGAGCAAGCTGGGGCTTTGGGTGGGCTCTGGGGGACGTTCCCTTGCAGCTGCCCGCTGTGCCTCTGGGGCTGCCGTGGGGACGTCCCGTGCTGTGCTTTCCCTCTGAGCCTGATGGCTCCTTAATCACCATCAGAGAAAATGGAGCGATGTATTTCTGGTCCCTGCAGCTGAAGTCAAAAAGAAGAAAGCAGATTTTCTGTACGTGGCTTTCATTCGATAAGGATGCCGAGTGCTCTAGTTTGATTTTATTTGCTATTTTAAACCGCTCCTCAAGTGGCGTGATTGCAGAAATTGAATATATTCATGCTGGATTTTGCTAGTCTGTGGAATGCAAATAATATATGATCTCTATATGTAGCTCAAGATAATGCTTCATTTTGCTTCTAAAATCAGATGGAGTGATGAATTACATATGATTCCACCATGTAGCTTATTATATGTCTCGGTGAATGACAAATTGAAAAGAATTTTCCATTTCTTTCCTCGTTAATGGTTCTTTCAGTTTAGTAGCTGTGCTAGGGTTTCTCTCGAGAGCACTCACTGACTCACAGAAGCAGACGTTCAGAAGGCAAAAAAAAAAAAAAAAAAAAAAAAAAGCATTTGGGAAGTACACTCGGGATGGGTAAACAGAGCCCAACCCAGTCCAGAATAGACTTTGTCAAAGTCATTCTGTTATTATCTCATTCAAGGAACGAGCCCAGGCTCCCTGCTGGGTACCGGGGAGACAGAACCCCTCTCTGCCCTCAGGAGACCTGCCACCTACACTAAAAGCTGCAGAAATCCCAGCCCCCACCTCCTGCCCCCCGGCTGCCTGGAGAGAGGAAATGAAGTTGGCTCTTGAGCTCTTCAAGGCACGTTCTTTACCCCGAAAAGAGAAAGTCAACGGAAGAAAACGCTCATGTTAAAGCTGGTATATTACGGACAAGACTGGCTTAAGACAACGGCAGTTGTCTTATCATTGAAAGGGCACATTTTCGTGCATTTCTGTCCTTCCACCCTTTGGGACAAGTCCACCGGTCGGAAGCCCAGGCAGGTGACAGACGTCATCAGCATGTCGCAGTATGACAAACTGATCGTAGGGACCTGGCGAGTGCCACACCCCACAAGCCGACAGTCGCTGAGTTATAAAACTGATTTTCCCGTGCGAGTTTACACAGACACACTCGTTTGTGGAATAAAGGTAAAATCATGAAGCCCTTTTCAAAAATGCTAAAACTCGTGTGTCATTCGTAGCTACTCGGCAAAGTTATCGTTCTGTTTGGCCTGGTGCAGTGACGTGGTCACCGCCTCAGACTCGGAATCAGGCCCTCTGCTTGGAAGGTATGGGCCAGATGAGGAAAAAATTAATCCGGTGACCTTTTAGCACACTTTATTTTGGATTCAAAGTAATATTCCTAATTTATTATCCACCCACATGCAGTCCACACCGCTTCGGACTGATTCAAAAACTAAAATGCACCGTAAAAGATGGCCACACACATGCTGAGGAGCCTCAGGCGAACCGGTCTCAGGTTGGAAAGGAAGAGCTGGGGGTCTCGGTCAAGGGCAAAGAATGATCAGGAACCCGCAGCAACCCCGCACTGCGTGGTAGCCTCAGCGCCCGGCCGGGGCAAAGCGGGCGAGGCTCAGTGGGAGGGAAATATGGAAAGCTTCCAATCAAGCCTGAAGCAAAAGCAAGTTCACCGTTAGGGGAGGCAAGACTGTGATCCAGGGGTCCAGGCTGAGGAGTCAGGATGCTCAGTGGGCTCTGGGGGGCGTGGCTAAGGCAAGGGGCGGAGCTCGAAGGAGCTTCCCCCAGCCCTGCCTACCGCGGCGGCACCTCTTTATATTTTTAAAATTTATTTTGTATTGAAATGTAGTTAGCATGCAATTTTATATTAGTCATATTAGTTTCGGGTGTATGATACAGCGATTCAACATTTTTATACCTTGTGACGTGGTCACCCCACTATTTCCAGCAGTCCCCTGTCACTGTGCAAACTCGTCACGGTATTTTTTACTGCATTCCACTCCCCCTTTCCACCCGCACCCCCCACACCCCCAAACCTGGCAGCCTCTCCTCCTCGGTCTCTGTTCCTACGAGTCTGGTTTGGTCTGGTTTGGTTGGTCCACTCGTTTGTTGTTGTTTTTATGTATTCTACATATAAGTAGAATCCTACAGTATTTTCGAATCCGTGTTTGGATAAATGCCCGGAAGCGGGATTGCCGGGTCATACGACAGATCCATTTTTAGTTTTTCGAGGTCCCTTCGCACCGTCTTCCACAGTGGCTGCACCAATTTCCAATCCCGTTACCGGTGCACGAAGAAGGTTCCTTTTCCCCAACGTCCTCGCCAGCACTTGTCTTTTGTTGATTTATCCGAGATGGCCATTCCGACAGGTGTCAGGGGGTGTCCCGTCGTGGTTTGAATCTGCATTTCCCTGATGATTAGAGATGTTGAGCATCTTTTCATGTGTCTGTTGGCTACTCGTGTGTCTTCTCCAGAGAGATGCTTTCTCATGTCCTCCGTGGGGCTCCCCTTGGACCTCTCCCCTGCCCAGCCCCGAGTGTTTGCCCTCTGTGAGCGGTGGTCAGCAAGAGCCCCTCATTGGCTCATCTTCGACCATGTCAATGAAGAGCACACAGTCAAACCAACCTCAGATCACCCAGGCTGTTAAGCACAATTAAATTTAATGTGATTTAATGTGAGGTTTGGTCATTAACATGTATTTATTAACACATGCCTATATGAACATAATTAATATTAACTATTAAAAAGCAACAAATTTAGATTTATAAATTCAACCCAGTTTGACTTTAAAAACCACCCTCGGTAACTGTAACGATCGTGCCTTGTACACACATAGACGTTCAGGAATTGACCAGTCACTTATGAGAGACACTCCGAGGTGACAAAGCAGAAGATGAGGCATATGACACCTCGGGGCAGGATACTCGAGCTGCACGGTGGGCGGAAAGAGAGATGGACAGAAAGGCTTTATCTCCCAGAGAAAGGAAGGCTTCGGGATTTAGAGAAGGACCCCCGGGCGTCCCACGGACACGGGGCGGGTCAAAGTGGCACGTTGCTTTTCCCGACACCCGCAAACTTATCCTGTCGATCGGCGCCAAGACGAGCTGCCCCAAGAGGGAAGGGGGAGATCAGGGGAGCCCCAGGGTAACACCTCAGAGATAGGAGGAGGTCTCGCCTCCCCTGCAGCACTGGGGAGCGCGCAGCTCTGAGCCCTTAGCGCGAGTCGCAGGTGCTGGACGAATGGTTTTCTCGTGGCCCTCCGGCAGGACAGGAGCTGGTACGATCCCCACTCAGCAGAAGACAGGGCTGAGTGGGGGGCTGGGACCCGACGCCCTAACGACTGGAGGAGGGCACGTGGCACCAGGCAGAGCGGTGTCGCCAAGTGGCCAAACTGGGGAGGGACAAGCGGGGGGTTGAAGCCTCCCCTGTGCGCTAACTCTCCAGCATGGCACCCTCGCGTCAGTCAGGTGGCCTGGCATCTGTCCCCCAAAACTCGACGGCTGGCAAGAGCGCCTGCGGGTGGCTCGCCTTTCCCTGCACGAGTGAAGCCATCGTGGCCCCGCACCTGCATGCCCACCTGGTTGACCCCTGCGCCCCGCCACACCCCGCTCGGGGCTCCGCCCCCCACGGAGGCTCCGCCCCGCCCCCGACCCAGGGTGGTCTCTTCTCCGCCCCGCCCCCACGGCTCCGTGTGCAGCTCCGTTCTGGGCACTGGCACCTCTGTGGAGGCAAGTCCAGTGCGAGGGCCACCGCGGGCCACCGCGGGCCAGACGCGTCCTGAGTGCAGGGGACGCCTCGGTGTACAGAGCACGTGAGACGCTCGGCCTTGCAGCGCTGTCCGTCCGAACGGGCGGAGATTGACAGTAAACAATAGATACTATAAATACACGAACGATGCAGGTCGTTAGAAGGCGTAAGTGCTACGCACAAAACGACAGAACGGGAAAGTGAGGCCCAGGGTGCGCGTGCGCGTGTGCATGCGTGTGCGAGCGTGCGCGTGCGCAGGTGTGCCGGGGGGGGGGGAGGGGGGAGGGCTGTCTGTCCTGCGACTGTCAGGTGGTCCAGGAGGCCCTACAGAGGGGGTGACGTTCAGAGACCCGAAGGCTGAGCCTGGGCCTGGGCGCGCAAATGGAGGCGCGGCTAGAGCCAGGGCTGCAGGGGTCGTGACCCCAGCCCCCCCACCCCCCACCCTGCCCCGCGCATCCGAGGACACCTCCTGTCCCTGGTCCTCGCCCGAGTGACCCCGACACCACCGCCACCAGGCTCTGCAACCTCCCTCCCTCTCTCCAGACCTGACGCAGGCCCCCCACCCCCGCCGCCCCCGCCCCAGAGGCCGGTCCCTTCTGTCTTTTGAGTCTTCGTTGTACCAAAGCACATTCCAGGGACAGGGACCGTTGCCACACAGCGCCCTCTCTGCCCTCCCTGCTTCCCCCTCGCGTGCCGCCCTGGGCCTCCTCCCTGCAACTCGTCCTCTCCTTGAGCACCGCCTTCCCTTTCTGTGGCTTTGGCTGTGACCCCTGCCCCCTACATCCCCCTCCCCTGGGTGGCTCTGCCACAGGCCTTCTGAGCTGAAGCATCAAAATACAGCTGGCCCCTGAATTCTGCGGTTTCCTCGACGACAGCCTCTATTTCGCCATCCCAGTTGCAAACCTCGGCGTCCTCTGCGGTCACTTCCTCCCTTTCTCACGTCCTCCTTCCCGTTATTGACCAGGTCTTGTTCCCGTTCTCCTCTCTGGTCCGTCCTCACTGCCCTGGTGTGAGACCCCACAATTTCTCACAGGTTCGGACTCGCTGCCCGCAGTCTCTCCTCCTCGCGGCTCGGCCCACAAACGCCGGCCACGCAGAGCCGATCCGGCTCGGCTCACGAGCTGGGACAGACCTCCCTGGCATTCCGTCCGCATCCCCCACTGGACACCGACACTTGGACACTTGTCACGTGATCCGTGCTCACCCCCAGCTTCCCTGAGGTGCAGAAGTGGTCATCACAGCTTCCTGGTTCTCGTCCAGAAAGACATCGGCGGCTCTCCAAGGACGTGGTTCAGCCCATACATAGTGGCAGTCCTCATGACACCCCAGATGAGCCTTCTCATGCAAGGGACAGAATCCCAGCTCCCCTCCACTGCCCTAGCGCAATCAGCCTGGTTCAGGGCGAGCATGCGTGAGTGCAAACGGCCGGCGACCCTTCCTTAGCGCGGCCGGGAGTTGGGGGCGCTGCTGAGCCACGCACTTTATTTCTGCAAGGCCAGCGTCTGGAGGAGGAGAATCTGACATTCGTAACTGGAGACTTTCCGTGTGATCTATTATCCGACTGGCCGTCCTCTCCGCCACCTGAAAAAAAGAGATGGGTCCCTCGTGAGCGGTTGTCACTGGTTGACACTTTCCTAGCTCAGTCGGAGTCAATGGCTCTCTCTGTTTAGAAGGCGGAAAACCGGGAGGCGTGTTCTGTGCTTTATCCTACTGCGTTTTAGAGAGAGAGAGAGTAGCACTTGGGGATAGGAAGACCCCTGGGGTGTGGGAGACCCAGGCTTGTCAGCAAGCGACCAGAACGCTTCGCGACTTAGAAAAGTCCGAAGGAACGAAGTCGGAAGCCCATCCCCACGCAGCTGTGTGCCTCCGGCTCCCCGGCTCCCCCATCCTTCTACACACCCCCATGTGGAGCTTCACGGGTCTGGGGCTCCCTCCAGCACTGTCTGAAAGCTCCAGGGTACAAGGAGTGACAAAACCCCCTGTTGGGTCCCTGGGCCGCAGCTCACGGACTAAAACCTCCCCTCAATGAGCCTGAACTTGCAAGCGAGAGGCGAGCTTGTGCGTCCTTTGTCGAGATTAAAACCCACAGATGCGCTCGGGCAGTTCCCGGAGGAGGAAGGGAATCGTGGGTTCCAAACCGGCCTCTCCGCGTCTTAGGGAGAAGCCGGAGGGAGACAGGCGCTCTGGAAGACTCCATCTTTCTAGAGCGTTCCGCCCGCATCTGCGGCCAGCATCACTGCAGCAGGCCGGAATGTCTCAGATGCCCCGAATTCCAGGAGCCTGGGCCCCCGCCAGAGCTGCAGGGCGGTGCGAATACTTTCTGGGCTCTGACGCTAGATGCTCGGGGAGGATGTTTCCGTTTTTGTTTTTGTTTTTTTGTTTTTTTATTTATTTAGTTTTGTTTTGTTTTGGCAGAAATACCAGTGACTGCACGCTCTGGGGCCCCTTTCGGGGTAAGCCACTGCAGACCAGGCCTCTCCGCTGGCAGCCACTCTTCCCTGCTGTCTGTCATAAGCAAGATGTGCCAATCTCCAGGGGCAAAGGTCAGCCAGAGACGCAGCCGAGCCACGTTGCTGTTAGTTTAATGAGCTCAGAATAACGGGGAACGGCGATCCCAATCCATAACCTCGGATGTGCAAGAAATGGGACTTTGTTTTCCGAACCTCAAGTGCCGTCACTTCTGGGGCTCCCCCGCTGGCATGGAGCCACAGTTTGGGGGCCCACGGGGGGCAGGCCAGCGTCCCTTCGGGCCGGGGGGTGTCCCCTGACAAGGCGGCCGGTGGCACAGACTCCCTGGAGCTTGACCCAGCCACTTCCGTCGTGCCTCCGGGGGCCCCGGCACCCCGCAGCAGCCTTTCTGGGGAGCTGGCCTGCGTACCTGCTGCTGAGACCCTCACTCTCTCCTCCTGCCCTTCCCCATGGCCCCCTCCTCTTCCTGCTCCTTCTCCAGCCTGAGAAGGTTCTGGGGGGCTCGTCACCCTACCTTCGGGCTGCCTGGACACCAGGGTCTCCCTGCTAGGACCCTCTGCTAGCTCGGCTCCGGCCACTAGGCTTCCTGCAAGCACACCTGCCCCTCGGGGCCTTCGCACCTGCCCTTACCTGCTCTGGGGGTGTCCTTTCCTTCTGAAACCCATGGGGCTCGCTCCAGTGTCACCCGCTCTGGTGAACCCACGAGAAAATGCGCCCCAGGCCCCGAGTTCCTGCTGCCCCCGCCCCCTGCTTTCTGTAGCTCCGTAAGCAGACGAGGGAGGTACTTGGTTGCTTATCTACTGTCCGTC
This sequence comes from Rousettus aegyptiacus, assembly GCF_014176215.1. Lineage (NCBI taxonomy): Eukaryota > Metazoa > Chordata > Mammalia > Chiroptera > Pteropodidae > Rousettus > Rousettus aegyptiacus. The sequence goes on from NW_023416286.1 coordinate 3,807,286, forward strand.
TCCCCATCAGGATTCAAACACCGTGTGGGCAAGACCTTCGTTACTTCCCATCAGCCCGGAGCAGGCCGGGCACGTGGTACACGGTCAGGAAACGCAGGAGTTGGGGGCGCGCCCGCCGTGACAGCTTCGCGCTCAGCACCCGCATTCATTCACCCGACTGGAAGCCGGAGGCAGGCGTGGGCGGGGTCTGCCCTGAGGGGCGGGGCTTGGGGGGCTGGGGGGCTAGGGGGCTGGGGAGCTGGGGCCACAGCAGGGGCCGTGCAGAGGGGGCCCCCGTGGCCTCCAGGATGTTGGCTGAGGCTGGTCGCGGCCTAGAGGCCACGCAGCTGAACCTGAGTGAGGGCCACCCGGAGGGACCCGGGTGCGATGCGCAGGCCAGTGGGTCCCGCTGGACTGTCCTCCAGGCCACGCCCACGCGCGACGCTGCCAGGCTGTCCCCTGAGCCACAGAGAACGTCCCGACAGGGACCTTTCTAAGCGAGGCTCCTCCGCAGACACGTGCCGGGCGCTGTTTCGGCGGCTGGCGCCAGGGCCGGAAAAGAAACGGCGAAGACCCGTGTTCTCAGGGACCCCGCGTTGGAGCCAGAGCCAGGCAATGTGCGGACCAGCAGGTGGTGAGTGAGGGAGGACGGGCGAGGGTCGCACACAGCGCAGGGGGGACAGGGGCACGGGGTGCGGCTCAGCAGGCCCTGCGGGGAGAGCCACCAGGGTCCCCGGCCCTGCGAGTGTCGGAATGACCCGGCGACAAGGGTCAGCGTCGCTTATTCTGGGCCTGACGCTGTTTGGGGCACTGGCGATGGATGAATGAAATAGGCGCGCCCCCAGTCCTGGGGGAGTCTGGCTTCTGGACGGCCATCGACGTCACACGCGATGACGTAGGGGGGGAAAAGGCGCTCTGAAGGAAGCCGGGCCGTGAGGGCATCGCGGGAAATCCCAGGTGCTCGGCGCGCGTGTGCAGGGCAGGCGGGGTGACAGAGGCGGAGTTGAAGGCCCGAGGCGGCCGCGTGCGCTCCCCGCGCGTTAGCGCACCAGGGGAAGCGAGGACGAGTCCGGGTGTTCTAACCCGGGGTGCCCGGTGCCCGGCGCAGCCCCGGCGGCGACGGGGACGCAGCGTTCCCACTGGCCGTGGCGGAGTGGAGGCCGCCACGGTCCCTGCCGAGGCCCGCGAGGGCCCGATGCTTGCCGGCCGCCGTGGCCGCGGAGAAGGAGAGGCGGCCTGACTCCTCCCGCAGCGAGCTCTGCAGATGGGGCAGGAGGCGGTGGAGCCATAGCTGGAGGGGGGCGGGGCCGAGACAGGACCTTCCTTATTTTCCCCAGAGGAGGAACCAGGACCACGCCTGCGGGTGAGGACTGGAGGTGCCAGGGAGATGCGGGGCGGGACAGGGGGTTCAGAAAGATGGCTGTGGGAGCAATGGGGGCTCGGGATCCGGGACAGGGAAGGCTGGCCTTTGCAGGGGGCCTGGCAACTCACGCAGGGAAGGCCGAGTGGGGGGGCCTGGGCGCAGGCAAGGGCCAGCCTGCGCGAGGGCCCCCAGGGACAGGACGGTCTGCCTTGAGGGCTCCCTCTCTCTCGTGACTTGGGAGCAAGCTCTCCATCTGAGGATGGGAGACAGGAGGAGGTGCCGGAGACCGTCCCAGGGGGAGGGACGTGTGGGATGGTCTCGGAGCTTCGGATGAGGGGCGGCCAGCAGGAACGGGTCGGGGGCGTGAGCTGGGGGACAGGCCGCTCAGCGCGTCTGAGCTGTTTCCTCCTCCAGCCCCGTGTTTGCGCGGGCGCAGGCGTGGGGGGCGGGCGGGAAGCCAGGCTGAACCAGAGGTGCGCTTTGGCCGGCCGACAATGGTAATAACAGAGAGAGCCAGCTGAGGGTGCATTTGAGGAGGTGGTTACAGCCGACCCCGGGGTGCAGGCCGGGTAAGAAGATAATGAGCCGTGAAAGGGCCAGGGACAGTGACAACGTGTCAAGGTCCACGGACCGAAAGTCCGGCGTTAGAGCTGGGGTACAGCGCACATGACCTCGAAAGACCGGGGTTGGGATGTTTGAAATCGAGGTTCCGGAGGCGCGCCAGGCACTCCCAGCGCCGGGAGGAAGCCGCGACCATGGCGGCCAGTGTAGCGTCAGGCAGAGGACAAGACCCTTCAGAGGCGGGAGGTCAAGGAAATGGGAAGCCAGCAGACAGGCGGGGCAGCGGACCACCACCCCGGGGCGCATCGTTCTCCATGCCTCGAGTCGTTTTTACATCCTTTGCTCTAGTTACAAGAACCCTGAGCAGTGCCCGATTCTCTGCGGTGAGGGTCAGGTGGGCGTGGAGGGCGGAGGCGGAGGGGTAGGCAGAGTCAGGTCCCAGCCCGGCCCAGAAGGCCGCCGGCCATCCTTGGGGTGCGTGGGGGAGGTGGAGGGGGTGGGACCTCTGTGTTTCTGGCTGAGACGAAATGGGGAGGAGATGCAGCCGCGTGTCCAGCACGAAAAACACGGAGTGGTAACCGTGCGATTTCCCCGAGGGGACACGCTGCAGTCAGGGGGCAGCTGGGGCGCCACCTAAGCCTGCATTAACCCCATGCCCCGTCGCCTTTCCGGTAAAGCGGAAGGGCTGTCCCTGGTGACCGCGGGCCGCAGCGGGGCTGGGAAGGGCGGAGTCCCAGTGGGGACACGCGACGGGGCGCGGGGCAGGGGCGGGTCTGGTTCACGGACCGAGAGGGGGGCATCTCCCGTTAGGAACAACGCGCAGAGGCGCGTCACCCGCGGGCGGAGGTGGGCGGCGTGGGCGTGGCTCGGGGTGGAGGCCGAGTCTCTGGGGTGCGCGTCCCAACGGGGCTCAGACAGACCGTGCCATGCGAGGGCGCCAGGGCCCCCAGGGGCGGAGTGAGGAGGAGGAAGAAGGGAGGAGGGGCCAGGGAGGCCCCCCAAACAACCGCTCCCAGCTCCCGACTTGGCCCTCTTCCTTCGCTTGAGCCGTTTAACGCAGGTTTTAAGAGGCGCAGGGGAGCGAGGCCCGGGCACCTCTGCAGACAGACGCCACGTGGGGCGCGGGGACGCGTCTGCACGCGGGCCAGCTCCGGGGGCGCCACTCCCCAGGACTCGGTGCCCTTGGACTTGCGCTATGCCGCTTCCAGGCCTGGAACTCCCCCAAAGGGACGCTGGCACAGGGATGGGATGGCGGGGGTGGGGGGCCCCCACCCCCACCCCACCCCCCGCCCCCCCGCGGTCAGCCCAGCCGCGCCCCTGAGGTCACCGGCCCCAGCCAGCTGGAAACGCCGCCCTCGGCCTGGCCTCCCCGCCTTGCTGCAGACCTGGGTGCTGTTACCCTGGTGGCCGTGGTAGCGGCCCAGCGGGAGCCGGGGAGGGAAGCCAGGGCCCTTGCGCGCGCGGATGACTCTGCCTCGTTCATTATCATGCAAGTTCACTGCTGAAAAATGCAAATGACTCGTCGCGCTTCTCCCTCTGACAGACTGTGCTGGTAGCAGGCGCTGGCTGCTCCCTGCACCTGTCATCGCTGCGAGGGCTCTGCTCACTTCGTGCGGGCCTGTCACCCTTCAGGTGTATATATAGCCACCAGCGCCCTCAGCCGCCCGCGGGGAAACCCGGTCATCCACTGCCCCCTAGTGGACGAGCTGCGAACGAGCCGATCTTGGATGCAGCTTCTGAGCAAGTCAGAGTCGCGTCTTAGTTCAGGACTAGTTCCCGCCAGTCAGTCCGCGGCTTTAATCGTTGGTGCTGGTAGCTTCGATCCTTAATTAGTGATGCTTAATGAGATGAAGTGTCAATCATGGGTGACTCTCTGCGGAGCTATATTCGAATGTTGAAAAGTCACGACATTTTCAAACAGTGTCTGAGCTCTCGCCTGATGCTCCTTTTAAAAATCAAATTATCTTTAGGCTGGAAAGAGGCCTGTCTTATCACCTCGTGTCACCTCATCGTCCTGGGTGGCTTTCGAGGTCTTTGCAATTAGCATATCTCTTTTTAAAAATTTTTTCCCTTTTCAATTGCAGTCGACATTCAATATGATATTCGTTTCAGGTGCAGAGCATAGTGGTTAGACACTTATTTAACTTACGAAGCTGGTCTAGCAGCCGCCTGGCCCCACGCATAGTTATTGCAGCATTACTGTAATACCGTAATGCAGTAGTACTTTACATCCCGTGGTCGTCCAGTCTGCCCCTGGCCACCTCGGCCAGCGTCTTTGCGATACCGCTCGAGTCAGGACTGACTGAAGGGCTGGCGGGGGCGGGGGCCGGGACAGCGGAGTGGGCTCGCGGGGAGAAGCTGAGAACAGTCTTTCGCCTTCCTCGGGAATTGTCCAACCTGACGAGAAAATTGAAGACAGACACACGCGAGATGAGTCAGAATTAGATGAGGAACGCCCAGGAGCCGGTGCGTCTGCGTCCAGCGATCCGGCGAGGGGCTGGCTCTCCCCGCGGCCTGCTCTCCCTCTGGCCTGCCTCTGGCCAGCTGCCCCGCTGGTGATGCTCAGCACATTCCACGTCGGGTCTCAGAGCTGCCGCTGGAGTGGCTGTGACCGGGCGGTCCCTGTGCCGGTCTCGACAGAACGTGATTGAGTAAAGGACTCATCCGGGCCCGTGTCACCCTGGCCATCTGGGAAAGGGGCCAAACACTCGCTTAGCAAATTGCTCCGTTTAAATGTAGCTGCTGTGGCTCCACGACCCATCGGCTGATGCCTCTGCCTTCATTTATCTGAGCCATTCCTCTGTCTGCCGGGGACTTAGATCGGCCGTTAATGTGTGGCATTGCACTTGACCCAAGCAGAGGCGAGCACCGTCTTGTGCTGGATCATCCCGTCCTCAAAAGTGAGGTCACCTTGCGTGGGCCCCTTTGTAAGGAAAGCTGCCCTTTCCGAGAATTCCACGAAGCCCCACAGTGCCCGGCTCCCAGCCCTGTAAATGTCACCGTTTAGAAACGCACCAGGAGGCCTGGGACAGGCAGCTGGCCTGGCAGCGAGTGCCGGCCGTCACACTCAGGGAGTGACCTCTGAGGACCGAGGGGTGTCGTCAGCAGCGTGGTGCCCCTCTGCATTTGGGAAGACGGGTGACAGTCACTCTCGGGCCATGTCCGCAGAGCCCCCAAGAGGATGCGCATGCGAGTTGGAGGCAAAATGGTCTCAGGCTAGCAGCGGGTTCTCAGGTGTCTTACCTTAGCTCTCTCCTTTCCGAAGGCGGTGGGGGAAAGCGGACGGTCAAGGTCAGTTTATCGTCGGCATGTCGCTTGTCACTCTGCCCTGGGCACCGATGACCGCAGACTCCCCTTCATCCACGGTCCTGCTTCCCCGCTGTCGACGGCAGCCCCGACACCTGACGTGGTACATTCTAGAAAGAGCGGACCCCTTTGCTCGGAACCGCGCGCCGGTCTGAGGGGTGCGCTGGAACCTCGGCCGTCCCCCCCGCCCCCGGTCACCCAGGACGTGGACCGTCCTTTGCGCGGCGTCTCCCCGCCCACCGTGTTACTCATTCGTAGCCGTTTTTTGGTGTTCGGGTGGCTCCCATTTTTCTTCATAATGGCCCCAAGGCACAGGGGGGTGACGCCAGCTCTTCGGACGTGACAAAGGGAAGCCGTTACGTCCTTCCTTTGAGTGAAAAGGTGCTTCCGGGAGAGCGTGATATTTTGAGAGAGCGAGACCACGTTCACGTACCTTTTATTATCGTATATTGTGGTCCTCGCTCTATTTCATTACTTACCGTCGTTACCGGGGCCTCGTTCGTAAATTAAACTTGGTCGTTGGTCTGCACGTAGAGGAGGAAGCAGCCTGGACAGGGCTTGGTGTGCTCAGGCCCTAGTGAGGCCCCCGGGGAGAGAAAGAAGCCACCACGATCCTCGGGATGACAGGAACGGCTCCGGGGCCGTCCGCACAGCGCAGTCGAGGCGCCCGTGGGCTCTGCGGTCAGACTCCTCAGATTCCCAAGTGCAACGTGGGGCAAATTCACCTTCCGAACATCAGTTGTTGTTGTCATTTTGCTTTGTTTTGTTTCCGTCAGCAAAATTAGGTTGACGCTGATCTCAGAGTTATTTTTAGGAGAGATCAGCTCAGCCCTGTGCCTCGTGAGAACGAACTCTGCCGACGGTAGCTGAACAATCTGAACAATGCACGGTGTTGGCGGTGAACGCCCGAGGACTTGCGAGGAGAGAAAGAGCACCTCGGGCCGGCGGTCGTTAAGGAGGAGCCGGGTCCCGAAGGGAGTGCCAGCCCTGGGGAAGGGGAGGGCATCTGAGGAAGGGACCCCGGAGCAAGACGGAGGCGGGGGCAGAGCTGGTGGCCGCGGCGGGATCGGCTCCCTTTTCCGGGCGTGGGCCCCGATGACGGTCAAGCCGACGGGCTCTAACCTGACGTAGCTGGTGACAAGGGACGGTCGCGATTGCTTTGGCGGGGACGTGGCGGAGTGAAGGGAGCAGCCAGTGAGAGGCGACTGCAGAGACCGCGGCCTCGGAGGCAGGAGGGAGGCCGGACGCGGGCGGGCCCGTGGACGGAGTGGGGGCGGGGCCGGCTCCGTGGAGCCTGCTGGCGGAGCTCCCACATTGTGGGGTCACCTCGTTCCCGGCGGTGGTCCCTGGCAGGCCCCGGATGACAAGGGAGCCTCTCAGGAGGGGACCGGCATCCTGGCCGCGTGGACTGGCAGGTTCAGCGTTGTGTGTGTGTGTTGCGAGGTGACTCTAGAACATTCCTTCCCGCGGGAGGCCGCAAGCTCCCGCCCTGGGTTCCCGGTTGCCGCGTGGACGTAGACTGGCCTCAGGGGGGCAGCTCGGCTGTCATGCTCAGGGCCGTGGGGGAAAGGCAGAGGAGGGGGCAGGAGGCGAGGGGAGAAGGGAGAGCAGAGGCTTGGGACCCCGACCGCAGAGGCCCAGGCAGGAGCCCAGAGGGGCAGGGACGTGGCGGAAGCCCAGGGCGGAGGGGCGTCCAGGAGGACAGAGCAGCCGAGTCGCTCAACGCCCAGGGAGCTCCAGACGGATGAGAGGCGGGGAAAAGCCCAGTCCGGTGACTGGAAGCGGAGCGGGGGGCGGGGGGGCCGCGCGCTGGGGCTTCCGGGCAGCACAGGCTACTGCCGTCGTATGAGGAAGCGGCACCCCGAGACGCCAACGTGCTTCCCGCTAACAGAGCACGCGCTGGAAAAACCTCCCCTGAGACGCGTGCCACAGAATTTGGGGGTGTCTGTCGTACTAAGGTTAAAAAAATAGAATAAAATAAAGATGGCACAGCGAGATTCCTTTCTCACTCAGGCCGAGCTAGACGATGACGCCGCCGAGGGCCAACGCCACTCACGGAGCTCGGCTCAGCCCGCGCGGGGCCCGGGGCTCGGCCCCCCGAGCTCGGAGACCTCGCCGACTCAGCGCGACGGGCGCGCGGGCCACTTGCGGCCTCTGTCGCCTGGCGCACGGCCTCAGGGTGCCCATCCCCAAAGGGGAGGCGGTGACGTCACCACCGCCAGGGTTCCGGAGCAGGGTGGACGAGGGGCGCGTGCGGAGCGGTCAGCGAGCGCGGAGCGGTCAGCGAGCGCAGAGCTGGGCCCTGCTCCGTCCATCGTCGGCTTCGACAAACGGGCAGCAGCATGCACCTTGCAGGGGGACAGCGGTTGGGACCGCGGGCACCTGCTGTCACCCAGGGTCCCCCTCCACACCCCCCCAGCCCCGTTCCAAGGGCAGGTCACTGTGAGGAACGTCCCAGAGCGACCCGGGCCCTCCCAGGGCACGGCCACCTGTGACGGGGAGCCTCTCCCCGTGACTACGTCGGTCTGGCCAAGCCTGTGTGTCACCCAAGGACATGGGAGCCCTTGGATGAATATGCAGACCCACCTGTCTGGGGAGGGGGAGAAGCCCGGGGGACCGATCAGCTCTCCGTCAAACGGAAAAGACGATTTGTTTCTGCCAGAGAGCACGAGCGTTTAGTGCGTGGAAAACGAGCAGACCGGGCTGGCTCCTCACTGCGGGGGAATTTATTTTTCTTTTCTCGTTTAAACCGTGTTGCAGGGAGGTGTGAACATCCCGCTGTTGGCTTCCGTAGGTGAACTATCAAGGTAAACATTGAAGTTTGAATCTAATTTCAGAAGACGAGGAAGGACACGTTTTTTTAAGCAAGGGCACCATCTCTTTCTTCATAATGGCCATGGGGTCCAAGAATAAACCCAGGAAATGCTCTCAGAATAGCTGGAGGTTCGGGTTTGCGTCTTCCTCCGCGTTGGAATTTCTCCGATCACGTTGTCATGTTGGCAGCCCCCGAGGCACACATGTCCCTGCCGGGCTCCCCTAGAGTGACCGCAGTGCCTCTGGCCACGGCCGGCCAGCCTCGGCCACGGCCTGCCCTCCCCTGGGGCCTTCGACGGTCACCGCAGGCCGTCTCGCTCACGACTGGCGACCGGTCAGCCCGGCGCTGGGGACCCTGTGCTCCCTGCGGCCGGCCGGAGCCAGACCCTCGCCTCCGCCTCCGCGTCCCCAGCCGCAGCCCGCCGGCGAGGAGGCCCGAGCCATCTCTGCTCCGGGGGGGCACTTGCAGAAAGACGACACAGAAATCGGCGACCAGACTCGCCCGACCGCGAGGCTGTCCCGGGGTGGGCTCGGGTGGCTCCCGGGTCAGGGGACGGCGAGGCGAAGGGGTGGCCACCCGCGGGGCTTCTTGGGAAGAGGGGACGCTGGCTGCCGTGAGCGGGGCGCAGGAAGCCAGGAGGGGACGGCGCTGGCTCCCGGCTTGGACGCCGCTGCGGGGAGACGCACTCCTGCCGAGCGGAACCGCAGGTTAAAATCTCTCTGAGCTCCACCGGGAACAGCGCTGAAGTCCCCCAGGAGGCAGCGCCAGGTGTGAATAAACCCACTCGTCCGCCTCCTGGCGAGCTGCCCGCTTTCCTCGGGACCTCCGGTTCACTCCTGGGATGTCACTTGCCCTAATGAGGGGTGACCACAGGCACCCTCAGGCACCCCCAAAATGTTCCCAAAGGCCAACATGCAGACACCCCACAAATGTCCCATGGGTACCTCCACCTGCTCCAGAGACACCCTCTCTCTCACCCCTTAGACACCCTAGTCACACACACCCCACTGACAGACACCCCCAACCATCCTCCACAAACACCTCAAAATGTACCCCCAAATCCTGGTCTCACGCCCCACACGGCCTCGCAGCACTGACACCCACGGTCCCCTCCACGGCGCTCACTACCCTCTGACACACACATGCACAGTCAGGCGCGCACCAGGCCCCGTGCACACACTGAGGCAGCCGCCCCTCGGAGGGACAGGCCGGACCACCCACGCAGACGGACGGGCACGCAGAGACGCGCCCCCCGCTGAGGCCTCCACCACGACCTCGCAGAAACGCCCCGCACCCGTGAGCAGAGGCAGACGGGGACACACACGGCCACCTCGGCCTCACTGTCATTTCAGGCCATCGTCTAGCTACAGTCTCGAAAACCAAAGTCAGTCCTTCAAAACGTAGTTTTAAAACAGCCAGAACAAGGCGCAACTCTCTCTGGTCATGGGGCGGATGGACCAGAAAGCCAGCAAAGGAGATCGGCGGAGGTTCCTCCAGCCCCCTGGCTGGCTCAGCAGGAAGCCAACTGGGAATAGACATGTCGCCTGGCCCTCGGGGACCAGCGAGTGAGCCGGACACGCTGGGCCCGGGCCCCCAGTGGCCTCGTCGGGGGACCGGCAGAGCTGGTGTTTTATTTTTTAAGCCTCGAGTGATAAGGACGTCCATTTGCGTATCGAGTCAGCAGTAAGTTGTTGCCATTGGTTATTTCGGGTCTGGTGTAAAAATCGCTCTAGGTAACGTGAGTGTGTTTGCACAGGGGCCGCACGGAGAAGGCGGACTACGGAGCCCAGGGAACCGGCAGGCGGCCGAGAACCTGCGGTGACGTTCACTGCCCCACGGGCGTCGGGAGGGGCGGCGTGTCTGAAACCGCGTCCCCCTCGTCCGCGGGAAGCGAGCGTCTCTCCCCACTCCCTCCGGACTCCGTGGAGGCACCAGTATCCCCTGGCGGCCGGCTGGGCCAGCGGACTCTGCTCTCCCGGACGGCCCGCCTCCCCCGGGGTCCTCTCTGGTCCCCTCCCCAGCACCTCATGCCTCGAAGGCAGAGGGACGGTGGCAAGAAGCAGGGCCCGCGAGGCCCAAGGGGTGACGTGCATGGAGGGTGTGGCTTTGGCGCTGGCAGAGAGGCCGCCCCCTGGGCCCTGGTCCAGCAGAGGACGGGGCCAGGGGCAGCGAGGAACAGGTCTGAGCCTGGAGGGCCGCTCTGGCTGGCCTGCGAGCGCTGCTGTCCGGGGCCTCGCCCCCGGCGCAGAAACCCTCTCCTCCCTCCACGTTGTCTTCCTGTGCCCGCCCTGGGCTCCCGGCACACCCTCTGCAGGCCGGCTCCCGACGCCCAAAGGCTGGACGAGCATCTTCTCCCTGCCCGGTGAGACGCTCACTCAGCACGGCATCCGATTTAGCTGCGGTTCCTCGTGAAGGGGACACGGTGTCCTCTGAGCCCCGCGGCTATGCGGGCAGCGATCCAGCGCCCCCAGAATCACCTAAGACCGGGGCCGGCAGCCTCTGACAGCCCCCGGAACCACCAGCGCCGGCGTGAGCCTGGAGTCGGCGTGAGGGGGAGACCCCCCCCACACCCATACCCCGCACCCCGCCAGGCCGCCCACCTGTGCGCACATGCGGCTTCTCACAACGTGCCTACCCCCGGGGCAGGGGGCGTCTGTCTCTACCTTGAGACGTGTGTCTGTTGAAAGGATGCTTTGCACATCATTACCATCTCTTCCTTGACCTGCTCTGTGATCTTCGCGTTAATTAGCATTCTCTCTCTCTCTCTCTCTCTCTCTCTCTCTCATTTCTAGCCGAACTACTGTAATTCCGTCCAAGCTGTCATCTCAGGCTTCATCCATGAGCCCACCGCCCCAGTGACCGGTAGGTGCAGCTGACCTGCCCCCCGGCTGGCCACATCCTCTTCCTGGGGGTCCGATCCCCCATGTCCGCCACCTCCATAATTTATGCAGGGCGACAGGCACCCCTGTTCGGCTGACAGCTCAGCACGTGACACCTTCCCCTGCTCCCTTGGCCGTTAGGTTTCCAAGCCCCCGACCCTGGGCTGCAGGGGAGGCAGAGGGAGGGGTTCGTGCACAATGGGGACTCCATCAATACTGGTTCGGCTGAACTAAGAGCCAAATCCACTTCGCGCGATCTCGGGGCACCCCGTCTGAGCAACCCTAACACGCCGCGTGACGTCGGACAGACGGAAAGCGTGAAGCGGGGCGGCGGTCTTGGGGCCTTCGTGTGCAGTGGCGTTTGGGACCGTTAAGGACCTGAGAGGCGTGCTGCCTGTAACAGCTTCCTGCGGTGGTGGCAGGGGACCCAGAAGGCTGCGGGCTTCCTGGAGGCGGTGGGCCGGGGCCGGGCTCCACTTTCTCCCCGCCACCCCCCAGCCTTGGGCGAGTGGAGCCCTAAGCCTCAGGCCGCGGAGCTGGTTCCAGACTCGGGGAAGAGCACAGGCTGCCGTCCACCCCGGGGGGCGAGGAAGTCGCAAGCAGCCTCCGCTGGCCTTGCGCTCTCCCTGCCTCCCCGGGCCGAGGAAGCGGCTGCTCCCGGTCCCCTGCCCGCGTCCCGGGGCAGAAGATGGGCCGGCGCAGCAGGGGTGATGCGTGTGTCACCGAGGGGATGGCCCCGACTTGGGTCGCTGCCCGCGCGGCGTCTCCCGTGGGCGCTTCATTTGCTGGACCCGCCTTCGCCTTTGCCCTTGGTCTCGGCTCTTGGTTCGTGGCCTTCGGCCTTGTCTCTCCGCGCCCCCGGCCCCTTCCTCGGATCTTAAGAGCCCGCTTGAGCTCGCCCCGCAGTGCACTGGTGATGAATAAAATAGTTAACACTGTTTTAAGCGACTTGCAGGTCGGCCACCTCCGTGACGATGACAGGCACTTCGTTCTTTTCCGAGGACGGCTTCCGAGCTTCGGGAAGGGCTGAGGTCCCCGGCGCGCTTGGGTTTTTTTCCTACTCTCCATTAGCACCTTCCCCCAGTCGCGCTGAACAGCGCGGAAGCCAGCGAGGCGTCACGCCCAGGGTCTGAGCCTCCTGTGGAACGGCCTTGCTTGGCAGGAGCCCCGAGCCCCGCCGCCCCCCGGGGGACAGCCTTCCAGCTCCTGCTGGCCCCCAGGGAAGGGTCTCAAACATTTCAGATGCGCCGACGTTTAAATCGCAGAGCGTTAGGGACAGACGTGCAATGCAGCTAGTGGTTGAGAGGTTTCTCGGAAGTTTTCATGAGACTTTCTCGGAACTAGGAAGTTACGGTTTTCTGGAACAGTAATGGGTACGAATCCTAAGAAACGGAAACTCAGTCTCCCAAAACTCAAGCCGCTCAAAATACGGGGTCTTCTTGGACAGAATGAAAGCGGTGAACGTCCATTCCAGCCTGGGCTCTGCCACCAACGGAGCGGGGACCGCGGGCCTGTCTCCTTTTCCGCTCAGGAAGGAAGTTGGACGCGGCTCCATGCACCCACCCGGCTCAGTCTCAGACCCCTGATCCCGCTGCAGGGCGGCCACCCAGCACCCTGCCTCTTATACCACGGAAAGTGGGGGCCGCTGGAACCGCTTCCAGCTTGAGACCACTGGCAGGCATCTCAAGAGATGCAGGCAACTCCGCTATGGACACGCACACACTAATGCGCACACGCGCACATGTGCACATGCACTCACACACACGCACATGCACACACATACGTGCACACACACTCATGCATGCACATGAACACGCACACATGTGAGCACTGCGCGCACACTCGCATGCACATGCACGCACACACGTGCACGCACACGCACACAGGTGCACATACTTATGCACACATGGATACGCATGTGCGCACATGTGTGCAGGTGTGCAGGCACGCACACATGTACACATGCACACTCACACACTGCACAGACTCTCAAACGCGCACACACGTGTGTGCATGAGCACACTCACACACTCGCACTCATGCATGCACATACGTACAATGCACATATGTGCACGCACGCGTGCACATGCACTCACACGCATGCACATGTGTGCAGAAACACACTCATGCGTACGCATGCACACGCGCTCACACACAGGCACAGCACACATGTGTGCACTTGCACACACATACACCCACATGCACGCAGTCATGCACACGTGCATGGATGTGCACGCACATGCGTGCAGACACACACTCATGCATGCACACGCACATGCACATGCACACTTTCATACATGCCCGTGGACCCTGCACACACATGCACATACTTATGCGCACACATGCACGCACATATGTGTAGATGCACGTGCACACTCACACACATGCACACATGTGCGTGCACACACACATGCACACAGGCACACGCACGCACGCAGACCGGCGTCGCCGCAGTCTCTCTGCACCGGGTGTTTACGACGTGCTGGGCGTGATGCTAAGCCGACAGTGTTGAGAGCCGGAGCCGCGGCAGGAGAAAGTGCTGGAGAGAGCGGCCGCCCTTGCCCTTCCCAGTCTGCCTAAAAGCCACTCCGACCGGCCTTTGACCCTTTGCATGGGTCGCGGGCCCCCCTCGTGCTGCGGGGCGCGGCGTCCCGTCCTCGCCCCGGCCGCTGTCCCAGCTCGGGGAGCCGCAGGTCACCGCTGTTCCTGTCCTGCGCGTCTCCCCCCGGCGTGAGGCTGCAGCCGCCCCAGCCCCCCGCCCCGCCCGGCCCCCGGCCATCCTTCCGCCCCCTCCCTGCCTCCCTCATGCCCCCGCGCGTGTCCAGGACGTAGCGCTGGCGCCCGGGGCCACCCCTCGTCTTCTCTTCCACATCCACATCACGCCGGCGCTGCCGCTGTCGGTCCCCAAGTTTCCATCTCTGTCCGGGCCCCGTCCTTGAACTTCAGCCAGGGTCCCCCGCGGCCTCGGACCTCTAAAAGGCACCTCCCCCTGGCCAGCTCGCGGACGGCAGAATCGAACCCAAAGCTGGAGCCAGCTCTTCTGCCCCACGGCGGCGGGTCCGCGGTCCCTCCTTCCGGCCAGACCCCTGCGGTCACCTCGACGCCTCCCCCTCGCCGTCCACACCCCTGCGGACTGCGCCTTCATGACACAGTGAGTTAGGACACTTCTCCCGGCCCCTCGGAACCTGGCGAGCATGGCCATCTTCCCCGGCCAGCTCCCGGCAAGGACCCAATGCTCTGCCCTCCTCCACCCTGCCCCACAGGCGGCTCTCCACATGGCAGCCCGAGAGCCTACAAAGGACAAGGCAGATCTGCCCACGTCCCCTGTGGGCCCCCGGCTCACTCGGAGTGAGGGCCAAAGTCCTCCCGGCCTCAGCCCTCACGCTCCGGCCTGACCATCTACACTGTCCTCACTGCGCTGTCTGAGCCACGCCGACCTCCTCAGACGTGTTCATGGGCCAGTTCCTCCCGCCCCCGGAAGGTTCTCCCTGCAAATGGGACATCGGCCACGCTCTCACCTCCGTGAAGTCCCTGCTCAAACCTCGTGCCGAGCGAGGCTCCCGGCCCACTTGCTTCTGCGTTGGGGCAGCCCGGCCTGCTCCAGGCACCTGCTCCCGGCCCTTCCTACCTGTTCAAATCCATACAATGCATCACCTGTAACAGGTGTACAGTCTGCTGTGCTTGTCATTCGCGGTCAGTCTCCCTCATCGGGAGGCGAGCCCCGCGAAGGAGGGGCTCTGTCTGTGTCCTTTGCCGACACCTCCAGAGGGCTTAGAATGATGCATGGCGCCAGTAGGCGCTCTAAATATGTATGGAATCGTTCCTGAAGTCAGAATTCATACAAATGCGTGCCCCCAAAGCGGTGCCCTGAGCTCCACGCACCAGGAAAACAGGGTTCTGCAGTGACAAGCTCTTCTAGGGTCTCTCTTCCCGTGTAGCCTTCTGCCATCTCCCTACCCACCCCCAGCATGTCCCCACAGTGTCCTATGCTCACATCACGGCTTTAGTCAGGTGTACCTGGGCCCCCGCACAAGCACGCACACAAGCACACACATGCAATACATGTGCACACACTCAATTCAGCTGTGTACAGACATGCACACTTGCGCGAGCATGCACACACACAACATGCACACACTCACACACACGCACACACATGCACATGCATGAGTGCACGCATATGCATGCGTGCACACACCTGTGCATACAGACATGCACATGCATGTGCGCACATATGCACGGCATATGCATGTACACACAGGCATGCATACATGCACACACACATACAAATGCGTCCCCTCAAAGCTGTGCCCTGAGCTCCACACACACATCCACACATACACTCAGGCACACACATGCACACACGTGCGCACATGCACATGCGCACATACATATATGCATGGATGTACATACATGTGCATGCATAAATGTCCCTGCACATGCACGCATGCAAGCACCTGCACACACATATGCGCACATGCACCTGCACGTGCATGTGTGCACACGTGCACACGTGCACATTCATGCACACACGTGCACATGTACACACATGTGCCTGCACATGCATGTGCGCGCACGTGCACATGCTCGCGCACGTATGTGCACACACACACGCTCCTCCGCCCTGTGCTGCAGTGTGTGTGTCCACTCTGCGTGGTCACTAGAGCTTCATGACCCTGTCAGGAAGGAGGGGGTGGGTCGCCCCACTGCACGGCCTCTCTGCACTACGTCCAGCCCCCATCTGTGGCGAGGACCCTTCCACGGCACCTTAGGGAGCCCCCGTCACTCAGTCCTGGGCTGGAACTCAGCCGGAGGTCGGTGCCCAGACAGGCGCGGCTCGGGTGCGGGGAACCACGACGGGAGAAGCCGCTGTGCGGGACGTGCTCCCGGGAGCACGCCTCGGAGAGGGAGGGCAGGGACTCGGGCTCCGTTCTGGTTACCGATGACCACAAGAGGGGGCCACAGCGCAGCCAGAGCGGGGCCTTCCTGCGCCGCCCCCCCCCCCCCCCCCCCGCGAACGCAAGCAGGCCCGTGGGCTCCGCCGTCCTCAGGAAGTTGAGGAAAGGCTGAGCAGGAGAGGCCCCCAGGTCCACTTAGCTGCTGCCCCCGTGCGTGCTCCGGGCCCTCGACTGCAGGCGCAGACTCTGGGTCGGCCTTGACTTCGGAAGTCACAGGGGACGGTCGGAATCCGCCTCCCACCAGGACTCCAGCACCTGCACACTCATCTGCCAGTCAGCGTGCTGGGGATCTGAACCCACCTTGCCTCTGTGCTAGGTTTCCATGGTGACTGCTAAAACTTTTCATCATCCCTCCTTCAGACCTTGGAGGAGAACGCCGCTTGCTGGTTTCCATGGCAACCGGTTAAACATGTATCTCTGGCTCTGTTGAACTGCCAGAGATCATGTAAATAAACTGTCTGCTCTCCCTCCGCTTAAAACATAAAAGCGAAGCAGCCCCCCTGCACATGGCACAGATCTGTGGTCACGCCGGGAAGGGCGAAGGTGTCCACCGGTGTCTGAGAGGAGGGTGGCCCGACACTCGCCTGCTCGCCCGGGTGCACGGGCTCGCTCTGCCGTCTCGACCCGGTATCTGCACACAGTGCCGACACTCTCTGCCTCGCAGCCGGCAGGTGGAGGAGCGGCAACCCGAGGCCCGTCGCATGCCCGCTGCCTGGGAGAGGAGGGACGGAGGAGGGAAGGACCAGGACCGAGCGAGCAGCCAGCCACCCGGCCCCGCCCAGCCCTTCGCCGATGTGAGAAGCCGTGAAGAGCAGGCGCACGGGCCGTAAGTGACAGAATCAGGATTCAGACCCGCAGCTGTGGGAAGTCTGCCGAAAATGACCTCGTTCCACCAGTCCGAGGCTGCCACTCTGCCTTTTCCTCGACAAGGAGGACGCGTGTTGGGACAATGCAATGATGGGCCTGGCGTGCCTGGGCAGGCCCTCTCTGGCTGGCCTTGAATGCGTCGTGAGGAGACAGAGAGCAATGGGACATACCTTGGACCCCAAGGAGCCCATTGTGTCTGCGAGAGCTTCTCAAAGTCACCGACCGCAGGTGACTGAACAATCCCTACATATACCCCAGGCCATGAGGAAGCCTGTGCATTTGCCGTAAGTGAGACATTGCTCAGAAATCTCCAATTGCGGCTTGAAATTGACGTCAATGAAGTATGTTTTGCCCGAGCTACCATATATATATATGTGCATATATATTCCTACAGATCCTGTAGGAATTACAGGCCTCTAAGTCTCTCATCGTTGTGTCTGAGGTGACCACACAGGTCATAAGTGACAGAATCTAAATTCATCTGCGGTCGGTGGCTGCAGAACTTTGAGAAGCTCTCGCCAACACATAGGGCTCCTTGGGGTCCAAAGTATGTGCCATTGCTCTCTGTATCCTCACGACGCATTCAAGGCCAGCCACAGAGGGCCTGCCCAGGCATGCCCGGCGCCCCATGCATTGTCCCAATACGCATCCTTTGGCGAGGAAAAGGCAGAGTGGCAGCCTCCAACTGGTGGAACGAGGTCATTTTCGGCAGACTTCAGACAGCTGCGGGTCTGAATCCTGATTCTGTCACTTATGACCTGAGTGACCACCTTTCTGAGGCTCAGTTTTCCATTTGTAATGCGTATAAAAGGACCACAACGACAAGCTCAGACACAACGGTGAGAGAGTGAGAGGCCTGTTTCCTACAAGATCTGTGGGCAACAGGGCCTTTTTTTTCTGAAATCCACCATATACATATGTGCGTATATATTCATATATACGCACATATGTATATGGTAGCTCGGGCAAAACACACTTTTTTGACATCAATTTCAAGCTGCAATTGGCGATTTCTGAGAAATGTCTCACTTGCGGCAAATGCACAGACCTCCCCGTGGTCTGAAAATATGTAGGGAAGGTTCAGTCATCTGCGGACCTTGACTGCAGAAGTTTGACAAGTTCTCGCCGACACATAGGGCTCCTTCGGGTCCAAGGTATGTCCCATTGCTCTCTGTATCCTCACGACGCATTCAAGGCCAGCCAGAGAGGGCCTGCTGCCGGCGCCAGCCGGCTAGAGTCAAACAGCACCTGAAAGAGGGGGGTGAAGTCTAAGGAAAAAAAAAAAAAAGAGGCAGGAGAGCGCTTCGGGAGGGCGCACAGTCACCGCTGAGCCTCGAGTTTGTTCAGCACGGTCTTTATATAAGTTTTTGTGTACAATAACAAAGCACACCTTATATCAGTCGAAATGCTTACCCTTACACAAGATCATAAAACATCCCTGTTATCTGGGTTGTAAAACATCCCATTACCTTAAAAGGGTTTTTTAATGAGGCAAGTCTCTCCACCAAGTTCAGTAAAACCAGGGTCAGTAAAGTTTAACTCAACATTTTGCTCCCTAAAACCATTGTTTACACAGTGTCAGCAACTAACTGCTTTATGGCTCCAAGCTACGTGACTTCTTCAGTGCCTTGTAATGGCTCCCGACATCTCCCTCTTTTTTGTAATTTAAAATGCCAAAGCTTTCCCAGCCATGGCGCGGATAGACTGTGCCTGTCTTAGGCGACCCTCCACAGTTCTGGGCCTTACCCGTCATTGGACATGAAAGTCTTGCAATCATGCCCTGTCTTAGGTTGGTCCCAGCGCTGAAGGATTTTTACCTGTCTTTGACTACCAGCCTCTGCAAATGGGAGATGTAAATTTAGTTTAAACCTGAGCCTGGAGCCTGAGACCATGCATCCCTGCCTGAATCTTTAGCAGGTAATCGAAGAAGTATTTCATCAAAGGAGGAAGCAGACATAGGCCTATAGTTATGCAAAGGCTCAAGGCTAAACTCTAAATAAACAAATGACCCAAAGGAGACCAGGATGGTAGAAGAATTTTTAGATGCTGTAAAAAATTTGAAGCCTCTTCAGCTGCATCAACTGAAGGGGTCCAGCCTCCTGCAGTCCCTGAATTTCTCTATGTGGTTGTACTAAATCTAAGGACGTGTTAGCATCATGCCAGACACCTTGGAGATGAGAGTGTACGCGATCCCATCCAAGTTGTAACACAAATCCACTGATGTGCTGCATAGCATTCCAAATGGGATCTTACTTTTAGACCTTGGATTTCATCTCCTAAATACATACCTAAACTGTGTAATGCATCAAGCTTCCATTCTAACTTGTCGTCAGTATTTTCCTGGGTCCCTAAAGCCATCGTAACATTCTTAGACAAATTATTAACATAACGAGCAGTTTGAACAGTTTGAGACGAAGCGACAGCAGCAGCAGCAGCAGTAGCTATAAGCCACATACGGGCAGCGATTCCAGCAATAATCAGTCCTATTACTCTCTTCTGTCTGCTCAAAGCCTTATTGATTTCTTCTAACACCTGCAGACCTCGCTCAGCATACCAGGATCCCGATGAGTTTAACAGGTAACATTACAAAAGAGGGTTGGTGGAACACCATTACAGTAGTTCCTTCCGGAACAAAAGAAATACACTTGGCTACTATACAACCGTAACACGTAACACTGAAATTTCTTTCTTTCACAGTCGCATTTAAGTTGCACACGTTTCTGCGAACTAACAATTTGATCTCCTGACAATATAGCTGCTTGCTGTAAATCTGCCACTTGACTTTGCCATACAGAGTCAATTTGTCGTTGAGAAGTCCATAACTGTTCGGCATCCCGATGCCAGATTCTAACATGATCAGCAGTCTGTGCAGATTGATGCAGAGCCTCTCCAGCCGCGGCAGCAGCAGCAGTAACGGCGATGATACCCACACCAGCAGCAGTCAGCGCGCCAAGGAATCTTTGAGCTCTTCTTTTAACGTGGTCCATCAGCGGCTGCAATATCATAGAGGCAGGAAGTCCTGCCAGGGTCGAGACAATCGAACCGGCATCCATACTCCAGTTCTAGCTCTAAGGATATATGAGCTTTCATGTGACTTGTTAAAAGGAATAAAAGAGTGAATACAAGTGTAAAAAGAATAATATTTACATGAAACATAACCTAAAGTATCATTCCACTTCCCTTCACCCTTCGTAATGATACAGGGGAGCCGAACACAGGCTCGAACACAGCGAGCGACATTTTTAAATCCTTCCAATCTTAACAGAAACAAGTGACCTCCCCCGGCATTTCGTTCAGAAGTCTGCAAAATTGGCGACCACGCTTGAGCGCCCAGCTGTAAACAGTGCTCTTCAGCTCCCACGCAAATTGGCATGCCTTCCGTTCCCACCGTCTAGTTCTCAATTACTCCCCCCGTTAGGTCCTTGTCGTATCCTGGCTGCTGCAAAGGCTCACTGGCCTGTTCCACCCAATGCCGATAAGCTGCTGTGCCACCTTGTTCATCTTGATTTAAAAAATTTAAAGTATATAAAGCTCTATTAAGCCTTTGTCTCGGGGTACACCATATTCCCCCTTTTTGTTTTATAAGCTTATCCTTCTTAGAAATGTTGCAGGTGTCTTCTGTGAACTCTGGTTTCTCCCCTAATGCTTGCGCAGAGAACACAGAACAGACACTCAGACAAGGACAATTTACAACCCAGACAAGACAAAGACAATAAACAGACTTTGACAACAGGGCACAGGAGGCAGCGTCCCGCAGCCTGGCCATGGTCCGGGAGATATGACTGTGTCCAGTCTCTCCACGGACCCCTGGTGACCGGTCGACAAAAACAGAAGCAGAAAGGTACCTTAAAAAGCACTGAAATTAGTAGTTTAGTCATTACTTTTCTTATCTCTAATACAAAATCATGTTATCTTCGTTGTTGACTCCATGCTAAAATGTCCTAAGTTTTAGACTAATTAACCAATAAAAGAAAAAGGAAATCATTAATAGTTTTTAAATTTCAAGTTAGAGAAAGGCCCTTTACCACACAGTAATGAAACCTGAGCAATGTAAGTTTGTGACTACAAGAGTCTTTCAAAAATACAATATTCAAAATTCCTTTTCTGCCAACGGGATAGTTCCCAAGGACTATCCAATGCAGTGGGCCCTTCTAGAATAGAGAACAAATTAGTTAAAGCACATGTGAGGATATCAAGGGAAGGACAGAGCCAATTAATACTGCCTACTAATTTTTGAAAATCATTAAAAGTATGGAGAGCATCCCGTCTAATTCTTATTTTCTGAGGAGCAATTTTCTGTTGCCAAAATTTTATATCCTAAATATTGATAAGGAACAGATTCTTGTATTTCCTTTGGAGCTATCTCGAGCCTATACTTTTCCAGAGCAGTTTTTCCAAATGAAAAAATATTTTCTAATATTTTTCTTTTCAAGCTTAAAAAAGAATATCATCCATGTAGTGATACACAAGTCCCTGAGGGACCTTTTCCCTTACTTCTTGCAAAGGCATATTCACAAATGCTAGGCACATTAAGGTTTTCCTCCCAGCCTCCCAGCCTCCCAGTCTCCCAGCCGGAAGGTTTATTGTTGCACAGCAGTTTGCAAACGCTGAACAACTTTCTCTAATTCCTTAGCTATATGATCAGGGCTAACCCTGCGGAACCTGTGGCTTCTTCCTCCAACTGTTCTGCATCTCCGGGGTTTAAAGGCTCCTCCTCTCTATCTTTAGTTGGCATTAGATCAAAAGGTTTCCCGCAGCTCGTCTCCTCGGGCGGGGCAGTAGATCTAGTCTCATTCTCCTCTTCAAACAGCGAGACATCCCCTATATTGCCCCATTTCTCTTCCCCTTTCTGGCTTCCCCAAGCCTTATCCCTCTCACGCCTGGGATCTAAACTATCTCTTATTAAAGTCCACACGCTAAAAGTATCTACAGGTACCTTGCCAGGTCCGTGCACATCATAACAATCTTGTAGTTTTTCTCTTACCTTTTTCCATGTTTCTAAATTCACCGTTCCCTCCTCAGGGAACCAAGGACAAACTTTCTCTACGAACTCTAAAAGATTGCACAATTGCTGATGCCCTACCTTAGCTCCTCTAGCCCGGAGCATATTCTTAAGGATATGTAAAAAAGCCTGCGGCCGTTTCCATTTCCCATATTTCTCTTATTAAGTCGACTTTCCTCTCTTTCTTTAGATTTACACTTTTCTCACTCTCGAACCTTTCCACCGCACTCACCTCTGCCATTCGCTCGGCTTTATACTTGGGGGCCCCCCTTTCTCCCATGGTGGCGGTCTTCACCTCAATGTTCTGTTCAACGTTCCATCCCCAATTCAGGTCCCTGTTCGGGCGCCACTTGCCGGAGCGGGCGAGCTAAAGTCGATCAGCACCTAGAAATCTCACTGATTGGTTTCATCCAACATTTGGATGGGACCGGCCGGAAGCTCAGAGGGTGATGAGTGTCGCTGCTCTGTACCAGCTCTCTGACCTCTCACAGGACAAATGATTGATAGAGCGGATGGACTAAATGGTATACCCTCGAAACGCGTGTATGGAAGTCCTCGCCCCTCGCACCTGCCTTAGTATGCCACAGTATTTGGAGATAAGACCTGTAAAAAAGTGATTAAGCTTAAATGAGGTCTTATTGGTGAGCCTTCACCCAATGCAGTTGGCGTCCTTATAAAAGGAGGGGGTCAGGACGCGAAGACCGAGGGGTGACAATGCAAGGACACCTCCAGGAGGCAGTCATCTGCGCTCCACGGAGAGAGACGTCGGGAGAAACTAGACCTACCTGTCAGGAGCCATTATGAGGCGCTGAGGAAGTCCCGTTCCTGATGGCCATGGAGCAGCTGCTGAGGCTGTTTAAACAATGGTTCTAGGAAGCAGGGTGTGGAGTTAAACGGTACTGACCCTGGAGGGGAGGTCTGCCTCCTAAAGAAATCCTCTTGAGATAGTGGAATGTTTTACAGCCCAGAAAAGGATGTTTATACCCTAAGGGATGGATATTTAGGAACTTATGTAAATGCCAGCATTCCTATGGTACGTACTGTGCTTTGCTATTGTATCCAAAAACTTATATAAAGGCTGCGCTAAATAAACTCGAGGCTGCAGCAGTGACTGTACGCCCTCCCGAAAGTTCTTTCCTGTCTTCTTTTTGCTTAGGCTTCGCCCCCCTCTTTCAGGTGCTGTTTGATCTCTGTGGCGGGCTCCGGCACCTACCCACCTTGGTCAGGGAGTCCAGCCCCCTAACCCACACCATCTACAAAAGTTAACTCGGATGGACCACAGACACCAGTGTGAGAACCATAAAACTCTCAGGAAACAAGCGTAAGTCCTCATGACCTCGCGTTAGGTGATGGGTCCGTCCGTATGACACCAAAATCCCGCGAGACCAAAGGAGAAAACAGGTAAGGAGGACTTCATCGAAATCAGACAGCCGTGCTTCGAGGCCCAGGAAGTGCCTAGCCGGCCCGCGGAATGGGAGGGAGTATTTGCAAATTATTCATCTGATGGGGACTTGCATCTAGACTATAAAGAACCCTTAATGAAAACGAACACAAATAGCCCAATTATTTTTTAAGGGGCAAAGGACATGAATATAAATTTCTTCAAAGACACCATTCAAGCGGCCAATAAACAGGACGAGATGCTCAACACTTAGTCATTTGGGAAGCGCGAGCCACACCACCGGGAGCTGGCCACTTTGGAAAACGATTCAGCGGCTCCTCGAGTGATCAGAGGTATCTAAGACCCTGCGATGCCATTGCTAGGTTTATACTCAAGAGAAATGAAAACATGCATTCCCACAAACACTTGCGTTTGGATACATATGATGGCATTATTCGTAATGGCCAGAACGTGGAAATAACCCAGGTACCCATGAACTGATAAGTGGGTAAGCAAAATGTCATACATCCAATTCGATGACATATTATTCCGTGACCGTAAAGAGCCGGAGTGCTAACTAACACGTGCTACTACATGGACGAACCGTGAGGCCGTGTGTTAAGCGAAAGCCAACCACGGAAGGGCACATGTTACGTGACCCCATTTATATGAAATTGGCAGATCCACAGAGATAGCCGGTTAACGGTTGGGGGGGTGGGGGGCGGGGTAGGGTGGCAATAGGGAGTCCTGAGTTTCTTTTCAGAATAATAAGAATGCTTTGAAACTGCATTTCGAACGCTTTTGTGCTGGTCCCACAACTCCGTGAGTATTTGTACGACTTAAAAACGCAGATTTTGCCGTGTGTGAATGGCATCCCAATAAAGCTGTTATTTTTTTAAAGGTGGGGAGGGGGGAGGGGAGAGAGAAGTCAGGGGGGAGGGGAGAGAGAAGTCAAGGATGACGCCAAGGTTTTGTGCCGGAGCCAAAAACTGGGAGAGGGGGGCGTAGCACCGGGGCTCCTGGGCGGTCGTCGTGGGTGGAGGGAGACGGACAGCAGGGCTGGAGACGGAGGTCTGAGAGTCGTTAGCATCTAGAGGGGGCGGAAGCCCTGGGGGATGAGGCCTCCAAGCCGGTGAGCCGGGGCCCAGGGGAGAGAAGGCGCAGGGGCCGTGCGCGGGCCCGTGGCGGGCTGGTGTTTCTCCGAGCGGGCGTCGTCCGCCCCAGGGCAGTGACCAGACGAGGACATTTCGTATAAAAGTGGGTCCTGGGATCACGGTCAGTGATACAACCAGGACCCAAACTCAGTTCAGGCCTCCGAGCAAATCTGATGAAAATGCTAAGATTCGTGGACTTCCATGGTGTGCTTCTTTTGAAAGTCAAAGGCATCCATCCAAAACCACAGAGTTGGAGGCTTCGTATTTTTAACGGGCACTTTTTCCCCCGAAACGTGCCGCCGCCAGATAATCATGATTCTGTGCGTGAGGACACGTCTTCCGCCACCTTTTCTTTTCCGAGCATCTCTCCACCTTCTTCTCATCCAAACTCGTGATTGCAAGATTAGCCTCTTGCCTGTGATGGTTCAGGCATCTCACATCACTTCCCGAAGTGTGTTTCGAAATACATTGAAATCCTATCTCGGAAATGTGGCGCGTAATTTATTTCGGAATATATATTATTCCTATGGAAAACGAACTGATCAACCAGGGACCAAAGAGCTAAATTTCTGGCATGCCTGATCAGATTGTCTTCACTCTTTGAACAGATTCCTCGGCCCAAATATTTCATTGCTCTAAATCATGATTTCTCTCGATCATGAAAGCGAAGGCTTTAGGAGTCTGCCGGTTTCCGGCACTCTCTCTCTAAAGGAGAGGAGAGTGACTGCTTCCATCTCCTCTTGAGCCTTCCTGTGAATTTTATTATTGCACAGCACAAAGAGGACTGTTTTGTGTCCACAGGGATCAGGATGGAAAGAAAGTTACGTCTGGGAAGGAAGCTAGCTTGGTGCATTCCTTCAGGTAAGGCTCGCCGCTGTAACAGATCCACGCCATGTTTTCCCACGTCTTCTGGACGTTGAAACAATAGTTTCTTTCTGTTTCTTTCCGTGTAAGAGTCCAACACTGTGGTCTTCTCTCCCACCCGCGAACCAGGCCGTCTCCCTCCATCTGGGGTCTCCCCCTACCCAGGTTCTCCGAGGCCCCGTCACCCAGGCACAAGGTCTGCCCCCAAGCCTCGCCTGGCGGCATTGCATGCTGCAGCCCGGCCTTCGGGCAGGTGGTCCGCTGCCCGGGGCCGTCTGTGAGAACCACATCTCGCTCTCTCTAGCAGTGACGTGTTCCCGAGGGTGGCCCGGCCTCACCTTGGTCCTCGCCTCGGAGCTGGGCAGAATGCGCTGGGGTCACTGTGTCCCTTCAGGTAAAGAAGGGGGGTTCGCTCTGCTCCACGTCTGAGAACACGGAGCAGTCCACGGCCATTTCCCCTCCCACGGGGGCTCACGAGGACCGTGCCGGCCCCGTCCAGGACACGAGGCCCAGCGTCTGGGCCCTGGGAGGGGACATATCCGTGCCCGCCGAACAAGGAAGGGGAGCGGAGACACCCACAGCCCATGATTCATGGTCCCCCGCCCTTGACCTGGAGTTGGGGGCACCCCCCAAGTGCACTCACGATGTTCAGACACCCTAAAATCTCCTGGCGTTAGTTCGGTGGCTTCTGGACCACTGGCCTGGGCTCGGCGTGGGGCTGGCTTTCCTTCCCGCCACACCTGGGGCACCGTCTGCAGGATTTACAGCCCCGGGCTGTCACGGCCTGTCACCTCCTCTTCCCGTCTTTGTCACTCAGCTTCACACATGTTCTCGCCTGGTTTCCGCTCCGAGATTAGCGAGAACTCGAGAACTCGGTGTTATCAAGTGTTAAAGGAAATAGATTTCGTGATCTGCGGTCTGCGGGTGAAAGACTTTTTTTTTTTTACATTAACTCGGCTGCGGGCAGGCTTCTGCACGGTTTGGGCTCATCCTTGTAAAGATGACGTTTGCCTTTAGAAATTTACCAGAACCGCCCAGACGGAAGCGGGAGGAGCGTGTCCTCGGGCCGTCTGTGCACAGTCTGGGGGCTGGAGCTGCAGGTGCAGGAGTGAGGTCGGAGAGGTGAGCTGGAGAGTGGGGGTCACGCCGCGGCGAGTCCACCAGGTCCTGCGGGCAGCGGGGGCCATGGAGGACGGGGCCCCTGCACCAGGGCCCCCCAACTGCGAAGGCCGTGGAGGGGCAGAGCCGCAGACGCTGCCTATCCCAGCTGTGGTCCAGCTGTGGTCCAGCTGTGGTCCCATGCCACCTCCCCAGCTGCTTGCAGCAGGGGGGCCATCTCAGGTGACCACGGGCGCGCCCTCAGGATGCTCCGGGGACGAGGGAGAAGAAGCCGATTCTCTCCACGCAGGAACTGCACCAGTGAGAAAGTCGGAGGGACGGCGACCAGGGACATTTGGAGCTCTGCGGCACGGGTCTTAAAGAAACCACCTTGGCTCCTCGTCTTTCATGAGGGTTTGATCTGGAAATCCTCCTTCTTGGGCGGAGTAGGCGGTTTGCGCTCCTGAGGGCAGGTGTGAGCCACAGAGGTGGCCGGGCGCCCCGCAGGAGGTGACCAGACACTCTGGGGGCAGCCGGGAAGCCAGGCCCCTTGGCCAGCGCTCGGGTTTCATTGTCTCGGTTCCGCCAGCATTTCGGCCCCCGAGAGGGCTCCCTGCAAACGGCCTGCTTGTCGCCAGCCACACGGGGAGGTGGGGGAGCTGCAGCAGCAGCACCTCCCTGCAGAGAGAGGCGGAACCGACAAGGGGGGCGCAGGACCTCTCTGGCCGACCTGTGGCCGGATGCCGTAGGGACAGAGGCCCCGACCTCTGCGCTGGGCTGTGGGGCTCCAGGTGGGGCCTCTCTGGGGATGACCAGAGGGAGTTGCCCCTCCTCCGCCTCCCCTTCCTAGGGGTGCCCCGGAGGGGAGTCCGCCATGGGTGACTGGGGCTTTGGTTTCTCACTCTGTGCCTCGTTGTCTGTC
The DNA here is from genome assembly GCF_014176215.1 of Rousettus aegyptiacus. NCBI lineage: Eukaryota > Metazoa > Chordata > Mammalia > Chiroptera > Pteropodidae > Rousettus > Rousettus aegyptiacus. Next base: position 3,834,435 of record NW_023416286.1, read on the forward strand.
TGTCTGTCTGTCTCAGAACCACGGGCACGAGAGTGTGTCCTCTGCGTGGCCCAATGCCCGCCTTTTCTTCCCGCAACCTCCGCTGTGATGGGGGAATTATCATTAAAACGCAGTCTCGGGCCACATGAACCAGAGGCTGAACGCTCCCAGCCCCTCCGAGGCGCAGAGGACGCAGAAGGTAGGAAACGGGGCGCCCCGGCCAGCCCGCAGGGCCCCCGCGGCAAGGACTCCGGGCCAGGGTCTGAGGGAGCCTCAGGTCTGGATGGCTTCCCAGCCACAGGCCGTCGGCCTGGTTTCAGGTTCCACTGGAACGATGAGTTTCCTACAGCTAGGGGATGGCTTCAGAGTCCGGCTGGCGCAGGCCTCAGCCCCGGGCCCCCGTCCATCAAAGGCCAGCTCCCCGGGAGCCCGCCGCCCCTTCACTCGGCCACTGCCCACAGAAGGGCTCTCGCCCCGGCTGAGGCCCTCGGGCCTCGTCACAAAGCTCCCCCAGCCAGCGAGCCTGTCCCTTCCCCCTGCCCGGCCAGACACCACCTGCCATCAGCGGGGGGGGGGGGGGGGCCTGACAGGGGAAACACGGCAAACCGGGCGTTTCTGCATGAAATTAGGGGAATTCACGCACCTCCTGACGGCCAGCCAGCCACCCTCAGAGAGCCGTGAGCCCCAGCTTACGACTTACCACTTTCCTCTGGAGGCGGTGGTGGCATCTCCTGAAGGTTTATTTTCGTGGCCGTTAAAACGAACACAAAGTCACAAGCCAAGAATGTGACATCGTCCTGGCGGCTGCATTTTTTTGACGTACGGTTATGTAACTCGTTCTGAGGAACCCCCTTTCTGCTCCAGATGTGCTAAGCCGGCGGCCGTATAGCCACCGAGGATTCCTGTGTCTACACTGCAGAAATCGCAAGGTGAGCTCCTCATTCTTCCAAGAAGGATCTACCGGGGCTGGCCCTGGCTGAAGGTCAGGCCGGGACACGGTGGGGGGGGGGGGCTTTCCACACGGGGGTCTCCCACATGGGGGAGACCTCGTGGACAAGACCTCTGAGGTCGGAAGTCGCCCTCAGCAGAGAGGGGAGCGGAGAGAAGGGGCCGGGAGCCAGCGAAGCCGGAGGCGCTGAGAACGGACGGGTCTTCTGCGACTTCCCGCTACTGGCCACGGCCGGCCGCACCTTCCCGGGCCTCCGGCCCCGCCCTCCGGCCCACACCAGGTTCTCCCCGGCTCTCCCCAAAGCCCGAGGCTCTGGGGCAACCGTGGGGCGCCCCGGGCCGCCAGGGGCCGTGGGCCCTCACGCCCGGCTTCGCGCCAACAGCCAGGCCGGGCCGGCGCTCAGCCAGCGAGGCCACCTGCACTGCAGTGTGCCCGGCGCCTGCCTCAGGCCCAGGCCTGGGGCAGCTCTGTGACAAACAACAAGCCGTCCTTTGTCACCAGGCCCAGACGGAAGTGTTTCCCGCCTCCCCTTCCTGAGGACTCGGGTGGTCAGGTTGAAGTCAGCGCCCGTCCCTGATGGCTGGCGGGCCAGAGGTGACAGTAGGGCCCCCGGGGCTGGGCCACCCTTCTCCAGACAGGCCACCCTGGGCCCAGGGCTGCTGAGGAAGCGTCGCTGGGCACCCACGGCCCCCAGCGTGACCTCCCCGGGAACTGCCCTCTGGCTGCTCATTCTCCCTCCTCAGAGCCCAGGCTGACCAGCCCCCACCTGCCCCTGCCCCAGCCTTGCCAGCTGGGTGGGGGGTCCCTTGGGGTTTGAGGGCCGACCCTGACTTTCTCCCAGTCAAGCCCCCCTCCAAGCCGCCTCTTCAGTGGTCCCCTGCAGCAGAGCGGGCCGCTGACGGTTTCTGGAAGAGCGTGGGGTGCATAGGTACCGCTCAGTCAGGCTGAGTGAGCCCTGGGCACGGCCTGGCAGGAGGAAGCCGCCGTTGGGGCCACAGGCGGCCTGACGAGCCACAGCAGGAAGGGCGAAGCCTGCAGCGGCGGCGAGCTGGGCAGTGCGTTCATCTTAGGGACGGGGGATTGGGGCCCCTGGGAGCCAGCTCGGCGACACTACCCAAAGGGCTTGACCTCCAGGCTTCGGTAAGACTAAATCGTGCCGGTGAGGAAGGGTTCTCTTAAAGCCCTTAAAGAACGGGTTTAGAGAAAAACACTTTCGTAGAAGTATTCAGCATTGGCAAGGACACAGGAAAACGGACAGTCACCACCCTTGGGTGGCGGGGGGTGGGGTGGAGCCGATGCCTCCTTTTGGAAAAGCAAGGTCACTTTCGCAAACGTTAGTGAAATCGAAGACGTTGAAGCTTCGGGCCCTCGGCTGGACTGGAGGCGCTGCGTTTGGCAAGGGAACATGTTACCCCGGGGAACGAGTCGGTGGGGGTGTCTGGCAGTCAGTGCCGGGGGTGCCGCGGGCTGGGGCGGGCCCGGCCTGAGCGGGCCACCTGGCTGAGCCGTCGCGAGCCCGCGCCTGTGCGGGCAGGTCCTCTGGGCCTCCTCACTCACGTCTCTTTAATCTACCCTGCGTGTTCTGGGTATATATTGAGTGGCCGGTTCGCCAGGCGATGCGTTTGGTAGGAGGCGGGCAGTCCAGGCTTCAGTCTGCAGGGCTGGTTGCCTTGGGGTTGTGTCTTAAGGGTGTACCTACCGACGCAGAACTGCGTACGACAAAGCTGACCACACAAGGACAGAGACGACCCAGCAAAGCTGCGCTCTGACTGCCAGACAGGTCACCCCCACCGCATACCTACTGCTCGTTCATTCATCTCTATTTTTCTGGGCACATTCGGGCAGAGTAGCCCCTGGGACATCCTCTTGCCTGTCTCCTGGAGCCACCCACGTGTGCCCCACGAAGGTCCTGGCCGATCCCCGGAGCACACCTGCTCACCAACGCTGGACAGAGGCATCCTGCCAAGTGCGTGGGGGAGAAGGAGCCACACCCCGCGGGGGAGGGAAGGGCCGGTGCCAGGGTTCGTCCCGGCCGAGGCCAGCAGGGCTTGTCGTGGGCAGGTGGCGGCCTCGCTTGACCTATCCTCCTGTTGAAAACCACAGAAAGGTCGTTCGCTGTCCATGGCCTTGGACCACGAGGACGCTGAGCACCGCGTTCAGCACAGATGCCGCATCCACACCGAAACGTCGGCCCCGGCCGCGCGCGCCGCTGGGAACACACTTAAACGCGGGGCGCCCCCGCGAGCGACGGGGTCAGCGCCCGAGTCCATGGGGGGCGGAAGCGCAGCGGGAGCTTCTGAGGGGACCCTGGACGGGGCCTTGATGTACAGCCCTGCGAAATGCCCGCGTTTGCAAGACACGCCTGCCCTTTCGCAGGTGGAAAAGGTCATTTCGTGAGCCATCGCTCACCGGTTACGGTTACGCTGAGACTCACAGCAGGACACCTGCTCCGCCGGCAGAGTCCTGTGGCCTCGGTCGCTCCCTGGCGGCCGCCTTGAATGCTGATCACAGCGCATAACCTCGCTGCCTACGGCTGCGTGGAGCCCCAGGCGTGTTCGAAATGAGAAACTGAGGGGGCGGGCGCGCAGGGACCCAGGACACCCTCCGCCCCGTCAGAGGCTCGCGCACCTGCAGGACGGTGCTGCCCTACGCGTCCCCGGCTCCGGCCGCCGTGCTGCGAGGCTCTCAGGGGGCTCGCACGTGGCTCGGGGGGCTCACGCGCCCAGCCCGTTTGGAAACACACTGATTTCCGTGTGCCCTTCATGATAGAGAAGATAAGCGAGCCCACTAATTCCGACGGGCCCCCAGTTTGGAGAAGGAACGCACGGGAGGGAAGGAGTGTGGGGGAGGGGAGGCGCTCAGTTCAACGAGAACACGTAACTCCCGTGGCGTCTGCTCTCCCAGGGTGAGACCGTAGACCTGACGAGCGACCTCGAGCTTGTGGAAGGAGAACTTTAGGTGCTTCGATGATTTTTACCTTTTCCAATTGCACTGCAAGGTCCCCCAGGAAACAGTCTGCAAACTGCTTCCAAGAAAAAAGACACAGGGAAGAAGAAGCCGAGCCCTCACACGGTGTCCCTGGGACCTGTGAAATCCCAGAGAGGCGGTTTGCGGGGCTGGTTGCGGGGTGCACTGCCAAGTCTCCGTTGCTCAGCTGCGTGACCTCTGGCTTCTCTGCCCCCCCCCCCCCCACCGATCTGTAGAACGATGGGTATGAGTAACCAGCCTTGGTGCTCCCTTTCTCGAATGTCCGTTTTGCGAAGCTGACCGTGGCAACGGGCTTCCGGCTGTCAGCAGCGGCTCTCCAGGGTGCCCGCACACCGGCCACGACCATGATCGTGACGAGGACGAGCTGACCACGCAGGACGAAAGCGTCCCGTACGAGTTGGTAGTCGGTACATCAAAAACCGAGGAGGAAATCACTCGTTACCTAAGGGATTCGGCCCCCACCCCCCGGACTTGTTCGCACACGGAAACCCCACCCACCTGGCAAGTCACCCTTGTCCCCTGTTCCCATATCTGCTCCTGCTTCTTCTGGCCGGAAAGGACCTGTACCCCACTCTCCAGAACACCCTCCCCCGAGACAAAGAGGACACAAACCGACCGATGTTGTGCGTTTGCAGCGGGCGGCGGGGTGGGGGACCAGCCTAAAAACAACCCGCCCAGGCACAGAGAGGGTCCTCCCCACACTGGGGGCCTCCCCCGGCCGAGGTGCCCTCGGCCACCGTGTGTGCCAGTGGCATGAATGGCTTGCCTCTGTGAGCATCATGCAATCACAGCTCGGATCTCACCGGTTAAGGTCCTGTGTGACCGAGGTCACGCTAACGGGCGCCGTCTGCTCTGGTCCTCCCCCGTGGTCCAAAGCCACCTCTCGGGTCCTTCGCCTGGAGCTCCATGGCTGACCTTGTGGCCCTCAGGGTCGCTTCAGGCAGGACGGCCTCACTGTCCCTCCCGCAGAAGCTGGAAGAGGCAGGGATTCTGCCCCGGAGCCCCCCAGTGGGCACGATCCTGCCAACGGCTGGCTGTGGGCCTCCGGGCCTCCGGGTCTGAGAGAGAATGAATTTCCGCTGTTTTAACACCCCCCTCCCCGCGCAGTGTGTGGTCATCGTTACGGCAGCCACAGAAGCCAATGCGGACACCAAGGTTCTCCTTCTCGGGGACGTGGGGTCACTTCACCTGTCACTTAATTACCACTTCATGGGCACGTCGGGCTCTGCACAAGGCTCTGGGAACGCACGTGGGATGAAGAAACACTTTCTGTCCTCAAGTCACACGAGGGGACAATGGACGGATCCGTATAAAGTGACACTTTAATCCAGCAGGAGACGGGGCCCCCAGGGGGCTGGCGGGAGGGCGGCCATCGCCATGGGGAGCTTTGGCCAGGATGCCTGGGGGGGGGGGAGGGGGGAGGGGTAGACAGGTGAGGCGGGGCTTGGTGGCATGCGTGTGCGTGTGCATGCGTGTGGTGCGTGCGATGCAATGTGCGATGAGTGTGCACGAGCACGTACACCGGAGGGGGAGCGGCCGGGGGTGGGGGCGGGTTGTGGAGGGCAGCGTCCCTGGGGTACACTCCTTCCCCCCTGGAAGCCACAGCCCTCCGAGGACAGGCTCATCACCATCGCCGGGGAGCCTGTTCGACAAGCTCAGGGCTTCTTCCCCCGCCAGCCGTGGGACGAGAGTCTCAGACGGAGCGAGGGCTCTGCTTGGTGGCCCAAACTGGTGTGACACCCCGACCTCTCCCCTTGAAAGGAAGTGGGGAGTCATTAGCCCACAGAGGAGGCAGTGCGCATGTCGGGGTCATGGTCTCTGTGAGCGCCAGTCCGGGGTGGTCACGCCGGCCAGAGGTGGCCCCAGTCCCGAGTGTCACCCCCTGGACACCGCGGGAGGAACCAGGGCTGGTCCCCCGGGGGCTCCGGTTTCCACCTTCGGCCTCCACCGAGGTCTCTGCACCACGTGCCGGTGGGGGCTGAGTCCGCCTCGGGCCAGGACGCTGGGTGGCAGGTGGTCAGTCCTCAGCAGCTCTGTAGCAGGCCTCGGCGTGGGGGCAGGTGGGGTCCGCAGGGCCGGGGCGGGTCCTCTCCGTTGCTGGTGCGGGAGGGGGGGGGGGGTCTGGAGCAGGCGCCGGATTCCTAGGGCGTGTCCTCGGTCAGGCGAAAGACACGGATTCCAGACCAAGTGCGTGCGACGTGAACACCGGCTCCTTCCGCCCGCAGGACCCCCGGCTCCCAGCGCCGGCCCGGCCGTGGGACACACACGGGCGCGAGCCCTGGCCATCCCTGCTCCCCGCTGACCGAGCACGGCCCTCGCGGCCACGGGGGACGCCGAGCCTGGTGTTTCCTCGGATCTCGTCAGCCCCAGCGAAGGCAGCTGCATGGCCGGGTCCGCGCTTCTGGCCTCGTCCCTCTGGCCACTCTGCGGCTCACAGCCCCCTCGGCTCCGGCCCACTGTCCCCCGCTCCCACGACGCCCTCCCACACTGGTTGTCCGCCCGCCTCTCCAGCCCGGTCCTTCTCTTTCCCCCGACAGCCTCCCCTCTGGCCTGCTCCTTAAACGTCAGCCTCTGAGGGGGTCCATTCTGAACCCCCACGAGTCATTCAACGAGCACGGACTGAGCGCCTGTTGAATTCAAGCCCCAAGCTATAAAAAGCAAACACAGTGGAGCCTCTGCTCTGGCCGCCCCGCGAGAGGGGGCGACCCTGGGGGCTGAGGAGGGTGCGTGAACTCGGGGTGCACTGGGGCGCACGACAGCGACCCGCCCTCCACCGGGGTCCACGCATGACCCGCTTGTTTGTCCACACCCCTCACCCGTGGTTGCATTTCCTGGGTCACGTGGGAACGGAATTGGAGTCCTCCCGCAGAGCTCAACGAGGATGTGTTTGCATGCCTGGCTAAGCGCTTGCTGACTTTTATCTGCCCTCAAGCAGAGGACACAGACATTGGAGTCAGTCAGATCTGTTCTGATTGTCATCTGAACTTGGGCTGCCTTTCACCCCGCCTCCCCACTTGTAAACGGGAGCCGGTGCCCTCCCCTGGGCTGCTGTGAAAGCGGGGGCAAGCACCTGGCGGCACGGGGTCACCGGAGGCCTTACGGTATTGACTTCCTTCCCTGTGTATAATTTTCAAGTTCAAAGTCACTTTGCCTAGAGCAGGGATTCAAGGTGCAGGGGTCATCTCTGGTTGTCATGACCAAGTTTACTTAGTGGCATCTAGTGGGTAGAGGCCAGGTGTGCTGTTAAACACGCACAGGGCAGCCCCTCTCAGGCCCCCCACCCCCACCCCGCTCCCCACATGCCAACAGAGCTGAGGCCAAGGGACCCTTGCCACAGGGGAATCCACATCAGAGACTCGGCCAAGGTCATGTCACCTAGATTTGCAGGAGAAAAGAGAGATTCAGACAAGTCAGGTGATCTGTCTGAAAACCAGAGTGTGGGGGTGGGGGGAGCACAGTCTGGGTCCTTGAACGTGAAACCGAATCTTCTCCTGCCTCAAAACGTGCTTTCCACTACACCAACTGCCACCTGCCCCGAGGCAGGACCGAAATCAGGGGGCCCGCACTATTCCACAGCAATCCTGAGAAAAGAAAACCCCTGAAGTGACCGGAAACCTCATTGTCCTCGAGCTTTCAAACACGTCACACGAACTCACGTTCTTTATACTCAATTTGCAAACGAACCAGTCATCTTTTGGAAGTACCCAAGGCCACACGGCCAGCAGCCCAGGCCAGACGGGCCCATCGTCCTGCTCACACCTCTTCACACCTGGAGAAGGGAAAGCTCTCGACTACATACAGCAAGATGAGACATCTAGATCTAAACAGACAAGGGGTTAAATTATCTCAAAAAAGATCTCGAATGCTGCTGACAGCATCACATCACTCACGGTGAGCTGTCACGTACCCTTTGGCCTTTCAGAAAGTAACTTGAGAGCAGGACACTGCTTTTTGATGAGGAATCAAGGACAATGAGTCGGGGACTTTGCCCAGGAAAGTTAATCATCGCCCAGACATAACCCGCGTCCACAATGAACTGGACTCAAAGTTCAATTCCATTCGATTAAAAAATGACCTTTTCAGTATTGTCACGAAGTGACAGTTTATGTGAAAATATAAAATGCAGCTGTTAAATTTAGCATGGATCCAAATTGGTCCATACCTACATCACGGTTAAGTCAATATTAACAAGTCTCCTAAAATAGCGGGACGTTTTTCTTCCCAGATCCAAAACGGCAAGCCCGAGGTCCACGAACTGTAGCCACCTTTGGAAATACTGCTTCTTTACAGAAAAGTGAGAATACTGGAAATTTTGTCTTTAATAAAAGACAAACTGGTTTTGGCTGGAATGATATGGGCACCCATTACTATCAGGCACTATTTCGGGGTAGAAGAAAAAAATTCTTTTCCCATTCATATTTAAACAATTTTTATGAGCTGCTCCATTACACTCAGAAACCTACCTTCACCCTCAGCAGGTGCGTGAGCTCACGGAGCATGTAAGTTGTGTGCATTAGAGAGCATGAGGAAAACTGTGACAGCTTACACACAAAAACTCAAGACTTCTAAATGATAAAACTGTTAAATTAGTGGGAAGATGTCTGAATACTGACAAATGGTTAAGATGCTTAACATTTCACATAAAATCCAAAGGCGAAATGCTGGTGTACACACCGCACAGACGGACGGAGACGAGGTGCTCACTGTGGGCTGGCCAGGCGGAGTGCTGGAGTGCCCAGGTCTGCCCCCAACTCTAATGCTTCCGTGATTTTGTAAATTCCTTGACCCCATGGGTAGTTTTAAGTATTAAGCTACGTGAAACACCTGATGCGTAGTAGCTAAACAGCAGGCCTAACAGACTGGCAACCGTTAAAAGGTGAGCGGGCTCTGGAGAGGCCAGGTCGGCCCCATCCGAGGGGCACAAACTTGCACCCTGGTGGGTGGCGCACCCGCCGAGGTCTGCAGGTCTGCGAGTCTCCCCGCCCCACCAACACGTCAATGTCACCTTTCAAAAACCACCAGGTAAGATTCATCGTAAAAAAAAAAAAAAAAAAGGTTCACTGTGCTTAGAACAGCAAAAACTTGAGAAACAGCTAATGCGCCAATACTGGAATTGGTTAAAACTATCTTGTCGTGTGTCTCTAACTTACTGGACCTCAGCCCGGAAGTGAAGCTGTAACCCCCGATTATATTTACTTACTGCCCTGGTGCAGTTTTAAAAGCGGCCTATACAACGCTAACGTGACAGCCACACGGACACACACTGTCTGTCATTAGCGGGAAGTGGCTTGAAAGATATGCAATAAGAGTTAGTAACACTTTTTTCTGGGTGGTGGGTTATAAATTAGATTTGACTTTATATTTAAAACTTCTTAATTGTAATAAACATATGCTACTTTTCTAACTCGTTTTCATGCACAAAAGAGCATAAAGAAAAGCAAAAAAGGACCTCGGGTTCCACGCGGCGCCTTCGCGTCTGCTGCAATAGTTTTTGCGCTGACTCCTCCCCAGACCCATTTTAAGTCAGTGACAAAACCGTTTAGAAATGACACCATGAGATGAACTTTATTTTAAAGCTCATAAAAGGCTTCACGACACCAGTTACAAACAGAATCCACGTCTCTTCCATTGTACGCCTTCACATGACAAATGCACTGTATGACGAGATATGTTTGAAAAGTTTTTGTTCTGCATGCTGCTAACACGTTTCACTAGCGTTTGCATTACTCGGTAAAATTTTAATATCAAAGGAAAGAGTCATTCTACTGGACAGAATCTCAGAAAGCCCTTATGCGATCAGACGGTCTTGTTCATCCACATCCGCACACATGCTGGAATGGGGGGCGAGATGCAAGAAAACTACCTTGGCGGGAACGAAAGCTTAGGGGAGACCCCGGCCCTTGAGCAAGCGGTACAGCTGGTTTAAGTTTCTCCAAAAGACAGAAGTCGATTTCATCCTCAGTGATGCAAATGGTAACACTGCACAGAAGCTTAGTATGAATTCACAATTCCACAGGAATCTGAAAGTTACCAAGGCAATTTTCCCTTTTAGGATCATAAAGACTACAGACAAGCTTTTTCTTTTTTTCATATATAATACACAAAATTTCTAAACATCCTTAAAAAAGAAAATATAAATAGTCTCGCTGTGTTATGAAGAGTCACATACTATGGCAAAAACATGTTGTCAGGTGAAGGACGAAGCCCATCGCAGGTCACCTAGTCCAAGTCCATGCTGACGGAGCTCTTCTCGTTGGGGTAACACTCGCCATTCTGCTGTGGAGGGTCAGCACCCACGTTTTTGCCTTGATCTAGGTTGTCTTCCTTTTTGTCAGTATTTGGGCCATTTGGAGTTCTTTCCAGTTTGGGTGATTCGATTTTCGGTTTGGGTTGTGTCACGACAGGTTCACAAGTGCTGTTCAACTCCTAAGACAGGGACATGAATCTAGTGACCACACCAACGCGGACCCAGCCGGGTCGCTTCCTGCCCCTCCCTGCACGCCCGAACCCCGCCGTCCACTCCGACTACACGTCTCCAACAAGTCCACCGACTCGCTGCAGCTGTAACGTGAGGCCTGACCAGAGAGAACACTCTGATGTGCCAGTCCGCACATGTAAACCTCGCACCGACATTAAAAGGGAGGAACCATAATCCCCACCTGGGGGAGGAAACGGTTCAGGGATCGAGTAACAACCTCAAGGTGGGAAAACGCAGCGAGCAAAGGGCTGGAACCATTACGACCCACTGGCTTCAAAGGCACGTGTCCTTGACCTTCACTGCGCCTGCAAGTTCCTCCAGACAGTGCAGTTCCTTGGTTTTCCTTCCCACTTCCTTCAAGCCTCATGCAGTCAGCAAGGCCTTCCTGATGAAATACTGGCCCAGTCTTCTCCACTGTCCCCAACTCCCTAAAGCCAGGGGGCCCTAACCCTGAGGTGTGGACCAGCACCCACGGCCTGCTGGAACGGGGCTGCACAGCAGGCGGTGAGCGGTGGGCCAGCCAGCGAAGCTGTATCTGCGTCTGCAGCCACCCCCCCAGCGCCAGCATCACCGCCTCGGCTCCGCCTCAGGTCCTCAGGCATCAGATTCCCACAGGAGCACCAGTTCCTGGTGCCAAGAAGGTTGGGGACCACTGCCCGAACCCCTCTGGCTATTTCTACCACCTACGCGAACCCCGTCTCATGCACCGCCACACACGCTAATCGCTAAGTCGTCCTCACAAAGGCAGATGGCCTCCTCCAGGACGGGACTTTCTGAGAACATGGAAGTTCAGGCCCCGGAACAACTGCAGGCACGTGGCGGGTTGGGGCTTAACACACACGTCTGCCTGCTGAACTGAATGAATAAAGCGAAACGGGAACTTAACCCGGACTGCCAAGGGCTCCTATGACCCAGGATGTCGACAGTGAACCAAGAAACCTAGTCTCAGTCCGAATGAGATGAACAACGGCCACGTTTAAGGTTCAAATGACTGCGCTCTGCGTCCCCGACAGGGAGCGGCAGTGAGCCGAGGGCGACACTCACCTTAATTTTCGCTTTGATCTCCTGGGCACGCACGACCGGGTCCTGATCGAGACTCTTCCTAGCCTGAGCGTTCATGACGTCGTTCATCCACTCCATCGCTTCGTTCACGGACTTCTCAACCTTCTTCATTTCAGACTCATCAATGTGGTTATATTTCTCATCCTTAATGGAAAAGGTATGGATGGTCATTCGGAGACTTTACCACTCAGCAGTAACTACTACTACGACCCTATTTCCCATGAACTTCAAATCTACCTCTGGTCTCAAACGCTAATTTCTCACTTAAGAACATCTATTCTTCTTAAAGGTTACTCAACTTAGTTTATTAAAACCTAGAGTAAAGTGGGGCTTCAGGTCAAGATGGTGGAGCACGTAAAGGCGGTGCTAGCCTGCTCGCATGACCACGTCACCATTACAACTGAACGACAGAGCCACCACCGATGAGAACCACCTGAAGTCTACACAAGAGAAGTCCTACAACTGTGAACACACAGAAGAGGCCACCATGAGATTGGTAGGAGCGGCAGAGATGCGGAGGGGCTGGTCCCACACCCGCATGTGGCGGTTGGGAACGGGGAGAGAGGTCTCGGCTGTGGAGGTACCCCCCCTCCTGAAGAGCGAAGGGTCCTGGCCCCACAGCTGACCCGAGCCCCGGCTTCCAGCACCAGGAAGACGAATCCCCGTAACTGTGGCTGTGCGATCCAGCGGGGATGGTGGCTGAGTGAGGCGAAGAGTGGCTGGAGTCCCAGGCGTCCTCTTAAAGGACCCGTTATAAAAACGGTTCTGGGACGTGAAGTGCAGCACAGGGGGTGAGTCGGTGACATCATAGGAACTACACGCGGTGTCAGGTGGCTGCTAGGCGCGTCGAGGTCACTTGGTGAGGTACAGAACTCTCTGGCCATTATGCTGTACACCCAGAACTAATGTGCTATTGTATGTCTACTGAAATTGGAAAATAAAAAAATTATCTAAAAAAACCCTTAGAGAACCAGCAAAAACAGACCGACACCCTCCCGATGCACAGACTCACGCCGTCTCTGAAGTCGGCTGCCATCTTGGCGTAGTGCTGCAGCCGCTGTCCTAATTCTTCCAACGCTTTTGGCCGCTCCTCAGCTTCCTGAAACCGAACTTTAATCGGAGTGCCAATTTTCTAAAACAAAACGTAACAGATTGGTAGCTGTCGCAGTCGCAGACCGAAGCACAGGCGCCGCTTCCCAGGGGCGGAGGGCCTACCATCAGCTCCTCCAGCTTGTCCACATACGCCTGCTTGGCCTGGTCCTCCCCCTCCTCGTAGAGCCAGTCCTCGGTCTGTGTGAGCAGCCTCAAGAAGTTCTCATGGTCCTGTGTGAGAAACAGGGGACCAGCACTTCAGAGGCCCCGTCAGAAGCATCACCCACCGAGTGGCTGACCTTATTCCGGAAGGCGCTGGATGAACTGAGCTCCCCTCAGAAACGCTCAATAAGCAACACGACACGCGACTGTCGGCCTCACTTGACCTCACACGAGGGGCCCTTGGCACAGGTGCACTGGAGCATCTGGTAAAGAGCTCTGACTTAAAACACTGGGTCTTAGAAGCCCGATTTCAGACCCTCTGCACACTGCAGTGTGGTTATGGAAGAGCAACAATCCCCCTCCTCTCCAGAACGATGGGGTCTCAGTGACTTCCTACTCACTGCCTCGACTACCAAATACTGAACTGGAAATGAGAGGAGTGGACCATTCAGTTGGCGACCACAGGGAAACGCACCCCCCCCTGCAACGCACGTGAAGTGTGCGCTCCTACTCCAGCCTCGGGCCCAGCCTGGTTTGGGTCAGCCCCTCCTCGGAGCCCCAACCACAGCGACCCCAGGAAACCTCCCGGCAAAGCCGAGAACTGAAATATGCTACAAAGTAGTCCACGGAGCTTAGGATAAAAATAGGCTCCACGTTTAAATTCTCTTAACTTCAGAATCAGTCCCTCGACCACCCCGGATTTCTATCTAGTGATTTTTCCCAAGTCCCATCTTTCCCAGCTGACGTTGGAAGTTTAGAGAAGGGCTAAGGGACATAACGGGACCTGGCAAACTTTGGGACGACTGGGTAAACCTCTGTCATAGGATAAAACAACGACAGAGAATCACCAACGGGCCAGAGTCCTAGAAAGATTGAGAACGCTGAAATCAAGGATTTTTACTCACTTATTTTCCTAGCCCCCCTAACGGAGAACGTCAGGCTGAACAAACGTCTGATAGGTTCTTAGCTCTGGATGGTGAAACCAAGAGGCCACGCGAGTGAACCGGGACGGGACCCAGCGACGCGGCGCTGGCGAGCCGCCCGCTCCGCTCTGTTGACACGATCTCTACCCCGAGTTGCTCGGTTTCCACGATGCTCGCCACCCAACCTGGCGGCGGCCTGAGTGTCCAGGCCGGCACGGAGCGGGCGCCGCGCTCACCTGCTCGCCCACGAACTCCCCGTACGGGCCACACAGCTTGCCCCGGAACTCGTACACGCACTCCTCCACCGCGTTCTTCGCGTCGTTCCGCTCCTTCTCCAGCTTGTCCTGCATGATCATCTTCCCCTGGCGGAGCACAGGCGGTGTCAACTGCCTCCCACGCGGACAACACCAAGTTCCCGCTAACAGTTCTAATTTACACCCCACAGGACTCTTCCAGCAAACCCTACGAAGGTACTCGTTTTCTAAATACAAATAAGCTGTGGGCATTTTAAACAGTACGTAAAAAATCACACAGCTTTCACATTCAGATTTAAAAGTAAGAAAAAAAATCTATGGCTTTTATACAATTTTGTTTACTTTTATACACTCAGATGGTTGGTTTATACTGGGATTAGTATTAGCCACTGGGCGATGGCCAGATAGCTTTGTCGCCACATTTTAAAATCGAGGAAAAATTGGAAAAATTACTTAAGAGTCCACTTACTTACACTTATTGGTAAATCTAAACACAATGTTCCCACCTGAGCACAGGAAGCAATCTCAATGACGTCACACACTCTTAGACTACAGAGAAGCACAGTGCCCTTCCCAGAAGGACTCTGAGTGGCCGCCAAGTACCGACTGCACCGTGCTCCAGGCCAGGACACGCTGGCACCCAAAGGCTTCCCGAGAAGCCGGGCCTCCGGCTCTATGCCAAGCGGAATGGTACAGACCTCTTTAACAAGGATGCAAACGCATAAACAAAACTCTACTCAACAAACGCCCGTCCGCTTTGGCTTCGCCCTATCTCTAAGACTGTACAAAGCTTGGGATACGGAGAATTTACAGCCTTTGATCTACTAGAAACGCAGGCAACAAGGCCAAACCAAACATTCCAAGACAAAAACATTTCACTGAACCCCAGCTCTTGCCTCTGTCTCGATGTACATGTTGAGCAGGTCTCTACCCAACTGCCAGACCAAGTTGGCTTCGACAGGAAGCTCCACGTTCACCACCTTTATTTTGGGCTTTTTAGCTTCTGGAGGCTGGTCGACTTTCTTTTCATTTGCCTTGGGAAGGGAGGTTAAAAGAAAAGGGAAAAGTTCTTAATCCTTGAAAAACAAGGAGAGCACACTACCGTATTTGCTGGTGACATAAGCAAAAGTAACATCTGTGACGTTGGGACAGTAACAAGACCTCCCTCATTTCCGTCTGCCCGTTTTCGAGCGGGCCCGCAGTGCCACTTAGGCATGGCACAGGCTCCTTTGAGAATTCACCAGGATGTTTTTCTCTTTTCACATTAAACTTGAACTTAATCTCTCCTGCTGAAGCCTTGCTTCACAGGTCTTTATGTCCCTAACCCCTTTGAGCAATGTTTGTGACTCTGAAAAGTCAAAATGCTAAATTGCCACATCTTTATAATCTAGGATGTGACAGTCGGTTACTGAAGACAGATGAACCCATGTGTCAGGGCCATCGCTCTCTGTGACAAATGCCCGGGTCCCGCTAGCCCGGCAGTACGCCTGCCTCAATTACAACCGGCGTCACACCGACGAGTGCCTTTTACAGTTTCCTGCTGAATTTAGAGACTGCGGGCACGTGTGTGCGTGCACATGCTCTCATTCCCGCCGTCTGCCTTTGAGTCACTGCAGTTCTTATTAGTAACTCCCCGAGGGCAAGAGAGAGAATCTGAAAACAGCAAATGGGATGATGCAGGGAAGGCTAATAGTTTATATTTTTCAAAAAAGTCACTACAGGGATAAAAAAGTGTCTCCTTCGGCCTTTAGTTTCCCAACCTTTTCCCTGACTTTCCATTTCTGCAGGTTCCCACACACACAAGCGACAGGAAAACAGCGTAGAAACAGATTAGAACACGACAGGCTGGGGGTGTCACATGGGCGCCGGCTGGCTGGGACCCTACAACAGGAACAGGCCACCCATGAGTCCCAGCATCACTGCCACCGGGTGACTTCGGGGAGCGAAAGGATTTTAAATTCTAGGCACTTCGTAGAAGAAACGGACTTGACAGAGGGTGGACGGCTCGCCTGAAGCCACAAAGACGGAGAGGGGACGGGGACGCACCCCCAACACCTCCGCCTCAGCGGTCCCCAACGCCCCGTGTCTACAAAGTGCTGCGAGCCGCGTCGCTAGCCCTGGCCCCGTCCGTCAGCCTGCAGGCCCTGACGGCTTCCCTCTGGTGCAAGGAGAGCCCTCCGACAGCCCGTGCACTCCGGGGGCGCGGGCCGTAACAGGTGGATGAGACACCTCCTCGCAGCAAAACACAGGGGAGCAACGGCTCCGTGGAAAACAAAGGACAGTGGGTCCCAGGCGGTTAAGTTGGGACAAGACTGTCTGGCAGCACCGCCCTGTGCCAACTACTGACACAACCAGCACGTCGCAACCCGACTCGATGCGCCATGCTCCCGGGGCGTGCGAGGCCGTGCCACAGGGCCTGACGCGGGTGCTCCCAGCTCCAGCTGGGAGGCCAGGAGCCTAGCAACGGCGTGTTCCCGAGGGGCCCGAGACCATCGGCTCACGTCACTGCCGGAGGCCCATGCCACACCCTGCGGCCCCAGCAGGACCCCCGGCATCAACCAGGGCGTGGGGACGCCACAGACGGGAGACTGCTACCCGGTGGAAACCGTGTTTTGACCCCAGTGAACTGGTCCTGAGTCATCTGAGGATGAAGAACTCGGCCCTCGGACCGCGGGACACCCAAGCGCTGTTGGCAGGTCGCCAATGTACGTGCAGCTGGCACGGGGAGGCTCTGCGGAGCACAGTGACGGGGACGCGGACCCCACCCCAACCTCCCGACTCCGTCCCGCAACGAGTTCAAAGGTCTGATTAGAAATCAGCATCTTTAAAAGGACGCGACTATTTACTTTAGCTTCCAACCAGTCCCGCGGAAGCAGGGCGAAGGCAGGGTGACTTTGGAATGCAATCAGGTTACTTCAGATCAACCTCACTAACTTATTCAAACTTGCCAGGCGGCTTGAGGAGACAACAGTTCCCGAGGCTCCCACAGCCGAACTCGGGTGGCACCTGTGCGTGTGGCCGGCACCGGCAGGCGCCCCCGGCACGGGAGACAACGGACGCCGAGCTCCTGTACCCCGCTGCCTGGAGTGGCAGCTGCTGAAGGGGCCTTCAGGTCTAAAGCAAGATATCAGTCCCCTTAGCTGAGCTCAAGTCCCTTCCACCAGCTTTAGCGGAAACACAGAAAATTAACAGAAAAAAATCCTACAAAGAATAAGGTAACTTGGTGCTTGCTCTTCAAACTGCAGATTTAATAACATCATCAATGACCACATGTTGCAACACTGTCCAATGGAATGAACTAGAAGAATCACTCACTTTGTCAGCATCTGGGGTTTTGTTTTCTTCTGAGGTAAGTTCAGGTGAAGGGGGAGACTGTGAGGTCTGCTGACCATCAGTTTGTACCTGGGGCTGTGTTCCAGCGTCACTGCTGTCTTGCTGGATACTTTTCTGAAATGAAAGCCCAGGCACAAAGGATGTAGAAAGTAGGTGTACTTGGATAAACGCACAGGTTACAGGGCACCAGAGACAGTAAGCTCAGTTTCTGAAATCTTAACAGGTAGCAGAAAAAGCAAAATGAACACAAACTATTTGAAAACGACTTAGAAATGTTAAAAAATGGTTTGCGTGACAGCAGCTGCACAGTTAAATAGCGAGCAGTAGGCATTGTGACTGTCGTGATGGCGCCCAGGGGACTTCCGCCCAGCTTCGTGCAGACGCTAACTCTCGGAGCCGAAGGCGACGGGCCCGCTCCTCCGGGCGGGTTCCAGAAACAAGCTTCCGCAGCCTGACCGCAGGAGCCGCCCCTGCATCCGGACACCTCCCCACGAAACGGCCAACCTTCGGTTAGTTCTTCGGGGGGCAGCACGACAGCTCGGACACGCGAGACCCGTTGCCCCGACTGTGACAGGCTAGTTACCCTCAGGAGGCCTTGGCGTAAGGAGCCCGTGCCGCGTGCCAACAGCCTCAGCCCCTCTGCCTGGCCTGAGGGCGCTCGTGTTTCTCTGTCGGAGCTTCGAGACGCTTAGACGCTCAAATGTTCGGAAGCCAGGCCCTCCTGATGCACACCCAGGAGGCGCTGAGAGACTGACGTGACAGGCGTCGTGATGACGGTGTCCGCAGCCAATGAGGAAAAGTACCCGGCACTGGCCACTCGGCTCACTAGACTGGACTTTCTCTAGGTGAGACCAACGCCGAGGCTCAGGTTAATGGTCCTTCCATGTTCTAGAAACGACGAGGCCTCTGACCACGGCATGGCACATGTCCCTATACCGTGAATGGAACGCTATGCTGCCTGCCTCTTGATTTGTGGCTTCTCGTTATCCAGAAATAAACGGCAACGGCAGACTTTTCTAAGTTGCTTAAAGTTCCTCTGCCGATCTTGTGAAAGCAGCACTCGTGCGAGAGGGCGTCTACGCTAACAACACGAACGGGAACCTCCGCTGCCCACGAAGAGGCGTCCCCCCCTTCCTCCCACAGCGTCACAAACCACCTCAGTTCCAGCTGGCAAATTCCAAAATACCAAAGCCGATTTTGCTTTATACCCTTAAAAAAAGCTTTAGTATCAGGTACATGTTTCACTAAATAGCTTACCGTCTTTTTTTTTTTCTCTTAAATCATTGGTCAACGTTTGACTTTTTCAGGTGTGATCTACGTCTTAAAAAAAGTAATCAAAGAAACTCTACCTACTCCAACTAAATTGTGTTATGTTTGAAAGTTCATAGTAAGCTACACACAATTTAATCGCAATTCACCGCAGTCCAGGCTGTATATTACCATCATAGAGCAATTGCTGTTATCATGACCCACAGTTCTTAATCAAAATTAATGGTTGAAACCTATTTTAACCAATCTCCACCCTTCTCCACCCTTCCCTTACATCTTAGGATTAAGCCAACTGTACGTTTGCACTTGAAAGCTCACCGCAAACCTACCTCGGAGTCCGGGTTCTCTGGGGCTCCCTGGCTCTGACCCTCCAGGTCCGCGTCCACGGAAGGCGGCTCGCTGTCCTCGGCGGGCACCTTCTCCACCATCGACGCCGTCGAGACGGTGAAAATGCCGTGGCTGTTGACTCGCACTTTCACCTTCACTCTGGATTTTTCTCCGTCCTTCTGTGCGGAAACATTCTGAACTACGAAGCGGCCTGGGCGAAAGGAAATCCACCATTTTAGACCTGAATCTCCATCTCCGTAAAACGAAGGTTAAGATAAAAAGCTCGGAAGGACCGTCATTCCAGTCTCCCCGTTTTCTCTGCCAACTGTCACGTGCGCCGTTCTCTCTTACAATAGATACCTCTGGGACGCTTATGATACCTGGGGTTTGCGACACCTCCCCCAACTAACACTTACGACACAACACTGCGTGACACGCTGGCGACCGGCAGTCACTGTCCCCTCTCGCCCGCTTCTCCGGACGGGTGAGCACAGCTAGAAGTGAAAACCCGTTAGCAAGCCCTGCAGGGTCTTTCCAGGAGTAGGTTTTTTCCTGAGTGAAGTTTCCTGTATTTTCAATAGAATTGAACTGGAACCTCAAAGCCCGAAATTGTTAGGCAGAAGAGGGCAGTTCTGGAGCATTCTGAGCAGGAGTGACTCTGACCCACGCGACCTGGGCTCAAACTTTGGCTGTGTGACCCGCTGCCCATGCCTCCGGGGACTGAGCGGGCACGTGCCCACGAGGCACACGTCATCACAGGGTCACTGCGGAACCAGGGGCTGCGTCAGCTACCGCCGACAGTGCTGTGACCCTGTGCGTGGAGAGCACCGTGTGGGACCTAACGGCTGTGTGTTTTAGGCGCTGTCTACACAACCCCAGGGAAACGGACGGGCCCGCCCGCCTGCACGGTGGAAGGTGCTGGGGCTGCCCGTCGCTGATCGGGTCGCAGTCCAGGAAACAGCACCGACCGTGGGGTACCCACAAGGCCTGCAGCAGAGATTATGTGTTTTGTACAGAAGAGCTTGGATTTATCCTCTGCACGACGGGGAAATAATCCACAGAACCCAACCTGCCAACGTTTCAGTCTATAGTCAACGATTTCTCAAACTAATTTATTCCTAAAACTACTGAGAAAACACAGAAAACAAAAAACCTCTGTGCCAGAGTATTTTTAGTCGTGAGCAGGAAGAAAAACACGACTGGCCAGAGCAGGCTAGACCTCTTCCTTCCAGCAACCTTGTCATGCCAAGCTGTGGGCAGCAGTGAGTCCTGGCGAGACCCGGCAGAATCAACCCACTTCACTCGACCCGGGAGACACGGCTGCTCAGGGAGATGCCCGGAGCTTCATAGACTTCCGGTCACTGTGATGTGGCCATAGCATGTGGGAACTGTGGCCGGGCTCTCAAAGAAAAATGTACCCAAAAGAGACGCACTTTTAAAATGCAAAGGTGCACTTGAAAAGTAGCTTCGATGGTCCAAGCCAAGTTTCAGCTTGGAAATCAGTCTGTAAATAACGTTTCTCCTAGAGGAAAGGTCAACGTTAAAAGTAGGTGCTTAGCCTTTAAATGCGGATGACGCCAGGGGAGGAAAAGACACCGCAGCCTCTAGATGCGGATGCTCGGAAGTGATGGCGCATGCCAAGTCGCCCCGCTTCCGCAGACCGCTCACCAGGCGGGACTTCGCACTCGCCATCATTCTGCATCAGAAATGACTCCACGTGCAGTTACGTGTGCTCAGTGCTGCTAGTAAGACGTCGCGAGTTTGCACACTGAGCAAGCTAAATCTTTAAAAGAGTAAATACACTCGACTAATTGCCTTACCTATTTTCGCTTCTGGATATGGGACGCTCTGAGGGTCAGAATAGAAGGCCTCCAGCTCGAAAGGGCCGCTTCTCAGGAAGGTGAGGACTTTGGAAAAGGGAGCGGCGTGGTTTCGACCGAACACTTCGTGAACGCTGCAGGAAGCAAAGGCAGTCAGCGCTCACTGTGCCTCGCCAACAGAAGACGCCTCCGAAACCCGCAGCGGGCCCACCCCACCGGGCGCAGCACCAAGCGAGAACTGCTTTCCCGGGCTGGCTGCTGGAGGGTCCCAGTAGGTGAACCAGACTCCTGCGACACCATTCATGAATTTTTCTTCGTTACATTAACATATGTTACCTGATGGTTATTCTCTGCTACTTACCCTTCAGTATCTTCCGAATCGTGGCTCCAGACCAGTGATATTGGAAAAGGAACTGCATCCGTGACGGAAAACTCTCTAACTTTAAATGCTGGGGACAGGATTGCGCACTTCAAAAAAGGAATGAAGGAAGGATCATCATGAGCACATAAATAATTTCACTCACCTCTGAACATAAAACTATTCAAATGGAATAGGTAGGTTTAAATTCAAACTCAAAACTGCTTGCAAGATACATCGTCTTAAGGATAAATGATTTCTCATCTAAATACTGGACCAATCACTAGGTATGACAAATGATACACTGAATCTTTGAATAGCAACTGCTAATTAATAGTAAGTCTCATAGGGGCTGAAGAAATGATACTAGTCTTTGTAGACGTGCCCTGCTGACGGTGATTTCCAGTACAACCTGCATTACTTCTGAAAGTGAGTATATCCACAAAAAGCTCTGTCCGTATCGCCTTTCGAATGTCTAGGAAACTGAAAATGGGTGAAAACCAGAATGTTCTAACTTTCAAGTAATTTTATAAATGGAAGCAATGGTAAATTCAAATTTGAGGTGGATAACACACAACGGAAAGGTGAATTTACACTGGCAACATAAAAATGACCAAAGCTGTGACCAAACTAAAGTGCATTACCCTCCGATCACCACGCAGCCTTCAATAGGCCAAAAGCCGCACTTCTAAGAAACTATAAAACTATCATCTTCAACGTTTTTGGGAATTACTCCATTTTCGAGGAAAAGGCAAAGACCCCACGACGGGTCACGATGACACAACGGATAACCAGCGATGTTCAGTGTCTGCACATCCTGCCCGTCACAACTTTTTTACAGGGCCGCCTGTCTACACGACTTTGTCCACAGAATCTCTTGCTTTGTATTTAAAAACTGTGCTAACCAGATCAAAATTCAAGCACGTTAACTTGAAACATTTATTTGACTATGCTATGCTAAATACAGACTATCGATTTTTTTTTAATCATTAACATGTAGATTTGGCGTTTTTGCTTTGCCAAACTTCATGCCTCTGAGCTGCCTTCTTACTCTGTAAGGTTAAAATTAACATGCTGAACCCTGCAGACTGCTCCACCCCCCCCCCCCCGCCACCCCCTCCCCCGAGTCCTCCTGTCCAGTCCTTGCCGGGCCAGACCTCATTCCAAACCCTGCGGGCATCGTAACAACTGCTGCCACCACGTGGCTAGTGCGTGCCTTGCAGTGGGTTCCTGTGAGCCCACCCCCAGAACCTCGCCTGTTTCTAGCCCCCAGTCTGAGAGGCCCCAGCCCTGCGGGGCTTTAATTCTGAAATTGCCTGGGTCTTCTACATTTGAAGACCCTCCTCTCCCCACAGGCTCCTGGGTTTACGCAGAGGTGGCTCCCCTGTGCCACCTCAGTCTCAAGGGCTCTGCCTGCTACAACGAACCGGGGAGAAATGGCCTGGGGCCTGAGCACCGAGCAAAGGGAGGTGGTACCTGCAGGGCGCACCCTCTGGCCACGGCTTCGTCCGCATTCAGCGTCGTGCTAACATCTTTTCCAAAGAATTTGGCAATTTTTTCTTTCACGGCTGGAATTCGTGTAGCGCCTCCAACGATCTCGACGGCACTCACGTCGTCTGCTTTGAGCTGAGTCTGCTCCATCAGCCAACGAAGGGGGGCGTCGATCTTTTGCAGGAGTTCGGCACACAGCTCTTCGAACTGCGCCCTTGACAAGTAAGGTGGACACTTCGTAAACCTTTAGAAAAGCTACCTACAGGCCAACATCCTGTCCTACTGTTTTTAAACAAACCAACTCCATGAATTTCATTCCTTTCCCCTCAGATACTCTGGATTCCACACGGGGCACGTTTAACTGTAATCTGTTACGTTGTTTAAAAAATAGACGGAAGAGGTGCAGAAAGGGGATAGGGAGAAAATTAGGTCTCCTGGTATCACTGAAAAGATCACTTTTATATAAAGATTGCCATTTTACTCATAAACACTTTATGGGATCCAATTCCCCACCCTGGGTATTTTTTTCCATTCACTTTGAAATGTTTGTGAACTAACTAGTCCACAAACCTGATACTCCATTACTGGCCCAACAACACTAGAAAGTGGGGAACATCAGAGCCTTCGTCACGAGGGCGCTTAGCGAAGCTCTAAAATCCTGCCTGGCAGAGGGGGGGCCCCCGTTCCCATGGTGCCGACGGTCTTTCTGGCACGCACAGCCCTGAAACGGGGGCCAGGCCGCACACCCCGCGGCTCCACCCGACCCCGGGCGCCCATGCAGCAGGAAGCGCTTTCCGCGCGACCTGGCCGAGTTCGAGACGCACCTGCTCATCTTCGCCGACACATCTGTGTCATCCATGAAGCACTCGATGCTGAGCGGCAGGTCCGTGCTGTTGGAGCTCATCAGCTTCTTCAGCTTCTCGCACTCCTGGTGCAGGCGCAGCAGGGCGCGGACCTTGGATTTTGCATCCAACTTGTACTTAGTTTTAAATTCTGCGCAAAAATGGTCCACTAACTTTTCGTCGAAGTTTTTACCTCCTAAGAAAGGATCAAAAGCTGTTCCCAGGACCTAATTTAGTTAAAACAAATAATTGGTTACTTTTGAGTCATATTTTTAACTAAAATCTTAATTATTACTACTCAAAAACAAGTAAAGACTAATAGGCTCAAGACTTCTATTTAGATAACATGAAATCCAAGTCAGTTAGAAGAAATGTGACTACAAGTTTCAAACAAACTAAATCTCTCGGTATTTTCGATTTTTAATAATTATGTGGAAGATGATCTTAAAAACATCTCCCTTCGGCACAACTACTAGACACAGCTTTATGAAGTCGCCCTAGGGGCGGTTCTTTGTTCTTCACCAAGACCACAGTCAAAAAGGTTGGCAGCTTAATGACAAAATAACAGTTTATGTGTTTGATCCCTTAACTCAAACTTATGACTTTACCTTCAATTTCCCCTTATTAAAGGCACAGGCAGACACTTGAAAGGCAGAGTGTCCCATATCCACGAAAACCACTACCCGAGGTTTCTCGTCCAGGCCCGGGAGATCCTGCTTATAAATTCCGTAATTCAAAGCAACTAGAAAAAAAATAAACAAACATGTTTCAATTCTTTAGTTCACGTTCTCTTAGGGATTTCATTGTTACCAATGTAATCAGTATGCAGACAACGTGACTGTCCTTCGAACGAAGCTGAACACACTGTCTTTATACTGACTCTGTACTCTTTTTCTTGGCACTGATTACCTCTCCCCTTTCTGACTTTAGGGCACTCCTCTACCCCTTCTCAATACATAGAGACATGTGCAGACAACGACGTACGTGGCGCAAATACGGCGACACGTAGCCACAAGCAACATCGTAGCCACAAGCAACATCGGACTGCACACCCGAAAAGTTACGAATTTAATGCACGGCTGCATCAACTGCAGTTCCGACCAATTACTTTTAGATCTGAGGTAATAACTAATCTCCCTCAAAGAGTCTGTGTTACCTTCTTCAGAACTCTGAAGCCACTATATTTCTAAGCATGTATACCAAAGAAAATATCTTCATCAAAACTTTAGTTAAAACTTAATATGCTGGAAAAAAGTCTTATTTGCCTTGCCTGAGCACACTAAATTAGAGCGGACTTGCTGTTCACCCGTAACCATAACAACCCGGTAAGTGCTCCAGGTGACAGCAGTGACCCTGGGCCCTCCGCCGCGTCCACACAAAACCCGGTGCCTGGCAAATGGTGCAGCTTATGTCAATACTTGACAGAGGGGGATGCCCAAGGCCTAACTGCATATATTTGGGAGATATATATAAGGACAAAAACGTTTAACTCAAATCAGTAACCACCGTCAAGGTAGTTGTGAAACCCAGAATCATAAGGTATTAGGAAAACTTATGAAAACATAATAAAAAACTAAATCCAACACACTTATTTCAAACTGTTACAGAATATATATTAAGAATTTTCTAATGAAAACAGGTTTATAAATCTGAAAAAGTACCAATTTTTCATGAAACATAAGTCATCTAAAAAAAGCTGGATTCCTGCTTTTGAACTAACAGTTTTTGGTTTTTAATAAACTATTTCTAATCCATATGAAAATATGTTTAAGAGTAGTACCTGGCGTGTCTTAACTCTAGTTTTGATAATACACTTACTTCACAAAACAGATCCTTACCGGCTGTCATGTCATTCATAAGTCTTAAGCAGTTAAGGCCAACAATTTGTGCAGCATCTAACACAGACCGCCTCTCAGCATCTGTGAAGAAGGAGGGGACCTACAACAAGGAAGAGAAGACTTTAACTTATCTGGAACTCAAAAGCACATAAATTTCCCATAACCACTTGTAACAAATTCCTAATAGTCCAATTAAATATGCGCCTTGCCAAATCATACAACAGAATTAGATCCTTAGTAAGTTCCTTAACTTTCAGAACAGTAACTACTTTTGAAAAGATTGCCCTAAGTTCACAGTATCAAAGAAATCTTATTATAATAAAATTTTAACCTGAAATAAAAATCAGGAATATTTGTTAAGACATAGCAGCAGTTACTTAAATCTAATAGAAAGCCCTAAATTTACGTGGATGAAATGTCATTTGCAAATTTGTCTTAAATTTCAACTGACATTTGGAAATTAAATGCTATCAACATTTAATGTTAAATATAATTAGTTGCAGGTAGAGTACACATGGGACTTAAGGATAATACAAAGCTCATTCTTGCACATGCCCTTTAATTTTGCTCTTCACAGAGTTCAAGCGCTGCGATACAGGGGTACCTTCTAATTCGGCAGACCTGTTAAGACGACAAAAGCATTGTCCTGGCAAAGCCTGCTGATTTCCCTAAGAGGAAGAAGAGCAGAACAGCTCAAGGGAGGAGTTTCTTACGATGCTGACTGCCTGGAGCTTCCAGCCAATTAATTCCTTTGGTCGCTTTCCAGGACAGCATTTTAACCAGGATGCTCTGAGCATACACCCAGGAGTCGCCACGCTGTAAGGTCCCTAACAGTGCAGCGGCTTTCCCATTCTGCTTTACGCATTTGTAGAAGCTTCAGGAGAGAGGCAAGAGCAAAGGTGGGTCTCTGCTTACTTTTCAAATCAGAACACCGCTTTCATCAGGTTAAAATGAAAAAAAAGGAAGGGCGGGCCACTGATTCATAACCCAGCTCTTTAATTGCACTGGAACTTAATACACACTTTCCCCAAGCAAAGGGCAGCCATCCTTCCAGCAATCACCTTGCTCTTCCCCGGGCAAGAGGCGGACTGTCACCCCTCGGCCCGTTCTTGCACATCCCAGGACACGCTGCCGTAAAGGCTCTCCCTGGTTGGGGCAGCGCCCCGCCCCAGGCTGCGATGTAGAGATCAAGGCGTTGGGAGTCCATCCCAGACAGTCCTGGAGCTCAGCAGACTGAGAAGTGACCCTAGTCACCTGGGACAGCAGACTTTACAACTACCTTTATGGTGTCCAAATAAAGGATGCTTTTCCTCCATTCCACACGTTCCCTGATATCCTGACAACTGTCCACTGAAGGCAGCGGGCTGGCTGGCCCATGCCGAAAACCTGTATTTTGTTACTACCGGTGGGTTACATTTGACAACTTCTAATGTGAACAGTCTGCATTTTCAAAAAGCCCGAGAGGAAATTCTGACTTGCGTCTCCCTCCAGTCAAGAGTTTCACAACTTCTGACTGAAAACAGCACCCGAACCTGCTCCGAAAGGCCCCTCACACCACGTGACTACAGTCCGTAGAGTTCAGACCTCTGGCGACAGAACGGCTTCCACACGCCGGTGCTAAGGAGTAACATACAGCAGGCCAGTTAAAATAAAACGCTCTGCCTTGCCGAGTGCTACTTACTGAAATGACACAATCCGTGACTGGCTTCTTGAGGTTGTTTTCAGCAGTTTCTTTTAACTTAGTCAACAGCATGGCTGTTATCTGCTCCACACTAAACAGGTGTTCTTCGTCCAAGTACATCACCTACAGCGAGGGAAAAATGTGTCTGAAACACTGTGGTACTTAAAGCTACGTACGAACGCTAACTTCCAAGGATGATTACATATTCTCTTCCAGAAAACCTTTATTGTTATAAGTGTTTAGGGAAGAAGGTAGAACAGGGAAAGGGAAGCCAAGAGAAAAAGGAAGAACTTTTCCATAGATGAAGAGAAATTGCGGAGGCGGGTGTCTCCGACCTGAAGCACAGTCACAACAGTATAGAAGGTAGTAAATTTCCAGGCTAACTAAAGAGATGAATCACTGGGATAAATATTATTTCGTGTGGATCGCACGACGGGAATGCCTCTGCTGGTTTAAAAAAAGATTTCTGGTTGTATTACAGGATTGCTCTCCAAACAACTGTCACCGGGCAGCACAGGAACAGACTTTTGTTTGAGATGACAACACGATTCCCATCTCTTTGAACGCCACTAAGTAAATCTAAACTTTTACAATTGCCAGGAAGTTACAAGAAGCACTAACTTATAGCAGTATATGCCATTCGAACAATTTTCAGTTTAAAAATATACCTACAGTTAAAAGAAGCTAAATAGGGAAGAAGGGAATAAAGAAGAGGTAAGTTTCATTAAGTTTCATTTCCTACACACGACTTCATTTCCCATTAAGGAATCTAAGCTGGCTCCAGTACGTTACCTTTATTCCAACTCCTCCATTTTTCATCGGAACCAAATCATAACTCAAGTTTTCCTTCTCCTTTTGAATGAACGGGTCACTGAATGCTCGGCCATGAAACCTCTTGAAGTTAGACACGGTGTTGTTTGCATGAGTGACTTGCTGCAAAAGAAATTAGAGATCTGAAACGATTTTCTAATTTCAACACCTATCAGTACTTAACGGCCATTACAAAATTACTTGTACACATCAAACCCCGGGGGAATAAGCAACTTTCCCTGGAGCCTTGATTTCCCCATCAGTGAGGCACTTTATTCTTTCCCCTTTCCCTACAGAAATCCCAGAATGTAGGCCATGAGCAGGGACAAGAGGCGATACTATTACTACAGACTTTAAAAGATGTCAAAGGCTGCAAGATAAACTCGAAGATAGTGAAACTATCGTGAAAGTATTGCATCGCTTATATTTCATTCCTTTTTCTCCACTAAACTTGTAAGTTTTATACCCATTAAATGAATAAGTGATCTAAAAGCACTACTGTTAAATCACATTTTTTAAAGGAAGTTAATCGCTAAAGCCTAAAGAACTGTTAAGTGGTCACAATGAACCTGACCACAAATACACAGATTGCTACCTTTCTTACCAATAGCAGGAATGCTGATTATCTATACCGAAAAGCAGAAGAGGCAAGAATAACTCAAAACATTTCAAAATGACTCAATACTTTCAACTGCATGTATCTATTTTTGATGATTAGGCTCTGAACTAAAAAGCTCCCACTTTATAGCATAATTTCACTCAAACACATCAGCAGTGAAAATCTTATTTAAAATACAGAAACTATTAAAATAAAAGATTGAAAACAAGGACTTCTAAAGTTATGAGTTTAGAAGTCACCATTTACTTTTTTCTCTGACCTTTTTCTTTTAAAGGGAATACAGCTTAGCAGTACCGTTTTCAAATGGTATGGAATTTAAGTGTGTTTGCAAACTAAAATTCCTTGTGATTCTAAAAATGAGATGAAGACTGTCTAGCAGTCTACGGGCTAGAGTTAGCCTCACCTGACAGCCCCCACATAACCATGAGAACACAACAGAATCAAAGGCCTAGGATGCCGACAATGCAAACAGCCACATTCAGAGAGACCGACTGTACTAAGGCGTCTATCTCCTTGAGTCTGTCATTTTGAGTGTGCATACCTAGTTTTTTTTTTTTTTTTTTTTGCCTTGTATCTCTTCCAACTAGCCATAATATAATACTCCACGGTTTAGTTTTTTTTTTTTTTAAGCAATGCTTATTTCCTCTACTTAAAAGCATTTTTGCAGTCTTTCTATTTAAAAAGCATCTCAAAAGGGTTTTCCTATTTTTTCCCCTTCAACCCAAGAGTTCAACAGAATTATAATGTGAGCCCTAAACAGGAGCTACATAAGTAAATGTTCTGGTCACGCTAAGTAGTAACAGGTGAAAGTAATTTCAATACCTTATTTAACCTATATCTAAAATACTATCATTTCAGCATGTACTCAATGTAAAATACTGATGAGCTACTTTATTTCATTTAAATGTTCAAGACCTCATGCGTATTTCACACTTCACATTTCAATGCGGAGGAGGCATGTTTCTCAAGTGCTGAAAGGCCGCAGGTAGCTAATGGCTACCACAGACACCGGACAAGAAGCTGTCCCCGCCCTGCTGCTTTAGTTGTTAAGGAACCTGAAAACGTTTATAAACACAGAACTTCAAGAAAGAATCTTTAACTCTTAAATAAGTGTCATGTGAAAAGTCGCATAAATCACATAAATTAGGAGATGGTGAAGTCACTAAAAATTAAGGTTGGCAGATTAGAAAGTGAAAGCAGATCTTCGATAAAACAAGAACAGAAGGAAAACGCCATCTAAAAGGCTAAAAAATACCTGCATCACATAACTAAAACTAACAAATAGAAATATTTCACAGTCCTGTATGTCCTTGAAATTTTACTTTTAAAACTTCCTCCTTAAAAACTGACCAGAATTCTCCTAAAGAACATACCTGATTTTTGGCCGCAACTCCAATGGTTCTGTTTTTTGATCCAAATGATATGACTGACCTAGAAGATATACAAAACACGTTCCAAAAAAGTTAAAAAGCATAAACGGAGACATCATTAACTGACAAGAGAAAAAATCTAATATAAATTTCCTACTCACGGTGTGGGGCGGGGAGGGCCAGGTGGAGCAGAGTTCTAGAGTCTAAAGCTTTGGTCAAATGCTCAGAGGGAGTCGCTTAACTGCTACTGAGAACCCGATGGGGCAGGGGGAAGTCCTACCCTCTCCCCCAAGTCTGCTCACAGCTCAGGGGACATTTTCCGATACCTCAAGTACCAGTGTAATTCTCCAGGCCTCCAATTATTTGGAAGTGGGCATTAACTATGAAAATGCTTTTAATAAAGTATATTATTAACCTGGCCCTAGACACATGATTAACAAAAGGTAGTGTGTGACTCTACCCAGTCACCAACTCTGTATAAATCTACACATCGCCGGCACTCCTCCTCCTGCCCTGGTATACCATCTGCCTCTTCAGGATCCGAAGTTTTCCCAGGAACCCACACGAGTGGGCCTACGCTGTGCTCCTGGGGTTTAAACGCAGGAATGAGGAAGACTGCACTTCCGACAGCCGAGGAAGAGGGATGCAGAGGACCAGAGCAGAACAGAACCGAGTGTGCCCGCTGAGGGAAAGGCGTGAACCTGACACTGAGTCAGCCCCGAAGAGCCCCACAGCGGCTTGTAACCGCGAGACAGTCTTGCCGCAACGCAAGGTAGCACAGGAGGACTGGGCCTCAGATCGGGGGTGGGCAGCAGTGTGAGGATGCAGGGAACGGAACGTGCTGCAGGCACTAAGTGCCAGGCTGAGTCAGGTTTCAGTTTGGTCTAACAGAGACGCCCTAGACCCAGATTGTCTGGGAAAGTGCAGGACGGCGTTCCAAAAGCCAGAGAGAGAACGTGTGAGCAAACGCCGGGCCTTTAGGGTCTCTCCCCAGAGTATGGCCAGGGCCCAGAGTAACTGTGTGCTTGTAGAAACAATCTACTCACCTCCCAAGGAGAGGATCAAATTAATCTATCACACAGAAATTAACAGTACCCGGTGCAACTGCGCTGACGGGTCTGTTTTATCAGAAATACCAAAGGGCAGTCCAGCCCAGCCCCGGGTTTGCGTGTTTCAGAGGCAGGCCGCCTCCAGGTCACTGCAGCCACCCACGCCTCCTACCCTTGGGGATCAGCTTTTCTTTCTTTTATTGGATCAAAGAGAACAAAGATGTAAAGTGCGCCGTGGCACGGAAGCCAGAAAGTCTCCTTTCCCACTCCATTCCAATGACAGAGCCCTTCGCAGGGCTGGAAACGGGCTGCAGATCCACAGTAGGTAGGGTGCTCAGGGAATAAAACGAGCCTTCCCCATGCTCCGAATGCTGCCAAGTGTTCGCTTATTTTCTGATTTTTCCACTTTCATAACGTTCATTTTCACTCAAAGAACCATTTTTTTTTTTTTTTTTTTGGTGACACAAGCCCACTCGTTTTACCTTTGGGCTCAAATGTTTCATTCTATGCTCTCTATCTTGGGATTCCGGCATTTAAAAATAAAACACCTACGTTAATTTCCCTGAGAAGTCACCGACTGTTTTCACCCAAGCACATGCTCGCATGTTTGCATACATCATCCTCGGAAAACAAGCCCGCCGAAAGAGCTGCTTTTTAAAACGTTCCCCTTTGCCCACCCATCTGATTCAATGACAACACCCACTCCCCTCGAAGAGTTATGACATGTAAGGCAACAATTTTTATTTTCTCTCCTCTAGATACACTGCGCAAAATAAAATTTGTTTTAAAAAAAAAATTACAACGCTGTCTTGGGTTCCTCTTAAATGCAAAAAGGACGTGTCCACCTTTCACAGCGAGCCCGGGAACTGAGCCCCAGGAGAGCAGGTAAGGAGAGACAGAGCCATCTGCCCACGGAGCGACTCCGGTCGCTAACAGCAGTCCGCCTGCGCGCTGGACGAGCAGCGGCAGCCAGGCTCTAGAAGCTTCCAGTTCATTTCGAGATTCACAATGCGGAAGCAAAGGCTCGGCAGCCGGGCTCTGCGGTGCGCGAAGACGCGCTCGGAGGGAGGGGGACCGGCCGGGGGCGGCGGGTGGGGAACGGGGGCGGCCTCGGAAGGCGCGGGCGGCCGCCTGCCCTGCAAAGAGCCAAGTCGTGGGCGCGGCCGCAGCCCAGCGCCCAGCGCCGACCCCAGGCGACTCGACTCGCGTGGCGCCGTGAACCCCGGAGACACCTCTCTGCAGGTCGCGGGCACCGTGGTGCGCGGCCGGCAGCCGTGCCCCGAGCCCCGGGGGTGCGCGGCGCCCCCCACGCCGCCCCCCCTTCGCCCACCGCCCCGCCCCGCCCAGCGCCCCCGCAGGGTCCACTTACGGGGTGCACCGGTCGCTGAACTCGTTGGCGATGGTCTCGATGCCCCCGGCCCGGGCCACCGCGATGTAGCAGCTCTGCGAGCCCACGTCCAGCCCTACCACCGACATGGCCGGCTCTCGGTCCGCTGCTTCCCGCCCCGGCCGCGCGCGGCTCCCGCGGGGTCCGGCCGCTCCTGTCTGTCAGTCGGGCGCCCCGGCTGCCCGGGGACCGCGGCGGCTCGCAGAGGAGGCGACCCGGAGCAGCCGCTGCGCAGCTCCGCGGAGTGGCTGGATGCGCCCCGCGCGCTCCCGCCCGGCGCCCGGCTACCGACCCAAAATGGGAGGTCCCAACTCCTCAGCCTTATGTATCGCACTGATCAGAACTTTCCAGAATCTGCGGCATTTACTCACCGGCGCCTCCGCCGGCCCCTCCACGTGCCACTTCCGCTTCCTTCTTCTCGAGCTTTCTCTGCCCAATGCGGGCCCGGTCCCCGAGGGGACGTCCGCCGTTGCCATGGCGACAGGAGCGCCGCGCCGGCGCTATTGGCCCCACCGGCCGGGCCGCCCGCCCACGCCCCGCCCGCCCCAGCCCCGGGCGCTCCACTGTCCTAACCCAACGGGCAATGAAGAACGACTGGAAAACTCGTCGTGCTCTTATAGGTGGTGCTGTCCGACCCCGACACTCTAGCGAGACACAGAGCTGGCGGCCAGACACGCCGACGCCGAGGCGGTCGCCCCGCTGTGAGGAGAGCATTTCGGGAATCGTAGTTCCGCGGCCGGCGCTGTGCGTCTTGCATGCTGGGACATGTAGTCCTGGCCGCGGTGCGTGGCGGGATCCGGCTTTGTCTGGAGGACTCTCGCGAGACCCCGATTTCCCTTCGGCGCCTTTGCGCGCGTTGCCAAGGTGCTGCGTGGTTCTGTGTGCGCGTTTGTTAGGTGCTCGTTTCTATTATTATCTAGGTTACTCCGCAACTGGTGGACTACGATTTAGGAGGATTTCCGTTTAGACCGCAAATAATAAGCACCGCGCTTGTGTTAGATGTCTTTATATTTATCATAAGGCAGGATCTTTTGTGAAATGTCAGGGTTTTTTTGTTGCTTTGGTTTGGGGTCTTTTTTTACTTTTTTTTATTTTTAAGACTGCATTTTTGAACGTGGCGTGATTTGAAAGTCTATCTGCGACATCGCTTTCTGCTTCTACCTGTGACTTGAGCACGCCGCGTTCCCATCCTGCCCCTCCAAGCCACAGATCATTAGATGGCGTTTTACTTCTTGTTTGATCTGAAACACCTTTTGTGTCTTTCCCTGAAAAGCGTGTCCCCGTTAACTTCTCAGCAAAGAGTCGAGCATTTAAAAAATAAAAAAGGTAGAACCCTGTTGCTGGTTGTTCTTTTATACCGTTCTGTATCTTTAAAAAAAAAAAAAAAAAAGACCCCAAACCTCCATGCACACTCTCCCTCAGTCACATGGAAATGCAAAGCGCATTTCAACCGCGTGTAACTGGATAAGGCAGTTGTTAACCCAAAGTCAAGTAAGTGCCTTACCTGGCTCTTAGACAAGCGGCTTCACTTTTAAGTGCCTCACTTCACCTTAAAAATGGGGATGATAGTAACTATCTAAAGGTGATTGTATTCTTGAATTTGAAAATAGAGTTAGCTCTAATTTTTTTGTGTACTTTGCATAACTTCCACCACCACACACACTTATTTTGCATATCAAAACCTTACATTAAAATCCATAGATTCATAACAGTTTTGAATGGAGATCGAACTTAGAGGGTTTTTTTGACCCACCTCCCACGTTTTATGAGAAAGGAACAGTTCTCCGTCTTTGGAGCAAGACAGATTTTGATCGGGTTCAAATCCTGGGGCAATCCTAATATCCTCTATAGTCCAGCTCGTAAGAGCACCAGACCTCCTGAGTTACATTTCAGGGGCTGAAACCTTGACTATGTACACTTATTTGTCAGCTGTGTGACCTTAAGATCACTACTAGGCCTTCCTGGGTTCCACCTCATAGGGTGCATGGAATGACTGAAAAAGTCATTATTAGGTGATATCTATGCAATCTTCTTCAAATGCTTCTGTGGGCCTCAGTTTCCGCATCTGTAACATGGAGACAATACCCATCTTGCTGGGGGATTAGAAAGACTGGACATAAATAAAATATCTGGTAGTGGGTATTCAACGAATCGTAGTAATAGTAGTAGTATCATTCAGGAAAAGCCAGTACTGTACCAGAACTTCTGTCTCTGCTCAAACTGCTGTGGCTGCCAAGTTGTGGCTTTTCACAGCCTCTTGATTTCATCCATCCACCTTGACTATTTACTGGAACAGGTGGGCATGTGGCGGCCGGCATTAGGGGGCACCTTCCCACCTTTCCGCCTTCCTGAAGAGGAAGCTGGCATCCAGAGTTACACAGAAGTTGGAGCCCAGGGTTCAGCCAGTCCTAAGACCCACCCTACCGCTGGACTTGTCATGTGAACCATACATTTCTTTACTGTTTATGCCACTTTGAGTTGGGGGGGGGGTTGTTATTTGCTACCAAAAACATCCTAATTTCCTCAAGAAGCTGAGTCTTCCCTGACTGTATTATCTAAAGCCCCTTCTGGTTACTCTCTTGTGATACCACAATCCGCAGTCATCTTGCTTACTTATTTACTAACTTCCTTTCTAAGAATTGTGAGGTTTTTTCTTCACAGTGCCTTACAGCTGCCCAATAAATATTTGAGGAATGGTTGAATGATGAAACTATATCGCAGATTTATTGGGAAAGAAGACATTTATCAGGGTTTCTCAGTGTTTGGCACCATTGTCATACTAGGCCGGATAATTTTTTTGTGGGATACTGTCCCGTGCGCCGTAGGGTAGTTAGCGTCACCCCAGATGCCAGCAGCGTCAAACAACAAAACATGTCCTTTGAGAACCACTGCTGTAATATCTATAAGATTTTATTTAAGCTTAACTGGCACAGAAGGGGCATAATTTGGAGACATGTTTTTGAGATAGAATAATGTTTGAATTCTGACCCACAGAGGCCGAGAGATGACGTAGGTTTGAGTGAATCGGACAGCTCTCGACAAGTGTGTCTCTCACTTGGCTGCAGAATGTGCTCGCTGCTGTGATGTGCCCTGCGCGTTGCGAGGAGTTCATTCCGGTCAAGGTCGAGAAGTGTTTTTGTGATTACGAATGATTTCCTTCGGATGAGCGTGTGACTCATCGTTTTTCTTCGCCTAGTGTCCTTACTTTTGAACTGATAACAAGAATGCCTGCACGGTTACGGAAAATTACTAAGTAATTCTTGCATTTACGGTTACCTTAACAGTTCTATTACAGTAGGAAAAAAATAAAATAAAGAAATTTAGTGTTTGGATAACCGGGATCATTGTTGCCCTACATAATATTTTGTTTTTTCATCCTGAAAACGAAATCCGTGTGCCCCAGAAATAGATTCCTTTTGTCTCTGTCTCTTCAGCATGCATGAGAAAAAAAGGAGGGGGAGGAAGAGGGAGCGTCCTGTTTCTTCTCCGTCCTGAACTGTGATGGGGTAACTCAAAGTCCTTACGCATGAAAACGAGGCATTTCAGGCCATGCTCTTCACATTTGCCCCATGGAAAGGAAACACCCTCATTTCAGTGGGGGAAGCGGCCACCCAAGTGTTGGTGTATTTTTTTTATGTCAGATAGATCCTGAAACCAGGACGTGTCTGAGCTCCAGAGATGTTAGTGTTGTGATGGACGCCGTCATCGGCCGGCACATTAAGTTATTGGAGCCCACACGAACTCACAGTCCCCTGAGAAAGGGGATGTGGTAGAATAAATAGCATCTTCAGAATTTGTTTTCATTGGGCAAGTCGGACTGATCTTACCCCAGGTACGCCACCTGAAATGAAATCCCTCCTTCCAGACACTTTAAGAGAGCTGGCTGCTTGCTGGCAAAGTCAGCTGTCGGAGAGGGTGGATATGGTCACAAAGGGCCAGCTGTCTAGTGGTGGACAGTTTGAGCGGGGTGGAAGAGAGACGTGAGAACTCACAGTCACGCGAATTAAAGTCGCTATACGTAATTCCCCAACATAAAAGAGAAATGGCAAAAAGGGTATTTCTTGGCAATTCTGAATATCAAGGCACTCCGAAGTCACTGCACGTGCCTCCCAGCGGCTGTCTGTACCCGCGGACAGAAGGTGCAGGGTGGACGTGTTGGACAACAGTCAGCCCTGGGGGAGACCCACGCTGCCCCCTCTGAGAGGACAAGCATGGTGACTGTCAGGGAGCAGATAAAGCTGACTAATGACGGTGAAGCCAGCTATTTAAGTCGTGAAATCATAAGTCTGTTTTTCCCGAGGAAGGTTGTGAGTTATTTCATTAAAAGACAGGAGGTCTACAGGCTGCATGGAGAGGTAATTGCACTTCATTTCCTGCGGGCAGAGGCTCTTTTCTGAGGTGCCGGCCGGTTGTCAACCACTGTTAGCTATTTGACAAGAACATTGAATTGTTCCCGAAGGAAGGGAGCAGGGTCAGCCTGAGAGAAAAAGTCAGGGAAGTCTGTCTTTCACGCCTGACCCCGCCTGTCTATACCTGTCGCCAGCCTCCGGGGTTGCTATTGGGTGTGTCTCCGAGATGTTGCAGGACGCACACCTTCTGGTCCCTGCGCCCTCAGTAGGTGTGTGTCCGGATCCCACGTGACTTCTCTTTGGCCTTTCCTGGGGCGGCGAGGCCCGACCGGCCACCGAAGGCAGCAGCTGCTGCAAGGCAGTGCAGGGGGCCCCCATGAGGACGAGCCACGACAGGTGGGGGGGTGGCTGCTTCTCCCCGGGGCGAGGGCAGCTCCTGGGGCGGACCCGGGGCACTCCGGGCTTGTTACCGTGGCCCTGTGGTGAACGGACGCGAGTTTTCTGTTTCTCGAGAGTGCAGGAAGCCCCGTCCTTACTACCGTGACCTACGACGTGTCCTTGGGGGTCACCTTTGTCCTTGAACAGATCACAGTTCTTCCTGGGACACAGTAAAGTGTGTCTGCATATGGGGGGGGGGTGTGGGGGTGCTCGGCAGCAATAGGGGAGGGGACTGTGGCATTGAGGGGCCTTGGGCTGTTTCCAGCCTGGGCTCCAGGGACCTCATTGACGGTCTTCAGTAGCGATGGGTGCCCAGGAAATCCATCGTGATAAACCAAGCCTTCGTGCTTTTAAGTAAGTCCTGACAGATGGCATGAGGAAGATGCCCGTCGGCTTTCGGCTTCGCATGTTCTTTCTAGCTAGTCCACTGTGCTCTCAGCTCATACGGAGTGGCCCTGGCTTCGCCTGTGACGGATGAGAACCCCAGTCTGCACTGGGGGCACGGCGGTGGACGCGACGAGGTTCAGGCCGGCCAGCAGGCTGCGGGGTCTGAGGCGGTGACGGTGACGTGCCAGCTTCTGTGTCTGGAGTTCGATGGGTCTGGCGTAGACCCTGCTGTCCTCAGCCTTCCCCGCGCGGTGGCCTAACCTGTCTGAAATCTCACCTGTGGCAGGTGGATAGGAACGCCTACCGCCTCGTGGTAGCGTGGGGGCCAATGAATTAAATACTATAACATGAGCGGAGTGCCTGCCACCGACGGGAAGCCGGGTAGACGACAGCCATGCTTGGCATGGCCTCGAGGAAGCTCCCGGTCGCCTGAGGCGGCTCTGGGTAGCCTCATTCCCCTCGTGGTCCCCTTCCAGGGGACCCACACAGACCCGCTCCCTTGTCCTCAGCTTCCGGCGGCTGCTCTTAGCACCCAACTGCTCAGCTCGGCGGTGATGCACCTACCTCGAAGGTTAGTCCGACCTGTCGCTATCTTTGCAGATGGTTCTAAATCAGAGAATTCGATTTTAGCAGGGAGGTTAAAACTCCTCTTTCCTGTTGCAAGAGAGTCTTAAGAACATTCCACAGACTTCAGCTTTGTCACTGTCCTAGAGAGATTAACTTCACTTTCTTTCCTTTGATTTCTGCTACGCTATCCTTAGAGCTCTTTCTCCAGAGTTTCTGATATTATGTTTCTGCTTAGTACATTTTCTAAAGGAATAATATCATGCCAGGCGGCAACGGATGGGCTAGTCGGCCACCTTTGTCCAGCCCTGGAATGTCCCCAAGTCCACCCAGTCATCCAGCAAATATCTGCGGAATCCCTCTGGTGGAAAGCCATCACGTAAGAAGTATTACAGCCGATCCCAAGATCATTATCGATGACAACAACGAAAATGTTTGCCTCCCTGCTGGGGCGAGGGACAGAGAGAGGGGTGACGGGGGTGCCACAGGGGGGGTGTAGGCTCAGCCAGGAGCCCAGCGGCCAGAGAGGCAGCTGTGCCGCATCTCAGCCTTCGCTGTGGCTCTGAGCCGCGGCGTTTTCCCCGTCACAGGCGGGTCTGCCAGCACGCGGCCACCAAGCATGCCCACCCTGTGCCTTCCCCGTCTCCAGGTCGTTTACGTGAATTCTCCCCGCAGCGCCGGAAGGCGTCGAGGCAGCACTGCTATCCTAACTCCTCCTGCCCTTCTAGTTTATACTTCCGTTGAATAAACTCTGGGCCAAGCTTCGTGCCAGGAAGCGCTCGGCGTAAAGAAAAACGAGGCGAAGACTCCTCCTCGAGCTTCTCCGTCTCGTTGGGAACACACCCCGTGGACACATCGCGACCCAGTGGGAGCCCCGTGGTGACTGCCCCGTGCACAGAAGTGGGACCCGGGGCCCAGCCGGGGCCGGCGGGTGGGGCGGGGGACCAGGTGGTTGACTCCCAAGCTGAGGCGTGGAGGCTGGAGGGAGGGGACTCATCCTCCTGCCGGGGCCCAAACGCACAGGAGACAGGCTGTCCCTGGAAGGACGAGCAGCGAGCATCGTGGTGTTTCCTGTCCACGGGGACGAGCACCGTGAGCACCGCCTCCTCCCGGTTGTCCCAGTGCCAAGGGTTGGGCAAGGACCCCCAGGACCTCGGGGACGCTGCGAAATTGAAATTGATCATTGATCGCGAGAAAATAAAACCAACAGGCCCATCAATCCATCTCGTTTGCAAATGCGTCCTTGCAAATTTCACAATGAAAATGCCCGGGGCCTGAATTTCTGCAGTTTCCTGATTGGGAGGGACATGGACTGGCCCAGTTCAAGGGGGGGTCTGGGCGGGTTCGCAGGGTCATTCTCAAAAGGGCGTGCTCTGTGTCCTGACTGCTTCTGGAGGGTGACTCGCCCTCCCCGCCCCGTCTCAGGCCACGCACTGTGTCAGTGACCCAAGCCCAGGGGCCTCCGCAAACAGGACCAGTGGGGGGATTTGACTGGCTCGCGGAGACACTGGCAGGAGCCAGGCGTTCACCAGCTACGAGTAAAGCCAAGGAGCCGGGACAGGAGGGGTCCGGTGTCAAAACGCCGCGGGAGTGCAAATGCTTACGCAGAGAACCGGAATCCTGGAAATGTGACTTCATTCTCTTTGCCACCCAGGGGAGCCAGACGCTCATGAAAATCTTGCACGGAGCCGCCCAGCCAGGGCACAGAGAAGCGGCGTTTCAATTTCAGCTGGGGCCGTCGCATTTGCAGGCGACAGAACCACCAAACGGCCGAGGAAACGGGACACACGGAGGGGCCCTGGGAGTTTCGGGGTGCCTCCCGTCCAGGCTCAGCCACGCCTGGGGACGGCAGGGTCTACGCCAGACCCATCAAACTCCCCGCCACCGCCTCGCAACTTGCCGTCTTTCTCGGTCCGTCCCTCGGCTGGGCCCTGCTCTGTGTCGCGGAGCTGAGCTTCCCTCGTGGGCCCCTCCGGGCGTGGGGCAGTAAGGCTCAGCCGGTTCTGCCACTTCCCCGAGGACACCGGTCAGTGGTGGAGCCCGGCGCTGAAGGCCCAGGTCCTGGCCTGAGCGTCCGGAGGGGCGGGGCCGTGGAGGGGGCCGTGGAGGGGGCCGTGGAGGGGGCCGTGGAGGGGGC
Source organism: Rousettus aegyptiacus (assembly GCF_014176215.1). Lineage (NCBI taxonomy): Eukaryota > Metazoa > Chordata > Mammalia > Chiroptera > Pteropodidae > Rousettus > Rousettus aegyptiacus. The sequence goes on from NW_023416286.1 coordinate 3,874,391, forward strand.
TGTGGGGGGGCATGGAGGGGGCCGTGGAGGGGGTGCCGTGGGCTGGCAGTGTCGGAGGTGGCGGCCTGGGTGCGGGCAAGGCTGGGAGGCTGGGTGGCGGAGCAAAGTGCTTTTTGGCAGCCCCTTCCCATTCTCCCGGCATAACCTAAGCCGCATCCCTAACTGGAAAGTCCCCAGGGAACAGACGGAATTTCCGGTCCCCTGAGGCCACAAGTGAGCGTCTGGCACTGGCCAGGCCTGGCGAGGCTTCGGGAGGGTAGGTGGGGACTGTCCTGCACCTGCTCTCACACGGCAGGTCCTGCCCTCCCCTGGGGAAGGGGTGCGGAGGGTCTGCGGGCTCCCCGCAGAGGGCCAGGCCTCGCTCCAAGGGGCTCCCCCGCGTCGGGGGCCCTCAGCTCTCGGGTGGCCATTTCTCTGTTACTGGAGCCCAAGCTGCTAAGTCTCCCCAGAGGGGCGGCCGTGGGCCCCGCAGGGGTGCGAGCGGCCCGCAGAGATGAACCTCGCAGCCGTCCGGGCCGCGGAGGTGGCGGGGGGTGTGTGGGGTGTGGGTGGGGGACAGGCCTGGGAGACGCGGGATTAACCGCGCCGGGTGGCCGGGCGCTGGCACTAGGTTCCGGGAGATGAGGTGACATCCAGAGCATGTAACAGAGAGGCAGCTAGAGCCCGGGGAAGCCAGGCCCTGCTCTTGACCTTTGAACCAGTGTGCGACGTGACTCCGGTCATCGTGCGGTCACCGCCCACGCCCGGCAGTGACCCCTTTTACGCTACGTGCATTTCGTGGCTTCCTTTTGATTTTACCTAAGAATTTAAAAACGCTGTGTTCTGTTTTACTTATGCTGAAAAGAAAGGAAGAGAGAGAGGAGACAGGCGCAGAGAGACTTCTGTGCGCTGTTGGGGTCGATGACACTCGGATGGCGCCCGTGTCCCCAGGCCCTGCCCTGCAGGAGCCGCCACCGATGAGGCTTTGCTTGCAGCCCCAGTGGGGGCGTCCGCCCGAGGCGGAGGAGACCCTGCCGCCTAGGGGAGCGGCCGACCCGAGGGGCATCTGGGCTCCCTCCTCCCGGACCCACACACATCCATCGATCCGCTCGGCAAATATTCACCCGGCGTCCGCCACGAGCCCAGCACGGGGCCAGGCGGTGGCCGGTCTTCGGCAGGAAACGGCACGGAGAAATCCTTGCCCTCACGGAGCTCAGGTTCACACGGAGGGCGACTGACTGAAACGAAACCAGACAGAACAGAAAAGGCGGCCTGGCCTGCGGTAGGAACCGTGAGGAGCGCCGAAGGGGCGTGGCTGAGCAGAACCCCCACGCTGTGACCGCCCGCTGCCCGCCGGTCCCTGCGTGTGGCGCGTCCCTCCGGGAACAAACCCCCAGCGGGGAGGCCGAACGGTGGCCTGTTCGCCCAACGCCAGCTCAAGCCCTCAACAACCCCGTGACCGGCACGCACCTGCCATCAGCTAGTTCCCTGCCGGGGGGGTTCCCCAAGCAGACGCAGCGCTCTGACCGCTCCCCCGAATCCTGGTATCCCCTCCAGGTGGGGGCTCCGCGTAGAACTCCCACACTTAACCACGCCATCGGCAGCATGACTTACGCCCCTGGAGTGAGCAGAGGACCACGACGTCACGGTATTTTTTAAAGATTCTATTTTTTTTTTTTAAACACATTTCACATTCGGATAATACAAGAAGAAGCACCGAGCCCTGAATGCATTCTCAAACGGAAGAGAATTTTCAGAAATCCAGGAATGGTGGCTATTTAAAGTATATTCCTACTGTTCTTCGTTTTTTAACTGTCCATTCAAGACCTGTCTGAATCACTGGTGTTTTGGCTTCCTCGGGGAGAGTTTCACATTTGCGAACTAATGACCCAGTGAGACGGTGATGCCCAAACACTTCCTTTCAGAACCCAGCCCCAGACCTGGGATCGGACTGTCATTCCTCTGTGCCCGAAGGCATAAATCCAGGCTTGGCAGCAGAGAAAACCTCACCGAGACAAGAGTCAGGACAGCCTCGACGGAACGGCAATCCGCTGGCCTTGTTCAGAGAAGTCCGTCAATGCGCCAATCGCCGCCCTCCGTCACGACCGAGAATCCGTGGGAACTCGAAAGTGTTTATGAGAAACGCTTCCTAATGTCATAGAGGTTAATGCGACGGATACGTACAGGTACCCGTTTTGTATCAGGCACCGCGCGGATGGAGGCAAAGGCAGGTTACACCGGACTTAGCAGCAGAATTATAACAATGCGACGGATGGGATTGTGTGCGGAGGCGGAGGTGGTGCCCCCTGGGCTGGGGGCCGGGGGGAGGGGCGGGCGATGGGGACAAGCACGAATGTTAGGACTTGTCTGTTTTTTTATCACGCACTCTAATTGTTCTATTTTTGTGCGCCCTAGATGCACATTGTCGGTACCGCGACACACACATCATTTATACATAGATATAGGGAGCTGTGGTGCAGAGCCCGCCGGTTAGGGAGCCCGGGTAAGGAGGATGGACAGAGGGGTCACGTGACCTGAGCTGTGCTGTGGAGGACTCGGGTCACCCCGCGCCTGAATAAGCGATATCCGACCCCGGAGCCCTCCGGGAGGATGGTGACTTTGCCCGACAGGAGAATGGGGATCGTGCTGGCAGAAGGGAGGGTTGGCGGTGTTTGCTCGGAGGTGCAAAGACCATGACGCCTCCGCGTCCCCGTGGGGACGAACTTCGCGCTCCCGCCTGTGTGAGGGAGCGGGGAGTAGGGGGGAGGACTCGGTGGCGGCGAGTTCTGGGCCATCGGACCCGTCCAGTGCCCCCGCTGGGCAGTCTGTGCCGGTCTCTCCATAGTCACGGAGCCGAGGGCGGAGGCGGGAGAAGCAAAGAGAATCGGAACCTCTCCTGCCCCGTTTCTCGTGTAGAACGCGACCCCAGGTGAGAGACGGCCTCGGACGTTTGCCCGCCGGAAGCCAGTGGGTCCTTCCCGTCTCAGGCACTGGGTAGATCAGCATTATCCTTGAACTCTCTCTTGTCCACTCCCGGTGACATTTTATTCCCGTCACCAGCTGTCTGTCTAAAATCACACATGAGCAAACCATGCAATCCGGCGCCTTCCTGAACAACCCGCGGGCCTCGATGACGCTGGCGGCCTTTTTGGCCTGGTCATGCATCTGGGCCGCAAGCAAGAGAAATCCCTGCAGCTGGTTTAAGGAGAAAAGAAAGAAAAGAACAGAAGTGTACTGGGTCGCTCCAGCATTCTGGGGGTTTGGGAAGAGGACACGGGGAGGGCCAGGGAGCAAGGCCCGGGGGCCAGGAAGCCAAGGCCAAGTCCCCAGACCCCGCTGGCATCGGAGTTGGATAAGTAGGTTTGGAAAAGACACCAAGCATTCGGCGTCAAGAGGGAAAACCAAATAGCTCCCAAAATGCTGCCCCAACCTGGGGTTCTGCCATTTGCCTCCCTTCCTCCCTCCTTCCCCTCCTCCTCCTCCTCCTCCTAAGTCTCTCTCTCTCTCTCTCTCTCTCTCTCTCTCTCTCTCTCTCTCCATGACCCTGTGGAAGTTTTGTTCCAAGTCTTTCATGGCTCACTTTGAGTCTGCATTTCCGACACTGACCCCTCCCTAAGTTCCAGTTCCTGTGTCTGTCCATAGGGAAGGTGACCCTTGGGGATGGCCCGCCCTCCCCTCAGTTGCAAGTCGTCAAACAGAGAACCCCGAAACCTTTTAAACCTACGTGCTCCTTTCCTGGGCTCCCCCGGCTACGGGGCCTCCAGGCTTCGGAGTCGTGTTGAATCTTCCTGGTTCATTCTAAATCATTTGAATTGTCCTTCACCATAACCCTCACGTTGACCTTCTAACCGCAGCCCAGTCCTTGTCCGACCCCTTAAAGGCCATGCCTGGACGCCTGCAACGGGCTCCACCCTCTCGTGCTTGCATTCTGCACTCGGCCCCCGGAGTCTCGGTCTCGGACCAGCGTCGGCCTCGGCCACACAGCGGGGCCCCACTGGCTGCGGGAGGTAGTGCCCCTCGGTGAGCCTGCCTCTCAAGGCCTCAGCCGTGGGCCTCGACTTCCTGACTCTGTTCTAGCACTCTGCAGGCTGGGCATTTAACCTCACACACTTAAACAGAGGAGGGTCTGTAACCTCGCGGGCCTCATGGGAGGAAGAAGGTGTGGATTCCCATTGCCCGGAGATGCTACAAGCGCTTCGCCCGCAGAGTGCCTCTCTCGCTACCCCCGCCGCCCACTTTCATTTCTCCTTATTCTTGACCAACGCCCGGGCGATTTCCTGAGCATGGGTGGGACCCGCTTCTCGAGGTTTGAGGGTTCCTTCCTTCCTGTCTTCTGCCCCTCCGACAGCAGACGTCCGTGTACAAAGCGGGGGACACAAGCGCCGGCCTCGCCCGCTGCCGCGAGCCGAAGACCGCGATGACCGACCGTCGGCGAGAGGCGGCCGACGTCCGCGTGACTCGGCGCTCCTGAGACGCTCTTTCTGCAAAGCGTGTTTTTCGTCTGTGTGAGGCGTTATCACACCACGGCTATTGGGATTCGGGTTGTGGGGGGAGGGGACTATAAAGGAAATACATCGTTAGAGAAAAAGAGGCATAAATCAGAGTTCGGTTCTAGCTTCTTCAGTGGAAACGATGGTGTCCGTATCTGTCTCTAAGCCCGGCAGTTCTCCTGTCCACGAGTGAGAAGCCCCCAGGGCCCCGTGGCCTCCGTCCCTGGCCGGCTCGGCCCTCTCCTCCCAGGGACCCGAGACCTTGCGGGGTCCAGCGCCCCGCTCCTGGCTGGCTCCTGTCCTGTCTTCTCAGCCGATGTCACCTTCGTGTGCCAGCAACACCTTTTCCGACATGACAACCTGCGGCCACACTGGTCTGCCCACCTTCTGCAGACATCCCTCGTACCTCGCCGACTTTGTGTCTTTGTTTTATTTTATTTTTTCCAATTTCTACCAGTTTGGGTCCTTCCCTCATGTCACACCCTCTACTCAGATCTCACCTTCTTCCCGGAACCGTCCTCCACGATCCGAGCCAGGGTTTTCTTTCTTCCAAGGTCCCTCGAAGTTGTCAGAGTCCCCGGGATCTCTCCCCTGACGACCTCCTCGTTCAAGAATTATTTGTGTGGCAAAGCGCTGTGCAAGGTAAGGTGACGTCACCTGAAATTTTGTCTTCTCTTTCCAGGTATTTTGTGAGTCCTCGAGGGCTACGTTCTCAACCTCGTCCCTGCCTCCTGGTGTCCTGCGTCTTTTGGGAGCAGACGAGGGGGGGACCGGGGCGGGGTTCTTCAGGGTGAGCTGTAAGGTGGAATCTGGGGCCACATCAGCGAACTTTCGTACTGTGTTGTGTAAACATCCACTGTTCGTTCTTTTGGTGACATCGCACATAGGTCACATATGTCACACGTTTCGTTTCACAGACGTAGGTAGTTCTTTCAAATGTGGACTCGTTTTGTTATACAAGCTAAAAAAATAAAAAATAAAAAGGCATTTGTCAACACCGCCATCGATCTCGTCGAAAAGCTGTCAAGGGTTGGGAAGCTTTGGGGCTTACGGCTGCAGAGATAGATGAGTTTTCCAAAACTCAATTTTCACGCGAAAGCTTGAATTTTATTGTTAGCAGCACGTCACGCCAGTCGTTTTCCTCGACGTGATGGGTTCCCTGTTTATTTCTGAGAAACTATTTGTCCCGTCTTAGTGCTGGAGAACCGTAGTCTTGCTACCAGCGTTTCTATCAACCAAAAATGGTGTTCGTGAAAAAACAAAAACAAAAACAAAAACAAACCCAGAAAAACAAAGCCCAGCCAGTCCGGGTGGCCGCTCACACACTCACGCCAGTGCTGTTTCTGGAGACATCACGGTTTGCTGCACCCAGGAAAGTCCTTCTGTGCTAAACCTCGGTTCGCCACGCACAATTTGCAAGAGATGTGCGCTCCGGGGTGGGATTCAGTAGAACTAGTGATGTGCGCTGCTTCCACGAGCACCCCCGAAGGGCCCCTGACTTTGCTGGTGGTGGTGCCACCGCGGCGGCCTGCCTCGCTCAGTGCGAGGCGGTGCCACACTGTCACCCATCGCTGCGGAAACGCAGCACAGACGCACAGGGCAAATGACGTTTCCGCGTTGTCATAGGAAGTTCCGAGCTCGCGGGGCTGGGAGGACGGCGGCCCCCACGGGAGAGGCGCTGTCCTCGGGCTCCCGCCCCGACCGCTCTGAACTCCGACGGAAGCGGTGTCGCAAGTCAAAGCGAACGTCGTTTAACACGAGGTCGCGCGCGGGGAGCGCACGGCCGCGATCCTGGCGGACGAACGAGGAGCTTCGGGAGCGCGAGCCGTCGCCGCGGTCCCGCCGCTGTCGCGAGGGTCTCGCGACGTCGTGGCGGTGGCGGTGGCGCCGGTCTCTCGCCCTCCCCCACCAGCCCGCGCCCCTGGCACGCGGCCGCGCCGGCCCCACGGGCAGCGCCCAGCTGGCCTCTGCGGGGCCTCCCCCTCCGCCCCTGCCGCCCCTGCCACCACAGAGCGTGGTTTCGTGCGAGGCAGCTGCTGCGAAAGGCGGACGTCCGGCTGTTGGTACTGGACCGGCCCGAGACTCAGTTTACCCCTCCTCGGGGCGGGAACGAGAGCGACAGCAAGCGTTTGGCTCATCCCAACCCCCCCCCCACCGTCTCCTTTCCTCGTGGATTTTCTTTAAACCGTCTTTCTTCTTTTCCTGCCCCTCCCCCGCCTTTCCAGAACATACCACCGGATCGGTTTTCTCACGGCACAGCTCGTTCATTTAAGCCAGCGCCCGGCACCCACGCACGGGGTGTGGGGGTGCAGCAGTGAGACACAAGGCAGGACTTACGAGCCACAGCCTCGTGGTGGACCATCATCCCTGCCGACCTCTTTCCCGCTTGTCCACTGTCCTCACGGCCATGCTCAACCGAGGCTCATTCCAGGGGCCCCGGGCCAGTCCACCGAACGCGTCTGGCTGTGACCTCACAGCTCCCGACGTCCAGGGCACTGCTCACCGCCGGCCCTGCTCCCCCTGTTGGAATGCCTCCCCCTCCCACCCCCGTCCACCTGCCCCTGAAGGCCCCATTCACCGCCCCGCGTGTGAGCCCTGCTCCAGGCCCCCAGGCGGATGCGTCACCATCCGTGAGTGACACTTCCTTCCTGCGCCTCCAAGGGGACTCACCGTATGGAGGCACGTCTCGGTTCTCTCTGCTGGACTCTGATCTCCCCTGGAAAATGCACTTCTCTCCCCCGGCCTCGGTAGGTCACGTGAGGGCCTCACACCTGCACTTAGCTCTCCGACCGGTGTGTTGCCGGAGGAACGAACAACGTTTCCTCATTTCATCGAGTGTGTGGACCGAGACCTTCCACCGGAGAGCAGCTGTTGTCGGACGAACAGCTCCTCACTCGCAATGGCAGCAAAACGCCGACTCGTTTCGCGGGTGCGGGGCCCGCGGCTCCCGTGATACACCTGTGGGCAGCGAGTCTCGGCGGCAATCTTTCCTGAGAACGGGAGGGTACGTGGTTCTAGAAAGGAGAACAAGACCGCCAAGGACAGTCTCTGTCCCATCGGGCGGCCCTAGGCGATAGCTCGCTCTCCTAGAGAAGCCTCCACACCACTCTGTCTTCTCAAGAACGGAAGGGTGAGCGGTGGCTTTGCCTTTCTGGCCTTATCCCGGGGCCTGCCCGGATGGCACGCCCGGTCATGGTTCCTGGATCCCCTTTCTGGCTGAGTCTGTGAAAATCCCGTGGTTAATCCCGGGTGAAGGTCTGGCCCGACAGTGTGGGTCTCGTCTGTCCTTTGTGGACGGCTCTGCGATCATGGAGAGACCGGGCCCTCGAGGGCATCGGGGAGGCCACCAGGTCTTCCTCCTGCAGGGGGAGGCTGCGGCTACCGCAGGGACCCTGACACAGGTTTCACTGGGTCTCTTTTCTTCCCATCTCACGCTCTCCCACAGCGAGCAAAGGTCCTCTTGCTTTCTGAAAGGTTAGGTCACCGGTTGCCCTGACTGGCTGCTCCCCCCGATTCTGGGGGTGGGGTGTGGTCAGCAGGGGGTTAAATCGGGGTGTGACGCTCACGATGACCCTAAGCCCTAGAGCCATGGTGGACCCTTGGCCTGATTTTAGGTTTGGAAAGTGTTCCCTGGGGCCACTCGTGATTCCTAAGGCCACTCCCGCGTGAGGGCCCCCGGGGAGTGGGGAGTTGGAATCTGTCCCTTGGTCAGGCTGGATTCCCAGGGAGCCTCTCGCAAGGCACACGGGAGAGGCGGCAGGCCAGGAGGGGCTGGGTGAGCCGCCTGCGCCACCTTCTCCAAGTCCCCGACCCACCGCGAGCGGTGCCTCTGCCCCGGGGTCTTCCTCCTCCCAGCCCAGGGTCCTCCTGGGTCTCCTCAAGACCCTGCACAAAAGGCCCTTCCGCCTTTCTGACAGGCTCCCACGGTCGTGACAGATCTGTCTTCCCCTTGGCGAGCTCCCTGGTGTCCCCAACCACCTGTGCTGTCAAAAGCAGCATTACTGCTGCCCTAACGGGACGGTGGGTTCTGGCTGCACCCGGTGGGCTCTGGCTGCACCCGTAGAGCCGCCTGCACCTGTTAGCGTCCTTGCCAACACCTCTGTTCCAGGAGACTCTGGCCTCGTGGCAGGGAGAGAGAACTCCCCGCAAGTCCATTAATCACAGGACCAGAGTCAGTGAAAGGTAATCCTTTTTAAAATGTGAGTTATGGCGCTTTGTAGCGTGTGCCATTTGTCTGTGTCTGTGTGGACGGGGAAAATGCCGGGGCGAGTTTATTAAGCAGAGAGTGTGCTCTCTGCTGTCCGCGGGCCCCGGCACACGGCAGTTCCCTGACACGATGCATTTCGACGAAAAGGTTGATCAGGCGCCCAGAGTTGCTGGTTACCAAACGCGGAGCGGCTATCTGAACACGCTTGGCAAGCTGGCCGTTTAACTGTCGGGGGTCTGTGTCTATCTGAACCCACCTTGCTTCCGTATTCATTATCTAAACTATGCGAGGCGTATGTATTTTCTTGGAAGAAAGCCAAACAGCTTTGGAAATTGAGAGCCTTCTAGAACTCTGAACCAGGCAGGTACGGTTTAGAAGGATAAAAGGGATCAGAACGGTCAGCCACAAATTTGAGAAGCCTCACTAAAAAGTGAAAGGAAGGATTCTTACATTTCTTTCCCCTCTCCTACCGACCAACGGCATTGCCGCGTAGCCACAAACCTAGGCCGAATGGGACGAAATGGAAACCTTTTCATTCACGTGAAATGGATATATAACATGCACAATCTTTCGTTCCCAGTTCTAAGGTGTCAATATAAACTGGAGAGAGAAAACTCATTGTCTCCAGACATCCTTCTTAAAAAAAAAAAAAACTCGCAGCAACTGCTACACGGACAAATGACAATACTGTCCTGGTGTCTCTGAGGTTAACCCCTAACGGCACTTGTGTCTATAGGGCTCAAGCCAACAAACATTTATTCGGCGTCTGCTTCTCTAGCTACCCCACATCTTGCTGGAGTCACCCCGCCGTCCCTCGAGCCCTGGCACGGCATCTCCTCGATATTCAGCAAGTGGGTGAATGCTGCGTGTCCACGTGGGAGGTACTGGTGTTCCCGGACAGCTTAGCATAGTCCTGGGCACAGAGTGGGCATCCGAAAAATGCGACCGAGTGTGAAGGAAAACGGACAGGACCTGCAGGAGGTGGTGGCCTAAGCTCAGGTGGGTGACGAGCGGGCACCTGGGCCTGCCTGCTTCCTAAGGCAGAGGTGAGTCTGGGCCCGGGGTGCAGACTTGTTCGTGGAGTTTGTGGGGTTTGTAGTCCTGGGTCTGTGATCCTTTCCTTGTCAGTCCACCACAGATCTAAGGGGGCCAGTCCCCTGCCAGGGAGACCCCGACAGCCCCACCGTTTCCAAACAAAGCTCCTCTGCTCGCATTCCGATTTAATTCATTTTTATCAGGCGTTTTGAATGACGCCCTTCCTCTTCCATTCTGGCGAACGCTTAAAGTTACATTTGTACGACGTTACATTCGCACACACGCCTCTTTCGAAAGCCAAATTCCAGGCCTGAGCGATTGGCCGCATTCCATTAAAAACGAACCTTAAGTAAATTCGTTGAGCCAATTAAGAAACACCTTCACCCAAGCGGAAGCCCTGGTGCCAACCGTGTTCAGAGTTGAGTTGCTGGTTTTCACAGCAGATGGCAACAGGGAGCAGAGCGAGGCCCTTTCCCTTCCCCTTTCCCCCGCCCCCCATCACTTTGGGGACAAGAAGGGGACCAGGGACCTATTGCTGGAGGTCCAGGAGAGGGGGGGCGGCATCAGGGTGCAGGACGCGGCCTAGGTGGGGGACAGCGGGGAAGGGAGGAGTGGAGGCTGGCGGCCGGCGCGGCGCAGGTCACCCCGCAGCAGCGCGCGGTGCCTGGGGCGGAGCGGCCGCCTCTGCTGGGCCGGGCGCCGGAGGCGCGCACGCGGGCGCTCCCGCTGCCGGCCGCCAGGGGGCGCGGGCGGGGCCGGCGGGGGGGCGGGCGCCGCGGAGACGGGTCACCGCGCGGCAGGGGCGGCCGCGGCGCTGCTCCGCTCGCGCGCGCCTTCGCCCCGCGCCCGGGATGCGGCCGCCCGCCCGCCGCCGCGCGCCGCCGGCGCTGCTCCCGCTGCTCACCTGCTCGCTGGGTAAGTGGCGGCGGCCGGGAGCCAGGGCGGGGCGCGGGCTCCCCGCGCGCGCAGGGCGGCGCCGGGCCGGCAGCACGGCCCCAGGGCCGCGGCCCGCCCCGCCGCCGGCCCCGCGCCCGCAGCAGCGCCCCCTCGCGGCGCCCCGCGCCCCCTCTCCGCCGCCCCCGCTCGGCGGCGCGGCCCCCGCCGCGCCCGCCCGCCTCGCGGCTTCCCGCCCCCTCCCGCCCCGCGCGGGAGCCGAGGCGTCACCCCCAGGAAGCGCGAGGCGACGTGCAATCGCAAGAAACTTTGGAAGGAGGGACGCGGGCCCGCCCCCTGCCCGCCCCGCGCGCCGCCCTCCGCACGTCCCCGCCCCGGCCCGCACCTCCTGTACCCCGTCCTGCGCCCCCGCCACCTTCCCGCACCTCCCCGCACCTCCCGCACCTCCCCGTACGTCTCCTGCGTCCCGCGCGCCCTGCACCGCCCGGCAGCTCCCCGCATCGCCCCGCACCTCCCCGCACCTCCCCGCCCTCCCGGGCGCCCCGCATCGCCCGCGGGGCCCGGAGATTGCGCCCTGTGTCCGCCGGCCCCCCTGGGGCTCCCTGCGGGGCCTGACGGACATGCCGTGATCCCCAAGGCTACGAGGCTACGGCGACGCCGACTGGGCACCGGGGCCCCTTCTACGGAGTCCCGGGCCCGGGAGGGGGACCGGTGTCCCTGCGCCCGGCGCGCGCGGCCCCGCGGAAGCCTCCGAGCCTGGGGTCTTTCTAGGGGAGACTGGGGAGCCCTCCCGGGAACAATGCGCGTCCCTCCCCCGCTGCCGCTCTGCTCCTTTCCTTTTTCCCTCCATTCTTCTAAGAGCATTTTCTCCCCTTTATCCTAAAATGTCATAAAAGTTTTTTAGAATCGTTGTAATTCACTTCCACGATGAGATTTGTTCAAGTTTGAAAGCTTGGGGTGAAAACGAGTCCCTTTGCAGTGTTCCCAGGGTTACTGTCTCACCCAGACTTTCGCGTTTCCGGCTTGAGAGGCCGTGATTTCAGACGTTTAGAAATAGCGGAATGGTGCAATTTGGGAAGAGACGTGGTGATGTCGCCTGTCGCTGTTTGGTAGCCCACGGGGACCTTTCCTGCTCGTGTCCGTTCGGATGTAAGCTGTCGGGGTGAGGACCTCGTTTGCACACCCCGTCCTATAGGTGCTCCGTAAGCGTGGGAAAATCGAGTGGGATTAATTGGTAGTTAATTGTTCCCAGGCATGATTAAGCAACAGTGTAATTAAAAACGTGCAGCCACCTTGGGCAGCGAAGGCTGTAAGGGACTGCGGCGAGCCGCTGAACTTGGCGGAGGACGTGCGCTGCGGGGGCGGGGCGGAGGTGCGGCCGGGGAAGGGGGCGGGGCCGGCAGGGGCGGGGGCCCAGGTGACTGCTCGCTGCACAGGTTGGCTTGCTGCCTGGAGTTTTGCACCTACCCCAACGGGGTGGGTGGCAGCTGAAATCGGGATCCTATTTATAGCCCTGCACTTTATGATGCTGTCCTGGGGACATAATGTCTGTACATACTATGGTCAAGGTATGGGCCGACTGGCCCGTGTGTATTGCTAGGTGCATCTACTTTTCACTGCCCTCGGGGGAATATCCACGCTGTCCCAGCTCTGGAAGACACGAAAGGACACTCGGGATGAACCGAAATGTCAACACATTTTTAGAGACGTCTCTCTCAGCATGGCGAAGTTAGAAAAGCACAATAAATAAGATGTGAAATGTAGGAAAAGTCCCCTGAGACACGTGACTTTGCGAAGCGGCTTTCAGGGGTTGGTACGGGCAGGAGGCTGTATTCTTCCAGGTCTGAAATAAACCATGAGTTCATGTCATTGAACTCTGATTTGATGTTTGGGGGGGGGGTGCACCAGGATGTAAAACGATGTGGGACCCGCTGTATAAATCTGCAAATCGAGGTTCTTGCAGTCCAGCCGAACCAGAGAGTGTGATGGGAGGTCTGAGGCGCGTGAGCATGCCCGGCAGTTTAGAAACACATGCGACATTCCCTTATCAGGTCGGTTGGCCCGACGGCGGATGTTGTACTTTCCCTACACACCGTAGCATGTACGTTAGGAGAAAAGTCAACATGGAAAGTTTATTTTAAACCCATATGATTATACAGACAGCATTCGCTGCAGTTCCGAAGTCTGGGGCCGGCTCTAGAATCAGAAGGTTGACCCGCGCCCATCGGTCAGCCGCTGTGTGCCTCCCCCGCTTTCTCATGTGAGGTGAGAACCGCCACCTGCCCGCCGTCACCCTTAGCGCCCTCTCTTCCTGACCGAAAAACCGCGTCCATGTGCAGGACTGCTGTGGGCTGAAAGCCACAGGCCGAAGAAGCCCTGACCCCAATGAGACCGCGTTTGCAGGCGGGGCCTTTAGGGAGGTGATTGAGGTCAAATGAGGTCCTGAGGGCGGGGCCTTAATCCATCAGGACTTTGTCCCCATGAGAAGAGGCATGCCAACAGACACGAGACCCCGCAGCACAGAGAGAAGACAGGAGAGAGGTCTGAGCAGAAGCCCACCCTGCGGCCGTCTGCGCCTTGGATTGCCGGCCCCCGGAGCTGTGGGAAGCACATTTCTGCTCGTTTAAGCCCAGCTCTGTGGTCTGTTCCGGCAGCAGCGTTGGCAGACTGATGGTTTCGGGGGGTGCGTGGGCGGTGGGGGCCTGGGGGTGGGGGCGGCGGTATGTCCAGTGAGCGGCTCTCAGTGGCCCTTGCAAACAGGGTCGTGGGCGAGCTCTGTGGGGGTTTTGGCTGGGTCTCGGTGCAGCTTTGCAAGGTGGCTGACCTGCATTTAAACAGAAAAATGTTGTCCTAGTTTATACATATATACATAACATTTGTCATTTTAATCATTTTAAGTGTATCGTTCTGTTGCATTAAGTACCCGGATTTTTTTCCTAAAATTTACTTTTCATTTTCGTGCGTGAGGGGGGGTGAGGGTGATGAGCTCAGCTTGGACAAGTTGAGTTTGGGGTGCATGCGAAGCATTCGGGTACATGCCAGCAGGGCCATCAGCTGGGTCTGGAGCTCAGAAGAGGTCGGCTGGAGAGAGGTTTGGGGACAATGTGAGTAGATCTTGTTTTTTTTAAATGACAAAGCCTCGATGGACAAAATAAATTCATTTAAGCCTTTATTCACAAGGTACGTGCGCCAAAGATTTGGAAGGAGTTGGGGGAGAAGGTCCTTATCTGTATGATGTAAAGCTACAGCTTTAGGAAAAAAGCATGTGAAAGTATGATTAAATAAGATCTGAGTGTGTCTCGAGTGTAGCAGGGCCGTTTTCTCCAAGGGCTGTGACTTATTTTCACTCCTGAAAGAATACTTTATGATCCGTAAAGGCGATATGTTTTAGTTTACATTGTCGCTTCCCGCGAGGAGCTCAAGGCTCCTTACACATCGCGCTGGATTTATCTCGTCCAGATCCTTGAGGAGAGATGCGGGAGCTCGCTTTTCATTTATAAGAGGAAGGGAGGAAGGTGAGGGAACTAAATAACCAAGGCCTGCTGTGAAAATCGCCATGTTCAGTCCCCTCGAGAGTCTGTCTGGCTGTTCACCCCAGTGTGTGTTGGCCGGTCCCACACGTGAGAATCACCGCTGTGTCTTTAAGGGGCCCCGTTAAGCTCCCCTTGTTATCTGGGTTCCGGCTCCGGATTTTTCTGATTCAAAAGACCCCAGATGAGGCCTGTGGATTTGCATTTGTAACAAGGCCCCAGGTGAGTCGTGTGTGTTGGCAGAGGCGAGGACCCTCCCTGCCCAGGCCGCTCTAGGCCCAGGTGTAAACCGGGGGGCGCTGGGTGATTTTCGTGCACATCTGAAGAATGGAAAGACGCTTGCTGGTAGCTTTGTCTTGAAAGTGATGTTAGGGGCCGTTCCGGAGAGAGCAGGGTGTGGGGTCAGGGCCCAAGAGTCGGCAGGCGGGCAGGTGTTCCACCTGGGAAGGGAACCAGACCCCCGTGGTTCACACTAAGCAGTCTCTCTCTGGCTCCAGCATCGCCTGACAGGTTTTCAGGCGCTGTCGGGGGACGCAGTGTGTGCGGCAAGTGTGTCTAGCATTCGGGAGTGGGTCGTGACAGCAGAAGGTCAGTTCCTACAGGAGTCAGGCGCCAGGTCGTCACAGACCGTGGGGTGACTCAGCAGCACCGATGGCTGCTTTTAAAACCCACCTTTGTGTATTGCAAAAAACCGGATGCCCCGGAGCGGAGCGCACGTTGTCTTCATGAAGTTGGCCTGGCGGTTCCCGGTCGCGTGGACTCTCGGTATCATGCTTCTGTGCGTCCTGGAGGACGCTGTGTGGCCCGGGGCTCCCCGCCTTTCACCTGGGACGCAGCCCGTGGACCGCGTTGGCCATGGTGCTGTTTCGAAGCTCTCCCCAAACTCCGAGCTGGGTGGAGGCCCCTCCTCTCCACGTCCTGAGCGGCGTGTGGGGTCTCGTGTCCTTTAAGTCAGATACGACTCAAAGGAGCAAGTTTTCCTCTTTAAACAGATGTTTATTTCCTGTTTCTTCCCGCCTCCCGTTTACTGTCTGCCTCTGTAAATATGTAAACGTGGCACTTGGACCGTTTTGGTCCCGGCAAACTTTGTCGCCCAGTGCGGAAAAATCCGTGTGACAAACTCCGTCTTCGCGTCCACCTCTTCGGCGAAACAGGACGTGTTTCAGAGGGCACAGGGTGTGTCGCGGTTGGCGGAGTCACGTTCGTGTGCTCACTGTCATGCTTGGGTGGAGGCCAGGCCTCCTCACAGCCCGTCTCTTGGCCGGGTCACTTCGTAAGCGTGGTGACAGGCCTCTCTCTGCCCACAGGTGTGCCCTCAGCGGGGCCACCGGGAGGACGGCCCTCGGAGCAGGCGCTCGCCCAGGAACCTGTTTTGCGTCAGACCGTGGTGTCCGGGGGAGCTGCTCGCCCCTCGTCCCTTGTCCCTCGTCCCCGGCACCACGTGTGGCTCAGATGCACACACGGCCGCTCTTTGATTTTTCCATTGAACAGTTGAAAATATGAATTCATAACGATAGCGACAACAGTTGCTAACTCCCGGAGCACTTAGCGAGCGCCAGGTCCTGTGCCAGGACCACGACACACGCCGGACCATCCGGTCCTCAGCCGCTGGCTGCGCTGCCTCTGTCCCCAGCCACAGCGACGGCTCCCGCCATTCTGTGGTCGGGCATGAAGCTGCGACCCAGCGGGTCCCAGCCCGGGGACAGTGGGTTTGTCTGAGGACAGCCCTGCACCCTGTTCCCCCCGCTCTGTGGCCATGGATTATCTTCAGAGCGGGGAGCTGGAACCTCTGACCATGCACTGTGGCTGCCGTGCGTCCTGGGGCCCAAGGTCCCCTCCACAGACTCGGAGGAAACCTGGGAAGCTCCAGGAGCCGGGCCATGGGGCACAGCTGTGCCGGGTGACATGTGTTGTAAGTAGGTCACAGGAAAGGAAGTCAGGCCCCAACGGCTGCCTCCCACAGTGTGTCAGGAGGAGCGTGTGACGCTGAGCTCCGCGGGGGCACCGGCTGCCAGCTCCGGGTGTGCGCTGTGAGCCCTGGGTGTGCTCTGTGAGCCCCGGGTACGTGCCGTGAGCCCCGGGTGTGCTCTGTGAGCCCCGGGTGCGCGCCGTGAGCCTTGGGTGTGCGCTGTGAGCCCTGGGTGTGCACCGTGAGCCCCGGGTGTGCTGTGAGCCTGGGTGTGCTGTGGGCCCTGGGTGTGCACTGTGAGCCCCGGGTGTGCGCCGTGAGCTGTTTGGCTGACGGAGCCAGGGGCCCGGGTCTTCTCCCCGCTGCTGGCTCGAGTGCAGGGTGCGCGTGTACCTGGGCTCGGCCAAGACTGACGGTGTGCGACCTGTGACCATGTTTGCCGCTGGCCGCAAGGCCGCCACCACCTCCGGGGCTTGCCACGCACGCCCAGCTCAGCCTGGCTAACCCTCACGCGTTCCTGCAATCCTGGCGGCCCCCCCAGAGGTGGGGTCGTTTAGGGTCTTAGCGTTTTTGTTTTTTTGTTTTTTTTTTTGCCTCTTGCCTTGTTTCTGTGATAGACGTTCCTAGGAGGGCTGGGAGGGCAGATCCGGGAACAGGAGCTCGGCAGCGAGGGGCTGGGAGGTTGTGCCGTCTTTCCTGCGTGGGGATGGGGTCCCGTCCTCCCTCCCAGGGACAAGAAACAGCTTTTGATCAGTGCCGCTTAAACGCAGGGCAGTGAACCCCTTTCCGGTTTTCTTGCCCTCCGGGGCGTAGGCAAGCCTGTCAATCTTTAGTCTCAAGTCTGTCGTAAAGTCGCGATTTCTATCCGGGGACAGATGTGCTAACACATCCGTCGGCTTAAATCATGTAAAGTTGTCATGAGGAGGTCTTATTTCTATTGCCTGCCCTGGTTCCCTGTAGCAATTTCACAGGAATTCACGTCAAAGATAGAAAAGGGAAAACGACTTTGAAACAGCACTTTGGCACCTACGAGCATGACTTTTAGCTTGCGATATTTCTCCTGCCGCACATTCAGGCCTCGCTTTCCAGAATGCTCTTTCCCGGGGAGCCAGGCAGCGTACCTGGATCCCCGGGGCGGGGCGGGGTGGGGGGCGCCCACTACAGGGGGGGTGCCCTCGTCAGGGAGAGGAGGTGACAGGTAATTTCTTACCCCCTTGCTGCCTTTTCTTGCTTTCCTCCTCTCTGCGTAGTTTCTCCTTCATCTCCTCCCAGCGCAGATGTCGTTGGTGGAAATGCCGAGCGTGAGCCATCACCCTGGGATCAGGCTCTCGGGCGCTGTCGCGTGCTTGCGGTGCCTGGGTGGCTTCCTCCGTTTTACTTAGGTTATGGAAGATGAAGCCGACGAGTGTCTTTCCCGTCATGTTCATCTAATGGGGACGGTCTTGCCTTCGGATTGGCTCCTGTGCCTCCGAGGAACTCCGATGCAGTTCTTATGATAGAGCTTTAAATTTCTTATAATTTATTTCTGCCCTCGGAAAGGGATTCTTAATTTCACAGCACAGTGACGGGGAGAAGTGAGAGGTTTTTTTTTTGTTTTTTGTTTTTTGTTTTAAACTGCAGGCCTGTGTATTTTTGGCGAGAGCTCGACTGTAACTTGCCCTGTCCTTGGCTAAGCCCTGTCTGAGAGAAGGCGCGAGGTCTTGAGTGAGACCGGCAGGGAGCATCCTCCCTCTATGCCATTCCCACTTGGGACAGTAACAGCGTCAAGGAATTTTAGCTACTTATTCGTGAAAGGTGACGCGTTAGTCATGTTCAGAGCCGGCGCCAGAGGAAGACACTTCTCCTTCAGCAGAGGGAGTCTTCACCGTAACGGGCCGGGGACTTCTGTGTTGACACGTGTTTCCATTTCAGTTCGCCAGCTGGCCTTGCAGAAACGTGGCATGAGACCACGCGCTGGTGGCTGGCCACCAGGTCCCTGGGCGTGTTAAGTGGGGAGGGTGATCTTTCTTAACGGGAGAGGAAGCAGGCTGCAGCCCGGGGGCGTCGACCCCCACGTGGGCACTGGCTGTCAGTGGGGTTGGCGGACATGGGTTTTGGCACCAAAGTCGCGTGTTAGACTGGCCAGTTTTTCTTTCCGCCAGTCGTCAGAATGTTAGCATTTTTTCCTGGAATTCTGTGGTGCCGTGTGATGTTCATGTGTCGTGACCTCCCCGTATGATCTTTATTAATCCATTTTTGATGTCTTCTTGAGGGGTGTAAATGTACCGGCCAGGTTGGAGGTAAATAAAATAAGATAATCCAGAAGTTAGGTACCCAGAAGCAGAATTTAAACGGCGAAATGGGGTTTGGTGTTAAATCTCTTCCTTTCTTCTTAGAGCTTCGTGAATGATTTGCGGTTTGGTGTGTGTGTGTGTGTGTGTGTGTGTGTGTTTGCGCGCACAGCAAGCGAGAATCCTAGTGACAGTAAGGGAAGAGTTAGGGCACGACTGCTGCGTTCTTTCGAGTCGACGCTGCCGCGTGTACAGGAGTGGACAGCCAGGGCCACCGTGGGGACTTGGGTTCGTTCATTCATTCACTCACTCACTCACTCACCCGGTAAACGTTTGCTGACCGCCTTCTGTGTGCTGGCCACGTGCCAGGTTCGGGGATAAATGATCAGGAAAACCACATTCTTGCCTCCTGGAGCTCGCGATAAACTCCTGCATAAGACAAGCAATAAACAAACAGCCCTGCGTCATGTCCACCAGCTGGGGGTGGGTGGGGGGCGGTCAGAAGGGTGGGGCCGGGATGCGCCCTTCCTGCGGGTGGTCTCAGGAGGTGGCCGCTGCTTGTCGAACCCGCTGTCATCTGGACCCCCCCATGAGGGGTCCGTCCGGCTTATATTTCGCTTTCATTCTGGCTTCGGAAATGTCACCCTGAAAGTGGAAATGACTGACCCTCTTCCGTCACCGGCTTCTGGGTGCGAAGGTGCCCTCCGTGGTGTTCCTTGAGCAGGTGTTAGTGGGGAGGGAATCGGAGTGGGCCACGGGGGTGGGGCGGGCAGCGGCCTCCCGGTGGGAGGGCCTCGCCGGCCTCGGGGCGGGCCGCCCTGGCCCCTGGGGCCGCCGCCCTCACGCCCCGTGCCCCGGGCCTGCCCCGTGGAGCTGCCTGGCTCCTCGCACTGCATGCTGCTCTGTGCCATTGCCCCTTTGTCCTGGAAATGCTGGCCGAGGCAAGCACACTCCGAGAGGTGCTTTTGAGAAGTGTCTAAAGTTAAGGTGATTTTTATTGTCCAGTTCGACTTCCTGTTCGCTTTCTCCTTTTGCTTTATATTTTCAAAGTGTTACTGTTTTATCGTTATTATTATTATTATTTTTATTATTATTATTTAAGGTAGAGACTAAATGTGTCTCTAGGGAGATCTCGCTGTCTCTGTCTCTCTGTCTCTTCCTCTGGGCACTGACTCGGAACACGAAATCTTTCTAAACGGAGAGTGGCTTCGACTCCGCCCGCTCTCCTGGCCGCCTGGCCTCCGTAGCCGCTGCCGCTGGACCCCACACGCAGGTGACGGTGTCTACACTGCACGTGGGACCCCCCGAGACCGGAAGCTTGCTCCAGATTTCGCTGTGTCGCTGCCAGGCTCTGGCAGTGGTGGCGAGAGCGAGGGTTTGTCCCTCTTCCCTCGGGTTCTCAGGAATTCTCCTTTGCTTAAGAAGTGACAAGAAGGATAATCTCTGCGATGTCTTAAATTCAATTAGACGGCAGGAGGGGGAGAGAGAGAGACAGGCGTGGTTAACCGGTTGTAACCACCCCTGGCCAGCTCCCACAGACAGCCCAGGCCGCCGTGCGTCCACCCCCAGGTGTCTAGGAGCTGGCCACCGGGAGCCAGCACACCTGCCGATCAAAGTAGTACCCACCTGTCCCTTACAGACTGTGCCCTGTGCCAGGACTGGCCCCCTTCACCGTTCCCTGCTCCCCCAGCCCCTTCCCGCAACCTGTAGCCAATGTAAATTCTTTCAGAACAACTTGCAGCTTTCTTCCCCAAAACGTAATGTGCAACGGAGCCGAGGACGGTGGGCTGCGTGCGGCTGCTGGTGGCTGAGCCCGCACGGCCCGCTCCCCTGCTTTCCGGCTGGAAGGTGGCTCAGTGACCCCTCCTTCCAGAAGAGCTGTCGGCCTCGGGCGTGGTTTGGCACCCGAATCGAGGTTTCTAAGAAGCTGTGTTCTGGGTGCATCTGTTTTATGGTTTATGCCTGGGGACGACAGGGGTACACAGACTCTCACGTCTTTGATGTAGTGTGGGCTTCACACTGATCCATAATTTTAGGTCCCGCGACTCAGGACAGTGCGGCTGCTTTTAGAACTGAGCAAACTGTGTCTCGTTAAAGTATGTTTTTTTTTTCTTTTCTCATTTTAGCCAAAGTGTTCAACGTGAGAATGAATCTTAATGTCTAATTTTAACATAAAAAATGTTTCTTTTTTCCCCCCAGCTTTTGCTTTGGCTTCCGAAGAAGTAAAGAAAGAGGCCACGCAGTCTAAGGTACCGATTCTGACGCTCAAATCTGTTTTTCCGTGTGAGATTCGTTTGCGTTGTCT
This sequence comes from Rousettus aegyptiacus, assembly GCF_014176215.1. Classification (NCBI taxonomy): domain Eukaryota; kingdom Metazoa; phylum Chordata; class Mammalia; order Chiroptera; family Pteropodidae; genus Rousettus; species Rousettus aegyptiacus. The sequence continues at coordinate 3,895,010 of NW_023416286.1, forward strand.
TTAATGGGAGTTGTAATAATATCATCTTACGATAGTTCTCAAGTTTCTTTTCTTTTTCAAATGAGTTAATGGCATGTTGGTCAACGTGGATTTTGAATCCCTAGCAGCAACCTACAGATGGACTGGCTTTAAAAAGAAAGAAAAAAAAAATCCCTCAGCAGTTGAAACGGACTTACTGGTTCCTTTTTCATCATCTCCCTGGGAGCTCTCCAGACCCGTCTAAATTTTACCGTGTGGGCTTTGCACCAGATCAGCTCAGTCTGTGAGAAGGAGAAACATTTTAAAATAGGAGTTGTTGTTGTCGTATCAATTAGGGCTCAACTGACTCCGTTTTTTTTTTTTTTTAACCCCATAATTAGTGCAAAAGCATTTTTAAGAGGATGTTTCTTTTGTCGATAGAGTATCATCTGTGCTAACTGTACTATGGGATTCACACACAGGGGAAATAATAATTTCTTATGGTTTTAAGATCTTTTGTGGTTCATTAAGCACTTTTGGACATCTCATTGAGTTCGATTTTCCCTGGTCTGTTACTGCCCAGCAAAGCAGAGCTTCCTACATAAAGCCAAGAAAATCGCCCCTCAGAGAAGCTCAGGGGTTCGCCTGAGGTCATGTGACTGTTAAAAGGTGAAGTCAGAATACAAATTTTCTGAATCCTTGAATTCCTCACACAGCAATTTTATATTACACATCCGTACGCATTCTAACGTGCATGTGCGTGCATGTTTATGCGTGCGTGTGCGTACATGTTTGTGTGTGTGTGTGTGTGTGTGTGTGTGTGTGTGGCAATCACGAGGGTTATTTATGAAGAATTTAAAGTGCTACCCAAGCGTTATTAATGGGAAACTAAAATGTTGTATAATGAATCAGAAATTGTAGCACGTTCTCTCGAACGCAGGCTTTAGCTGACCTTTTCAGACGAGGGGCTGTCTGTCTCCTTGGCTTTGAGCACGTCGATAGATGTAAATAGAGAAGGGGGGACTGCATCTTTGTGGCGTTTTCCGTGCCCTCGACAGGAGCCACAGGGCTGGAAAGCCCTTCGCACCGTGAGTCGAGGCGGCCACACACGCGTCCCGCAGACCACGCCCGGGCCGGGGGGACGGAAGGGGGGCTCTGTCCGAGGTCCTCTAGCATGTGGGTGGCCGGGGACGGGAGTCGCGGCTCCGAACGGTCACCAGGTGGCTTCGGGTGGTCACCGGTGTGTCACTCGGCCTCGATCGGGACCTGCCCGGCCGTCGCTGCTCAGAAGTGGCCACCTGCGTCCTCGCCCCGCTTCCGGATTGGTCACACGCCCAGGCAGGGCTGGCCCCCCCCCCCAATACTGGCTGGCGTCAGGGGGCCTCACGTCACGTCCTGAGTGTTGCCGGTGCCCCGTCGTCCTGCCGGGGCCTGGCCTCCAGCGCAGGCTTCGCTCGGGGCCGCCGGTCCCTGTGCCGTCCCGGGATCTGACCGTTCAGGGCGCCTGCCCCCCGTGGCTTGTGCGCCAGGCCCTGGGCGCCGCCTCGGCCCTGGCCGCGCCCTGTCCAACCTGCAGCTTTGCCCGGCCTTCTGGTTTGTGGTGGCGTGTGACACTGTGTCCTCTGCGCCAGGGGTCTCCGGCCCCCGGGCCGTGGACCGGTACCAGTCCGTGGCCTGTTAGGCACCGGGCTGCACGGGAGGTGAGAGGCAGGTGTTCGCAGCCGCTCCCCAGCGCCAGCGTCCCGGCCTCAGCTCATCGGGCCTCAGATTCTCATAGGAGCACCGGTCCCTGGTGCCACAAAGGTTGGGGACCGCTGCTCCATGCCACGGACTTAGAGCTGGACACTGGAGCCAGACCACGGGGTCCCAGCCCTGCCCCAACACTGACCGGCTCTGGAGCTCCCCGAACCCCTCGGGCCGTGGCTGCCTGGGCGAGACGGGTGACAGGGCTATTGTGCAGACTGCCTGTGTGTTCACACCTGTGCGCACGTGTGAGAATGCATGTGCACGTGTGCGCGTATATGCGTGCACATATGCGTATGTGCGCGTTTGTGTGTGTGCGCGCGCGCCTCATGGAAACGGCCAGTCGGCATGCTGGGGCTTGGTGGCCAGGAGAAAGGCGTCATTCTGGTTGCGTTTCTTCTGGAGTCACGGAGATCCGGGGGTGCCGGCTCCTCTGAGCCGCTTGGCCTGCGTGCAGCGAGGTCGGGGGACTTCCTGCCTGTCGGCTGATGAGGCAGCTGTCGGTGGGGGTGTCGTTTTTGGCTTATTCGAAACACGTGCCCATCTCGTGCTGCGGGCCTTCTGGGCACTGCCGGAGGACGGCCGGACGTGCATGTCGGGAGGGAGAGCTCAGCGTTAGCCTTCGGCCGGTGGCTCCGATGACTGTGGCCGCCGAGGGCAAACGCGTCCCCTTTCCCGAGCCTCTGCCGTCTCGTTCGTGAAAGGCGAGCGTTGGATCGGATCATCTTCAGCGCATTGTTTTTTTCGAGAGGGCAGTCGAGTGGTGTTAAGGACACACACGTTGTCACGCGACCGTCACCGCGGTCCGTCCACGTAACCCCTGTCGCCTTGCAGAACGGGACCTCTGCGCCTGCAAAGTCACCACCCACCTCCTCCCCCGGCCCCTGGCACCCTCTCTTCTGCTTTCTGTCCATTCTGGGTGCCGCACTGTGGTCGTCCATTTGTGACTGGCTTGTCGATACGTTACCCTGTTTGTCTGAGGTCAATGAGAGTAGCTCTTTGGGACACACCGATTCCGGCAGAAGCCCAAACGGTGTTCCGATTAGGGGGTGAAGGCGCGGGGCCGTGAGAAGGAGAGGGGACAGTGACAGCCGCAGAAGGAAGGCATTGCCGTTGGTGCGGATGACGTAACAAGGTGACGCCGGTTCCTAAAGGAAGTTTAGCATTTCCCGTCCTGTGGCCATACTGTCTGCCCTCTCGTTATCTTTGCCAACAGTCGTTGAGCTTTCTACTAGGTTTTTCTTTTTTTGGCTCTTCTAGAAAATACCTGTTTTATCAGGAGGACGTGGAGTGTCACTTGACCCTGGGGTGTGACAAAGCAGCACGTAACTACGGGGCCCTTCTCGACTGAGTGGTATTTCTGTTCTTGAGACAAAGATAATTTTAGACCGTGCCGCCCACGGTGGACATGCTGCCGTGTGGCGCTCTGTCCCCTCCGTCTGTCGTCCCTGTCCCCCTGGCGTCCTGGGAAGCTGCCTCTCTGTGCGGCCGCGTCTCGGCTCCTCGGCTGTTCCCGGTGTGTCAGAAAAAGGTCACCGCCACCACAGTTCCCGCTGCAGCCCGTCAAGAGACCGGAAGGCTGTTAATCGCTGCTGTCCGGCTGTCATCATTACAGCACGTGGCGGTTGGAAGCGCGGAAGGGCGGTTAAGGGAAAATTCCTTCCTCGTCGGCCGGCGGGGACAACGGAGGTGGCGGGTTCGGCCGCGGACGCCTGGCGCTTTGTCTGCTCCTCCCGGGACTGCCCGGGATCGGGGCCCACGGCCGGGCTTCTGGGTCGGGAGCGCTGCCGCCCGAGACGCCCCTTCCCGGCTCACGGGCGCTCTCGCACCCCGGTCGACCCCCGCAGGGCCCAGCGCCGCTTCTCAGGTGGGAGGGAACAGCGTGGAGGCAGTCGTGAAACCCAAAGGTGATGAAGACGACACTCAGGAGGGCTCGTCTTCACGGGGGTGTCTCCCGCGGAGTTTACAAGCGGGGGTCAGAACAGGTACAGGGCGGCTTTAGAGCGGAGCCGAGCTGCCCGGGGGGGGGGGGGCCTGCCCCGCCCTGCGCGGCCGAGGCCCCCCGACTCCTGGGCCTGGACCAGCAAAGCCGTGTTCGGACGGGCCGAGCCCCCTTGTTTCCAAACAAACTGTTTGCAGAGATAACGAGAGAGCAGATCTCTGGCTACCGGGCTGACGGCTCCTGGGTGAAAAGTAAAAGCCTTCAGGATGAGCCTCGCCACGTCACGCTGCCGGCACTGGGAACAGGGCCTTCCTTCCCCGGACGCCACCGTCCCCTCCCCCGGCTCACGCACACCCTCCCCCGCGGCTCCTGATCCGCGCGCTGGGCCTTCTGCCCGAGCGAGTCAGCGCTTCCCGAGTAGCTGTTCGTACGGATCTCAAATAAATGCTGCTGCCTCCCACGGTGCTGTTTTTAGGATCACACAGGCTTTTAAACTAACCCCCCGAGAACGGGGGCCAGTCGCGTGTTGGCTCCGCGTCCCGTGGGAGGAAGGAGCCGCGGCTTGGTCGGGTGGCTGTCGGAGTCCGCGCGAGGGGCGGCCCCATGGGAGGCGTCCGTCCCAAGTCGGGAGGATGTCGCGGCTGCTCTTCTGCCGTCACGGCGGTCCGGGTTCTTAGGCAGACATTTCCGGGCGTTCCTGTCCACCTTCTTGCCCCCAAAATGCTGATGTGTACCGAACATAACGCTTCCTTAGGTGGTGAGATTTATCTTTTTTCTCTTTTCTTTAAAATGCAGAATTTGGAGGAAAGTGATATATCAAGGGAGCATGGCATAGGTAAGTAATGACTTTATTTTTTTGAACTTAAAAAATGTGCCCAGGTGTATTTCTCGTGAATTATGTTTCAGCGAAGTGCATTTTTCTCTCCGCTTTTATTTGTGGCGTGAATGCCGTTGTCCAAATACCTGGCCCTGGCCCAGGCCGGCGCCCCCCCCCCCCCCCCGTGAGGACGCAGGACACCCGTCTCGCGTGCCGGATTTAGTCCCCGGCGCCATCCTTCGCCGGGTGGGTGTCCTGGAGGGTGGGGGACGTGCCAGGCGGGCCCTCTGGGGGTGACAGAGATGGGCGGGTGGGGCGCCGCCTCGGGGACAGGCCACGCTGGCGGGAGCGGTGGACACGCTGTGGCCTTCGCTTCGCCCGCCTCTGCCCAGGGCCCCCGCAGGCCCCAGGCGCCCCGGCCCTGCCGTCGGCCCGCCCGCACGCCGCGGCACGTCTCGCCCCGGGATGGGGGGGCGGCTCCCCCCGTGTGCTGTGTCGTCAGGGCTGTGACCGAGAGTCAGTCTCTCCTGCGCCCGGTGGGGAACGCGCCCAGCGTGTGGACGGGGAGGGGAAGGCCACATGTCTGTGTGTGTGTGGGGGGCGTGGCCTCTCCCCAGGGGGTGTCATCGTCACCGTGGGTCATCTCGGCGCAGGCCGTGGGGACATGGAAGGTCGGCCTGGGCAGAGGGAAAAGGCCCGTCTTCCCACATAGGCCTCCCCGTCCTGGGCACTGGGTCCGAGGACCAGCGAGGCAGGAGGGTCCGGTGTGCTGGGGCCCTGTGCTGGGGTCCTGTGCTGGGCGGGCGCCTGGGGCCCGGCTCGCAGCGGGGTGCGGGTCCCGCCGGCTCCCAACGGCCTCGTTTGAGGAGACACGTGGCCTCGCTGTCCTTCTTCTCGCCGCGAGCGCCTCTGTGTGGCCCCCACGTGCCGCCGACCCCGGTGTGGTGCTCGTCCGCGTGTTTCTTCTGCGGAGCGGGTGGGTCTCCTCGTGCGACGGGCTTATTGAACCGACCGACGGCCGTCGTCGGGACGTGGCCTTGGGAGCGGGGGGCCACCTGGACGTGAGCGGGTATCCAGTTGCTTTCCGATTCTTCCTCGCACACCGTGCTGCGGGGGGCGTGCTTGTCACAGACCCCTTTACGCACGTGGGAGAGTTTCTCCAGGACGGTGAGAAGCAGCAGGATTTCTGGGTCCTTTAGTGCGTCCCTAACTTCGCTTGACATCGCAGAAGTTATTCCCTGGCGTTTCACTTCGTTCCGGTGAGTCTTCAAACCTCCTCTCCTCATCCGCCGGTCGGGGTCAGTGTCCCAGAGGTGCTGGGTGGGAGACGCCCCTTTAGTTGAAGAAGAAGACCCCGTTTACGCCTTGCCTGGGGCTCCGATGTGTCGAGCTGGCCCTGTGGAACCTTCACGCTCGTATGAACTCCGACCGGACGGAGCGAGGTCACACCCGGCGGGTCGATAAGTGTTTCCTCTTACAATATTTTACTGCGAGCATTTTGGATGACTTTTAGGAGCCGGGTGGCTTGTGGTGTGGATGTCTGAGCGAGGGCATACGCGAACGGAACTGCAGAGCCGGGCTTGAGGGCAACAGAAGATGATGGAATGAGGTTCAAACGGAGCGCGTGTCCCAGAGTGAGGCGGTCGAAGGGGACGCTCGTGGTGGGGGACGGTCCCCTCGCTCACTGCCGTAGACCCGGCTGGAGGCCACCATCGGTGTGGCGTCTGCCCACGCCCGGCTGTTTCTACATGTCTTACAAGCTCAGAACTGGGGGAGGCCGGGCACGCTTCTCCGCGGCGGGGCCTGGGTGCCCATCTGCACTCTGGACGGCCCCTGACGGCCCTCCCGGTCCGGTGGGGCTGCCACCCAGGGGCCCAGGTGCTGCTGAACCCTGCCGCTGTGGGGTCGTGGATGTCCTGGACAGTGCACTCGGTCTGGCTGGGGGCCTCGCGCGGCGGGGCCGGGGTGCCTGAGTCGCGCGGTCGCCGCTCTTGGGAACGCTGGGACACATGCAGTCCCCGCAAAGGGCCGCCCAGAACATTCTCGGAGGCTGCAGAAACGGAGACTGCGGCCCAGGCCACAGAGCCCCGGAGGCCGGAGGCCGGGTCGGCGTCTTCGTGGGCCTCGCTCCTGTGTCTCTGTGTCTTCCCTGTGTGTCTGAGCCCCCACCCACGACCTCACCGTGTCTGTCAGCTCTGCACAGACCCGGGTCCACGGAAGGTCACGGTCGAGGTCCCGGGGGTCAGGACCCCCAGCGTGGGGCATGTTGGGGCACACAGCCCAGCCCGGGACGGGTCACGGCACGGTGCGGGGCTCTCTGCGAGCTGCGGAAAGGCCGTTTGTGAACGAGGCTTTCAGCCGCGGGGGGCGAATGTTCCGGGCATTGTCACACTTGCCCACGTCACTCAGATTTCTAGGTCATCGAGCCCGTCGACTTGCAGACTTCTGGGAAGGAGGTTTCGGAGATCGGCTTCAAAAGAGAGACTTTGTGACTGGAATTGCATACAAATCGACTCTTTTCCCTAAGTTTATTTTCCGAAGTCTTGCCTTCAGAGCTGTTTTTATTGTTTTTTTTTGTTTTTGTTTTTTTGACTTGTTTTCAAGCTCGGTTCAGTTCTCATTGCAATATAAATATCTGAACATTTTTTTTTTCTTTTTGGTTCTAGATTTAAAAGAAATCGTCTTTGTCATCCAGAGTCAGAGTAATGCCTTTCACGCACAGAGAGCAGAACAGTCAAAAAACAGCATCTTAAAGCAGTCCGCGGCTCTTGCCCAGGTACGTCGGGACGGGCGGCATGTCTGCTCGGCACTCGGTCTGGGGAGAAGCAGTTCCGTGTAGAGAACTCTTCCGACTTGTTTTGCTTGTTCAATAGCGACTATTTGTGGTTTAAAACGCACTCGTGAAATTCCTAACACGCAAAGCATCGCGTTCTAAATCATCGTGTACTTTTTAACTTAGGAGAGTCATTCACTCGTCTAGGACCGTCATGGTTTTGTCGCAAAGTACGATTTAAAAAGGAGCGGAAGAAATAGCTTTTTAAAAGCGGGGCTTAAAAAAGCAGAGATAGTTAATGTTCGGAATTTCGGAAATGTGTCCTAAGGCAGTTTTCATGTTGAAATAACGTGTCCATTAGCCTCAGTGCGATGCTTCCTCTGTGAGTCTCTTAACCTGCTTGTTAATTGGGCACCATTAACTGAACTTTTGATCTGCTTTATAATATATTATCTGAGATGGATGGTGGAGAGAGAGAGAGACACGTACAGGCACCTTTCAAAACAATTTTAAAATAGGCAGGAACTGGCTTGAACGCTGGAGGTTTAGGGCAAAGGAAGGTCAACCTTCTCAAGCTATCACCCCGGTGTGTTCTTCCTGAGCCAAGCAAAAAATAAACAAAATAAAATAAATAAAATAAAATAAAATAAGTAAAATAAAATAAAATGAATAAAATAAAATAAAATGAATAAAATAAATGAAATAAAATAAAATAAAGTAAAGTAAAGTAAAATAAAATAACCACCCCCCGGGCTGCCACACTGCCCTCGGGACAGACGTGGGCCGTGTCAGCGAGAACGGTGACAGGCAGTGTGTGTGTGTGACCCTTCGCTGTTGTCCTGCTGGTGGTGGCAGCCGGGTTGGACCTCCAGTGGAAGCAGCAGCCGCCCTCACGATGCCGAGGGCCGAGACGCTGCGGGATGGAGGCCCAAGGTGAGTCCTGGCCACACAGGACTCATCCAGCCCCGCGTCCTCGCAGGAAGGACAGGGCCCCGGCCGCCCCCGGGCCTGTCGTACCTGCTCCGGTGTGGGGTGGGTTTGGGTGTCGGAACTGCCTGTAATGGGCATGTGGCTTTTTGGGTGGACCCCGGAGCAGCTGGGTGAGTCTGAAATTCCCCTTTGGACACCAGCTCCGAGAGGTTCTGGTCTGTAGCCCGGTTGCGGCCCCGCCTCGCGGGGGCTCCGGTGGAGCGGGCACCAGCGGCTGCCATGGGGGGCCGCCCGGCGCCGATGCAGAGTGTCTCGCTGGGCCCGGCCGTCACCCCAGGCCGTGCTCAGCGGCCGTCAGGTCCGTCACATGTCACTCACGCGTGTGCCCGCGCTCCCGGAGGGCCCCTGTGTCCCACAGAGGCGGAGTGTGTCCGAGGCGGAGGCCGGAGTGTCCCCCGCACGCCCGTGCCGACGGCCGTGGCCAGCGAGGCTGGGGCACGGTGTCCCCATACTCCCGCACGGCTCGTCCCCCCCTTCTGGACTGCTCGTGCACACGGGCGTGGCTCTCTGCCTGCCTTTCCCACTGTCTCCGGAGACTGGCTTCCGGGGACCTGGGGGCCGGATCTGCTCCTAGGACTCGGCTCACAGCGGGGAGGAGGCCGGGGGCCCTTCTGGTGGGGAACAATGCACTGTACAAGGTGGGCCTCCTTTTCGTCCCCTGAGGGACACCAAGCTTGGGAGATGCTGCTGGGGCGGGGTCCCCCCTTTTTCTGGAGGACCCAGCTGGGGAGCCTGGGCGCTTTAAAGCCGGGGTGGGCACAGGCCCCTGGACGCGGAGCTCGTCGCCGTGTGCAGCCGCGGAGGACGTGGGCTGGCCGGCGCGGCCCCGTGTGTCCCGCGGCCGGAGGCAGGCAGCTCGCGAGCTCAGTCCCTGCTTCCCAGCCCCGCTCCCCTGCGGCCAGGCCCTGCCTGCAGCTGCAGCCCGGGCCTCGCCTCGGGCGGGGTCCCCACCCAGAGTGCCCGTGCACCGCGGTCGTCATTTCTAATCGTGGTAGAAAGCATACAACGTGGGATCCTCACGCGCGGCGTCACACGCACTCGTCTTGGGTGACGGGCTTTCTTCGCCGAGCACAGTGTCCGCCGGGTCCATCCGCCCACGAGCCGGGAGCACGTGGCTGGCCACACCTCGTCACCGGTGTGGATCTGGCCCCTCCGCCCCGCCCTGGTCTTGCTGGTACCGCAGTGCCCGCGGCGTGACCTACGCGGGCACCCCTGCGTGCCTTTTCTCCTTTAATCCTGCGGTCCTCAAGCTTCTCGGCACCAGGCCCGGGGCTCCCATGGGAACCTGAGGCCCGAGGACCTGAGGCGGAGCTGAGGCGGCGATGCTGGTGCTGGGGAGCGGCTGCGAACGCAGAAGCAGCTTCCCTTGCCCGCCTGCCACTCACCTCCTGCCCTGCAGGCCGGTTCCCAACCGGCCGGGGGAGCCCGGGCCACGGCCCAGCAGCTGGGGGCCCTGCTCCGTACCCCTCCCAGGCCTCCGGGCACCTAGCGTGAGCCAAACACGCCAGCCACAGCATGTTCTGAGCTTTTAAAGCTTCGAGGACGCTGGGCTGCGTGAAGCGCTTGCCTTTCCTTGGGCTCCGTCCTGTGCCCTTTGGTTTTTATTGTCCCCGACCTTCAGCAGGCTGCCTTGTGGGTGACTCCGGTTGCCACTAGGTGGCAATATTGGTTTTGCATTTAAAGACTTAATTACTATCATTAAGCAAACCCCTCTCCCGGCCCCCCCCCATTTAATTTCTGTGATGATAAGCGGAACTTGGACTGAAGCGAGAAGGAAACCTCTCTTTCATGCTAACGCGGTTGGCCCGATTCTGCGGTTCTGTCCGAGGACGGAAGCTGCCGCGAGGCCTCGATCTGTCCATAGGTCTTGGAAACTGGCTTCAAGTGAAATGACATGTAATGAACCCAGCGTCCCCCAAGGCTCATTGACAGAAACGGGAGTTAATCAAGCCCCACGGCCTATTCCGGGTGACAGAAGCATCACTCAGCTTCTAAACGAAGACCCCGATCACGTCTGGTGTTAAACACGGAAGGAAACGTGAGCTCCGCATCCATCCGAGACAGACGAAGAAGAAGTGAGATGACCATCTCCTAGTGCACGCTCGCCGGTCAGGGCCGCGGCGGCGGGAGCCCGTCCCCGACCGGGCCGCTCAGGGCGCCAGGCGGGACCCACCCGGACAGGGCGCCCTCCCATCCCAGGGCCTCCCATGCCTGTCCGCGCCCGCTCAGATAGGGACAATGGGGCCAGGCCAGGTCCCCGCACGTGCACGTATCTGGGACGTGGGGGGAACCGGAGTCCCCGGAGGAAACCCACGCCGATACCGGGAGAACTCGCACACTCCACAGGGACAGAGGACGCACGGACAGGGGCCCCGCGGACAGAGGACACACGGACAGAGGCCCCGCGGACAGAGGACACACGGACAGAGGCCCCGCGGACAGAGGCCCCGTGGGCAGAGGCCCCGCGGACAGAGGCCCCGCGGGCAGAGGCCCCATGGACAGAGGCCCCGCGGACAGAGGCCCCGCGGACAGAGGCCCCACGGGCAGAGGCCCCACGGGCAGAGGACACATGGACAGAGGCCCCGCGGGCAGAGGCCCCGTGGGCAGAGGACACATGGACAGAGGACACACGGACAGAGGCCCCGCGGACAGAAGCCCCGCGGGCAGAGGCCCCGCGGACAGAGGACACACGGACAGAGGACACACGGACAGAGGCCCCACGGGCAGAGGCCCCACGGTCAGAGGCCCCACGGACAGAGGCCCCACGGTCAGAGGCCCCACGGACAGAGGCCCCACGGACAGACGACACACAGACAGAGGCCCCACGGACAGAGGACACACGGACAGAGGCCCCGCGGACAGAGGACACACGGACAGAGGCCCCACGGACAGAGGACACACGGACAGAGGCCCCACAGGCAGAGGCCCCGCGGACAGAGGCCCCGACCCGGAATGGACTTTTCTCATCAAAGTCATAACAAACACTGAGCGAAGCACATTATCCAAGGACCTGCTGTCGTTTTACGAAAACGAACCCTTGGCCTCGCTCCTCCCACGAGGTTGAGGGTCCCGTTGCGACTCAGGTCGTGTTGTGCTGGGGCTAAAGGTCACTCGGCTGTCGACGTGGCCAGAGAGACCGCGGGCTGAGCAGCTACACTTGGTCCCGGTTCCTCTTTCCCCTTTGGGGTTTTTTCACGCCACCTGTGTGACTAAAAGTCGAATTTATCCCGCGCGCGGCGCTTTGGGGGCCGGGACGCTGACCGCGCCCGGGGCAGCGACGGACTCCAGGGAGATGGCCGCGCGGGACGCACCTCGGAGCCAGGCGCCGAGGCGCATGAGTCATGCGGGGCGCGGTCCCCTGGGCCCTGTCAGCCGCGGGAGCCGAGGTTCCGAGGCGGAGGACGCCACCAGGTCCCCGGCCCCGTGGGGAGGAGCTCGCTGGCTTCCTGGAGGAGGGGGCAGGCCTGTGGTTCGGCGAGAGTGCGCCGGGCCTCTAACGCTCAGGCTCCGTGGGACCCGCGTGTCCCCTGGGACCTGAACGGTGACCTTGTCAGGTCGCGGTTTGGGGCTTCTCCCTCGATTCGCCCGCCGTGAGCCTTCACGAAAGCGGCTTCGCGAGGGGGACCCGCAGTCAGTTGTGCCACTTGAAAATTTATCTGGTAGCCCCCAAATATGTGTCCCCCCCAGACCCCCAGGTGTCTAGAGCCGCCGTTTATCTAGTCGTTACTTTGGTCGGTTGCCCTTGACTACCGAATCTGCCAAGGAAGCAGAGGTGCGAGACTGATGGCTTCCGTGGTCACGTGTCCGCTGCTGGGCGGCCGTCACCTGGGCCTGTTTTGCTCGAGGGCATGGACAAGCGCGGCCGTGTGAGAGACGCAGACACTCTCCCTGCTCGTGGCGCTGCTCACGAGGTGCAGCTGGTCACGAGGCCGACGTCCGGGCCCGAGATGCGCCGTGTGTTGTGTGGCCGCCCAGCAGTGCTCCGTGGACACCCGCGGGGGCGGCAGGGACCTGCTCGTGTGGGCAGCGCACGGGCCTCGCGCACGGCGCCCGCCGGAGGCCGCTCCGGCAGCAGAGCGACGTGACTGGCGGGAGCTGATGCTCAGCAGCTGTGTGGTGACGCCCGGCGGGGCGCGGGGCGCGGCCTTTGTCAAGGCAGGTGGGACGGACAGATGGAGGTGTGAGCTGGAGGGCGCCGGTTTGGGGCCCGGGCCCGGGGGACGAAGGCAGCGTGGCAGGGGCTTACTTTCGGGGTGCCAGTGGGGACTGGCATTCGCGGGGGCACAGCGTGGGGGTGCGTAAAGCACGTGTAGGCAGAGGGACGGGACCTTGTTATGTCGGGATGGACGGAAAGCAGAGTCGGCGACAAATGTCCTAAATACAAACCCGTAGACACGCGGGTGCAGATTTTGAAGAAGTGCCGTTTTCCCCTGAGTTTTTCTCCCTGCGCGGCAGACGGGAGGGTCGTGTGACATCACACTAGCGGTGTGTGGAACACAAAGCCAAGCGCGGGCCTCACGGAGCCCCACAGGACGGTTAGTTCGCGGGGTGACCTCCGAGACAGTCAGGCGTCTCGTTTTAGATGCCTACTATGCGCAGAGCGTCTGTGTGTCGATCACGACTTGCCTTCTATTTTTTTTTTTTTTTTTAACATAAAACTATTCCTTCTGGAGTGGATGTTGCACGGAAAGTCTGTCTCGTCCCTTGACGGCTCAGACTCTGGCAGAGCGTCTGGAGGTGCCGTCGCGATGGCGAGGTGGTCACGGGAGCCTTCTTCACCTTCTGGATCTTGGGGCCCCGCAACCAGGGAGGTCCTAGACCGAGAGAATTGTCACCGCAGCCGCAGGGGAGTGTAGGAACCACGTTTGTTCCCCAAAGAAGTTGCCAAACGTGGACGGATTTGAACGGGGAAGGAGAGAAGATAAAGCGTCCTGGTGCGTTTTTTGTTGGTTTGTTGGTTGGTTTGTTTTCGTTTCGTAGTAGGTTCTGCGAAGTTGCGGTTCCGTTTTCAGGCATCCTGCAAACACAGGAAACGTTCGGCGCTGGGACACGCCCATCAGGTTTTGCTGTGGGGCTCGGTGCAGCCGTCGCCCGCATTTCCTGGCGGATGCTGCGCCACATTTGTTTGCTTCAGGCCAAATGGAGCTGCTCAGAAGTCTGCACACTCACCACCCGCAACTAAATGGCTTTTGAAGGGAACGGACTCTCCCAATGTTATTGCCCTTTTTTTTTTTTTTTTTTAGTGTGGTATCAACTTTATTTAAAACTTGGCAGACTCTCAGCCTTACAAAGAAATGATTCTTCTTGCTCGCTCACAGAAAGTTGTGGAACTCACTATTTTCTTGAGTTAGGCCGTGGCTCATTCGTTTCCAAAACAAAACAAACAAACAAAACCCTCATTGTCATAAAATAACAGGAAAGCCAGAGCAAAGCCTTTCATAGGTGACAGTGTGATGAGGGCTGAGAAAGATGGCCTTCCATGGTCATTAACTGTCCTTTCTTAACAGATGGTTTTCTGTGTTTGGAGAGTTTTTAATTGGCTGGGAGACTGTGCGAGTTACATTAGACTCCATTTGCTGTCATTGAACTTTTCCTTCTAGGTGAGAGCAGTTGGTGCCTAATTACTTCCTAAAAGTTCGTTTCCATAGCAACGGACAGGTGCTCGGCATCACCGCACGCCTTTGTCACCCCGGAGGCCGTGTGATGTGGCTGCTGGGTGAGCATGTGGGCATCTGCTTCTCCGATGCCCGAGGGAGGACAACAGCCGGACCCGCCCCCTCCTGGGGACCCGGGTAGCTCGATGCTTCTTCACGCCGTGTGCGAGGGCATGTCACAGACACTTGTCCCTCCCTGGCCGCCCGGCGTTTGAGCCTGTCCTCCGTACCAGAGACCCCCACCCCGTGTGGTTCCGCTGGGGGCGGGGGCTCGCCCCACTGGGAGCCCCGGAGGCCAGACGCTGGTGCCCCGGGCCCGGGGGAGGGTGGCCTGCCATCGAGTGTGGCCAGCTGGACGTTGCCACCCAGGATGCCAAGGCCGGAGCCAGGGACCCAAAGGAGCCGGTCCCTTCAGAGCTCCCTTTCATGTTAGGACGTTTGCACTGAGCCTGGAGGAACAGTGAGGGGGTGCCGGGTCCCGCCCGGGGCAGCTGCGAGGGCCGTGCGAGCCGGCAGGACGGAGGGGCCCCGGGCCGTCCGGCGTGTGCGGCCGGGGCCCGGCTGGGGACAGACTCGAGCGGCGGCTGCGGCCCACGCTGACCCACTGTGCGCACGTCGCCCTTATTCTTTCATCGTGCTCAGCGCCCCGTCTGGACGCGGCGGGGCGCAGGTGTGAGCTTGCGAGGCCGTGACTGGTTACCGTTCTCGTGGCCATGTTGCAGAAAGGGGGCTGAGGCTCGTCCCGAGTGACCCGCCCCTGATCACCGCACGGGCGCACAGTGTGGCCAGGCCCGCGCCTCAGCCCCGGCCAGCCCTGCGCCGCCTCTGTCTGCCCCGCTGCCCCTGACACGCGGCTGGGGCCGTAGCGACCCGGCCGCAGACCGGCGCAGCCGTGTGCCCTGTTAGTCCAGTGTCCTGTGCACTCCACCCCTCACCTGGCTTAATCTTACCTTATTTTTTTACCATTTATCCCTGACATCATCTTCTAGATTTGGTTGCTTCATCAGAACCTGAGTCCGGGAAGGCAGGGACTCGGCCTGTCTTTTCGCAGCCGTTTACCGTGTTCTCGGGACGGCCTGCCGCGTAGTCATTGCCCAGCGAACACACCGTCACCTCAGTAACCACGGTGACGTCCACATGCATGGCACGTGGCAAGCGGAGGCGTGCGTTAACTCGCTCGGGCCCCGCGGCTGCCGTGGTCCCCCCGTGGGACAGGAGCCGACGGAGGCAGACAGGCGAGGGACTGGCTGGCTCCAGCTCACGTGGGCCCCGCAGCGACGTGGTGACCATCCTGGCTCCAGAAATCAGCCCTTCCGAGCTAGGCCTTGCCGCCTCCCACGACGGATGAGCGATGAGTTAAAACAGATTTATACGGGCTATAAAAATGTACATAGTAATGCATTTCACAGCAAATAGCGTATAAAAATAAATTTTGTAGATAATGAGGTCATATTTTTCTCTAGTTAAGACAGGACAGTTAATGACAGATAGATAGCTGGATTTTTTTTTTTTCCCCCTAAATTTTAAACAGAGGCCCTGATTCCTGGAAGATACGTTACTACCAGTCCATAAATAATACCGGGTTTTTAAAGGCTCATAAATCTGTCTGGTACATGTTTCAAACAGTATATTATACGTCTCCGTTATCATCCTTGTAAGACATACCTATATCTCATGAAAGACACGATAATAGTAAACAGATGTTGATTTTCGTCCTAATTTATTTGCCAGTCGAACAGCTCAGTTCAGTGACTAAGAAAATGTAGAGTTAGAGTTGGAAACAGCAGCTGAACTGGAGCCCGGCTTTCAGCTGGGACAAAAAACGCCTCGGGTTTCGCGTTCTGATTTCGTTCTTGGTCCGAGAGAGACTGAGTTAGACCATGAGCTCATGCTCTGCTAGGCCTTGTTTTAACTTAGAGAACGGACAGGTTACGAACGCTGGGGAAAGGCCAGCAGCGTGGCGTCGACGAGCTGGATTCTTTCCAGACAGAGGCAGAGAAACTAGGGTGGTTCAAAACCAGATTTCCCTAATAATGACAGGGAAATGAACTTGTGATCATTTCAATGTCGATCTCTTCATCCGTGTGCCGATGCAGGCTCTTCCATTTATACCGCTAGTATTTGCGGCTCTACGTTTTTCATGGTTTTCTCTCCGTGTCGAGAAGGACGGGCGTTCTGCATCCTGGAAGCTTTCTCAGGTGCTTGGTTTCGGGGTCGCACCCGGTCCCCCGACGCACACGTGTGAGAGAGCCGGATACGGAACGGGAGTGTCGGCTTTGGACGTGTGGCTCGGAACGCGAGTGCACGCCTCGGTCTGCTACAGAGCCGTTCGAAGGCAGCGCTCAGCCCCGTGCTCGATGCCGACGGCGGAGATGAACATCGACTCAGGGCAAGGGAGGCGGGTCGGGTCGGCGCCGAAGTCCCGACCGCTGTGGCCGCGTCTTGCACGAATTTCCTGCTCCCTGCCACGTACCGCATTTGGTCCTTCGCGATCTCCCGCGATGCTCGCTGTGCGGCGGGGTCAGCTCCTTGCTAACCTGCCTTTCAGGTTAGGAGCGGGTCTGGGACCGGGCACCGTGGACACGGACGGCCGACAGGGCCCACGCCCGAGTGTCTTCACCAGGGCTTTTTTTCCAACACAGCTCTGTTGACGTGACATTTTCTTACTTTCCCCTTGACATTTCCCTCGAAAACTCTCGTTCATCCAATGACATGTAAAAGACGCTTTGCATCTAAAAGGGCCTTCAGCTGGTGACATGGTACCATCTAGGCATCTGTGGTGTTAGAGAGAAAGGACGTGGATTATTATAATTCCATGTGTGAGAATGGGATGAGATCATTTGATGGAACATTGTACCGTGACCTCTTCTTAAATTAAGGTATCTCAGAAGTGCGAATACATCTAAGTGTGCGCGTATCTGTTTGGATCTTGTGTATTTATTCACACACGGAGCGTATTTATACACACATACTCTTGGGGCCTTTTGAGGATAAGTCGGTACAAATTTATTTGTAATTGAACCGACCTCGGCTTCATCAAGAGTTAACCCAGACGGGGCTCTGGGTGTCGAGGGAGAACTGACCATGCCTGAGGCGCAGTCATCCGCCCTCCGTGGACACAGCCAGCCATCGACGGCACGGCCGTTTTCGGCGTGTTTCTGCGTGGAGCTGGTGGGGTCAGAGAGCGTGATTGCCGTCTTCGTGGTCACCAACCGAAGCGAATACGAAGTCCACAAATGTGACGCAAAGGACAGAGCGCAATGGAGCTGGGGATGGGCACAGTCCGCTGGCCACGCACAGAATTTATTTCGGGCCGGAGTGTGGCTGCGCCTCGTGCTGACTGAACCTTTGCCTGGCGCGGTCCCTGGTGGCAGGGGTCGTCCCAACGCCTTTGCCTCTTCTGGCGAGGGGCCTGTCCCCTCTGACTAGGAAGCACGGCACTTGCTCAGGAGAGAAGTGTTGAGGTGTGTTCGTTTATCCTCAAGACATTTAAAAAACTAAACCACGTTTTCACTGCGTTAAAGGGTTTTTAACGCAGCGACGTCTGTCATCATGACACAGATATTTTCTTTTTTCCGGTTCCTTTCCGGTCTCTCCTCGTGTGCGAGTTCGTTTTACACAGTTGAAATCCTGTGTTTTCCCATGTAACATAAAGGCGTTTCCATTTATTTATTATAATTTTAATTGCTACACAGTAGCTCATTTGCTCTGTACCGTCTTATAAAACGTTTTTTAGACCTGCCATGTTTCTTTTCCAGCTCTGTCATGTTAGCATGCTCTCATAGTTATTTGAAAGTTTTAAGCAGATGTTAACATCATTAGTTTTTTTTCCACACGTGAACCGTACTCTTGTATAATCCCTCGTGTACCTGTATGTGCGTGTAGATGTTTGTATGTGCATATATAGAAATTTTTTCAAAAGACAATGAAAATTAAGAACTTTCAGATGGGGATGGAATCTATATCCGTGCATAATATTTCAAATACTTAGACATCTGTTCTTCAAGTCTTCCGTTGGTAGCAGTTACCAGGAAATGGTATAAAACACGGAACATACATTGGTCGGGGGGTCGAGCATGTTAGGTGTCTGACTTTTGGCTTGTGACAACGTGAAATGTATTGAATAAGGTTTTACTTCAAAGCTAACACTCGTAGCCTTAAAATTATTAATTGCCGTCTCTTCATGTGTATGTGTGCACGTTTATTCGACCACGGTCGTCTCATTTCTGAACCTTCGTTCCTCCTATGCTTATAAATTTAGAAATTCATCGTTATGCAATTACTGTCATTGCTTGAATACTTAAGGACTATATTTCTCGTATTTCTACCCTAAACTCTTCATTACTATGGCGTGCGAGTGTTTTTAGGGTACTTTAAAACAATGCTTTTTTCCCCTGAGGTAGATTGGATAGTATATCCTCCGGTTTAGCCAAAGTGTGTTATTCTCCACGAGCTACCTGGGTGTGTCCAGACGGGAGACTTCTGATGCCTCCGCGTTTTCTCTGACTACTGCCCCAGGCTCCTCCCTCCCTGTCACCCTCACAAATATGCAAATCTCGGGTCAGCTCGAGAGTCACTGAGGACCCTTCCCGGAGGAGGCCCGCAGCTCTCGGGGTCTGGGTGCCGGGGAGGCCGTGTGGGTCCAGCCTCAATCCTTCCTTTCCAGTAGCTCCCCAAGAGAAGAGGAGAGAGCAGTGAGAAGAGTAAGATGTCGGGGCTCTGAAAGTTCCTGCGTTTCGATATTGTCTTTTAAAAAATATACGTATTGTATTTTTATGTGTTTCTGTTCTTTGATGCCATTCCTTTAGGAACTGCCCCAGGTCCTGCTCCTCCACGAGCTGTCCAAGCAGGAAGGCGCGTGGACCATACTCCCGCTGTTACCACAGTACGTTTAACTCCCCCTGTTACCTCAGTACTGTTACCGTAGTACTGTTACCACAGTACCTTTAACTCACACTGTGTCAACTCTTGACGCTTCCACTTGTAAGCTCCCTAATTTTCTTATCAAGAGGGTGTGTTTCATCCTAAGAGTCAGTAAATGAAGTAAATTTGAACTCGGTTTTTTATAATTACAATGTTAACCAAATTTCTTGATGACCAGCTCCTAATTATGAGCAGCTTATTAAATGTGCGTCTTTCTTAAAAGATAAAAATGTCTGTGTATTTGAAAATTATCTGTCCTCTGAGCTGGTGCCATTACAGAGAGAATTAACTTTAAGAACTCTATAGCCATTTTCTAAACCATTAGTATATGGCTTTCCTATAAGCTGAAACTATTAATTGAAGAAAAAGATTGGGGAAAAATATAGATTTCTTGCTCTTTTATATGTCCTTCATCCATTTCCTGCCTATCAGTTTTCAACCTTATTATGAACTCACTTTATAAAATGATTACTATACCCTGTTTCCTTTGGACAGCTTCTCTGTAACGTATAGCAGAAATTCATCATGGATCTTCTTCTGTGAAGAAGAGACGAGAATACAGGTTCCGAAACTCTTAGAAACACTCAGAAGATATGACCCTTCAAAGGTGAGTACAATTTCGATACCAGGATTTATCTTTTGGGAAAAATGCTTAAAAGAAGATTTAATTTTCATTGAGAGTGTTTCCGATCTAATAAAAACACTTAACATAAAATGAAAAAGAACAGAATAATAGTTGTCTATCTGGATAGCGATGTTAAATAATTCTCTTTTAAGTTCTGTAGCTTCCTCTTTAAGTTCTGGAACTTACAGCGAGCTGGAAGAAAATCCATTTATGTGTGCCCGCAATTTCAGAGTTAAAAAAAACTGTGACCCAGAGTTCAGAAATACGTTTAAATTGGTTCTTTCTCTTCACGAAGGCTGACCACACGTTATCTTACATAAGACATATTTTGTAAGCACCAGCTATTTATTCATCAAGCACTGTGACGGCAGGGGCTCGGACAAACGGACACGGATCCTGACATGTGGACACAATGGGGAGCAGGGAGAGGATGGGACCAAAGATACAATTACAGTGGAAAGCGAGGCATCTTTCAATGATGGAACACAGGGTCCTGTTAGAAGCACGCAGCCGGGCTTCAGATGCAACCTGGGACGGTCAGGAACGGACGTGGCGTTTACTCCGAGTCTCGTAGGATGAGTAGGAGTTAACGGGAGGGGAAGAGAGCCTTCTAAGCAGAGGGAGCACTATCCGAGGGGGCCCGGAGACTCTCAGCTACCTTCATGTTTTCAATTTTTATTTTGTGCAGATGTGATGTAGCCACTGGATCTTGTTTACCTCTAAATCTGATGAGAGTGTCAAACACGTAGTAGGTGGTCGATAAAATATTCGTGGGCAACTGAAGAGCCGTGTAATGACAGCCTCGTGGCCGGGCTTGGGTCAGCACCTCAGGAGGCTGGGGGGCTGTCTGGGGGGGTTGGGGGTTCGCTGTGAGAGTAAGATCCGCCTTTTCTGTTCTCTTGGAGAAGTTAGGGTTTTACCCCGATCGCTTGACAAGGTGCTTTAAACTCGGAACAAGAATGACGGCTCCTTTCTGGGAAGATATAAGTGAATGGGAGACTTGTTAGGTTAAAAAAATAATTCCCGCAGAGTAGAGAAGAATTATGATTGCCTCATCCCCTCTTCTCGGACGGCGCCCACCAGCATCTATGTATTTCTTGCCATGGTTTATGTAAAACATTTGTTAGGCTTTTATGTTTCCCTTTGACTTGGGAGAAACTCCCCGGTCTTGAGGACGTAGGAGTTTTACTCGCCTCCTCGTGTTCATTTCACCTGGAGATGATTTTTCTATTACCTGTCACTCTAGTTCTGTACAGAGGACGGTGACTCACTCTGCATTTTGATGGAAATTGGAATGATAAATTCAGAAGTTCAAAGCAAGTTCATGAAAAGCAGGAACAGGCAAAAGGAGATGTCCCCCCCTTTCCTAAACTCTGCCATGCGACAAAGAAACCTAAGATGCTTTTTCTTTCTGAAACTAGCATTTGGGAATAAAAATTCCGTGATGTTGAAGTTCGGTCAAACCTGTGTGGTTTTTTTTGCCCCCTACTATTTGAATTTTTAGAAAAAAAAATTTAAAAACTACCCGGCTTTGATAGTGACACAAATAGACTATATTAAAAACGGGACGATGTAATAGTGTGTTCAAGGATCAGTCATTTGGTTTGATTCTTTTCCTTTAATATCCATCATTCTTACCAATGCAAATTTATGCTGTTAATTTTAAATGGAAAAGTTTAATCTTTATTAAAGTAATGAATCTTTGTTAAATTGCCCCTTTAGGTGAGTTCTATAAATTTCCGTATCTTGACGAAGTCTTTCTTTTTTTTCCCGCTGAATGCTTTTAATATGAGTGTGCATTTGCCAAAACATCTAGACTTTTCTGTTTTTACTAGAGGAGAAACCCTGGTACTGGTAAAGAGTAATTCTCAGGTCCTAGTAGAGCCTCATCTAGGTTGTTCTGTTACACTTTATCTTGATGATAATTGTCTTCATTATGAAGCCATTAAGAAAATCATTAAGGATTTCATAGATTCTATATTAATCTCTCTCTTAGTTTGCAACATAGTACCCGAAATGTTGAAAAGCAATCTTTTATATTAGATGATAGCCGAACACTGCCGTCAGGAGTTAAAACATAGAAACATGTTTGGCATAAAATTATGTGTGGTACAGGCAATTATAACAGTGAATATTAGTAAGGAAGATGCTAAAATTCACCAAAATGTTTATTTCTTTAAATAAGCTATATGGACATGCTATGTTAAATGTGACGGTTTTCTTATTGGTTAATGTTTAGGAGTTTGATAAAGTGCTATCTTACTGGTTTAAAAAAGGATGTCGAATGTCCCGCTTGGGCCAGGGCCACTCCCCTTGCCCCGTGGTGACTGAGAGAGACTCTGGGACAAGCAGAAGGGGGCTCGCTCGTAAGAAATGGTACCATCCTTCTTACTTTTGTCTTCTGATGGGGAATAGGGAGGGAGGTGGTGATGGCTGGAGAAGAGAGGAAGTACGTAGGACTTTTAGGACTTAGGGCACTGGATTTAAATTGCACGCTTTAGTGTCTCTCTTACGGGTGGCTCCCTTTTAAAGCTCCCTCATTTAACCGACACTCGTGAGCACCCAGTACGTTACGTATTCTGAGGGCCGAGCGGGGAGCGGAGGGGACCACACCACTGCCCACGAGCAGGGGACGTTGCTGTTGCCAGGGAGGTAAGCCGTAAGCCACACTGCAGATAATGCGTCAGGTAGCCGTACGTGCTACAGAGAAGAGGAAGCAGGATGCGGGTGATAAGGGGCGGATGAGGGACGGGCTTCCCATTCTCCGTGGGGTGTTTGGGGAACAGCTCGCTGACAGGTCACATTTAAGCAGAGCACGAAGCACCTGAGAGGGGACGAGCCATGCGCGCCCTCCTCCTCCATCAAAGCACCTGCTTAGCGCCTCCACGGATCTGGCCAACAGGAACCTCAAGTTCAGCGTTCAGCACTGAACTCTTGATGGCCCTTTAAACCCTTCCGTCGCCGGTCTTCCCCGTCTCAGGTGTCACCATGCACCCAGGCGCTCACACAAAAGCCCTAGGGCTCGTGACCGATCCCTCTCTGTCCCTTGACCCCGCGTTGGCAGCCGAGCCAGCCTCCGAAAGCACATTCACCTCTCCAGATCGAGCATCGGCCCCGCGGTCCGGGCCGCTGCCTTCTCTCGGCTGGACCGTCAGCAGAGCCTCCTAACTGGTCTCCTGGTTTCTTGCCACCCCGGCGATCCGGGCTCTCTCTCATTCAGACGACAGCCATTCGCCTGCTCGGAAACGTCCAGGGTGTCCCATCCGAGGTGGTCTCTCTCGATGTCCCGTTTTCGCCTGGCAGAGACTGTCTTCTGCCGCTGTAAACGTGGACACACTGTCTTTCAGGTTCTGGTGTTTCTACTGAAAAGTCAGCTGCCTGGTGTGGGGTAAATGTTAAACGCTGATAATCATTAGTAATAAATGTTCCTTGAATGAATGAACGAATGAAATAAAATAGGCACAGATTCCGGAAGGAATTTTTCATATTCTTAGCAAACCCCAGGGGGCATAAAGGAAACCTTTCTTTGCCTTAATCGTATTGCGATAGGGAATGCTCTGTAAAGTACTTTTATATATTTATGGCGTAATGACGGCCAACGTTTTTGTCCATCCTGATGTGATATTGAATTACTCTCTTTATAGACCAAGATTATGCTCTGTTTGTCATCATGGGTATAAATTATATTTTTGTTAAAAATTTAAAAAATATGTAATCTCAACTAATTATCACCCAGAATATTTAAATTAATGATACGACTGTTTTTGGTCTTATGTGAAAGAAAATGACATTTTGTATCTTTATTTAACAGGAATGGTTTTTAGGAAAAGCATTACATGATGAAGAATCTACAATAATTCACCATTACGCCTTTTCTGAAAATCCTTCGGTTTTTAAATATCCAGACTTTGCAGCTGGCTGGGCCCTTAGTCTTCCACTTGTAAACAAGTAAGAATTTTTTAGTTTTGTTTTTTTTCGGCCTGTGGATCAGCTTTCACTTTGCTGAGCGTTATAGGTAATGGACGGCCCTCCAGTGGGTTTTCAGCTCCGGGGATTCCTGGGGGATCCCAGTTCCCGCTGGGTCACCTGCCAGTCCCCTCAGACTCATGCTCAGTCTCTGCAAAACAAGGTGAATAATAAACCTCGAGACCAAGGGAGGGCGCGGGAGTGCTCTGAGAACTCCCCCTTGGGGCTGCGGTCACTGCTGTGACTGCACCTCGTTAGCGACAGCTGTGCCTTGATCGCCAGGAAGAAAAACGAATCAGTGACATTCCTGGGGATGGGAACGGGTGACGAGTGGGCACACGCATTGAATCGAGGGCCAGGAGGGAGGGCCAGGAGGGAGGGTCGGCTGTCGGGGGCGCTGGGGATCCGCGTG
Organism: Rousettus aegyptiacus; assembly: GCF_014176215.1. Taxonomy (NCBI): domain Eukaryota; kingdom Metazoa; phylum Chordata; class Mammalia; order Chiroptera; family Pteropodidae; genus Rousettus; species Rousettus aegyptiacus. The sequence goes on from NW_023416286.1 coordinate 3,918,813, forward strand.
CCCAGCCGCTGGTGAGTGGATTTGCAGTGACGTTTCTTTGGATGTGAAGGTGAAAATGATTAAGAGGCATGCGGGAGAAACGTGGCAGCTGGCAGAGCCCTCGATCTGGATACTCGGGGTTAATTATTGTGTCTTTGTCCTTCGGGGGGTCGGGGAGTTGATGAGGCAGCGTGGCTTTGTGTCTTCGGAGATGAGAGGGTGCCTGTTCCTTAGTTACGGGCGCTGTCCCCAGGGTTTGGGTCCTGAAAATGCGGAGCCGGTTGTAGGTGTAGACGTGGCAGGTGCCTCGTCACCCACTGGTGGCCGCGAAACGGCCCCGGACAGTCGCAGGTTCCTTACGGTGTGGCCCTCGGATCCACGCCTCCCCTGCCGAGTCGCCCCTCGCTGCGGGGGGACAGCGCGCGAGGCTCCGGGGGGCCGAGCTGTGCGCGGACGCAGACACGCGTGGGGTCCACTTGGCTTGAGAGGTCACGACGGGGGGGGGTCATTTTGGGGCTGAGCCAGTGGCTTCCTGGTGGTGGCGGAGGCCGCAGCCCCAAGACCACCGTTTCCGTGGCGTGAATCTGGGGAGCAGCGCCTGCTATCGCTCGGAGACCAGGCGCCCCCACGACCCCCCCCAGCGTCTGGCCTGGCGTCTGCGGCCCGCGCGGCCGCCCGTGCTCGGCCTGGACGCCTGAGGAGCCGTGAGCGTCGCGCCGCAGGCCGAGCTCCGTCCCTGTCCCCTCGGCCCCGGTGGCCGCCGCGTCCCCTCGTGCGGCCGCGCTCGCCCCCGCCTGGCCCTGTGCGGGCGCCGCCTCCGGGGGGTCCCGTGACTGCGGCCCCCCCATCAGTCTGATTCCCTGTCCCTGGAGCGCCACCTGAGCCCCTTGGGAGAGGGACGGTGCGGTGTCACCTGCCTGTGACGTTCCCCCGGGGCTAAAGCGGAAGCTGGCAGCGCCCCCTTCCCCCCAATCCCTGCCCCGCCCCCCGTGCAGCAGGCCCCCGGAGACCCCGTGCTGCAGCCCCCACAGACCCCGTGCTACAGGCCCCCAGAGACCCCGTGCTACAGGCCCCCAGAGACCCCGTGCTACAGCCCCCCCAGACCCCGTGCTACAGGCCCCCCGAGACCCCGTGCTGCAGCCCTCCCCCAGACCCCGTGCTTTAGGCCCCCGGAGACCCCGTGCGCATGGCGCGGCGCCCTTGGCGCCCACTGTCAGACGTCGCGTCCGGTCCGGCAGGGACCGAAACCTACCGGGGAGGCGTTTGCGGAGCAGTGGCGGTGTCCGGCCCCGACTGTTCCGGCGTCGCCGACAGTTTGAAACACGCCCGCGCGGTGCAGCCGGGGGCGGCTTGCGGGGAGGGGGCGCCCCGCACGTCCGCCGGGCTTGGGGGGTCAGGTGGGGGCGACGCCCCCACGTGGGGTCCGCGGCGCCGAGGGGACCAGCGGGCCGCGGGCCGCGAGACGCAGCCGCCCGACACGCCGCCCATTTCTCTGTCCCCACGTCGGCCGCCGTCCGCCTGCGGGACGCTCCGCCGTGGTCCGCACTGCCCCCCGCTGAGGTTCACCCCGAAGGGAAATTCCCAGGACGCGAGCGAGAGGGAACCCCGAAGGCGAAGGCGGCCGGCGCAGGTGGCGGCTCGCGGGGTTTGCGTCTCCGAGGGAGGGGTGCGCGGGGCATGGCCGTCACCGGGGACGTCGCCGCCGTCGCACTGTGCCCCCCGCTCTGGGCGCCCCGCTCTGGGCCCCCCGCTCTGGGCCCCCCGCTCTGGGTCCCCCGCTCTGGGCCCCCCGCTCTGGGCCCCCCGCTCTCGGCCCCCCGCTCTGGGCCCCCCGCCGGCGGCGGTGAGCCCGGCGACACTTCTCTGTCGCTGCAGTCTGAGCATCGTCCGATCAGATTTTGGAGGCGCTTAGCATGAGCCCAGACCCCCAAGCTACCTCGATCTCGTGGAGTTACGACTCCCGGCTCCCGATGAGCGCAGCCTGGCCCGGTCTTTGCTGGTTGCGGGTTGGGGTGCACGCCAGAACGCGCTCTCACACGCGCCCTCCCCCGCTGACTCGCGAATCTGCGGGGGGCGGGGGGCCCCGAGCATAGGCGCGCCCGGGGTGACGCGCGGCGGCTCCCGCAGGGCCTGACTCCAGGCGGCCTTCCTGCCAGCCGTGCGACGAGAGCTTCCTACCCCAATGTCAGTTAGATCCTGCGCCCTCCTTCCCTATCTTTCCTCTAGTAAGAAGGACATTTTTCAAGAAATCTTTATGGCTCACGCTGTCTAAAAACTCAGTAAAGATTTTGGAAACTCACCTCTACCTTTTCAATCACTATTATTTCTTCATAGTCACTCCATGTGTTATCAGGTCTGTAACTGGGTCCGACGGCCTCGTCTCTAGCCCTGTAATGACAGGGGGCCATAAGGCCTGGCGAGCACCCCCATTCTCCCTCGCTCAGGGACCACGCCGCCCCCTGTGCGGGCCGCTCACCGCGTGCTCACTGGGCCGGCGCAGTGGACAGTGGTCACAGCACGGAGAAGGATGCGCACACGGCGGGTTGTAATCACGCGACAAAGCGATCGGGGCCGTGCTCCTCTTTGGGAGCAAAGAGAGTTCCCGCCTGTTCTGGCGGGCAGGTCGGGAAAGGTCTCACAGGGAAGGCGCCCTGGAGTTTGGCCTTGAGGAGAGTTTGCCAAGTGAAGGCGGGGTGCAGGGGTACGGGGTGGCGGGCGACGGCAGTGGGCTCTGCAGGGGGCAGGAGGTGCCAAGGGGCTGCGGACATGCAGGGGGACGGGGCCGTCACGCCCGGAGCCCTGGAGCTTGGTTCTGCACTGCAAGGGGCCCCTGAAAATGCTTTAGGCCAGAAAATGATGTGAAAGGAAACTTATTCTTCCTCGAAACCAGACACTCTCTTCCCCCCAAACTCCACAAACTGCAGCTCATTTGGGTCGTTAAAAGGAGAGTGACAAGCAGGTTTGTTTCTGTCATGCAAGCTTTTTTGCGTGTCTGCCTTTTTCTTTCTCTGACGTTATTTAGTGTAAGGATTATCAGGAGTCAACGAACCTCATGGCTTTTATAAAAAGGACATTCGATGTACTGTTTTGTGTCGTATTGTACTGTATTTGTTACATTTTACATTTTTGTCGGCTGTGATAACAGTGAACTCAGCGTTAATAACAAGCCTTGTGTTCATGTCCTGGTCGACACATAATTGCATTTGCACAGTCCTCTGCCTCAAGGGACTCAAACTCTTATTTTTATTTTAAAGTTTTTTGCCTGCTTTCAAACGTGGAGTCCCAAGAATGTGTCATTTTTGTTTGATGTTTCTTCTAGTTTGTGAAAAACCCTCCGATTTTGTTTTCCAGGCTCACCAAGCGGTTGAAGAGAGAGTCCCTGAAATCCGACTTTACGATAGACTTAAAACATGAGGTACGTCACAGTTTGCTCGGTTAAAAGTCTTAGTGGCCAGAAGTTCACGTCTTCTGGCATGACAGGTGGCCGGCGCCCCTAACAGTGTGTCCCCCACCCCTTGCGTCTTCAGGGTCCATGGCGTTGGGGGGGCCCTTTCCCTTCCAAACCCTTTTGGTCATTGAGTGAGAAGGCTCCCTGGACAATTCTGCACCTTGTGATTCTTGAGTCTGCTTTTAAAGCTAGGGGGTGGGTCCAGAGGTAGATGCAGAAATGTCACTAAAAGTGCCTGTGGTCTTGTTTGGTGCCTGGTTGTCCGTGAGGCCTTCGCCACGTCCCTGTGGGGACCCTTGGGGCAGAGCTGAGCCAGTTGGTCCCAAGCAGGCAGCGTGGCATGCCACCCCAGCACCCCCCCAGCACCCCTGGCACTTAGGGGCGTCTGTGATCGATCGTCCTGGGGGCAGGTGGCAGGCGTGCCATTGCTAATTTTTCCTGGTCATCACTAAGAAGGCCCTTTGTGATGGGCACGTCACATGCCTACAGCAGACCTGCCTTGCAGCCTGAATCTGTCTCAGGACGCCGGGGTCTGCGCAGACAGGTCCACGCCGGCAGCCTGCTGGGAGCAAGGGCCACCTGCGAGAGAGACGCTCACTCCTCGACTGTTTCTAAACGAGGAAGTGGCTCGGCGGAGGAGAAGCCCACGAGTGAGAAAATCAGTCTTCTCTTCCACACGAAGGAGAGTGGCTTGCGGAAAGGCAGGGTCCGCCTGGACGTCTGTAGGCAAAAGTCGCCCCGGTTGAGATCCCAGGTTGGGGGACCTGTTACACGCGGATTACACGCGATGGCGTGTTTTGACCAGACAGGGCAGAATGTGATGCAGTCGCCGCCGGTCGCCGTGAGGCCACTTCAGCGGCTCTGCTAGGCGGGTCCCCCTCGCTCTCGCCGGAGTAAACGCTTTCCTGAATTTTCTCTGTCCCTTTTCTCATGTTTTACGGCAGGTGCCTGTATCTCTGAGTAGCGTGTTATGCGGCTCTGCGCCCTCTGGGCTCCGTATAAACTGTGCCTTGAGTGCCGTTCCGATCCGAAATCTGCCGGACTTTTTTTCACTCCCTGTAGCCCTGCTTCGGCGATGGGCTTCCTGGCGGCTGCCGGCCATTTGCTCAGTTTCGCTGGTCCAGTCGCTGCCTCCGTGAGCATTCTGGACGCGTGCCATGATTGCCACCTGCCAGGGTTCCTCTAGGGTGGAGGCTCGTAAACCGTAGTTTTACTGTTATTTTTATTTTTCACACCCACAGCACCTGGTCTTCCTAGGTGGTCTCCCATCCAAGGACTAGCCAGGCCCGGCCCTGCTTAGCTTCCGAGATCAGACGGGATCGGCCGTGTTCAGGGTGGCGTGGCCGCAGACGGCCCATGACTCACTTTAAAAATGCATTTTTCCCTGTGAGCCAGCATATTTGCGTGCGTCGTCACTGATTCCTAGCACGATGATTATGGTCTATATAAATAACAACGATTCAAAACATTTTTAGGCGTACATAGCTTAGGTCACGTTTACTTTTCATAAATGGGGAAAAAGATATATATGCTCCGATTTGGGGGGGTGTCATATTCTCTATGAGATTAAGGAAAACAGATAGAATCTAATAGGTTAATTGATTAAAGGACCATTAATATTGTGCTTTATAGAGTCGCTTCCTCCCTTCGTGCCTCCCACTTTCGTGGCTATTTCCATAACTTTTTCATCTTTTCCTTCCACCCTTTTGTGGTCTCATCTTCGAGGCTATGTCTCATTTACGAGGACACTGCTTGGTTATCTGTCTCACTCGGACAGTCTTTATCTTTAAACCAGACAGCAGATCTACATTTACATTGATCGTGATTACTAATATAGTTCAATACAATACTTTATCCTTTTCCCCCCATTTTTTTCTTTTTAAAACTTTGCTTTTAGATTTTTCTTTATTCCGTTTTTTTCCCTCCTCTGCTATTTTGGAGGTTCAATCTTTAGATCTGTACGTATTGGTTATTTAAAATATTTTAACATGCATTCTGAACTAAAAATGGCTAATTAATCGGTGTCCTAAAAATTCACGGGCCTTGGAGTAATTTAACTCTGTCCCAATAATTTAGCTCTTGTCGTCCAGTATTTCTGGTGTCTTTTTTAACTCTGCAACTTAAATATTGTCATTATTTTATGCATTTAACGTTTGCGTTAGCTTAACCACGAATCTGCCCGTGTCTTTGCTCACTGTTCCATCTCGCTTCTGATTTGGGGGGATCGTGTTCATTCTTCCTAAAGCACGTGCTTTAGCATTTACTTTGGTGAGGCGGTCGATGCTGTTTTTTCTTTAAAAGCGCTGATCTCGGCTTTGTCCGTGACGGCTTGCTGCGCTGTGTGAACAGTTGTTGGCTGCCGGCCACCCGGCCGCCCGGTGGTGGTGTGTGCCGTGCTGGCTTCTGCGGCCGCCGAGGAGCCGGGCGGCCAGCGTGGTGGAGGTGGCTCCCTTGTAGGGAACGTGCCCTCTCCCTGTCTGTTTTACGGTTATGTCTCTGTCTTTTGCGTCCTGCATGGTCACTGTGAGATGTCTGGACCGTACACTCTTTTTTCTAATCCTGCTGAGGACTCGCTGGCCCTTTCTGTAACGGGGTTGCAAAGCAATTTTTGGAAATTGTCAGCCATTGTCTTTCCCACTGTTTCCTCATACCCATTCTCCCTTATTCCCTTCTGGAATTTACCTGCTGCTGCCAGTCTGAAGCTTCCTTTCTTGTTTATCATCTTGCCGGGCTACATTTTAGATAATTTCGGGGCTTCATCTTTTCCCTGACATTTTATTCAGCTTGTGTGTAATATAGTGTTTTCTCCTCACCGTGAAGTTTTTCTTTTTAATTAGTATGTTTTCATTTTCATTTTCATTTTAATGATTATGTTTTTTTCATTTCTAGACGTTCTGGTCATTTCTTTCTCAAATTTGCTCCTTTCCTGTTTTGTATAATCTTTAAAAATCTTTTGCTCATGTTTTAAAGTCTTCTGTTTCTTTGTAAATATATGAAGCAGGGTAATTGGATGGCCCGTGTTTGGTAATTCCGGTGCCTGAGCGTGTGGGTCCGACGAGGCCTCGTCCCCTGGGCTCGCCTGGCCCTCGCCTCTTCGGGGTCTGGTGTTTTCCGCCGAGCGCTCCTGCGCCTTTGGCATTTTATCTCGAATCCTCTAGAGTCCTGCCGTGAGGCTCTGCGTCCTCCGTAAGGACTTGCACCTGCTTCTGCGGCCAGAGCTTGTCCTGACGTGGGGCCGCGTGAGCCCCTCTGCTGGAGGTGTCCGGACCACGCAGGCGGCACAGCTGGGGAGGCCGGGCTCCTGGTCACAAAACCCCGGGGGGCTCCGGAGATGACTGGGAGCCCCAGCCGTCGGTGCAGTCGCCCGGGCCCCGCCCACTGGGGCTCAGGGGCTGCGTCCTGCTAACCTGTCGGAAGCTTAGCGTCCCCCGGGCTCCGCCGAGGCCCGCCGGGGACTCCGCCCTCGTCCCGGGTCCTCACGCTTGCGTCTTCGTCCCCACAGGTGCCACAGCTTTGTGCCATCTGTGTGCAGTGATTTTAAAAACCTTTTATCCGACGTTCTAGATGATTGCGGCAGGTGGCTCAGTCCGGATGGGCGTCGCGGGGCCGCAGGACGCCAGGGCCACGGCGATGCTCTGCTCGTCTTCCTCGCGACGTTCGAGCCCCTAACACAGGCTCCCTGCCGTTGCTTAGGACAGCGGGGAGGCGTCCCGAGGCCAGATATTGATTCGTAGTTAATTGTCTGTTGTTGACAATGTCAGACGGGTCCACGTGGAGTTACGGCTCCTGTGAGTCAGGAAGCCCGCCGAGGACGACAGACGGACGCACTTCGACCTCACGCCTTGCCTGACGTGCCACACCCCGCACGCTCGCGGGGCTGGGCGAGTGCACCCACTCACTGCCGGTCTCCTGTCACCTGACAGATCGCCCTCTACGTCTGGGACAGAGGGGACGGGCCTGCCCTCACCGCGGTGCCCGAGCTGTGTACGGACAGCGTGGACGCCCGCTGTGCCACCACGGGCCGCTCCTCCCTGCCCCTTTGCGTGAGTACCCGGAGGAAGCCCCCCTGCCCCCCGGAGGGGCTCGCCCGCGTGCGAGTACCGTCCAGCACGTCCCACGCCGAGAGGGCCGGCGTTTGCTGCGCCAGCCCGGCGAGACCGTGTGTCGCGTCTGGACTGAGCTCAGCCCCGGGAGGTGAGCCCCTCGTCACTCTGCGCGGAGGACAGAGGGGCAGCGTCGCGCACGGCGAGCGGGGCCGTGAGGAGCTGCCACTGCCCACCCCCCCACCCTGGATCTCGATGGCGCTGGCCGCAGCTCTTCCGCGTCCGGCATCGTCTCTTGTCGACGGTGCAGCCTGTGCCCTCGGAATCTCTGTGCCATCCCCCAGCAGGGCGCGGCCGGGGTCAGGTCCCATCGGCGGACGGCAGAGGCGGGGTTGTGGGCTCAGCTGCCCTTCCCCTGAACTCCCTCCTGGAGCCAGGTCTGGTGACCCTGACGCTGGCGCCCTTGGCCTCTCGGGCCCGCGAGACCTAACGCAGGTGTGAAGTTACAGTAATATGGACTCACGCGCGTGTCTGTTTTTCCTTGTTTTTTAGGGAAATCCAGTGAAGAAGGAGGATATTTTTGTTGCAGTGAAAACATGCAAGAAATTTCATGGTGATCGAAGTATGTTTTGGGCTATTCGTTTTTACTGAACTTCTAAAATCCATATTGCCTTTAAAAAAAGTACAGACCAGATAGAAACTCAAGAAAGGGAAAACGACATGTCTGTTGTCGAAGTGAAAGTCGTTATTTAATCAGATTCCTGTCATACGCCTTCAGAAAGGACACTTGTATACTGAGACCCGGGTGGTCCAAGCCCTTCTAAATATCGTCAAAAGCAGCGTTTTAAACACTCAGCTGTTGCAGTCCCGGAGACAATACGTGAATAACGATCCATTTTGCAAAACAATGTCTTATTATGTCCACACTCAGTCTCCAAACTGCATGAGAATTATGAGAGGGGGTTTCAAGGTGACAGAATGACAAGAAAGAATGATTTGCACATTTATTTCAAATGCACACATTGGGACTTTTAAATAGAGATTTGTCTTTGCTCATGAGTAGATATGAGAGAAAAGGAAGAAGGTATCTTAGCAGTGGACCCTGCTTAAGGAAATCCTGGAAGGCAGATGGCTGCTGTTTTTATTCAAGTTTTTGCTGCCACTACGGAATTCTACTAAGTTATGGTAATAACGTTAAAAAAAAAAAAAGCCTATTTTAAATATATACAGACATAATTTCTCCTTTCACCTTCTTTCAAAAGCACGTTTCTGAAGCTGAAAATTAGACAGTCTTTTGCATTTCTAACTTTAGCATATATTTAATGTTTTTTTTTTCCCATGGAAAGACTGTCGAGTTCACCTAGAGCGTGGTATTTACATAGGAGAAATGTCTAACCCGTTGTCATTTTCGTGGGATTGAAGCTATAGGTGAAATTCATTTATATGATTTATGTGATCATGTAATACTTACACATTATAATTTAAAGGGAAACGTATTTGCCAAATAAAAGAATAGTATAATTTGGAATTAAAAGGTTGTCTAAGACACTGACATCAACTAAAATCTGGTTATGATCAGCAATACCTCAAAAGTGTGTCACCTGTAAACCCATATGTTTACCTAAAATAGGTTGCGTCCCCGGCCCCCGGGCTCTGCCCTGCCGTGGCATTCTCGTCCAAAGCTACCATTTGGTACAGAGAATTATCCAGTATTTCTTCTCGCTGCTTCCTTTTTTGCTTTTTCTGGGGTTTTTCGCATACGTGCTGTCGCCTAGTTTCGTGCTGGCGACTCTGGTGACGTGACCATCACCGTTTTCTCGTGACGTTATGGAGAGAGCTGGGTTCGGGGCGGGACACAGTTGGCCCCGTGCCCGTGGTCCGTGGCGCGGGGCGGCTGGGGGCTCCCGGCTCCAAGTCCTGTGTCCTCCAGTCACAGTGAGGCTGCGACCTCCTCCATGTCTTACAAACCTAACACCCGATAAGTAGCATTCGGCCCTTTTCTGGCTGACGTGCGCCCCCCCCTCCCTAAAATCGGGAATCCCGCGGGTGCGTCTTCCCCTCTCCTGAGACCAGACAGACGCCAGGGTTGGATTCTGTGGTCACTGACTTGCAAACTGGGATGACAGGTCCATCTGTCGAAAAAAGCATATTCCTGAAAACCAAGGCGTTCACATTCGACCATCTGGTAGTGGCGCAGTGTTCAAGTGTCACGTTCATCTATAATCTGTGTTTTGCAGGTAAATTTACCTGCATTGATTCTGCCAAGCTGTGTAGAAGATTTGCCTTCCATGCAGTAGGCTTTTTTTATAGTCCAATTTTTACTTCGCTCCAATTTTAAGTTATCTTGCGGCAAACCCTGAAAGAGGCATTCACTATTTTATTACGTGGTGGGAACTATGCTTCTCTTTATTGGAAATGAGATACCAGATCACGTTAACCTATTGTGAAATATTTTCTCAAAGTTTAATACCTTTAGGAGTGCAGTGCTTCAACACAATATAAAATATTTTATAAATAATAGAATTAATTCAATTTAGAATTCAAACAATGCTCATAAAAGGGACCGATGTTTTAAAAGTGTTAAGTAATTTAGAATCAACCCTGGCTGAAAATCAAGCCTTAACCTGCTGTTATGGAAAACAAGGAGAAGATTTTTGTCACATTGGAATCTGGAAGTAGTAAGGAGTGTTTCCCCTCAGCAACCTTGTCATTATTTCCTACATCTGTCTCTGTTTTGACATAGAGAAATCCTTATATCTGCCTTTTTATGACTGTAGAGAATTATATTTGAATGTGTGAAAATAATATTTAGTAGAATAGGTAATTTAGAGATTATTATAGCAAATATCCAGAAGTCATCGGTCTTTTTCTTTCTTAAAAGACTATAAGATGGAGCACTCCTGTATTTTATATAAGGGCTGTCTCGGAGTTGGTTGACTTATAGAGCTAACCACCAATTTGGCCTTGCACAGGCAGTTTTTGCATAGAATTTATTTTTACTTGGACTGGGACAAAGGAAAAGATAAATAAATATCCTGATAAAGTTTCAAAATATTGGTCTGAAGAGTTGATTCGTTGGAATCGAGACTTTGAACAGAGTATAACATCTAGACAGGTGACCTTTCTATTTAAACAACAACAGAAACACTTCCTTCTCTTTAAAATTTAGAGATGCACAGACAGTAACTTAAAAAGTAGAGAAGAAAGTAATTACTCGGATGGTCGGTCATATGAGTTAATATCAACTAGCGATCAGGCAGATTCTGCAGGTGGATGTACAACTCCACTTTTGAGCATCTCACCAGGAAACAGGAAACCAGGAAAGCTTTCCATTGTTCATGTTTCTTGTATTAAAACAATTGATCTGTTAACAATAGAGTTTTAAAATCCGCAGTGGTTCCCAAGGGCTCATTTCTTTCACATTTTCCCAAAGCGTAACGGTAGTGTCAGTCAGCGCGTGTGCTGTGGGGTCACGCCCTTCATAGGGTTGGGCTGGAATCTGGGTGAGGACAGTGTCATCTGAGAAGCCAGCCTGGCCCACATTGTAAGGGAGGCGCATTTGCATCTCAGTCAGAAATACACAGAATTTCCAATTTTTGGAAGTAATTTTATCCCTCACCCATCAAAAGGCATTTTAAAATTCCAGTTGTGAATTTTAAACGGAGCCTATTGAGAAGAGGGGAACATTAGTGGAAATTAATTTAAATGCAACAGTATAATCAGACCGTCCGTTGATTAGGTGCTGATTGAACACAATCAGTATAATCGGAACATTTCTCATCATATGGAAGCACGTGAGTTTATCACCAGGAAGGGAGAGTCTCGGCTTTGGAGCATCTTGCAGATGCCTCGAAAAGAGGGTCTGTTTCCGCGCCTTGGCATTTCCCGGGGGGAAAGCGCGCCCTGAGGCTTGGACGCCTGACGGAGAACAGGGACCGGTCCCCTTCCTTCACAGGCGCTCGCGCTGCCCCCTTGCGCCCCGAGCTTCTCTCCGTACTGTGCTGGTGACTGTCGCCTGTCTCATTTTTTCAGTCCCCATTGTCAAGCAGACGTGGGCGGGCCAGGCAAGTCGCATTGAGTATTACAGCGACCACGCAGACAGTTCCATTCCCACGGTGGACCTGGGGGTCCCCAACACAGACAGAGGTGAGTCCCTCGCTCCTGCCCCCGTCACCCGGCATGTCCATCCTGCACGTACCATAAGTGCAACGAGGCGCGAAGCCAGATGTTTATGGGAACCATCCTTTTTCCTTCCTCCCTTCCCACATCCTTGCCCGCGGATGTGGGCCGGTTACTTCGGCTCGAGAGCTGCGTCCGAGGGGAAGCGAGGCTGTAGGTTTTTGCGGGCCACGCGGGCACCGCCGAGCACCTCGGCTCCGACATTTGACGCCTTCAGCACGCGCCGCGGGCCCAGCCCGTGCTCGGCGCCAACTTACCGTCTTCCCGCAGGAAGCGTCCCCTCGTTTGACTGGAGCACTTTGACCAGCCAGGATGGTCACCCAACGGCTGTGTGCGGGCCCGTCACACGCCGGGGGAGGCGGCAGGCAGGGGACGGTCCCCGGGGAGCGCATGGCCGGGCTCATTTTGTGCGCACCTCTGTGTGGCCCTCAGCCACATGCCACACTGGCTCTGTCGCATGAGCTCCACTGCACACGTGTGTGTGTGGTCAGATTGGCTAACGTTTAAGTAGCAAGTCGTTGGAAGCGCACGCAGGCTTCCTGACAAAAGCGGGATTTTAATTCCAGCGAATGAAGGGAGGAGTTTTCCCAGCACGCCTTCCGAGGCCCTTCGCTCACCCTCGTTTGTATCCGGTGTCCTGACACGTTGATCCTGGTCCCCCAGAGCCTTTGAGGAATAAAGCGGCCGTGAGCTGACTGCCTGGCTCCGCAGTCACTCATCTTGGCGGTAATGGCACCCGTGATCCCTGATTATAAAGGGTGATGCGGAATCAGGTGCCGAGTCTGTCGCTGTTCCAGAAAGACAATTTCAGATGAATTTTTTTCTTCCGCTTTTTTTTTTTTTTTTCGGTTAATCTTGCTCTGTAGACTTCAGTTCAGGTCGGCTTCAGTAATCGTTTATTGAAACAGGCATCTCTTATTTAGCGTCTTAATTCATTTTTAGCCTGACCTTATTATCGCTCATAATTATAGTCTCCTTTATTCCAAAAGGAACTTGCGATGGCTTTCAAAAATACATGCCATCATGGTTAAAAACACAGAAAGAGATCAAGAATAACGAAAATAAAGGTCCAACGGAGCGGCTTGATATGAATTAGTTAACATTAGCTCATTCTCTACTGTGTCACCAAATACTCTGTCGAAACGAGGGGCGTGTTCCTCTTTACCAAGTGGGGTGCTCCCCCGCCTTTATCCTTCTCTTGGCCCCGCCACGAAAGCGCCCACGTGCATCCGCTGGCCACGAGGCGCGGCCGACGTGGTCAGCCGGGCGCCCTCACGGCGGACGACGTGGCCCGGGCACGCGGTACCCGCGCAGCAGGTGCCGCCGGAAGGGATGGAGGACGGCGTGGCCCGCCGCCGCGCACCGCCGTTTCTCGCCGGCCGTGACGCGTGCGGTTCTCACGCTCTGTGGAACCGTCAGGCTTCGTGGTTTCTCTGAGGCCCGCAACTTTCTCGCCTGCCTGGAGCTAAGGTGCAAGTCCCGTCTCTGCTTCGTGTGAGCTGTGCCACCTCCTGCCGTCCCCTCCCCTCTCTCCGCCTCCATTCCGTCGCGAGCGGCGCGAATGGCTTAGGCTCTGCCATCCCTGAAGCTCCCCCTGGTTCACTACGTCTGCGAACGTTAAAAACAGCTAATTTCCAAAACTTCAGACTATTAAAGTGCATTGCAGGTGCATTTAAGCTTCTGCTTTTAACACTTTAGAGCTTACAAAAATGTTTTAAAATGAGTTCAATGTATTTTAAAGAAAATAATACATCGCAAGTTTTCTTCTCGCTTTTCTTAGGTCATTGTGGAAAGACGTTCGCCATTTTGGAGAGGTTTCTGAATCTCAGCCACGACAAGATAGCGTGGTTAGTCATCGTGGATGACGACACGTTAATAAGGTGGGCGCCCTTCTCGCCCTAGGGTGGCTCGAGATTCTACGCATACCCACATTTCGACACTGATGGGTCCTTCTGCTCCGGCCATGGTGGGGCGACGGGGACTGGATTACCCTCACGCCTGAAACAGCCCCCCAAAAGGGCAACAAGAGGGCTTTAGGCAAGAAAGGACAGTGAATTATGAGGACGCATGAGGCAAGCGAGGCGAGTCCCTCAGCTGGCCCAGCTGACCGCCCCGCGGTGTCCCCGTCACTGCTCAGGGAGGCCGCCGGGCCAGCTCCTGGAGTAGGAGAGATGGAGCCGGGAGGCCGAGAGACGGGAGCCATCGACGTGCAGGACGGAGGGGGCAGAAGGAGCAGGGGACCGTGGAGGCGCCCCTAGGCATAGACCGATATGAGAGACAGGGTCCCCGGAGGCTGGGGAGGGGCCCAGCCAGAGACGGGAGTTGACGGTGCCTGACACACATGGGGCCGAGCATGGGGCCTGCTCGCTCCCGCCAGCCCGGGACGGGACAGCCCAGCGGCAGGGGCGGTGGGCGGAGCCCGAGGAGGGGCCCCCTACGGTGGTGGCGCACAGCTCGCCCCGGGCTGAGCACGGCTCCCGTCCTGCCTGATGGATCCTAAAAGCAAGACCTGAAAGGCCAGACTGTTCCTGAGCCCGCCTCTGAGAACAAAGCTCGAGAGGCTTTGCAGAACTACCGAAATATCCAGCACCCGACAGGGTGAGAGTCACGATGCTTGGAAGGTCACCAGGCATGCAAAGCAGCAGGAAAATTCACCCACGACCACGAGAAAACAGTGGAATGAAACCGTCCCATAGAATTAGCGGTTATTAAGCTGTTACCGAGAGTTATCCTAATTCTATTCCTTACCTTCAAAAAAGAGCCTTGCAAGGCGTACACAGGCTTGAAATCGAACTTCTAGAGATGAAAACTGCATGGTCCGAGGTGGCAAACCTGCCGGATGGGATTAACACAAACAGACTTCGCAGAAGAAAGTGCCACCGACCTTGAGGACACACCGCCACAGTAACTGTCCAAATGAAACACAGAGAAGAAATAGTTCTGAACCAATGAACGGAGTGTCCCTGAGCTGTGGGGCAATTCCTGGTGGCTTCGAGCATATGCCACTGGAGTCCCCCAAAGAGAAGGGGCACGTGCCAGATGTTTAAAGAGATAGTTTCCAAATTCGATGAGAACGATAAACAGATGCGAGACGCTCGGTGAGCCCCGGGCGTGACTGTGCGCGTCCACGCAGCGCGGCCAGCTCGGAGGACACGTCATCGGCGGCGTCTCGTGCGGCGGGACGGCGTCTGGGGCTGCGTCGCGTGGGGCAACCGCCTTCGGGACATCGACTCCGCCTGGAAGTCCCGCCGGCTGTTCGCGGAGCTTTCTTTTTTCCCCATTTCGCTGGCAAAAACCTCCGGCTGCTCGGCGATGTCTTAAGTGCGTCTCTGAGTTTGAACCCTGTCAGCTTTAACTTTCCAGACGGACACTGTCCTTGATCACCAGGAACCCCCTACCTGCTCTGAAGTCGCGAGGCTGAGCAACTGCAGGGTTTGCCGTCCGGCCGCCTGGACAGAGCTGGGGACCTGCTGGTCGCAGCCCCAGCTGGGAGCGAATGTGAAGCGTGCGATAGTTTTTAGACTCGGGTTGTTTCTTCAGCTTTAAAACGCTGCTGTGACTCATAGGCAGGCGGTGGACGCCGCGGGCGGAGACACCCTGAAGGGACCCCGCTCCGGCGCCTCAACCCCAGAAATGCGAGGTCGCGGTCGAGTTGACGATTGCACAACAGGCGGGGAGGAGGGCTACTTTCCCCCTCTTCTCTGGTCAAGAGGTGGACGTAACCTTGCCCCCGACGGTTTGGGCTTTTAGAGGCTGTTGCCGACCAGAGGCTGCTGTTTCCTTGGGGGCCTCATTCTCCGTGACTGGGGGGTGTCAGGAAGGAACCCCCGCACTCCCGGCCTCCCCTGCAGAGCTGTTAGATTTCAAGCCCGACTCCACATGCACCTAACGGGGGCCTCGTCCGTACCCTCAAAGCTCCTCGACCGTCTAGAATTCAGACAGACACCAAGTGCATCTGGGGTGATGTGGCAATTAGTTGACGCTCCCTGGGGGCCTGGGGAGGCGGGCCCCGTGGCTGAGTCTCCCTGGGGGCCTGGGGAGGCGGGCCCCGTGGCTGAGGCTCCCTGGGGGCCTGGGGAGGTGGGCCCTGTGGCTGAGGCTCCCTGGGGGCCTGGGGAGGTGGGCCTTGGAGCGCTGGGGCCTCACCACCTTGCCCTCACACCCTGCAGCCCACCCTGGGCTGCCAGGCCGGCAGGGCCCCTTAAACCCAGCAGGAGGCCCCTTGACTTTCAATTCCCGTTTCCAGTGACGTCAGGTGTTCACCAGTCCTCTTTACAAACCTGCCTCTGTAACTGCCTGGAATCCCACCTCCGCGTGATCGCAGCCCCGTGCCCTCCCGTGTGACCAGCGGGCGTGGGGGCCGTGCTGCGCTCACGAGCTGCCACTTCTGTCCCCCCCGGGCCCCTAGCATCCCGCGGCTCCGGCGCCTGCTCAGCTGCTACGACGCGGACGGCCCCGTGCTCCTGGGAGAACGCTACGGCTACGGCCTGGGCACCGGCGGCTACAGCTACGTCACGGGCGGAGGCGGGTAATGAGGGGCTCCCCGGGCACAATGCCGGCCGGGTGGGGGTGGCGCTTGGGAGCGGGTCCCTGTGCACGCACGTGCGCCTGGCAGCGGCTCGTCCAGGAGGACGGTGACCGTGAATCTGCCCGAGGCGAACAGAGCCGCCAGCAGGTAACCCAGCAGGTGACGTTCTTCCCCTTGAAGAGACGACCCAGACCGCGGCAGGGCGCCTGGTGCAGACAGACGTCCCTGTGAGTCTGGTCGCCGCTGGGCAGCCCGTTAGGTTTGACCGTCTGTTTAAATGAAAAAAGCAAGTGGGACATAGATTACGTTTTCAGAAACTAAGTCTTTAGACTTTAATTATCCTGTGCTCATAAGTCACAGCTGCGGAAAGGCCAGTGCAGAAGTTTAGACTCAGCAATTCAGTGAGACTGGTGTCACAGGTTTCAAATGACAATTAAAAGTCAAATGTTTTTAAAGAGAAGCGGCCCGACCTCTCATCGGGAGGGGTTGTGACCCGCTTTATGTGGGTGGTCAGTGGGGCGCCCAGTCCTCCCTGTCACCCTGCAGCCGGCGCTGTGGGGCCCCGGGGGCCTGTGCTCAGCGCCCTGGAATTCCTCCCGCAGCCGCGTGAGGGGTGCCGGCTGCCTGTGGGGCGCCGGCTGCGTGCGGGGTGCCGGCCGTGCTGAGCAGTGGCCCCTGAGCCTCGAGGGGCTGGGCCATGTGCTTTCCCCCGCTGTGCCCTGGGCTTCCAGCTGCGGGTGCTCGAGGGTGGCGCTCTGGGCGCTCCGGTTTGGCCTTGCCAGCTCGGTGGCCTGTGCGGCGTGGCGTGGAGGTGGCTCTCACAGTGGTGACCAGGCCCGGCGGGGTACCGGTCTGCTGCGCTGACCTGAGGTCGCCAGCAACGGGAGATAGGGAGCGCCAGGCCTGCGGGGGTCGCCGGGATGAGGCCGGGGGTGCCGAGCGCTCTGTGGGGAAGAGCCCCGAGTGGCCAGGGCGACGTGTTTGGAGCAGCAGGAACGTCCTCGAGGAGCCTGCCCCGTGTCGGCCTGCGAGGAGAGCTGCAGCCGCAGCGTCCGGCGGTGTTTCCGGTGTCACGCGGACGCCGCCGATGGCCCTCTGCACGTCAGGGTCAGCTGACGGCCGCGAGCGGGTCCTAAGCACGGCTTTGAACAGCAAAACCCGGACGGGACCGGGTGGGCGCGGCGCACTGGAGTGCGGCTCGTGGCGAAGGCCGAGGGCTGTCCGCGGGCTCCCGTCCGTCCGTACGGGGCTGTCCGCGGGCTCCCGTCCGTCCTTATGTCCGCGGGCTCCCGTCCGTCCTTACGGGGCTGTCCGCGGGCTCCCGTCCGTCCGTACGGGGCTGTCCGCAGGCTCCCGTCCGTCCGTACGGGGCTGTCCGCGGGCTCCCGTCCGTCCGTACGGGGCTGTCCGCGGGCTTCCGTCCGTCCGTACGGGCACGACACGCATGTGGTCGCGGTGACACGTGTTTGCGCCCTCGCATGGTCCCCGGTCGGGGCGGCGGCCCCGGCCCGTCTGGCCCGGGGGCAGAGCGAAGTGGGGGGCGCGGGCTCCGGGCACGCCCGCTGAGGTCCGTGCGGTCTGGGGGAGACCCGTGTGCTGTCTGACTCCAGGCGTCTGTTTCTGCTTCGTGCTCACTCCTGGGAACTCTGGGGACAGTTGGTCCGATTTCTCTTTTCTTTCTCAAATGTACTGATTCATGGCTGTCTGGGTAGGGAGCCGTGGTCAGGAGGTCGCATTCTCCTCGGGACCGGCCGGGCCCGTGGTGCCCACAGGGGCCGCCCCCCGGCCCTGCCCGTGCTGGGGGCCGGCGGGCCCGCGTCCAAGGCACTGCCCGTGTGTGTCCTGGACTTGGTGCCGCATCCTCGGGCAAGTCCCTGCCTCCCATTCATACTTATTTTTAAAATTAGTATACTGCATATGACAGGAAGTCGCAGAGCCGTTTGGCATCTTTTTAACGTTTAAACGTTGGCAGGCGGAGCAGACGTACTCTGACGTGAGCAGCAGGTCTCCATTTTGGGGCCAACTTCATCTCGAAAGACCCCATCGGCGCGCGGACAGACCCGAGCTGTCGAAGGCCCGTGCGAACTTCATTTGTGCGGACGGTTGGCGTCCTGTGAGAGCAGGCTCAGAGAAAAGTGCTCATTAACCAGTAGATATTTCATGCTTGCGTTTTATCTTCCCTGAAAGTTAATTTTCTCGAGAGTAGGCTGAAGTAAGCGGCCTTCCTCCTCTTTCTTGCTCTCCCAGATGCTGGCAAAGGAAACAAGCGTTTCTGTTAAATTGCGTTGACGAACGAGACCGCAGCTCTGCCGGATGCGCCGTGTGCCGAGGGGCTTTTCTGGGGTGGTGTCGGGGGGCTGGGGGCGCCCGTCTGCAGCCGCCGCGTGTCCCCTCGCCAGGCCCTTCCCTGGGGGCGGGGGGGGGTCCCTTAGACGAGCCGGAGAAGGACACAGTCACACCAGGGTCACGGGAGGGCACCAGGCTTCTGAGGAGGCCGCTGGTGGCGGTCACGCCTGCGGTTTCCGCCGGGGCCTCGGGCGCAGCCGCGCTCCTGTGTGGCCCCAGGCGAAGGGCTGCCGCTCGGTCCTGCCTGGCCGCGTTCCGTCGGGGTGTCGGGGTGTCCTAGCAAGGGCGGGGCGCCTGGCCACGCGCGCTGGTCAAACTGCCCTGCACTGAGCCCAGCCGAGCGCGAGGTCAGCGCCTCTGCCTCAGCGAGTGTGCCGGGCTCTGTCCCCTGCCATCCGACCGAGCCACAGGCCGCTGCTGCCTCGGGGGGACCCGTCTGCCTCGGGGGGGCCCCGTCATTGTCACTCACCGCGTGTGCGGCTCTGCCCAGTGCTGTGCGCGAGGCCCTGTACTTGGCGAGGGGAATGTCTGGGTAGGTTTTGGAGTTTTGCCTTTAAGGGAGCCATGGCTCATTGGGGATGAACTTGTGGACCATCTCGGTCCTTTCGGCCCTATCAGTGATGGGGTTATTCACGACGTGAGGAGGTCCACTCACTCGGACCGGAGTGGGAACCGGCAACCAACATGTGTGTTGAAGACGGGGGCGTTTATCGCAGGAACTTGGTGCAGACGTGGAGAGGGCAGGAGGGGTGAAAGGGGCAGGTGGCTGTCCCTAGAGCAGGTGGCTTCACCACAGGCGGCTGCTACTGCCCCTGAGACAAGCGCCGTTTTCTGGAGCCCGTCGTGGGGACAGCATGGCTGCCGCTGTCGGTCAGGGCGCCGCATGCGAGCTGGACCCGGGACCGGCTCCGAGGCCCTGCTGCGGCCGCGGCTGCCACCATCCCGCCTCTGCCCCGGACCCCCCGTGCCGGCGGCAGATGGCCTGCCCCAGTGCTGTGCCCCTCGCCCTCGGAGCGAGGCCAGGACCGGCGGGCGAGGGGCACGGGACAGGCAGGAGCAGAGCGAGTCCCTGCAGGAGGGACCCAGCACGGGGGCCACGCGCCGTCAGAGCTCCATGCGGTAAATCGCCGCGTGGAAGCTTCTAGGCTTGGACAGGGCGTGGCTTTCTGGTTAGAGCTGGTCTCTCGCGTCCGTGCGAGGCGCACGTGTCTGTGCCGACGTCTTGCCGGTCTCATGGGGGGCGGGAGCTGAGCTCGGTCCAGTCTCCAGCCGCATCCCTGACGCGGACGCGCCGAGAGCAGCAGGTGCGTGAGCTCGGCCAGCGTCGCCGAGGGGAGTCACTGCCCTGTGCAGAGAGCTCGGGGCGCGTCCCCAGGGCCTGGACCAACGGGGCGGGGTCACAGTGAAGGGCACCGCCCTCGAGGGCGGGGGGGGGGGGGTTAGCCACCCGAGGAGGAGCGGCTCTAAGGGCTCTAACGCGCCCGCCCTGCCTCCCGCAGGATGGTCTTCAGCAGAGAAGCCGTCAGGAGGCTGCTCGGCGGCCAGTGCCGGTGCCACAGCAACGACGCCCCGGACGACATGGTGCTGGGCATGTGCTCCAGCGGGCTGGGCGTCCCCGTGACGCACAGCCCCCTCTTCCACCAGGTGAGCGGCCGGCGCTGCGCCGGGGGTCCCCGCTTCTCGCCCTGCCCGCGGCCGGGCTCCGCGGCCGTCCCTGCCCTGCCCAGGGGGTTGGTGCGGAACACGGACAGCTTGCCGCTGGAAGGCGGAAACATGCAGAAAACGAAGTGGTGTTTGACGGGCGTCCTCGCCGTGCGGGATCAGGGAAACGCTGCCTTTTTTACCCCCTTTCTCAGGAGTTAAAAAACTGATGGCTTTTAAAAATTACTAGACGCCCTCTAGGAACGGACAGGACGGACCTCACGCTGTCCTGCGGGCCACCAAGTCTGTGCGACTCCACACTTCCCTCCGTCTTCAGACGTCCCCTGACTGCCTTTTTATCGGGCTTTCCCCAGTTTGGATGCTGTCAAACTGAGTGGCTGAACTTCATTAAATTTCAAAGTATCTCAATAAGCATATATTCCGGGGGTCACAGAAAAGAGAGGAGAGGATGCTTACCGGGGCGCTCAGTGCTCACAGCTTCAGCATGTCGCAGTGCGGGGATGGAGAAGGAGATTCTTCTACGCTGTTTTTAATAATTTTTTTAGGAATCAGGTCAGCGAACATTCCGATATTTCTAAGAATAAAAGCAGATATACTTGCACTAAAAATAACTAGAGCCCATACCCATTTAACGCTCTTCTGCAAAACACTCAAAGTTTCTTGAAAGCTGAAATGAATACATGTGTATTTTTAGTGCCTCCTTCATGTCGAAGATGCAGTTTTCATGCTGTTAGTAACCAGCAGTGGTAGCTATCGTAGCGCTGCAGAGACTTGGGCGTGACAGAAATAGCGCTTTGGAAAAGGGCGTGAACGTGGCAGCGGAGGCGTTTGCACTGTGAGAAGGGCAGAGTCCACGTCCGCACCCTACGGGCCGCAAGGGAGGATGAAAATAGACCTTTGACGATGAGTGCATGAGCAGCATCCTCCGGGCACGGTCAGAGGGAACCGGTCCATCTTGTAGTAGCCCAGGTGCTCGCAGCCGTCGGAAGCACGGTGTTGTTACGAAGCCGGAGAAAGCGAGTTACTCATGCCTGCTTGCCCTCTGCCTTGCTCCATCACAGGGGAAGGGGGTGGAAGCTTCTGGTGTCTAAGGGGAGTAATTCATCACTGTTAGGATGGCAGTCTTAGATTTGGTTGGCAGCCTGCTTATGTATTCTTAGGAAAAGAATGCATTGGTTTAAAAAAAAATAATCTTTAAACGTGCTTTGAAGGGAACGTTAAAAAAGTTTTGTTTCCCGCATTTTCAAACTCTCGATTTCTCTGATTCACATAATAAATTTTAAACTTCTCCAAAATCGTAAACTTGGCTTCAGGCCCCTGCCCCAGCAGGCGCGGCGGTGACTCCCACCCGAGCCCCCCACGCGGCGTGCGGCGGTCGGGCGCTCCTGCCGTTCGTAAGGGGCGCGCGCTCACCCACACGGCGCAGCAGCTCGCACCGAGGAGGAGGCAGGCGGCACAGGGCGAAGGATGGCGGCTTCCGGGGGGTCAGGGACAGCGCGGGCGGCGGAGCCGTCCCAGGTGCAGAGCCGCTGGGGCACCTGCCTTCCCTGCGAGTCAGGGAGGGTCACGCTGACGTGATGGGCTCCGGAGGGGCCTCGGAGGACGGAGCGCCTCCCCTGCGTGCCCCTGTTTAAAAACGAAGTTTCTAGGGCGTGTGGCTCGCTGCCTTTTTAAAACTATTCGCCACCGATGGGTGCGGCAGTGTGTGACGCTTCCCTTTCTCTGGGGCCATTATGGCATTTCCCGAGAAGGGAACCGGATACGTTTCTCCTGGCGGCAACCTCAGGGGCCTTGCTGACCATAACATGGGACCCATAACATGAGTTCCCTCAGCGAAGAGCCAGAACGGTCCCAGTGCAGTGAGACTTTATTCTACTGCCCTTTGTAACTCCGTCTCACTGTCTTTTCCTTTAAAATTGTCTTCTTAAGTTTTTAACCCCATGGGCACCTAGAATGCCACACAATGGCCATACGAAGCTCCCTACACTGTTTGGAAGGCTTCCTCGCGGGTGGTGGTGTCTGAACCCTCACCTGAGGAGAGGTGTGCCGCCCCTGGCCGAGGCCTCCCAAGGAGGCCAGGGTGCCCAAAGCCACGCTGACGCGCCGAGCCTGGGGCTGAGGGCCAGCCGCAGGTGTCCCGGCCGGACACTGGGGCGGCAGCTGGCCGCCTGCCCTCGCCCGACTCCGGCGTCTGCGAGCCATGCTGCCCAGGGGCCTGTGACTCCTGCGAGCTCTGGTGTCTCCTCGGTAAGTGGGGGATGAGCCACGGTACCCTGTCTTGCGAGGTCGTTTCAAGGATCGGGGGAAATAAAATTTAATGAAGGTATTCTGTGAACCCCTGCAGAAAGTTATTTAAATACGCATATCAAGAATTTAAGCAGAATGTAATAAAATATGAGCCGAGAGAAGACTTGTTTTTTTAAAGTGTATCCTATCTAGTTTTACTAAAGTCGAGGCTTTTAGGATCGACAGCGCAGCGAGTGACCGTAATGCGTCTGAGCTGTGAGTTTATAAACGAGGTGAGCGCTGAGAGCCCGGACGCTTTGTGTAGAGCCCACGAGGCAGGGTCTGCTGGCCGTTCCACACCTTGGGGGCCTCCTCGCGCTTGTCGATCGCGGCCGCGTCTGATTCCGCTTGCATGTCACGCCTTAAGTGTCGAGAATTTTGACGTGAGGGCGACGCAGACACTTCTGAGGCCCCTGCGCACAGCGTCCACCCACGTCACTCGGAACGTCCCACCCTCTGGGACCAAACGAGTCATTTCAGTGGGAGGAGCGTGTGAGTCGCTTCCCCCTGCTCCCTGCCGAGTGCCACAGTCCCGCCTCTGGAGGGCACCCTCCTAGTGACATGGCGGCAGGGGACGGGCGGAGGGACCCGGGGAGGCCTGCGCCACCCCGCACGGCCCACCTGGCCAGAGTTCCTGTAGACAGCCCGGGAGATGGCCGCCGTTTCTGCCATTCTGCCGGTCACGACAGCAACTCAGTGACTTTCCGGGGGAAGCCTTTTACGCTCGTCCCCCCGTGGTTCAGGTCCCCGGAGGCGTGACGGTGCCTCTCAGAGGCGAAAGGCGCCAGGCTGGGGGTGTTAAAGTCCCTGGAGGCGCAAAAGCGGAAAGCCTGCAGGAGGGGCAGGTTCCGGTGGGAGGAGGGTCCTCCTCGCTCTCCGCGTCCCGTCTCAAGCGATGGCCCCGCGTCACGCGCCCCGCCGCCGCTCTGGCCAGACGGGGCCTGACGCTCTGCTCTCCCCGCAGGCCCGGCCCGTGGACTACCCCGAGGCCTACCTGTCCCACCAGGTGCCCGTGTCGTTCCACAAGCACTGGAACATCGACCCCGTGAAGGCTTACGTCACGTGGCTGGCGCCCGGCGAGGAGGACGAAGCCGGGCCGGAGACGCGGAAGGGCCGTAAAGACGAGTTATGAAGCCGGGGGCCGGGGCACCCCGGGGCACCCCTGGGCCGGGCCCGCGTGCCGCGTGCCGCCCGCCTGGGCCACGCAGCTCCGGGGGCTCGGCCTGTGCCGTGTTTTGAGGGGGAAGACAGGCCATCGCGGGGAACAGGTTTTGTTTTTCTGGGAAAAGTCACTTGCTTCGGCCTCACGCCTTACTGCACTGCAGACTCCTGTGTGTTTGTGAAGCCGTGACACACCAGCTTCGTCACTGTCACGGGGAAATAAACGGCACCAGGAGTCGCCTTCCCGTTCCGGCTCTTCATTCTAAGGAGTGTCAGCTGCGCATGAGATGGAGCCGTGTCCCGAGCCGTTGCTCCGCAGAGGGGCGGGGAGGGGAGGAAGGGGGTGGGGGCGGGCGCGCGGAGGGGACTCGCGCCGTATCACAGTGGCAGGGACTTCAACCACGTTGTGGATGATGGAGAGTGCATCCCGGTCGCTCGGCAGGAGTAACGCCGTAAAGGATGACTCATAAAGCGTGACAGTCTGGCTGGGGAGTATCCCCCGCAGTCCACAGTCAGGGTCGTTATGGTTTATCTATGTTTCTCTCGGTGCCTCATAAACAAGGCCTTTTGTGCGGGGGAGAGTCTCACCTCGCCGGAGGCTCGTTTGTGGTCCAGCTCTTCGCCTGCTCCAGCCCATGGTGGGCTGGGTGCTGCGGAAACGCGCCTTCGCTATTTAAAAATTAAAAACCAGCTGTTTTTTTTCCAGTCTCCGTGAGCTCTATGTAAGTCTCAGGAAGTGAGTTAAACTATCTCAGACCTGATATTTTGTCTTATTTTTCTCTGCGACTCTCCTGACTCCGAACAGACCCCCAGGGCACCGACCCACGAACCAGGGGAGCGCCGTGATGTGGCAATTTTCCTGAGTTCTTAAAGAATGGGATTTGAACACACTATTCCAAAACAGCTCTCACTTTCAAATCGTACCTTCAACATACAGTAATTGAACACATTCATTATTAATTTGTAAAAAGTACTGTCTTTTCATGTTTTAATACTATAATTCAGTTTCCTAAAGGTATTTGCATAAAATTTGATGTTGATATGTCAAACTAGTTTTGGTACAGTAAAATACTTTCCTCCTTTTTTTCCCTTTGAAAATACAAACTGCGGTTCATTAACTCTGCTTGCCATGCCGTTATAGCCAAGCACGGGTTTAAAATTGTTTGGCCAACAGCACCAAAGTGTGTGCTTTTTAACGGTGCGTTTTTCGCGTAGTTTGGGTGGGACCCCTTTCCCAGGCGACGATGCGACAGTCTTTACCATTTTTCCAGTTAGAAAATGCAGGACTGGGGAGTTTCCAGAGGCTTGTGAAAACGCTGTGACCGTGTTTCTGCGCGTGGATTTCGCGGTGTGTCCGAGGCAGGGCCAGGGACCACCTGCTGGGTGGGAGGCACCCTCAGGACTGGCAGAGCCCGACAGGCTGTTGCCGATGATGTCGACATGGCTGTCACGGCCACCACCGGGCACTGTCACATCACTCACCTCCAACACTGCTCCCGGCCGGCCTGGCCGGCCGCCTGGGGGAGGACAGGCTTCAGTTCCTCCTATGCCTGCCCCCCAGTCGTCACCCCGAGAAAACAGGTTCGTCTTTCAGGATCGGACCAGCGTCTGTGCACGAGGACACACGCGGAGCGTCCTCGGTTCCCACGGCGCCGTCTGCCGCCCCGGGCTCCCGCCCCGGGCTCCCAGGCGTCTGCGAGCATAGTGACCAGTGACAGGTTCTGATCCCTTAAATGGATCCGTTGGTCCAGTGGGCATGCGGAGGGGTGTGGGGGAAAGGAATTAGTGAACTCGGGGAAAAAGCAGGCAGCTCAGTAAACGGTTTCCAGAGAGAAAGACTGATAGAAAGCTATATCCTTTTACGAGGAAACTGTGAGACGCTGAAGACACGTTTATGCAAAGTCTGTAAAACCGTGGTCTGGTCACATGATGGATGGGAGATGCCATTTCGGAAGTGACCGCCGTGTAGTTCACATCTTAAGAACTAAGTCTTGAATCTGAAATTTCCAGGGCAGACACTGTCCCATTCGCATTTCCTTCGCCTTTTTAATAGGAATTTACTTCCGAGGGCGCTTTCTGCCCTCGGGCTGCCGACACCGAGGAGTTGCGTGTGGGGTGGCCGCGATGCTGCTTTTGCTTTTAAGCCACTTCTGCTGCAGCCGACGCAGGCTGTCTGACTGTGCGGGATGTTTGTGTCAAGTCAGAAACCCGGGCTCGAACACAGCCTTCACAGACCGGGGCATGAAACGACAGGAAGCCAGCCCGCAGGGGACACCCAGGTCCGTACCGTCACTGAATATCTCTGGGCTTCCACAGCCACGTCCGTTATCCGTGTTTATGCATTTTCCCTCAAAAACTAACAGCAGGGCAGACATTTGTGAGAATACTTCTCCTGTCTTCCATTTATGATCAGAGATGTAATTTCTGGGAAGGAAAATGAGTGGATCCATTCAGCAGCTCTTCGGTATCAGGCAGCGACGGCGTGCCGGACAGTCTAGGATGCCCCTCGTCCGTCCTGTCCACCAGGCCACCGCTGGCGTCCCTGGACGCCCGGCACACAGGGCTCCTGGTTTCAGGTCAAGCATTCTGCAAACACATCGCCTGCAAAATGCGTTTTCTTCCTGTGGCGAAAGTGAAGGCTTTGTTTCTGGCTTTCAGTCGTTTAGAACATATTTTCACTTTAAAGACACTTAAATTCCTGGAGGGAGTAAGGGACGTAAAATAAACTAAAATTAACGAACGAGATGGCTTGTGATCATGGGAGCTGCTATAAAGGCGCTAAGGAGAGGGTCCCGTGGTGGAGACGCGGGTGGGGTCGGGGACCACTCTGGACAGAGCGAAGACCCAGCTGGACAGGAAGAGTCAGGCGATGCTCTGGGCGTCCTCGGCAGAGGCGCCCGCCGCAGCGGAGCCTCTGAGGTGCGAGCGAGGCTGGCGAGTCTGAGAAGGGCGAGCCCGTGTCCAGACCGCGGCGAGGTCATCAGGGTTGGTGGTGGCAGCGTGAGGTCGAGCTCCGTAGGGAAGTTGGGGCCGGAGTCGTCAGCACTGCGAAACGCTGGGCTGCACAAGCGCGAGCAGGGAGGGGGCCAGGGGAGCCAGCGAGGCGGCGGGGACGCCGGGAGAGGCGCGTGCCCGAGCGTGCCCCGTGGTGCCCAGAGGCCCCTTGAGGGAGGACAGGGAAGTGACCGCGTGACTTCAGCAACATGGAAGTGGCCTTGACTCCCAGTGAGTGGAGCAAAATGGGGAAGAATGGGTGTTGAAACTGCGGAGAGAAATTCTGAACAACGTTGGGGCTCTATAGTTCTATCTATAGTTGTTTTTATGAACTATTTTAAAGACCAGGGAAAGCAGCGTGGTGGGGGAGGGGGACGCGGGGCCCGAGGGAGTTTGTGTGTGAGGATGGAAGCCTCGGGCATGTCTGCGACGAGAGCGGTCAGTGCAGAGGGAGGAGGTGGGTGACGATCGGCCGTCCCGGGGAAGTGGAGCCCGGGGCTCAGCGGAGGGACCTGCTTTGACAGGAGCCACCGCCGGGCGGGGGCGGGCGTGGGCAGAGGGCGAGATTGCGGGCGCCATGAATCGGCGTCTCATCACGGCGGGCGGGCGCTCTCCGCTGAGAGGGACTGGCTCGTCCCGACACAAGGACGGCTCGCCCTGCTGGGCGCTGCTCGGTGTCACGCAGCAGCCCAGCCCTCCCAGCAGCCCTCGGGGCCGGGCTCACGGCTCCCCCAGCGCACCGGCGGCTGCGGAGGCACAGAGAGACTCGGTAGCCAGCTGCAGGTCACACAGCCAGCCGGTGGGCGGAGCGAGGTTCCCACCCCGCGCAGTCTGGCTCCAGAGTTCGTTCACCTGTCCCTGAGCCCTTTCGCCCTCACCAAGAAGAGCGTGTGGCTCTGTCATCCGCTCACGAGGCACGTTCTGAGGCCGCCCTGTGGTACGCGGGGCTTCCTTGCACGCCGGCCTGCCGGTCGGCTCCAGACATGTCTCAATCCAGAGCGTCTGCTCACCGCTCTCCCTTCCTGTCACTCCTCTGCCCGGTGCTGCCGCCCTCTTGGCGGGGACCGGCCGCGGCTGCTCCTGCGCATGGAGTCGCCCTGAGCGCCGGGCAGGCGGCCCCAGCGCTGGCCTCGCGCTGCGACCCGGGGCTCACCTCGTGTCTCGGGCCTGAGACCTGCCATGGAATGGCGCAGCTTGAACTTGAAAATGTCGCGATTCTACCACCCGAACAGGGGACCCGCAGACCCCCAGGCGTGACTTCCACCTCTGTGCCCCGCTACGAGCAGACCTTCGTCTCACGACTTCGAGGTCCTTTAATGACAGGGAATTAGTTATCTGCTCTATCAGTCTGGACAGTTTTGTCCCATGAGTATAATCAATTTCAAATATAGGAAAACTCTGAAATAAGGTAATTTTAAGATAATATTTTTATGAGTGCAAAAGGTAACTGGCTCGTTCCGTAAATATTGATGCGCTTTGCTCTGGGATGTAAAAATAATAAAACGCCGCCGACTGAGGAAAGGGGCCAGAAGGCCCTGTGGTGGCATAAAGAATTCCAAGGAATTCTTTATTATTGGTTATTTTGGTTATTTTCTATTTCGCACCTTTGTTTTTTTTTAGAGTCTCACCAGTATGTCGTTTCCACACCTTCGATTACTTTTTATAAGAGATTAAGCAAAAGCGTGAGGCGCAGGACGACTCAGCTAAGACCGCACACTGAGGCAATGATTTTGAGCCATATCGAGTGGGTGGGTCGAGGAACTTTCGCCTTTTTTCTTGTCAGAGGTGTTACCGGGAAGAGAGTGGAAACGAAATGCTAACCCCTCTACTGCCAAGCCCGCCTCTCTTATGCCCCCCGCTTCCTCCGTTCTCCCTTTATTCTCCTGTCTCTGTCCCCCTGGGCCCCTTTGATCCAAGTCTGGAGATGATTAACAGCGTCTTCTCCTACATACTTTGGAGAACGAGAATCTTGGACAACAGGTACAGAAGTCAGAATGCAGACGGAATCTACGTAGAACCAGCGCTGAGGTTCCATTCTGCGGCTGTTAAACTTTATGCCAGCAATTAAATTTTAGGGGGAAAAATCCATCACACCGAATTAACGCAGTTGGTTTTACTGGCTTGGAAATGTTTGTACGTACCTCGTGACTTAGTTTCACTTTTATAGCTGCGTAACAGCAACAGCGTAAGACGTCGTTACGGACTGAACCGCCGCCCTACTAAATTTGCGGGTGGAAGCCCTCGGCTCACTGTGACCGTGTTTGGAGACGGGGCCTTCAGGGCGGTGATTAAGGCTGATGAGGTCGTAAAAGTGGGACCCCAACCCAACAGAACTGGTGTCCTTATACACGCACCCCCGCACGGAAAGGCCGCGTAGGGACTCAGAAGGGGGCTGTTTACGAGCCTGGGGGGGCCGCCCCAGAGGGAAACCGATCCTGCCGACGCCCTGACGGTCCAGGTCTGAAGTCCAAGCCCGAGCAGACTGTGACAGAAACGCACCGCCAGTCCTGCGCGGGTGGGCGCTTGAGCAGAATCCCAACGGAAGTTACTTCAGCCGACGGCCAGAGGTCGCGAGCTGCTCCCTGGAAGCGGGACTTGCAGGGTTCGGTTGGACAGTGAAGACCGAGCCGGAGTCGCGGCGCCGGGACCCTGCGGACCTGGCTCTGCGGCTTCCTGCGCGGTCCGGGCGCGTGACTCCGCCTCTCTGCATCTCCGCTTCCTCGGCCGCGAAGTGGGCGTGAAAACAGTTCCCGCCTAAAGGGTCGCGAGGGGTAAATGCACTGAGAGAGGGATGTGAGTCACAACTCCAGGCAGGGCACACGCGCGTCTGTACCTAGACCATGCCTCGTGCTTAAAAATCATTCACGCCATGTGCTCCATATCTGCCTGATTCTGATAGATTTCCCTAGTCGAACAGAAAATTAGCAAGAGCTGCATATCTCACAAGCCTTGTGTGTTGTTAGTAAATAGCTTATTATTGACAAAAACAAACAGAGAGCAGAGGACGCCCCACCTCTCCCACGTGAAGCCGCCTGAAGCCGCCGGCGAGACCCCGACGGGAAGGGGCACGCGGCACCCGCGAGCTCACACAGGCGCGAGTCACGTGCCTATCCAGCTAGTGGCATGTCCTCCGGTGCAGCACAGGTGGCCCGGGCGTCGTTCACACAGGTGCCCCGGGCGTCGTTCACACAGGTGGCCCGGGCGTCGTTCAGCCGGCGGCTTTTCCAAGGACCCAGAGGGCTGATTAAAAAATTAGATGTCCTGTTCACAGAGGGCAACCGGACCGTGAAGCTCTTCGCACACATACTCGAGACTTTGGGGCCCTTTTCTCTAAAGCGCGCTGCACCTGGAGCTTCCGCTGCCAACCGGGAAGGGCGTGCGCCCGGGGCGCCACGTGCCGTCCGAGGTGGCCGCCGCGCGCTGCCGTGGCCGGTCACCACGCTGGGCGCCGGCATACGGCATGGGTATACTCTCTCGGTCTCGGAGGTCGGAGTCTGAGACAGATCTCGCCCCGGGCCGCGAATCCAGGCGTTGGCAGGGCGGTCGTACTCGTGGAGCCCCCAGGGGAGAACCCGATCCCGCGTGGCTCCCGGGGGCCACCTGCGTCCCGTGGCTCCTGGCCGCTTCCGTCCCCGAAGGCAGCAGTTACGCCACCGGCAGACCTCTTCCTACCTCTGGACCTCCTCCTCCCTCCTGTAAAAGCCCCATGATTACGCTGGACCGACCCGAAGAATCCAGGGCTTTCTCCCAGCCTCAAATCTTAACGTAATCATATCTACACGCTTTTTGTGTAGTAAAGTAACAGAGTCACAGCGTCTGAGGATCGGGGTGTGGACATCTCTGGGGGCCGTGACTCTGCCCGCCACACCGCCCTAGGCTCTGGTTTACCTGGCCGGAAGTCGGATGGACCTGGGTGTGCGTCTGTCCGCCACCGCCTAGGGCCACGTGTGTGACAACGCCAGGTGTGTGACCAGTGCTTTCTCTGCCAAACCAATTCCGCGTGGATTTACGTGCAACTCGACGGTAACTGGCCTCGTCCTAGAGCTGTGCTTAGTGACGGTTTTCTCCCTGTCTTCGCTCCGAAGGTTTAGACGCCACGGACAAGAGGCTGGCGTCTCCGCGACGGCTCGCGACGTGGCCGCCGACACGCGGTCATCGCCTCGCGGGGCTCGCGGGGCACCGGCGTGCGCGTCTGTGGTCGGGGCGCCTCCTGCAGCCTGCCGGTCCTCCTTACTGCTGGCAACGGCAGAATCTCTGGGTGGACACCGAAGATGCTCAGCGGCGGAGACACAGAAGGTTTCCACGGTGGCTCTCGCCACCAGAAAAGGCCATGGAAACCTACGGAGGGGATGCGTTCCGCCTCCGGTGGATCATGCTGTGTGGGTTTCAGCCTCGTTCGGTTGCACTGTAACCTCTTTCAACTTCCTTCGTCCCTTGACTTGGGCAGATAAAATCTGTGCAGTCTGGATTTCAGCTACGCTCTTTGATACATGATTAGAAGAAACTGACTTCTGTACATCCTACTGAGTGTCAACCCTCTTCATATTTTATTCCATTATTTTTCCAGGCCAGATGAGGAGACGATATTCAAAATACTTGTGTTGAACAAATTATTTATATCCAGAATATATTAAAATTCCTACAAATGAGTGATAAGACAATTCAATTATTAATTTGGCAAAAGATTTGAACACACACTTCCCAAAGACTATAAATAAACAGCCGATAAGCACATAAAAAGATGCTCAACATAATTGATAATCTGCTCAACTCTGAGGTCAGGGACTGCGAAAGCTCTGAGATTTATTCTCTGTGCAATCGATGAGTTAGCCCGCCCCGGTTCGGGCAGAAAGACACGAGGCTCCCGGGGAAGTTATCACTCGTAGCCACGGCAGTAGCCAGACCCATGTTTTGTCTCTGCTTCCTGCGCCTCGACTCCCACTGGGCCGTGCGGGGAAGGCAGGGGTACAGCGGCAAGTGTCGGGGGGAGGACCCAGAGATCAGGGACCTTCGGGAGCCGTCACGCAGGGGCTACTGGAAAGCCTTACGTTTTTACCCCGGACTGGAAGCAAAGCTGTTCTGGCGAGAGGAGAGGGATGTCCCTGTCTGTAGGACCCCGTGACGGTAACATAATGTGTAAGGAATGTCAGTACACAGGCTCCAGGAGTCCCTGTCACCGTCTTTCCAAGGCCCTTTGCTTGTGACTAACATTCTTGCAAAGAGAATTCAAAGTGAATTGGCTGGCGACGCCCAGACATCTAGAGATACAGCGTTCAAGTAGAACGGTCTCGCAGAAGTCATTTTGGGTCACTCACTAAATAGGTGGGACTATCGCGAGCTGGTGGACCCGTGTCTGGCTGGAGGAGGAGCCAGGTGCACTGACATGTGTCTCCTCAGAAGGGGTGTCCTGGCATTTCCCGCACCCCTAGAACGTCACCGAGGCGCGAGGCCCCTGTACACTTGGGTTTCCAGCCTCTGCCGCGTAGAGTCTTACCGCTGTATCCAGGACAGTCGGTGCGTCCCGGTCACCGGCCCAGTCAGCACCGCGTCGCCAGCGAGATGGGCCGGCACGACACCTCACGGAAGCGAAAGGCGGTCGAGGTCCCTGCCGTGCCACTCCGTGAGGGAGAGGTGGCGGGCGGGTATGCCCCCGGGGAGGACACGGAGGTGTGCTGCTGGCTCGCCGGCGGGAAGCAAACTGCGTCCGGCTTTTCTTACCAACAGGCGTGGAGAGCAGGCGCCGGCCAGATCCAGGGCTGCACGCTAGACACCGCACCGGGGTGGGTGCTAACTGGCTCGGGCGAAAACGTCGCACCTGGGACAGCAGCGTGACCAGAGCCCCAGCTGGCAGTCCACTGTCACCCTCCAGGACCCGTCCGCCTTCTGCCCAAACACGCACGTCGAGTGGGGATGTGCGGGTGACCACCCGTTGATTCCTCCAGAAACGCATTGCTCTGCTGTTTTTACCGGCGGGCGGAGTCCCAGCCGCCCCCACATAGCCCTCACCCCACTGGCCAGGTGCCGGCATGTAGATTTCACAGTCACGTCGTAGGTCCATGCCGATTACCGTTCTGGAACTGGCTGGGTTTGGGGACCCGCTGGGCCCACGGTGACACTGATCTGAACAGGATACCGATCAGCCGGCCTCCGTAAGCCCCTGTTCTGACGGGTGAACCAGGAATTAGTTCGCAGCCAGTGTCCTCGAACCTCTGAAAAGTACACGTGTGTCCCTTTCCCCAGGGCACGGTCGCCGCGGGCCCTCTGCAGAAGGCTGAAGGAGAGACGCACAGTGTCGATGTCCTGCAGTTCAGGGAGGTGCTGCCCCCAGGGGGGTGGTCGCCCCTCCCTTCACCTCGGATTCTGGCCGGAAGACTGGGGCCTCCTTGAGGGTGGCGCGAGTCAGACGTGTGTCCCAGGACCTACAGCGCTGCCAATTGCAGGCCAGCGAGGGTCCGGGGGTGCCCGTCTCCTTCTCCCCGAGGACGCTGAGGCCACCCCGCCACTCCCGCGGGGCGTGGCCGGCAGGGCTGCCCTGTGACCACTACTGCGACGCGCCCCCGCCGGCTTCGGCAATTACGGGCCACCTCGCGGCCCCGGCCCCCGGGCTCCCATGACCACACGGCATTTGGATCCCAGTTCGGCAGTGGCACTTGCTGCCGTGACTCCTGACGCACGGAGAAGAGCGGCTCGGAGCTCCGGGTCCCCGCCCACATGTTTCTCACAGTCACGATAAAAGCCGTCTCCTCCGGCCCCTCCCACGGCAGGGGAGTAAGGTTCACACGGGAAACTCCCCTGAAGCTCCTAGGACCCTAATCTTTGAACAGTCTCCCCCCCCGCCCCCCGCACACCAAGGCCCTCCGCCACCCGGCCACCTTGGTCCATGATTCAGTCAGGCGACCCACCGGCCGTCCTAACCCCTCAGGAGAAAACGCCGAATCCAGAGTTTCGCTTAGTGAGTCCATCTCGATCGTTTTGGCCTCACCCAGCTTCGGGCTCCTTCCAGCCTTACGCTCCCGCGGCCCCGAGAGCCACCCCCGCCGGCGTTCCCCGCTTCCCGCCTCCCCGAAGTGGACGGAGCGCACGGTGCATCCCACGAGGACTGGGCCTGCGGCGCCCCGGACGGGGACAACCGCCGGAGGGGCCTCGCCGGTGAACACCGGGTGCGGACCGCGGAGAAGCCGCTAGAGTGCCGTCTACGCTACGCCTTCTGCGCTTGACCCTCGCGCTGCCATTACTTCCCGATCTTAGAAAGTACACGCAAAACCGCGGTGGAAATCACCTACCTGTTCTTTAAAACAGCTAAAAACGATTTCACCCTTAACCTTCGATCACAGCGTTATCGTTTTTACTCAGCCTCTAAAAGAAGTTTGAAAAGTTACGTTTCTCTTCTTATCTTTTTAAGTTGACGTTTGAAATGTTTCATCACCAGTTTTACTGAAGAGAATTATGCAAAACTTGCAAATAACTGTGAAATTTTCATGTCTTGCTAAGCATTTTCTAATAATCCGGTTTGAGGATAATCTGATCCTGCAAGGAAAGTTAGTTTGACTTAATTTTGTACGGACCAGGGCCCACGCATTTTCTAATTCTATAAAATTAGAGGTTAGCTTGTAGAAAAATGGTAAGGTATGTAGATTCCTCTTCTCGGTCTGCCGAAGCAGACTACCTTAAGGGTTTTGTTTCTGATCCGGCAACCTTTACCACCCCTTCCACAGACTGCTTACAACCCCGTTCCTCACGTCCTTTTTAAAACTTCCTTGTCTCATGCCTGTTCTTTCTCAAAGTTCCAACTAAAACCTTGGCTCATCAATTTGTATGACATTTACTTCTATTTGTATGATAATTATGTTTTTAACATTTTATAAGTTATGCTTTGACGGTTCAAATGGTCATAAAAGAGGTAGTTACAGTATATTGTAAACATTTTTAAATAAAACTGCTAAATACTTCTTGATTTATCCAGAAAAGTCCAAATGCCATGGCAATTTAAAAAATATAGAAACAAGGTCTCCTTTAATAATTGGAAGCTTTAAATCATGGTTTTTCCTCCTAAACTCATGCTCAGAATTCTCAAAACTCATTTGTTAATAATTCATCATACTTCTTGGCAACAAGAAGTATGACTCTGAGGCTTGAAATGTTAAAGAACTCTGGGTTGATTTATCAATAAAATTATTGTAAAGACAATTGATTAAAACAATGGTTAGGTTTTTGGTAAGTATTAAATATAAGACAGTTCTTTACTGGAAATGCAACTTAATGAGATTGGTTGGTAGAGCTTTATAAAATTGTTAATATATTCATGGACGAATATTACTTATTGCTGTTTAAATTTTTATTGATATAAACACATAAATAAATAGATAGAAAGATTATTATAATAGTCACTTAGTCCTTCGAAGCCCTCTGAGTTACAGGCCAGCGATTACGTAGTAACTTATTCATTCACAATGATGTTTAATGATCTCCCGGCTAAGAACTCCATGACGCCGTCCTCCAATTCCGTTGAAGAGCTGGAAACCACTTGATTTACATTAGGATTGTTACTTAGTCAACTCCCCACCGCTGATAACCAGATTCTGAAGGGACCCCTCGTCTGCCCCCCGGGCGTCCACCCAGAGCACGGCGTCACAGTGAGGTCAGGGATGTGAGGACGGGAGGCCTGCCTTGGAGCGTGAGGGGAGACGGCGGAGGGGGAGGGGCCGAGGGGACCCGAGCCTACAGGACCACGCTCAGAGAACGGTGCAAGGCGGATGTGCACACGGCGCTGTCCAACGTCGTAGCCGCCTGGCTTGCACGGTTCGAAGGCTGCTGCTCCAGATAAGTCAGCCCACGCTTCCGTGACGGTGCCAAGCAGGCCCCCCTCGGCTCCAACGCCAGCCTTTCAGTGGGTCTGAATCAGTGCCGTCCAACCCGTCCGGCACCAGGGGCCGGTGCCCCTGTGAGGCTCTGACGCTGGCGCTGGGGGGCGGCTGCGCGTGCGGACGAAGCTGGCCCGCCTGCCGCTCATCACCGCTGTGCAGCCCAGTTCCGGTCCACGGACAAGGGGTTGGGGGCCCCTGGTTTAAAGGACTTCGCAGGACGGGTGAACTGAATCCACCGTATCAGCTGGGCAGTAAATCCATACGCACCTGCCTACATGAGTCCGAGAGAAATTCACAAAACCAAGAAAGCACAACCTGGAAATTTACATCAGTATTTGACAAAGCGCTTTAGAAGTTAAAGCACTTCCAGAAAGATGAAAAATGCCCTATTGTCAGAAGCTAATGATGTTATTTGGTTCTGACACACTGATGCGGAAAGTTGCACTGACCCAGAATGAAGAGGCAGAAATGTCGTATCGCGTCCCCAGTGCTAGGAAGAGAGGTGGTCAGCCAGGAGAGTCAGCAGAACACGCAGATGTCTGAACAGCCTCCTCGGAGAGATCGTTTGCTGGAAAATTCGTTCAGAAAAATACGTTTCCCCCTTTTCTCCTTCTTTTCCCAATGAGCTTTCGAGGAGTTTATACTTAAATTTCAGTAAGCAATCAGTTTGTAATCTCTTCTTCAAAATTGTAAAAGAAATAGGCTTTTACAGTCTCTTGTTGCGATCCATTTCCAAATCATTTCATTCTATAACCTTGCTTGGAAAACAGGGCTAATTTAATCAGAAAAAAGCAAATATCTATACATGTAACACACACACAAAGCTCCCCAACCTCATGCTAAGGCATGCTAGGTTCACTTGCAGACTTGTCCTTGATGGACAGACAATAGCCGTGCTCCGTGTTTCGGGTCGTGAGATCTACCCGCACCCTGACTCTGTGAGGTTATTTCCTTGGCGAGCAGACGACGCGGCCGCCCCCCGTGGACTAGGTGCATTGCCAGCCACAGTCGGCAGCTTCCACCTATGAGGCGAGTGGTCAACTTTCCCCCGCGCGGTTTCTCCTCTTACTGTGACTCCCTGGTCACCACGTCAGCCCGGCTGAGACAGGAATGAGACGCTGGCCCCCTGCTGCCTCTGGGATGCTGCGGGGGGCCGCTGACGCTCCACGTGCCCCCTGGCAGAGGTGGGCAGAGCCGTCAGGGAGGCTGGGGCTGCACGCCAAGCAGCCCACTCATCTGTGCTTCTGACCGCCGGAGCCCGGAGGGGGAGGGGCGGCGGCTTAATTTTTGCCTCCCAGCTGGAAAACTCTCTAGGCAGCTGCTTTCTGCTCGGCTCGTTTGTTTGTTTGTTTGTTTGTTTGTTTGTTTTTAGTACATCGTCCTTCACTCTCTGTTAATTATCTATTGCCATGTCACAACTCGTCAGACTCTTACCGGCTTCGCACGACATCTACCATCTCACGGGTCCGAGGGGCGGAGCGTGGACACGGCTCAGCCGGGCCCGCTGCTTCCAGCTCTCTCTCGAGGCCGCCATCGGGGGGTCAGCTAGAGCCAGCATGTCCTCCCAAGGCTGGATGAGGCGAGGCCCCCCCATCCGCGCGCAGTCGGTGCTCGCTGGCAGCACTCGGTTCCCGACGGCTGCTGGACCGAGGGCCTGACCTCCCGGGCAGCTGGCGGCCAGGGGCCGTCCTCGGCGCCCGCCGCACGGACGACGGCGACACAGCGGCCTGCTCACGACCAGACCCCGGAGGAGGGGATCACCGGAAGGCGTGGACGCCGTGAGACGAGCCGCGCCGGGCGCCGTCTGCAAGTCTCTTCGCCCCCCACGCCCTGCCCGCCTCGGCCAGTTTCTGATCACTAGATTCAAAGGCTTTTCCCCCCCTAGATTTTATTCTGCTTTTAGAGGGTTTCCTTGGTGGAAGGTTCGGTCTAACATAAGCCACCCCTTGAGTGCTGCAAGCAGAAAAATATATACATACACTTTTTTTTTTTTTTTTACTCGTGGGAAAACACGCATAAAACACACCATTCTAACCACGTTAGTGTGTAGATTCAGCGGCATTCGGCGATTCACACCGGCGCGTGACCACCGGCTCCGCCAGAGCAGAGGACGGTCCCATCGCCCCCTAGAGATGGTCGCCGCCCACTAATCCGTCCTCGCTCCCTCTCCCCAGCCCTGAGACCGCAGAGCTGCTGCTGTCTGTCTGTCTGGGTCTGTCCATTCCGGATACACCATAAAAACCGAACCGCACCCCACGCGGCCTTTCGCTCAGCAGGAATGAAGACGCGGCTCGCGCACGGCGCCGCCCGGGTCGGCACGCCTCGATGCTTGAGGACATTCGAACGTGCGGCTACGTCACGGTTACTTTTCCTTTGCACTGATATACCCCGCATCGGTCTCATTACACGTCTTGCTCTGTTCTGACCCAGCTCCTTTTATAAAAAGTTATTTCCTTGACATATAGGTGCCACGAGGCACCTTGAGGTATAAGATTTTCCAACAGTAAGTGTGCAACTGGACGGGCTTTGACAAACGTAGGCGTTTATGAAACTCCCGGCACGACCGTGACACTGGACAGTATTTTCTCTCCAAGTGCTCGTTACGTTTCCTCGCGGTGAGTCCCATCTGCCGTAACGGGCCCCAGGCGGCCACTCGTCTGCTTTTTGTCATGATAACTTGTGCTTTTTCTAGAATTTCATATAAATGAAGTCATTACTTTCAACATCCAATGAATGAATGGGGTTTCCATGATAATATAGAAATTGGAGAGGAGAAATTACCCCCAATTTTTTTTTTCTAAAGTTTGCCGGGGCTGCAAAACGACTTCGATTTTCCAATAAAAAGGTCCTATTCTATGTCTAGCACAAGAAATAAAGACCGAAACATAATAAAGCTGAACACAGAGACCTCCCACGCTGAGACACTGGCATGCGACGCGTACCGGCCGGGGGCGAAGAGGGGATCGAAGTCCATGGAGAGAACCGCAGGCCTCCTGCGAGCGGGGCAGGTGGGTCCGTCGAGGCCCCCACTGTGCCAGGAGCGAGAGGTCAGAGCTTGGAGTGCCGCCCACCCCCCCTCCCCGCCCACCCCCGCCTCACACCCGCCTCGCCGTCCACACCCGCCTCGCCATCCACACCCGCCTCGCTGTGGACCGAGTGGGAAGAGCCGGGAAGCGTCACACCCACCGAGACGGGAGCCGTTTCATTCCTCATCACCGTGCACTACTCCCCAGGGAGTTACCGACGTTCCGGCCACAAGGGACAGTGGACAGAGGGCGAGGGCGCCCACTCAGAGCAGCAGCAGGGGGCCCGGAGTGACAGGGCGCAGCGGGAAGATGGGCCACTCAGGACGGGGCTCCTGCAGGGCAAGGGGCGCGTGGGCCGGCGGGGGCGCCGCGCGGCTGGACGAACTGCGGAGTTCAGTTCGGGGGCCTCGGAAGGCAGCTCGGCGGTTCGGGACCCGAACGCCGGAGGCAAGACGTGGGGCCGGACGCGCTGGCCGTGCGGCCGGCGACGCTTACCTGGCACAGCAATGTCCTCGATACCGAAACCCCTAAGAATCCACCCGGAGACAGAGAGCGAGAGGGGTAACGACCGTCGCCAGACAGCACGTGAAGACTGATGCGCGGGGCGCGTGGGAAAGGGGCGCGGGGCGGCCGGCCAGCCCACGGGGCGGGAGGCTCCGGGCCTGCGTTTCGCTCTGGGGGCTCCCGACACCGCCTGGAGTGGCTGCCCTCGGGCATGAACACTGAGCCATGGCAGCCGAGGCTGAGAAGGTAACCGGGGAGAGATGAACGGGCGGGCGGCACCACCGTATCGGGAGCAGGCGGAGAGAGCGAGCGCGGGGATCCCTAAGTTGCTACGTAAAATCCGACGGCCAAGGTCTTTCATCTAAAGACACACGGGTAAACACCCGGAGAGTTCGGGGCGAGCGCCGGAAGGGCCTCCTCGCCTTGGGGATCGGGACTGGGGAGGAGGCGGCTGGGGGAAGCACCGCTTTCAACGACAGGCCCTCCGTATTACTCGATTTTTAAAACTACGTGTTTGTTATTTTGATAAAACGTGAAAACGAACGTCTCAAAAGTGGTGAAATTGAGGAGATGGTGCTGATTTGAGAACGAAGGTCCAGATTTGTGAAGAACTTGGTGGATATCGAAAGGAGTTAAGTCTTCGTCCTGGGCGACGATAAGGTCCTGACTGTTGGCCAAGGGGAAGGGTGACGAAATCTGCAAAGCAGAGACAGATCCTGACGGGTGGACGCTGGGCAGAGACCACAGCGGGTACCAGGAAGGGTGCTGGCGGCAGGGCCAGTCAGGACGAGGGCCCCAGGCAGAGCGGTGGCGGGGGCTCGGGGGGTGGGGGCGGGTTGAGGAAGGAGGCTGGCCTGGTGAGGCCTGCGGCGGGGCTGTCCCCAGAGGCAGAGGAGGGCAAGCCGATCAAGGAGCCGCAGGAAGTAACCAGGAAACCCCGTGAGCTTTGTCTGCGGCCTGGAGTTCTAGCCGGATCGCCAGGAGTGGTGGCCCCGAGTCGCTGTGTTGACTGGCACCTCTCTGTCACGTGGTGCGGGGCCTCGGGCCTCGGGTATCTGTTTCAGTACGGGCGAGGTGTCGCCTTCCTTCTCATGGGGCAGCTTTAAAAGCAACTACCCTTTGGAAAAAGGAGCCCACTCTGGACAGAGCCACCTGGCGAAAGAGAATCCGAACGATTTAGCGATACGTCCAAACATGGAAATGAGCGGCATTAAAACGTGCCACTGCGCCAGGACCTGCAGTGTGACAGTATCGCCATGGAAACCAAGCACTGCTTCATGGCCTCACGGGCACCGACACCGGGAGCACTGGGGACGTAAAAAACGAAGCGAACTCGGAGGCGGAGATGGGCCGTAGTACCCGGGGAGCTCTCGCCGTGGAGGCGAGGGTCTCCTGCACGATGGTCTGCGCCACAAACGCCTGGGCACAGGGCTGCCACATGCCACATATGTCCTAAGACGGCTTTATCCCTCTCAGCCCGGGCTCAGCGTCCGGCCTCATCGTGGCAGGATAACGGTTTGATAAGTGATGTTTCCTTCATTACTTCATAGCAGCCGATTTATATGTTTTCATTTTAAAATGGGTCAACAGAGATAGGGGTTTAAATCATTGTGTCAGCCTGAGATTGAATTATATGTCATTCGTGTGAAATCTCACACACACACACACACACACACGCGCGCACGCACACACATCACCTGATAAGAAACGATAAGAAAAAATCTGCAGCTGGCACAATCATCGGCAAGGAACGAGCTCTCAAAGTACATCTGGCGTCAAGCCAAGCTTTCCTAGGAAGGAACCACCATTTTTCATCGACACATACAGAAAAGAATAAACGTTCTGACTTTGCAGTTCTAAGTGGCGAAACCAGATGAGAAAGTCTGCAGAGCGGATGGAAGAAGGGACAATCTCGTCGCGGACGCGCGGCCTCCTTCAGTGCTCCTTGGCGAGCCTCTCCCGGGCTGGCTGGGGCAGCCAGGGATTCCGACGCTGGCAGAATCAGTAGCATGAGGGGGCTCAAGGCTGAATTTTCAGCTCTTTCCACTTTCACAGTTACGAGGGGACCGTGATCGGTGTGAGGGTCAAGAATAACAAGTCACAACTGTGTTTAGATAGAGCAACCAGAAATCAAAGAATCCATTTCAGAAATCCACATATATTGAGTTTATTTCCCCGTGACACTAGGCACCATTTCGGATATATAAAATGATACATTTGAAAAAAAAATGCAATCAGATTTAGCAAGATCACCAGGTTCTGAATTTCCAGTTAATATTCGTTTGCTACTGATTATTCATTAGATTCGGTCATTTGCTGGCTTTTCTTCACAGACGAGCTGCAGCAGCTTCCACATGCATAAGCACTATAATGGGGGAAAAGCCCTTAAAATCAAGAAAGTAATTCGTCTA
This sequence comes from Rousettus aegyptiacus, assembly GCF_014176215.1. Classification (NCBI taxonomy): domain Eukaryota; kingdom Metazoa; phylum Chordata; class Mammalia; order Chiroptera; family Pteropodidae; genus Rousettus; species Rousettus aegyptiacus. The sequence goes on from NW_023416286.1 coordinate 3,960,244, forward strand.
GCTTTTCCCCAGGTAACTGATGGAGAATACTATTAAAATTCGAGCTCTCGCGCACGTCAGCCCATCTCTCCGGGAATCGGTCTTACCCAAGGTCGAGGATTCGGAAACGTGAGGCTCACGTTTCCCCTTCGTCGTAAACATTTGCTTAGCTCACTTCGAAGAAGTTATTCCATCATTGATGTGTTGACTCAAGAGCCAGCAAACTCTCCTGTTTGTAGGAAGTGGCTGAATTAATAGAACCAGACATCGACTTACTCTATCGAAATCCAAACCCTTTGAACTATTGCTGCAATTTAAAGTAACTAGTAATGACGGCTGTCATTCTCCCCAAGCCCGTTTGCAATATCTAAAATCAAGGTAAGAAAAGAGATATCGCAAATGCCGACATACACGGGGCGATGCTGTGGATCCTGGGAAAGCTGGCAGCGAGGCCGGCGGCAGAGCTGAGGACGGCGGGAGCGTGGAGAGGGCGGGAGGGAACGGCGATGAACAGGAGAGCGGGGTTTCCAGAGAGATCCCGGTCGACTAGAAAGAAGCCGTGTTTTCTCTTTGTTTCCCCAGCAAATCTGGCAGGTACATGATTTGGGAGCTAAACTTGTAGGAGTTACTGAGAGGAAATCAAAGCCACGGGAAGTACAGAGCGTTTCACAGAATCCGTGTGAAGTCAGGACGTGCTGCCCACGCGGGGGCCCGCATCACGCCGGGGGACTCGGAGCTTCGGGATCCCCAGCCCAGCCGGCCCTCCACTGCGTCGGAAAGGCATCGTCTCCGGGGTAGCGGACGGCAGACAGATCCGCCCCGCGCTCCAGGGGCAGGCGCAGTCCCTGTCTTCCGAGGCTCTGTCACAGCCCTGCGAGCACCCCGAAGGGGCGGTCTGATCCGAAGCCGCCAGCGCCCACCCGTCCGACGTGCGGGAAGAGCAGACGCCCCGTGCGGTCTCCCAGCAACGTGCTTCTGCCCAGCGTGTCCGCGGCGGGCTGGACTCCCTGGCTCCCTCACGGCGGGGAGGGCCGTGTGACTACTGCCAGCCAAGGAGCTGTGAGCAGCCACTGCCGACATGGAACATTCCGGAGTCTTTTCCACTCGGGCACAGTGACTGCCATGTTCGAGATGGTGGCTGTTCGGCCGGCCTGGGTCTTGGTCACCACGAGGAGCAGGGCCCTCAGCTGACCCTTGGTTCCCATAGGACATGAGCAAAAACTAAACCTCTGTTTTTCGAGCCAGGCATTGGCAGATGGCAGCCCGCGGGCCGACTCCGGCCTGTCGTCTGGGTTCGTGTCACCCATGAGCTAAGATGCCTTCTTACATTTTTAAACCATTAAAAAAAAAAAAAAAACAGAGAAGATCATAGGAAAGTGTCCTCTGTGGCCTGCATAGCCTAAAACATTTACTACTTGGTCCTTAACAGAAAATGTTCTCTGATCTTTGGTTTACACAGCCAATCTGCCCGATATGGAGGAAAATCGAGAAGATACGTTGTCAGGGAAACCGAGGCAGAAAGTGTTTGAAACAGCAGTTGACGTAAAAGGCTACCAAATTAATGGAATAAGGTACGTTTCAGAGAAAAGACCACTGGATTCGAAGTCATGTAAGTTCCTGGGGGACCTGCCAAGTGCAGTTTCATCTGGAGACTCAGGGACCAAAGCCAGGCGCAGTGGGTGAGGCCACTGGGTCACGAAATGAACACATCCTCCCAGACGGTGTGCCGTGGACGATGACAGAGAGGCGAGCGGAAGGCCGGGGCGGGCTGCGGAGTCGGAGGAGAGTCTCTCCTGGGACGGGAGGCACCGGAGCGTCTGAGCACGCCGAAGGGACTGTTGCGTAGGGCGGGGGCACAGGCGGCCGGAAGAGACGGTCACTGGACGGAAGAGCGAAGGGTGTGAGTCGTCAGCGTGAGCGGTCGCCGCTTGCTCCAGGCCGCGGGGGGGGGGGCCCCTGCGGGGCCGGAGGCCGTGGACTCGCTGCGGGGGGCTGCGGGACCCCTCGTCCTACGACTTCTCGGCGAAACGGAGGCGCGTGGGGGAGGAGGAGGGCTCCCCGGAAGGGGCGCGGGGGGCCCGCGGAGAGAAGCGACGGTCGCAGCGCCCAGAGACGGTGGCAGGGACGGTGGCAGGGGCAGGGGCAGGGGCGGTGGCAGGGGCAGGGGCAGGGACGGTGGCAGGGGCGGTGGCAGGGGCAGGGGCAGGGGCAGGGGCAGGGACAGGGGCAGGGACGGTGGCAGGGGCGGTGGCAGGGGCAGGGACAGGGGCGGTGACAGAGGCCGGGACCCGCTTCCCAGACCTAACAGCCAGCTGCCTCCTTCCACGTCTCCTCTGGCGTCTGACTGCAGAGGCCACCCAGCCGCTCTGCTCCCTTGAACTGAGGGTGTGCGGAGCGGTCGGGCCACTACCTGTCACATACCATGCGACACGGCTTCCCCGTGTATTTCTCTTGCCCCTTCTGCTCAACCTCATTCTGCTCCCTGCTCTTATGGACAGAATGTTCAGGTCTTCCCAGTGCTCCCCACTGAAGCCCTAACCCCCGGCACGAGCCCCTCAGGAAGTAACCAGGGTTAAGTGCGGTCATCGGCTGGAGCCCGGGTCCGAAGTGCAGGTGTCCTCACGGAAGAGACCCACGCTCTGCCTCTGTCTCTCTGTGGCTCTCTCTCCCCCTCGCCCTGTCCCTCCCCCACAAGCACCGAGGAAGGCCCTGCGCGCACAGTGGGAGGCTGCCCTCTACGAGCCAGGAAGGGGGCCTCGCTGGCCCCTGAATTTGCTGGTGCCTTGATCTTGGACTTGCAGCCTCCGGAACAGAACAGTGAGCGGGTGAGTGAACTTCGGTTGTTTAAGGCTGTGCTGTTCTGTTTTGACAGCCTGAGCAGGCGGACACACTGGCTTCCCTGAGCATGCTGCACTCATTCCCAAACTACCTTCCAGACCCCTCTGTGCGGACTGCCTCCATGTTCTCCCTCTCCGCCTGCTCGTCCTTCAGCGGCTGCCTGTCGGCCAGCGCGAACCTGGGACATGGTTATTCATGCTACACCTTCTGGCTGAGATACCCGCCTTAACCAGGAGCACTTCCAGATAATTCCCTACGTCCACAGAACGGTCTTCGCGGTGGGCTTTCAAAACACGAGGACTGGCGGGGTGAGGGGTTCCACTGTGCTTGCGGGCCTCCGGGGGGCCTTAGGTCCGTCCCCACCTGTGAGCGGCCTTGGCCTTGACCTGCAGACCGAAGCGGCCCTGTCCCTGTCAATACCCAGGCAGGGAACAGGGAAAATGGTTATATTTAGACATACAGGTTATTCATTATTGTATTATTTGAAATGGGACGGTCATGTAGCAAGTGTTCATTTTTTAACGTTTGCTGATACAGTTCTCTGTTTAGTTGAAAACAGTATAATTTTTCTGTGGTAGGAATCTGGAACTCTCCTTTTAATGCCTTTTTAAACAAAAGCTTAACCAACCTGCTGTGTGTACGACAGGTATTCTGGCGTTGGGCTTGCGGCTCAAAAACGCCATCGGCGACCCGGCCTCTTTGTCTCCTTTCCCCGACATCCTGTGTGGGCTTTTGTTCTCATGCTTCGTGATCAGAAATGGCTGCTGCCAACACGGGTACCACGTCTGTGTTCACACCAAGAGGGAGGCCTGTCGGAACCGTGCCGTGGCCGCTGCTACTTGCTGAGGAGCCTGGAGAGCGGGCGTTCAGTCTTCAACTTAATAGTGGTGACGAAAGAGAGGATGATTACATCATGTCCCAGGGAGCCACAAAGGGACGAAGAAGCCACGTCGTGTTTAGAAATGGTGATGCTATCAAAACTAATCTTCCACGCTGCAATGTTTGGAGTAATTTTTGAACATGATGTATCTTGAGTGTTTTCTGTAAAGTAATAATCTTGTTTGAGAATTATTTCCTCTGCTCTGATCATAGGGCGAATGCATGCCCGGCTTTTGCTTCGGCGAGGATCTAGAAGCTGGCAGCGGCCCACGGCCCCCACCATGACAAACGAGAAACGGGACGAATGACAAAATATCACATTTTGTAAACGAATGTGAATACTGTGACTAAGAAAAGGTGGAGAAGAACTGCGCTTCCGAGTAGACGGATCCCCTTCCACGTGAGCACAACCCACAGCCTTTTCCTCCTCGAGGCACCTGGCAGGTGTGTGGTGGGCTGAGAACTGGACTCGCCACCGCGGAGGGGTCCTGCTAGGACAAAACGAGACGGCAGAGCTTTGAAGACCCGTGCAAGAGTCACATCTAGGAAACTCCTGTGTGCAAGGATGGTTTTCTATGCTCGGGAAATTGTACAGAGTGCGGTGGTGAGGGGTGTAGGCTGGGCTTCAAAGGCAAGATAAAGTCTCACGGTCTCACTGCCTCAGAAGTTCAGGTGACGCCCGAGAGAGGGGCCTGCGATAAACCAAGCACACACCTCACACCCGAGACACTGAATCCACAGGGCTGAGCCTAGCAAAACCGACAGCCTCATCCCACCCAGTTCAACTGCCGACTGGGTCCCGGGGGCCCACGCCTTGCCCGGCCCGCCCGGTGGAGAAAGCGCGGACCGCCTCTTGGGAAAACGCCATCTATTTCCGTCTTCACACAGCTTTAACACGCAATTTCTGGCATAGAGGGAAAAAAATTACAGTACATTTTTAAAAAGCAGGGAATGTGACCATAATCAGGGAATGTGACCAAATGGGGCTCAAAGAACCAGTAGAGGCAGATAAACAGATGACTCACATGTTGTAGTTAATGGACCAGGTTTTATAGCGACTACTGTAAATATGTTAAAGAAAACAGGGGAAACACGTCAACAAAACTGATGAAAACACAGAGAAATTCAACGAAAACTGGAATCTACCAATCTTTCCATCTACCTAGCCATGTATCCCAAATGGACCTTATAAACTAAAAATTTCAGATAACTCGTTGGGTGTGTCTAACAGCCCACCAAACAAACAAAAAGACAGGGCTGGTGAACTTAAAATCAGATCAATAGAAATTATGCAACTTTAAGCACAGAGTGAAAAATAAATTTAAAATAAAAACGATTTGTAAAGAGTGTGAAGACCATTGACACAGGATCTGACACATGCAGCCCAAGTCCTAGAGGAGACGGAGAACAGGGCAAAAGTAATAGTGAATTTTCCAAATCGGCGAAAGGCCTCAATCCACAGATTTAAGAATCTCAGTGACTCTCAAGCAGGAAAAAAAAAAAAAGAGTCAAACTTAGATGCATCCCAAACACTGAACACCAAAGATGATGGAGGAAAAAAGTCTTCACAGCAGCCAGAGGGGAAAACGAAAAAAAAAAAAAGAAGACACATTAACTCCAATTAGATTGATAGCAGACTTTTCAACAGAAACTTTGGAATTCAGACGATAATGCAATAACTTTAAGGTGATAAAAAAGAAAGGAAATAAAACAAAATCTCTGTCAAGCTAAAATTCTTAATCCAGTGGAAATAGTCATTAGAAAAGAAAGCAAAATGGATCCCTGAAACTAATATTTAAAGATCTAGATAAGTCACTGCCAGCAGACCTATAGTTAAGAAACACTAAAGGAAATTCTTCTGGCTGAGAGGTATGGCCTGTGAAGGAAACAGAATGGCAGAGGGTAAATACGGGCCGAATGTAGAAGAGTATTTACTGTTTAAAGCACCAGGACCCCCACCGTCTCGTGGGAGGCAAAGCCTACGCAGACACGAAACATGATGGCCAGACACAAAGCGCAGAGGCAGGTCAATGGAGTCCAGTGTTACAAACGTGCTGAGCTATTCGTGAAGAGGCGAATGCTAATTTACGGTGGGTGGAGCTTGAGTGAGGACGGATGTCGCAATTGCTACGGCAGTCATTGAAATGTAATAAAAAGTAAAACCGAAAGTCTAGCAGAGAGATAAAATGGAACACTACAATACTTGATTAACTCCCCCAAAAAATCAGAAAAGGAAGAAGATATGAACAAGAACAGGACGAATAAAACTAAAAAGACCTATATCGAACTATATCAGTAATTACCTTCAATGTAAATTGACTAAAAAGTTCCATTAAAAGAAAAAGATAGTTTTACTGGGTTAAAAATTAACATCCAACTTTATACTGCTTAAAAGAAACACACTTTCAACGCAAAGAACTGTAATAAATTGAAAATAAAAGGATAGAAAAAACGTCATGTACATATTCGCCAAGAAAACAAAAATCTTGTTTGCTATTTTAATATCAACGAAGTAAATGTGGAGGCAAAATATTACTAGGGGGAAAGAAAACATTTCGTAACTATGAAAGGGACATTTAGCAGGAAGACGCAACTTTTCTTAATTTGAATGCATCTAATAGTATAGCTTCGACATATATGAGGCAAAAACTGACCAACTAAAAGGAAAAGCAGCAGTTGGAATAATGGGAACTCCGGGTGGCAGGGTATAAACTGGGCAGCCACTTTATGACAATGTCCCTCAATTATAAAACGTGTGTCCAGGGTAGAGTATCTGGAAAGCAGAGCACAATTTAACAGAACGTTGAAAGAATCAGGCGTAATCCCAGGATTCCGCGGAACGATTTTATTTCCCTCTGGTCCTTTGTCTCGTTCTCAAAGGTCAGGAACCGAGAGAAGAGCTGCAAGGGCCGCCAGCATGCTGTCCCCTGCTGGCCACACGCCCCGCAGGACCCCTGCCGTGTGTCCAGGCTGACTTCCAGCAGACGCCTCGCTGGGCCACCAGGCGACACTCTGACAATCAGGAAGTTGGGGCCGAGGTCACGCCCGGTCCACAGGCCCCTTCGCGTGTCACCAAGTGTCCCGCCTGCGTCTCGTGTCCCCCCGGCCCCGCCCGCCGCCTGTCCAGGAGCACGCGTGGTGCTCGGGGTCATTACACACACTTCCTTCGGTCTGGAAAGCTCCTCCGTCTGTTCCCGCCCGCTCGTCCCCGCGAGGCAGAAGGCGCACGGACGGTCTGCGGCGTGCCACCGGTCCGGGCTGGCCTTACCGTCCCCTACCACACGCGGGCCCCGTGCTCTCCGCAAGAAGGGCCCGGGAACGGCGCATCGCGGCAGCAGGTGCACGGCGCGGGCGGGTCCCCGGCACGCGCATCGTGCTCACGGGACACGTCAGGGTCTGCCCGGCTTCTTCACGTGAGCCGCCGTCTCCCCCCACGTCTCAGCAGTGCTCCACGGAGAGCTTCCGAAATCGCCCGGGTCCCCAAAGCTCCACCACCCCGCCCAGCAGCGGGGACGACCGCCCATTGCGCGGCTGCTGTGGCAGCTGCTGACTGGCGGCGACGCTCGTCGCCCACTCACGTCTCAGTCGGCATCGCGTCTGAAAGAAGAGCGTCGCCGTCCCGCGTCTGCAGGGGGTAACTCGTCATTGTCGGCACACGTTACCCATGGGGACCCATGGCTCAGGATTTCGTCAGTGGGTTGCCATCCACTCCGTGTGTCTATTTCAAAGCCGGGAAGTAATCACAAACCCAACCCATCGGGACTGTTTCCAAAGGCACAATCCTTTATTTATCAACGAAAGGAGTTAGAAAAAACTTCGAAAACGGTCCACTAGATGTCCAAAGTTACACTCCAGAGCGTATCCAGGAAGCAGTTTCAGCAATTTAGGCCGAAAATTTATCAACAGATCATCGCAAACTTGCTTTCCTTTTAAACACACGCAACTTTTAAAACTAAAAAGAACAGAAAATGGCACCGACTGCGTCCCTCCCAGCGCAGGGCGCTGGCCATTAACTGGTGCCCAGGCCGAGGGGGGGGGGGGCTGTCCCCGCGGGCCGTGCCTCACGAGGGTACATGTGGCAGCGCGGGGCTTTGTCATCATCACGACAGTAAATCTGAATTTTCGATCTTTGCTTGGGCTTACGCGTCGCTCTCGGCGGCAGCCGGCACGCGGGGGCAGAGGGGGCGTGGGGGGGCGGTCGGGGTGGCGCGCGCCTGCAGCTCTTCCGTGCTGCGGGCTGCAGGACGGTTAGCGGGTGGCGTTTCGTCGCACACACCCTTTGGGCTTTTCTTTACGAACGCAGGATGCTCCACACGCGGGACAGTGTCCAGGCCACGGCCTGCTTCTCAGCAGTCCCCGGGGTGACAGGCAAGTGCCTCAGTAGTGGAGGGATCACAGCGGGTCGAGGCTGGTCCCCATGCGCGAGAAAGGAGTCTGCGGGCAGGGAGGGGCGTCTCACGGCCACACATCGCTTCCTTACTCCTGGATGCAGACAGCGCGGAGGAGCAGCCGGGGCGCATCCCTTCGTGGACCTGCGCAGGCTGCGGCAGCGTCTTGACCGTCTGGCGCGGTGGTGAGGACAGGGCTGAGCGCACAGGGCTGTGCACCCACCTGACTGCACCCGCACGGCCATCACGGACATACTCGGGCCGAAACCGCTCGGGCTGTCGGTGACCGTCCTCGCCCACGCCTTTCCCCGACGGCACCACTGTCTGCGTGGCTGGAGAGTCTCTGCGGCCACTTTACGTGTTTAGAAGTCGGCGTTGGCCCCGATGTAGGGGGCCCTGAGCTCACGGGCGGTCCCCGTGCTGCTGGGCAGCGGCGCGCCCGCCACACATTAGACGCTCACGTCTCTCTACATCTGGCAGAGGGTGGGGGGAGGGATGGCTGTCGAGCTGTCCCCCCTCTTTTTTTGCCTGCGTAATTCTTCGAGCATTTTGCATTTTCTTGCTGCTTTTCCTCTCCCAGCTGCTGCCCTGAGAGGGTCCGCTCCCTCTCGGTGGAGGTGCCGATTAGAGAGCAAGCTGGACTCGCGCGCTCAGGCCAAGGCCCGCCGCTTCCAGGCGCCTGCAGCGCGCGGAGCCGACACCGTGCGCGTGCGCACGCCCGTGCCGAGCCTGCGCGTCTGCGGGGCGCCACCCGGCTCCGCCTTGCGAGCATGAGTCAGGGGGGGTTGCCACACCCGCCGCAGCCGTCTAACCCCATCCAGGGCTGCAGCAGTTTCTAGCCTTTTCCTTTCCGGGTGGGGAGATCCCCTCTCGACTTGATCAAACATTACGTGTTTTCAACCGAGATTTAAGTTGGGGCGACAAGTCACGATGGCCGGCCCCGGTATCGCAGATGCGTAACACCACGTGGAACCCCGTGGGGACCGGCTTCCTGTAGTCGTGCGTGAGTACGTGCTGACGTCACAGAGGCGCAGAGCTGCGCCGCCGCTCAGAGTGAAGCGGGGCGAGCCAGACCCGGGATGGGGGCGCTTCGGCAAAGCACGCCGGGACCAGGAGGTAGGGAGGGGGCTTGCGGTCCCCTGGAGGAAGGGCTTCTGCCTTGCCCACGTCCAGCCTCACCCTGGGACACTCCGGACGCATGCACCTCGAGGGTCATCATTAGCACCTGACGGCTTGTTTCAAGGTCAGGTTTATCCGAGGCGCTTCCTCTGGGAGCACTTCCCCTGTACCCCAGGACGCCAGCTACTCGGGGTGCTGGAGGCTGAGCCCCTCTGGCCTCTGGAGGCCGTGGCGGGGAGGAATTTGGAGTCCCTGGAGGCACATTACAGAATCTAAGCTGCAGACAGAGAATGGTTGAATGCTAAACTCAGCCCACGGGCGTTTTGTTTGAGCCCATACAACATTATGAGCTTTCAAGTAAAAGTCCAGATTTCTGACTTTTCTTGAAAAACGTGACGATCAGGCAACGAGGGGTCCATACTGCTCTGCCCCGATGTTCAGCGGGTAGCTGAGGGGGGCAAGCGTTCCCACAGCCGCTTCTCACTTCAGGGCCCATCAGGGACCACCAGCCTCCTGGGGACCCACGTCCAGCAGCGTGGGTCCCAGCTGACAGCAGGTCGGTCTGCAGAGACGCAGCGGGCAGGAATGCGGCCCCAACTAAGACTCGACTTCAAGTTCATTTTTGAGATAAAAGTGGAGAAGAAACCAGGGTCTCTGAGCACCTGAGTCTCTTCGTCCTACCTCGTACCCATGAGCATGGGGAGTGACAGAAAGTGCCCCTGAGCCTGGCCCTTACACCCCCCCCCGCCCCCGCCCCGCCCCATCCCCGTCTTTCTTGCCTCAGGAGTCAAAGGTTCAGCAGAGGACTCTGAGGTCTCAGCGGTGCGTGAGCCACGTGCTACAAGGGGCCCAGACGCCTTCGTGACTATGTGGAGCAGAGAGCCCCCTCCACAGACCCCCACTGGGCTCCAATGAGAGCAAGAAATAAACTTCTATGGTTTTCAGCCATGGAGATTTGGGGGCTGTTAGAGCACCTGGCACATCCTGACAGGCACCCTGGACGAGGACACAGGCTCAGAGTTCACAAAGGCAGCTCCAGAAAGTTCAGTTTCCTTTGAGTCAAATTTCTTAGATAAACACAACATATCCAATGACTTCTAGTTCCTTCCACACAATCACTGTGTCACCAATACTCGGGTTGCTGTGTCTGTTCTTGGTCCTAGTAAGAAAAGGACCTGTCACCTGCACATTTACTTTTTGTATTCACGAACTGCACAGAGCCCCCGTCCTGAGGCCTCCCTGGATACCTCATCGAGATTTGAGCAGGAAAGATCATTGAGTCTTCACTGGCTCTTGACCACGCCCTCTCCTTCTGCCCCACCTTCCCCAGACACAAGGACCTGGGGCCAGGCTGGGAAGCATCGGAGCCGCGGAGACTCCTCATCTCCCCTCCCGCGTGCGGACCCCGTGGCCCTCTCTCCTCCTCCAGGCGAGGCCCCCTGCTCCCGGGGCGCCTCAGAAACCAGCAGCGAGCACAGTTCAGGGCCCTGCGCTAACCGGGCGTCACTTTCCAGGGGATTCCTTGCCCTGGTCACGGTCACAGCCAAAGCTGCCCACGGTCCTGGTTTTCAGGGCAGTTATCTTTCCAGGGGAGGGGCTGTCCCTGCCTCTGGGTGCCAGTAATCGAAGCCAAACGCCTTTTTGTCAGGGACCTTTAGGGTAGTCTTCTGTCAACCCCTTCTTGCCATCCCCACCCACGAACCACCACTCACTAGCGTGCAACACAAAGCACATTGGCTTTGGAAAAGGTACTTACTAAAATATAGCCAACATACAATATTATATTAGTTTCAGGTGTGCGGCGCGGCGGTGAGACTTTCACGCGACTCAGGAAGCGACCCTCCCGGGAGCCCCGCCCCCACCCGGCAGCGCGCGGAGTTGCTGCCGCGTCAGTGGCCGCATTCCCTGTGCTGTACTTCACACCCCGTGACTGCCTCGTAACTGCCAGTCGTGCTTCTTAATCCCGTCGCCTTTTCACCCCCGTCCCGCAAACTCCCTCCCATTCGGCGGCCGTCAGTTTATACTGCGCTAAGTGAAAAAAGTCAGACAGAGAAAGACAAATACCATATTATCTCCTCATCTGCGGAATCTAAAGGACAGAATAAATGAAAAAGATAGAAACACACTCATAGATGCGAGGAACGAATAGACTTTTGTCAACGCTCACTGACAGCTGTTTGGAGCCGTGATGCTACTGTTGAAAAGGCCACTCTAATACTTTCAGGCACTAAATCATCTTTTTGCTGAGAATAAGGAGATTTTCCTTCTTGTCTCTTTACTTCTTGGTGGCATTTCTTGAGAGATTATTTATGACTTTCCTTGAAGTATTATATTTGATCATGACTTTAGACATCGCCACAAGGAAAGGATACCTATGTGCTAGGTGATAAAACCCTGCTTACGTAGAACTGTTTCCCATTTGACGGCACGTATGTACCATGCTCTCGAAGGAATGCAATCTCTAACTCTGCGCTCACACGCGGGGGGGTGGGGGGCTGTGTCAACACCACGATGAGCCGAGCGCCGCTCAGTGTCCGACTGGACCAGCTACTCCCCCGTGAGACGGCTAATGTGCCCCTTTCACAGATGAAGAGACGTTTCCTCAGCAAACCGCTGACTTGACCACGGTCACCCTACTGGTGACTGGTAGAGTTCAGCTCCCACCTCTGCTCACTCAGGCCCCAAGTCCTTGAGTGTCCCCGCTGGCCTGGGCTAGACCTTCAGCCCTCAACCCTGAAGCCGCACGGCCTCTGAGGCGTGAGACAGCGTTCAGAAAACAGTTCCGTGAAACGCACAGGTTTTCAGGCTGGGCCTTTGCCTCTCCCTGGACGAGCTGGGTGATCGGCTTTGTCGGGTTATGAGGCTGGTGCTGACAGGTGGGTACCAGAGGGAGGGGACGAACCAGTGCTTTCGGGGTCCGAGAAATGGGTTTCCTGGGCTCTAGTAGGGATGGAAGCGTCTCCCAGAAGGGCCTGCAGGCTGGGCCTCCCATCTGGGAGTTCCTGCGCATGGACCGGGCGCGGCCCCTTGCTGGGAGGTGCGCGTGGAGGTCCCACACGGGGCCCAGGACAGTCACAGGCTCTGTCTGCAGCACGGGACGCGGCCCGCGGCCGGGCGCTGACGGAAAGGCAGTCTCGCGGTCCTGGCCAGGGAGGGAACTTAGTCCCACGCGAGGCACTGTGGAGACTGCTGGGGCGGCTGTCGGGGGGGAGGGACTCGACGCCCCAGCGACGTTAGAGCACACGGCTCACTCGGCATCAGGAGTCTGCTCAGGAGTCTCAGGGGCGCGTTTCTGAGCCCAAACGGCCCACGGGCTTCCGGCCTGCCTCGGCCCGTGGTGTCTTCGGGCCATTTTTGACTTTGGTTTTCTACACAGATCTGACGGGGGGACAGGGAACTCAGTAAGGCCCTTGGCGTTAGTGGGGTGACTTCCCGTGACAAGTGCGGCATGGCGGCCGCGGTGCTGTTTCTTCTGCCGACTGACGACGAGAAGTCCACACGGTAAATGAAGAGTTTCTGGGGAGCTGGTCTGAGGCGCTCTGAACACACCCGTTTCTGCGGGTGTCCCCGCCTGCATGTCAGCACAATGGTCCCATTCCTTCATCTCCTTTAAACCCAAATGATTCTAACTCGGCCTGTGCTCTGGCCGGCACTGGACGCGACGTCCGTCGTGGCTGGGCCGCCCTCCCCTCCGCAGAGCAGACCGCTCGGTGCCTGCGTCGTCGTCCGCGCTGGTGCCTTGCTGTGCCGCGCGACGGCCTTGCCCCTGGCCGGGCCGGCCTGCAGCTGCCGGGGCCCCTCGCGGGTGTTTCCGGTGGGCAGGAGCCACCGGGGGACGGGGAGGGAGGGAGGGGGCCGCCCTTCCGCGGTGCACGCACGTTGTTTCTGACCGGTCGGCGCAGCCCGGCCCCGGCTGCTCTCCCTGCTCCCTGGGGCTGCTTCCCGTTTCTGACTCCTGGGTCGTGAGTGTGTGTTGAGGCGCTTGATGAGGGACTCTGGCCTCTGCGGGATCCTCTTGTCACTGAGGGCAGAGGCGAGAAGCCACGTGGGCCGGCTGGCCGTGTGGGATTCCAGCCTGCGCATGGCCCTCCTTCCTAGCAGCCCGTGGGCTCCGGGCTCCGGTGACAGACGTGGGCACCGCTTTGCGGAGACTGCTTGGTCAGCCCCGCGAGCGCTTGAGGCAATGCCCTGTATTGAATCCACGCGTCTGCTCCCGGCCCTGCGTCCGTGAGCCACCCCGAGGCCACCCTGACGCGCATCCGCGCTGCTCTCTGAGGCACACGCCTGAGTCGAGGCTGGAATAGCCGGGGGCAACCTGGGGCCTGCCTGCCACATCTCCCGCCGGGGCCCGCCAGCCCCCAGAGACGTGGCACCAGCTCGGCCTTGCACTCGGCCACGGCGGGACCGGCAACGTCCGTCCCTGCCTCAGTCCGGGAGAAACCCCGCTGCTGGATTCTGCCCCGTCGTCTCCCCCCTGGAGAATCTGGTGGCCCTTCCTCAGTGCTGTGAGGTTCACACATGACAGCAACGGGGGATAAAGGTAAACACGCCTCAACACCGTGACAGTGTCCCCTGACCGGGCGCTGCTCAGGCCGGGGACGGAGATGTGCAGCGTCGCCAGTGGGTCCAAGAGCCGGCCCGGCCCTTTCCAGACTCTGTGCCTCCCCGTGGGAAACTCCTAGAGAGGGGGACAGGACTCGATTTTCGGTTAAGCCTTCCTTCACGAGGACCCAGTGTGCCGGCGACCCCGTGTGGCCCCACGCGCATTCCTGTGTCCTGGAAGAGGCAGGGTGGGGTTGACATTCATTGTTCTGGTGAAGAAATGTTCCTGCTCTGTGTTCTTAGACAGTGGGGGGGTGGGGGCGACCCTGTGTGGGGAGAACGCGAGCAGCGAGGACGGGAACCCACAAAAACACGCGTTTGGGGGTCAGGGCCAGACCGTCACTGTGGCTACAGCTCTCGGACTGGGGGGCTGGGGGGCGTGGGGCCAGAGGAACCTCAGGCTACCAATCGAAAAACAGAGGCAGAGTGTGACGGTGACAGAGGCCATCCGGCAGGGGCACATGGCCACGGACGGCGGTGCCCTGCGGTGCCCGCACTGGCACGGGGACCGGCACCGGAAGCCACGCTCCGGGCACCTGGAGTGCCGCCGCGGGCGGCTGCCCGGAGGGGCCGCGGGACCTTGAAGACAGAGCAATTGATGAAGATGAAGAAGTTGAAGCTGACAGAAATATTAATCCCCGCCTCGCCCTACGACACGTCTGAAGACGGCACGCGATGACGTCTTCACAAAGCAAAGGGCCGAGCCGGGAGCGGGTCTCCATGGGGGCCGTGTTCTGCGAGCTTCTCCCCGAACTCGCTTTGCTCGGCCGAGGCCGTCGCCTAAGTGCCGAGAACTCAGGGGACAGAGCCGGGAGAGAGCTGCGTGCCCAGATGAGATGGAACTCAAGAAACTAGTTTCACACCCGCGCGGCCCGCCCTGCACCGGGGGACGGAAGCGGGCGCCTCACTGGGGTGGCCCGTTTATTGAATTCAACTTCTTGCCCAGGAAGCTCGTCCCCACAGAAAAGCGGGGGTTCTCTCGGGGCCGAGGAAGGAGCGTCAGATTCTGGACCCCACAGCGGCGAGAGCAGAAGCTGTAGGTAAGGACGGCTTCAGGCTGGCCCACCGAGGTGAGAATGTTCTTTTGAAGATGACAGAGAGGCCTTGAGAAAGAAGGCTGCTGCCGCTCCGAGGGGACCCTGGCAGCTGAGTCACAGCTCGGGTCACGGTCAGGGCTCTGTTCACAGCGGTGACCCTGTATTGAACTGCTTTATTCTGGCGCTAAGAAATATCAGAGGCCCTGGGCTCGTATGCGATTTGTCACTTAATACAGCTCTGTTGATTAAATAGCCAGTAGAGCCACGGCTCACCTCTTTGCCTCTGGAAATGGGCTGAAAATACTGAGGAAAGTCCCCCCCACCAGGCTCAGCTACATCACGAGCATTGTCCCCGGCTTCCCCCGCATGGCTGACTCACGGGCTGGCTGTTCAGTACGTTTACAAGTCATTGTTGAGAGACTGAACGCGCTACGGACTGGGAGGTGAGTCAGGGACAGACAAACTGGCTGGGGGCGGGGTGGCAGGTGGCAACCCTGGTCCTTACGATACCGCGCAGTAACCTAACCTTCAGGGGAGGGCGGTTTCCCGCTGGCCGGCCAGGCTCCAGGCGACCCCGGGGTCTGCGGCATGGAAGTTTTTGATTTCTCAGGAAGAGCTCTTCTGTGCAGTGACATGACAGTCCCTTTTCCGCCCCGAGTGCCCACCCCAGCTTTGCGAAGCACGTGCGCGGGCCCTGCACCACGTGCCACACCGACGCCCCAACTTGTCTGTTCTGTATTTCCCCCTTATTGAGAACTGAATATTCGCGTAGGAAAAAAAAATGGTTTATGCCGAGCAGAGAGACTTTTGAGAAAGCGCCCCAGGCCTTGTTCAAAAGCCACCCGAGCTCTCGTCCCCGCCACCAGCGGGGCAGACGTCGCCGAGCCTTTGCCCTCGACTGGTTTCGGGCTTGCCTGCTGTCCTGATCTCCCCACATCTGCCTGCACAGTCAGGAACACTTTGGAGGTTTGACATCCAAATGCAATATTTAATGTCTACACAGTAAAACTATTCGAACGTCAAAAACCAGGATCGTCAAACATCCATTATAAAAGTTCGGTTACATTCATCTGCAAGTCTGAAGTTAAGAAACCATTTTCTGGTTTACTCCTGGTTTCTTAACTTCAGACTTGCAGATGAATGTAAACCGAACTTTTATAATGGATGTTTGAAAAACTCCCGCCTCAGGATCCTTGTTTAATGGGATCAACTTTCAAAGTTGTTTCGGAGCTAAAAAAAAAAAAAAATGTTATGTCTGGTACAAGACAAAAACATGGAGAGCTGTCCGTCAGGAGAGAAAGCGCGATGGTGCCTTTCTGAAACATGACTGAAAATGTGTTTTACACCAAAACAGGACACACTGCCTGCACAATCTGTAGGAACTGCTGGGCAGGCCTCGCAACAAAGGCCTGCTCGCCAGGGGAGGGAGGAGGGCGCCTCGCAAGGCTGGCAGGCGGCTGGCCAAGGCGGAGAGGTAAGATTCGGCTCAGGCCCGAGCGACTTGTTTCGGGACTCCCTATCCGCCACGATTCTTATTTTCTGCCCTCCCTCCCCTCGAAAGACATTACTGTCCCATTTTGAACTCTTGTCTTCTTGCACCTGTTTTTTATAAAGATTATTTCCTTCATCCCGTGATGTTTTACAATGTGTTTCATTTAGCATGACTTCTGCAGCCCGAATGAGATGTTAGCTCGCTCTGTGAGCGTGCAAGAGAGAAAAATGACCTTCGCCAGGTGAACTTTAATGAACAAATGTATATTTTAAGTTTTGGAGTAAAATCTGCTGTGTGTGTGATTTTTGGTTGTTATTAATATGAAGGTGAGTCCAGTAATCACGAGTAGTAAAGAAAAAAACTGCTACTTATTGAAATGGGACAGATGGAAACTTTACACAGATAACTCGAGTGGGCAGAGAAATGGCCACGACAGCCTCCGAGCCTCTCCTGCTTGCAGTGACCTGGGCTTTGTCTTTTGAGTATTGCGTTTGAAAACCGAGTATCATAGATTTATATACTCAATGGTTTTCAACCCCTTCCGGTCATTCTGTTCGACGTGAGCAGTCGGGTGCCGCTTACGTTGGCGGGTGTGTCTCTTTAACATGGCCCGTTAGCGTCGGGTACTTCTGTGCTTTCTGGAGCGAAGTCTCCTCCTCCTTCATCCCTCACCTGGAATCTGCCAAGTTTGGTTTAGTAGGGTGACGAGAGGATGGCATTTGGAAACCAAAACCTTAACCCCGATGTGATGTGAGCGACAAGGCATCGGCGGTGACCTGCGCGCCGAAACGCTCAGTGCGACCCTGGTCAAGCCTTCGGAGCTCACTCACGGGGCACAGGGAGCTCAGGGAGGAGAGAGACAAGCTGAACGACATGGCGATGAAACCGCACAGTCCCGGGGGCATCGCGCCGGACGCCGGCCCGGCTTCTCTGAGTCGGCGCCACAAAGTCACGGAGGGACCTGAGCGGCTTCAGACAGGGCAGAAGCAGCGAGGGGCCGTTGTCGGAAGCTGTTAGGAAAATTTTAATATAGATTCATTATTAGTTGATATTAGGGAATTATTAATTTTTTTGACATGTAAGACTGATGTTGATTGTTTACCTCATTATTTTTTGGTGACATGGTGTTTAAACGGTTTAAAGGTAAACATGATGTCTGTAGTCTGTTTAAAATGAGTTTATAACAACAAAAATAGAAAAGTATTATTTAACTATGTAAATACACAAAAATATAGGTCATGTATACATGAAGCAGACGTGGCAAACTTTTTTTTAACAATTTTTGAAGCACCGTTGAATCCGGGCGATAGGTATTTACTGTGCTATTCCTTCTCCTGTATATGTTTAAAGTTTCTTTTTCATTGTAAAGTAAGGTCTAAAGGGGGCGGGCACTCCCCGTGGAGCCGCTGGAAGCCGCCTGCCCCTGGGAGCTGGGCTGGCTCGCCCCGCCCTCCGGCATCCAGACTTCCAGGTGGGCAGAGTCTTCCTGAGTCTTTTCTCCTTCAGCCCTTCCCCCGCCCCACCCCCGCGACAGGTGCCACTTTTCCAATTCTATCTGCTAAAGGTCATGACCCTGCCCCGTCTTCGGCCACCACCCTGCGACGGCCTGGCCGCTGCCCTCTCCGTGACCTCTGTCCCCCCATCCCCGGCCTCATTCTCCCTGGGGATGCCCCATTGCTTCGAGGATAAAGTCCAAGCCCCTAGCTTGGTGTGCGAGGCCGCGTGGCCCGGTCTCCCGTCCCCGTGCCAGCGGCACGGAGGCCGCCGCGTCGACATCCTCCTGCATCCCGAAGCCCCGAGCGCCGCAGCCCTCCCCCCCCCAGGGCGCCCCCGCCACCTCCTGCCTCCTGCCGCCGCCCTGGGCTGCCTCCCCGGCACCGCATCCGGCCCCCCGCGCGGCCCCCCGCTCACTCCTGTGTGATCCTGGGCAAGTCACTCGACCCTTCGGTGCCCGTGTTCTCATCCGCGGGGCTGGACAGGGGTAACGGAGCCTCAGGCACGAAGCGCTCAGGACGGGGGAGTCTCGGCGAGTGACCGTGCGGTGCTGTGGGCACACTGCGCGCACTCGGGGAGTGTCACCCACGGGTACCACCTGAACCGGGGCGGCAGCCGTGGACACAGCCATGTGCCAGCACCGTGCCCGTGCTCGTAGCACGGAACGCCCCAGAGGGGGGACGCGCCTGTCCTTCCCACCGACCGCCCTGTGCCCCGCCGCTTCCCTCCCCCTCCACCACTCCCCTCCCCCTTTCCCCCCTCCCCCTCCTCCCCTCCCCCCCTTTGCCTTTCCTTCCTTCCTTCCTTCCACATATTTTGGCGCCAAGCCTGCGCTATCACCCCTATTTTACAGATGAGGAAACTGAGGCACAGGAGGGAAGCCCCCGGAGCCCCCGGAGCCTGACGCCGAAGCCCACGTGTTCACACCGTTTAGCTCTAAGTGTCTGTGAAATGAATGAACGAGTGACCGCTGAGTGAGCCGAGCAACGTGGAGAAAGAGGGGCGCGCGGGAGGGGCCCGACGCCGGCGGGGGCGTCCTGGTCGCCCGAGCGGGCAGCCTGTCCGGGTCGCGTGCCGCGCGCGCAGAGGGGCAGAGCAGCCCTCCCTGCCCAGCCGGCCCCGGCCACGGCGCCCGGCGTCTGGCTGCAACGACACTCATTTCCTTCGACACGACCGTAGGCCGCGAACACCGCGCGCTCCCAGCCCCTCTCGCCGGGAGGCAGGCGGGCTCACTGCCGGGACCCGTCGTAGGTGCCCAATAAATACTTGTTGAATGAATGAGACGGGGATGTAAGGGGCTGGAGTGACCGGCCAGACGAAGACGGAAGGCGAGGCCGGGCAGAGAGCAGCACGTGCCCCGCGCCGCGGCCGCTGCTGGCTCGGCACCTCCCTCGCCGCCCTGTGTCCTCTTCAGTGGAAAACAGACCGGTCTGCTGTCCTACGCGATTCCGTCTCCACCGTGGCCTGTGGGCCCCGAGGGCTGAGCAGCTCGTTGACTTCTCCATTCACTCACTCACTCCCTGGTTGGTTCCCTGTGCTCACTGGCACGAGGTGTGCTGGGTGCGGCCACAGGGCAGGGAGTGTCCCTCTGTGGCTGCCCGCCGGCGGGGAAGCCTGCAGCACCAGACAGACGGAGTGCTGCGGAGACCCTCGACCCTCGTCCCCGGGACGGCGTCTTGGAAGGCGTGAGCCGCGGGAGCCGTGTGCGCCCCGCAGCTGGGCCTCAGTCCCCAACGGGCCGGGAGGGCCGGGCTTCTGACACACATTTGGCCACGTTCCAAAACATCGCACCGATCGGCTAACTTTTTTTCCCCGCGAGGCTAGTAGTTCACACTCCTTTGCGTTCTGGGTGGAGTAACTTATGCCTCAAGCTTGAATGGAGATGCCCGCCAGAAGTCGGCTGTGACAGCAGCATGCTTTCCATTGTCCACTTTGCTGGTGACATGTAAATACTCTTACGTTTTTGGGGGGGTTAAAAGGACCTGCTCTGCGCACGCCTCTGCCGCTGCCGTGGGGGGCGGGGGGCGGGCGGGAGCAGCTCTTTCTGCTCCAGTCTGGGCGCCCCAGAGCCAGGTCCTCTCCTCGTGCACACCCATTTCTTTCTTTTAAAATGGGGCTAACCTCAGGACGTCCCGAGGGATGGTTTTTATCTCCTCCCACGGCCTTCGTCCCTGCCCACGCCCCGGGCGCACGTGGTCAAGGCCCGGGTGAAGCTCTTGGCGGCAAAACCTCCTCCCGTTTCCCCACTGACTAGAAGCCGCCCGCGCCCTCGTCGCCTCCCGGATAAAGTCCAAGCTCCTTCTCCCTGGCACAGGGAAAGGGGCGTCTTGTCCCCAGGGGGCATGGCCCTCTGTGCCTGCAGGACCTGCTGAGGGTGGCTCAGCGGCCTGGTTGCCGGGACCTGGGGCCCGCCAGGTTACGACTCTCCTGCTGCTGCTGACCAAAGCCCTCACCGCTGCCCCCCGGGATGCCCTGTCCTCCACCTCGGCCTCCTTCCCGGTCACTCTTCCTCACAGAGTTCCAGTTTCCTTGAGGATGAGCAACGTCAGTTGACTGTCCGTCACGTGACGGGGGTGGCAGGAGCTGCGGGCCTCGCCCGGCTCCCCGCGCGGTGAGGGCGGAGGGAACCCCGACAGCCATCAGCCCCCCACAAACGTTACTTGTTTCCTACGGGTTTACACGCCTTGCGTGTGTCTACGTGGCCGCGCATCTCAGAACTCTGCCTGTCGAGTCATCTTTGAAGCCGTCGGCCTGAGAGGGGCGGGGACTCTGCCTGCCACATTGGGACTCAGGGTCGTGGCTGATGGCCGGGGCCTGACAAGGGGGTCAGGACGGCCGACCGGCGCCCCTGTCCGCACAGCGCCCGCTGTGACGTCCC
This sequence comes from Rousettus aegyptiacus, assembly GCF_014176215.1. NCBI lineage: Eukaryota > Metazoa > Chordata > Mammalia > Chiroptera > Pteropodidae > Rousettus > Rousettus aegyptiacus. Next base: position 3,980,950 of record NW_023416286.1, read on the forward strand.
CCGTCGCCCTGGGCCCACGGCCGCTGGACCACGCGGGGTGCTGCGGGGTGCTGCGGGGTGCCCCTGGCTCCCACCGTCCGGTCCCCTCGCAGTCCCATCAATATGCCATGTCTCAGGCACAAAGGGACCAACTTCTACCCTCCAGCGAGTGAGTCGGAGCTGCGGGGAGTCTCCAGAGGCCACTGACGGCCTCTTCGCCCAGCGACGTTTCTGGAGTCCAGCCGCTCCTCTAGGGGTTCCCTTGGGAAACAGGGCCCAGGGTGCCTCTCCCATCGTCCCCGTGGACCTCCCAGGGCTTGCCTCGGAGACGAAAGTAAGCTCTTTTCCAGAGACCATGAACAATGGCCTTCAGGTTCTGGTCCACACCCCGCGACAGGCGTCCCCGAGCACTGGGGGCTGGGGACTGTGGCCGTCCTGCTCCGCTCATCAGGTTTTCTGCCAAACCTTGTAAACCAGAGGCCTTTGTAGTCCCACAATGGCCTAGGCTTTTGAAACTCAAAAGGCAGGAGGACACCCTTCTCTTTGCCAAGTGCTTGGGTCACACCGAGTCTCCGTGTGTGGCCGAGGCGGTGGCCCAGCTGCCCGAGGCGAGGGGGGTCGAGGGCCGCCGGCCAGAAGCCCGCGTGGGCCACTGTTGTCCAGCAGGGCTCGGGAGGTTTGCGTGGACACGTGAAATGAGCAGTGTGCGGTCAGCTCTCGGGGGAGGGATTCCTGCTCTTGACCTTCGGCATTTAGCTGCCCTGCCCAGCCTGCCCAGCACAGAAGGAAACCACGTCAGGTCCAGCAGAAAAGCCAAGTGTGTGCGCGCTCTGCCTGTCTCGGTTCTACTTCGTGGGGAAACCCCTCCGCGGTGCGCGCGGGTCTGGATGACCGGGAACGTCATGGAAGATGCGCTCGCGAGGCGCCAGCGGCCAGGCCTCTCGGCCCCGGGGAAAGGGCGGCGGGGCCGCCCGCCGCGTGAGCAGAAACGAGCAGCAGTTATAACGCCACGCGGCCCGGGGAGCCCACGACTGTTTCTCTCAGGGAGCCCCCGCGCCTCCTCTCGGGCTGGAAAACAGGGCTGGTGATGCTACACGCCCCTGAGGGCCGACGGAGTCCAGGTTCGAGCGGACGAGTCGGCGAGAGGTCCGGGCCGAGGTCTGGCTCGGGACCGTGGGCCCCGTCCTCCTGCTCGGCCACTAGCCAACAGTTACTGAGTGCTTACTCTGTGCCGGACACGGCCCAGGTCATCGTCACAGGCCCGAGCGGGCGCCGTTCCTGCCACCTGTGTCTCCTCAGACGAGGACCCCGAGGTGCCGAGAGAGACTCGGCCTGAGCTGGCGCAGTCGGCGGCAGAGCCGGGCTGCGGAGCCAGGCGGGGTGGGGGGACCCGCGGCCCCTGCCGTGAGCTCCGCGACAGCCCCGGCTGCCACTCCGCAGCCCAGCCCGGGAGGAGCCGGCCGCGCCCGTGCTCCCGACCCCGCATCGGCGGGGGCTTGGGGCAGCTGCTCCCCCAGCTTTCGCACCGGTACGTCCCCAATGCCGAGGACAGTGAACGTGCACCAGCCCCGCGTCCCTGGCCATCGGCCGCACTCTTCCAAAACTCACTCTAGGCCAGCGCGAAGCCACCCCCAGCCCCGGACTCCGTCCTACCTTAAAACTCAGGCGATTTTACAGGGTGCGGTTATTTTCATACCCCCCCCCCCGGACCCCCGCCCCAATACGGACAAGCGCAGCGGCAGGTTCGGGTGGCCGCACGGGGCACAGGCCTATGACAAGATCCACATTTCTCTGAAGGGTGAGAGCACAGCCCGCGGGCAGACTGCGGCGCGCGGCCGCGTCCCCCAGCGACAGGCGGCCTGGGGACGCCGCTCCCCTCAGACCTGGCTTCCTAGACCGGGGCACAGGCCGGGGCCTCCCCCGTGCCATGTGCCTGCCGCCACGCCCGGCGTCACACCGGGGGCGGTGCGAGGGGCCGGCGCGGCACACGGCGTGGTGAGCCTCCTCCTGCCTGGCCCCCCGCGGCCCCTCCAGGCCGACGCTGCCTGAAATCTTTCCTGATCCCGCCTGAGCTGTGAGCTTGAACAAGGCTGGGACACCCAGGGCCTCTCAGAATCCAGGCTAGAGGACAAGCCTGCAATTCTAACGACATCAATCGCATGCTTCAGGAAAACACACACATTTTCTCGAGTGGCTTGTGTGCCCCAACCTTCTGCCACTTATATCCAGACCTAAGCACCCTGCTTGGGGGCGCGGGGCGCATTATAGTACCGGGGTTACGAGCATAGGGGTGCTCGGGAGGCAGACGGTGCGCACTGGAGCAGCAGTGTGCACGGCGCCGTGGACCCGGCTCACGCCCAGGGTCGCGGTGGTCGCCCGCGTCCCCGGAGCCCAGGACGCCGGCCCTGCGCAGCTCCCCACCTCGTGGCAGGAGAAACGGTTCAACGGTCCCGGGTCCCAAGTGCTGGGCCGTTTTTCCAGGTGAGAGAAGCCGCGTCCGGCCAGCTGTGCCTCTCTGGCCACCAGACAGCAGGGGCTGTCCACGTCACATCCCCTCAGGGGCAGAGGGACCACTGTAGGGACTCGGAGCCAGAGGCCACCCCAGGGCCCACAGCGGGAGTCAGTGTGTACCGCATTTTGATAAAAACCACTCAAGTGCTTTAAACTCTTCCAGCTGTAATGTATTTCGGGCATTTTCCTTTACGCCTTTACATGAGAACGCCCTCTCCCGAGCAGTTAGCAGCGTCCCACGAGACCGCACACATCCCGCCGGCACGTTCCCTAAAGGGTGCCGCACGGCCACGTCCCCGGGCCACCCCCTCCCACAGTGACCTTTCTCTAAACGCCCCCCAGGGCTGCACCGCAGGGCGCTTTCGTGGTGAGCGGCCGCGCCCGCGGCAAGCTGGCCTCAGAGGGCGTGTCCCCGTCACCACTGGACAGCAGGCTCTGGGCAGACCCCAGATGGCCACGGGCGGCCCCGCCTGGAGGGGCGCGGGGTCGGGGGCCTCCCTCGCCTCGCTCAGGCCGTTTCTTCATCTGTAGAGCGACCGCGGCTTGGGGGAGGGCTGGCACGGGGCCACCGCCGGCCACCGGGCCTTTTCTCTTCCTTTTACCACCCAAAGTTCTACGGCTACTAAGATGCAAGGAAGGCGCTTGCTCCTATGCTCATGGGCTCTGTTCTTCATTATTTAAATGTTTCAAAACATTTGTAAAATAAAGCAACGTGCAGAAAAGTGCATGAATCCCTGCAGTTGAACGGCGGTTTGTAAAACCAGCCCTCGGGAGGCACTGCCGAGGCCCAGGGAGGACACCGAGGGCGGGCCGGGGCCTCCGCGCGTCCCCACCGCGCCCCGCTCGGTCGGCCCGTCTTCACGCGGCCCCCAAGCGCAGTGGCTGCAGCCTGGGGACACACACGCTCCCGGTGTGCAGCTTCCCCGCAGCACGGGGGCCGAGCGTGGGGGCACCCTGAGGGACCCCATGGCCTGCCCGCCCTGCCGTCCCGTGGGCCCGGACATGGGCCAGGCCGCTCCCATTGGCTCCGCTCCATCCTGGGACAGGGGACGGCCGCCCACACAGCCTGACGGGCACGCCTGGAGGCCACAGCCCGGGTTCTTCCCATTCTGTCTCCCGCCCCCGCTTCCCCCGGCCGCTGCAGGCTCCGGCCCGTGGCCCGCGCTGCTGCCCCGAGTCTCAGCGGGCCGCCTGCGCTCCAGGCAGCACGCTGGGCACGGATTCGATTTTCTACCAAACCTGCCCCTAAGAAAGTCATTCGTGAGTTTGGAGTGACCTTGTTTGCTCTGAGTCACTGGGAAGGCCTGGTCTGATGAGGACAAACTTGTCCACGCTGAAAAGAGGGCCTCCTCATTCTCTGCCTCTGCGAGTGCCACGCCAGTCCCCGCCACCCGGATGGAGGGGCAAGGGGCGTGGGTCACCCCCGCACCCAGCCCAGGGCACAGCCCTCTGCAGCCGAGTCAGTGAGTACTTGCTGGCCTCAGCTACTGCTCTCGGGCTTCGGGAGCCTGGAGCCCTGGGCCAGCCTGACCGACAACGACCTCGGCGATATACATCTCGACCTTGAGAACTGAATATCACGCGTCCCTCGTTTGCAGGACCCGCACGGCCAGCCTCTCTGTACAAGCCCTGTGTGACAAAGACGTCGGCCGCCTGGGCACAATAGGCGGCCTCTGACAGGTGAGCCCTGGGAAGGGGTGCCAGCAGGGGGCGGAGCCTGGGGTGGGGTGTGGACAGCCCACCCTCCCCCACCCCAGGGTGGCCCCAGAAGCAGTGTTAGCGTTGGAACATTTGCTCCTCCATGTCCCGAGCTCGCCTGATCGCCCCTCAGAGGGGACAATGTCGTAAGGACCCTTTCAAGGAACGGAGTCTCGAAATACAGGAAATGCCTGGTTAAAGCCCACTGGGTTAACGCTGTTATGGAGGCTATGCTTTCTCGGCATTAAAACGACTGAAAACTGAAGAGCTCTGACCACTAATCTCATATTTTGTCCAATATTCAACAACCAGCAAAATATCGGGATTCTTCACGTACGTGCTCCTGAGTTTCAGTCATTGAAAGCAAAAGGAGAGAGATGATGAGAGGCGGGAGATGCGACGCCGCTTTCTTACGCGCCTACGGGAAGCACTACGATGCTCCGCCTCAGGATCCGCGGGGCCCGCGAGACCTAGTAAACACTGGGGCAGGGGAGGTGGCGCCTCTTATGCCCCGAGGTTATGTTCCTGTTTACGGAGCAAAAGAAAACGTTGCATAACCATTTTGGTGAATTAAGTCTCTTAAAATTACTGCAAGAATCTTTCACACTGTCGAGGTCAAGCCAAATCGAGCACGGACAGAGGGAGCGAGCCCATCTAATGTCATTGCTGCATGGGTGAAGGCCGCCGAGGGGCGGCCGGAACGCCGCGACGAGAGGCGCTTTGAGTCTCAAACGGGAGTCGTGTCAAACGTTCGGACTGGCCCGGCTGGGCGGGAGGCAGAGACGGAGACCAGAGCGTGACGGTGTGCAGGATCACGCGTTATCCGTGGGCCTGCGACATCGACACAGAATCTGCACTGCGCACTAGGAGCTCGATCTTGTTTTGCGCATCGCCCAGGGCATTCCTTCTTACGAGTCTGTGCAACCGTGCGGCATGAAGTCCGCACCGAGGGGGCATGTGGAGCAGGAGCAGGAGCAGGCGCGGGGGGGGGGGGGGAGGGCACAGGGGAGTACGGGATCGCACGCGGTGACGGCGGGCAAGGGCGGGTGGGACAGGAAACCACCGGAGGCGTCGGCCAGGGCCGGAGGCAGCAGGGTCCGGAAGCCAAGATAAGGAATTTGGACTTCATCCTAAGAGCAACGGCGGCTCTCTGGGGGGGCTTTAAACGGGGGAGTGCCGTGATCGGAGTAGCATTCTAGAAAGAGCTTTTGCTTGCACTGTGGAGAATAAAGTGAAGGACAGCAGCCAGGGTTTGACCAGTCAAGGTACGAAAACGTACGCTGTCCTTCAACGCCCGCACTTCTAGAAACACTCAGAAGACGAAAATTCAGGTGGGAAGGAGAACTTGGAAGTCCTCTTGATAATCTAAACGTCATCCAGTGGAACCTCAGGATTAAAACCCGCTGCCGTGGGCTATTTCTACGAAGCTGTCTGGGGTCTGTCCGGGACAGAAGACGTTTAGGATGTGACTGTCACGTGCATGACTACCCCTCAAAGTCTTTCTGAATCAGACAGGTTTAAGCATATTAAGGATAATGAAAACTGACATCTTTTGACATTTTGGGGAAAAAACTAAGAGCCCAAGAGCCAGGAACCTTTGCGATCCCCAGATTTTGAATGGGTGACTATTTTTTGAATGGACTATTTTGGCTTTGGAAAAAATTCTATTTCTCAGCACAATGAACTCATCCTAACCAGGACGGTTTTTTATTTTTATTTTTTCTTGCCCTGTATTGAAAGATTGAGGAAAGCTGGGAAAAGAATGTGGGCAAAGGCTAGCCTCGTGTAACGTGAACGATTTCATAGCATTCTGTAGTATGGGATTGAAGGTTTTCTTCAGTCACAAGAAGTTCAGCATTTGAGTCTGTTTTCCAATTTAAGGGCAAACGCTCGCTGTGTGTTTGTGTTCTGATATATACTACCGCGCGCTATGTAAACATTTTCATGTTCTGGGAATAGCCGGTAAGAGTGATATAAAATCTTTCTGAGTATTAAACAGTGTCCTTCATACTTGAAAGACCATTCCTCCAAATCTCCAGCCACCCGTAGTGGATTTCCCCTGCCAGTCCTGAGAGAGGCACTCACTGGCTCAGGTGCCTTTCTCTTGAGAAGGCAGGTAAGCCAGGACTCTCAAGACACAAATCGTCACTTAAGAGACATCCAGAAAAATAAAGGTGCGATGAGCTATCTACATTGTCAATTCCTCAAACGCTCCATTTAAAACTTCAGTAATACTGTCTGTCCATCTCAAATGAGACTCAGTAGGCAGAGTCTTATTGTGTACGGGCGCGGCTTCGGGCCAGCCAGGGCTTCTCATGGCACTGTGGTCTAACCCCAGCGCAATGCATTCGGACGCCCTGAAAGCAAGGGACACGGGCTCTCTGGTGGGCGCCCGCCCCCCGCCTGTGAGCTGTCGGCGAGCTGACTGACGAACACCGAAGGCAGCGAGGGCGTGCGGGGTGGACAAGCGCTCAGTCAACAGACAGATGCGGCAGCTTCGGAAGGCGAGCCGGCCGGGCCCGCCTTCCAGGGGCCGGTGGGCTTCCCCCCTCATTTTAATTCTCCGTGTGCCACGCAGCGACGCACGCGACCTGCGGGCAGCGTGGGGCGTAAGATGGGTGTGAGAGCCGGTCTCACGGCCTGAAACTGCTGACACACGTGAGTGTCCAGCATAAGCCTGCGTGCAAAGCAGAAGGAAGGAGCAGACTCCGGGGAGTATGGCGTGCCTTCCGGGGTGGGGAGGCAGGGAACTGAAGCAATCAGGGCCGACTCGGCGTCATGGGCAGGAGGGAGGAGGGGGCTGCCGGCCAGGCGAGGGGCCGGCCGGTGGGCGGCGACGGAGGGTCGCCCAGAAACGGAAGCCAGGGCCGGACGGCAGGACTCCGGTTGAGCTGGCTGACAATGGGGCACCATGCGAGGTGTTACAAGACAAGGGGCCGTCTGCCTCCTAAAATTTACATTTTTTTATTAAAAATGCTTTTTAAAAAAAAAAAATAAAATAAAAATAGCATAAAGACATTGATGTCTTTTTCTCAGCCAGGAAGGTTTCAGGCTGGTGCTTCTCAGCACGCGGGGGGCGTGGCGGCCGAGGAAGCAGGTGTGAGCAGGGCCCTCCGCTGGCGATAGCCACAGAACCTCAGAGCTCTTTGTGGGGCGCTGAGGTCTTCAGAAGCAAGTAGCTTAATGAGCTAACGCAGTCAGGCGACGGCTGCCCCCGGCCACACACGGGTGGCGGGTGCTAGGCACGCAGCACAGCGCTAACACCCTCCCCCGGGCGTCTCTCCCGCCCCCGCCTCTGACCCCACAGACTTCCCAGGGGTCGCCCCCTCCCACGTTCCCCCACCCTCCCCGAAATCTGGATCAAGAACCATGGTTCGAAAGTCAGTGCCCTGCCCGAATTCACCCCACCGACCCAGCAGAACAGGAGCCGGAGGCCGGGTGCCCCCCTGAGCGTCCTGGGGCCCGGGGCGCCCTACAGCTCCAGGAACCTGAATTTCCAGACTCTGGACGTGTCTGCTTTGACTTATGGTGTCTACTTTTCCCTCAGAACTTCAACCGACATCAGGACTACACCTTCCAGACCCTTCTTCCTGCGAAACCAGACCCTTAGGATCTGGGGCCTGCAGGCCCTTTGAAGGGGACCGTAGGAAGGAAAAACGAAAGTCTAACCAGGTGCGAGTGACCAGATCACCTACAGGAGAGGTGTCCGGGCGCCGGGTGGCAAGTTAGGAAACAAAGAAGCAAGACGAGCAGAGCCGCAGCGAGGCCCGAGGCCCGAGGGTGAGGGCAGGCCCAGAGCCGGCGGTGCAGGCGAGGGACGGGGTGGGGTGCTGGCGGGGCGTCCTGCCTGTGCGCGCAGTCGGGACTGGTGGGGGACGCTCTCCACTGCAAATTTCACGCGGGCACTGGCCTTTGCGTTAAAATTCCCCCTCCCCGCCGTCCCCATGTTCTGCCTGGTGTTTGGCCGCTGAACCCCTCTGAACACCACAGCGTGTAGGGAGAGAGAATGCAATTGCCAAAGAGAACACAGGGACAGGGACAGGGGACGCGGGGGGCGGCGGGCAGGCGGCCTTTGCGTGACGTGCGATGGGGCGGCCCGGCCAGCAGCTGCCTGACCGAGGTCCAGGTCTCCGAGGTCAGGGCACCACGGCGGGAGGGGTGCCCAGTGAAGACGGGGGGCCGTGGGGCCGAGGAGGACCCGTCCTGGCTACAGTTTACCACGCACGCCTTCGTGGCAAGAATTCCAGATTCAGACCGGAACCGGTTGTCCACTCTTTTTAAGGGACAGCCGGCCTCGTCCGTCACCGAGGGCATGCACTCCACATCTGTAGTGACCCTGCCATTCCCTGCTCTTTTCCCAGCAAACATGTCAGCCCCCCGCCTGCTTCCAGAATGTCCCTTGGGATTTCCGGTGTGTTTTCCTTTGTGACAGGAAAGGTGAGCTCACTCTTCTTCCACGAGTACCTGGGGATAAGGTGAAGGAATCTCAGACACGCAGAGGTCAAGCCACAGGCTCTGCGCCCTCTCCTGCCCTGGCCCTGTGTCATGGCCGCTCTCGTGGGCCCCTCTGCGCCTGGGGCCTGCCCACGCTGACGGCCCTGAGCTCTCAGGAGCCCATTGTCCCCTGGGGAAGAGGAGAAGCGTCAGTGGGTAGAAGGGCCGGCCCAGGGCGCCCTGCTGTCAGAGCGCATCCTCGCAGCTAAACGTCTTTATCCACAGAGACTGTCCCTATAGTTTTCCCTTTTAGTCTGGCTTCCTTTGGGGACACTTAGTCCAGCAGAGATATCTGAATACACACTGGTCCCCAGGTCCCTACAAGGGTCCTGCTCCATCGGCTGCATCGAGAGATATGGTTGGACACTGCCGTTGGTGACCGTTAAGGTGACCGTTAAGAACTCCCCCAGGGTTCCGTGACAGTTAGGAAGCCGGTCTGCCTGGGGCATCGCAACTGACCTCTGGGGCAGAGGTCGCGAGTTCTCGGGCTCCTTGGCTCTGGCCTGAGCGGAAACGCACTTTCAGGCGTGCGTAACAAACTACACGCAGTGTTCGTTTTGAAGCACGTGTTCGGTCATAGTCAGTCTATCTTCTTGCTGTTTTCATGTAAAATTCTAACTGAAAAAGTTCTGGGTGTTTTCCTGTGCCCACACTCGGACTGGGTAAACCTCAAGACCAGGCTCCCAGCACTCCTAAGCCCAGGGCGGCAGCAATCCTGGGCTAATGAGGCCAATTTCGTTTCATTTTATTATCAATTAATTTTCATGAGGGACGTTGGTCAGTAGTTTTGCTTTTTTTTGTTTTTTTTTTGGTACTATTTTTGTCTGGTTTTGGTACCAGTTTAATACTAACATCATAAAAGGAGTTGGGAAGTATTCCCTGGTTTCTGTTTTCTGGAAAAGATCATAGAATTGGATCAAGTCTTCGCACATTTGGTTGAACACCAATGTGAAATAATCAAGGCCTGGAAACATCTTTTTTTCGAGAGTTCTTAATACTACAAATTCAATTTATTAGTTATAAGGCTATTCGAATTATTCGTTTCATATTGGGTGAGATTTGGTAGTTTATGCTGTTATTTTTTAATTGAGGTATAATCGACATACAGCATTTTAGCTTTAGGTATACAATATAATTATTTGATATTTGTATACATTGTGAAAAGATCTCAAGTCTAACATCTATCACCTTACACAGTTACAATTTTTTAATGAGGACTTTTAACATTTACTCTCTTAGCAATATTCAAATATACAACACAGTATTATTAACTCTAGTCACCCAGCCACACACCCCATCCTCGTAACTTAGTTACTTTATTACAGAATGTTCGCAACTGCACCCATTTTGCCCGACCTGCCACTTCCTGTCCCTATCAGCCACCGATCTGTTCTCTGTATCTATGAATTTGGGTTTTTTTGTTTGTTTGTTTTTAGGTTTCACATATAAGTGAGATTAAATGGTATTTGTCTTTGCCTGACTCATTTAGTCGTGGGCTTCCTGAATGGAGGGACAGGACCCCGAGGCCGTAAGCAGGAAGAGGCGGTTGTTGATGCCGGCACTGGCTCAGCGGGTTCCTATCCGAAGGCTGAGCCCCGATTGTAAGAGAACGGGCAGTTTGATACAGCCTCGTCATTCTTACACAGCTACAGATGTAAGGACGAACGCGGACTGGCTGGCTAGCTACGAGAAAGCCGATGTCAGCCGGCGAGTCCTTGCCGGGGTGGGGGCGTCAGGAACGAACTTGTTCAGGCAGGAAATGGCCAGGCAGGGTCAGGCTGCCACAATTTCACTTAGCACAACATCACTGAGGTCCGCCCATGTTGTTGCAAATGGCGAGATTCCATTCTTTTTTATGGCTGAATAACATTTTATATATGTATTGTACATATATACAACATTTTCTTTATCCATTCATCCACTGACAGACATTTAGGTTGTTTCCACGTCTTGTCTATTGTAAATAATGCTATAATGAACGCGGGGCTGCAGATGTCTTTCTGACTTAGTGCTTTTCCTTCAGATAAATGCCCAGAAATGGGATCATTGCTGGACGATATGGTAGTTCTAGTTCAATTTTTTGAGAAACCTCTGTCCCGTTTCCCGAAGTGGCTTCACCAATTTCCAGCCCCACCGACGGTGCACGAGGGTCCCTTTTCGTCCCGTCCTCGCCCGCACGCTTTACCTCGTGCCTTTTTGATGACGGCCACTCTGACAGGTGTGAGGGGCCACCTCGTGGGTGTGCCTTGCAGCTCTCTGAGGACGGGTGACGTTGAGCGCCGTTTCACGTGCCTGTTGGCGGTCTGCGTGTCCCCTTTGGAACGATGCCTATTCAGATCCTCTGCCCAGTTTTTAATTGAAACTTATTTTTTGGATATTGAATAGTGTGGGTTTTTTTAAAAAATATATATTTTGGATATTAACTGCTCATCAGCTATGATTTGCAAGTATTTTCTCCCATTGAGTAGGTTGCCTTTTCATTTTGTTGATGGAGAGTGTAACTTTAAAAGATACTGAAACGACATCCTTGAACTATATGGAGCCTGCCAGGCAGGCATTGTACAGATGCGCAGTGGCATGAATTTGGTGGGGGCCGAATGGAGGCAGTGGGGTGACGGCGTGTGACTGCTTCGGGCTGCTTGTCGTCAAAGGCCTGAAAAGACACCACGCCGAGAGCAGCGAACCAGGGTCTCCGTCAGCCATCTCAGCCCCAGGTTCGTGGCGACAATCCGGGTTGGGTCGTAACTGAAGAGACAGTTACGGGTGCCGCCCACAGACCTCACGGTGACGCTGGGCGAGCCCGCTCAGAAGAGGCCGTAACGGGGCCATCGCGGTGGCCGGTCCCCCCACAAGCTGCGCGTCCTCAGGT